>NC_142053.1:19058572-20438570 GCF_982192425.1 Myodes glareolus | reverse complement strand
CCACCGCTGGCAGATGGGTAAGAGCATGCACTGCTGTGAGAACTCAGCTAAGTAAGTTCTAGAACTGCAAGTGAAAACAAGCTCCAAACATTTGCTGCCAATGGCATTTGCTGCCAATAGCAGAAAGACAATTGTGTCAAAAGAAAATATTGTAATGTTAAATTAGAGACACTCAAGTAAATACTAATTTCTTTTTTGCAAATGATCTTTGCACAAAGACGTTCCAAAAGCACCTCAAGGAGTCCCAAGCCAAACATAACTGAATGTAATGAAGATGAGCAAGTTAAATTAAAAGCCAGACTGGATTCTGTCTTGGCTGGAGAAAGCAGTTAGGTGACATGGATGGTGACTATAAAACTTCAAGTGGCCAGTCAAACAACTCATTTGAGATTACACACACAGTAAACACTTGAAGGGATATTGATAAAACAAGGCCAAATCTAAATTAAACACATTCAAATGAATATGGTGTCACACATCAAAAATGCCATTTTATTATAAAATAACACAAGAAATTGGACCTCTGTCTACTTCCTTCCCTTCAGGGTCTTAAAGCTGCCAGTTCTTGCCAAGCAGTCACTGTGTTCCATATTTATAAAGTATAAATAACACCAAACTTGTTAAAGAACACTCTGGGTTACAGATACAGACATTAAATATACAAGAAAATTAAAATAAAAATTCAGGACTGTTGAAATGGCATGGTGGGTATTAGCACTGGCCTCTCTGCCAGAGGACCTAGGCTTCATTCCCAACACCTACACTCAAAACACTCACAAGTGGCTCTAAGGCCACCATTAGGAGATCTGATTCCCTCTTCTGGCCGCTGTGGATAATGCATGCATGTGGTGCACAGATGTACATGCAGGTAAAATACCCATTCACATAAATTCACAAAAATAAGATAAACCTTAAAAAATAAAATAAAAACAAAAATGAGAAATCAAAAAAAGCTCAAGAACGACTGCCAAGGTGCTCGGGCTTGTTGGAGAATAATATGTGTGACTGTTTCCTTATCTTCATATTGAAATTATTAGGAAATTTTGCTCTCAGAGAGGAACTCATCTTGTAGCCTGAGCTGTAAGAATATGTAAGAGTTAAATGTGCAGGAAGAAATAAGGACATAGCTGACCTTAACACCTAGAGAAGCTTTATTGAACGTCAGAGAGGTGGCTTCTCAAGTTTTGGCCACACAACCATCAGGGCACAGGACCCAGACACTCAATGACCAGAGTTCAAAAGAATGAAGATTACATGTTTCAAGCTGGGGATAGAGAAGGAGGAAGGGTATTTGCTTAGGGCAGAATGGCGAAATTAGCTGTTTTCCTTACACAAACTGTTTGTTTTTGAAACTGTGTGATGGAGTTGTTTTTGCAACCACTGGGTGTTCTCGGTCGGGATCAGAGGCTTTTATCTGCAGTTCTCAAATAGCTGGCTTTTAGAACTTTGAGCATTTCTTAGGACCTTGGTTTTTGGGGGGAAGGGGGAGGCGTGTTCCTTTACAGGTTACCACCAAGCACATGATCCTCTTGTCTTTGCCGTCCAAGAGCTGGGTTGTTACAAGCTTTAAGAGGAAGGCTGGAGATTCATAGGCTCTTCGAATGCTACAAGAGGACATAAGCCTAGAGACAAGGCAGGAGTTTGGGGAGGAAAAAGATGGGAGTCTCAGTGAATGCACGGAAGTCTGGGGAGAAGACAGTAGGCTTAGGGTGAGGCTAGCAGGCTGCAGGGAGATCTGAGGTCATGGGGCGGGTGGAAAACATCAGGAGAAGACACGCATGAAGGCAAGAGGTTAGGAATGAGGACAACAGGTTCAGGGGGAAAGGGTAGAAGCTAGGAAGAAATAGGAATCTGGGGAGGAGGGTAGGAAGCTTCAGAAGAGGGTAGGAGGCTTGGGAGGGATAAAGGGTGGGGAGATCACATGGCTAAAGGAGACGGTTAGTGGCTAGAGAAAGGTAGAAGTCACCGGAGCAGCACAGGTAGGAAGGCAGGAGACAGCTGAAATAAGCTGGGAAGGAATGTAGTAGTCTAGGAGAGAACAGGAGAATCAGGGAGTAGACAGGGAACTAAAGGCTGAGACAGTGATGAGCTAGAGGGCACAAAGCTGGGAGGAGGCATAGGGATAGTGAGAAGATAAGGTGGATGTGAAGAGTCTGGGAAAGAAGACCAGAGACCAGGGGCATCTGAAGGATTAGTGAGAGCAGGAGGGTCAGGTGAAATGTAGCACAGTAGGTCTGGAGAGGCCACATGGGTAGAGGGTTTTAGAAGGGGGCAGCACCCTGGCATACCTGTGGCCTGCCCAAGCTGGGAAGCTGAAGAGGTAGGTGAGGCTTTCCCATCTTTCCTGGTAGTGCTTCCAGGGCATTGGGTGGCTATGGCATCTTAGGTCAATTCATCACCAACACACAGACAGGGAGCCCCTCCCACCCACCTTCCAGGCCTCACGTCCCTTTTTTGTAGAACCATTTTGAGATGTAACCTGAACCCTGAATGGGCCAGTGAGCCCCCAGGAAGGTGCAAGAAGAGTAAATATTTGTCCATCGCTCTCCCTAAGTCAGGTAGTCAGATAAAATGGACAGTTCTTTTCTGAACCAAAGCTCAGGTCTGTCCCCTTCTTTGCACGCAGGCCCAAGGTTAGTCTCTGCCGCTTTATGTAGCCCTTCTCCAGACTACCTCCTGCACTCTTGAGGATGGGGCAGGGGACTGTCTTCTGCCTGCTCCTCCTGCTCTCCCTCTTTCTCCCCTAACCCGGTCTGGGGGCATTCCTGGGGCTCTCTGCCTCTGCAGACAGGAAAGAACAGGGAATATTGGTTACAGTGGTCTCTTTCCCCCACAGCCTGCTTCTTCCATCCTCCCTGTCTGCCCAGCAGCACCTGCGATGACACTCGTGTGACCCAGAAGCCCATCTTCCAGCCATGAGCAGCCTGGCAGCGGTGTGCCACAGGATCTGGGGAAGTGGGAAGGATTCCAGGAGCAAGCAGCTGCTGTCAGGATAGGGTGGAGAGGCAGAGTGCACAGGAGGCCAACTCTGAAGGCTTCTCTTTATTTTTTTCAGGCCTTGGTCTTCTAGGTGATGGCTCCCTTCTCTGATCATTTCAAGATGGATGCCTATGTAGAGATGCCTGCCTCTGTTCCTGAGCAGCCCGGGGAGCAGCTGAGTGAAGAACCTGCCTAGAAGAGGAAGGGCCTTTCTGGTAGAGGCTTAGAGAGTGGTGGTGTGGCTCAGATCTTCTGGCCCCGCCACAGAAAAGATGCCAGTGTACCTTGGGCACTGATGTCTCCTAGCACCACTGTGAGGGAGGTGTATTCTCTCATCTCATGAACACAATGGGGATCAAGGACCGGGCTGGGATTTGCCCTTGTTACACACAGAAGAAGGGGGAACTCAGCCTGCCCTGGACCTGCATTTCCCAACCCCTCCTGCAGTCTTCTTTATGAGCTGGGAGGAAGCTGGGGTGGGGAGGGAGTAGAGAGCTGCCAGGGGACCTAGGGAGAAAGAGAGGCTGTGGGTTAGGGAAGCTGGGCATCTGCCTTTCCTTGGAGTGGACTAGAAGACAGGCAGATAGTTGAGTTCATGAACAGAGAGGAAGGTTCAAGAGCTTCCTGAAATGTCGAGTCCTCCCCACCTGTCTGGTGCTTGACCAGGGCCCCCGAGCAGTTGTGTGGTAGTGAACTACAATGATGGCATTGTGGTTCATGGGAAGTCGAGGAGCTACAGGCTGAGACCCATGGTATGGCCACGTTTCTTTGTTCCCAGGCTTGTAGCCCCATCCCAGGCATCACATGGGAAAAAAAAAATCTCCTCCAGATATACTGAGCACAGACTGTCCAGGAGGCCCTTCTTAGGCTAGACTCTCCAAATGCCCAAGGATGACCCAAGGAATACTTTTGCTACTTCTCCTACACTCCTCCAAGCTTCTCTGGCACTGGTATCTCAAGGTCCATGCATTGCTTTCCTGATACAGAAACCTTCAGCATGCAGTCAGCCTTGATCTACTGGAGAAATGAGTATGGAGACAGAGGCCCTGCCTTCTTAGACCTCCTGCTCCAGAAAGCCCCTCCCTGATTATGTCCAGACATGGGCTATGGTGTGAGGTCAGAGGCACTGACAATGGACTGAACTCTGGGCCAGGAGATGGGGGTAGAACTAGGACTCTGCTTTGTGTGTCTCATTCTGGCCCTGAGTTGTTTGTGAGCCTCTGTTTTCCCTGCCCCCTTGGCTACCTTTCTTCCTCCAGGATGGCCTGACTGTGTGATGGTGTCGTGATGCACTTTATCTCCTTGCTGTCTGTGCTGCAGGCAGAGGAGCTTCAATCAGCTCAGAGACTGGACTTGGATAACCGCATACTTCCATGTGTGATGAACTCTGCACTGCCAGTGCTGTCTGGTCAGAGATGTCGTTTCTGATGTTGCCGCATGTTGTCTCTCAAAGTTAAAAGAAAATCCTCCAGTCAGTACACCAAATATCGCCTGAATGCCTCCTCTTTTTCTCGGGTGCCATACCTTACCTAGGTTGGGGAAATGGGTGGGGTGTGGGACAGCACCCTCCAAACCCAGTGGGGCATCCAGAGAGCTTAACAGGGAAACTGAAGCTTCAGAGCCTCCTCCTAGACCACCATTGACAGGATCACCACCCTCTGCTCCCCCCACCCAGTGGGTTACAGTTGAGCCAGACCCAGAATGTTCCAGTTCTTCTCATTCAGTGTTCAGAGAAAGAAGCTGAACCAAAGGCTTCTCTTTCACTCCAGGGTCTGTACTCAATGTGTTTAATTCAAGTTGATCCTGAAGAGAAAGGGGAAATGCAAGAATGTTCTGCAGGCCACTCTGCAACCCAGAGATCCATCTGCAGGAGCAGGGGGTAAAGTCCTTACTGCCGTCTGGCCGGGAGCTTGCTAGGAACTCGTGAAAAAAATGAACCACCTGCCACAAGCTGGAGCTGATTGCTGTATAAACTGACGTACGACTGTTCCATGGTATGGTTAAGGGGAAGGTTTTTGTTGCAGAAATGAGAGAGAGAGAGAGAGAGAGAGAGAGAGAGAGAGAGAGAGAGAGCAACCAGAGGCATCTGGAAGAGTCCAAATCAGGAATGAAAGTAGGCAGAACATGGCCAGCAGATTGTATCTGGTCAGGGAAAGAGAGGGAAGAAAGTTGGGGAATAGGAAAGGGAGAAAACAGCAAGAGAAGTAGGAGCCTGTCCCACACACAGGTAGTGAATACACAGCAGGAATGACAGCATTAAAAGAGGAATGAGTAACTGGGGCCAGAGAAGCCATTGAACTGGAAGGAATGCCGTGCAGGGGAGGTCATGAGAAGGGCTTGGATGCTAGCATGAATGTGGAATGTGGAGTAGGTACTTGTGACACCCGCAAGCACTTTGTGCTACCAGCATACACTTCTTAACATGCTGGGAGGAGCCACAGACAGCCACAGGTCCCTTCTGCCAGAGATAAGGGAAGGACACTTCTCATTGGAGGGAAACTGGCTTCACAAGTTCCCAAGGAATGCTTGATTTTATCTAACACCCAGAAATCCTCCTGTTTTCCAGGCTGAGCTCATTTCCAGCATTCGGAAAGCCATTTGGGGCTTAGAGGACTGAAGCTTCCTTTGGACCTGAAAGGTGACTGCTTTTCTCTCATGACTTTACCTCTGTTCTCTCAGAACTCCATTCTGAGGGGTTACTAGAGAATCCAGGAGCCCTAGGGCTGAGGTGAGGTGGGGCTTAGCAAGAGGGCTGGTGGTTCAGTGGGGAGGAGGCTCAGGGAGGTCAGACAGTAAGACTGTGAGAGACTCCCTTGTGGGGGTTGGGACAAGGGCACCCAGGAAAGGTGACATGAGGCTCAAACGCATTGTGGGAGCCTAGAGGAAGTCAGGAAGTTCTTGTGGTAGGGTAGAAGCCTCAGGAGCAGGACAGGAGACTCCTGGGTGCTGTAGAGCAGGACAGGAGGTTCCCGGGGGGGGGTACTGTAGACCTTGGGGAACATAGAGGGCTCAGGAGAAAGACAAAAAGTTGAGCAGATACCCAGGCATCTCGTGGGGACAGTAGGAGGTCAGGTAGGAATGACTGAAGGCTGGGGAGGCTAGCAGAAGAGTGGTGTAGAAGGTAAGAAGGTCAGGGGGTGTAGGATTCTGGGAAGGGTGACAACAGGCTGGGGGGATGGTAGGGTGGGGAATGATAGGAGAATGGGCCATGTGGAACACTCTTAAATAGGGCAGGAGGCTTGAGGAAAGGTTGCATTGTGAGGAGGGCAGGAGGGTCATAGAGTGGGTCTGAAGGCTAGAGAGGCAGGTAGGAGGTTAAAGGGGAAGTCAGGGATGGAAGGGGTAGCTGGGGGAGGGCAGAAGGTTTAGAAGGAGGACCAGAGGCACAGGGGACGGTTGGAACACTGAGGAAGAGAGCGGAAGGCTCAAGAATACAGTACGTGAGCCAGGTGAGAAGGATCAGAAGAAGGTATGGATGTGTTAGACAGAGCAGCTGGCTCAGGGACTGTATGAGGCTGAGGGGAAGGCAGGCAGAGCTAGGAGACAAATACTAGGGAGGGCAGAGGGCAAGGATCGACGGCCATACTGTTAAGGAAAGGTGGTGTCTGGTGGGCAACACAGAAGACTGAGAAACGTAAGCTGGACAAAAAACAGGTGGGTCATGGGATTTGGGAGGGCAGAAAATTTTTGGGTGCACAACAGGCTGGAGGGGAGAATGGGTATCTGGGATAGGGCAGAAGGGTAGGGAGCTTGATGGGGCCAAGAGGCTGGAGAGGAGAAGGCTGGAGAGAAGGACACATGGGTGAGGAGAACAGAATGAGGAAGGATGTGAGAGGTGGAAGGCTAGGTAGGGAAGGCTAGGTAGGGAAGAAGGAGCCTTGGGAGGAAGGAAAAGGCAAGGCCTCAGGCTGGTGAGGACTGCTAGTGGGTGGGGGAAGGGCAGATCGTGGGTGAGGAGGGCAGGAGGTTCAGGGGAGGTTATGATGTTACAGGGTGTAAGTCTATTGAGGAAGGAATTGTGGCCAGATGGAAGGAGGGGACTGTGGAGGGAGGAAGGCCTAGGAAGTATGCAGGAAGCTAAGGAATACTGCAGGAGTCAGGGGTGGGGTCTGAGAAACTGTGGGAGTATGGAGAGGAGCATAAAGGAGAGCAGAAGCTGGAGAAGGCAGCGTACATGAGAGAAAATTGGGATATGGACAGAGGCTCAGGGCACTGTAAGGGTCTGGGGGACCCAGAAGTTTGAGGAGGGGGCCCAGGAGCTCAGGATGAAATCAGGAATGAAATAGATGGTAAAGGAAAATCAAGGGTTAGGGGAAGATAGAAGGCTTGGGGAGGGCAGAAATCAGGGAGATGGGAGTGATGTGGGATTCCTCTCTGTATGCTATAAATACGTTTTATGACCATTGTTTAGTAAAGAAGCTGTTTTGGCCTATGGTAGGACAGAATAGAGCAAGGCGGGAGATCCAAGCAGAGATAGAGGAGGAAGGTAGGCGGAGTCAGGGAGACGCCATGTTGCCACCCAGGAAGCAAGAGGTAACAAATCACTAGCCTCGCGGTAAAATGTAAAGTAATCGAAATGGGTTTATTTAAGATGTAAAAACTAGCTAGAAATATGCCTGAGCCATTGGTCAAACAGTGTTGTAATTAATATAGTTGCTGTGTAATTATTCGGGTCTGTGTGGCTGGGAAACCAAACTGCAGTCTTCATTTACAGAGGAGCAGAAAACTGGAGGCAAGACAGGAGGCAAGGGAGGACATAAGGATTGTTATAATCCAGAGAAAAACAAGAGACTAGAAGAGAAGGGGAGGTTCCTGGTGAGAGCTGGAATTATAGAACAAGGACAGCAACGTGGAGCCTCAGAGGGTGGGTAGGACACTGAAGATGGTTCACTTTAGGATCAGAAGTGGAGGAGAAAGCAAGATGCTCAAAAGACAGAAAATTGGGAGCTAGGCACTAGATGTGTGTGTGCGTGTGCGTGTGTGTGTGTGTGTGTGTGTGTGTGTGTGTGTGTAGCGGGACAACTAAGTGTACAGAGGAGAGAAAGCATCCCAGAGATGGGCCTGATGCTGAGAACAGTTAGGAGGTTGACAGGACAGGATGGCAGGGTGAAAGGCACCAGAGTTGGGGATTAGCACAGAGAGGAAACAAGGCTGACCAGGAAGGTGCGCACACACACACACACACACACACACACACACACACACACACACACACTGGCTCAGGGTAGGAATCTGCAGATGAGGACAAAGCCCAAGACATATGGTATGGTTGGAGACTAAGGAAAGGCCTAGGTATGAGGAGTGCCAGATGATCATGGAGAAGGAACATGGAACAGAGATGTCAGGAGTAAGAGGGGTGGGTAGATGAGAGCAGAAGGATGGATCTGAGGAGAGAAGTCCCTGAGAAAGTCAGGAAGGCCAGACAGAGGGAAGGAAGCAGCGTGAGAGCAGGTTCTGAGGGAGGGAAGAAGACAGGAAGAGGATTGGAGGGAGGGAGAGCAAGCCCCTTCAGTGAAGGCATGGGGCTGAGAGAAGGAAGGATGAGGATGATGAGGCAGGTGAACAGGAAGCTGTGAGGGTATCTAAGAACATTTGTTACAGAGCAGGAGATAGATACTGGTCAAGGGATTGGGAAGAAATAGTAGTTTATAGAGAAGGACATGGAGAAGGGCCTGAGGTTAAAGGGGAAGGTCGGAGTTGGGAGAGGAAGACAGCAGGCCCAGAGCGAGGGTAGGAAGCTGGTGGGGACAGAAAGCCCTGGAAGAGATGACGGACACGAGGGGATGAGAGAAGAATCAAGGGGAGCTAGGAGCTGGGCAGGAGGCTGATGTGTAGGGTAGGAGCTTCAACGCGGAGGGCAGAGAATAGGGAGTGACAGGACTCTGGGGAGGGGAAAGGGGATACAGACATAGAAAGGTAGAGAAGAGAAGTGAGGACCCAAAGGTTCTAGATGCATGAGGAGAGGGTCACACACTCAACCTAAGGGTAAGATGGAGAGGAGAGTAGGAGGGGGACTAGGAAGCAGGATAAGGAAGGCGAGGGAGCAGGGCAGAAAACTCAGGCAAATGTAGGAGGATGAAGAGGAGGACAGAAGAATGCAAAGGAAAAAAGTTTAGGAAGAACCTAAGAGTCTGGGCAGAAGGGCAGAACCATGGTGACAAAGCAAAATGGAGCCTAGGGTAAGGCTACAGGAGGTTTAATATTCATACAGGGGACTGAAGAGGAGGGAGAGATGGTGAGGATGGTGGTAGAATACAGGAGAATAGAATGTAGATAAAGAGGAGGAGAGAAGAAGGTGCCCTAAAAGGGCATAATGGTTATCAGGACAAAAGAAGTTTGGGGAAGAGAGCAGGAAGCTCAGGGACAGGGTAGAGGTGAAGGGAAGAGGTAGACACTGCAGGGTGGTGAGGATACAGGTAGCTTAGTGGGCAGTTAGAAGGATGGGGTGGAAAGAAGATGGAGCTGAGGACAAGATGGAGGTGACAGGAGACTAGGGAGGAAGGACAAATAGAAGTGTCAGGAGACACACAAAAAGGGTACTGGTGAGGAAAATGGTCAGAGTATCATAAGAGTGGAGAAGACCTGGGAGGAGGTGAACTGTTTGCTGTATATTCCTAGTGAGTGGAACCAGAGGCTCTGGAAATTGAGAATCCTTGGAAAAGAGGCTCATGGGAAGTCTAAAGGCTGGGGACATACACAAAGTCAGGTCAGGAAGATAGGCAATATGCTGACTTCTATAAGGCTCATGCAGAGGGAATCAGGTTACACGAAATCCCCAGAGACACAGGGCAGTGAGCAGACTAGAGATGACATCATGAGGGATGGCAGCTGAGAATGGGGGTCCATGCTCCTGAGGAGAGAATGAGGTTCTGGGATAACATAAGGATACGGAGGATAAGGGTCTTAAAAGAGATTGGAAGGAAGCCAGGTGGTGGTGGCACACGCCTTCAATCCCAGCACTCGGGAGGAAGAAGCAGGTGGATTTCTTTGAGTTCAAGGCCAGCCTGGTCTACAAGAGTTAATTTCAGGACAGGCTCCAAAGCTACTGAGAAGCGCTGTTTTGGAGAATCAAAAGGGGGTACATTGAAAGGGCTAGAGCGATAGTTCAATTAGTAAGTGTCTTGGATGCTCCTCCTGAGTTCAGTTACTTGCAACCCAAGGTTGTTCACAACCATCTATAAGTGGATCTGATGCCCTTTTTTGTCATGTAGACACACATGCAGACAAACAGACTGGAGTAAGGCATGAGGTTGATGGAGACATGAGAAGGCTAGGAATACTTAGAGGGGCAGGAAGGACAGGGACCAGGAGGAGAATAGGAATCTTTGAGGAAGATTGGGAGCCTGAGGGAGGAACAGAATGCTAAAGAGGTGTTCTTATGTTTGGCAGGACATCAGAACAGGAATGCAGCAGAGAAGATGATCAAAAGGACTGGAGCGAATAACTGGTGAGTTCAAGTACTATACAAAAAATTTATGAGTCTGAGAGGAAGGTAAGGTGTATGCTGCAGAGTGCATCATGTGCCAGAAAGGGTTGGCAATAGTCTGGGTTCTGAAAGAAGGATGAAGTTGAGGGGTGAAAATAAAAAGGACTAAGAGAAGGCTACATATGTTCAGAAAGAGTGAAAACCTGGGGTAGACTGGATGGGAGTCTGTGTCGGGTCCAGATTTTTCTCTGTGAGAGGGAAATTTGATGTGACAAAATTCCTGGGAGGCACAGAAGACTAGGCAGGAGGACAGGAAGATGTGCAGGTTATCAGAGGTCATGTGTGAGTGAAGGGGTGTAAGGAAGGATGTAGGTAGGAGAATAAGGAGTGTGAGAGGAGACCTGGATTTTTCTGGAGGCTGAAGGGATCAGGATGAACAGTGGAAAAGAAGACAAGCGTAAGATAAGGCAGACGGCTCATAGAAAGATGGGGGCCAGCTGCAAAAGAGTGGGTTTGAAAATATGCCCACAATTTCAGATAGACCAGGAGGAAATGAAGCTGAGCAATCTGTCTCAGCACCCAGTAAAGGTGCCTGCTTTTTCACAGACCAGGGGTTTGATACCAAACTCCCACATGGGATGCACAATGTCTTCAGCTCTGTACTAAGGAAATCTGAGGCACTCTTTTGACTCATCCTGGGGCCAGGGATGCAGTGAGTGCTTACAACATTCACACTGGCATTGACAGAAAATATGTAATGATTCTTGATAGAGGGGTTTTAAAAATAAGGAAGATTTTAGCCTTCACCCATGATAGGTACAGAACTCAGTACTGGATGGAGTTCCTGGTAAGGTGATCTGGGAAAGAAGTTGGAGTAGAGGGAAAGGAGTAAGGGGACAGGTTACAGAGTAAAATACTTCGACTAGGGAAGACAGAAGACATCAACAGAGTAGGCTTTCTGGGTCAAAGCATGAAGGAGGAGGTAAGATTGCAATAGGAAGATGTTGGATGAAAAAGAAGGGAAGAGGGGAGACAGACAAGGAAGAAAAGAGTGAGAAGAAGAGTGATGAGAAAGGATGAAAGAAAAATGTAGGAGAGAACAGGAGGGAAAGAAGAAAGTAAGAAAGAAGGGGCAGGAGTTAATAGGAGAGAGGAAAGAAGAGGAAAAAAGAGAGAAGAATGAGGAGGGAAGAGAGAGGAGAGTGGAGGAAAGAAGGGGATGAGGAAGAAGAACAGAATAGAGGGAGTATGAGGAAAGACAAAGGAGGAGTAAGGATGGACAGAAGAAGAGGAAAGAGAGAGGAGGGAAGACAAGAGAGGTGGGAGGACGGAAATCAAGCAAGGATTGAAAAAGAAGAAGGAAGAGGAGGGAAGGAGATTGTGGAGGAAGAGAGAGAATTGAATGGAGGAATGATCAGGAGGAGGGAGGGAATTATGAGGAAGAAAGTGGAGGAAAACAAAAGTAGAAAGTGAAATGAAGTGGGTAGAGGAAGAAGGAAAAGGAAGTCATTGGGACTGGAGGTAGATGAGGGTGAGAGGAAGAAGAGGGAATAAGGCAAATAAAAGAAGAAGGAAGAGTAGAAAGAAAGAAAGTGAAAAGAAAGAAAAGAGAGAAAGAAGATGGAGAAGGGAATAGAAGAGGGTTGGGAAGATGATGAAGTAAAAGAGATGGTGGTGTAGGGATGAGGGGAAGAGAAAAGAAGAGGAAAATGCAGTAGGAAAGTGAGGAATGAGAGAAAGAAGGAGAAATGATGTAAGCAGAGGATAGAAGAGGAAGGTGAAGTGACAAGAAAATGGAAGAGGAGGGAGTAGGGAAGGAAAGGGACAGGTGTTTAGGGGGTAGGATGGAAGAAGGTGGGAGAAGATGAAATAAGAGGGGGGAAATGAATGGAAAGGAAAGGAAGGGGCAAAGAGGAGGGAGAGAGAAACACTAGGAAAGATGGAAGAGGACAGAAGAGGAAAGAGAAGGAAGGCAGGAAAGGGAAGGAGGAAAGAGTATGGGCTCGAGAAAAGAGTAGAGAAATGACAAAAGAAGATGCGGGAAAAATGAGGAAGGAGAAAAAAGGAGGAGTGAAAAGTGAAAATGAAGAAGAGGAAAGAGGAGGGAAGAAAGTAGAACTAGACTGAAGAGGACAGAAAAGGGAAAAGGACATAAGAAGGACAAGGACATAAGGGAATGGAAGCAGGGAAGGGGGTTTGTGAAGGGAAAGAATGAAAGAATAGGGAAGAGGACGGACGGGGTAAGAAGAAGAAGAAATGGGGAAAAAGAGGAGGAAGGAGAGAAGATGGACCAGAAATGTAAAGATATCAGCAGGATGAGGAAAAAGATGTGCATAGAAGGGAGGAGAAAAGAGCTATAGAAAAAGCAGAGGCAAGAACAAGGAAGATTGATGAGTAGGGGGAAAGAAACAGGAAGATTAGAAAAAGAAAAAGGAAGGGAATAGGTGGGAGGAGAGAATTGGATGGAGGAGGAAGAAGGAGAGGTGACAGGAAGGAGAAGCGAAGAGGAAGGGGAAGGAAAAGAAGGAAATAGATACGAGGAAAGAAGAGAAAAGAGGAAAGAGAAGGGAAGAAGAAAAAGAAGGAAAGAGAAAAACGGAGAGAGAAAAGAAGAGGTAGGAAGGAGAAGAAAACAGGAAGAAGGGGATAGAGGAAGAAAGAAAGATAGGGAAAATGGGAATACAGGAAAGATGAAAGAAAGAGAAGAAAAGAGGAGAGAACAGTATGGAGGAGTGATGAGGTTGGAGGATGGACAGAAGAGGAAAGATGAGAGAAGAGGACAAATGAAGGAAAAACAAGTGAAGTGGATGTAGGATGGAGGAAAATGGAAGGGGAGAAAAAAGTATGGTAGAGAATAAAGAGAGTATGTGAAAGGAGAAAGGAGGGACTTGGAGAAAGATTGAAAGAGGGAAGAGGGTAAGCAGTGAAGAAGATCCAGGAGGGAAACTTGGAGTAAGTGATTTGAGGGAAGAGAAAAGTTGGAGGAGGAAGAGGAAGAGAAAGAAGGAAAAAGGTGGGAGAAGAGAAGAGGAGGAACAGAGAAGAAGTGGGAAGAAGAAATAAGTAGGGAAAGAGAGAGAGGAGAGAGGGAAGGAAAAGAATAAGGGGGGAGCAGCATGGAAGGGGAAAACATGCCAGAGGTAAGAGGAGGGAGGGGAGGGGAGGGGGAGAGGATGACAGAGTACAGAAATGAGTTAATAGAGGAGGAAGTAAGGGTGAGAAGGGCTGTGAAAGTGACAGGAAGAGAGGAAAGGAGGAAAGAGAAGGGAGGGGGAAGATATGAGAAGAGGAGAGAGAAAATATGGAGAGATTATGGAAACAGGGAAGGATGGGGAAGAGGGAGGATGGGAAAACAAAAGTGAAAAGGAATAAAGAAAGAGAAGGAAAGAGCAGAAAAGAGGAAAAAGAGGGCAGTGAGGGGAACAGAAAGAGCATGGAAGAGGGAGGAAGAAGGAAGAAAGAATAGGAGGAAATAGAAAGAGGATGGAAAAGGAAATACAGAAAGAAGAGAGGATTGAATGGGAGGGAGGAAGAAGAGGGAGGAGAGGAGAGGAAAGAGAAGGGAGGAGGAAAGATGGGGCTTGAAAGAGAAGTAATGGGGGAAAAGGGTGGTGGACAGAAGAGATAAAAGGACACAACGGGGAGAAAAGTGATGTACAAATAAAAGAGGGAAGGTAAGAGGGGAGGGAAGAGATGAGATTATAGAAGAAGGAAGAGGGTGAAGTAGGATGCAGAGAAAAAGAGGGATTAGAGAGAAGGGAGAGTGAACAAAAGGGAAAAGCATAGAGGAGAGAGGATGACAGTTGAGACAATGTGGAAAGATGAGAGAAGAATAAATGCGTTTAAGTTGGGGGTGAGGGAAAAGGAAGATAGAGTGAAGATGAGGGAAGAGGGATGGATATGAAAGAGGGAAGAGAATGGGTAAGGAAGAGCGAGAGGAGAGGAGAGATGAGAAGTGGGGGAAAGAGTGAAAGTGGACAGAAGAGCAAGGGGGAAGGAGAAGGGAAGAAGAGGAGATAGAAGAGAAGGAAAGAATGAAGAGGAGGGAGGAGGATAGAATCGAGATAAGGAAACGAGAAGGAAGTGGCTAGAAGAGCAAGGAGGAGGGAAGAGGAGATAAAAGAGGAAAGATGGAAGAGGATGTAGGAGGATGCATTAGGGTTGCAGAGGGAATACGAAAGGAAAGAGGAATTATCAGGAAAGAAAACTAAAGGAGCAAGAGGAGAGAAACATGAAGAGAAGGGAGGAGGGAACAGAAAAGAAAAAAGAGAGGTAGGATGAAAGAGTCAAGTGGAGGGAGGAGGGAACAATATTGAGGAAGGAAAATAAGGAAGAAGATAAAAGGAGAAAATCTGAGGAGGGAACAGTGATGAACAGAAGAAAGGAAGAAAGAAGGAAATGAAAGGATGAAAGGGAAACTAATAAGAAAAGGGAAGAGGAAGGAAAAATGAGAGAGGATAGAGGAAGGAATCAGAGGATAGGTTATAAAAGAGAGGAAAGAACAGGGAAGAGGAAAATTTGTGACTAAGTAGAAAAATGGAAGAGAAGAAATAAAGAAAAGAGGTAGGAGGGAAGAGGAAAAGGATGAAAGAGCAGGTAGGATGTAAGATGGAAGATGAAGTGAATAGGAAAATGTTAGAGGGATGAGAGAAGATGAAGGAGAAGAGGAGTGAGATAGAATAAGGAGGAACAATGGAAGAGAAGGGAATAGGGAAGACAAGAAATTTGGGAAAGAAGAGAATAAAAAAGAGAGAAAGATGAAGAAAAAGAGAGGACAGTGGTGGGAAAGGGAGAGGATACAAGAGGAGGGAGGAGGAAAGGGGGAGGAAAGAAGGATAAGGACAGAGCAAGAAAGAGGGAACATAAGGGAGAAGTAATAGAGAGGGAAAAGGGAAGTGGAGGAAGAAGGAAAGAGGAGGGAAAAGGAATATTGGGAAGAGGGAGAAAGCGCAGAAGGGAGGAGGGAATAGGTGGGAACAAGATAGGAGAGTCCAGAAAAGTAGAAAAGAGGAGAGAGGAGGGGAGAGGGAAGAAAAAGGAAGAGGGAATGGGAGGGAGGAGGGAAGATGACAGATGAGGGAAGATGAGGGAATGCAGAAGAGAAGGGAAGAAGAGGTAAGAGGGAAAGGGGAATATAAGGGAGGAGGACACAGTACAAGGGAGAAGAGTGCAGTGAAGAGTGAGGTTAAAAGAATGAAAGGAAAGAGAGAAGGAGGAAAGAGAATGGACTAGAAATGTGAGGGAAAGCAGAGAAACAGGAAGAACGAATGGAGGGAGGGAAAGGTAGGAAGTCAGAAAATGGGGAAGGAAGAAGAGAGAGTAAGGAAGAAGGAAGAGAGAATAGGAGGGAAGGGGAAGTTGAGAAAGGAAAGATGAGATGAAAGGGAATGAAGGATTGCAGGAAGATAAAGGAAAATGAATGAAGACAATAGGGGAGGGAGGAGGGAAGAGGGAAGATGAGAGAAGAGGTTTGAGAAGAGTTAGAAGAGAGGACGAGTGGAATGAAGAGAAATGAGGGAAAGGGGGAAAAGAAGGAACAGAAAATCGGAAGTAAGAAGAAGAAGGAGTGAAAAATTCAGAGAAAGATGGCAAGAGGAGGTAGGAAAGAAGTGGAGGAAATGGGGGAGAAGAGGGAGGCTGAGTGAATTGGGAAGTTTCAGGGTGCTGAAAATGAAGAGAAGAATGAAGTGTGTATAGGGAAAGGATAGTGCAGGGGTAGAATAGAGGAGAGAGGAGGGAAGAAGAAGGAGAAGTGTAGAGAAAGTTGGAAGTAGAAAGATAAATAAGGGAAGAGGAGAGAACAGGGAAAACAGAAATAGAGAAAATCTGGAAGGAGGAGAAAAGAGGGAAGAGGAGAGATCCTGAAGGAGGTGGGAATAGAGGGAGAACATGGTTGGTTTCAGGGAAAAGAAGGGTGAATGAATGTTTTGGAAAAGAGGAAAAAGAATGGGGAGGAAAGAGGAGGTAAGTAAGATGGAGGAGAGAGGAAAAGAAGTAAATGTAGGAAGGAGGTAAGAGAAGGGAAGGCAAATTTAAGGAAAGAGGTAAAGGAAGGTGCAGGGAAGTGGATGGAGAAAGGAAGGGAAGAAAGAGGAAGATCAAGGAAACAAAATTGAGAAGAAAAGAGAATTAAGAAGGGAAGAAGTGGGAGGGAAGTTTGGGGAACAAGAGAATGGAAAAGGAGTAACGGGAGGGGAATATAGTAGGCATGAGGTGGGAAAGGGGAATTGCAAGGGAAGAGGAGGGAAGATGGATGGAAGAAGACAGAAGAAGGCAGAGAAGGGAAGATAGAAGAGAGAAAAGGAGAAGGGAAAGAGGAAGGAGAATAAGGAATGTAGAGAAGACGAGGGACGAAGATAGAAGAGGATGGAAAATGGTGAAGGGTAGAAGAGAGAAGAGGGAAGAAGGAAATAGAGAGAAGATTGAAGTGCGCAAAAGGAGGTAAGAGGAGAAAAGAAAAATGAGAGGGTAAGAGAGAAGATAGGGAACAGGGAAGAGAGAAGCAGAAGGAGGATAGAAGAGGAAGGAAGTAGAAAAGTGAGGGAGGGAGGAAGAAGAGAAAAAGGAAATGAAAAAGGGTGGAAAGAGGGAAGAAAAGTAGGGATGATTTAAATGAAGGAAAGACAAAAATGGGTAAGAGAGAAGATAAGAAAAAATGAGAGAAAGAGGAATCAGGATGGTGAGAAGGATGAGAGAAGAGGAATAAGAAAGTGTGAAGAGGGAAGAAGAGGGGAAAGAGAGCAGTACACAGAGGAAGAATAGGAGGGAGTAGAGGATGGAAAAGGAAGTTAACAGTGCAAAAGAAAAGGAGCAGGGAAGAGAATGGAAGAGGGATGGTGGGAGAGAAGAAAAACGAAAGGAAGTGTAAAAGAAAGAGCTGAAGAAGAGAAGTGGAAGATGAATGAGGAAATTGGGAAGAAGAGGGATGAAGAAATAGGGAAGAGAATGGAAGAAAAAAGAGGAGGGATACAGGAAGAAGAGGAAAGGGAGTGAGCAGGAAAGAGCAGTGAAGATAAAAGGGAAAGGAGAAGGACAGTGTAGAGATGAGGCAAGATGAGTTAATGGGAGGGAGCAGAGAAGAAGAGGTACAATGAAAAGTGTGGAAGAAAATGGAAGAGAATTGAGGAGGAAAGAGGTAAGTGGGTTGAAGAAGGAAGAGAAGGATGGAAATGACAGAAAAAGAGAAGAGAAAGTAAGTAACAGAATAGTAGACAGAGGATGAGGGAGTGAAAGAGAGAGGAGAGAAAGTTGGTATGAGGAGAAAAGAGGAAGGAATAGAAGAAAATAGGAAAGAGATTCAAGAGGGACAAGGATGGAAGAGGAGGGAAGAAAGAGGAAGAAATAGGGAAGAGGGACAGTGAGGGAGGAGGGAATAGAAGTTAAGAAGCAAGAGGATAAAGAGGAAGGATGTTGGAAGTGGAGGGAAGACAAAAATAAGGTAAAAACATAGACAAGGGAAGAAGACAGAAGAAGGAAGAAGAGGAAGGGGTAAAAAGGAGGAAAGAGGTAAGGAAAGTAAGGGGAAGAAAGGAAGAGGAGGCAACTGAAGGAGATGGAATGATAAGGGAAATAATGGGAACAGGAAAGGACAAGGAAGAAGGAATAGGAAAGAAAAGGAGAGAAGAGTAGTGTAGGGAAGAATAAAGAGGACAGGAGAATACAGCAGTAAAAAGAGGATGGAAGGAGAGAAGAGGTTAGCAGAGGATTAAAAATGGAATAAAAGGTGAGAGGAAAAAGGAAACAAGAGGGAAGAGGATGGATGAGAAAAGAGCAGAGACTGAGGAAGAAGAGAGAAGAGTGAAGGGTAGGAAGAGACAAAGGATGTGTAAGGAAGGAAGAGGAAGGGAAGGGAAGAAGGAAATAGTAAAAGAGAAGGGAATGAAGAAGAGAAGAGGAGTGATTAGTGAATCGGAGAGAGGTGAGAGTAGAGGAGGAGAGGAGGGAGAACGGAAGAGGGAAGAGAAAGGGAGGGCAGGAGGAGGGAATGTGGAAGAGAAGGGAAAAGAAATTAAGTGAATAGTAGGGAAAGGAGATTAATCAGTAAGAGGGATGAACAGCAAGGTATAGTGAAGCGAAGGAATGAGAGAAGAGGAGGGAGAAGAAAAAAGGGAAGGGAATAGGAGAGAAAATGTAAGATGAGATAAAAGGAAGGAAGAGGGAAGAACATATAAGTGGAAAAGTGAGGGAAGAGAAGGTAATAGGGAAGAGAAAAGGAAAAGGAAGAGGAGTGAGGAAATAAGAGAGAAGGGGAAGGAAGGGCAGCTATGAGGAAAGAGCATGTAAGGACAAGAGGGAAGAGTAGGGACAGGAAAGAAGAGAGAAGAAGAGTGAAGAGATAAGGAGTGATATCATATGAGGAGTGATAAGGACAGAGGAGGGAAGAGAAGGGAAATAACATGAGGGATGATTGAAGAAGAGGCATACAGAAAGAGCAGGGAATAAGAAAGTGGGAAGGCAAAGGGAGAAAGAAAGAAGGAGGAGGACGAAGATGGGAAAAGAACAAGGAAGTAGTAGGAGAAATGAACAGGGATGAGGTAGAAGAAAGAGAGAAGCAGGAAGAAGGAAGACAAGAAAATGGAAAAGGGAAGTAGACGGAAAAGGCAACAGGAGTGAGGTAGTAAAAGGAGGACCAAGAAAAATGCAAATGGGGAGGGTAGAAGGAAGTGTAAGAATGTGTGGAAGGGAAGTATGAGGGAATGGTAGGGAGAAAGAAATGGGAGGGAAGATGGAAGGGGGTGAGAAAACAGGAGGGAGGAGGTAATGAAGGGAAGAGGGGAGAAGAGGGAAGAGGAGGTAAAAGGAGGAGGGAAAGTGGGAGAGAAGGAAAAGGGCAGAAATTGGAGGGAGTGGAGAAAGTAGGGAAGAGTAAGGAGTAGGACAGTATATAGAGGCTGAAAAGGAGGAAAGAGGAAAGAGAGAATAGGAGTGAGTAGGGAGGATTAAAGTGCAGGAAGAAGGAAAGAGGATGGAAAAAGGAAGAGGGGGATGAGAGAGAAAACAGAAAGGAGGAGGTAATAGGTGGGAACAAGATAGGAGAGAGAGTCCAGAAGAGTAGAAAGGAGGGGAGAGAGGTGTGGAGAGGAAAGAAAAAAATCAGAGGGAATGGCAGGGAGTAGGGAAGATGACAGATGAGGGAAGAGGAGGGAATTCAGGATAGAAGGGAAGAGGAGGGAAGAGGGAACAGGAAATATAAGAAAGGAGGAGACAGTACAAGGGAGGAGAAAGAATAGAAGAAGAGGCAGCAGTGGAAAGGGCAGAATAAAAGAATAGGGAGTAAAAGTAGGAAGAAGAGATGAAAAGTAAAATCTGAGGTGGATGGAGGGAAGAGGTGGGAGGAAGTAACATAAGAGAGAGGATGATGGAAAGAAAGGAAAGAGAGAAGAAAAGAAAGGAAAGAGAGAAGAAGGAAAGAGAAGGGAATAAGAATGTGAGGGAGAGAAGAGAAGCAGGAAGAAGTGCTAAGAGGAAAGAAGGGGATTAGAAAAGAGAAGAGGGGAGATGAGAGTGAAGTGAAGATGATGGAGTAGGAAGAAAGAAGAATGCAAATTGAGAAGGAAGAATAGGGCTGATGGAACAGGAGGGAGGCTGAAAGAGAAGGAATGGGGAAGAGGATGGAGAATAGAAGAAAAGGGTGTGGGAATGAAGAAAGAAGGTCTAAAAGAGAATAAAGGGAAAGCACAAGAGGAGAGAGAAAAGGAATGAAGAGAGGAGAGAGAAGAGGAGGCTGGAGTGAGGAGGAAGGTGAAGGAAGAGGAGTGATGAAGGGAGGAAAGGGAGGTCAGAAGTGGAGAGAAGAAAAGAGAAGGAAGAGGGAAGGGGTAGAGGAAAGAGGAGCTAAGAGGAGAAAATAAGTGAATTCAGGACTGAAGAGTAGTAAGGAGGGAAAATGGATTTAGAAGGCAGAAAAGAGAAGAGGAAGATAGATGGAAAAGAGGACAGAAGTGGGAAGTGGAGAGAAGTAGAAATAAGCAGGAGGAGGGCAGAAAAAGGAGCTGGAAGGGAAAAAGATGAAGGGGAGAGCAAAAGGAACAGGAAGAAGGAGGGAAGAGGGCAGAGAAGGCAAGGGATTTAAAGAGAGCAGAGGAGAGATGGAACAGAAAGGGGTAAGCAGGATGAGGGAAGAGGGTGGGGGAGGCAAGAGGAACATGAAGGGAAGATGAGGGAATAGGATAGTAAAGCAAGAAAGAAAGAGCAATAAAGAAGAAGGTTGGAAGAAGATGAAGAGAGGAGAGAAGACAAATTTGAGTTAAAAGGAGAAAAGAGAGGTGAAGTGGAAGAAGACAGAAGAGGCAGAAGGAAGAGGAGGGCAGATATTAGTGGCAGGAGGATGAAAGAGGAAGAAGGAAGGAGAAAGGAGGAGGAGTTGTGTTGTCGGGGTTTCTGTCCTGCCCGGTTTCCACAATCATTAAATCCCAAAGAAATCACACAGAGGTCTACATTAGTTATAAACTGACTGGCCCATTGGCTTAGGCTTCTTATTAACACTTATAACTTATATAGCCCATTATTAGCCATTATTCTTATCTGTGTTTGCCATGTGGTTCAATAACTTATTAAGCAGGGTAGCCACATCTTGCTTCTTCTGTGGTCAGGTCAGGACTGTGAACCAAGATTTCCTCTTCCCTGACATATCCTGTTCTCATTGACCTCCTCTACTTCCTTTTTGGTTGTCCTGTCTGTACATCCTGCCTGGCTACTGACCAATCAGTGTTTATTTAAAATATAATTAACAGAATACAGACAATTATCCCACACCAGAGTTGTGAATAGCAGGGAAGACTGGAGCGGTGTGTGGAGAAAAAAACAAAGTTGGAAGGAAACAGAAGTATAGAAAAGAAGTCAAGAGGAGGGAATAGAGAACAGGATTAAAGAAGATAGAAGATAGAATTGGGAAAGGGAAAAGAGGAAAGAGGAGGGGAGAGTGAAGGAAAGTGGAGGGATAAAGAATCTGGAAGAATGAGACTGAAAAAATTAAGGGGAAGAGGAAGGATGATAGAAGAAGGAAGTGGAGGAAAGCAGAGGAAAGAGGATAGAGGAAAGATGAGGGAAGAAAAGGAGGAAAGAGGGTATAGATGGGAGAAGTATTGAGGAGGGAATAAGAGAAAAAGAAAAGTGTGAGAATAGGATAGGAGAGAAAGAAGAGGGGGAGATAATGTAATTGAAAATAGGAGGAAGAGAAATCAAGCAAAAGGTAAGGGGAAGGATGAGGGAAGAGGAAAGATGGGGGAAAATGAAAAAGTTTGGTGAGAAGGAGAGAAAATTGGGAGTAGAAAAGAGGAAGGAGAAGGGAAGATGGGAGACAAGTGAATAAAAGAATGGGGAAAAGGAGGAATTGGAAGGAGGAGGGTAAGAAAATGGAGGAGCAAAGAAGAATTGTAGGAGGGTAAAGACAGGAGAAGAGGAGACATTGGAAAAGGGAAAAGAAGAGAAACAGGGAGTGGAGACAAGAATGAAAATGGAACAGGGACAATGGAAGAGCAAAGAAGAGGAAGCATTTAAGAGGAGAAGAAAGATGAATAAGAGAATGGAAGGGAAGAAGTCAGAGAACAGAAAAGGAAAGAATTTGGTAGAGCAGAAAGATGGAAAGAGAAGAAAAAGTGGATGGGATAGATAAAGCAGGAAGGTATATAGAAGATGGTTGTAGAACAGGAAGAGAAGAGGCAAGATCAGAGAACAGGCAAGATAGTGGGAGAGGAGATAGGAGTGAAGGGGTGGATGAAGCAAGAGGAGAGAAAAGGGAAGGGAATGAAGAGGAAGTAAAATGGAATAGAAAGGAAGTGGGGAGTTGAGAAGAGGGTAGAGGGGGAAGAGGTAGGGAAACGAGGAAAGAAGAGGATGAAGGATGAAAGGTGAGAAAAGAGGAAGTGGAAGGAAATATCTATGAACATCAAGTAGAGCAGACATGGTAGAAGGGGGAGAAGGGAGGAAAGAGAAGAAGGAGTATTAAAGAATGTGCAAGAGAGGAGAGAATGGATGTGGGAAATTTAGTAATAAGGAAAGAACCAACATGAGGAAATAAGAGGGAGGAAGAGGAAGTAGGAAATAATATGGATTATGGAAGAGGATGGAAGTAGGAAGAGGATGGAAAAGCAGGAATGAGGGAAGAGTGCAGATTAGAGAGTAAGGAAAAGGAGAGTAGATGGTGGAGAGGGAAGGAAAAGATTGGAACATTTACAAAACCAGAGAAGGGAGCAATGATGTGGAGGGAGTAGTGAAGACATGATAATAGGAGAGAAATGAGAAGAGGGTGAAGAGAGAAAAGTAGGGAAGTGGGGAGCAGAGAGAAGGACAGAGAAGGGAAGATAAGACAAAGGATAAGGTAAGAGAAGTGGGGAGGAAGAGGAGGGAAGAAGCAGGGAAGAGGAGGAAGATGACAATAGGACAGGGGAGGCAAGGATGGGGGATGGGAACAGAATTGTGGAAGGAAGAAGAGAACAAAATGAAAGAGCAGGTAGGAGGAAGGGAGGAAGAGGAACAAGGAGGCAGTAGGAAAAAAAGATTACGGAAGGAAATGGAGTGAAGGGGAAGTTGCTATAGGAATTAAGGGGGAAGGGAAGAGATGAGAGAGGAAAGAAGATGGAGGAAAGAAAAGAAAGGAGAGAATGGGATACATATAGGAGTTGGAGTGAGGTGCATGAAGTAGAGGCATAAATTCAGGGTAACTGTAACATGAGGGCCAGCTTGTTGGGGTTTATGTCCTGCCCAGTTCCCCACAACCAGTAAGCCCCAACGAAAATCACACAGAGATCTCCATAAGTTAAATAACTAATTGGTCCATTATCTCAGTCTTCTTATTATCTCTTGTAGCTTATAATAATCCATTATTATTATCTATGTTAGCCACATGGTTCAGTACCTTTCTCAGCTGGGCAGATTGCATCTTGCTTCCTCTGTAGTCTGGGCAGGACTGTGGAGGGAGCTTCCTGCTTCCCAGAATACTCCTGTTCTCATTGCCCCACCTCTAATTCCTGTCTGATTGATCCACCTATACTTCCTGCCTAACCAATCAGTTTTATTTAAAACATGATTGACAAAATACAGACAATTCTCCCACACCAGGGAACTGAAGTTATGAAGAGGTGGTATGAGAGACGATAAAAGACCAGAAAAGAGACGGGAAGAGAGAAGAAGGGCAAAGTGGAAAAAAGGAGGGTGGAGGGAGAATAAAGGCAAAAAGGAGAAGGCAAGAGAAAAGATAAAGAAGTAAGGAAATAAAACGGGGAATAAAAAATGAGGTTGAAACATAATAGTTGGGAGACTAGGAAGTAGAATGAGGAAGGTGACAGAGCAGAAGACTCAGGCAAACATTGGAAGATAAAGAGGAGGACAGAAGAGTGGGAATGATGAGTATTCAGAAGAATTCATGAGACTTGGCAGAAGTGCAGAACCATGGTGACAAAAAAGAAGCCTGGGGTGAGTTTGAAAAGCTATTGGACGCTTAAAGTATATAGAATTGACTGAAGAGGAGGGAGCAATCCTGAGGGTGATGGTAGATCACTGGGAAAGAATACAGAAGAATAGAATATAAATGAAGAAGAGCATAGAAGGAGGTGCACTGAAAGGATGTGATGGTCAGCAGGACAGTACAGTTGGGAAAGAAAGCAGGAAAGTCAGGGACAAGGTAGAGGTGAAGGGAATAGGCCAGATACAACAGGGTGGTGAGGGTACAGGTAGCTTAGAGGGCATTAGAAGAATGGGGTGGAAAGAAGATGGATCTGAGAACAATATGTTGGAGGTGATAGGAGATGAAGGAGGAGGAACAAATGAAAATGTTAATGGATACACCAAGAGGTTATTGGGAAGGAAAATGATCAAAATTATAAGAATGAAGAAGACCTGGGAGGAGGTGAACTGTTTCCTGTTTGTGCCTAGTGAGTGGAACCAGAGACTGTGGAAAGTGAGAAGCCTGGAAAAAGAGGATCATGGGAAGTCTAAAGGCCAGGGACATACACAAAATCAGGTCAGGAAGATAGGCAATGGGCTGGCTTCTTTAAGGCTTAGGGGGAGGATATCAGGTTGCAGGAAGACCCCAGAGACACAGGACAGTGAGCACACGGGAGATATCATGAAGATTGGCAGCTGAGTATGGGGTACATTCTCCTGAGTCTGAGGCTCTGTGCCAACATAAGGATAATGAGGATAGTGTAAAAAAGATTGGAAGGTCTAGAGAGATGGTTCAGCAGATTAATGTACTTGTTGCTCTTCCAGAAGTCCTGAGTTCAATTTTAAGCAACTAAAGGTTGCTCACAACCTATAATTGTGATCATCTATAATTGAATCTGATGCCCTCTTTCAGCATGTAGATATACATGCAGACAGAGCACTCACTCCTTAAACATGCATAAAAGGGAAGAGAAGTAAGTGATGGAGAAGGAAAGAACTGGAGAAGAGTAACAGGATTGTGGTTAGGAGGGCAAGAGACACAGTGGGATTGCCAGAAAGTAAGAGGGAACTCAGGAGGGTAAGGGGTAAGCAGACATCATGAGTAGAGGCCAGAGGCAGGAAGTGATTGTCAAAGATGGGAAAATTGGAAATGCTAGGTATGAGGATGAGGATAGGAGCCTTCTGCAGGTGAAAGGGGATAGGAGAGAAAGGTGTTTCTGAGAAGAGTACAGCACCTGGTTCAGAAGCAGACCAGGGTGTCTAGGAATCTGAGTACCAGGTAAGGAGGATCCAATTGAAACTTAACAGATGGTGAACAGAAAGATGGAATGTCAAGAGGCCAAGGACAGTACAGACAACTACAGAAAAGCTAACATCTGGGTTGAGGTGTCAGAAACATGGGGGAAAGAGGGCAAATGCTTGCAGAGGAAGGCAAGATTGTCAAGAATTTATTTCAGAGACTGAAGTAAATGAGAAATCTAGTTATCAGGGCTATTAAGGGGGACAGGAAAGGATGGAGGGTCTGAGGAGGACAGTGAGACTGAGAAGGACAGGAGGCTTGGGGGTGCTCCTAGGTGGACTGAGAAAATCAGGAGTTTGAGATGATAGGAAGTAAACTAGGACAATGACAGGATAGCCAGGGTGAGTTTATACTCCCTGATTAGAGGGAAGTGTCTGAGATTTGGGGACAGTCTGTGTGGAAACACAGGACCTGGATATGAGTGTAAAAGCATGAAAGAAATTCAGAGACTGCCTTGGAACACAGGGCTGATGACTAGGGCAGGATATGAACCAAGAGCAAAAAGACTGGAGTAAGGCAGGAGGTTGATGGAGACATGAGAAGACTAAGAGCACTTCGAGGGACAAGGAGGACAAGGACCAGGAGAATAGGAGGCTTTGGGGAGATCAGGAGGCAGAGGGAGGAACAGAAGTCTGAAGAGGTGGTCACATACTTGCCAAGTTAGTCAGAAATAGATGCAGCAGGGAGGATGGCCAAAATGATTTGAGCAAATAATAGGGTAGTTCAGTATTGTAGTTTAGGAATATGAGAGGAAGGCAAGATATATGCCACAGAGAGCAACATGTACCAGATGCCATGTACCAGTATTGGCAATAGGCTGGGCTGTGAGAAAAGGATGAAGCTGATGGAAAAGGAAGAACAATAAAGACAAGGATACCTGTGTGCATAAAGAGTAAAAACCTGGGATGGGCAAGAAGGGAGCCTGTGATGTGTTCAGCTCACTCTCTTCAGGATGGGAAATAGCTCATATATATGACTCCAACTTGGTGTTCACAATGTCTTCAGCTCCATGCCAAGGGCACCTGAGGGATTCTTCTGTCCTATTTTGGACCAGAAATGTAGTTGCTGCTTTGTACATACACACAGGCATTCATAGAAAATTTGTAATGATTCTTGAGAGGGGATTTTAGTAATTGTGAAAATATTTGCCTGCACCTGTGTTCAGTGATGAACTGAGCTCTGGAAGGTGTTTCTGGTAAGGGTGTATTCTAATTAGGGTTTACATGAGTATGTGGGGAAGGTGGAATATAGAGTCTAGGGAAAGGAGTAGGAAACAGGTTACCCTACGCCAGGGTAATGGGCTAATATATGTTATAAGAGTTAATAAGAAACCTGAGCTAATGGGCCAATCAGATTATAACTAATATAGACCTCTGTGTGATTATTTTGGACTAAATAGCTGGGGGGACTGGGCAGGACAGAAACCTCAGACAACAGAAGGCAGTAAGGTTTGCTGGTCCATGTATTTAATCACAACTTAAATGAGGCATAGAAAGATGGAATAGATGGAAGAGGTAAGAGAAGAGAAAAGAGAATGAAAGAAGAGAGAATAAGAAAGAAGATGGAAGGTGAAAAGTATGAAGAAGTGGGAAAGGGGGAGAAGTGAAGTATGGGAGGAATGAGGCAGAGGAAAAAGAAAAGAGAGAAAAGGAGCCAAGGTGATAGAAGATGAAAGAGGATTAATGGGGAAGAAAATGAAAGAGGGGAGAAGTGAAAGGAAAAAAATAGAGGGATGACAGAAGAAGGAACAGGTATTAAGACGGAGGAAAGAAGTTGAAGGAAGGAGAAGGAAGAAGGGAAGATAGAGAAGCTGGGAAGAGGGAAGGCAAACAAGAAAGAAATAGGAGAGAAAATGAGGGAAGAAGAATAGAGGAAAAGGAAAGAGGAGAAAAGGTAAGTGAAAGGAGAAAGTAAGAAAGTGGAAGAAGAAGGGAAAAAGAGGGAGGAAGAAGGTGGAGGAATGAGGAGGGAAGAAGAGGAAAAAGAAAAGGACAAAGGAGCAAGAGAAAGAAGAGTGAAGGAAAGAAGAGGAATAAGGAATAAAGAGGTAGAGATGAAAATAGGAAGTAGGAGGAAAGAGAAAGTAAGAGGGAGGACAGAGGGAAGGAGATGGAGGAATGAGGAGTCAAGAGGAGGAAAAAGGAGGGGACAAAGGAGGGAAGAGAAATAAGAGTGGAGGGAAGAAGAGGGATGAGGGATAAAGAGGCAGAGGAGGAAAGAGGGAGTAGGAGTAAAGAGAAAGGAAGCGGAAGGACAGAGGGAAGAAGATGGAAGAGAGTGGAAGAAAGAGTATGGAGGAAGTAAGACAGACAAGGAAGGAAGGAAGAAGTGAGAAGAGAATGGGAAGTGATGGAGGAAGGAGGAGGGAATTGGATGGAGGAATTAACAGTAGAAAAGAAGGAAGTACGAAGATGTTAGCGGAGGAAAAACTAAGTAGAACGATGAATGAAGAAGAAAGAAAAAGAAAAAGGAATAAGTTTTTGTGATTGGAGATAGAGGAGGCTGAAAAGAAGAGGGAATAAGAAAAAGAAAAGAGGAGGGAAGGGTAGAAATCAAGGAAGTGAAAGGAGAGAAGAGGAAGAGGATGTATGAGGGAAGAGGGGAGAGGAGAGAGTAGGTAAGAAGAGGAAGTAGAGAAGTGGAGCATGTGAAAGAGAGGCAAAATGAAGAAAGGAGGATGGTAGCAAGAGGGAAATGAGAGATGAGAGAAAGAAGGAGGAATGAAGTGGACAGAGGATAGAAGAGCAACAAGAAGAGAGGAAAGAAGAAAAGGGAAGAGGAGAGAGTAGGGAAGGAAAGGGTCAGGCATGAATGTGGAAGGATGTAGGAAGATGAGAGAAGAAGGAATAAGAGGGAGGAGAAATGAATGGAAATAAAATGAAGGGGTGTAGAGGAGGGAAGGAGGAAAGAAGACTAGGGAAGTTGGAATAAGAGAAAAAAGTGAAGACAAGGGAGGCAGGAAAGGGTAAAAGGAAGGAAGAAAAAGAGGAGGTTGGAGGAAGGAGGAGGAATGAGTGAAGAGGATGAGGCAAGGGGGGAAGTTCAAAAAAGGAGAGGGAATAGTGTTGAGGAGGGAGGAAAGAAAGAAGAGCAGAGAGAAGAAAGAGGAGGAAAGTGGAAGAAGGAAGAGGAAATCAGGACAAAGAGAAATGATGAAAGGGAGAAAGGAAGAGGAGAGATTAGGAACTAAGAGTGAAGAGAACAAAGCAGAGAGGAGAGAAAGAATGGAATAGAGTAGATGAGAGTGGAAAAAGAGGAAGGATGCTTTATGATGGAGAAGGAGGCAAAAGGGGGAAAAAGGAAGAGCAGGAAATAAAAGAGGGAATATAGGAGAGTAGAGGAGTGAAAAGGGGGGATGAAGATGAAGATTGGAAAAGAGTAGGTAAGTGGGAAGAAAGTGGGGGGGGACAAAGAAGGAAAGTAGAAGAAAAGGAAAAAGAGGGATAATAGAAGAAGCAAGACTAGTAAAAAAGGAGGTAGTATTGAAGAGAGGGAGGAGAAAATTCTGGGAGAAAGGGGGAGAAATGGAAAAGAGAGTCTGGAAAAAACTAACAATTAGGGAACATTAAAGGTGAGAGAAGAGGGAAGGGAAGGGAAGGAAGGAAGAGGAAGCAATGATAGGAAGGAGGAGGAAGGCAGAGGGAAGGGGATGAAAGAGGATGGGATGAATAAAAGAGGAGGGGAGAGAAAGGACAAAGGAAAATGAGGTAAGGGAAGAGTCAGTAGGAGGGAATAAGAGGGCTAATGAAAGTGTAATGAAAAGGAAAGAGTAAAGGGGCAAGAAAAAGAGGAGGAAAATGGAATGGGGGTAGCAAATGGAAGAAGACTGAGGAGTACAGAAAAGGGAAGAGGAGACAAAAATACAAAGAGGTAAGAGGATAGAATCAGGGAAAGGTACAATGAAGAGAAATGAGGCATCTTTAGGAAAGGGAAGGGAATAGGAAAGAGAATGGAGAGGGGCAAGAAAAAGGAAAGAAGAGGGAGGAAAAGGAAGGAAGAAAAGAAGAGGGAAGAGTAAAATACGGGACACTAACAGAACGAGGAAAAGAGTAATGAGGAAGAAGGGGGAAAGAGCTGTAGAAAGATATTAGAAAATAGTGAAAAGGATGGATGAATATGGAAAAGATGCTAAAGGAAGAATAAGAAAAAGGAAGATGGGAATAAAAGAAAGAAGATGGAAGAGGAAGAAGAAGGAAAGAAGAGGAAGGGCAGGGAATAAAAAGGAGCAGAAAGGAGGGAAGTGAAGGAAGAGGGAAAGGGAGAAAGAAAAGAGGAGGTCAGAAGGTGAAGGTAACAGGAAGGAGAACGGAGAAATAAGAAGTAAGATTGGGAAGATGGAAGTAGAGGCAAGAGAAAAGAAAAGGAAGGAAAGAGAACAGAATGGAAGAAGGAAGATGAAGGGCAAAGGACAGAAGAGAAAAAATGAGAGAAGAGAAGATGGGAAGGAGGAAGGAGATAGTGGAGGTAGGACAGAGGCTGAATGGAGGAGCAAAAAGGAGGGTGAAATGGAAATAGAGGTTTATGTAAAAAGAAGAAGGAGGAACATTGATGGAAAAATGGAAAGGGAGAGTAAGGAAGAACAAGAAGAAGAGAGAAAAGGAGGATAAATATGGAGTAGAGAGTGGAAGAAAAAGGGAAGAGGAAGGAAGATAAAAAGAGGCAGAAACGGAAGAGAATGGAAAGGGAAAGGGTGAGAAGAAGGCAGAAGTAGAGAAGAAGAGAGAAGAGAGGGTAGAGAAAGAATAGATGAGGGAGGAGTAGGGAAAAGGCAAATGATGTCAATAGGTAAGAGGATGGAAGAGAGGATGAAAAGGAAGATAAGGGGAGAGTAGTGTAATGAAGTTGAAAGAGGAAGCATTAAGGTTGATATAGGCAGAAGGAGTGACAGGAAGAGAGAAAAGGAGGAAAGAAGACGGGGGAAGATGTGGGAAGAGGCAAGAGAAAATACAAGGAGATTAAGAATAAAGAGAAGTATGGGAAAGAGGGAAAAGGGAAACAAAAGGAAAATTAATGAAGTAAGAGAAGAGAAGACCAGGAAAAAGGAGGAAACAGGAAAGTGAGGTAAAGAGAAAGAGTATGGGAGAGGGAGGAGGAAAAAAAGGAAAGTAAGAGGAAGTAGAATATGGAAGAGGAAACATGGAAGAGGGAAAGGAGGGTATGGGAAATGGAAAGAAAGAATAGGAAGGAGAGAAAAGAAGAGGTGCAGCAAAGAGGGGAAATCTGATAAGAGAACAAATAAGAAAGAGGAGGGAGGACAGACTAGAGAAGAGGACAAAAAAGGAAAGAGGAGCAATGTGGAAAGTAAAGAGGAAAGGGGAGGGGGGAAAAAGAGATAAGAGGACAGAAAAGGGAAGAGAATGAAGGAAAAAAGAGGGAAGGAGAGGTAGGAGAGAGCAGAGGGAAGAAAGCAAGAAGAAAAGAATAAATGATAAAGGAAGAGGGTAGAGGAAAAAGAAGGAAGAAAGGGATAGAAGGGAGATGAAAGACAATATGGAAACATGAGGGAAGAGTAAGAGGACGGAAGGAAGTTTTGGATGAGAAAAAAAGAGGGTAGAGTGACGACGAGGAGAAAGGGATGCACATGGAAGAGGAAAGAAGAGTGGGGTGGAAGGGGAGAGAAGAAAGATGAGGAAATAAAGTGTAAGTGACTAGAAGAGCAATAAGGAAGAAAGAAAAGAAGAGGGAGTGAAGATAAGGGAAATAGAAGAAGAGGTAATAAGGACATGGGAAAGAAAAGAGGAGGGAGGGAAAAGACAAGGGAAGAGGAAGGTGGAAGGAAGAGAAAAGAGGAGGGAGTGTAACATGATGGGGGCTGGCTTGTTTGTGTTTTTCTGTCCTACCCTGTTCCCCCAGCTGTTTAGTCCCAAAGTAAAATCACACAAGAGATCTCTATAAGATTTGATTGGCCCATTAGGTCCCAATGCTGATTGGCCCATTAGGTCAGGCTTCTTACTGGCTAACTATCACATCTTGATTAACTCATTTTTCTGATCTATGTTAGCCATGTGGCTCAGTACCTTTTTCAGTGGGACAGCTCACATCTTGCTCCTTCAGTGATCTGGGCAGGAGTGGGAGGATTCAACTTCCTCCTCCCCAGAATTTTCCTGCTCTTCTTGCATCATTTCCACTTCCTGTCTGGTTTTCCCACCTACACTTCCAGCCTGGCCAATCAGCGTTTATTTAAAACATGATTGACAGAATACAGACAATTCTCCAGCACCAAGGGAGGAGGGAAGAGAATGAAAAGCAAAGAAGGGAAGGAGGAAGGAAGTAGGAAGAGGAGAAAAACGTAGGGAGAAGGAAGAACCAGGGAGTGGGGAAAGTATGGAAGAGGAATAAGAAAGGAAGAATCAAAATGGGGGAGTTTGGAACCTGAGAAAAAGGGATGGAAGAGGGAAGATAGGAGGCAATAGAAAGGGGACTGGAGATGTAAAATTTGTTGAGAGGGAAGTGGAGGAAAGAGGGAAAACAGGAAATGGGAAGAGGAGTTATGTGGAGAGGAGGAAGGAATCAAGAGTGACAATGAGGGGAAAGGTTGGACTGGTTGAGACAGGACAAGAAGGGAGGAGAGAGGAGAGGAGAAAAGTAGAGGGAAGAGAAGGATAATAAGAAGAGAATATAAAAGGGAGGGAATGGTTAATGAAGAAGACAGATAATTGGAGAAGAATGGAATGAAAACATGGAGGGAGGAATATGAAGGAGAAGGGATGAAGGGTAAAGGGAAAATGGAAGAATAAGGAAGAGGGAGATGGGTATAAGAGAAAAGAGGATGGAAAAAGACATAAAGTGACGAAGAAAAGGAGGGTCAAGGGAAGAGCAAGTATCAGAGGAAAAAGGGAAGGAGGAAGAGAAAAGAAGTGTGAAGAGAGGGGATGAACAAATAAGAAAGAAAAGAGGAGATTGGAACAGTATGACAGAGAAAGGTGCAGGGAGGAGGAAACAGTATTGAGGAACATAGAGAAGAGAGAAGAGAAAAGGATGGAATAGGAAGGAAAAGGGAGGGTGAGAACAGGAAGAAGGAGGGAAGAGCGAATAGAAGAAAGACTTGAAGAAAAACTAAGAAGAATAATGGTAGAGGAAGAAAAATGAGAAATGATTGAGAAAGGAACTGGAAGAAATAGAGTTGAAGAGAGGAAGAAACAGGTAAGAGGAGGAATTACAACTATGGAGAAAAGATGAAGGAGGAAGGAGTAGAGAAGAGGGGGAGGAAAGAAGAGGGGAGGATGAAAGGGCAGGTAGAATGTAAGATGGAGAATGATGGATGAACTGATAAAAGAAAGAAGTTAGAGGGAAGAGGATTGATGAAAGAAGATAAGGAGGAGTAAGGTGGAATGTAGGGAGAAATGTAAGAGGAGGGAATCTGAAAGGTGAGAAATTTGCAAAGGGAAAGAAAGAGAGAAGAAGAAAGGAGGAGAAGGAGGAGAGGAAGAGGAAGAGGAGGAAGAGGAAGAGGAGGAAGAGGAGGAGGAGGAGAAGGAGGAAAAGAAGAAGAAGAAGAAGAAGAAGAAGAAGAAGAAGAAGAAGAAGAGGAAGAAGAAGAAGAGGAAGAAGAAGAAGAAAAGACAGAAAAGGAAAAATGGTGAGGAGGGAAGGGAGGAGCAGGGAAGGAAGAAGAAAGTTGAGCCAGTAAGATAGAGTTAGAACTAGGGAAGACGAGGATGAAGAAATAAAGAGGAAAATGGGAAGCCTTTGAAGAGAAGAGGAGGAACAGGAATGGAGTGGGGCAGAAAATAAGTAAAAAGAGAGAGTAATGAAAATGAGGGAGGAGAGAAGATGAGGGAAGGTGGAAGTGGAGAGAAAAGAAGAGAAGAAGAATGGAGGATGGAGGAAGAAAAAGGAAAATGGATGAAGAAGAGAATAGAGGATGATAGAGGTAAGGGGGAAGATGACAGAAGAACAGGTGAGATGGAAAAGAACATGAATCAGAGATCTCTCTCCCTTCCACTAGCTCTTGAATAGCCACCCAAAGGCTTACTATTATCTGTAAATACTTGTCTGTTGTCTCATCCTTATTATTAGCTAGTTTTTACATTTAAATTAAGCCATTTCTAATAATCTGCATATTGTCATGTGGTCATGGCTTTTACTGGTTTGTTTGCATGTTGCTTCTTGGGAGTCTTCAGGCATTTCCTAGACTTCACCCTCTCTCTCCTGTATCTCTGCTTGGCTTTGTCATAGGCCAAAGCTCCTTTATTTATCAATCAATGAGAGCAACACAAATTCACAGTAAAAAAAAGACATCCCAAGGGAAAAAATGGTGAGGGGGAAATTAGACAAGAGGGGGAAATGGGGAAAAGGAGGGAGGCTGAAAGAAGTGGGAAGCAACAGAGGGGCTATAAAAAAGGCAGGATTAAAGTGGGTTATAGGTTAAAGGATGTTATAGGTGAAGGATAGAGGAGAGCAGGGCAAAGAAGAGGGGGTGTATTGTGAAAGTTGGAGGGAAAAGGAAAAAGAGGGAAGATATGTGTGGTAAAAAATGAAAGAAGATAGAACATCAAAGAGAAGTGAAGAGTGAGGAAAAGAGGGATTGGAAAAGAGGGAAGTGGGGAGATGAGGTGAAGGCATTAATAGGAAGGCAGAGTACAGGATAGGTTGAAGGGAAGTGCAGGGTAGAAGAACGTTTTTTAAAAAAGGAGAAAGGATGAGAAGAAGAGAGGAAAGAAGTTGAGTAATGAGGAAAGTGAAAGAGAAAGAAAAAGGAAGAGGGATGAAAGAAGAGGGAAAGGGATGCAGGAGAAAAGATAAAAGAGGAAGGCAAAGGAAGGAGAGTGTAGAGGAGGGAGAAAGAAAGGGTAAAGAGGAAGAAGGAGGGAAAAGAAAGTCACGTGAAGAAAACTGAGGAGGGAAGGAAATTAAGAAGGGAACAGCAAGGAGGAGGGAAGATTAAGGAAGATGAAATGAAAACAGAATGAACGAGAATATAAAGGGAGGGGAAATAATGTAGTAAAGATGAAATGGGAAAGGGGAAGGCAAGGGGAGAGGAGGGACAATGGAAGATCATAGAAGAGTACAGAGGAGGGAAGATGGAGGAGAGAAGAGGAGAAAAGAAAAAGAATGGAAAAGAATAAGGAATACAGAGAAGAGGAGGATAGAACGAGTGGGAGAAAGAGGGAGGAGGGTAGAAGAAGGAAGAGGGAATTAGAAGAGAGAAGTAGGCAAGAGGAAGTAAGAAAAAAAGAAAGTAAGTAAGGGAGAAAACAGGGAAAAAGACGAGAGAAGATAAAAGAAATGAGGAGAGTAAGGTAGTGAAAAACTCAGGGAGAGAAGGAGAGGAGAAAAGGGAATAAAAAAGATAGGAAAGAGGGAGCAAGAGTATGGATGATTGAAGTAGAGGTAAGACAAACAAATGGGTAAGAGGGAAGATAAGGAAGCATGAAAGAAACGGGAAGAAGAGTGATGAGAAAGGGTGAGGGAAGAGGAAAAGCGAGGGAGAAAAAACAAGGAAGAAGTGGAAATGTTGATGATTGTGGAAGATGGGCAATAAGGAAGAAAGAAGAAGGGGAGCAGGATGGAGGAGGGGAAGGAAAAGGAGGACAAAAGGAAGACTGTGGATTAGGAAAGATGAGAGAGGAGGGAAGAGGGAAAAGATGAGGTAGCATATAAAAGGAAGAAAGGATGGACAAGAGGAGGGAATAATTAAGACAAGGTAAGGGAGAATATAAAGGAAAAGGGAAGGGAAGTTAAGACGACAAACAGGTGAAGGAAGAGAAGAGGGAAGCCTAGGGAAGTGGATGGGCATGAAAAGGTAGAAGAGGAGAAGATAGAAGAGGAAGAGGGAAGAGGAGAAGAGGGAAAAAGAGTTAAAAGGAATGAAGAGTGAAGAGGAGGCAGTAGGGGAAAGAAAATAAGGAACAGGATGAGCAGAGAAGAGAGAAGATGAGGAAAAGAAGAGTGAAGTTATGAGAAGGAAAGAGGGCAGAGGACATAAGAGAAGAGAAAAGGGTAGGGAGGAGGGATGAGGAAGGAAGGGGAGGTAATCGAGAAGAGTCAAGAGGTAAGGGTAGGGATGTTTGATTCAGACAGAAGAGGGTAAAGGAGAGCAGATGGAAGAGAAGTAAGAAATAAAGAAGAGGTAGGAGGGAAGAACAGGGGGAGAAGGAAGAAAAAATAGGAAGAAATTGTGAAAAGAAGAGTGGGTGGATGAGGAGAGAGATGAAAAAAAAGAAAGAGGAGGTTGAAGCGAATCGGGTGAAGAGAAGTGTGGTAAAGGAAAAGAATAAAAGAGGAGGCAAATAACAGAAGGAAAATGGGAGAAGAGCAGGGATCAGGGATGAGGAATGAAAAGGAAAGACAAGTAGAAGAGAAAATGGAGGAGGCGGAAATAGGAAAAGTAGGGAAGATGGAGAAGAGAGGAGGGAAGAGGAGAGAGGATGAAAGAGGAGAGGAAAGAGAAGGGAAGAGAGGGATAATGGTAAGTAAGAAGAGAATAGAAGAAATAAAGATATGTAGAAATGACAGAATATGATAGAAGAGATGAGAAAAAGAGGAAAGTGAAAAGAAGAAGTACAGGGAAAAATAAAAAGGATGGAAGAGAATGAAATAGGAAAGGGAACAGAGGAAAGAAGAAGAGGATAAAGGAACATGAAGAAAAACAGGGAAGAAGGGATGAGGAAAAGAGGAGTGTATGAGGGAATGGGGAGAATATGATAGAAAAAGGAATCGGGAAGATGGTTATGAAAGAGGGAAGAGGGAAAAGAGGAAAAAAGACAGGGAAGGGATAGAAGAGGAAGGAAAAGGCAGCAGGAGGTACTAGTGATGAGAAGGGAAGAGAAGTAAAGAAGAAGGAAGAGAGAAGGGGAGTGAGAAGGTGAGAGGAGGGAAGAAGGAAGAGATAGGAAAACAAAAGGTATAGAGAGGAAGAAGAGAAGAGAATAGTGGATGAAAATAGGAAGTGGAGAATAGTGTAAATAGAAAGGCAGAGATAAGAGAATGGAGAACTAAAGGTGGGGAAGGATGAAAGAGAAGGAAAGTAGAAAATAGAAATGGGAAGTGAAGGAGAGATAAAAATGGAGGAAGTAACTGGGAAGATGACCGAAGAAGAGGGGAATGAGGTAATAGGGATAATAAGAGAAAAGAAGGACGAAAGAGGGAAACAGAAAGAAGAGGAAAGGGAGTGATCCGGAAAGAGCAATGAAGATTAAAGGGAAGTGAGAAGGAAAGTGTAGGGATGAGGAAAGAGAGGGAATGGGAGGAATGGGTGAATAGAGGGAGAATGGAAGATGTGGAAGAGGATGGAAGAAGACTGAAGAGGGAAGTGGGATATGAGGTAAGATTGGGAAAGGGAATAAGAGGGTAGAAGATGAGGGGAAAAAGAAGAGAGTCAAAGGAAGAGTGCAAAAATGAGAGGATGATGGAGGGAAGTGAGGGGTGGAGTAAAGATGGAAAGGGGAAAGAGGAGGTAAGTAATGAATAGAAGAAAAGAAGAAAGATGATAAGAAGAATGTGGAGGAAAAAGAAGGAAAGAGGGTGGAAGAGGGAGGTAGAATGGTGATGTGGAAGAGAAGAGGATGGTAGAGGATGAAAGAAAGAAAAAGAAGAGGGGAATTGAACAGTGAGGAGAAGGAAAAGCAAGAGGAGAAAAGAAGAAAGATGATGGAAGTGGAGGGAAGGAAAAGTTAATATAGAAATGTCTACAAGGGAAGAGGAAAGAAGAAAGAAAAGGAACAATGGGTAAAGAGGATGGAAGAGAAAATGGGAGGGAGGGGAAAATCAAGAAGACGTGGTGAAGGGAAAGGGTGGGAGGAGACAATAGAAAAAAAATGAAGGAAGAAGAATGATAAGGAAAATATTGGGGGGAGCAAAGATCAGGGCAGAGGGAAAAGGAAAAAAAGAGAAAGAAGAAGGGGGAGGAAAGTGTAAGTAGAAGTGAATAGCAGAGGAGTGGAAAATGGAGGGAGGAGGGAAGTATATAGTAGAGAACTATGTAGGAAAGAAAAGGTCAGAGGGCAAAATAAGTAAGGGGAGGAGGAGGGCGGAAGAAAGAGGAGAGAAAAGAAGCATGAGAAGTAACTGGAGGGAAGACAGAAGGGGATGAAAAAAGAGGAGGGAGGAGGGGAATTGATATAAGAGTTATGAGATGGGAAGAGGGGAGAAGGCAGAAGAAGAGGTTAAGTAAGAGAGAATGAAGAGAGCAGGAATTGGATGGAGTAGAGAAAGTAGGGAAGAGTAAGACGTAGGGCAGTAGAGAGAGCCTGGAATGTGGAAAAGAGGAAAGACAGAATTCCACAGAGAAGGTGAAAAAAAGAGGTTAAGTTGGAGAGAGTGAAGAGAGCAGGAATTGGATGGAATGGAGAAAGTAGGGATGAGTAAGGAGTAGGGCAGTGGAGAGAGGCTGAAAAGGGGAAAAGAGGAAAGACAGAATAGGAGTGAAGAGAAAGGGTGAAAGTGGAGGAAGTAGGAAAAAGGAGGTAAAATGGAAGAGGGGGAAGATGGGAGACAGCACAGAAGAGAGGAGGGAATAGGTGGGAACAAGATAGAAAAGAGAGTCCAGATGAGTAGAAAAGAAGAGAAAGGAGGGGAGAGAAAAGAAAATATGAAAGGGAATGAGAGGAAGGAGGGAAGGTGACAAATGAAGGAAGAGGAGGGAATGCAGGAGAAAAGGGAAGAGGAGGTAAGAGGGAACAGGAAATATAAGGGAAGAGGAGGAGGCAGTAGAAGGGAAGAGTGAGGATGGAAGAGGAGGGATGAATGAAAATGAGAAGGAGAAAAGAGTAGGGAGGAGGGATGAAAAGTAAAAACCAAGGTGGATGGAGGGGAGAGGTGTGAGGAAGGAAAAGAACAGAGAGGAGAAGAGAGTCAGTAGGAAAGTAGAGTAGTAAAGAGGAGGAGGGTAAAGGAGGAGAAAATAGAATGGAGGGAATATGGAAGGGTAGACAAGAGGAAAAAGAATTAGAGAAAGGGGAGAAAAGTAGGGAGGAAGTAATATGGAAGAGGAGAAAAGATAGAAGACTGAAGAGAATTGGTAAAGTAAGTGGAATGAAACAAGAAGCAAAGAGGAGGAAGAGAAGATAATAAGAGATGGGGTGGAGAGAAGGCAGAAAGGAGGCAGGAGGAGAAATTTCAGAAGAGTAGGAATTAAGCTTAAGGACGAATGAGGAAAAAATCAGGAAGTGGTGGGAAGACAGAAAAGGAGAGAAAACAGTTGATTGTATAAGGAATGGGGGACTAGGATAGAGGAGAGAGGAGAAAAGATCAGTAAGGACAAAGAGAATGGAGAGGGAAGAAGGAAATGGATGGAGGAGGAAAGCAAAGGGAAAGGGAAAAGGATGGGGTGGGTGAACGTAAGAGGAAGTAAGAGAGAAGAGAAAGGTAGTAAGGGAAAGCACAGAGAAGGGTAGTTTGCAGGAGAGAAGGTGAAGAAAGAAGCAGATTGAACAGGGAAGAGGGGAGAAGAGGAGAGAATAGGAAAAAATGGTAATTAGATGGTAAGAGAGATGAGGAGGAAGAAGAGCAGAGTATAGAAGAGGCAAGAGGATTGTAGTGGGAATGTGATGGAGAAAAGAAGAGAAATTGGAGAAAGGAGTGAAGAAAAGGGATATCAAAGTGGAGGGAAGACAAAAGATAGGTAATAGGGCCTACAATGAAGAATATGGAATAGAGAACAGGAAAGGAAGAAAAAGGAGATATGAGAAGGGAAAGAAAAAGGGAATAGAGGGAAGAATTCAAAGGGGGAGAAGAGAAGAGGGAAGAAAATGGAAAAGGAATTAAAAGGAAGCAGTAGGTGTTGACAGAGATTTCTCTCCCACCATGTCCCACAGCATTTCAGTTCCAAAGAAACACACAGAGATCTACATTAACTATAAAATCCTTGACCTATTAGCTCAGGCTTCTTATTAACTCATATAACTTATATTACCCCGTAATTCTTGTCTGTGTTAGCCACAAGGTTTGGTACCTTTTATTAGTGAGGAGTTCTCAATTTGCTTCATATTAGTCTGAATGACAACTGTAGACTGAGCCTTTCATCTTCCCAGAATTCTCCTGTTCTGGTTGCCCCGCCTATACTTTCTTTCTCGTTATTGGCCAATCAGCACTTATTAAACCAATACATGACAAATCTTTACAGCATATAACAACATTGTCCCATAGCATTTCCCCCCTTTATTTCTAAACAAGAACTCTGAATCTAATCTTTTTTGTTTACCTTTCTTCCTGACCATTATCCATAACAACTTGTAACCAACACTCAAAAAAAGAAAACATCCAAAATTTATTTGTGGGAATGAGTGTGTAGTTTTTCAGGCTACTTCCTGCTGATTGCATGTGTTGATAATCTTACAGGGTCCTAAAGATAATTTTGAATTATGGTCAAATCCTAACTGGAATATTATGAGAAGCTTGAACATCTCAGCCACCAGTTTTGAGGTTGTTCTGGATGTAGAACTCAGACATCTGGGTCATCTGCTCCTACTGGATATTTCTTGGGGATCTTCCTTGTTCAATCATGATTTTTCTTAGCCTAGAATGAATCACATCCTCTCATTTCTGGTGCAAACAAAAGCAAAACCTCTTTTACAAAGTAACATACCTTTTAACTTAAATTTTGAGGTCAAGGCATTTTCAAAACATACTTGTTGGATTAATCCACTCGCATTTATAATCAAGTGTCTTTTAATAGCTGTTGCTAATTACTCAACCATCAAACAATACAAAGACAACACAGTAACATACACTATCCATACTCTCTGTGTATTTTCCATCTTTATGTGGCTTTATTATTAACTCATTTTTTTAAAAAAAATTTTTGATTTATTTGAGACAAGGCATCTCAGTGTATCTTTGCCCATCTTGGAATTCACTCTGTAGACCAATCTGTCCTTGAATTCAGAGAGATCTGCCTGCCTCTACCTCCCAAGTTTTGGGATTAAAGGTGTGTGCAATCACACCCAACAACTCTCTCCCTCTCTCTCTCTCTCTCTCTCTCTCTCTCTTTCTCTCTCTCTCTCTCTCGGGTTTTATCCTTTTTATTTTTCTCTCAACTCTGCATATATTTTTAAAGACATTATGAATCATTTAGAGAGTTTACTTCATTTGTATCTATCTTTACTGTATAATCTCTCTTTTTCTGACCACATGAGTCTTTAATTTGCTAAGCGATATGGCTAGGATTTAAGCTGTGGTTTTGACATTTGAATCCACCCCATTCCTTAGCTTTCTGAGAGCCTAGTCTCTGACAGTGGTACTGGCAGGAGCCATGTTTATTGCCACAACTCTAAGGAGTTTCAAAATTCCTGTCACCACCAAGAAGCATACTGTTGGCTATTCATAAACACCATTTTAGCGTTTTGGGGCAGGGTCCCTTAAAAGGGCTGCAAAGTTTTGCAGCTAAAGCTGAGTCAAGAAGACTCTTTTAAATGAGATATGCTTGCCTCTAGCAAACAGAGTCCACCCAAGAAAATGCTGCTACCAAGAAGTCATCCTTCATTTGGTTCTTATTGTGTCTAGAATTCCTTCACAAACACTCTCAGGTTTTAAGTGGATGTAGTTATCCATGTTGACACCATTTTTTGACAGAGGTTTCTGTCCCATCAGGTCCCACAGCAGTTCTGTCCCAAAGAAACACACAGAGATCTACATTAATTATAAACTGCTTGGCATATTAGCTCAGATTTCTTATTAACTCTTATAACATATATTAGCCCTTAATTCTTGTTTGTATAAGCCATGTGGCTTGGTACTTTTTATCAGTGAGGCATTCTCATTTTGCTCCCTATTTGTCTGAAAGACAACTGCAAACTGATCCTTTAATCTTCCCAGTATTCTTCTGTTCTGGTCGTTCTGCCTATACTTCCTTCCTGGCTACTGGCTAATCAGTGTTTTAATAAACCAATACATGACAAATCTTTACAAGATATAAGATCATTGTCCGATAGCAAATAGGGAAGTGTAAGAAAAAGGAGACCAGAGGAGTGGGAAAAGAAAGGAGGGCAGAGGATGGAAGAAGGAAGAAGAAAAAAGTGGGAAATAAAGAATAGCAGAGAGAAGGAAAGATAAGATGAAAGAGGAAGAAAGAGGGGAAAAGAGAAAAAATCGAGATGAAAGTTGAGATAAGAGGAGGAAAAGAGAGGATGGAAGAGGACAGAAATAAAGAGTGAGGATGAAGAAATGAAAGGAAAGAGAGAGGGAAGGAATAGAAACAGGAAGAAATGGGAAGTGGAAAGAAGAGGACAAGAGAAGGGAAGAGGCAGGAGGAGTTTGACATGAAAATGACGGAGTAGAGAAGGGGAAAGAAGATGGAGGAGGGAGAAAGAGAAAGGATGGGAGAGGAGGGAGGCTGAAATAGAAGGAAAGTGAAAGAGGAAGGAGAATGGAAGAAAATGGAGTGGGAATGAGGACAGAAGGTCTAAAAGAGAATGGAGGGGAAGCAAAGGAGAGAAAGGGATAAAGAGAGAGAAGAAAAGGGGAAGGTGTAGGGAGGAGTGTATTTAGAAGACTGGTGAAGGGAGAAGAGGGAAGTGAGAGGTGTAGAGAAAAAGAAAGAAGGGAAAGGGAAGAGGAAAGAATAGTTAACCAAAAAATAAGAGAGTACAGTGTTAAAGTGTAGTAAGGAGGGAAGAGGGTTTTAGAGGGTAGAAAAGAGAAGAGGAAATTAGAAGGAAAAGTAAAAGGAAAGAAGTAAGAAGTGGAGGGAAGTAGAAATGGAAACTAGGAGGGAAGAAAAGGGAAGCTGGAAAGGACGAGCAGAAAGGGGAGAGAAAAATAACAGGAAGAAGGAGGGAAGAGGGCAGAAAAGCAAGAAATTTAAAGAGATCAGAGGAGAGCTGAGGGAATAGAACGGGGTAATCAGGATTATGGAAGAAGGTACGGGAGGCAAGAGGAAAATTAAGGGAAGGTGAGGGAATAGAGGAGGGTAATAAGCAAGGAAGAGCAAGAAGGAAGATGGATAAAAAAGATGAAGAGAGGAGAGAAGACAAAGATGAGTTAAGAGGAGAAAAGTGCAGGGAAGTGGATGGAGGCCGGAATAGACAGAAGGAAGAGTAGGGCAGATATAAGTGGCTGGAGGATGAAAGAGGAGGAAGAAAGAAGAAAGGAGGAGGAGTTGTGAATAGGAGAGAATAGTGGAGTTGAATGTGGAGGCGAAAGGAGGTTGTAAGAAAGCAGGAATGTGCAAGGAAGACAAGAGGAGCGCATAGAAAACAAGATTAAAGACGGAGGCTAGAATTAGGAAAATGAAGGGAGAGGAAAGAGGAGGGGAGAGTGAAGGAAAGTGGAGAAAAGAAGAATCAGGAAGGATGAGGCTGGAAGAAGTAAGGTGAGGAGAAAGGATGAGAGAAGAAGGAAAAGGAGGAAAGCAGAGGAAGGAGGATGGAGGGAAGATGAGTGAGGAGAGAAGAAAAGGGAGGAAAGGGTATAGGTGGAAGAATTGAGGAGGGAATAAGAATAAAGAAAGATGTGAGAAAAGGATAGGAGAGAGAGGAGGGGAAAATGTAATTGTAAAGAGGAGAGAAAGAAGAGAGGCAAGATGGAGGGAAGAGAGGAGATGAGGGAAAAAGGTAAGATTAGGGTGGAAAGGAGAGGAAACGGAGTAGGGAAGAAGAAGGAGTAAGGAAGTTTAGAGGCAAGTGAAAAGTGTAGAGTAGAAATGAGGGAAATGAAAAGAGGGTGGAAAGAAAATGAAGAAGCAAAGAGAAAAATGGAGGAGAGTAAAAGAGGGAGGAAAGAAGACATGGGAAGAGGGAAGAGAAAGGAAGCAGGGAATGGAAAGGGGAAGGAAGATGGAATGGAAATGAGGGAAGAGGGAGGAAGAGGAAGCATGCTAGAGGAGAAGCAAGAAGACGAAGAGATGGAAAGTGAAGAAGTTGGAGAAAAGAAGAGGAAAAAATTGGTAGAGGAAAAAGCAGAATAGAGAAAAAAGGAGAGGAATGGTTGGACAAGCAAGAAGGTGGAAAGAACAGGGTTTTTGAACAGTAAGTACAAAGGCAAGATGAGAGAGGAGGGTAGAGGGAAGATGAGGGGAGAGGAGATAGGAGGAAAGGGTAAATGAAGGAAGAGGAGAGAAGAGGGAAGGAAATTAAGAAGGAAAAGGAAAGAGACAGGAAGTGGGGATGTGAGATGAGGGAAGAGAATGGATGATGGAAGATGAGGAAAGATGAAATGGAAGGGAATATCAATGAGAAGTAAGTGGAGGGGAAAAGGAAGAAGAAGGAGAATGGAGGAGAGAGAAGAGAAAATATGAGGGAATGTGGAAGAGAGAAGAAAAGAGAAGTGGGAAATTTAGGAAATGAGGAGGGAGGAAGAGGGAGTAGAATATTATACGGCGTATTGAAGAGGATGGAAATGGGAAAAGAAAGAAGATGGAGGGATGAGGGAAGAATATGGAGTAGAGAGGAAGGAAAACAAAAGTAAAGGGTGGAGGTAAGAAAGAAGGGGAGGTAGCAGTAATTAGCAGGAAGTAGAGATGGTATTGTAACAGGAGAGAAATCAAAACATGATGAAAAGAGAAGAGGGAAGTGGAGAGCAGACAGGAGGACAGAAAATGGAAGATGGTGAAGAGGGAAGAATCGAGAAGAGGTTGGAGAGAGAAGAGGACAGAGAAGGGAAGGTAAGAGGAAGGATGAGGTAAGGGGAGGGGAAGGAAGGAGGAAAGTATAAGTAAGAGTGTGAGGAAAGAGTGGAAGAAAAGGAGAAAAGAGGAACAAGATTGCAATAGGAGGGAAAATGTAGTTGACAGAGTAGGCAAGAAGAGGAATGATGAGAATAGGATTATGAAAGAAGAGAACAGAATGAAAGAGCAGGAAGGAGGAAGGAGGGAAGATCCACAAGGAGGTAAAGAGATGATAGAAGGAAATGGAGGAAAGGGGAATGTGAGAATAGGAGTTAAGAGGGAAGAGAATAGGTAAGAGAGGAAAGAGGATGGAGGAAAGAAAAGAAAGAATGAGATATAGCTAGGAGGAGTAAGGTGCATGGAGAAGAGGAGGAAAGACAGGAAAATTGAATATAAGAAGTGATGACAAGAGAGATGAGAAAGGAAGAGAAAAGAAATGGGAAGAGGGAAGAAGGTCAAAGCGGAAAAGGGTTGGTGGAGGAAGAGAGAAGACTAAAGAGGAGAAGGGAAGAGAAAAGAGGAAGCAGGAGAGAAACTGAGTGAAAAGACAAAAGAGAAGAGGGGACAAAGAAGAGGGGAGAAAAGGAAAAAGAAGGGAGACAAGAAAGGGAAGAAACAAGAAAGAGGAAAGAGTAGGTAGAAGTGAAGAGGAAGGATTGAAGAAGTGGGACCAAGGACAGAAATATAAAAAAGGAGAGGGAGTAGTGAAAAGGGAAAAAAACAGGAAAGAGTAGAGTGATAGAATGGGAGGAAAGTGAAGGAAGGATTAGGGATTTAGGACAAGGAGGAATGATGAAAGAAAAGAGAGCAAGGAAGATGAGGGATTTGGGAAGAGACAAAAGGGGAGAAAAGGGAAAGAATGAAACAAGGTAGATGAGGGTGGAAGAAAGAGGAAGGTAGGTGTATGACAGGTAAGGAGGCAAAAGAAGGGTAAAAGGAAAAGGAGTAAGTAAGAGAGGGAAGATAGAAAGGACAGTAGAGGAGAGGAAAGGAGAGGATAAAGGGGGGCACTGGGGGAATAGTGTGGAAGTGGGATAAAAAGGGGAGAGATGAGGAGGGAAGGGAGAAGAAAATGAAAAGGAGGCAGAGTTGAAGAGGGAAGACTAATAGAAAATAAGGGAATATGGAAGTGCGGTAAGGAAACATGCTAGGAGAAGAGGGATTGAAAAGGAGAGTGAATGAAAAGGAAGAACAAGCAGGAGACATTAAAGAGGAGAGAAGAGGGAAGAGAAGGGAAGATGGAACAAGGAGGAAGAACATCAGAAGGTAAGGGGAGGTAATGAGGACCTTAAGAGAGACATAAATAGACCTAATCTATGTGTGAAGTAGAAAAAGATAAGATCTCCTAAGTAAATTGGGAGCATGGGGATTTTGGGAGAGGGCTCATGGGGAAGGGAGAGGCAGGGAGGGGAGCAGAGAAAAATGTAGAGTTCAAGAAAAAAGGACAAGGAGGTAAGAAGAAGGAAATGTGGAAGGGATATTGTTAAGAGAAAAGAGGAAGGAATAAGAAGGGGGAAGGAATAGGGAAGAGAAAGGAAGGACCAAGAAAAAGGAAGGAATGTGGAGGGAAGTGAAGGAAGAAAAGATGAGGGAATAGTAAAGTTCAGGATACTTGCAGAATGAGGAAAAAGGAGAAAGAGGGGGACAAGGGAAGAGCCATAGGAAGCGATGAGGGAATAGAGAAGGAGGAATGAGAAGAAAAATTATAAGAAATGAAGAATAAGAAAAAGGAAGATGGGAATAGAAGAGAGGAGAGAATTGGAGGGGAAATGAAGAAGGAGAAAAGGCAGGAAAAGGAAAAACAGGAAGGGCAAGGAATAGAAGGGAACAGAATGTAGGTAACAGAAGGAAGAAGGGAAGGGAGGAAGAAAACAGGAGGTCAGAAGGTGAGTGTAACAGGAAATAGAGAGGAGAAAGAAGAAAGTAAGAGAGTGAAGATGGAAGTAGAGGAAAGAAAAGGAAGGAAAGAGAAGAGAACAGCATGGAAGAGGGAAGAGGAAGGAGGAAAGGCAGAAGAGAAATGATTAGAAAAGAGAGGATAAGAAGGAGGAAGGAGAGAAGTAGAGGTAAGATGGAGGCTGAATGGAGGAGGAAATAGGAGAAGGAAAGTGAAATGAGGGTTTATATAAAACGAGGAAGGAGGGGACCTAAGCCTGAGTGGGACTGAGGAAGCAAGCTCAACAGGGGCAGGAAGAAATCCACTTTAGGGACATTGGCAGATCAGCATTGAGACAGCTACCTGAGCCAAAGCAGACCTGAGACAGGGAACTCTACAGGAACAGCTACAGGGGAGCACCCGCTGATTGAGTGAGACAGAGATAGAGACCACTGAGGGTCCAGGCATGAACCTGGGACCTTCAAGGGAGTAGACCTAAGTCAGGACCCCTGTAGGTCTGGGAGTCAGCCTAGGACTTCTGAGGAACTAGGCCTTAGCCAGGTCTCCTGTAGTTATGGGCATGAATCTGAAACCTCCAAGGGAATAGGCAGGAACCAAAGATCTCTGAGGGGCAAGGAATGAGTCTAGGACCTCAGAGGGTGTAGGCTTGAGCCAGGACATATGTGGGTCTGGGCATTGAATTGGTACATCAAAGGCAATAGAGAGGAACTAGAAACCTCTGTGGTTCCAAGCGTGATTCTGGGACCTCGGAGGGAGTAAGCCTGAGCCAGATACTTTGTGGGTCTTGGGGCACCTGAGCCTGGAACCTCCAAGGGGGTACACCAGAGCCAGAGACATTTGCACAACCAACACCAAGCCAAGGACCTCTGCAGAAGTGAACACCGACCAGGATTTACAGAAGCAGGTCAAAGCTCACAACCTAGGCTAGTACAGGCCTGGGATAACAAACTCCAAGGGAGTGGAGCAAAGTTTGGGAGTGCAGAGCAACCTCCTGGAACATGGGGTGACCAGAGGGATAACAGGAACTGTGGCACTAACCTTACCATGAGGAACAACTATCTGAGTCTTGAATTCACTGGCACCTAAAAGATTAATCAACAGAGTCACTGACAGTCCCAACCACACATATTAGTATAAAAGATGCTTAGAACAAAGAGGAGGTCCAATGGCCAAATAGAAGACCCAAATATCAATCCACACACCTTCGAACACTTGATTTTGACAAAGAAGCAAAAATATCAAATGGAAGAAAGAAATCATATTTAACAAGTGGTGCTGGCATAATCTGAATATCAACATGTAGAAGAATGAAAATAGACCCATATCTATCACAATGCACAAAACTCAAGTCCAAATGGATCAAAGACCTCATCATAAAGCCAGTCACACTGAACCTTATAGAAGAGAAAGAGGTAAATACATTTGAACACATTGGCACAGGAGACCACTTCCTAAATATAACCCCAACAGCATAGACACTGAGAGAAACAATTAATAAATGGAACCTCCTGAAACGGAAAAGCTTCTGTAACCCAAAGGACACGATCAACATGACAAAATGACAGGCTACATAATGGGAAATTATTTTTACTAATCCCACATCAGACAGGTCTGATTTCCAAAATATACAAAGAACTCAAAAAATTAAACACCAAAAGAGCACACAATCCAAATTAATAAATGGAGGACAGATCTAAACAAAGAACTCTGAACAGAGGAATCTAAAATGACTGAAAGACACTCAAGGAAATGTTCAACATCCTTAGTCATCAGAGAAATCCAATCAAGACAACTCTGAGATTTAATCTTACACCTGTAAGAATGGCCAAGACCAAAACCGCTGATGACAACTTCTACTGCAGAAGTTGTGGGGGAAAAGGGAACACTCCTGCATTGCTGGTGGAAATGCAAGCTAGTATAAATCCTTTCAATGTCAGTGTGGTTATTTCTCAGAAAACTAGGAAACAACCTTCCTCAAGACCCAGTAATACCACTTTGGGGTATATATTCAAGGATGCTCAATCATACCACAATGGCGTATGCTCAACTATGTTCATAGATCTTTGTTTGTCATAGCCAGAACCTGGAAACAACCTAAATGCCCCTCGACTAAAGAATAGATAAGGAAAATGTACATTTACACAATGGTGTACTACATGGATGAAAAAAATAATGACAGCTTGAATTTTACAGAAAAAAATGGATGTAGCCAAAAAACATTATTTTGAGTGAGGTAACCCAGTCACAGGAAGACAATTTTCACATGTACTCACTCATAGGTGGTTTTTAAACATAAAGCAAAGAAAACCAGCCTACAAACTACAATCCTAGAGAACTTAGACAACAATGAGGATACTAAGAGAGACTTCCATAGATCTAATCTCCATGGGAAGTAGAAAGTAGAAAAAGACAAGATCTCCTGAGCGAATTGGGAGCTTGGGAACCTTGAGGGAGGGTTGAAAGGAGAAGGGAAAGGCAGGGGTGGTGGCAGAGAAAAATGCAGAGCTCAATAAAAATCAATTTAAAAAGAAGAGAAAAAAAATGTAAGAACACATGCAATACCACAAAGAGCACTATGACACCATTAAAACCTAAAAGACCGTAAAACAGCAAGAATTATACAACCAAATATATATGAAGCAAAAGAAAATGACTTAACAATAACTTTAGGAGATTGTTTGAGACTCTTAAAGAAAAAATGAGAAATTCCCCCAAAGCAATGGAGGAAAAGACAGACAAAATTAGAAGACATCAACAAATCCCTTAAAGAAAATCACGAAAAAGAAATCCACCACATGGAAGAAATCATTCAAGTGTTGAAAACGGAAATACAGACAATAAAGAAAACACAAGCTGAGGGAATTATAGGAACAGAAATCATGAGAAATGATCTGGGACCACAAACGCAAACATGAACAGCAGAATACAAGAGATGGAAGAAAGAATCCCAAGCACTGAAGATACAATAGAGGAAATAGATTAGTCAGTCAAAGAAAACAGTAAATCTAACAAAAGCTTAATCCAAAGTATCCAGAAAATATGGGACACCATGAAAAGGCCAAATCTAAGAATAATAGCTAAAGAAGAAGAAGAAGTGAAACTCAACTCATCTGTAAAAAGGCACAGGCTAACAGATTGGATATGATAACAGAATCCATCCTTCTCCTGCATACAAGAATCCCATGTCAACCTCAAAGACAGACATCGTCTCAAAGTAAAGAGCTGGGAAAAATATTCCAAACAAATGGACCTAAGATACAAAAGAGTGTATCTATCCTAATATCTAACAAAATACGCGTCAAACTAAAATCAATCAAAAGAGCTAAAGAAGGAAATTTCATTTTAGTCACAGAAAAAATCCATCTAGAGGAAATATCAATACTAAACATCTATGCTCCAAATACAAGGGCACACTGATATGTAAAAGAAACACCTCTAAAGCTTAAATCATACATTAAACCCCACACACTAAGAGTGGGAGACTTGACCAGTCCACTCTCACCACTGGACACGTCGTTCAAACAAAAAATGAATAGAGAAATAAGGGAACTACCAAACATGATGACTCAAATGCACTTAACAGAAATCTATAAAATACTTCATCCAAACAAAAAAAAAATACCTTCTTCTCACCAACTCATGGAACTTTCTCAAAAATTGACCACATACTTCGCAACAAAACAAACCTCAACAAATACAAAAAATTGGAATAACCCAATGTATCTTATCAAATCATCATGGTGCTGAAAAGCCATTGACAATGACACTGGGACTTGTTTCCTCTGCATATACTGGATTTTGCGGATCCAGTCTGTCTGGACACTCACCTTCCTGGACCTGGAGGGAGGGGGGAGGAACTTGAACTTCCCACAGGGCAGGAAACCCTGACTGCTCTTAGGGATGGAGAGGGAGGAGGAGAGGGAGTGGGGGGAGTGGGAGGGTGGTGGGAGGAGGGGTGAAAATGGAAACTTTTATAATTTAATAAAATTACTTTAAAAAAAACTAGAAGTCAACAACAATGTTAATACCAGAAAGCCCACAAACACATGAAAATTAAACAATGCTCACATGCATCATCAATGGGTCAAAAAGAAATAAAGGGGGAAATGAAAGACTTCCTAAAATTCAATAAAAATGACCATACAACCTACCCAAATTTATGGGACACAATGAAAGTAGTGTTAAGAGAAAAGTTCATAGCATTAAATGTCTACATAAATGAAGCTGGAAAAATCTCACACTAGTGAATTAACAGAACATTTGGAAACTTTAGAACAAAAAGAACCAAGCTAACCCAAGAGAACTAGATGGCAAGAAATGATCAAATTGAGAGCTGAAATCAAGAAAATAGAATAAAAAAAACCCAAAACAAAACAAAGAATCAATGAGACAAAGAGTTGGTTCTTTGAGTAAATGAACAAAATAGACAAACCTTTATCTAAAATAACCAAAAGGCAGAGAGAATATCCAAATTAACAAAATCAGAAATGAAAAGGGGGACATAACAATAGAAATGGAGAAAATCCAGAGAATCATCAGATCATATTTTGAAAACATGTACTCTACAAAATAAGACAACGTAAAGGAAATGGACAATTTTCTGGATAAATATCACTTACCAAAATTAAATCAAGACCAGATAAGCAAATTAAACAGACCTGAAGAAATAGGAACAGTCATCAAAAGTCTTCCAATCAAAAAAAACCAGGACAAGACGTTTTCAGCTCGAAATTTACAAGATTTTCCAAAAGAACTAATACCAATACTTCTCAAATTATTACACACAGTAGAAACAGAAGGAACAATGCCAAACTCTTTTTATGAGGCTATAATTACCCTGATATCCAACCCACAGAAAGATATAACAAAGAAAGAGAATTATAGAACAATCCCACTCATGAAAAATACTAAGCAAAATACTGGCAAATTGAATTCAAGAACATATCAGAACCATTATCGAACATGATCAATTGACTTCATCCCTGAGATGCAGGGATGGAACAACATATGAAAATCTGTCAGCGTAATCCACCGTATAAACACACTGAAATATAAAAACCACATGATCATCTCATTAGATCCTGAATAAGAGTTCGACAAAACATCCCTTCATGATAAAGGTCTTTGAGAGAGCAGGGATTCAAAGAACACACCTAAACATAATAAAGGCAATATACAGCAAGGCAACAGCCAATATCAAACTAAATGGAGAGAAACTCCCAGCAATTCCACTGAAATCAGGAACAAGACAAAGTTGTTCCCTCTCTTCATACCTATTCAATATAGTTCTTGAGGTCCTAGCTAGAGTAATAAGACACCAAAAGGAGATCAGGGTGATACAAAATGGAAAAGAAGTTGAACTCTCTCTGGTTGCCGATGATATGATAGTTTAACATAAGCGATCCCAAAAATTCTTCGAAGGAGCATCTACATCTCATAAACAATTTCAGTAATGTAGCAGGAAACAAGATTAACTGCAAAAAATTCAGTAACCCTCCTGTACATGGATGATAAAAGGGCTGGGAAAGAAATCATAGAAACAACACCCCTCACAATAGCCAGAAATAGCATAAAATATCTTGGAGTAACTCTAACCAAACAAGTGGAAGAAGTTTATGACAAGGACTTTAAATCTTTGAAGAAAGAAATTGAAGAAGACACCAGAAATTGGAAGGATCTCCCCTGCTCTAAGATAGGCAGAATTCACAAAGTAAGAATGGCAATCTTACCAAAAGCAATCTACAGATTCAACACAAAGCCCAGCAAAATCCCAGCAAAATTCTTCATGTAGCTTGAAGGAACTTCATATGAAAAAGCAAAAAACCCAGGACAGCCAAAACAATTCTGTACAATATAAGAACTTCTGGAGGCATCACAATCCCTTACTTCAAACTCTACTACAGAGCTACAGTATTGAAAACAGCCTGGTAGTGGCATAAGAACAGACAGGAGGACCAATGGAACCAAATAGAAGACCCGGATATTAATCCAGATACCTTCAAACACTTATTTTTTGACAAAGCAAAAAATATCACATTGAAAAGAAAGCATATTTAACAAGTGGTGCTGGCATAACTGGATATCATGTATGGTACATAATGAGGCAGCGGGGTACAACGATAAAAAGAGTAAGAAAGAGAGGGAAGATAGAAAGGACTGTAGAGGAAGGGAAAAGAGAGGATAAAGTGGACAATGGGGAAATAGTGGGGAAGTGAGACAAAAGGAGTAGAGATGAGTAGGGAAAGGAGAAGAATGAAAAGAAGGGAGGCTTGAAGAGGAAAGACTAATAGAAAATAAGGGAATATGGAAGTGCGATAAAGGAAAATATTGGGAAAAGTTGGATTTAAAAGGAGAGTGAATGAAAAGAAGACCAATCAGGAGACATTAAAGAGGATAGAATGGTGAAGAGAAGGGAAGAAGGAACAAGGAAGAAGAACGTCAGAAAGGAGAGGAAGACAGAGGGAAGGGGATGAAAAAGGTTGGGATGGATAAAAGAGGAGAAAAGTGAAAGGACAATGGAAGATCACGGAAGAGCGAGTGAGAGGAAAAAGGAGAGCAAAGGAAAGAGGAATGAAAAGGAAAGAGGGAAAGGGGCAAGACAAAAGAGGAAGGAAATGGAAGATAGGTCAGCAAGTGGAAGAAGACTGAGGAGGACAGAAATGGGACGGGGAACACTCACCCATTGATGGTAGGAATGCAAACTTGTGCCACCACTTTAGAAATCAGTGTGGCAGTTTCTCTGGAAACTGGGAGTCAACCTACCTCAGGACCCAGCAATTCCACTCTTGGGAATATACCCAAGAGATGCCCAATCATATTATAAAAGCATTTGTTCAACTATGTTTATAGCAGCACTATTTGTAATAGCAAGAACCTGTAAACAATCTAGGTGCCCTTCAATAGATGAATGGATAAAGAAGGTGTGGCACATGTACACTTTAGAGTTTTACTCAGCAGTAAAATACAATGACATCTTGAATTTTGCATGCAAATGGAAGGAAATAGAAAACACTGTACTGAGTGAGATAACCCAGACCCAAAAAGATGAATATGGTATGTACTCACTAATAAGTGAATTCTAGCCATAAATACAGAACATTGAGCATACAATTCATGATCCTTGAGAAGCTAAATAAGAAGGTTAACCCAAAGAAAAAAAAGAAAAAAATAGAGAAAAGAGAAGGTCAGAAAGTGAGGGTAACATGAAGGAGAGAGGAGAAAAGAGGAAGTAAGAGAGTGAGGATAGAAGTAGAGGAAAGGAAAGGAAGGAAAGGGAAGAGAACAGCATGGAAGAGGGAAGAGGAGAGAGGGAGGAGAGAAGAGCACAGATGAGAGAAGATAGGACAGGAAGGAGGAAGGAGAGAAGTAGAGGTAGGATGGAGGCTGAATGGAGGACGAAATAGGAGGGTGAAAGTGAAATGAAGGCTTATGTAGAGAGAGGATGGAGGGGACCTAAGAAGAGAGGATGACGGAGGGAAGTGAGGGATGGAATAAGGATGGAAAGGGGAAAGAGGATGTAAGGAATGAATAGAAGAAAAGAAGAAAGATGATAAGAAGAATGTGGAGGAAAAAGAAGGAAAGAGGATGGAAGAGGGAGGTGGAATGGTGAGGGAAAAGAGAAGAGGATGGTAGAGAATGAAAGAAAGAAAAGGAAGAGGGGAGTTGAACAGTGAGGCAGGAGTAAAAGCAGGAGAAAAGAGTAAGGATGATGGAAATTGACGGAAGAAGTTAATATAAAAGCGTCAAAAGGGCAGGGCGGGAGGAGGCAATAGAAAAGAGAAAAACGAAGGAAGAGGAATGATAAGGGAAGTATTGGTTGGAGCAAAGAGCAGGGATGAGGGAATTGGAAAAAATGAGAGAGAAGGGAGGAGGAAAGTGTAAGGAGGAGTGAAAAGCAGAGGAGTGGAAAATGAGGGAGGAGGGAAGAGTATAGTAGAGGACTAAACAGGAAAGAAAATGTCAGAGGTAAAAGGAAGCAAGGAGGAGGAGGAGGAAGGAGGAGAAAAGGGGAGGGAAATGAGGCATGAGATAAGAGTAGGACTGAAGGAGCAGAGAGTAAAGTGAAAGAGTGGGAGAGGAAGAGTAATGAAGAGGGAGGAAGAAAGAACAAAGAAGAGGAAAAAGAAAAAGAAGATAAGAGAGAAGGGGATGGAGAAGGGAAGATGACTGATTAGGGAATAGGAGGGTGGCGAGAATAGCAGAAGATTTGAAAGGAAAAAAAGAGAGAAGAGAAAGGATAGGGAAGAGGATGAAATATGAATTTATGGGTAAAGGTATTAAGGGAGGAGGATTAAAGGGGAGGGAAGTGGGAGGAGGGAAGAAAAGAGGTTGGGAATGAGGAGTCAGGAGGGAAAGGGAGAAATAAGAAGAGTGTTGAAGAAGAAAGAATAATTAGGAGAAAAGAAGAGAGAGAAAGGAAGAAGATTGCAGAGAAAACGGAAGGAAAAAGAGGGAGATGAATGGTAGAGGATGGTGGAAGTAAGAGGGGAAGAGGGAATTGGATAAAGGGGAGGGAAGAAAAGATAAAGGAGTTATAAGGAGATATGAGGGAAGAGGAGGGATTAGAGAGGAGGAAAAAGATTGGAAGAGGAAGAGGAAGGTGGATGAAAGCAAATGGAGGAGGTAATAGGAAGAAAGTGTCAAGATGAGGGACAAAACATGAGTAGGGAAGAAAGAAAATGACCTAACAGGAGGGAAGAGGAAAAATGCGTGAGGAAGGAGACAGAGGAGGAAACAGGATAAGGGAGGGAAGAACAAAAAAGAGCAGGTAGAAAGGAAAGGGAAGAGGAGGGAGTAGAAGGAAAGAGGCAAGAATAGAGAGGTAGTCAGTGGTAGTCAGAGAAGGGAGTAGGGAAGAGGAAGGAATAATTAAGAGGGAAGTGGGGAAAGGTGACTACAGGGAAGAGGGATTTCACCAAGGAGGAGGGAGGGAAAGGGAAGAATAGAAGTAAAGAAAAAGGGGTGAATAGAGAGGAGGATATGTATGGAGGAGGGATGAAGGGAAGAGGAAGGAAAAAGGAAAATCATGGAAGAAGAAAACTGAAGGAACAGGAGAAAAGGATTAACAGGAGGAATGAGAGAAGATGGAAAAGGAAGAAGGAGGGAAGAGAAAGGAAGAGGAAAGAGGAAAGTGGAGGGAGGAGAACTAGACAGGATGAGAGAAGAGGAAGGAAGAGGTCTGAAGAGGGATGTGGAAAAGATTGGTGGGATGAAAGAGGGAATAAGAAGGAAGAGAGAAGTGGAGGGAGGGAGGGAGGAAGTGCAGGGAGGGGCATAAGTGGAAGGATGTAAGAGGAAAGAGGAGGCAGGAGGGAAGAGAAAGAGAATGAAAGACTAGAAAAGAGGAAATTTAAGAAATAGTAGGAGATGTGGTTGAAGAAGTAGAAAATAATGACATGGGAAGAGGAGAAACTAGAGAGGAAGAAAATGTAGGTAGGAGGGAAGACGATGGAGATAAAAGGAGGAAATAACAGAGGAAAGAAGAAAGAAGAAGGAATAGATGTGAGAAAGGTGGAAGGCAGAAAGATTTTGGCAGAGGACGGCAGAGGAGGTAGTAGCAAAGATGAAGAGGGAGGAGGGTAGAAGGGGAGGGTACACCAATATTAGAAAAGGAAAAAGAAAGGAGGGGATAGAACAAAGGAGAGTCATGGAGGATATAGAAGTGAGGAGGGGTAAAGGAGAAGGAAATATGAGGGAAGAAAAGAAAGGAAAGAAATGATAGAAGGGAGAGAAAGGAAGAGGGAAGAGAAAAGAGGCTGAAGAAGGGGATAGGAGGGAAAAGGGAAAGTGAATGAAAATGGAATCGGAACAAGATATGAGGGAAGAGGTTAGAGAAGGGTAGAAGAAGAGAGAAGAGGCATACAAAAGAGGGAGAGAAGGAAAGATCCAGGTGGGAAAAGAAGAGAAGTGAAGAGAGGGAGGGAGGCAGGAAAAGAAGGGAAGAACAATGAGGGAAGATAGAAAAGGAACGAATGGAATAAGTGGATTGAGGTGGGTGAAGAGAGTAGGGGGAAGGAGAAAAGAGGAAAGTGTCAGGAGGAGGGAAGTGAGGATAAGAGATTGATGAAGGGAAGAGAAGGGATGTAGGATGGCTGAAGAGGAGGAAAGAGATTGGTAGAAAAAGAGATGAGGGGAGAGAATAAAAGAGGGAAGATGAGGGAAATACCTCAGTATAAATCTAACCACACTGAACCTGATAGAAGAGAAAGTGAAAAGTAGCCTGCAACACATGGGCACAGGAGACCACTTCCCATGTATAACCCAGTAGCGCAGGCAATAAGAGTAACAATGAAATGTGACCTCCTGAAACTGAGAAGCTTCTGTAAAGCAAAGGACACAGTCATTAAGATAAAAGGCAACCTACTGAATGGAAGAAGATTTTCACCAACCCCACATCAGACAAAGGTCTGATCTCCAATATATATAAAGAATTGAAGAAATGAGACATTAAAATTCTAAATAACCCGATTAAAAAATGGGTTACTGAACTGAACTGAGAATTCTCAACAGAAGAAGTCTAAGTGGCCAAAAAATACTTAAGGTCATGTTCAACTTCCTTAGTGATCAGGGAAATGCTAATCAAAAACAACTTTGAGACACCATCTTACACCTGTCAGAATGGCTAAACTCAAAAACACCAATGATAGCCTATGCTGGAGAGGATGTGGAATAACGGGAACTCTCATCCATTGCTGGTAGCAATGCAAACTTGTGCAATCATTTGGAAATCAGTGTGGTGGTTTCTCAGAAAATTGGGACTCAACCTACTTCAAGATCCAGCAATACCACTCTTGGGAATATACCCCGAGAGATGCCCAATCATACTACAAAAGCATTTGTTTAACTATGTTCATAGCAGCATTATTTATAATAGCCAGAACCTGGAAACAACCTAGATGTCCTTCAATGAAAGAATGGATAAAGAAAGTGTGGCACATCTACACATTAGAGTACTACTCAGCAGTAAAAAAACAATGACATCTTAAATTTTGCATGCAAATGGATGGAAATAGAAAACAATATCCTGAGGGAGATAACCCAGACCTAAAAAGATGAATATGGTATGAACTCACTCATTAGTGTATTCTAGCCATAAACAAAGGACATTGAGCCTATAGTTCAGGCTCCTAAAGAAGCTAAATAATAAGGTGAACCCAAAGAAAAACATATATAGATCCTCCTGGAAATGGGAAGCAGAGAAGATTGCCAGGCTAAAATCGGAAGCAGGGGGGTGGGAGGTGGGGGAGAAGGGGAGAGGGGGAGAGAGAAGGGATAAGGGGAGCATCGGGGAGAGCTTGGGGAGTGGATATTGTTGAGATGGAGGAAGGGCAGATATGGTGTCAGGGAAGAAGATATCTTAATTAAGGGAGCCATTTTAGAGTTGACAAGAGACTTGGCTCTAGAGAGGTTTCCCAGGTGTCCATGTTGATGTCCCCAGCTAGGTCTTGTGCAGTAGAGGAGAGGGTGCCTGAACTGGCCTTGTCCTATAGACATACTGATGAATATCTTGCATATCACCATAGAACATTTGTCTGGCAATGGATGGAGATAGAGACAGAGACTGAGCTCTCAAGGTCCAGATGAAGAGCGAAAGGAGGGAAAAGATGAACAAGAAAGTCAGGACCACGAGATGTTGGTCCACCTACTATGACAGGGTACCTGATCTAATGGGAGCTCACCAAAGCCAGCTGGACTGGGACTGAATGAGCATGTGATCAAATCGGACTCTCTGAATGTGGCTGACAATGGGAGCAGACTGAGAAGCCAATGATAATGGCACTGGGATTTGTCTCTACTACATGTACTGACTTTTTGGGATCCTAATCTGTTTGGATGCACACCTTCCTATGCTTGAATGGAGGGGGGAGGGCCTTGGACTTCCCACAGGGCAGGGTACCCTGCCCCTCTCTTAGGACTGGAGAGGGAGGAGGAGGGTGTGGGGGGGAGGGAGAGGGAATATGGGAGGAGGGGAGGAAGTGGAAGTTTTGAGTGCTATTATTTATAAAGCAATAAAAATTTTAAAAAATTTTAAAAAAATACCATGACCAAAACCAATTTAAAGGAAAAGGTTTATTTCATCTCATTAGTTTACAGTCCCACTGAGGCATCAGGGCAGGAAGTCAAAGACTGGCCTGCTGGTCTATTTGATGTTATCTCTCAGCACAGAGGGCAGCAGAAACCGTGCAAGAATGCTGCTTGATGCTGGCTCACTTGCAGACCTAGGTCTTGCTAGATTTCTTATTAGACTATGATTACCTGTCTAGGAAATGGGGTTGCCCGCAATGGGCCATGTTCTTCTGCATCAACTGAAATTCCCTTCTCAGGTCACTCTAGGCTGTCAAGCTGACAGTTAAAGCTAAGGAGGATGGGCCTCCCATTCCCAATGGCTCACAGTTGAAATTCAGTAGTTAGACTGCTAATTCTTCAAACCTGTTTTGCTATTTTCCTGATTTTTATCATGAGAATTTTTCCTTTTTTCTTATCACATTTCTTCGTTTTAGTGTCCTTGCCCTGTTCTAGTGATTTCAAGGTCAGAGGTGGGTCGAGCGAGGTAGCATGAGCTACCCCTGTCCTCAAGATGACAGGAAGGTCAGAAAAAGTATTACTCATATTTCATCTTCTAGATTAGCAGTTATCACGCTGTGGGTCGTGACCCCTATGGGAGTCAAATGACCCTTACATAGGAGTCGGCTGAGAGCATCAGAAAACACAGATGTCTACATTAAGGTTCATCATGGCAACAAAAGTGCAGTTATGAACCCAAGATGATGTCTAGTCTATCTTCTTCAACATGCATAAGCCATCCCAGCTTTTTTCTGGCTAGAATTTGACTGGCTTTTGGAACGCCCCATCTCAGTCTTGCTGTTTCCTTACATTTTTAGTTGAGCATTTATGAACACGTAGTAGGATTTTGCTTCCCAATTTAACCTGATAGTCTTTATTATTTGGTCCAGTTCATGTTTTTAATTTTTTAAGGTAGCCCTGATTGTCCTGGAACTTGCTATGTAGACCAGTGATGTGTGATTAATAAAACTCAGAGAGAGAAATTGGGGTTCAACCTGAACGTCAGAAAAGCAAAACAGTCAGCCACTGGCTCTTACCTCTACCTCAGTCTGAAATGGTGATCCTGTTGCTCTTTCTGCAGAATACGAAAGAAACCATGAGGTACAAAGGAACCCACGTGTAACTTTATTACAGGGAAAGGCTTGTTGGACCATGGAAGCGGGAAACAGGAAGGAAAAAGAGGGCAGAAGTACCGAGTTTTGCCTTTTAAAGGCCACCCCAGCGTACACACATCAGACACTGCGGTTTGCGTCTGCGGGGGGGGGGGGGGGGGGGGGGTTGCGTTGCATTGTGGGTGCATGTGTTTTTGGGAAATGAAGTCTTCTGAGTCAGGCAGACAATGCTGTACTCTGCGCCTGTGCACAGGGGTCTCCTGGGAAATGTAGTTCCCCAGAAGAATAACATTCCACGCTTTTTGATTTGCTAAAAATTTAGGGGGATGAGGGTCTTAATGGGTAGGGAATGGGGACGTAGCCCGGTCTCTCATAACTGCTTCCTCCTGACTTTATGGGCATCAAGGGGTTCGGGGTGTCTGATGCATCCCGGTGATCGTGTTCTGTCCACTGGTGTCCTATGATGTTCGATGCATCCTGGTGATCGTGTCCTGTCCACTGGTGTCCTGTGATGTCCAATTGAAATCGCATCTCTAGGTCTTGAGGAGCTGGAAAACAAGTCACGTTAGAAGAGGAAAAAAATTAAAGGAGCAATTTGAGGTGAGGGGGGAATAAAATAAAATGAAATGATACTTATTCTGTTTTGAGTCTTGTCCATTTAAGTGGGTCAAGCTGGCTCCCTGGAGCTTAAAGAAAATGTCTTAAAGGAAATAAATTTTTTATCTTGGGCATTGCCTCAACATCCAGGGGACACTGCTGCAGTCAGTGTTGAACCTGTCATGTCAAGGGACCCGTTTAGGTTTTGATTACCACCTGGGCTTATAATCTTTGGCTGTGTGTTTGATGATTCCTGTAAGAGCAGCTGAATGGTTATTTGGAAATTTAAACATGACATTGGAGGTATTTGGAGAGGTTACATATAGGAAAAAGAGAAGAAAGGATAATATGTTGGCATAAGAGAGTTGAGTGATGGATAGGAACTCTATTTTTCTTGTGTCCTCTGGAACTTAAGAGAGCAGGGTCCTGTCTGAGTTACCATGTATGAGGGATTGTCTTGAGCTGGAGGAGTAAATGGTTTAACATTTGACAGGTGCGGGCTTGGCAGGAATCAGAAGCTCAGCAGCTGCCAAAGCACGTATGTAGGGTGTCCATCCCCTAGTGGTGAGGTCCATCTTCTTTGACAGGTATGCTACAGGTGCAAAAGAAGGTCCCAGTTGATGTCCTAAGACCCCAAGTGCATATCCCTCCTTCTCTACTACATAAAGAGAAAAAGAGCGAGTTAGATCCAGAAGATGAAGAGCTGGAGCCTGGAGATGGGCCTGTTGGGGTCTTTGGAAGGGTTTGGTAACCGGATGGAGAAGGGACTCATGCAGAGAGTCGAGAGCTGCTTCATATAGGGGGCAGGCGAGGAGAGAAAAGGAGGAGATCCAGGAACGCAGGAATCTGGCCACTCCCAGGAACAATAAAACTTCTTCTTTGGTGGAAGGAACTGAGTGGTAGATAATTGAACCTTAGAAGGTGAGACTCTATAGCCCCTTTTAGATAAGAAATTTAAAAGGGCAACAGTATCTGTCTTGCTGATCTCCAATGATGGGCTGCAAAGTAAAATGTCATCCACGTATTGTATGAGCTTGGACTTAGGGAGAGACAGCAAGAGCAGATCAGAGACCAAGGCTTGGCCGAAGAGGTGTGGGCTGTCTCGGAAGCCCTGGGGGAGAACGATCCAGGTGAGCTGTGTGGAAAAATTAGTGTCAGGGTCTGTCCAGGTGAAGTCTCTGGGTTCAATGCCCCCATGTCACTGTGTGCATGAGGACAATCTACAGACCAGTGACCTTCCCTGTGACACCTTGGACAAGATCCCCTGGGATTACGATGGGGATTAGGGCATCCTCGGGCCCAGTGGCCCGTCTTACCGCACTTGAAACATGGACCTGGTGGCTCATGCATCCCGGGAGTCAGGGAGGCAGCATGAACAGGGCGGGTGGAGTAGTCTGTCACCTTGGCTGGCAGGGTGGCCGTGGCTACCACGTGGCAACTGCAGTGGTTGCGAGCTTTGTCATTCCTTGCATGGTATACCTTAAAAGCCATCTCCAGGACTTCCGCCTGTGGGGTTAAGGGGCCTTTCTCCAAACGCCTGAGCTTGGCCTTGATGTCTGAATAACATTGATTAAAAAAGTGAGTCATTAATAGCTGTCTGCCCTCAGGGGGTTCTGGGTCCAGGTTTGTAAACTGTAATAGAGCTTTTGTAAGGCGTTTCAAAAATGCAGAAGGATTTTCCTTTGTGTCCTGAATAATTTCTGAGAGTTTAGAATAATTCACTGGTTTGAGGGCAGCCTTCCGGAGGCCTGTTAGGAGACAAGTTAAAAATCGGTCTCTGGCCAAGATCCCACCTGGAGTGTTATAATCCCAGTGTGGTTCCTGGTCTGGGACTGCCTCTGCCCCAGGAGGGTGGGAGGCAAGAGTCTGGTGGACTTCATCCGCGTGCTGTCTGGCCTGCTCCCAGACCCACCTGCGCTCCTTGGGAAGTAAGTTATTGGACAGGATCATAAAGATGTCATGGAAAGTGAGATTATAGGATTGAGTAATATATTGAAATTCTTTTATGAAAGTGGTAGGATTAGACGTATAGGACCCAAGTAATTTGGCTATATGGGAGAGTTCCAAAAGGGAGAATGGAACGTGAGCCCTAACCAATCCTTCAACGCCAGCCACCTCCTTCAAGGGCAGGATGGCAGCAGGCTTGGCTTGGTCAGGATTAGGCTCCGTGGTGGCCAGCGAACGCGTGAGCGGAGGAGTGAAGGAAGGTGCCAGAGCAAGACGGCTGGCATGAGAGGAAGGGGAACTCAGCAGGGCTTTGGAAGACCGAGGAGGCGGAGTAGGGCGGGAGTGGGAGGGAGATGGGGAGGGTGAATCCAAAGAGGCTTCTGGCGATCTAAGTGACCTACGACGAGAAGAGGGTGAGTGGGAGGAAGTGGATCCAGAGGAGCTGGACGGAGACCGGCTGGCAGGAGAGGGAGAATGGTGCTTAGGTGAGGCTTTTTTAGATTTTGAATAGGATTTGTGTGAGGTTTTCGGGGACCTAGAAGGAGAAAGGTTAGGTGAGGTTTTCTTATGACTGGACCTGGCAGAAGATCTATGTGGGACTTCCGGAGACCTAGGACTGGAAAGTTTATGTGAGGTTGTGTTTGACCGGGTAGAGTGAGAGTGAGCAGGTGAACAGTGAGCGAGGACAGAAGGGTCAGTCTTAAGGGCCATATAGAAGAAAGCAGAGACATAGGAGAGTTCTTTCCATCTGCCTGTACGATTGCAATAATTTGATAACTCCCATAAAATGTTGGGGTCAAAGGTGCCGTTAGGCGGCCATTTGCAGTTTCCCTCTAAGGTATACAGGGGCCATTTTTTGGAGCAGAGATGAATGAGTGTGGAAATCTGTAGGGAAGGCATCAAAGTGTGAGGCTGCGTGGAATCCAAAAGACGTCCCAGCGGTGAGTTTGGAGTGATAGTTTTAGGCGATTTGCCCCCCATGACTAAGGTCATGAAAACACCCGCAAAAAAAAACGTGGCACCTCAAGCCTACAGCGAGAGCGACTCCCCATTAAGGCAAGATGCAGATAGGGACTGGCTAGGCCAAGCAGTCCCAGGCATAGGCTTAGCAAAGGGGACAAGCTGGAAATGAATGCCAGTGAAGGGACTCCAGGCCCTGAAGGCCCGTGGTTGGGGAAAGTCCCCCCAACCCTAGAAACACCGAGAGTACTGGTCAATTCCCAGGTTAAAAGAGTTGGTTAAGCTGGCTGGAAGGGGACACTCATGATTAGAAGCCAGTGTTGTTCGTAGGAGCTCGCCCAAGTAGATGGAACACGTGGGTCATTGTAGAGGAGGTTCTCGGTTCTGTTCATGTCCTGGGAGAAAGTCAGAGGCCCAGGCGGTGCCTGAAGCCTGAGCTCCGGCTTTCGGCTCCGGGTCAAGTCGCAGCACCAGTGTTGTTCTTTCTGCAGAATACGAAAGAAACCATGAGGTACAAAGGAACCCACATGTAACTTTATTACAGGGAAAGGCTTGGTGGACCTTGCAAGTGGGAAACAGGAAGGAAAAAGAGGGCAGAAGTACCGAGCTTTGCCTTTTAAAGGCCACCCCAGCTTACGTGCATCAGACACTGCATTTTGCATCTGCGCGGGGGGGGGGGGGGGGGGGGGTTGTGTTGCATTGTGGGTGCATGTGTTTTTGGGAAATGAAGTCTTCTCAGTCAGGCAGACAATGCTGTACTCTGCGCCTGTGCACAGGGGCCTCCTGGGAAATGTAGCTCCCCAGAAGAATAACAGATCCTGCCTCCAGGAATCTCAGAATGAGACTGGGTCTGAAAGCTCTCTCTCTCTCTTTTTTTTTGAATTTTTTCTTTTTTTTAATTAATTAATTTATTTGTTTATAAAAATTTCCACTTCCTCCCCTCCTCCCCATACCCTCCCATTCCTCCCACTCCCTCTCCTCCCCCCCCACTCCCTCTCCTCCTCCCTCAATCTTATACAATAAAGGAACTTCTGGAGGCATTACCATCCCTGACTTCAAACTCTATTACAGAGCGACAGTATTGAAAACAGCTTGGCATTGGCATAAGAACAGAGAAGTCGACCTATGGAATCGAATAGAAGACCCGGATATTAACCCACAAACCTATGAACACCTGATTTTCGACAAGGGAGTTAAAGGTATACAATGGAAGAAGGAGAGCATCTTTAACAAATGGTGCTGGCATAACTGGATGTCAACCTGTAGAAGAATGAAAGTAGATCCATATCTATCACCGTGCACAAAACTCAAGTCCAAATGGATTAAAGACATCAACTTAATCCGACCACTGTGAACCTGACAGAAGAGAAAGTGGGAAGTAGTCTACAAGATATAGGCACAGGAGACCACTTCCTAAGTAGAACCCCAGTAGCACAGAAAATAAGAGAATCAGTGAATAAATGGGACCTACTGAAACTGAGAAGCTTCTGTAAAGCAAAGGACACTGTCAGTAAGACAAAAAGGCTACCTTCGGACTGGGAGAAGATCTTCACAAACCCCTCATCAGACAAAGGTCTGATCTCCAAAATATACAAAGAACTCAAGAAACTAGACACTAAAACTCTAATTAACCCAATTAAAAAATGGGGTACCGAACTGAATATAGAATTCACAACAGATGAACTTCGAATGGCCAAAAGACACTTAAGGTCATGCTCAACCTCCTTAGCGATCAGGAAAATGCAAATCAAAACAACATTGAGATACCATCTTACATCTGTCAGAATAGCCAAACTCAAAAACACCAATAATAACCTATGCTGGAGAGGATGTGGAGTGAGGGGAACACTCATCCATTGTTGGTGGGAATGCAAACTTGTGCAGCCACTGTGGAAATCAGTGTTGCAGTTTCTCAGGAAACTGGGCGTCAACCTCCTCAAGACCCAGCAATTCCACTCTTGGGAATATACCCAAGAGATGCCCTATCATACTACAAAAGCATTTGTTCAACTATGTTCATAGAAAGCTCTCTCTTGTTTTACAATCCTGAAGCTGGGATTAAAGGTGTGCAACACTGGAATTAAAGGCAGATACTGCCTGGTTTCTATGGAAACTAGTGTGGTTACTGGGATTAAAGGTGTGTGCTACCACTGTCTGGTCTGTAAGGCTGACCAGTGGGGCTGTTTTACTCTCTGAACTTCAGGCAAGCATTATTTATTAAAATACAAATGAAACCCCACTACAGACCAGAGTAGCTTCAAAGTCACAGAGGCACAAAGTCTGTCTGTCTGTCTCTGCCTCCCAAGTGCTGGGATTAAAGGTGTGAGAACCACCTGGTTCACCTGTTTATGTCTGTGCAGCACACCTAGGCCTGTTGTCCATGGAGTTTAGAGTTCTGGGGATGGTTATGAACTGCCACATGGGTGCCTAGAACCGAAGAAGGGTCCTTTGCAAGTGCAAATGTTGTCAAATACTGAGCCAGCTCTCCAGCCTGATTACTAATTTAAAAACAATCATTTGTGCATGTTGTAAGTGCGGGGGAGCATGTGTATGTATCAAGAGGATGTGTGGGAACTGGTTCTTGGGTCAAGTACTTCTGCCCACTGAATTGTTTGCAAGCCTGAAGTCCAGTTTAAGTCCAAGACATGAATTGCACTACTTTATTTTTAGTGCTGTGAATCACACCCTAGGCCTTGTGCATGCTGGGCAAGTGAGGCTGGCCTCAAATTCTCAATCTCCTGCCTTGGCAGTGCTGGGCTTATAGACTAAAGCCACCATCTTGGCTCATTTGGTGCTGGCAATTGAACCTTGAGCACTGTACCTACTAGGCAAGCATAGCTGAGCTTCATTTTCAGCAATTCCCCCGCCCCCAAGACTGGGTTTTCTAACAGCCCTGGCTGTCCTGGAACTTGATTTGTAGACCAGGTTGGGATTAAAGGTAGGAGTCACCACTATCTGGCTTCATTCTCAACCTCTTGTGTGTTTTCCAGACAGAACCTTGTTATTACTGAACCCATGAGACTCATGTCTCAGCCTGAATACTGGGATTACTGCCTTACCTATGAATACATATAGTGACTATACACTGAACTCAAGCAGCTGCATCCCTGTAAGGAAATCAGGAGTGGACAGGAATTGTGGGAGGCTCCTCTTTGTACATTCTCCCTTCAGATCTCAAGACAACTAAGTTATTTGTCCCCGGTGTTGTACAAAAGTTTGCTGTTTTATGACATTTCCATTATGTGTGTTCCTGTGTGTACATACATGCCACAGTGTATGTGTGAAGCCATTTTCTTCTTTTGCTACGTGAGGACTGAGCATCAGGCCTGGCAGCAAGTGCCTTCACCAGCTGAGTTATCTTGCTGGCCCTTGCCAGACTTTTCTACAAACTTGTGTTTGCAGAACTGTGAGTTTAAAGGAGGTCGCCCTCTAGTGGACATTTTTTCTTTTTTGCCTTTTTATTTTTCCATTCAATTATTTACACTTCCTTCCCTCCTCCCAATCCCCTCCCAATCCCCCACACCTTCTCCTCCCTCTCCCACCCTGCTTGAGAGAGGGAAGAGAACACTGCCCTGTGAGAAGTCTAAGGCCCTCCCCCCTACATCCAGGTCTAGGGAGCTGTGCATCCATATAGGCTAGGGTCCCAAAAAGCCAGAACATGCTGTAAAAACAAATCCCTTCGAGACACTTTCTCTATAGCTTTTGGAGCCTGTCCTGGAACTAGCTCTTATAGACCAGGCTAGCTTTGAACCCATAGAGATCTGCCTGTTGGGATTAAAGGCAAGTGCAACCACCGCCCAGCTGGCTGAGCTGTATTTTTTACCATATAGTGGGTTATATCTAGTTCATTCCCAGTGGATCAGTGAGCTCATTTGTAAGTTTCTGTATTAAACAGTCTATCACCCAGAGTTCAGTATTACTTTGAAAGAGCATTGTTTAGTGACAGGACAGATGGTTCTGTGATTAAGAGCACTGGCTGCTCTTCCAGAAGACCCAGATTCAATTCCCAGCACCCACATGGTAGAATTAAGAATATTAGCCCGCCAGCCATCCCAGCTTCCATCCAGAGGGCCTTCCCGAGTGATCCTGCATCTGACGAAGGATGGCGATACAGTCGGAAACCCACATTGCAGCACGGGACTGAGCCCCCCGAGGTCCAAATGAGGAGCAGAAGGAGGAAGAACATGAAAAACGAAGTCAGTACTGCGAGGGATGCCATCACCCACTGATACAAGGGAACGGATCTGATGAGAGTTTACCAAGGCCAGTTGGACTGGGACTGAAAGAGGACGTGATCTAACCAGATTCTCCGAATTTGGCCGGATTCTCTGACTGTGGCTGACCCGAAGTCTTTCTGAAAAGCCATTGACTATGACACTGGGACCTGTTTCCTCTACATATAATGGATTTTGGGGATCCAGTCTGTTTGGACACTCACCTTCCTGGACCTGGAGGGAGGGGGAAGGAACTGGAACTTCCCACAGGGCAGGAAACCCTGACCGCCCTGGGGGACGAAGAGGGAGGAGGAGGGGGAGTAGGGGGAGTGGGAGGGTGTTGGGAGGGGGGGTGGAAATGGAAACTTTTATAATTTAATAAAATTTACTAAAAAAAAAAAAAGAATATTATATTTGGCAGGCAGTGGTGGCACATGCCTTTAATCCCAGCACTCGGGAGGGAGAGGCAGGCAGATCTCTGTGAGGTCAAGGCCAGTCTGGTCTACAAGAGCTAGTTTCCAGGACTGGCTCCAAAGCAATAGAGAAACCTTGTCTTGAAAAAAAAGAGTTTGCATTTGTCTTCAGCTATGCTTACTTTAGCCCAGTTACAGCATTATATATGAAGTGAGTCTCTTATTAATCCGTTCTAATCATCTTTGCCTTTTAAAATAAAAGATTTGAAGACAATTCAACCATTTTGTAGTTAGTTCATTTGTAGTGTCTCTTCAGCTTTTAATGTATCCTCAGGGGCCTGCAGCAGTCACTACACTTCAACTTTAGAGTGTATTTTCCCTTCTCAATGTCACACACCCTTCTTCTTCTGTCCCCAGTGCTAAGTAGCCTTATCTGATGGGTGCCAGAGAACCTTCCTGTCTCTTTACACTATTCTCTGAAATTGATGGATTTTTTTTCTTTTCACCCCATTCTCCTACCAAACACATGAGTTCTACTTCCATTACATTTCTCTTTAAGTCTGTCCAGAGTTTCTCTCTCCATTTTTTTTTCTGGAGGAAAAACTCTCTACTTACTAGAACATTTTTGTTAACAGTCCTTCTAAGTTTCTACCACATAATTCCATCATCTCCATCTAGGTTTTAGAATCTGCTGACAGCCCTGCCCCTCAAACACAAGGAGGAACTTTTTCAGGTTATATGCTAAGTGATTTAGACATTTTCAGTATTCTTTTATCAACTTCCGAGTCTTGTTTAAATCCTTAAAGAGAATGTCTTAATCTGTTTAAGATTATCTACAATCTAGTTATGTCCAAGCTACAAGTTTTGATCAGCCATCTGTCTACTGCGGTTTCAGTATCAATTTAATTCTCAGAGCTTCTGCAGTGCTGATTGGATCTATTCCTAGGACAGCAGGCTAGGATCTGAGCCACAGCTTCTCCTGCACATTCTTCAGTTCTCAAAAGTCCACATGTGCTCATGAAGCCATTTCTAGCCTTCATTTGCTAAAATGGTACAAGTAGGTGTTGAATGTCATAAAGAGTTTTTCTGCCAGAATTTTTTCTGTGGATTCTTTGTCATTTACTGGTGTGTGTGTGTGTGTGTGTGTGTGTGTGTGTGTGTGTGTGTGTGTGTGAGTGCAAGGTTGGATGACAACTGTCACAAGTTCCTTTTCTAATTTTTCAGGTAGGTCACCTCCATGTATATTTTAGAATTCTCAATTGTATTCATCTTTGAGTAATCTGCGGACACCCAGAAGTTTTACCTTGGGAAACTTCTCAGATCCTAACCTCCTTCAGGGCTCGGCTTAGTGAACAAAACCCGGTCGAGTCCCTTCCTACCATACATAAGGCAGTCAAATACTCTGGACTTGCTCTTCATGCTTGCATCTATCCTCCATCTGGTTTCACCCCCCATCTCTCTTTTTTAAAGACAGGATTTCTCTTTTCAACAGTTCTGGCTGTCCTGGAACTCACTCTGGAGACCAGGCTGGCCTCGAACTCACAGAGATCTGCCTGCCTCTGTCTTCATAGTGTTGGGATTAAAGGTGTGGGCCACCACTGACTGCCCCACATGGTTTCATCCTTTATATTTCTATTCAGGTGGTTTGCTGCTTACAGAATTGGGTGCAAGAAAGGAAGTATTTGATTCAAGAACTGTTCTGTGCAAGTTTAAAGATCAAACCTTTTGCTCCTTTTAGTGACTACTTTTAATAGTTTGAGATCAGTAGACAGAAATCAGTATAAAATTCCAAGAGACTATTTCTGCCTGGAGTGTTTCAATATTCTCTCTCCTTCCAATTCCTTTTTGTGGTACTGGGAACCAAACCTAGGGCCTTGCACATATAGGTAAGTGACAATCTACCTTTGACATACATTTCCAGTTCCCTACTGTGTTACCAAGCTACCAAATGAGTCACAATTAGTGTTCTAAGAAGCCAACACTAACAATTAAGTAAACACTCATTTTTGGGGTAGCACAAGGACAAACTCAGGCTCTTGTACGTGTAAGCAAGATGCAACCACTGGAGTACATCCCGAGTATAGAATTCTAGACCAAAAGGTAGACGTTAGCCCATTATTGTTTAATGATGCTGTTCAAAATGCCTATTGTTTATTAGCTTTATTAATTAAAGCTTTATTTATTAGCTTTATTTATTAAAGGAATTATTAGGTCATTCCTTTCTAAATAATCTCTCTCTTTTTGGAAGCTTTTTTTTTTGTAATTTTATTAAATTATAAAAAGTTTCCATTTACGCCCCTCCTCCCAACGCCCTCCCACTCCCCCCCTCCCTCTCCTCCTCCCTCTTTGTCCCCTAGGGAAGTCAGGGTCTCCTGCCCTGTGGGAAGTCCAAGTTCCTCCCCCCTCACTCCAGGTCCAGGAAGGTGAGCATCCAAACAGACTGGATCCCAAAAATCCAGTATATGCAAAGGAAACCAGTCCCAGTGTCATTGTCAATGGCTTCTCGGAAAGACTGCAGGCCAGCCACATTCAGAAAATCTGGTCACATTCAGAGAATCTGGTTAGATCACATGCTCGTTCAGTCACGGTCCATCTGGCCTTGGTAAACTCTCATTAGATCCGACCCCTTGTATCAGTGGGTGATAGTATCCCTCGCAGTCCTTCGTCATTTTCTTCCTCCTTTTGCTCCTCGTTTGGATCTTGGGGGGCTCAGTTCGGTGCTCCAACGCGGGCCTCCATCTGTATCGTCATCCAACGCCAGATGAGGGATCTATGGTGATAAGCAAAATATTCATCAGTATGGTCACGGGCCAAGGCCGGTTCAGGCACCCCCTCCTCTGTCCAGAGAACAATCTGGGGATCTCTCCTTGGACCTGGGATCCCATATATAATCAAGTTTCCTGTAAACTCTAATATGACTCCCTTAGTTGAAATATATTCTTCCCTGATCCCACATTCATCCTTCCTCCCTTCCCCCCATCCCGGTCAACCGAGCTTTCTCCATTCCTCCCCTACTCCCTTCTCTCTAACCCTCTCCCCTTCCATCAACCCTCCCACCCCCCCCCATGCACCCAAGGTTACCTGGGACTCTTGACTATTTCCTACCTCCTGGCGGATAGGTAAATAATCTTCATCAGGTTCGTCTTCTTATTTAGCTTCTCTAGGATCACGAATAATAGGCTCAAAGACCTTTAATTATGGTTAGAATCCACTTATGAGTGAATACATACCGTGTTCCTCTTTTTGGGTCTGGCTTACCTCACTCAGTAAAGCGTTTTCTATGTCCATCCATTTGCATGCAAAATTCAAGATGTCATTATTTTTTACCGCTGAGTAAAACTCTAATGTGTATATGTTCCACACCTTTTTTAACCATTCTTCTATTGAGGGGCACCTAGGCTGTTTCCAGGTTCTGGCTATTACAAATAGTGCTGCTATGAACATAGTTGAACAAACGCTTTTGTAGTATGTTTGGGCATCTCTAGGGTATATTCCCAAGAGAGAAATTGCTGGGTCCTGAGGGTGGTTGACTCCCAGTTTCCTGAGAAACCTCCACACTGATTTCCAAAGTGGCTGCACAAGTTTGCATTCCCACCAACAATGGATGAGTGTTCCCCTCATTCCACATCCCCTCCAGCATAGGTTATCATTGGTGTTTTTAACTTTAGCTATTCTGACAGGTGTAAGATGGTATCTCAAAGTGGTTTTGATTTGCATTTCCCTGATCGCTAAGGAGGTTGAGCATGACCTTAAGTGTCTTCTGGCCATTCGAAATTCATCTGTTGTGAATTCTCTGTTCAGATCAGTACCCCATTTTTAAATTGGGTTAATTAGAGTTTTAGTGTCTAGTTTCTTGAGTTCTTTGTATATTCTGGAGATCAGACCTTTGTCTGATGAGGGGTTGGTGAAGATCTTCTCCCAGTCAGAAGGCAGCCTTTTTGTCTTACTGACAGTGTCCTTTGCTTTACAGAAGCTTCTCAGTTTCAGCAGGTCCCATTTATTCATTGTTTCTCTTATTGTCTGTGCTGCTGGGGTCCTACTTAGGAAGTGGCCTCCTGTGCCTATATCTTGTAGACTACTTCCCACTTTCTCTTCTATCAGGTTCAAAGTGGACAGATTGATGTTGATGTCTTTAATCCATTTGGACTTGAGTTTTGTGCAAGGTGATAGATATGGATCTATTTTCATTCTTCTACAGGTTGACATCCAGTTATGCCAGCACCATTTGTTAAAGACGCTTTCCTTCTTCCATTGTATACCTTTAGCTCCCTTGTCAAAAATTAGGTGTTCGTAGGTTTGAGGGTTAGTATCTGGGTCTTCTATTCGATTCCATAGGTCGACTTCTCTGTTCTTATGCCAATACCAAGCTGTTTTCAATACTGTAGCTCTGTAATAGAGTTTGAAGTCAGGGATAGTAATGCCTCCAGAAGTTCCTTTATTGTATAAGATTGTTTTGGCTATCCTGGGTTTTTTGTTTTTCCATATAAACTTAATTATTGTTCTCTCAAGGTCTGTGAAGAAGTTTGATGGGATTTTGATGGGGATTGCATTGAATCTGTAGATTGCTTTTGGTAGAATTGCCATTTTTACTATGTTGATTCTCCCAATCCAAGAGCAGGGGAGGTCTTTCCATTTTCTGATATCCTCCTCAATTTCTCTTTTCAAAGGCTTAAAGTTCTTGTCAAATAGGTCTTTCACATCCTTGGTTAGAGTAACCCCAAGATATTTTATGGTGTTTGTGGCTATCGTGAAAGGTGATGTTTCTCTGATTTCCCTCTCCGTTTCTTTATCCTTTGTGTATAGGAGTGCCACTGATTTTTTGGAGTTGATCTTGTATCCTGCCACGTTACTAAAGGTGTTTATCAGCTGTATGAGTTCTTTGGTAGAGTTTTTGGGGTCGCTTATGTACACTATCATATCGTCTGCAAATAACGAAAGTTTCACTTCATCCTTTCCAATTCGAATCCCCTTGATCCCCTTATGTTGTCGTATTGCTATTGCTAGAACTTCAAGCACTATATTGAAGAGGTATGGAGAGAGTGGACAGCCTTGTCGTGTTCCTGATTTTAGTGGAAAGGCTTTGAGTTTCTCTCCATTCAATTTGATGTTAGCTGTCGGCTTGCTGTATATTGCTTTTATTATATTTAGGTATGATCCTTGTATCCCCAGTCTCTCCAACACCTTTATCATAAAAGGGTGTTTAATTTTGTCAAACGCTTTTTCAGCATCCAATGAAATGATCATATGATTTTTTTCTTTCCGTTTATTTATATGATGGATTACATTGATAGATTTGCGTATGTTGAACCATCCCTGCATCTCTGGGATGAAGCCTACTTGATCATAATGGATGATTTTTCTAATGTGTTCTTGGATTCGGTTTGCCAGTATTTTATTGAGAATTTTCGCATCGATGTTCATCAGTGAGATTGGCCTGTAATTCTCTTTCTTGGTTGTGTCTTTGTGTGGTTTTGGTATTAGGGTGACTGTAGCTTCATAAAAGGAGTTTGGCAGTGACTTTTCTTTTTCTATATTGTGGAATACATTAAGGAGTATAGGTATTAGCTCTTCCTGGAAGTTCTAGTAGAATTCTGCATTGAAACCATCTGGTCCTGGGCTTTTTTTGGTAGGGAGATTTTTGATAACAGCTTCTAGTTCTTCACGACTAACAGGTCTATTTAGATTGTTCACCTGGTCTTGGTTCAACTTTGGTATATGGTACTTATCTAAAAAAATGTCCATTTCTTTTACATTTTCCAACTTTGTGGCATATAAACTTTCGTAGTAAGATCTAATGATTCTCTGTATTTCCTCTGTGTCTGTGGTTATGTCCCCCTTTTCATTTCTGATCCTATTAATTTGCAAGTTCTCTCTCTGCCGTTTGATTAGTTTGGATAGGGGTTTGTCAATCTTGTTAATTTTCTCCAAGAACCAGCTTTTTGCTTCATTGATTCTTTGAATTGTTTTCTGTGTTTCTATTTTGTTGATTTCAGCCCTCAGTTTGATTATTTCCAGTCTTCTACTCCTCCTGGGTAAATCAGCTTCTTTTTTTTCTAGAGCTTTCAAGTGTGTTGTTAAGTCTCCAATGTGTGCTTTCTCTGTTTTCTTTAGGTGGGCACTTAGTGCTATGAACTTTCCTCTTAGCACTGCTTTCATTGTGTCCCATAGGTTTGAATACGTTGTGTCTTTGTTTTCATTATATTCAAGGAAGACTTTAATTTCTTTCTTTATTTCTTCCTTGACCCAGGGGTGATTTAGTAGTTGACTATTCAACTTCCATGAGTTTGTTGGCTTCATGGGGGTACCATTGTTGTTGAATTCTAATTTTAATCCATGGTGATCTGACAAGACACAGGTGGTCACTAATATTTTTTTGTATCTGTGGAAGTTTGCTTTGTTACCAAGTATGTGGTCAATTTTCGAGAAGGTTCCATGAGCTGCAGAGAAGAAGGTATACTCTTTCCTATTTGGGTGGAGTGTTCTATAGATGTCTGTTAAGTCCATTTGATTCAGTACCTCCAGTAAATCTCTTATTTCTCTGTTAGGTTTCTGTCTGATTGACCTGTCCATTGGTGAGAGAGGAGTGTTGAAGTCTCCTACTATTAGTGTGTGTGGTTTGATGACTGCCTTGAGTTCTAGAAGAGTTTCTTTTACATATGTGGGTGCCTTTATATTAGGGGCATAGATATTCAAGATTGAGATTTCTTCCTGATGAATTGTTCCTGTTATGAGTATGAAATGTCCATCTCCATCTCTTCTGATTGATTTTAGTTTGAAGTCGATTTTGTTAGATATTAGAATGGCCACACCCGCTTGTTTCTTAGGTCCATTTGCTTGGAAAACCTTTTCCCAACCCTTTACTCTGAGTAGGTGTCTGTCTTTGTGGTTGAGGTGTGTTTCTTGTAGACAGCAGAATGTTGGATCCTGTTTTCGTATCCAATCTCTAAGTCTGTGCCTCTTTATAGGTGAGTTGAGACCATTGATATTAAGTGATATTAATGACCAGTGATCGATGACTCCGGTCATTTTTTTGGGTAGTAGCGTGTATGTGTTTTCCTTCTTTGAGTTGTGCTTGTGGAGGGTCGCTAAATGTCTGAGTTAATGTAGGCAGTGTTGGGAATGTTGGATTCCTTGGGTTGTGATTTTCCTTCTAGTATTCTCTGTAAGGCTGGATTAGTAGCTACGTATTGTTTAAATTTGTTTTTATCCTGGAATATTTTGTTTTCTCCGTTGATAGTGAACAATAGCTTGGCTGGGTAAAGTAGTCTGGGTTTGCATCCATTGTCTCTTAGTTTCTGCAGTACCTCTATCCAGGACCTTCTGGCTTTCATGGTTTCCATACAGAAGTCTGGTGTAAGTCTGATAGGTTTACCTTTATAAGTTACTTGACCTTTTTCCTTTGCAGCTTTCAATATCCTTTCTTTAGTCTGAATGCTTTGTGTTTTGATTACTATATGACGAGGGGATGTTTTTTTCTGATCCAGTCTATTCGGTGTTCTGTATGCTTCTTGAACCTTCATAGGAATATCGTTCTTTAGGATGGGAAAGTTTTCTTCTATAATTTTGTTGAGTATATTTTCTGGACCTTTGAAATGCAATTCTTCTCCTTCTTCTACTCCTATTATTCTTAGATTTGGTTTTTTTATTGTGTCCCACAGTTCCTGAATGTTTTGTGATGAGAATTTGTTGGATTTGCTGTTTTCTTTGGACAGAGTGTTTAATTTCTCTATGGTGTCCTCAGAGTCTGAGATTCTTTCTTCTATCTCTTGTATTCTATTGGTTAAGCTTGTTTCTGAAGTCTCTGTTCGTTTACCCAGATTTTCCATAGCCAGCCGGCCCTCGGTTTGTGATTTCTTCATTGACTCCATTTCAGTTTTCAAATCTTGAACTGTTTCTATTACCTGTTTGATTGTTTTTTCTTGGTTTCCCAGAATTTCATTTACGGATTTACTCATTTCTTCAAACTTTTTGGTATATTTCTCTTCCATTTCTTTACTCATTTCCTCAATTTTTTTGTTATACTTATCTTCCATTTCTTTACGGCAGATTTTCACCTCCTGTTTAATTTCCTCTATTATTTTCATAAAGAAGTGCTTAGAGTCAATTTCTTCTATTTCTTCTGGCGTAGGGTGTTCAATTCTTCTAGTTTCGAGCTCCCTGGATTCTGGCGGTGTCATGTTGCCTTTCAGGTTGTTGGAGGAATTCTTGCATTGGCGCCTGCCCATTTCTTCCACTTTGGATGAAACTCCTCAGCACTTTCTGGATAGAACTCCTCAGCACTCTCTGGGTAGGACTTCACAGCACTCTCTGGATAGAGCTCCTCAGCCCTCTCTGGGAAGAACTGCTCAGCAGGGCAACAGGGCTAGCTGGTCTTCCCAGGACTCAGGAGACAAAGGGCCCGCAGCAGTGGGGGGAGGGGAGGGGTCCCTTGGAACACCAAAGACCCTGCTGCAGATGCTGGGGGGGGGCTGTGCTCTCTTCCTGGGCAGTGGTGAGCACCCACTCACCTCTCTGGGAAGAACTGCTCAGCAGGGCAACAGGGCTAGCTGGTCTTCCCAGGACTCAGGAGACAAAGGGCCCGCAGCAGTGGGGGGAGGGGAGGGGTCCCTTGGAACACCGAAGACCCTGCCGCAGAAGCTGAGGGGGGGAGGGCTGTGCTCCCTTCCCAGACAGGCAGGCAGGCTGCCCAGGCTAGCACCCACTCACCTCTCTGGGAAGAACTGCTCAGCAGGGCAACAGGGCTAGTTGGTCTTCCTGGAAGCTTTTTAAGATCAAATGGTTATCAGGGATGGGAACACAGCTCATGATAGCTTGCCTAGCATGTTTGCAGCACTAGAGAAACAAAATCATGTTTAAATTTGGTATTCTCCAATTTTCTCTCCTGCAGACTCACCCAGACCCAGTTCTGCATGCATTTCCCATCTGGGATCTGGCTTTCTGAAGCTAATAACCCAGGCCGTAGAAACCTGTCCTCAACTAAGAGAGTAGCTACAAGTGCCAATTCTCTTCTTTGGGAGTAAGTTAGATAGCTGTAGGTTGTGCCTTGCAAGTCTATCACCTGCCTCCTCACTCCTATTTACTTTCTGTGCTCATCCTAGGTAATCTACTCAGCTTTCCTTTACCTCCAACTACCTAATTCTTCAGTCATATCTAACTGCTGTAATTCTTATTTTGGATTACCCAGTATTTTAGATTCGCAGGACTACCTTTTTCGTTTTCTTTATTTTCAAGGTCTTCCCAGCCTCCTGTTCCAGTGTTAGGGCTTAACTCCTCTTGATGTCTTTTTTTTTTATTTAAATCAGACATAGAATCTCTAGTAATTTCATGACCTGAGGTTCTGTGTGCTAATATATTAGTTCTTTTAGCTTTTTATAGTTTTTAATTGCATTCTTAGCAATTTTTCTACCACCCAATTTGTCGCTTTGTTTTGAGGAGGTGTCCTCTGAAGTAAAATGTGTTAAAAGTTTGATGATGAATTTGTGCTTTGCTGAGAGAGTGGGCCAAGTGGCAGGGGATGTGTCCTCGAATAGGGTGCTGGGACCCATCTGCCTTTGCTGCCTATGCACTATCAAGTTTTTATCTACCATGTGCTTCTAACCGTGACAGACTCCAAAACAATGGAGCCAATCATGAGTCAAAACCAGTAAAACTGAGTCAAATCAATCTTTTCTATTCAAGGAAACTACGTTTAAAGGAAATAATATAAGGAATTAATAAAGCTGATTATCTCAGTTAGGCATGGCGCTTCAGATATACAGTTTTAGGGACAGGGAAAGCAGGGCAATTGTCATGAACTTAAGTCTAGCCTGGGCTATAGATCCTGTCTCAAAAAACCAAAACTAAAACTAAAGTTTAAAAAGCCAGTTATAGCTGGGTGGTGGTGGCACACACTTATAAGCCCAACACTCGGGAGGTTCAAGGCCAGCCTGGTCTACAAGAGCTAGTTCCAGGACAGGCTCCAAAGTTACAGAGAAACCCTGTCTCAAAACAAAACAAAATAAATAGATAGATAGACAGACGGATGGACAGACAGACAGACAGATAGATAGATAAAATAAAAATAAAAGCCAGTTATAACTGGGTAGTGGTAGTGCTTTCCTTTAATCTCAGCACTAGGTAGGCAGAGGCAGAGGCAGGTGGATCTCTGTGAGTTTGAAGTCATCCTGATCTACAGATGTTCCAGGACAGGCTTCAAAGCTATAGAGAAACCCTGTCTCAACCAAACAAATAAACAAACCAAAAAGGCAGTTATTATTGCAGCTGGAGAGACAGCTCAAAGGTTAAGAGCACTTTTGCAGAGGACCTGAGTTTTGTTTTCATCACCCATGTTGTGCAACTCTCAACTACCTGTAATTCCAGCTCCAGGGCATTTGATCCCTGTTGCCTCCGACCTCTATTGGCATTACATTCATATGTACATATACTAACACACATATAATTAAAGCAAATCTCTTAAAAAGCAAACAAAGTTAGCATGCCTGTCCATTAACATTAATAAGGAGTCCAAATTACTCAAGCGACCAAAGTTCCAAGTGACTACTACCTGTTCATCCCCACTCCCTGCCCCCCCTTTTTTTGATAAACTTTCTCCAATACATTCACCTCCCAGTCCGTAGAACAGCAGACCTGCTCTCCCTCCTCCAGTCTATTCTGGATTATGCTGTCCTTAGTTGAAGGGGCCCTTCTGCTAGGTTTTTCTGCCTTACAAAACTCTGACGCAAACTGAATACAAGAACACATCCAAGAAATTATACATTATGATCAAGTAGGCTTCATCCCAGAGAAGCAGGGCTGGTTCAACATATGAAAATCTATCAATGTAATCCATCATATAAATAAACTGAAGAAAAAAACCATATGATCATTTCATTAGATACTGAAAAATCATTCGACAAACTTCAACATCCCTTTATGATAAAGGTCTTGGAGAGATTAGGGATACAAGGTTCATTCCTAAATATAATAAAAGCAATATATAACAAGCTTACAGCTAACATTAAATTAAATGGAGAGAAACTCAAAGTCAATCCACTAAAATCAGGAGCAAGACAAGGCTGTCCACTCTCTCCATACCTCTTCAATATAGTACTTGAAGTTCTATCAATAACAATAAGACAGCATAAGGAGATCAAGGGGATTCGAATTGAAAAGGAAGAAGTCAAACTTTCATTATTTGCAGATGATATGATAGTATACATAAGTGACCCCAAAAACTCTACCAAAGAACTCTTACACTTGATAAGCACCTTTAGTAATGTGGCAGAATACAAAATCAACTCCAAAAAATCAGTTGCCCTCCTATACACAAAGAACAAATAAGCAGAGAGGAAAATCAGAGAAACATCACCTTTACAATAGCCACAAATAGCAAAAAGTATCTTGGGGTAACTCTAACCAAGGAAGTGAAAGATCTATTTGACAAAAATTTTAAGTCTTTGAAGAAAGAAATTGAAGAGGATACCAGAAAATGGAAGGATCTCCCATGCTCCTGGATTGGGAGGATGAACATAGTAAAAATCCAATTCTACCAAAAGCAATCTATGGATTCAATGCAATCCCCATCAAAATCCCAACAAAATTCTTTACAGACCTTGAGAAAACAATAATAAATTTTATAGGGAAAAACAAAAAACGCAGGATAGCCAAAACAATCCTATACAATAAAAGTACTTCCGGAGGCATTTCCATCCCTGACTTCAAACTCTATTACAGAACTATAGTAATGAAAACAGCTTTGTATTGGCACAAAAACAAAGATGTTGACCAATGGAATCAAATCAAAGACCCAGATATTAAATCCACAAACCTATGAACACCTGATTTTCGACAAAGGCGCTAAAATTATACAATGGAAGAAAGAAAGCATCTTTAACAATTGGTGCTTGCATAACTGAATGTCAACCTGTAGAAGAATGAAAATAGATCCATATCTATCACCATGCATAAAACTCAAGTCCAAATGGAGTAAAGGCCTCAATATTAATCTGACCACACTGAACCTGATAGAAGAGAAAGTGGGAAGTAGTCTGCAACACATGGGCACAGGAGGCCACTTCCTAGGTAGAACTCCAGTAGCACAGACAATAAGAGCAATAATGAATAAATGGGACCTCCTGGAACTGAGAAGCTTCTGTAAAGCAAAGGACACTATCATTAAGACAAAAAGGCAACTGACTGAATGGGAGAAAATCTTCACCAACCCCGCATCAGACAAAGGTACTAATCTCCAAAATATATAAAGAACTCAAGAAACTAGACACTAAAACTCTAATTAGCCCAATTAAAAATGGGGTACTGAACTGAACTGAGAATTCTCAACAAAAGAAGTTCGAATGGCCAAAAGACACTTAAGGTTACGTTCAACCTTTTTAGCAATCAGGGAAATGCAAATCAAAACAACTTTGAGATACCATCTTACATCTGTCAGAATAGCTATAATCAAAAATACCAATGATAGCCTATGCTGGAGAGGATGTGGAGTAATGGGAACATTCATCCATTGTTGGTGGGGATGCAAACTTGTGCAGCTACTTTAGAAATCAGTGTGGCGGTTTCTCAAGAAACTGGGAGTCAACCTAACTCAGGATCCAGCAATTCCAGTCTTGGGAATATACCCAAGAGATGCCCAATCATACTACAAAAGCATTTGTTCGACTATGTTCATAGCAGCACTATTTGTAATAGCCAGAACCTGGAAATAACCTAGGTGCCCCTCAATAGAAGAATGGATATAGAAGGTGTGGGACATATATACTTTAGAGTTCTACTCAGCGGTAAAAAACAATGACATCTTGAATTTTGCATGCAAATGGATGAAAATAGAAAACACTGTACTGAATGAGATAACCCAGATTCAAAAAGATGAATATGGTATGTACTCACTCATAAGTGGATTCTAGTCATAAATAAAGGACATTGAGCCTATAATTCATGATCCTAGTGAAACTAGATAAGAAGGTGAACCCAAAGAAAAACATATATTTATCCTCCTGGATATTGGAAGTTGACAAGATTGCCAGACAAAAGTTGGGAGCATGGGGGTGGGGTGGGGTGGGGGTAAGTAGAGATGGGGAGAGAGAAGGGAGAAGGTGAAGATTGGGGAGAGCTTGAGGGAATGGGATGGTTGAGATGGAAGAAGGGTGAATATGGGAGCAGGGAAGTAGATATCTTAATTAAGGGGGCGATTTTAGGGTTGGAAAGAGACTTGACTCTAGAGGGGTTCCCAGGTGTCCAAAGAGATGTCCCCAGCTTGTTCCTTGGGCAGCAAAGGAGAGGGTGCCTGAACTGGCCTTACCCATAGCCATACTGATTAATATCTTGCATATCACCATAGAACCTTTATCTGGCGATGGATGGAGATAGAGACAGAGTCCCACATTGGAGCACTGGACTGAGCTCCCAAAGTCCAAATGAGGAGCAGAAGGAGGGAGAACATGAGCAAGGAAGTCAGGACACGAGGGGTGTGCCCACCCACTGAGACAGCAGGGCTGATCTAATGGGAGCTCACCAAGGCCTGCTGGACTGGGAATGATGGAGCATGGGATCAAACCAGACTCTCTGGATGTGGCTGACTGAGAAGCCAAGGACAATGGCACTGGGTTTTGATTCTACTGCATGGAGTGGCTTTGTGGGAGCCCAGTCTGTTTGGAGGCTCACCTTTCTAGACCTGGATGGAGTGGGGAGGACCTTGGACTTCCCACAGGGCAGGGAATCCTGACTGCTCTTAGGACTGGAGAGGGAGGAGGAGGGATATTGGGGGGAGTGGTAGGGAAACAGGAAGATGGGAGTAGGTGTAAATTTTTAATAAATAAAAAAGATCAAGTTAGTGTTGCCTTGATTCAGGCCTAGTAATTCTTGCCTATTAATTCTATAGACAGACTGACCCTATACATAATTCTCTCACACCACCTAAAAATCTTCCTATAATTTTTACACACTTTGTCATACTGTCTCTGAGTCCTACCATACAGCCTTTATTGTTGTTCAATTCGACCATGAACTTGTAATAAATTCACTTACTCAAAATATATCCTTATTCCTATCCATATAAAAATATAGACATCTAACTCCAAGGACTTTTTGTCAGTTGGCTGTACTACTTACACATCCTGTTCACTGAGCAAGTAATTGCTAAGGGATGGTTAGTTACTCTCCTAGAAACTGACATCACAGAAAAACATGGTCATCCCTTTCAGATGGAATTCTATGGGGATACAGAGAGGCTCTTCTACCCTCCTGAATATATATGCCACACACAGATGCACGCAGACAAACATCATGAACATAAATGAATCTAAAAGCACACACACACATACACTAACAAGCACTAAAATGGACTAGAGAAGAAAGCTTATTGTCTCAGGGCAGTCAGGAAGAGGCAAGCAGAGGCTCTGGTAAGTGCATACAGGAATTGTGCAGAATGCAGGTATTTCAGACATGCTGCACAGGGCCTGAACAAAGGCTCAGAAGCAGAAAGAGAAGAAAGTGCATACAATTCATTCCAATCCTGCACTTGGTAGTCTTGCTTTTAGATGGCTATTAGAGTTAAAAACTACCAGCAGGGCAGTGACACATGCTTTTAATCCCAGCACTTGGGGTGGGGATCTCTGTGAGTTCAAGGACAGCCTAATCTACAGAGAAAGACCCCCATCTCAAAAACAGCAAACTATTTTCAAATCTAAATTCTTCTGCTTAATGTGCTTTCAATCTCCCCCTATCTCCCTAAACAGGATTTTTATGTGTAACAGTCCTAGGTTTCCTGGAACTAGTTTTGTAGACCAGGCTGGCCTCAAACTCAAATAGATCCACCTTCCTCTGTCTCCTGAGTGCTGGGATTAAACATGTGCGCCACCATGACCGGCTCCAACTTACTCTCTTAAGATCTGTGACCTTATCTAACCATGCTTGTCCTCTTTAGATTTTCACAGAACTATCTGAAGGCATTTGAAAACTAAGTACCAACCTGTAAGATGGTCGCTGGGCCAGGATCCCGTGATCTTTCTGTGAGGAGCCTATGCTATCAAATGAGTCCTGAGACCCCCCACTTTCTGAAAAAGATAACACCTAAAAAAATTAGAACTGATTTTAATATGCTGAAGAATACAGATGGGGAAAAGAATCGAGTTGTTACTTTCAAAATGATCTGTCTTCCGTCACCCAAATTCACTGCACATCACCCCTAAGATCTAAAATGAGGAATGGGGAAGGACAGCAACTGAACAAACACTTAGACTGGGCAAGATGCCACCTCTAATCCCAACACCCGGGAGGCAGAGGCAGGTGGGTCCATAGAGCAAGTTCTAGGACAGAGAAATCCTGTCCTGAGAAACCAAGAAAGAAAAGAAAACAGAACATACAACACAGTACAGAGCTAACAATAAAGCTTATGTCACAAATAAAATGATACTAGCTGCAGACTGAAGAGTTGGTTCAGCAGTTAGGAACACTGGCTGCTCTTCTAAAGGTTCGAAGTTCAATTCCCAGCATGCAGACATATAGACATATAAGTAAAATACATATGTAAATAAACATTTAAATGATATTCTTCTGGTTAAAAATATACTTCTTAGCACACCGTGCACCATATTTAGATATGCTCAGTTTGCCTATAGATACTTAATGGTCCTAAGGAGACTGCTGGATCAAAGTCTGTGCTAGATGGTTGCACGTGGGAGGCTGGGCATTGAGATGGTTCAGTGACTATGAGCTTGTTCTGTTCTTCCAGAGGACCAGAGTTCAATTCCTAGCAGCCATGCCATGCTGCCTTGGAAGGATCTGATGTCTCTGGCCTCCACAGTCACCTGCAGGTACTCACAAATACACATAGTTTAAGATAATAAGAGTAAATATTTAAAATTTGGAAGGCAAAGCTCTTTGGAGTTCTTAAAGCCATAAAATTAAAACAGGCAATCACACTTAACTCAAGAATCCTTTACCATTAATAGACTGGTAAGAGTAAAAGGAGATAAACATGAGGTTGAAGAGGAACACAAGGGAGTGAGCTGCCCTGGGAAAGCAGTGAAGGCACGGCAGTAAGAGGAGCGGTCAGTTTTAGTGGAAGAGACGTTGGAGGTGGGTATCAATACGAACACATGCAATTTCAAGAACTGCAGTGGTCGGCATCAGCGTTGTCTCATCGCATGATTAAATGAGCCATTATGTGCGGCAGATACACAGTAAACATTAACTATTCTTGAACATTTTAAAACCAAGCTTTAAGTAGAGACATTTCTCTACATAACTCTTGCTGTACTGGAACTCACTCTGTAGAGCAGGCTGCATTAAAGATGTGCCACCACAGTTCAGCTATTTTTTACTCTTCGAATGAATTAAATATCAAACATTTGCCTAAAACTGGATTAAGACACCTGACTTCATTTTTGTTTGTTTGTTTTTTCGATATTAAACATAAAACAATTCAAACAGTCTCTGGAAGCCAGCCCTCTGCACAACTAGCCTCTATCCAAAACCTTCCCTTCACTATCACGGAGGTCATGCGTGTTTGGGAAAGCTTGCTTCACATTTTAATCATCGTCTTTAATGAATGATTTCCAGCCTGATATGACAGCTCATTCCTGTGACCCCAGAGCTCAGGAAGCTGGAAGACCATGTTTTGAGGCCAGTCAGGACTAAACAGTGAGACCCTGCCTCAAAAAAAAAGCAAACCCTCAGAGCTCTCCAGAGTTCCCAAAACCCTTCATAGCTCACAGCCAATCCACACCTGACAGGAGAAAGCAACTTAGTAGCCCTCAAGTAACAGTACTTTCACTGATTGAGGTGTCATAGATGTCATCCCCATCCCAGGCCCTCCCTATGTACCCCTGGCTGTTGTGGAACTCACTACACAGATCAGACTGTGCTTGAACTCACCGAGATCCAACTGCCTCTACCTCCCAAGTGCTGGGATTGAAGGCTGCTACTCCAGGACTGATGTTTAGCTACTTCCAGTTTGTTCCTGAGTTTTCTTCAGGTCCTTTCACAAAACCCTAATAAATGACTCCCACAGTAAATATTCCTCTTCAGGTTCTTCACCAGTGAATAGGAAGATCTTCCAACAGTCTCAAATCTATGCTTTTCCATCGTTCACACAGAAGAACAAACCAAGTTACACCATAGCCTGTGTTAGACAGCTGGGATTCTAGCACTGAAGAGTTTGAAGTTGTCTCACTACACATCAAGACTCTGGCTCAAAGCAGACAAAACACTAATCAGACAACCCTGCCAGTCACTGTGTGGTCAGGAAGAAAATATGACTGGCAATTTCCTTCCCCGACAGCCTCCTGGAAAAACGACATGAGATCAGAGGTCCTAAAGTGATCCTAAAGGACCACCCCAGAGCCCGAAGAAGGGCAGTGGCAAGGTAAAGACAAAGGGGATGTCTCAGTTGAAGAACTGACTGTGTAAACAGAGAAACTCAAGTCCCCCACCTCCACCCAGAGGACCAAACAAGGAGCCTAGCAATCATTCCATTACTGGCCTAAATTCCAACACAGCTTTATGCTATTCTAAGAAGACCTGACTCAAAACAATTCAAGAAATCAAGAGCAAAGGACCAGAACATCCAACTTTGGGCACTATCTTCTCTAAAATGTCAAGTATTTCAGGTGAAATTTCAACAACATAACTGTAATTTTGTGGAAATCTGATGGTAAACTAGAGTCTACCCAAGACCTTTCAAAGGCTTGCTTCACAAAGCAACACCCCCAGTTTCCTCAACCCCTTAAAAAGGCCTCAGAAGCACACCTCTGCCAAATGAATTAAAATTACTGTCTGTACCAGCTAGGGTGTGACTCTTAGGTCCATCTTCACACTTCAGGAAAACAGAAATTATTTTCTGCCCCTTGAGACATAAATCATCCACAAGACAGAAATGTCTTTCAAAAACCTGAGTATATCCCCTTCAAAATGGGGCTCCTGCTCTCAGTCTCTGTGGAAGGAGCTTAACTGTGACGAACGTCACTCAGCAATCACAAGTGGCCAACACACATTAAGGTCCTCCGAACTCTTATTTAGTACACCTCAGTGCTTACAAAGCTTCCCAATGCTGGGGAAACAGTTCACTGGTTGGAATGCTTGCGGCTCGGGCACAGGAACCAAGATCCTGGCACAGCAGTGCACATCTGGGGCCCCAGCATTGCAAAGGTAGAGGCGGAGGATTCCTGGAGCTTGCTGACCAGTTACTATAGCCAAACCAGTGAGCAAACCTCCTCAAAAATTAAAATGTAGAAGAACTGAGAAAGACACCACAGTCAACATCCAGCCTCCACATGACTCACAAGGTACGGGGCACTCCACATGTGTCACTTACACGTACACACACACACACACACACACACACACACACCTCATTCTCCTTTCTTTTGTTGCAACAGAGTATGTTTCAGCTGATGCTAGTCTACCATGCTGCAGTAGTCTAAAGTCTGTGTTTCACTTAGTAGATGCTCATTTGGTTTTTTTGTTTGTTTCTTTTAAAATAAGGTTTCTCTGTGTAACCTTGGCTGTCATGGAATTCTCTCCATTGACCAGGCTGGCTTGCAATTGCCCCTGCCTCTCAAGTGCTGGGATTAAAGCAGTGCACCACCACCTGGTTCAGTTCTGTGGTTTTCAATGGCACCCCAAGATGAGGATACAGAAATTAAAGACTAGCCAGGCGGGGGTGGCTAGAAATAAAGAAATAAATAAAACCTCACAGAGGTCCACTTGCCTCCCAAGTACTGTGATTAACATAAGCACCACTATGCACAGCTTGAAGGAATAACCTTAAACATGCTGGCTGCTGGATATATACCGAAAAATGCAATCCTAGCCAGGCGATGGTGGCAAATGCCTTTAATCCCAGAACTCAGGAGACAGAGGTGGGTAGATCTCTGAGTTTGAGGCCAATTAGGTCTACAAAGTGAGCTCCAGGACAGCCAGGGTTACAAAGAGAAATCCTTCTCAAACCCAACCCCTGTACCCTCCAAAGGAAGGAAAAATGCAATCCTATCCTGATATCCAACAAACCTAGAACTTTTCAGGAATAGAGATTAATGCAGTATCTATTATACTATAATTTGTTATTATATTGTTTTTACTGAGCCCTCTTTTCAAGATTTATTTATTTATTATGTATACAATTTCTGCCTGTACACCTGCAGGCACCAGATCTCATTACGGATATTTATGAGTCACCATGTGGTTGCCGAGAATCGAATCAGGACCTTTGGAAGGAACAGTCAGTTCTCTTAACCGCTGAGCCATCTCTCCAGCCCTGTTTTTTTTTTTTACTGAGTTCTTAAAGTATCAAAGTCATTAAGTCAATATTTAAAGGAAAACCAAAAGGTTGAGGGTGTGGTGGTGCATGTCTTTAATCCCAGTCAGAGGCAGGTAGATCTCTGTGAGGCTCAGGTCATACAAGGTTGCACAGTAAGAGTCTTCCTCTTTCTGGGTAGCCATGTATGATCTGAAACTCAGAGATCTACCTGTCTTGCAGGGAAGGGGAGAGGTTTTCCTCTTTCTGAAAAATTCTTCTAATGTATATATGCTAACTAGACAAGAGCTAAGTTTCCAAGAGTCTGCAGCCCAGTCCCTTACTGAGTGTAAAGTTAACTCAGCTGAAACTTTTGCAGTTTAACTTCTTCAAAGTCACACAAGAGCATACTTTCAGGAGAAATATAATTCCATCCATTTTCTATTCCATGGTACACTATATTTTAGAAGACATTCAATTGTAAAGGCAACTGTACAGAAAATTGTTGTGGAAATTCATTCTGCCAAAAGTTTTGGGGTACCAGCCTTTAGGGCATGGCTTCTACATGTGGGCATGATCTCTTGTAAGGAAGAGGAGGGAGATCTCCTCCTCTTTTGTGTGGTGGTCAGAGATCAGATCACTGTATCCATTGACCCCAGGGCAGAACAGAAGAATGTGTCTCTACCTTGTTATTGTTCCCAAATAAATCTTTGCTATTCTTTTAATTCGGTCTCTCGTGGATTCACTTAACATCACCTACAGAAAATTTACTTCTTTATGTCAAACGAAGAAACCCAGTGCCTCCTGCTATAATTAATAACTACTAAGCACTACTGAATAATTTGGAAGCAGAATAAAGTAAAAATTAAGTTAAAACTACCAGGTTTTTAGACAATCACAGCTTCTAACCTCCACTCCATCTGGGATGGTGCTGTCTTGCTGGGATGGTGCTTCCTCTGCACCTTTCCAACTCATGCCTGGGGTGCTCCTTCCTTGTTTCTCTTTCTGTAAAGTTAATGCCCACCAGTTCTAATGAGCATGTCCTCTGGGAGGACGCCCTTTCCCTCTGAAGTGTTCTCTGGAGCTCCAAACAAGAAATACTTTTAGGACTTCTCATGATCACTGCTGGGTGAATTCTGGCCCATGTATTTATCCCTCCACTATACAGGAGACTTAATAGGCAGAAATGTCTCCTTTTACTCCACCCTGAATTTGCAGATGGTCTTAATCTTCTTCTATGATTTTCCTTTGTCTTTCCTCCTCCATCCACCCTCTCCTCCATACACTGTCCTCCTCCCTATTCACTCCCTTTCCTGTTTTTCTATTCTTCTTTTTCCCTCCCTCCTCCTTAATGAAATTACCTCTTCCCAGCAGCCACCTTTCTCCCCTTCCCTCCAAATTATTCCTTCCTCTTCCCTACTCCCTTCTATGACTACCACTGACTACCTCTCTATTCTTGCCCCTTTCCTTCTACTCCCTCCTCTTCCCTTTTCTTTTCTTTCTGCTCTTTACTGATTTTCCCTCCACTATCCTATTTCCTCCTCTGCCCCTTCTTTCTTCCCTCATATTTCCTCTTTCCTCCTATTAGGTCATCATCTTTCTTCCCTACTCATCCTTGTCGCCCATCTTCACTCTTTTTCCCTATTACCTCCTCCCTCTACTGTCAGCCATCTTATTCCTCCTCCTCCATCCTCTTTCCTCCTCCCTAGACCCTTATTTCCCCTCATATCTCCTTATAAGTCCTTTATCTCTTCTTCTTCCCCTTCATCCAATTCCCTCTTCCCTCTTACTTCCACCCTCCTCTTCCGTTCATCACCCTCTTTTTCCTTCCTTCTGTTTTCTCTGAAATCTTTTTCCTACTTCCCTCCGAATTAATCTTCATTTTCAACACTCTTCTTAATGCTCCCTTTCCCTCTTGACTCCTCTTCCCCAACCTCTTCCCTTCCTTCCACCCATTTCTCTCCCCTTCACTCCTCCTCCCTACTTACATTTCCCTTTCTTCTCCCTTTTCTATTTTACTCTCCTCCCCCTTCTTCCCTTTCCTCTACTGTCCTCTTTCCTTTCCTTTTTTTCCTTGCTCATCTTCCCTCCTCCCTTCTCAAATGTCCTCCCTCGTCCCTTTCACTCTTTCCTTCCTCCTCTTCCCACTTCTTTCTTCTTCCACCCACAGTTTTCCTCTTTGTTGCCTTTGTTCTCCCTCCTTGCACCTTTTCTTTCTCCCCCTACTTCCCCCTCCCTCCTCACCCCTCTTCCTCTTGACCATCTCTAGTCCTCCCCCATCTATCCTGCTCTTTTCCTTTCTCAATTTCTGTCCATCCTCTTCTTCTTCTAATATGTCTCCTCTTTTTCTTCCCTCCTGCCTTCTCTTCCCTATTGCCTTCTCTACCTGAAACTTTTCTACAATTTCCTCCTCTTCCCTGTTCTCTCTACCATTTCCTCCTCTTCCCACTCCTTTTCCCTGTTCTCTCTTCTCTCCTCCTCTTCCACATTCTCCTCTCTTCCCTGCTCTCCTGTCATTTGCCCTCTTCCGTACTACCCATTCACTCCTCTCTCCACTATTGTCCTTATTCCTTCTCCCTCCTCCCCATACTTTCCTCCTCTCTATTCGCTTCTACTTTCCCCTCCCTGCTTTCTCCTCCATTCTCTTTCCCTCTCTCATTAATACTCTATCTACATTCCTCCACTACCCTCCTTATTTGCTCTCCCCTCCCTTTCCTTTCTCGATCTTCTTCCTTTCTTTCCTTTCTGCATTCAATTCCTGCTTCTCTCTTCAGTCTTCCAACCTCTTTCCTCCTCCTGCTTTAGCCCTCCTCCCTACACATCCATCCTCTCTTGTATTCCATCCTCTTCTCTTGTCTTCCCTTTTTCGTACTCTTCTCTCTTTCACCATACTCCACTTCCATGCTCTCCCTGTTGCCTTTTCTCTCCTCCTTCCTTTCCTTTACATTTTCTTTTTCATGAGGAAATAATTTTTTTCTGTTTCTTTTCTATTTATTTATTTATTAAAAATTTCCACCTCCTCCCCTCCTCCCTTTTCCCTCCTCCTCCCCCAAGCTCTAACCTCTCTCGTCCTAATAGCAGTCAGGGTTCCCTGCCCCGCGGGAAGTCCAAGGTCCTCCCCCCTCCATCCAGGTCTTTAAAGGTGAGCATCCAAACAAACCAGGCTCCCACAAAGTCAGTCCATGCAGTAGAATTAAAACCCAGTGCCATGGTCCTTAGCTTCTCAGTCAGTCTTCATTGCCAGCCACATTCAGAGTGTCCAGTTTGATCACATGCTCCATCACTCCCAGTCCAGCTGGCCTTGGTGAGCTCCCATTAGATCAATCCCACCGTCTCAGTGGGTGGACACATTCCTTGTGGTCTTGACTTCCTTGCTCAAGTTCTCCCTCCTTCTGCTCCTCGTTTGGACCTTGGGATCTCCGTTCAGTGCTCCAAGTGGTTCTCTGTCTCTATCTCCATCCAACGTCAGATGAAGGTTCTATGGTGATATGCAAGATATTCATCAGTTTGGCTATGGGACAAGGCCATTCAGGCACCTTTCCTCTGCTGCCCAAGGAACAATCTGGGGACCTCTCCTTGGACCTGGGAACCCCTCTAGAGTCAAGTCTCTTGCAAACTCTAAAATGGCTCCCTTAATTAAGATATTGACTTCCCTGCTCCCATATCCAACCTTCTTCCATCCCACCCATCCCATTCCCCCAAGCTCTCCCGAATCCTCCCCTTCTCCCTTCTCTCTACCCATCTCCCCTTACACCCACCCTCCCACCCCCATGCACCCAACTTTTGCCTGGCAATCTTGTCTACTTTCAATATCCAGAAAAATAACTATATGATTTTCTTTGGGTTTACCTTCTTATTTAGCTTCTCTAGAATCACGAATTATAGGCTCAATGTCCTTTAATTATGGCTAGAATCAGCTTATGAGTGAATACATACCATATTCATCTTTTTGGGTCTGGGTTACCTCACTCAGTAAAGCGTTTTCCATTTCCACCCATATGCATGCAAAATTCAAGATGTCATTGTTTTTTACTGCTGAGTAAAACTCTAATGTGTATATGTTCCACACCTTCTTTAACCATTCTTCTATTGAGGGGCACCTAGGTTGTTTCCAGGTTCTGGCTATTACAAATAGTGCTGCTATGAACATAGTCGAACAAATACTTTTGTAGTATAATAGGGCATCTCTTGGGTATATTCCCAAGAGTGGAATTGCTGGGTCCTGAGGTAGGCTGACTCCCAGTTTCCTGAGAAACTGCCACACTGGTTTCCACAGTAGCTGCACAAGTTTGCATTCCCAACAACAATGGATGAGTGTTCCCCTCACTCCACATCCTCTCCAGCATAGGTTATCATTCATGTTTTTGGTTTTAGCTATTCTGACAGGTGTAAGATGGTATCTCAAAGTTGTTTTGATTTGCATTTCCCTGATCACTAAGGAGGTTGAACATGTCCTTAAGTGTCTTTTGGCCATTCGAAATTCTTCTGTTGAGAATTCTCTGTTCAGTTCAGTACCCGATTTTTAATTGGGTTAATTAGAGTTTTAATGTCTAGTTTCTTGAGTTCTTTGTATTCAATGCAATCCCCATCAAAATTGCAACATAATTCTTCACAGACCTTGAGAGAACAATAATCAAGTTTATAGGGAAAACAAAAAACCCAGGACAGACAAAACAATCCTATGCAATAAAAGTACTTCCGGAGGCATTACCATCCCTGACTTCAAACTCTATTACAGAGCTACAGTAATGAAAACTGCTTGGTATTGACACAAAAACAGAGATGTTGACCAATGGAATCGAATCAAATCAAAGACCTAGATCTTAATCCACAACCTATGAACACCTGATTTTCGACAAAGGAACTAAAACTGTACAGTGGAAGAAAGAAAGCATCTTTAACAAATGGTGCTGGCATAATTGGATGTCAACCTGTAGAAGAATGAAAATCGATCCATAACTATCACCATGCACAAAACTCAAGTCCAAATGGATTAACGACCTCAATATTAATCTGACCACATTGAACCTGATAGAAGAGAAATTTGGAAGTAGTCTACAAGACATGGGCACAGGAAACTACTTCCTACATATAACCCCAGTAGCACAGACAATAAGAGCCACAATGAATAAATGGGACCTCCTGAAATTGAGAAGCTTCTGTAATGCAAAGGACACTGTCATTAAGACAAAAAGGCAACCTACTGATTGGGAAAAGATCTTCACCAACCCGTCATCAGACAAAGGTCTGATCTTCAAAATGTCCAACTTCTTTAGCTATAATGGAAATGCAAATCAAAACAACTCTAAGATACCATCTTACTCCTGTCAGAATGGCTAAAATCAAAAACACCAATGATAGCTTATGCTGGAGAGAATGTAGATCAAGGGGAACACTCTCCATTGGGAATGCAAACTTGTGCAATCACTTTGGAAATCAGTGTGGTGGTTTCTCAAAAAACTGGGAATCAACCTACCTCAGAATCCAGCAGTACCACTCTTGGGAATATACCCAAAAGATGCTCAATTATACTTCAAAAGCATTTGCTCAACTGTGTTCATAACAGCATTATTTGTAATATCCAGAACCTGGAAATAACCTAGATGCCCCTGAACTGAAGAATGGATAAAAAAGTATGGCAGGGAGGGGTGAGTTTGCTTCGGGCCGTGGCAGGGTCCCGGTGAGGAGGAGCTTGGGCGTTCCCCGACCCCATAGACGCCCAGGTCACCCTGCAGTGCTGGCTAAACCCTCCCGCCTGCCATCCCAGCTCCCATCCAGATCCTTCATCTGGCGAAGGACGGCGATACAGAAGGAGACCCACATTGGAGCACTGGACTGAGCCCCCCAAGGTCCAAATGAGGAGCAGAAGGAAGAAGAACATGAAAAAGGAAATCAGGACTGCGAGGGATGCTATCACCCACTGATATAAGGGGACAGATCTAATGAGAATTTACCAAGGCCAGTTGGACTGGGACTGAACGAGGACGTGATCTAACCAGATTCTCGGAATTTGGCCGGATTCTCTGAAAGTGGCTGGCCCGAAGTCTTTCTGAAAAGCCATTGACTATGACACTGGGACTTGTTTCCTCTGCATATACTGGATTTTTGGGGATCCAGTCTGTTTGGATACTCACCTTCCTGGACCTGGAGGGAGGGGGGAGGAACTTGAACTTCCCACAGGGCAAGAAACCTTGACTGCCCTAAGGGACGAAGAGGGAGGAGGAGAGGGAATGGGGGGAGTGGGAGGGTGTTGGGAAGAGGGGCGGAAATGGAAACTTTTATAATTTAATAAAATTACTTTCAAAAAAAAGAAAAAAAAGAAAGTATGGCACCTCTATACATTAGAGGACTACTCAGTGGTAAAAAAAATAATGAAATCTTGAATTTTCCATGCAAATGGATGAAAATAGAAATCATTGTCCTGAGTGAGATAATCCAGACCCAAAAATATGTATATGGTATGTACTCACACATTAGTAGACTCTAGCCATAAACAAAGAACATTAAACCTATAGCTCACAAGCCTAGAGAAGCCAAATAACACTATGAACCCAAAGAAAAACATATATAGATCCTCCTGGAAATTGGAAGGAAACAAGATAGTCAGGAAAAAGTTGGAACATGGGTGTGGGGGTAGGCATGCGGGTGAGGGAAGGGAAGAGGGGGATATAAAAGGAAGAAAGGAAAGACTCGAGAGAGCTTGGGGGATTAGGAGGGTGGAGATAGAGGAAGGGCAGATATAAGAGCAGGGAAGAAGTTATCTACATTAAGAGAGCCATTTATGGTTGACAAGAGACTTGGCTCTTGAGGTGTCCAGGTGGACCAGGTGTCCACGGGGATGTCCCCAGCTTGGTCTTTGGGCAGCAGTGCAGAGGGTGAATGAACTGGCCTTGCCCTACCGTCTTACTGATGTTTATCTCGAATATCACCATAGAATCTTCGTCCAGCTATGGATGGAGATAGAGACAGAGACCCTCATCAGAGCAATGGACTGAATTCCCAAGGTCCAGTGGAAGAGCAGGAGAAAGAAGATGAGCAAGGAAGTCTGGACCTCGAGGGACTGGTTCACCCACTGAGACAGTGTGCCTGACCTAAAGGGAGCTCACCAGATCCAGACTGCCCCCAAAATGATTATGGTATATACTCACTCATAAGTGGATACTAGTCATAAACAAAAGACATTGGGCCTATAGTTAGTGATCCTAGAGATACTAAGTAATAAGGTTAACCCAAAGAAAACTATATATAGACCCACCTGGAAATAGGAATCAGACAAAAATTTGTGAGAAGGGGTCAGGGAGTAGAAAGAAGGGGAGAATGTGGGGTTGAAGACAACTTGAGGGAATGGGACAGTTGAGATGGGGGAAGGACAGATATGAGAGCAAGGAAAAAGATATCTTGATTGAGGGAGCCATTATGGACTTAACAAGAAACCTGGCTCTAGAAAAGTGCCCAAGAACCCACAGGGGTGACCCCATCTAAGACCCTAAACAATAGAGGAGAGGGTGTCTGAACTGGCATTACTCTGTAGTCAGACTGAAGATTATCTTAAATATAACCTTCGTCCATAGAACCTTCGTCCATCCAACAACAGATGGGAACAGAGGCAATGTCTCTCCCCTACCTTGTTCCCGCCTTTTCCTTACTCCCTTCTGTACTTTCTCCCTCTTCCCCTCTTCCTTTTTCCCTATACTTTCCTTCTTCCTCCACTTTCACCCTCCCTCCTCACTCCTATTCTGTCTTTCCTCTGTTCCCCCTTTCAGCCTCTCTCCACTGCTTTACTCCTTACTCTTCCCTACTTTCTCCACTTCCTTCAAATCTTGCCTTCTTTCCTCTATCCCATTTTCCTGCCTCCTTTTACCTCCTCTTCCATCTTCTCCCCTCTTCTATTCTCATAGCGCTTACATCATTTCCCCTCCTTCCTCCTCTTTTCTCATCCCCTTCCGTCTTCCCTTTCATTCCTTCCCCCTCCTCTTTCCTCATACTTCCCTTTCACACTTTCTTCCACTTCCTTCCCCCTCATTCACATTTCTCTCAGTTCTCCTTTTCGTACCTCATTCCTGTTGCCTCCTCCCATTATTTTCCTTTTTCATTTTCCCATCTTCTCTCATCCTGCTTCTTTTCTCTTTCTTCTCCCTCTGCTTCTTTTATACCTCCTCACCCCTATTCCATATTCCCTATTTTCACCCCTCTCCATAACCCTACCATCTACTTTCCCCTACTTTCTCCACTCCCATCTTTTCCTGTCTTCTTCCTTATCTTCTCTCTCCTTCTTCCTTTTACCCCTTCACTCTTCTCTCCTTTCTTACTCTCTTCTCTTCCCTTTTTATGGTTCTTAAATATTTCCTTTTCTCCTTCTACCTTCCTTATTCCCTTCCACTTTTTCTCCCATTCCTTTTCTTTCCTCTTTCTTCATCCCTTCCTTTCACACTTCCTTCCTCTTTCTTCTTCACATCTCACCTGTATTTCCTCTGGTTTTCTCAGTCCCCCCTTTTCTACCTCATTCCTATTCTTTCCTCCTCCTACTCCCTTGTTCTTTTCCCATCTTCCTCCTCCTCCTTTCCTTCTCACTTTGACTTCCCACTTCCCTCTTCATCCTACATCCTTCTTCCCTGTTCTTTTTTCATGCCTCTTCTTCAATCATCCCTTTTATTCCTCTTCTCTTTCCTCCTGTCTTCATCACTCCTCCTGCCCTTTACCTTATCTCTTCACTCTTCTTTCCTCTCCCTACTCTTCCCCCTTGCGCTTTCACGCTCTTTTCTCATAATTGTCCTTCATTGCCCTTCTCTCTTACTTCCTCACTCCTTTTCTTTTCCCCCTTTTCTTCCCTATTACCTTCTGTTCCTTCATTTTTCCACTTATATGTTCTTCCCTCTTCCTTCCTTTTATCTCATGTTCCATTTTCTCTCCTATTCCCTTACCCTTTTCTCTTCTCCCTCCCCTTCCCTCATTCCTTCTCTTCTCTATACACTGCTGTTCACCCCTCTTATTGATTGATCTTCCTTCCCTACTAGTCACTTAATTTATTTTCCCTTCTCTTCCATGTTCCCTCTTTTCCCCTCCCTTTCTCTCCCCTCTTCCTTGTTTCCTCATCTCCTCTTCTACTCTCCCCTATCTCGTATTCACTAATCCATCCTCTTCTCTTCTCCATTCCCTTCTCTTTTACCATTTCCTTTTTTCCCTTCCTCTTCCTTCCTTACTCCTCATCCCTTTTTCTCTTTCTACCCCTTCACTCTTCTCTCTTCTTCCTCAGTTTCTCCTCTTTTCTCATTCCTTCTCTTCCCTCGTTTCCTTTTTCCTCTCACATTTTCTTCCCTGTTAGTTCTCTGCTAACCTCTTCACTCCTTCCACCCTCTTTCTTTGCCCTGCACTCCTCTCCTCCTTATACTACCCTACACTTCTTTTCTTTCCAATTCTTTCTTCCTTATCCTTTCCCAATATTTCCCTTATCACCTCTCCTCCTTCATCTGCCTCCTCTTCCCTCTTTCCCCCTTACTCCCCTTATGTCTTCCCACCTTTTTGCCCCTCCCTCTTCTTCCTTCTTCTGTCCTTCTTCCCTTGTCAATGTTTTTACCTTATCTTTGTCTTCCCTCCACTTCCAACATCCTTGCTCTTTCACCCTCTTGCCTCTCACCTTCTATTCCCTCCTCCCTCACTGTTCCTCTTCACTATTCCTTCCTCTTTCTTCCCTCCTCTTCCATCCTTGTCCCTCTTGGGTCTCTTTCCTATTTTTTCCTATTCCTTCCCCTTTTCTCCTTATACCCCTTCCTCTCCTTCCCTGCCTCATCCTCTGTACTGTGCTGTTCCTTACTTTCTCTTCTCTTTTTCTGTCTTTTCCATCCTTCTCTTCCTTCTTCAACCAACTTACCTCTTTCCTCCTCAATCCTCTTCCATCTTCTTCCACACTTCTCATTGTACCTCCTCTTCTTGGCTCCCTTCCATTCACTCATCTTGCCTCATCCCTACACTGTCCTTCTCCTTTCCCTTTTATCTTCATTGCTCTTTCCTGCTCACTCCCTCACCTCTTCTTTCTGTATCCCTCCTTCTTCCTTCTTTCTCTTTTCATCCCTATTCCCTCTTCTTCCCTTGTCTTCAACTTACTTGCCCCATCTTCCTCTCTCCTTCATTTCCCTTCTCAATCTCCTTTCTAATCCCCTTCTCTTTCATCCTACCCCACCTTCACTCTTCCACTCTCTCACCTCCACCTTTCCCTTTACACTATTGTCCATTTCCTATTTCCATCCTCTACTCTCTTCTTTTCTTCCTCTCCAAACCTTTCTTTTCCCTTCTTCCTTCTTTCCTCCTCACAGCTCCTCATTCCTCTTCCATCATCCATTTTCCTTATTTACGAGATGTTCATAGACTCCCAGGAAGCAACATGCAAGCAGACCAGTAAAAGCGTGGGCCATGTGACAGACATCAACATTAATCTGACCACTTTGAACTTGATAGAAGAGAAAGTGGGAAGTAGTCTACAAGATATAGGTACAGGAGACCACTTCCTAAGTAGAACCCCAGTAGCACAGACAATAAGAGAATCAAAGAATAAATGGGACCAACTGAAACTGAGAAGCTTCTGTAAAGCAAAGGACACTGTCAGTAAGACAAAAAGGCTACCTTCGGACTGGGAGAAGATCTTCACAAACCCCTCAAGAGACAAAGGTCTGATCTCCAAAATATACAAAGAACTCAAGAAACTAGACACTAAAACTCTAATTAACCAAATTAAAAAATGGGGTACTGAACTGAACAGACAATTCACAACAGATGAACTTCAAATGGCCAAAAGACATTTAAGGTCGTGCTCAACCTCCTTAGTGATCAGGGAAATGCAAATTAAAACAACATTGAGATACCATTTTACACCTGTCAGAATAGCTAAACTCAAAAACACCAATGATAGCCTATGCTGGAGAGGATGTGGAGTGAGGGGAACACTCATCCATTGTTGGTGGGAATGCAAACTTGTGCAGCCACTGTGGAAATCAGTGTGGCGGTTTCTCAGGAAACTGGGAGTCAACCTACCTCAGAACCCAGGAATACCACTCTTGGGAATATGCCCAAGAGATGCCCTATCATACTACAAAAGCATTTGTTCGACTATGTTCATAGCAGCACTATTTGTAATAGCCAGAACCTGGAAACAACCTAGATGCCCCTCAATAGAAGAATGGTTAAAGAAGGTGTGGAACATATACACATTAGAGTTTTACTCAGCAGTAAAAAACAATGACATCTTGAATTTTGCATGCAAATGGATGGAAATAGAAAACGCTTTACTGAGTGGGGTAAGCCAGACCCAAAAAGATAGATATGGTATGTATTCACTCATTAGTGGATTCTAGTCATAGTTAAAGGTCTTTGAGCCTATAATTCGTGATCCTAGAGAAGCTAAATAAGAAGGTAAACCTGAAGAAAATCATATAGTTATCCTCCTGGATATTGGAAGTAGACAAGATTGCCAGGCAAACTTGGGTGCACGGTGGGGGGGGGTAAGGGGGTGGAAGTAAGGGGAGATGGTTAGAGAGAAGGGGGAGGGGGAGAATTGGGGATGGCTTGGGGGAATTGGATGGGGGAGGGAGGAAGAATGGATATAGGAGCAGGGAAGTATATATCTCAACTAAGGGAGCCATTTTAGGGTTTGCAAGAGACTTGATTCTGGAGGGGTTCCCAGACCCAAGGAGAGGTACCCAGATTTTTCCCTGGGCAGCAGAGGAGAGGGTGCCCGAACTGACCTTGGCCCATAACCATACTGATGAATATTTTGCATATCACCATAGAACCTTCATCTGGCCATGGCTGGAGATAGAGACAGAGACACATATTGGAACACTGGACTTACTCCCTAGGTCCAAATGAGAAGCAGAAGGAGGGAGAACGTGAGCAAGGAAGGCAGGACCAGAGGGAACCTTCATCCGATGATGGATAGAGATAGAGACAGAGACTCACATTGGAGCACTGGACTCAACCCCCAAGGTCCAAATGAGGAGCAGAAAGAGGGAGAACATGAAAAAGAAAGTCAGGACCGCCAGGGGTGCATTCACCCACTGATACAAGGGGAATGATCGAATGAGAGCTCACCAAGGCCAGCTGGAATGGGACTGAACGAACATGTGATCAAACCAGATTCTCTGAATGTGGCTGACATGGGGGCTGACTGAGAAGCCATTGACAATGGCACTGGGTCTTGTTTCGTCTGCATGTACTGGCGTTTTGGGATCCTAGTCTGTTTGGATGCTTACCTTCCTAGACCTGGAGGGAGGGGGGAGGCACTTGAACTTCCCACAGGGCAGGAAACCCTGACTGCTCTTAGGACTAGAGAGGGAGGAGGAGAGGGAGTGGGGGAAATGGGAGGGTATGGGGAGGAGGGGAGGAAGTAGAAATTTTTATAAATAAATAAATAAGTAAATTTAAAAGAGATTAATAAAAATGGCTTAACTTAAATGTGTGAACTGGCTAATAAGAAATCTGAGACATCAGCCAGTTGTTTATTAATAATAGTAAGTCCCTGGGTGGCTATTCAGGAACTAGTGGGAGGGAGAGAGATCTTTGGTTCCAATCTATCTCTCCTTACTCTTCTTACTGCCTATTTTCTGTTATTTCTTTTTCCATTTTCCTCCTGCTTCTCCACTCCTCTTTCTTCTTTTCCTGAAATTGCCTCCTTTCTTCTCTCAGTTTCTCTTCTGTCTTCTTCTGCCTTCCCTTCTTCATCCTCTATTCTCTTCTTCATCCATTTTCCTCCATTTTCCCCTCTATCGACCATTCTTCTCTTCTTTTTTCTCCACTTCCACCTTCCCTCATCTTCTCTCCTCCCTCCTCTTCCTTACTCGCTCCTCTTCTTTACTTATTTTCTGCCCTCCTCCATCCCCAGTCCTCTCTTTTCTTCAGTGGCTTTCCACTTTGCTCTACATTCCTTCTCCCTCATCTTCCCTCCTTCTTTCTCTGTCCTCCTTAGTCCTCCTTTCTCCCTTTTCGACTCTCTTCTCTTCTCTCCTCACCAGTTTTCCTCCTCTGTCTTTTCTTTTCATTCCTCTTCTTCCCTTTTCATTCTTCCCCTTTTCAAATCTCCTACCTTCTAGATTCCCTCCTCTTCCATTGTCCCTCTTCATTCTACCTTACTCCCCCTCCTCTTCTTTCATTGATCCTCTTCCACCTAAACTCTTTATCACTTCATTTGTCATCTCCCATCTTACATTTGACCTGCTCTTTCATCCTTCCCTTCTCCCCTCACCCTACTACTTCCTCTTCCACCTTTTCTCCATAGTTGCATTTCCTTCTCTTACCTGCTCCTTATTTTCTTTATTTATTTGTTTATTAAAGATTTCCACCTCCTCCCTTCCTCCCAATACCCTCCCACTCCCTCAACTCCCTCCCATCCTCCCTCTCGAGTCCTAAGAGCAGTCAGGGTTTCTTGCCCTGTGGTAAGTCCAAGGTCCTCCCCCTCCCTCCAGGTCTAAGAAGGTGAGCATCCAAACAGACTAGGCCCTAAAAAGCCAGTACATGCAGTAGAATCAAAACTCAGTGCCATTGTTCTTGGCTTCTCAGTCAGCCCTCAATGTCAACCACATTCAGAGAGTCCAGTCTGATCACATGCTCTATCACTCCCAGTCCAGCTGGCCTTTGTGAGCTCCCATTAGATCAGCCCCACTGTCTCATTGGGTGGAACCACCCCTCATGGTCCTGACTTCCTTGCTCATGTTCTCCCTCCTTCCGTTTCTCATTTGGACCTTGAGAGCTCAGTACAGTGCTCCAATGTGGGTCTCTGTCTCTATCTCCATCCATTGCCGAATGAAGGTTCTATGGTAATATGCAAGATATTTATCAGTGTGGCTATAGGATAAGGCCAGTTCAGGCACCCTCTCCTCTGCTGCCCATGGAACTAGTTGGGGAAATTAGCTTGGACACCTGGGAATCCCTGTAGATCCAAGAATCTAGCCCACACTAAAATAGATCCCTTTGTTAGAATAACTTCTTCCCTGTCCCCATATCCACCCTTCCTCCATCTCAAATATCCCATCCCCCCAAGCTCTCCCCAATCCTCCTCTTCTCCCTTCTCTCTCCCCATCCCTCTTCTCCAAACCCACCCCAACCACCCTGCCCCGAACTTTTGCCCAAAGATCTTGTCAACTTCCAATATCCCAGAGGATAAAGATATGTTTTTCTTTGGGTTCACCTTCTTATTTAGCTTCTCTAGGATCATGAACTATAGGCTCAATGTCCTTTGCTTATGGCTAGAATCCGCTTATGAGTGAGTCCATACCATATTCATCTTTTTAAGTCTGGGTTATCTCAGTACAGTGTTTTCTGTTTCCATCCATTTGCATGGAAAGTTCGAGATATCATTGTTTTTCACCACTGAATAGAATTCTAAAGTATATACATCCCACAACTTCTTTATCCATTCTTCTATTGAGGGGCACCTAGGCTGTTTCCAGGTTCTGGCTATTACAAATAGTGATGCTATGAACATAGTTGAACAAATGCTTTTGTAGTACGATTGGGCATCTCTTGGGTATATTCCCAATAGTGGAATTGCTGCATCCTGAGGTTGACTCCCAGCTTCCTGAGAAACTGCCACACTGTTTTCCAAAGTGGTTGCAACAAGTTTGCATTTCCACGAGCAGTGGAGGAGTGTTTCCATTACTCCACAACCTCTCCAGAATAGGCTATCTTTGGTGGTTTTGATTTTAGCCATTCTGACAGGTGTAAGATGGTATCTCAAAGTTGTTTTGATTTGCATTTCCCTGATCGCTAAGGAAGTTGAACATGACCTTAAGTAAGTTTGGACCATTTGAACTTCTTCTGTTGAGAATTCTCTGTTCAGTTCAGTGCCCCATTTTTTAATTGGGTTAATTAGAGTTTTAATGTCTAGTTTCTTGAGTTCTTTATATATTTTGGTGATTAGACCTTTGTCTGATGCGGGGTTGGTGAAGAACTTCTCCCATTCAATAGGTTACCTTTATGTCATAATGACAGTGTCCTTTACATTACAGAAGCTTCTCAGTTTCAGGAGGTCCCATTTACATTGTTGCTCCTATTGCCTGTGCTACTGGGGTTATTCATAGGAAATGGTCTCCTGTGCCCATGTGTTGCAGACTACTTCCTACATTCTCTTCTATCAGGTTCAGGGTGGTCAGATTTATATTGAGGTCTTTAATGCATTTGGACTTGAGTTTTTGCATGGTGATAGATATGGATCTATTTTCATTCTTCTACGGGTTGAAATCCAATTATGCCAGCACCATTTGTTAAAAATACTTTCTTTCTTTCATTGTATAATTTTAGCTCCTTTGTTGAAAATCAGGTGTTCATAGGTTTGTGGGTTAATATCCGGGTCTTCAATTCAATTCCTTTGGTCAACATCTTTGTTTTTATGCCATTATCAACCTGTTTTCATTACTGTAGCTCTGTAATAGAGTTTGAAGTCAGGGATGGTAATGCCTCCAGAAGTTCCTTTATTGTATAGGGTTGTTTTGGCTATCCTGGGTTTTTTGTTTTGCCATAAAAGGTTGATTATTATTCTTTCAAGATCTGTGAAGAATTTTGAGATTTTGTTGGGGATTGCATTGAAGCTATACATTGCTTTTGGTCAAATTGCCATTTTTACTATGTTGATCTTCCCAATCCAAGAGCATGGAAGATCCTTCCATTTTCTGGTATCCTCTTCAATTGAACAAATGCTTTTGTAGTACGATTGGGCATCTCTTGGGTATATTCCCAATAGTGGAATTGCTGCATCCTGAGGTTGACTCCCAGCTTCCTGAGAAACTGAAGAAAGAAATCCTCTTTCTTTCTTCAAAGACTTAAAATTTTTGTCAAATAGATCTCTCACTTCCTTAGTTAGAGTTACCCCAAGATATTTTATGCTATTTGTATCTATCATGAAAGGTGATGATTCTCTGATTTCTCTCTCTGCTTCTTTATCCTTTGTGTATATGAGGGCAATTGATATTTTCGAGTTGATCTTGTATCCTGCCACATTACTAAAGGTGTTTATCAGCTGTAGGAGTTCTTTGGTAGAGTTTTTGAGGTAGCTTATGTACACTATCATATCATCTGCAAATAACGAAAGTTTGACTTCTTCCTTTCCTATTTTAATCCCCTTGATCTTGTTATGTTGTCTTATTGCCATTGCCAGAACTTCAAGCACTATATTGAAGAGGTATGGAGAGACTGGACAGCCTTGTCTTGTTTCTGATTTTAGTGGAATGGCTTTAAGTTTCTCTCCATTTACTTTAATGTTAGATTGCTGTGTATGGCTTTTATTATATTTAGGTATGAACCTTGTATCCCCAATCTCTCCAAGACCTTTATCATGAAGGACTGTTGAATTTTGTCATATGCTTTTTCAGCATCTAATGAAATGATCATATGAATTTTTCTTTCAGTTTATTTATATGATGGATTACATTGATAGATTTGCATATGTTGAACCAGCCCTGCAACTCTGGGATGAAGCCTACTTGATCATGATGGATAATTTTTCTAATGTGTTCTTGGATTTGGTTTGCCAGTATTTTATTGAGAATTTTTGCGTCGATATTCCTGAGTGAGATTGGCCTGTAATTCTCTTTCTTGTTTGAGTCTTTGTGTGGTTTTGGTATTAGGATAACTGTAGCTTCATAAAAGGAGTTTGACTATGACTCTTCTGTTTCTATTTTGTGAAATGCATTAAGGGGTATAGGTATTAGATCTTCTTGGAAGATCTGGTAGAATTCTGCATTGAAACCATCGGGTCCTGGGCTCTTTTTGGTAGGGAGGTTTTTGATAACAGCTTCTAATTCTTCATGACTTACAGGTCTATTTAAATTGTTCACATGGTCTTGATTTAACTTTGGTCTATGGTACTTATCTAAAAAAATGTCCATTTCTTTTACATTTTCCAATTTTGTGGCATACAAGCTTTTGTAGTAAGATTTAATGACTCTCTGAATTTTCTCTCTGTCTGTGGTTAGGTCCCCCTTTTCCTTTCTTATCTTATTAATTTGCATGTTCTCTCTATGCCACTTGATTAGTTTGGATAGGGGTTTGTCAATCTTGTTGATTTTCTCCAAGAACCTGCTTTTTGTTTCACTGATTCTTTGGATTATTTTCTGTGTTTCTATTTTGTTGATTTCTGCCCTCAGTTTGATTATTTCCAGTCTTTACTCCATGAGTCTGTTTCTTTTTTCTAGAGCTTTCAGCTGTGCTGTTAAGTCTTTAATGTGTGCTTTCTGCATTTTCTTTATGTGGACACTTAGTGCTATGAACTCTTAGCACTGCTTTCATAGTGTTCCATAGGTTTGAGTATGTTGTGTCTTGATTTTCATTAAATTCAAGGAAGACTTTAATTTCTTTCTTTATTTTTTTCCTTGACCCAGGGGTAGTTCAGTAGTTGACTGTTCAGTTTCTGTGAGTTTTTAGGCTTTCTGGGCTTAGAATTGTTGCTGAATTCTAACTTTGTTCCATGGTGATCCGATAGTACTCAGGTGATTACTACAATTTCTTTATATCTATAGATATTTGCTTTGTTACCAATTATGTGATCAATTTTTGAGAAGGTTCTATGAGATGCTGAGAAGAAAGTGTATTCTTTTCTGTTTGGGTGGAATGTTCAATAGATGTCTGTTAAGTCCATTTGGTTCATTACATCTGTTAGATCTCTTATTTCTCTGTTAAGTTTCTGTCTGGTTGTCCTGTCCATTTGTGAGAGTGGAGTGTTGAAATCTTCTATTATTAGAATGTGGCATTTGATGCATGCTTTGAGTTCTTGTAATGTTTCTTTTACATAAGTGGGTGCTTTTATATTAGGGGCGTAGATATTCAGGATTGAGACTTACTCCTCTTGAATTGTTCCTGTTATGAGAATAAAGTTTCCTTCTTCATCTCTTTTCATTGATTTTAGTTTGAAGTCAGTTTTGTTAGATATTAGTCACACCCACTTGTTTCTTTGGACCATTTGATTGAAAAGCCTTTTCTCAACTCTTTACTCTGAGGTAGTGTCTGTCTTTCAGTTTGAGGTGTGTTTCTTGTAAAGAGCAGAATGGTTGGATTCTGTTTTTGTATCTATTCTCTTAACTTGTGCCTTTTGATAGGTGAATTGAGTCCATTGATATTAAGTGATAATAATGATCAGTGGTTGTTTACTCCGGTTATTTTTCCTGGTGGTAGTGTTTGTGTGTTTTCCTTCTTTATGTTGTGCTGGTGGAGTGTTGTTAGATGCTTGTGTCATTATGGGTGTTGCTGGCTTCCTTGGGTTGTGGTTCTCCATCTAGAATTTTCTGTAAGGCTGGGTTTATGGCTAAGTATTGTTTAAATCTTTTTTTTGTCTTGGAATATCTTGTTTTCTCCATCGATGGTGAATGCAAGTTTTGCTGGATATAGTAATCTGGGCTTGCATCCATGGTCTCTTAGTGTCTGCAGCACATCTATCCAAGACCTTCTGGCTTTCATGGTTTCCATTGAGAAGTCAGGTGCAATTCTGATAGGTTTACCTTTATATATTACTTGATCTTTTTCCCTTGCAGCTCTTAATATTCACTCTTTATTCTGTATGTTTTATGTTTTGATTATTATATGGCGAGGTGATGCCTTTTTTTTGATCCAGTCTATTAGGTGTTCTGTATGCTTCTTGTACCTTCATAGGAATATCCTTCTTTAGGTTGGGAAAGTTTTCTTCTATAATGTTGTTGAATATATTTTCTGGGTCTTTGAGCTGTAATTCTTCTCCTTCTTCTATCCCTATTATTCTTAGGTTTGGTCTTTTTATTGTGTCCCAGATTTCCTGTATGTTTTGTGTTAAGAATTTTTTGGATTTGTTATTTTATTTAATCAATGACTTTATTTCCTCTATAGTATCTTTGGTGTCTGAGATTCTTCTATCTCTTGTATTCTGTTTGTTATGCCTGTCTCTGTAGTTCCTGATTGATTACCCAGATTTTCCATATCCAGCCTTCCCTTGATTTGTGTTTTCTTCATTACTTCCATTTCATTTTTCAAGTCTTGAACTGTTTCCATTACCTATTTGATTGCTTTATCGTGGTTTTCTTGGTTATCTTTGAGAGATTTATTCATTTCCTCTCCCTTTTTGTTTGTCATCTCCATTTTTTATGGCAGTTTTTCACATCCTGTTTTAGGTTCTCTATCATTTTCATAACGTTACGTTTAAAGTCGTTTTCTTCTACTTCTTCTGGAACAGGGTGTTCAAGTCTTCTTGCTGCGTGATCCCTGGAATCTGGTGTTGTCATGTTGCCTTTCAGGTTGTTGGAGGAATTCTTGCATTGATGCCTGCCCATGTCTTCTTTCAAATTCAGCCAGGAGAGTCTTGGTGTCTTGGTCCAGTCTATGCTGTGGCTGACTCTGGGTGGATCTCCTCAGTGCAGGAGCAGGAACTGTTCCTCCCGGTATGAAAGGCTATCCTCAGCACAGGTACAGGACTCTTGGAGGTCGAAGGCCCCGAAGACAAAAGGACAAACTTTGGGGTGAGTGGAGGGTGTGTGGAGCCAAAAAGCCCCTGCAGCAGGAGCTGGAGGTGCCCTGCACTCCCTTCTGGCCTGGTGGGTGCACACTCACCCCTCTGGGTGGGTAGCCTCAGTGCAGGAGCAGGAACTTTTCCTGGGCCAAGGACCTTGCAGACAATAGGGCAGGCTTGGGGGGGTCAGGGATGTGTGGAACAAAGAAACCCCTGCAGCAGGAGCTGAAGAGACCCAGTGCTCCTTTCCCAGTTGTTCCACCCAGCCCCGGATTGTAACATGAGGGCCGGCTTGTTGGAGTTTCTGTTCCGCCCGGTATCCCACAACCGGCAAACCCCAAAGAAAATCACTCACAAGACTCCATAAGATTATAAACTGATTGGCCTATTAGGTCAGGCTACTTATTAGCTCTTATAACTTATGTTACCCCATTATCCTTATCTACGTTAGCACATGGCTCAGTACCTTTTCCAGTGGGGCAGCTTACATCTTTCCTCTCCGGTGGTCTGGGCAGAACTGAGAGGGAGCTTCCTGCTTTCCAGAATACTCCCAGTCTCTTTGTTCCACCTCTACTTCCTGTCTGGTTTTCCCGCCTATACTGCCTGCCTGGCCAATCAGCGTTTTATTAAAATATGATTGACAGAATACAGACAATTCTCCCACACCATTTCCCTCTTTTTTTTAAACAAAGGAAAATACCCATAGTCCATTTGTTGGGAATGTGGGCATAGTATTTCAGGCTACTTCCTGCTGGTTAGGGGTGCTGATGATCTTATGGGGAACTAAAGAAAATTATCATCAAGTCCTGACTGGAGTATCCTGTGAGTCTTGATCACCACAGGCAGCAATCCTGAATCTGTTTTGGATGTAGAACTCTGTATCCAAGCCATCTGTTCGTACCGGAGATTTCTCAGGTAGTCTCCCTTGGTCAAAGATAATTTTTCTTAACTCTGAATAAATCCAGAGCCTCTCATTTTCTGTGGAAACAAAAGCAAAATCTCTTCTCCAAAGTACCATAACTTTTGACTTCAATTTTCCAACCAAGGTATTTTCAAAATACCTATCTTGGATTAGTTCGGCAGCATTTATAAACAAAAGTCTTTTAGCAGCTGTTGCTCCTTCCTCAGCATTCAAACAATTCAAAGAGAGCATAATAACACACAGTATCAAGATTCTCTGTGTATTTTCCATCTTTATTCGGCTTTATTTCAACCTCTATTTCTTTTAATTTTACTTTTAACTTTTGGCTTTTTGAGACAGGTTCTCTGTATATATCTTTGTCCTGGAATAACTCTGGAGACCAGGCTGTCCTTGAACTCACAGAGATCTGCCTGTCTCTGCCTCCCCAGTGCTGGGATTAAAGGTGTATGCTACCACACCTTGAATTCACAGAGATCTGTCTCTGCCTCCCAGGCATTGGGATTAAAAGTGTCTGCTACCACACCTTGAACTCACAGAGGTCAATCTACCTCTACCCCTTGAAGTCACAGAGGTCAATATGCCTCTGCCTCCCAGGCATTGGGATTAAAGGTGTGTACCACCACACCCTGTTTCTCCCTTTCTTTCTTTTTTATTTTTAATGACTTTAACCTTTAGCCTGCATATATTTTTAACACACTGTAAACCATTTAGAGGTTGTCTTCCTCTTTGAATATCTCTTTACTGTATATTTCTCTTTTTCTGACCACACGAGTCTTCAATGGGTAGGACTAAAGCCGTAGCTTTGACAGTTAGATCCAGCCCATTCCTTAGCTTTCTAGCCTCATGGCTGAGATACCAGCCAGAGCTGTGTTCACTGCCACAACTCTATGGCATTTCAAGGTCCTTGCCAGCAAGCAAGATGAAGCATTCTGCTCACAGACCACACTCAGTTGGACTGTCTGCCTGAAAGAGTCAGAGACTGCCCTGGCAGGACAGTCCAGAAAGCCAGCATTTTAAAACAGCGCAGCTCTTTTCCTGCTTTGACTGAAAACCGAAAAGCATGCGTTCAGCTTTTGATCAACACCGTTTAAGTGTTTCATGGCAGGACCTCTTAATGAGCTGCAGGGTTTTGCAGCTAAAGCTGAGTCAGGAAGCCTCTCTTAGCTGAGAGCCTTGTTTGCTTCTAGCAAGCAGAGCAGACCTGAGAAATTGCTGCTACCATACCAAGAAAACATGCTTTACTCTATTCTTTTCCAAGCTTTCTCAAGCTTTCTGTGGATTCAGTTATCCATGTTTGGGTGCCATATGTAACATGAGGGCTGGCTTGTTGGGGTTTCTGTTCTGCCCGGTACCCCACAGCTGGCAAACCCCAAAGAAAATCACTCACAAGACTCCATAAGATTATAAACTGATTGGCCTATTAGGTCAGGCTACTTATTAGCTCTTATAACTTATATTACCCCATTATCCTTATCTACATTAGCACATGGCTCAGTACCTTTTCCAGCAGGGCAGTTTACATCTTTCCTCTCTGGTGGTCTGGGCAGAACTGTGGAGGGAGCTTCCTGCTTTCCAGAATACTCCCAGTCTCTTTGTTCCACCTCTACTTCCTGTCTGGCTTTCCCACCTATACTGTCTGCCTGGCCAATCAGCGTTTTATTAAAATATGATTGACAGAATACAGGCAATTCTCCCACACCACGGGATGGCACTCACTCAGCCATCCTGCTTAGCTTTTTTCCCTTCTCCTTCTTCTTCCTTCTCTTCCCTCCTCTTACCTATTGAAATTTTTTTCCTCTTCCCTTCTCCTCCCTCCTTTCCCCCATCCTTTCTTTTCTCTGTTTTCCTTCTTCTGCCTTCTTCTCACCTCTTCCCTTTCCATCCTCTTCTCGTCTGCTGTTTTTTATTCCTTCTCCTTCCTCTTCTCTCTTCTTTCCACTCTCTTTCTCTATATTTTTCTCCTTTTCTCTCTTCCCCTTGGTCTTCTTCCTTACTCCATTCTCTTTCAAATTTCCATCTCCTTCCATGTTCTTCCTTTCTCTTTTTACATAAACCCTCATTTCCATTTTACCCTCCTCTTTCCTCTTCCACCCAGCCTCCATCCTACCTCCACTTCTGTTTTTCCTTCTTCCTATCCTCTCTTCTCTCATCTTTCTTCTTATGTCCTCTCTCCTTCCTCTTCCCTCTTCCATGTTGTTCTTTTATCTTTACTTCCTTTACTCTTCCATAACTCTACACCCATCCTGCTTAGCTTCCTTCCCATTTCCTCTTCTCTCCTTCCTGTTGCCTTCACATCCTGGCCTCCTTTTTTTCTGTTTTCCTTTTCCTCGTTTATATTTTCCCTCTTCTTCCACTTCCATCCTTTCTGCTCCCTTCTATTCCTTTCCCTTCCTGTTCTTGCCTCCTCTCCCTCCTTCCTCCTCTTCCCTTCAATTTTCTCCTCTCTTCTAATCCCATCTTCCTTTTTCTTATTCTTCTTTCCCATCATTTTCCCTATTCATCCATCCTCTTCACTACTCTCTCATCCTATAGCACTCCTGTCCTCCCCCTCTTCCTTCTTTTTTCCTCATCCTGCCAGTATCCTCTACCTTTCTTCTTACAGTTTCCTCTCTTTTCCTTTCTTTTTCTCCTCCCTGATTTTATCATCTTATATCCTTGTAGCTCTTACCTCCTCTTTCCTTTTCTGTCCTCCTTAGTCTTCTTCCATTTGCTGCCCTATCTTCCATTTCCCTCCTCTTTTGTCTTGCCCTTTTCCCTCTTCCTGATGTGGGATAAAAGTCTTCTACCCTGTAAAGATTTGTTAGTTGTATTTCTTTAATAAAATGCTGATTGACCAGTAACCAGACAGGAAGTATTGGCAGGGCATCCATGCAGGAAGTAGAGGTGGGGCAATGAGAACAGGATACATCTGGGAAGAGGAAAGTGTCAGTTTGTAGTCATTACCCAGATGCAGAGGAAGCAAAAAGAGAATGTCTCACTGATAAAAGGTACCGAGCCATGTGGCTAACACAGAAAAGAATCATGGGTTAATGTACGATATAAATGTTAATAAGAAGCAAGAGCTAATAGGCCAAGCAGTTTATAATTAATGTAGACCTATGTGTGTTTCTTTGAAACTGAATGGCTGTGGGGCCATGTGAAATAGAAACTTCTGCCAACAAATGACACCAACAATGACAACTAAATCTACATAAAACCCAAGGGTGTTTGGGAAGGAATTCTAGACATAAAAAGAACAGGGTTAAGCATGGCTTCTTGGTAACAATATTTTCTCAAGTGGGCTCTGTTTGCTAGAGGCAAGCACATCTCCTTCCAGAGAGGCTTCTTGACTCAACTTTAGCTGCAAAAATCTTTCAGATCTTTAAGAGGCCCTGCCATGAAACACTTAAATGATGTCTGTAAATAACTGACAGCACACTTCTTGGTAGTGGCAGGAACCTTGACATTCCACAGAGTTGTAGCAATAAACATTACTTTGACCAGTAACTCCCCGCCCCCACCATGAGGCTAGACTCTCATAAAGCTGAGGAATGGGGTGGATCCAGCCATCAATGCAACACCTTTCATCCTAGCTATAATGCTTGGCAAATTAAAGACTCATGTGATCAGAAAAAGAAAGAAATATAGGAAAGATAGTGTCATTCCAAAAAGCCCTCTAAACAGTTTACAGTGTGTTTAAAAGTATATGTAGGCTTGGGAGAGGAAACAAAATAATGAAGTACTTCAAAATAAAAAGAAAGAGAATAGTTGAGTGTGGTGGTATACACCTTTAATCCCAGCACAGGGGAGGCAGGGGCAGGCAGATCTCTGTGAGTTCAAAGACAGCTTGATCTACAGAGTAAGTTCCAGGACAACCAATGGTACACAGAGAAACCCTGTCTCAAAAACCCAAAAATTAAAAATAAAAATAAAAGAAATAGAGTTTAAAATAAAGTCATGTGAAGATGTAAAATACACAAAGAATCTGGATATTGTATGCTATTATGGTTCTTTTTTTTGGATTGTTGGATGGCTGAGGGAGGAGCAACAGCTGCTAAAAGATATTTGATTATAAATGCTGCTGGATTGAAAAAGTCTTGACTTCAAAATTTAAGTAAAAAGATTTGTTACCTTGGAGAAGAGTTTTTTCTTTTGTTTTCACCAGAAATGAGAGGCTGTGCATTCATTCTGGGTTAAGAAAAGTCATGTTTGATCAAGGAAGGGCCCCTGAGAAATCTCCTAGAGGAGCAAATGGCCCAGATGTCTAAGTTCTATATCTAGAAGAGTTTCAAGACTGCTGGCTGAGATGATCAAGCCTCACAGAATACTCCAGTCAGGACTTTATTGTAATTCTAAATGTTCTTTATGATGGAGGAGGGTTATCTGTCTATGTGTTACTTTTATTGGTTAATAAAGAAACTGCCTTGGCCCTTTGATAGGAGAAAATTAGGTAGGCGGAGTAAACAGTACAGAATGCTGGGAGAAAGAAAACAGAGGCAGGCAGACACCATGACTCTCCACTCCGAGACAGCCGCAGGTTAGAGTCCTCCTGGTAAACCACCACCTCGTGGTGCTACACAGATTATTAGAAATGGGTTAGATCAGTATGTAAGAATGAGCTAATAAGAGGCAACAGATAATGAGCAAAGCAATGTTTAAAAGAATACAGTTTCCATGTAATTATTTCAGGGGTAAGCTAGCTGGGATCCGGGCTGGAATACAGCCCGCCAGTCCTTATTACTACATCTTTATGTCCCTACAAGTTTATCAGCACTCCCAATCAGCAGTAAGTAGCCTGGAAAATTATGCCCCCATTTCTCCCAAAATGAATTATGGATGTTTTTCTTTGTTCAGAGTGTTGCATGCAAGTTGTTATGGATAATGGTCAGGAAAAAGCTAAATAAAGAAGAGTTTTTGTTTTGAAAATAACAAAGTGCTGTGGGTCAATGGTCTTCTACTCTGTAAAGATTTGTCACTTTTCTCACTTTAATAAAACACTGATTGGCCAGTATCCAGGCAGGAAGTATAGGTGGAGCGACCAGGCAGGAAGTATAGATGGGGCAACCAGAAGAGGGGAATTTTGGGAAGAGGAAAGGCTGAGTCTGTGGTAGTCACCCAGACACAGAGGAAGCAAGAGGAAAGTGACTCTTTGATAAAAGGTGTCAAGTCACATGGCTAACACAGACAAGAAGTAGGGCTAATTTAAGATGTAAATTAGTTAATAAGAATCCTGAGAAGAAAAAAAGTGTGTAGCTTGATAAAGAAGAAAAAGAATCCTGAACTATTCGGCCAACCAGTTTATAATTATTGCACATTTCTGTGATTTTCTTTAGGACTGAACTGCTATGGAACCCTCTTTGATTCTTCTTTCTTTCAACCACATCTCCCCTCCCACTCACTCCTCCCTCATCTTCCTTTGTCCTTTCTCTTCTGTTCTCTTTTATCCATCTCATCCTCTTTCATGCCCTTCCCACTGACTTCCTCTTCCTTCCTACCCCTTTTCCTCATTCCTTCTTCCCTTCTTTTCCCTCTTCTCTCCCCTTTAATGTCCCCTGCTCGTTCTTCCTATTCATCCACTCTCATTTTAAATCCTCCCCCCTCTCCTAGTAATTTCCCTTACTTCGCTTCCATGCTTTCTCATTTTCTACTAGTCTTCCCTCTTCCATGCTCCTTCTTTTCAGTTTCTTATTCTTTCCCTCCTTGTCCCTCCCCCTTTCTTCCCACTTTCCCCACACTTTACACATCCTTTTCCTTCCTCCTCCCTTCCCCCTCCTCTACTCTTCTTTCTATCTTCCCTCTCTTATATACTCCCTTTCCCCCTCCTTTTGCCTCCTTACCTCTCAGACACCCTCCTTCCTCTTTCCTCCACTCTCATCTACCCTATTTCATTCTTTCCCTCCTGTCTCCTTTCTTTTCTTCACTCCTCTTCCTAATTCCTCCTGTTTCTTTCTCCCTTTACTTTCATTTTTTTCTCTTTGTCCTCCTTCCCTCTTCCTTTCTCCTCTTCCTACCTCTCTGCTCTTCTCTCTTTCTTCCCTCCTCCAATCTACTCCCTCTCCTTTTCTCAATTTTCCTCCTTGCCCCCTCATCATCACTCATTCCTCCTCTATCCTCCTACCTCATCTTTCTTCTTTTTTCCTCCTTCCCTTTCCTGCCTTCCTTGTCTTTTGTCTTCTCTCTTATTCCATCTTTCCTAATGTTTCACCTTCACTTCCACCTCTGTGCCCCTTCCTCTTCTTTGCATTCATTTCCCCCACTCTCTTAGTCCATCTTCTCCCATCTTCTTTCATCCCCACTTGTCCCTTTCCTTCCCTATTCCCTCCCCTTCTCTTTTCTTCTCTCCTCTCTTTATCTTCCTCATCCATCATTTATCCACTTCTTTCCTATTTCTTTCTCTCATCTTTCATTTCCCACTTGGCTCCATCCTCCCTTTTGCTCTTTGCCCATCTTCCTTGCACCCTTCTCTTTCTTACTTTCTCTTTTACAACTTGCTCCTCGTTTTTGCTCCTTCGTATTCTTTCTTTACACTTCCTTGCTTTCTACTCTTCCTTCCACTTTACTCTTCCATATCACCTCCTCTTCTTTTCATCTACCTCTATCTCCAGCCTCAATAAGTTGTTCCTCCTTCTTCCGTTTCCTTCCTTATTCCTCTTTCTAATTTCTAATTCCTCCACTTACCTCTTCATACTTCCCTCTTTCTTCCTTTTCATTCCTCCATCCAATTCCCTCCTCCCTCCTCTATCACCTCCCATCCTCTTCCCTGTTCTCTCTTTTTCCTTCTTATCTGTCTTACCTCCTCCATAAATTTTCTTCCTTTCTTCTCCATCTTCTTACCTCTGTCCTTCCTCTTCGTTCCTCTTTCTTCCTACTCCATCTTTTTCCTCCTCTGCCTCTTTATCCCTCATCCCTCTTTTCCCCCCATTCTCCTTCCTCTTGCCTCTTCTTTCCCTTCCTTTTTCTTCCTTTCCCCTCCTCATTAATCCATGTTCTTTCTTCCCTCTTTTCCCTCCTTTCTCCTCTCCCCAACATTTTCTTTTCACTCATTCTTTCTCCTCTTGCTCTTTCCTTCATCTTTCTTCGTATTTCTTTTCTCCCCTATTCCCTCCTTGTCTTTCTTCCCCCTTGACTTATCTTCCTTCCTTCCTTCTCTAACTTTCTTCTCTAACTTTCCTTTTTCCTCCAACTTCTTCCCTCTGTCACCATACCTATTCCTTCTTTTCTTTTCCCTCTGCTTTTTCCCCCCAAAACAATAATATGCTTAGTCAATCAATAACACACTAAATAGTTCCTGGGAAAGAAACATGGTTTGTAAACCTCAAGTTGAATCTGTAAGATACAACTCTTTACCCATCTCAGGCACATAACCTTACAAGTACATAATGCAAAGAACATCCATTCAATCCTGTAATTGCTTGATAAACTACAGTTTACAAAGCATATAAAACACATATTCTTTTTTGATTTTGTTTTTTTATTGAGGTTTCCATTTTTCTCTTCTTTCTTCCCTGTCCCCCTCCCTCTTTAAGAGAGGGCGGGTAACCTTGCCATGTGGGAAGTCCAAGGCCCTTCCCCATACATCCAGGACTAGGAAGCTGTGCATCAAAATAGACTAGGGTCCCAAAAAGCAGTACATGCAGTAGAAACAAGTCTCAGTGCCTTTATCAATGGCTTCTCAGTTAGCCCCCATTGTTAGCCACATTCAGAGAGTTTGGGTTGATCACCTGCTCATTCAATCCCGGTCCAGCTGGATTTGATGAGCTCCCATTAGAACAGGCACACTGTCTCAGTGGGTGGATCAGCCCCTCACCATCCAGACTTCCTTGCTCATCTTCTTCCTCCTTCGCTCTTCAACTGGACATTGGGATCTCAATCTGTTGCTCTGATGAAGGTCTCTGTCTCTATCTACATCCATAGCTGGATGAAGATTTTATGGTGATATTTGACATAAACATCAGTACGATAGTGGGGTGTAACATGACAGGGGCCGGCTTGTTGGGGTTTCTGTCCCTCCTGGTACCCCAACAGCCGGCAAGCAACAAAGAAAATCACACACAGGACTCCATAAGGTTATGAACTGATTGGCCCATTTGGTCAGGCTATTTATTAGTTCTTATGGCTTATCTTAACCCATTATTCTGATCTATGTTAGCCACACGGGCTCAGTACCTTTTTCAGCTGTCAGCTTACATGTTGCCTCTTCGGTGGTCTGCGCAGGAATGCTGAGGGAGCTCTGCTTCCAGAATACTCCCAGTCTCTTTGCTCCACCCCTACTTCCTGTCTGGCTTTCCCGCCTATACTGCCTGCCTCGCCAATCAGCGTTTTATTAAAATGATTGACAGAATACAGACAATTCTCCCGTATCATTTCCCTCTTTTTTTTTTAAACAAAGGAAAATACCCATAGTCCATTTGTTGGGAATGTGGGCGTAGTATTTCAGGCTACTTCCTGCTGGTTGGGGGTGCTGATGATCTTATGGGGACCTAAAGAAAATTTAAAGTTATAATCAAGTCCTGACTGGAGTATCCTGTGAGTCTTGATCATCTCAGGCAGCAGTCTTGAATCTGTTCTGGATGTAGAACTCTGTCATCTGGGCCATCTCTTCCTACTGGAGATTGCTCAGGAGGTCTCCCTTGGCCAAAGATGATTTTTCTTGACTCTGAATAAATCCAGAGCCTCTCATTTTCTGTGGAAACAAAAGCAAAATCTCTTCTCCAAAGTAACATACCTTTTGACTTCAATTTTGAAGCCAAGTATTTTCAAAATACCTATCTTGGATTAGTTCAGCAGCATTTATAAACAAAAGTCCTTTAGCAGCTGTTGTTTCTGCCTCAGCATTCAAACAATTCAAAGAGAGCATAATAGCATACAGTATCAAGATTCTCTGTATATTTTCCATCTTTATTTTAACCTCTATTTCTTCCTATTTTTACTTTTACTTTTTGAGACTGGTTCTCCGTATATCTTTGTCCTGGAATAACACTGTAGACCAGGCTGTCCTTGAATTCACAGAGATCCTCCCGTCTCTGCCTCCCCAGTACTGGGCTCAAATGTGTTTGCTACCACACCTTGAACTCACAGAGATCCACATGTCTCTGCTTCCCCAGTGCTAGGATTAAAGGTGTGTGCTACTGCATCTTGAGGTCACAGAGGTCAATCTGCCTCTACCCCTTGAAGTCACAGAGGTCAATATGCCTCTGCCTCCCAGGCATTGGGATTAAAGGTATGTACCACCACACCCTATTTCTCCCTTTCTTTCTTTTTTATTTTTAATGACTTTAACTTTTAGCCTCCATATATTTTTAACACACTGTAAACTCTTTAGAGGTTTTTTTCATCTTTGAACCTCTTTACTGTATCTCTCTCTCTTTTTTGACTACATGAGTCTTTAAGGAGAAGATTAATCCTCTCCTTTAAAGCCGTGGCTTTGACGGCTAGATCCAGTCCATTTCTTAGCTTTCCAGCCTTGTGGCTGAGATACCAGCCAGAGCTGTGTTCACTGCCACAACTCTATGGCTTTTCAAGGTCCTTGCTAGCAAGCAAGCTGTAGCATTCTGCTCACAGAACACACTCAGTCGGACTGCCTGCCTGAAAGAGTCAGAGATTGCCCTGGCAGGACAGTCCAGAAAGCCGGCATTTTAAAACAGCACAACTTTTTTCCTGCTACAGCTTAAAACCAAAAAGCATGCATTCAGCTTTTCGTCAACACCATTTAAGTGTTTTGTGGCAGGACCTCTTAAAAGAGCTGTAGGGTTTTGCAGCTAAAGCTGAGTCAGGAAGCCTCTCTTAGATGAGAGCCTTGCTTGCCTCTAGCAAGCAAAGTAGACCCGAGAAATTGCTGCTACCAAGAAGACATGTTTTACTCTATTGTTTCCCAAGCTTTCTCAAGCTTTCTGTGGATTCAGTTATCCACGTCTGGGCACCATATGTAACATGAGGGCCAGCTTGTTGGGGTTTCTGTCCCGCCCAGTACCCCAACAAGCCAGCAAGTCCCAAGGAAAATCACACGGAGTCTACATCAGGTTATAAACTGATTGGCTCATTAGGTCAGGCTTCTTGTTAACTCTTATAACTTATATTAACCCATTATTCTCATCTATGTTAGCCATAATGACTCCGTACCTTTCTCAGCTGGGCAAGTTACATGCTGCCTCTTTGGTGGTCTGCGCAGGAGTGCTGAGGGAGCTCTGCTTCCAGAATACTCCCAGTCTCTTTGTTCCACCCCTACTTCCTGTCTGGCTTTCCCGCCTATACTGCCTGCCTGGCCAATCAGCGTTTTATTAAAATGATTGACAGAATACAGACAATTCCCCCGTATCAGTGGGGCAAGGACAGACAGGCACCCTCTGCACTTCTGCCCAAAGACCTAGCTGGGGACATCCCCATGGACACCTGGCATCCCCTCAAGAGCCAAGTCTCTTGTCAACCTTAAAATGGCTCCCTTAATGTAGATATCTTTTTCCCTGCTCCTATTTCCACATTTTCTCCATTTCTACCCTCCCACTGTCCCAAGATCGCTCTAGTCTTTCCTTTCTTCCTTCTCTCTCCCCCTCTTCCCTTCCCTCACCCCCACTCCTACCTCCACCCCCATGCTCCCAACGCCCAGCCATCTTGTTTCCTTCCAATTTTCAGGAGGATCTATATATGTCTTTCTTTGGGTTCAACTCGTTATTTGACCTCTCTAGGCTTGTGAACTATAGTTTTTTTTTAAAAAAATTATTTATTTATTTATTTATTTATTTGAAATGTCCACATCCTTCCATCCTCCCATTTCTCTCCCCCCTCCCCCTCTATCTCCAGTCCTAAGAGAAGTCAGGGTACTCTGCCTTGTGGTAAGTCCAAGCCCCCTCTCCATCCTAGGAAAGTGTGCATCCAAACAGACTAGGCTCACAAAAAGCCAGTACATGCAGTAGAATCAAAATCTAGTGTCATTATCATTGGCTTCTCAGTGCGCCCTCATTGTCAACCACATTGAGAGAATCCGGTTTGATCACATGCTCGTTCAGACCCAGTCCAGGTGGCCTTGATGAGCTCCACTAGATCAGTTCCACAGTGTCCGTGGGTGAACGTGGACGTGGGTGTCTCACGGTCCTGCCTCCCTTTCTTATATTCTTCCTCCTTCTGCTCTTCATCTGGGCTTTGGAAGCTCCAATGTGGGTCCCTGTCTCTATCACCATCCCTCGCCAGATGAAGGTTCTATGGTGATATGCAAGATATTCATCAGTGTGTCTATGGGAGAAGGCCAGTTCAGGTACCCTCTCCTCTGCTTCTCACTGAACTAGTTGGGAAAATACCCTTAGACACCTGGGAACCTCTCTAGAGCCAAGACTCTAGCCAACCCAAAAATGGCACCCTTAGTTAAGATATCTTCTTCCCTGCTCCCATATCCACCCTTCCTCCATCTCAATTATCCCATTCCCCCAAGCTCTCCCCAATCCCCCCTTCTCCCTTCTCTCTCACCATTCCCTCTTCCCCTCAACCCACCTCAATCCCCCTGCTGCCAACTTTTGCCCTGAAATCTTATCTGCTTAAAATATCCAAGAGGATAACTACATGTGTTTTTTTGGGTTCACATTCTTATTTAGCTTCTCTAGGATCACCAACTATAGGCTCAATGTCCTTTGTTTATGCCTAGAATTCGCTTATGAGTGAGTACATACCATATTCTTCTTTTGGGGTCTGGGTTATCTCACTCAGTAAAGTGTTTTCTATTTCCATCCATTTACATCCAAAATTTAAGATGTCATTGTTTTTTTTACCGCTGAGTAGTACTCTAATGTGTGTATTGCCACACTTTCTTTATCTGTTCTTCCACTGAGGTGCATCTAGGCTCTTTCCAGGTTCTGGCTATTACAAATAATGCTGCTATGAACATAGTTGAACAAATGTTTTTGTAGTATGATGGGGCATCTCTTGGGTATATTCCCAAGAGTGGTATTGCTGGATCCTGAGGTAGATTGATTCCCAATTTCATGAGAAACCACATCACTGATTTCCAAAGTGGTTGCACAATTTTGCATTTCCACGAGCAATGGATGAGTGTTTCCATTATTCCACATCCTCTCCAGCATAGGCTATCATTGATGTTTTTGATTCTAGCCATTCTGACAGGTGTAAGATGGTATCTCAAAGTTGTTTTGACTTGCATTTTCCTGATTGCTAAGGAGGTCGAACAAGACCTTAAGTGTCTTTTGTAACATGATGGCTGGCTTGTTGGGGTTTCTGTCCCACCCAGTACCCCACAACTGGCAAGCCCAAAGAAAATCACACACAGGACTCCATAAGATTATAAACTGATTGGCCCATTAGGTCAGGCTTCTTGTTAACTCTTATAACTTATATTAACCCATTATTCTCATCTATGTTAGCCATAATGGCTCAGTACCTTTCTCAGTGTGACAGCTTACATGTTGCCTCTTCAGTGGTCTGTGCAGGAATGGAGAGAGAGCTTCCTGTGTCCCAGAATACTCCCAGTCTCTTTGTTCCACCCCTACTTCCTGTCTGGCTTTCCCGTCTATACTGCCTGCCTGGCCAATCAGCGTTTTATTAAAATATGATTGACAGAATACAGACAATTCTCCCACACCTGTCTTTGGCCATTTGAACTTTGTTTGATGAGAATTCAGTTCAGCACCCCATTTTTTAATTGTGTTAAATAGAATTTTAATGTCCAGTTTCTTGAGTTTTTTTTATATATTTTGGAGATCAGACCTTTGTCTGATGTGGTGTTCGTGGAGATCTTCTCTCATTCAGTAGGATGCCTTTTTGTCTTAATGACAATGTCCTTTGCTTTACAGAAGCTTCTCAGTTTCAGGAGGTGCCATTTATTCACTGTTGCTCTTATTGTCTGTGTTACTGGGGTTATACGTAGAAAGTGGTCTCCTGTGCTCATATGTTGTAGACTACTTCCCACTTTCTATTCTATCAGGTTCAGTGTGATCGGATTTATTTTGAGGTCTTTAATCCATTGGGGCTTGAGTTTAGTGCATGGTGATAGATATGGATCTATTTTCATTCTTTTACAGGTTGACAGTCATTTATGCCAGCAGCATTTGTTGAAGATGCTTTCTTTCTTCCATTGTATAATTTTAGCTCCTTTGTTGAAAATCAGGTGTTCATATGTTTGTGGGTTAATATCCGAGTCTTCGATTCAATTCCATTGGTCAATGTCTCTGTTTTTATGCCAATAGCGAGCTATTTTCATTACTGTAGCTCTGTAATAGAGTTTGAAGTCAGGGATGGCAATGCCTCCACAAGTTCCTTTATTGTATAGGATTGTTTTAGGCTATCCTGGTTTTTTTGTTTTTCCATATAAAGTTGATTATTATTCTCTCAAGGTCTGTGAAGAATTTTGTTGGGATTTTGATAGGAATTGCATTGAATTTATAGATTGCCTTTGGGAGAATTGCCATTTTTACTGTGTTGCTCCTACCCATCCAAGAGCATGGGAGATCCTTCCATTTTCTAGTATCCTCTTCAATTTCTTTCTTCAAAGACTTAAAGTTCTTGTCAAATAGGTCTTTCACTTCCTTTGTTATTGAAACCCCAAGATACTTTATGCTATTTGTGGCTATTGTAAAAGGTGAATTTTTTCTGATTTCCCTCTCTGCTTCTCTATCCTTTGTGTATAGAAGGGCTACTAATTTTTTCGAGTTGATCTTGTATCCTGCCACATCACTGAAGGTATTTATACGCTGTAGGAGTTACTTGAAAAAGTTTTAGGGGTCACTGATGTACTCAATAATATCATTTGCAAATAATGAAAGTTTGACTTCTTCCTTTCCAATTTTAATCCCCTTGATCTCCTTATGTTATTTTTACTGCTATTGCTAGAACTTCAAGCACTATATCAAAGAGATATGGTGAGAGTTGACGAACTTGTTTTGTTCCTGATTTTAGTGGAATGGCTTTGAGTTTCTCTCCATTTAATTTGATATTAGCTGTTGATTTTCTGTATTTTGCTTTTATTATATTTAGATATGATCCTTGTATCCCTAACATCTCCAAGACCTTTATCATAAAGGGGTGTTGAATTTTGTCAAATGCTTTTCAGCATCTAATGAAATGATCATAAGCTTTTTTTCTTTCATTTTATTTATATGATGGATTACATTGATAGATTTTCATATGTTGTACCAGCCCTGCATCTCTGATTTTAAAGGATTATTTTTTTGATGTGTTCTTGGATTCACTTTGAAAGTATTTTATTGAGAAGTTTTACATTGATGTTCATGAGTAAAATTGGTCTGTAATTCTCATTTTTGGTTGAGTCTTTGTGTAGTTTTGGTATCATGGTAACTGTAGCTTCATAAAAGGAGTTTGGCAATGACTCTTCTCTTTCTATTATGTGAAACACTGTAAGGGATATAGGTTTCAGTTCTTCTTGGAATTTCTGGTAAAACTCTGCATTAAAACCATCTGGTCCTGGGCATTTTTTGTTGGGAGGTTTTTTTTTATGACAGCTTCTATTTCCTCACAACTTATAGGTCTATTTTAATAGTTCACCTGGTCTTGATTTAATTTTGGCATATGGTGTTTATCTAAAATTAAATTTTCCAACTTTGTGGCATATAGGCCTTTGTAGTAAGACCTAATGATTCGCTGAATTTCCTCAGTGTCTATTGTTGTGTTTCTCTTTTCATTTCTGATCTTGTTAATTTGTGCGTTCTCTCTGTCTTTTGATTAGTTTGGATATAGGTTTGTCAATCTTGTTCATTTTCTCAAAGAACCAGCTCTTTGTTTCATTCATTCTTTAGATTGTTTTCTGTGTTTCTACTTTGTTGATTTCAGTCCTCAGTTTGATTATTCCCAGTCTTCTACTCATCCTGGGTGAGTCTGCTTCCTTTTTTCTAGAGCTTTTAGCTGTGCTGTTAAGTCTCTAATGTGAACTTTCTCCGTCTTTTTAATGTGGGCACTTAGTGCTATGAACTGTCCTCTTAACTTTGCTTTCATAGTGTCACATAGGTTTGGGTATGTTGTGTCTTTATTTTTGTTGAATTCAAGGAAGACTTTAATTTCTTTCTTTACTTCTTCCTTGACCCAGGGGTGATTCAGTAGTTGACTGTTCAGTTTCCATGAGTTTGTAGGCTTTCTGGGGAGTAGAATTGTTGTTAAATTCTAACTTTATTCCATGGTGATGTGAAAAGACACAGGGGGTTACTAAAAAATTTTTTTGTATCTGTGGAAGTGTGTTTTGTTACCAATTATGTGATCAGTTTTTGAGAAGGTTCCATGAGATTCTGAGAAGAAGGTATATTCTTTTATTTGGGTGGAATGGTCTATAGATGCCAATTATATCTATTTGATTCACTACTTCCTGTTGTTCTCTTATTTCTCTGTTAGGTTTCTGTCTGGTTGATCTGTCCATTGGTGAGAGAGTAGTGTTTAAGTCTCCTACTATTATTGTGTGTGGTTTGATGTGTGCTTTGAGTTCTAGTAATGTTTCTTTTACATATGTGGGAGCTTTTATTTTAGGTGCATAGATATTCAGGATTGAGACTTCATCCTGATGAATTGTTCCTTTTATGAGTACAAAGTGTCCATCTCCATGTCTTCTGATTGATTTTAGTTTGAAGTCAATTTTGTTAGATATTAGAACAGCCATACTGGCTTGTTTCTTAGGTCCGTTGATTAAGAAACTTTTCCCCAACTCTTTACTCTGAGTAAATATCTGTCTTTTTGGTTGAGGTGTGTTTCTTCTAAGCACCAGAATGTTGGATCCTGCTTTTGCATCTATTCTCTTAACTCGTGCCTTTTTTATAGGTGAATTGAGACCCTTGATATCAAGCCTATTAGGTGTTCTGTATGTTTCTTGTACCTTCATCGGAATTTCCTTCTTAAGGTTGGGAAAGTTTTCTTCTATAATTTTTTGAATATATTTTCTGGGCCTTTGAGCTGTAATTCTTATACTTCTTCTACCCCTATTATTCTTAAGTTTGGTCTTTCCATGGTGGTCCAGATTTCCTGGATGTTTTGTGTTAAGTATTTGCTGGATTTGCTGTTTTCTTTGATCAATGAGTTTATTTCCTCTATAGTATCTTCAGCTTCTGAGATTCTTTTTTTTGACAGAAAATAAATCACATTTAATTTAATGTGTTTTGGACAAACCACGTTACAGCAGTTAAGACAAAATTATTATAAGGGCAACGACGTGAATAATTCCTACTACATTTTGTTTTTCTTGATTCCACAAAGATGAAGAGGTTGTTTGATTACTGCCTAGTTATTGATCTCCAATAAATGGAATAAGGTAAATAGTACAAAACATAATTCCTCATACTTGGAAATAGCTCCCTTGGTAAAGTGCTTAACTTACAGGCATGAGGACCTGTGTTAGGCTCCCAGAATCCATATAAAAGACAGGCAAGCTATTGAATGCTTATTACATCACTGGGGTAATAGAGACAATCAGGTAATTACGGTTTAACGACTGGTCAGTCTAAACTAGTATTTGAACTTCAGGCTCAGTAAGATTTTGTACAATAAAACTAAAAGCCTATAGGTTTTTTGTTTTGTTTTGTTTCTTTTTCAAGAAACACATTATGCTCCTGGCCTCCAACTGCATATGAATACACATGTGTGTGGACCTGGACACAAAAACATACATACATTCCTATACACATACCCAAATAAAAAATGCTAGTGTCTGTTATCTGAATTGTCTAAATTTAAAACAAAATTAGTTATTATTTATTGTTTGGTCAATCCATATACCTAAGACTAGCATTCAGACTGGTACTATCAATACTTCAATCTAACTAAAATCTATTTTCCAAAAATTAAATAATAGGTAATCCCAGATTATGTAAAATATCATCCTCTAAATTTCAACAAAAATAAAATGAAGTAATGTGAAAATTATAATTAGAGACACAAATATATAAACTATAATATCAATGCACAGAATTCATCAATTCATCTTTGTACGCTTTATAAAATTGGACAAATAAGGAATTGAATATTTATCACTCTGCTTATATGGAATCCATGAAAGATGAACTTCAAAAACATTTCTTATGAATAAAGATATTCTTAGTAAAACTTTTAGTATTTTACCTTGCATAAAAGGTATTAGGTTTTATTATGGTGCTTTCACATGTAATTTGGTTATTATTATTATTATTATTAAAAATTTCCACCTCATTCCCTCCTCCCACTTCCCTCCCCTTCCCTCACTTCCACTCCCCCTCCTTCTCCAGTCCAAAGAACAGTCAGGGTTCCCTACCCTATGGGAAGTCCAAGGTCCTCCCTATTCCCCCCAGGTCCAGGAAGGTGGGCATTCAAACAGACAAGGATCCCTCAAAGCCCGTTCATGCAGTAGTATCAAAGCCCAATGCCATTGTCCTTGGCTTCTCAGTAAGCCTCCACCATCAGCCACATTCAGAGAGTCCGGTTTGATCACATGCTCCTTCAGTCCAAGTCCAGCAGGCCTTGGTGAACTTCCATTAGATCAGTCCCACCATCTCAGTGGGTGAACGCATCCCTAGTGGTCCTGACTTCCTTGCTCATGTTCTCCCTCCTTCTGCTCCTCATTTAGACCTTGGGAGCTAAGTCCAATGCTTCAATGTGGGTCTCTGTCTCTATCTCCATCCATCACCAGATGAAGGATCCCTCGTGGTCCTGACTTCCTTGCCCATGTTTTCCCTCCTTCTGCTCCTCATTTGGACCTTGATCAGTAATTGCTATCTCTTGTTAATTTAATTTTCATCGTTGATGTAGTTCATTTGTGCATTTTTCCCTTCTTTAGGATTTGCTGGTATGAGACCATCAATTGCCTATGTTTTTGTTGGTGTAGCCATCTTCCTTGGTTTGGAGCTTTCCTTCTATTATTTTGTGTAGGGCTGGGTTTGTGGCTAGGTATTGGTGAAATGTTGTTTTGTCATGGAATATCTTGTTTTGTCCTTCCATGGTGATTGAAAATTTTACTGGGTATATTAGTCTAGACTGGCATTCGTGGTCTCTTAATGTCTGCATAATGCTTGACCACGAATTTCTGGCTTTTGTTGTCTCCAATTAGAAGTTGGGTGTCATTCTGATAAGTATACCTTCATATGTTACTTGGCCCTTTTCCTTTGTAGCTGTTAATATTCTTTCTTTACTCTGTATGTTTAGTGTTTTGATTATTATGTGGCGAGAGGACTTTTTTTGGATCCAGTCTATTAGTGTTCTGTAAGCTTCTTGTATCTTCATAGGCATATCTTTCTTTAGGTAGGGAAAGCTTTCTTCTATGATTCTGTTAAATATATTTTTAGTGCCTTTGAGCACTCCTTCTTCTATACCTATTATTTTTAGGTTTGCCCTTTTCATGGTGTCCCATATTTTCTGGATATTTTGGGTTAAGCTTTTGTTAGATTTAATGTTTTCTTTAACTGATGAGTCTATTTCCTCTATTCTATCCTCAGCATTTAAGATTCTCTCTTCCATCTCTTGCATTTGTGGTTCCTGATCTTTTTCTCAGGATTTCTGTTTCTATAATTTCCTTGGTTTGTGTTTTCTTTATTGTTTCTATTTCACTTTTCAAGTCCTGCATAGTTTCTTTCACATGCTTGATTTTTTTTTTGGTTTTCTTTAAGTATTTTCCTGATGTCTTCCAATTTTTTTGTTTGTCTTTTCCTCAATTTCTTTAAGGGAAATTTTTATTTTGTCTTTAAGTATTTCAACATTTTCTTGAAGTTATTATTTAGGTCATTTTCTTCCGGTTTGTCCATATTTGGTTGTTCAGCTGTTGTAGGCTCTTTAGGTTTTACTGGTGTTGTGTTGCTCTTTGTGGTGTAGGGTGTGATCTTACCTTTTCTACACTTCTTTTCTTCTAATAGGTGTGGTCGGGACTGTCTGAAATTCTGTTGAATAATCTTCTAGGTCCCAGTGAATCCAAAGCATAGTTAGTTGTTCCTTGTGGTACAGTCAGTGTCACAGTTCTAGTTACCCCATTGGTTACTTTCTGTTACTGGAGATAGCTCAGTGCTCCTGTGCTTTGCTCTGCGCCCTTGGAGTTTGCTGTCTCAAGCCTACTTTGGCCTAGGTTTCTGGCTTTGATCTGTTTCTGTAAATCCTGGTTGGATCCCCTCTTGCAGACGTCCCTGGCTTGGAGTTGGACCTGTTCTAGTGGAGATCGCTGACTCTGGATCTGGTCACTGGCTCAATTCTAATCCACCAGTGTTCCAGTACTGGGTGTGCCCCTTCTGCTCCTGGTGAAGCTTGTTTCCTCAGGCCCTCTCTGTCCTAGGTGGCTTGTTCAGTCCCACTCCTGTAGAATTTATTGCCCAAGGTGGAGTTCCTTGACAAAGGGCAACTTTGGCCTAGGCTACTGGCTTTGATGTGTATTTATCTGTAAATCCTGCTCTGGGTTCCTTCCTGCAGAAGTCCCTGGGTTGGATTTTGACCTGGAAAGGTTTGTGGTACCGGTCTTGTGCCTTGGAGGTCCCAGGCTTGGGTGCACCAGACCACTGAGGACCTGCTTACTTCCTCAGTGGTCCCAGAATTCTGCTAAGACCTGCAAAGGTTCCAGATTTTTGCCTCTTCCCTTTGATGTGCCAAAACAACACCCAATCCACAGAGGTCCTGGCTCAGGTCTACACTCTCTGTGGTCCCAGACTCATGCCTGGCCCCACCTAGATCTATGGTTCCTGCCTATTCCCTGGGAGGTCTCAGGTTCACTCATGCCCAGACTGGCAGAGGTCCTGGCTCAGGCCTAGTTCCTGGAAGGTCCTAGACTCACGCTCAGACCCTCCAGGGTGTTGGCTTAGGTCTACTCCCTTGAAGGTCCCAGATTCATGTCTGGACCCTCAGCTGTCTCTGGCTCTGGCTCAGTTGCTCAGTGGTTACTCTGCTGTGCCTGTTCCAGTGGAGATCGTTGACTCTGGATCTGGTTGCTTGCTCAATCCTTATCTGCCAGTGTCCCAGGACTGGATTTGCTCCAGCTTCTGCTCCTGGTGGAGCTTGTTTCCTCTCTGTCCAAGGTAGCTGTTTCAGTCCCACTCCAGTTCCGGTGGAGATCACAGATTCTGAGTCAGGTCGCTGCCTCAATCCCGATCAGCCAGTGTTCCAGGACTGGGTTTGCTTCAGGGATGTGATTTGCTCTTGGCTTCTGCTCCCAGTGGAGCTTGTTTCTTCAGGCCCTCTCTGTCCTAGGTCTCCTTCTATTTTTTATCTCTATTTTTCTTCCCTCACGTTTACTCTTTCATCCTCTGCTCCTTTTCTCTCTTTCCATCTTCCTCTCTCTCATTTTTCCAATGTTTCACCCCTCCCTCTTTTGAACTCTTCTCCTCCCTCCTGTTTTACCTTTCATCTTCTTTCTTACTTCCTCTTATTCCATTCTCTTTTCTCTTCTGCTACCTCTTCTGGCTTCCCGTTTCTCCTTCTTCCTTCTTTTCTCCTTCACCATATTTTTTCCTCTCTACTCTCTTTTTCCCCTCTGCTCTCCCTTAACTGCTCCCTTTTGATTCTTCCTTTTTTCCTCTTCCTTCTTTTTTGTTCTGACTTTTCTTCTTTCTCCCCCTTTTTTGTTCTTTTTCTTTCTTCAACTTCTTTTTCCAACCTATATCTAGGCCTTTTCTCTTCTCTTCTCCCATCTTTCATTTCTTCTTTCCTTCTTTTTCTTTTCCTCTTCTTCTTCTTCTTGTCTACCTCCTCTTCCTCCTTCCTTTGCTTCCCTTATGTTGTGATTAAATTCATGGACCACAAAACCTGGCTACAATCTCTTCTTCCTTACTCTTGTCTCCTCTTTTCCTAGAGCTCTTTCTTCCTCCCTCCTATGCACTCCTTTTCCCTCATGCTGCTGATAACCTTTACACACTTCTTCCATCTTCTCTCCTTCCTTCTCTTCCTTTCCTATTTCTTCCTCTTCTTACCCCTTCCTTCCTCTTTTCTATTCTTTCATCCTTTCTCTTCACAACCCCCCTTCCATGCTTCCATTCCCTTATGTCCTTGTCTCTCTTGCCTTCTCTTCCCTTTTCTGTCCTGTACAGTCTGCTTCCACTTTCTTCCCTCCTCTTTCCTCTTCTTCATTTTCCCTTTTCAGTCCTCTTTTATTCTCCCTCCTCTTCCCTTCTACTCCCTCTTCCCTCATATTCTTTTGTCACTTCTCTACTCTTTTCTTGACCCCATACTCTTTCCTCCCCCTCCCTGCACCTTCCACTTCCATGCTAGTCTTTTTATCCTCTTTGTTTCTTCCCCCATCTTCCCTCTTCTCTCCCCTTTAATGTCCCCGGCTTGTTCCTCCTTTCTCCTCCACTCTCCTTTTCACTCCTCCCCATCTCTCCCCGTAATTCTCTCTTCTCTTCCACCCTCCACTTTTCTTCTATTCTCCCCTCTTCTGTCCTTCCTCCTCTCACTTTTCTTCTCTCTTTTTTCCTCTTCCCTCCCCCTTTCTTCCCACTTCTCCACTCTTTCAACAACCTCCTCTTCCATCACCCACTCTCCCTCATCTACTCTCTTTCTCATCTTCCCACTCACTCTTCTCCCCACCTCTTCCTTCTTCACTTTTTTTTATCTCCTTCCCCCTCATACAATCTTCTCCCTCTTTCCCTCACCCACAGGTACCCTATTTCATCCTTCTTCTCCTCTCTCCTTTCTTCTCTTCCCTCTGCTTTCCTACAATCCTCTTCCTTCTCCCTTCTCATTCACTGATCCTTACTGTCCTGCTTCACTCTTCCTTCCTTCTCTTTTCTCCACTTTCTACTTCTCTGCTCTTCTCTCTTTTTTCTCCTCCTCACTACTCCCCCCTTTTTATATTTCCCTCCTTGTTACCTCTTCTTCAATCTTTCCTCCTCTTTATACTTTCTTCTCTCACTTTTATCCTCTATTTTCTGCTTGTCTATCTTCCCTCCCCCTTTTCTTCCTTTTTGTCTGTCTTCCATCCTCCCTCCTCTTTCTTCTAACTTCCTCCCTCTGTCATCATACCTGCTTTTTTCTCTTCTCTCCTCTTCTTTTCCTTTCACTTCTTCCCTCTTTCATTTTCTTCCCTCATTTCTCCTCTTCCATCTTCTAACCTATTTGCTTATTTTCTCTCTTTTCTTCTTCCTCTGTTTTATTCTTCACATACTTCACTACTCCCTCGTTCATCCTGTTCTCTTCCTTTTTGCTTCACCTTCAATATCCTTTCTTTCTCTCCATTCTTCCAACCTCTTTTCTCTTCCCCTATCAATTCTGTCTTCCTCTTTTCCTTTTTTAACACCCCTTCTCTCCTCCACCACCTTCTTTCCATTTTCTTTAGTCTTTTGTTCCTCTGCTCTTCATTTCCATCCTTCCTTTTATTCCTCCTCCTTCTTCCTCTCTCTCACTTTTCTTCTACCTCCCCTTTTCTTTTCCTTCCTATTTCCTTAACTTCCCTTTTCCACCATCAAATATGCATCTTCCCATTTTCCTCATCTTGTCACCTGTCTTACATCTATCTATCTATCTATCTATCTATCTATCTATCTATCTATCTATCTATCTATCTTTCCTTCTTCTTCTTGTTCCTCCTCTTCTCCTCTTCCTCTTCTTTTTCTTCCTCCTCCTCCTGGTCCTGCCTTATCCTCCTGCTTCTCCCCCCCTCCTCGTCCTCTTCTTCTTCTTCTTCTTCTTCTTCTTCTTCTTCTTCTTCTTCTTCTTCTTCTTCTTCTTCTCCTTCTCCTTCTCCTTCTTCTTCTTCCTCCTCCTCCTGCTTTTCCTCCTGCTCCTCCTCCTCCTCCCCCCTTCTTCTTCTTCTTCTTCTTCTTCTTCTTCTTCTTCTTCTTCTTCTTCTTCTTCTTCTTCTTCTTCTTCTTCTTCTTCTTCTTCTCCTTCTCCTTCTCCTCCTTCTCCTTCTCCTCCTCCTCTTCCTCCTCCTCCTCCTCCTCCTCCTCCTCCTCCTCCTCCTCCTCTTCTTCCTTCTTTTTCCCTATCCAGAGTTTCTATGTGTAACAGTCCTGGCTACCCTGAAACTTTATCAGTAGAACAGGCTCACCTGCCAATCAGAGATCCACCTCTGATACCTCCATTATGTTGTGATTAAGTACGTGAACCACCAAACCTGTCTCCGTCCCATGATTCTTGATCTAATAGACAACTTGGCCTCAACAAAAGACTTCTTTGCCAAACTATCTCAACTAAGCATCATGATTTGTCCCAGAAAACCTCCTCTGCAGGTGCCTTTCCTCCTTGATAGTCTAAGTATTTTACCCTGCCATAGTGTGACTTGTTCCCTACCTGTTTCTCTAGACTATATCTCCTACCTTCTCCACATCCTCCTGTAAATGCTATTTAGAATCCACCTTTATAAGAAACTCCCTTCGGAACTCAGTCTTCACCTAACACAGGTGCAGGCAAATATATTCACAATTAGTAAAAACCCCTCTCAAGAATCATTACAAACTTTTTATGAATGCCTATGTATGTTTGAAGAAACAACTGCATCTCTGGACCCAGGATTGGGCAGAAGAGTCCCTCAGACGCCCTTATTGAGCTGAAGACATTGTGAACCCCAGGTTGGAGTTTGGCATCAAACCTCTGGCCTGTGGAAGATCAGGCAGTTGTCCTGCGTGTTGAGACAGATTGTTCACCCCCAGTCTCCCCTGGTCTCTCTGATATTGTGGGCATGTTTCCCATCCCACTCTTGTGCAGCAGTCTCCCACTTTTCTATGAGTCATCTGCCCTGTCTGACATGAGTCTTCTTTTTCACTGTTCACCTTGATCCCTTCAGCCTCAAGTCAAACCCAGGCCTCCTATCACCCTTCTTATTCTCCAACCTACACCCTCACTCTCCTTCCCTCACACATTGCTTCTCACCACTTGCATGAATGCCTGTCCTGCCTAGCTTCCTATCCCTCCAGCCATCTTGATATATATATATATATATATATATATAGATAGATAGATAGATAGATAGATAGATAGATAGATATAGATATAGATATAGATAGATAGAGATAGAGATAGAGATAGAGATAGAGATAGAGATAGAGATAGAGATAGAGATAGAGATAGAGATAGAGATAGAGATAGAGATAGATATGCCACTTCCCCTCTTACAGAGAGGAAGTGGAACCCATCCCAGGTTCTCTTCTTGCCAAACCAGGTTTTTACTCTTTGTTGCGCACTGGTATCCTTGTCTTTATTCTTCTTCCTTATCCATCAGCTTCATCTTTCTTTCACAACCCAGTCTATTGCTAACACTGGTACACGGTATCTGGTACATGATACTCACTGCAGCATGTCTTGCCTTCCTCTCAAACTCCTAAACTCCCTCTACAATACTTGAACTATTGGTTATTTTCTCCAATCTCTGTGATCCTACACAGTGCTGCATCCCTTTCCCATTAACCTGATAAGTATGTGACATTCCTCTTCAGAATTCTGTTCATCCCTCTGCCTGCTTCTCTCCCCATAGCCTCCTGGTCTCTATCCTCCCTACCCCTCGAATCGCTCCTAGTCTTCTCATGTCTCTATCAACCTCACGCCTTACTCCAGTCTGTTTGCTCTTGGTGTGTATCATGTTACAACAGCCTACATTAATTTTCCTACCCTCCTTTAAGCACCATGCCTTTCTCCTCAGCTTCCTATCCTTGCTCCCCTGTCTCCCCTCCTTGATCCTCTTCCCCCTGCTTCTTTATCCACTTCTCTCCTTCCATTGAATCTCTCCTACTTTTCTCTTTACTCCTCAATCATCCCTACTTTCTCCTCTCAATCCTACATTTCCCTTCATTTCTTCTTCCCTCTTCCACTTCTCTCCTTCTTCCTGTTACATTCATCCTCCCTTATGTTTCATTATCCCTCTTACATACTCTTCTCTGGCTCCTCCCCTTCCATCTCTCTTCCCTCTTCCCTCCTGTTGTATCGTATTCCTGCAACCCCAGCCTTCCCTTATTCATCTGCCTTATTCATGCTCCCTATTGCTCATCCTCTACCCTCCTTTCTCTTCTGCCTCTCTGTTCCATACTCCATCCTCCTCCCTATTTGCTTAGCTTCTCCTCTATCTTTCTCCTTTCCCTCCTACCTCTTTTTTTCAAATTCCAGCTTCTCTCTTCTCTTTCTACCTTTATTCTTCCTCAATTTCCTTTTCCCTCATCTTTCCTATGATTCTCTTCCCTCATCTCTATTTCTACTAATCTCTTCTGTCCTCTTCAACTATCCTACATCCCTTCTCTTCCCTTCTCCAAAGTCTTACCTCTTGTTTTCTTTCTTACACTTTTCTCTGTTCTCCTTCCCCTCCTACTCTCTTCTCCCACCACCTCCCAATTACTCAGCTCCCTCCAGTTTCATCTTCCCTCACCTTCCCTCCTTGTTTTTTCCTTCTCATAATGCCTCCTCTTCTCATCTTCACTCTTCCACTTCTTCTTCTTCCCTCCTTGATCTTTCCTCCTCTCGCTCTTCTGCATGCATCTTCTCTCCTCTTCCCCCTTCTCTCACCTCTTTCCTATCATCTTGTTCTTCTTCCTCTTTCCTTCCACTTTCCTTCCCCTCCTAACCCCTTCCCTAACCTCCTCCCTCCTCCCTCTTCCTTTATCCCCCTTTCATCATCTCCACACTTTCTTCTCTCCCCTCTTATTTCCTTCTCCTTTACCCCTCCTCACGTTTCTTCCCTCACTTCTATATTCTCTGTGACTCTCTTTGTCTTCTTCCCTTTTTCCTTCTTCCTTCTCTAATATTGGTGTACCCTTCCCTTCTACCATTTCCCTCCTCATCTCACCTCCCTCCTCTTTGCTACTACCTCCTCTGCCTTCCTCTCCCCTACTCCTTCTTCCTTCCATACTTCTCACATCTATTCCATATTCTTTATCCTTACCTCTATTATTTCCTCCACTATTGTCATCTCCTTCATTTTTTCTTCTTCCTTAACTTTTCTCCTCCCTATTACTTTATCTTTCCACTTCTTTCCTTTTTTCTCCCTCTTCTACTTCCTCTACCATTTCTCAATACTCCTCCTTCCTGTTTTTCCATTCTCTATTATCTTCCCTCATGTCTTTTCTGCCCTTTCCTCCTGCCTCCTCTTTCCTCTTGCATCCTTCCACTTTTTCCCCTCCATACACTTCCTTTTCCCCTCCATTCTCTCTTTTTCCTCTTCCCTCTTTCTCCCCACCAACCTCTTCCTCACTTCTCTTCAAACCTCCTCTTTCCTGTTTACTCAACCTTCCTAGTTCTCCTCCCTCCTCTTCCCTCTTCCTTTCTATCTGTTCTTTACTGCTCTTCCTTCCTCCTCTGTTTCCTTCCTCACTCATATTCCCTCTTCCGTCTTGTTAGGTCATCTTTTTTCCCCACTCTTACTTTGTCCCTTATCTCCACTCTTTCTCCCTGTTACCTCTGCCCTCTTCTTTCGTCCACCTTCTTTCTCCTCCTGCATTCTCTTTCCTCCTCCCTAGACCCTCCTCTTCCCTCATATGTCCTTTTAACTCCCTTCTCTTTTCTTCCCCCTTCATCCACTTACCTCTTCCCTTTGCTTCTACCCTCCTCTTCCTTTCATCTGACTCTTCTTTCCTTCTCTATTCTCTGCAATCTTATTTTTTCCCTGATTATTTCTTCCTCTTCAACACTCCTCTCCTCCCTCCTTTTCCCCTACTCCACTTCCCTAAACCAATACCTTACCTACTCCCACGTCTCTCCGCTTCACTCCTCCTTCCTACTTACATTTCCCTCTCTTCTCCCTTTTCTTTTTTACTATCATCCCACTTCTTCCCTCTTCCTTCCATTACAGTCCTCGTTTGTCTTCCCTCCTCTCCACTGCTTATCTTCCCTCCTCCCTTCTCATCTGTCCTCCCTCCTCTGTTACCTTCTTTTCTTCCTCCCCTTCCAACCTCTTTCCTATTACACCCACATTTTTCCTCTTCCCTCCCTTATTTTTCCTTCCTTGCACCTCTTCCTTTCTCCCTCTGCTTCACCTTCCTTCTCACCTTTGCTTTCTCTTGACCGTCTCAATTTCCTCCCTCCTCTAACCTCCTTTTTCCTTTCTAAACTTCCCTTCATTCTCTTTCCTCTTTTAACATTCCTCTTCCCTTTTCTTCCCTCCTAACTTCTCTTCCCTATTGCCTCCTCTAAGTGATTCTTTCCTACAATTTCTTCTTTTCCCTCCTCTTTCCTGTTCTCTCTTCTTCCCTCCTTTCCATATTTTTCCCTCTTCCATGCTCTCCTGGCCTCTGCCATCTTCCTTCCCCCACTCATCCACTCTTCTCTCCACTGTTGTCCTTCTTTCTTCTTCTTCCTCTCTATATTTTCCTCTTCCATATTCCTTCTTATTTCTGGCTCCCTGTTTTCATCTACATTGTCTTCCCCTCTCTCATTTCTACTCCTTCTAGATTCCCCCACTACCCTTCTTAGTTGTCTTCTCTTTCCCCTTCCTTTCTCAATTTTCTTCTCTTCTTTTCCTTCCTGCATCTAATACCTGCTTTCATCATCAGAACTCCAACCTCTTTCCTCCTCCCACTTCAGCCCGCCTCCTTCCACTCCCATCCTCCCTTGTATTTCATCCTCTTCTCTTGTCTTCCCTTCTTCTTACTTTTCCCTCATTCACCATCCTTCACTTTCATGCTCTCCCTGCTGCTCTTCTCTCCTCCATTCTTACATTTTAATTTCTCCTTTCCCTTCAGACCTCCCTTATCTTCCTTGTGTTGCCTCTGGTTTTTTGTTCCTCTTTCCTCTTCCTTCCTTCATTCTTCCTTTTCTTTACCTCTACTTCCTTCCTCCCACTATTTCTACTTGTTCCCCCCTCTTTTTTATCTCCTCACTCGATTTCTCCCTTCTTCTTCTTTTCCCCTGTCTCCTTCTTTTTTGTCTTTATTCTTCCTCTACCCTCCTTTTTACACTTTGCCCTTCTTCCCTCTTCCCATTTCTTTTCTCTTCCTTTCTCATCTCTCTTACCACCTCTTCATACCTTCATTTCCCTTTATTTCTACCTCTATGCCATGCACCTCACTCCTTATCCTATATGTATTCCATTCTCTCCTTTCTTTTCTTTCCTCCATCCTCTTTCCTCCCTCATCTCTTCTCTTCCTTCTTAATTCCTATACCAACCTCCCCTTCACTCCATTTCCTTCTGCAATCCTTTTCCCTCCTATTGCCTCCTTGTTCCTCTTCCTTTCTTCCTCTTACCTGTTCTTCCATCCCGTTCTCTTCTTCCTTCCACAATCCTGTTCCCATCCCCCTATCCTTGCCTCCTCTGTCCACTACCTTCCTCCTCATATTGCCTTCTTCCTCCTCTTCCCTACTTCTTCTTCCCTCCTCTTCCTCCCCACTACTCTTACCTCATCCTTTGTCTTACCTTACTTTCCCTTTCCTTCTCTCTGCTCCCAACTTCCCTACTCTTCCCTCTTCACCCTCTTCCCGTTTCTATCCTCTTATCATGTCTTCACTACTCCCTTCACATCATTGCTTTCTCCTCTTGTTTCTTAAGTGTTCCAACCCTTCTCCCCTCCATCATCTACTCTCCTTTTCCTTCCTCTCTAATCTGCACTCTTCCCTCATCCCTGCTTTTCCTTTCTCTTCCCACTTCCCTCTTCTTCCATAGTTCATATTATTTCCTACTCCCTCTTCCTCCCTCTTATTTCCTCATCTTGGCCTTTCCTTACCACTAAATTTCCCAATTCCCTTCTCTCTTTCTTCCACATTCCCTCATATTCCATCTTCTCTTTCCTCCATTCTCACTCTTCTTCCATTTTCCCTCCACTTGCTTCTCATAGATATTCCCTTATATTTCTTCTTTTCTCATCTTCCACCCTCCATCTTCTTCTTTCCTCCTTTCTCCCCCTCTTCCCTCTTCACTCTTCCTCTCACCTCCTCACTATCTTTCTCTTCACTATTCCTTCCTCTATATTCCCTTCCCTTTTCTCTCCTCTAGTATCATCCACCCCTTCCATCCTATCTCCGCTCCCCTCATCTTCCATCTTCCCTCCTCTCTGATTTTGCCTCTTCTCTTCCTCTTCTACAACCCTCTTCTTTTTACCTTCCTGCTTTACCTATCCCATGCACTTTTTGTTCTCTCTCTTACTTGCTCTTCTACCAAATTCTTTCCTCTTCTGTTCTCTCACTTCTTCCCCTTACTTCTCTTCTTCGTATTCTTTATTTCCTCTTAAATGCTTCCTCTTCTTTGCTCTTCCATCATCCTTATTCCATCTTCATTGTCGTCTCTACTTCCTGCTTCTCTTCGCTTCCCTCTTCCTATGCCTTCTCTCCTCCTGCCTTTACCCTCCTCCATTTTTCCTTTGCTCCTCCATTTTCTTAACCTACTCCTTCCAATTCCTTCTTTTCCCCCTTCTCTCTTCACTTGTCTCTCATCTTTCTTCTTGTTCCTCTTTGTACTACCCATTTCCTTTCCTTTCCAATGTACTCCTCCATTTTGTCCCCCATCTTTCCTCTTTCCTTATTCTTCCCCTTACCTTTTGCTTCATTTCTCTTCCTCCTATTTTCAATTCTATCATCTTCCCCATTCTCTCTCTCGTATCCTCTTCTCAAATCTTTCTTTTTCTCTTATTCCCTCCTCAATCCTTCTCCCACTTCTTTTCTTCTTTTTCTTCTCTCATCTTCCCTCTGTCATCTTTCCTCTGCTTTCCTCCTGCTTCTTCTCTCATCCTGATTCTTCCCCTTACTTCTTCCAGCCTCATCCTTCCAGATTATCCCTCGACTTTCCTTCACTCTCCCCTCCTCTTTCCTCTTCCCTCCTTTTCACAATTCTTTCCTCTATCTACTTTAATCCTGTTCTCTATGCCTCTTGTCTTCCTTCTACACTTCTGTTTCCTTCCAACTTCTTTTTTTTTCTCCACACTCCGCTACAGTCTTTCCATCTATTCACAACTCTGGTGTGGGATAATTGTCTGTATTCTGTTAATTATATTTTAAATAAACACTGATTGGTCAGTAGCCAGGCAGGATGTATAGACAGGACAACCAGAAAGGAAGTAGAGGAGGTCAATGAGAACAAGATATGTCAGGAAAGAGGAAAGCTTGGTTCCCAGTCCTGACCTGACCACAGAAGAAGTAAGATGTGGCTGCCATGCTGAATAAGTTATTGAACCACATAGCTAACACAGATAAGAATAATGGCTAATAATGGGCTATATAAGTTATAAGAGTTAATAAGAATCCTAAGGTAATGGGCCAATCAGCTTATAACTAACATAGACCTCTGTGTGATTTCTCTGGGATTTAATGATTGTGGAAACCAGACAGGACAGAAACCCCGACAACACAACTCCTCCTCCTTTCTCCTTTCTTCTTCCTCTTTCATCCTCCAACCAGTTATATTTGCCCTCCTCTTCCTTCTGCCTCTTCTGCCTTCTTCCACTTCAGCTCTCTTTTCTCCTTTTTACTCATATTTGTCTTTTCTCCTCTCTTCATCTTCTTCCAACCATCTTCTTTACTGCTCTTCCTTTCTTGCTTTACTATCCTATTCCCTCATCTTCCCTTCGTCTTCCTCTTGCCTCTCCCATCCTCTTCCCTCATCCTGCTTACCCCTTTCTGTTCCATCTCTCCTCTGCTCTCTTTAAATCCCTTGCCTTCTCTGCCCTCTTCCCTCCTTCTTCCTGTTCCTTTTACTCTCCCCTTTCATCTTTTCCCTTCCAGCTCCTTTTTTTCTGCCCTCCTCCTGCTTATTTCTACTTCTCTCCACTTCCCACTTCTATCCTCTTTTCCATCTATATTCCTCTTCTCTTTTCTGACTTCTAAATCCATTTTCCCTCCTTACTACTCTTCAGCCCTGAATTCACTTATTTTCTCCTCTTAGCGCCTCTTTCCTCTACCCCTTCCCTCTTCCTTCTCTTTTCTTCTCTCCACTTCTGACCTCCCTCTTCTCCCTTCATCACTCCTCTTACTTCACCTTCCTCCTCACTCCAGCCTCATCTCTCTCCTCTCTTCATTCCTTTTCTCTCTCCTTTTGTGCTTTCCCTTTATTCTCTTTTAGACCTTCTTTCCTCATTCCCACTCCTTTTTCTTCTATTCTCCATCCTCTTCCCCATTCCTTCTCTTTCATCCTCCCTCCTATTCAATCCTCTCTCTTCTTCCCTCCTTCATCTGTATTCTTCTTTCTTTCCCTTCTCTACTCCAACATCTTCACTTCACCCTCATCTTCCCTCTTCTCTTTTCTAATCCCCTTCTTTCAACTTAGGACTTCTTCCTGCTTCTCTTCCCGCCATCTCATTCCTGTTCTTTTCTTTTTCCTCTATCTCTCTTTTCTTTCATTCCTTCATCTTCACACTTCACTACACTCCTCTTTCCTCCTCCTTTGTTCCCCCTTCCCCCTCTTTTCTCAGCTTCCTTTTCCCCCTCTTTTTTATTCTTTCACCTTACTTTTCTTTCTGTCTACTATCCTCTATTTTCCGCTTTCCAATTCTTCATTCTTACATCCTCTTTCCACCTTTCTCTTCTCTCTTATTGGTCTTCTTCTTTTCTTACTTTTCCCTACTCCTTCCTTTTAAATTGCTTTTCCATTTTCTTTGCTCTTTTCTCCTTCCCTTTGTATTCTTCCCTCCTCTTCCCTCTTTTCTACTTCTCCTACCCCCTCTTTTTATCCTTCTTCTCTCTTCTACAATTTTTTGTAGGCCCTATCACATGTTCTCTTGTGTTCTCTACAATTCAATATCCACCCTTTTCCCTCCTTTCTCTCATTTCTTCTTCCCTTTTCCATCACTTTCCCACTTTCTTCCTCTTACCTCTTCTCCACTCTTTTCCACTGCTCTTAATCCTCACCACTTTTCCTATCCCATCCCATTCTTCTTTTTCTTATTTACACCTCTTCTCCCCCTTCCCTGTTAAATCAGCTTCTCCATTCCACCTCTCTCCTGCTAACATCCCTTCTTCGTGCTTCCTTTTACCATCTTTCTCTTCTCTCTTCCTTTCTCTTACCTTCACCCAACCCATCCACTTCCACTTCCCTCTACATTCTCTGTTCTCTTTCCTCTTCCTTCTTTTTCCATGTTCCCTCATCTTCACTCCTTCCATCTCAAACATCCTCCTTCTTACCTCCATCCTTCTCAACATTCCTTCCTGTTATTCTCTCCTGTTTCCTCTATGTTACTCTCTCCTCTTCCCTACACTCTTGACTCCCTTCTCTTCTTTTCCCTTTTCTCACCTCTTCCTGGTTCCCCCTCAATCTTCCTCTAACCTATTCCCTACTCTTCTGACCTTTTACCTCCTGCCTCCTTTAATTTTCCTCTCCAGTCCTCTGTTCTTATTTTTCATGCCTCCTCTTTGATTCTTCCTTCCTTCTATTTATTTCCTTCCTTCTTTTCTGTCTTCTTATCTCTTTTCTTCTCTTGCATATTCCCTCCTCCCTCCTCTTCTCTACTTTCTCTACTTCTTTTTCCTTTCATATACTCTTCGATATTCCTTCCGTTCTATTGCCTCCTCCTTCCCACTCCTTCCTCTTCACTATTCTCTCCACTTCCCTACCTGACTCTCTTCCCTTATCTCTTCTGTTTCTTCCTCCCACCTCTTCCCTCCATCCTCCTTGGGTTTTATTTTACATCACTCGTCCCAAGTCTTTTCTCCCTAGTCTTTTCTCCTACCCTTTCCACTCCTGCTTCCTTTTCCATTCTTTCTCCTCCCTTGTACTGCCTCCTCCTCCCCTATGTTTTGTTTTTCCTTTAACCTACACTTCCCTTCTTTCCTGTAATCCCTACTATTCCCTCATCTGTCACCTTTCCTCCTCAGTCCCATTCCCTCTTACATTTTCTTCCCCACTTTCCTACTCTCTCTTCTTTTCTACTCTTCTGGATTCTCTCTCCTATCTTGTTCTCACCTATTCCCGCCTCCATTCTGTGCTTTCTCTCTCTTTCACTTCTTCCTTTGTCCATCCTCTTTCCTTTTTCCTCCAATTTCACCCTCCCTCCTCACTCCTATTCTCTCTTTCCTCTGTTCCCCTTTTCAGCCTCTCTCCACTGCCCTACTCCTTACTCTTCCCTACTCTATCCACTCCCTCCAATTCCTGCCCTCTTTCTTCTCTCCCACTTTCCTGCCTCCTTTTACCTCCTCTTCCATCTTCTCCCCTCTTCTCTTCTCATAGCTCTTACATCATTTCCCATCCTCCCTCCTCTTTTCTCATCTCCCTCCATCTTCCCTCCCATTCCTTTCCCCCTTCTTCTCCTTCATACTTCCCTTCCATACTTTCTTCTACTTCCTTCTTCCCCACTCATTCACAATTCTCTTGCTCTCTCTTGCCCCCCTTTTCTACCTCATTCCTGTTACCTCCTGCCAGTATTTCTTTGTTCCACGTTCCTATCTTCCTCCTCCTTATTCTTTCCTTCTCCCTTTATTTCCCACTTCCCTCCTCTTTTCATTTCCTCCTTTCCTGATCTTCCCTCATGTTTCTTCTTCAAACACTCTCATCTTAGCCCTCGCTCTATGCCCCTCTGTCCTCATCACATCTGCCTCCACTTATCTTCTCGCTCCTCTTTTCTCTTCCTACTCTTACCTCTTGCTCTTCCCTCATTTCCCTCTTCTCATGACTTCCATTCCTCATCCTTCCTTTTCTCTCTTATTTCCTTCTGTCTGTACTTTCTTCTTTTCTCTTGCCTATGTCCTTCTCTCACCTCATTTTGACTTGCATATTTTCCATCTTTCACTTTCCTATCTTGTCTTTCCTCTTACCTCATATTCCCTCCACTTTTCTCTTCTCCCTCCCTTTCCCTTTTCCTACTCTTCCCTATATCATCATGTTCTCTCCTCTTCCCTCTTAACCTTTCTTTCCCTATAAATTCACTTAACACCTTTACCCATCAATTCATATTTCATCCTCTTCCCTATCCTTTCTCTTCTCCATTTCTCCTTCTCAAATCTGTTCTACTGTTCTACTCACCTCCTATTCCCTAATCAATCATCTTCCCTTCTCCATCACCTTCTCTCTTACCATTTTTCCTTTTTCCTCCTCTTCTTTCCTCTTTCTTCCTCCCTCTTCTTTACTCTTCCTCTTCCCACCCTTTCACTCTACTCTCTGCTCCTTCGGTCCTACTCTTATCTCATGCCTTTTTTCCCTCCTCTTTTCTCCTCCTTCCTCTTCCTCTTTGCTTCCTTTTCCTGGAAGGACAGAAACCCGAACAACACAGTTCCTCCTCCTTTTTCCTTTCTTCTTTCTATTTCATCCTCCAGCTACTTATATCTGCATCCTCTTCCTTCTGCCTCTTCTGCCTCCTTCCACTTCCCTGCTCTTTTTTCCTTTAACTCATCTTTTTCTTCTCTCCTCTCTTCATCTTCTTCCATCCATTTTCCTTATTGCTTTCTTGCTTGCTACCCTCTCCTATTCCCTCATCTTCCCTTCATATTCCTCCTGCCTCCCCCATCCTCTTCCCTCATTCTGCTTACCCCTTTCTATTCCAACTATCCTCTGCTCTCTTTAAATCATTTGCCTTTTCTTCCCTCTTCCTTCCTTCTTCCCATTCATTTTACTCTCCCCTTTCATCTTTTCCCTTCCAGTTTCCCTTTTCTTGCCTCATCCTTCTTATTTATACTTCCCTCCACTTCCTACTTCTTTCCTCTTCTCTTTTCCTTCTATCTTCCTCTTCTCTCTTCTGCCTTCTAAATCCATTTCCCTTCTTACTTCTCTTCAGCCCTGAATTCTCTTATTTTCTCCTCTTGGCTCTTCTTTCCTCTACCTTCTTCCCTCCTCCTTCTCTCTTCTCTCCACTTCTGACCTCCCACTTCTCCCTTCGTCACTTCTCTTCTTGCACCCTCCTCCCCAATCCGCCCTCCTCTTCTCTGCTCTCTCTTCATTCCTTTCTCTCTCCTCTTGTGCTTTCCCTTTATTCTCTTTTAGACTTTCGTTTCTCATTCCCACTCCCTTTTCTTCTATTCTCCAACCTCTTCCCCATTCTTTCTCTTTCAGGCTCCCTCCTGTTCCATCTCTCTCTTCTTCTTTCTTCCGTCTGCATTATTCTTTCTTCCCCTTCTCTACTCCATCAACTTCACTTCTCCCTCATCTTTTCTCTTCTTTTTTCTTCTTTTTGTTTTTGTTTTGTTTTGTTTTGGTTACTTATTTATTAAAAATTCCCACCTCCTCCCCAACTACCTTTTTCCTCCCCCTCCCCCAAGCTCCTCCCTCTCCAGTCCTAAGAGCAGTCAGGTTTCCCTGCCCAGTGGGAAGTCCAAGGTCCTCCCCCCATCCAGATCTAGGAAGGTGAGCATCCTAATAAACCAGGCTCCCACAAAGCCAATCCATGCAGTAGAATCAAAACCCAGTGCCATTGTCCTTGGCTTCTCAGACAGCCTTCATTGACAGCCACTTTCAGAGAGTCCAGTTTGATCACATGCTCCATCAGTTCCAGTCCAGCTGGCCTTGGTGAGCTCCCATTAGATCAGTCCCACCGTCTCAATGGGTGGACATACCCCTCATGGTCCTGACTTCCTTCCTCATGTTCTCCCTCCTTCTGCTCCTCATTTGGGTAAACAAACAAAAATTACAGAGACACGTATTACCTCTTCTCTTTTCTAATCCCTTTTTTTTCCACTTAGCACTTCGTCCTGCTTCTTTCTCCCTCGCATTCCAGTTCCCTTCTCTTCCCTCCATCTCCCTGTCCTTTCATTCCTTCATCTTTACTCTTCACTGTCCTCCTCTTACCTCCTGTTTTCTCCTCCTCTTATATCAGCTTCCTTCTTGATTCTTTTTTTTGTCGTTTTCCCTCTTTCTTATTATTTCACCTTACTTTTCTTTCTGTCTACTATCCTCTATTTTCCACTTTCTAGTTCTTCATTCTAACATACTCTTCCTTCCTTTCTCTTCGCTTTCTCTGGTCTTCTTTTCCTTCTTTCCCCCACTCCTTCCTTTTAATTACTTTTCCATTTTCTTCCCTCTTGTCTCCTCCCCTTTGTATTCTTCTCTCCTCTCCCTGCTTATCTATTTTTCTTATCCCCTGTTTTTATTCTTCATCTTCTTTCTTCTACAATTTTTGTAGGCCCTATTAGCTGTTCTTTTGTCTTGCCTCCACTTCAATATCCCTGCTTTTCCCTCCTTTCTCTCATTTCCTCTTCCCTTTTCCATCACTTTCCCAATTCCTTCCTCTTACGTGTTCTACACTCTTTTCCACTGCTCTTCCTTGTCATCTCTCTTACCATCCCATCTCATTTCTCTTTTTCTTATTGCCACCTCTTCTCTCCTCTTCCCTGTTAAATCAGCTTCTCTCTTCTCCCTCTCTCCTGCTAACATCCCTTCTCTGTGGTTCCTCTTACTGTCTTTGTCTTCTCTCTTCCTTTCTCTTACCTTTACCCAACCCATGCTCTTCCTTTCTCCCTTTGTTTCACTCTTTCATTCACTTCCTCTTCTCTTTCCATTCTCTTTTCTCTCTTTCCTCTTCCTTCTTTCTCTATGTTTCTTCAACTTCACTCCTTCCATCTCATACATCCTTTTTCTTACCTTCATCCTTCTCCACATTCCTTCCTGTTCTTCCCTCCTCTCTCCTCTATCCTAGTCTGTCCTCTTCCCTACACACTTGACTGCCTCCTTTTCTCCTTTCCCTTTTCTTACCTCCTCTTAATTCACCTTTAATCTTCCTCTAACCTATTCCCTACACTTCTGAACTTTTTCCTCCTGACTTCTCTCTTCTTCCTTTTCCACCCTCTGATCTTATTTTTCTTACTTCCTCTTTGATTCTTCTTTCCTTCTATATACTCCCTCCTTTCTCTTCAGTGTTCTCATCTCTTTTTTCTCTTCCATATTCCCTCCTCTATCCTCTTCCCTTCATTCTCTACTTCTTTTTCCTTTTGTCTACCATTTCATATTCCTTGCATTCTATTTTCTCCTCATTCCTCCTCCCTCCTCTTCACTGCTCTCTTCAATTCCCTACATGACTCTCTTCCCTTCTCTCTTGTGATCCTTTTTCCCATGTCTTCCCTCCATCCACCTCGGTTTTTATTTCTCATCCTTCTTCCTAGTCTTTTCTCCCTAGTCTTTTCTCCTGAAATTTCTACACCTGCCTCCTCTTCCATCCTCTCTTCTTCCTTGTACTGCGTCCTCCTACATTATATTCCCCTTTCCCTCTTACCTCCTCTTCTTCCATCTGTCACCTTCCCTCATCCTTCACATTCCCTCTTACATTTTCTTTTCTTTCCCCTCCTCTCTCCTCTTTTCTAGTCTTCTGGACTCTCTCCCTTATCTTGTTGCTACCTGTTCCCTCCTCCCTTCTGTGCTTTCTCCTTTTTCTCCGTCTTCCATTTTACCTCCTCTTTCCTTTTTCCTCCACTTTCATCCTCCCACCTCACTCCTATTCTCTCTTTCCTCTTTCCTCCTTTTTAGCCTCTATCTACTGCCCTACTTATTACTCTTCCCCACTTTTTTTCACTCCCTCCAATTCCTGTCCTCTTTCCTCTCTCCCACATTCCTGCCTCCTTTTACCTTCTCTTTCCTCTTTCTCCTCTTCCTTTCTCATAGCTCTTACATCATTTCCCTTCCTCCCTCCACTTTCCATATCCCCTTCTGTCTTTCCTCCCATTCCTTCCCCCTTCTCTTTCCTCACACTTTCCTCCCACAGTTTCTTACACTTCCTTCTTCCCCACTCATTCACAATTCTCTCGTTCTCTCTTGCCTCCTTTTTCTACCTCATTCCTGTTACATCCTCCCACTACTTCCCGGTTCCATTTTCCTATCTTTCTCCTTCTTCTTCTTTCCTGCTCCCTTTTTTATCACTTCCCTCCTCTTCTCACTTCCTCCTTTTCTGATTTTTGTTTATGTTTCTTCTTCAAACACTCTCAGCTTAGCCCTCTGCTTTGTGATCCTCTGTCCTTATCACTTCTCCCTCCACTTATCTTTTCGCTCCTCTTTTCTATCCCTACTCTTCCCTCTTGATCTTCCCTCCATTCCCTCTTCTCATGACTTCCATTCCTCACCCTTCTTTTTTCTCTTATTTCCTCCCTCCTGTACTTTTCTCCTTTCTCTTGCCTATGTCCTTCTCTCCCCTCATTTTCCACTTGCATATTTTCCATCTTTCATCTTCTTATCACATGTTTCCTCCTCCCTCATATTTCCTCTACTTTTTTCTTCTCTTTCCCCTTCCCTTTTCCCTACTCTTTCCTATACCATCATGTTCTCTCCTCTTCCCTCTCAACCTTTTTTCCCTATCAGTTTACCCATCTTTTCCATATTTCATCTTCTTTCCTATCCTTTCTCTTCTCTCTTTTTCCTTCTCAAATCTCCTGCTCTACTCACCTCTCTCCTATTCCCTAATCATCTACCCTTCTCCATACCATTCTCTCTTATCTTCTTTTCCTTTTTCCTCCTCTTCTTTCCTCTTTCTTCCTCCCTCCTCATTACTCTTCCTCTTCGCATTCCTTCACTCTTCTCTCTGCTTCTTAAGTCCTAGTCTTATCTCATGCCTGTTTTCCCCCTCTTTCCTCCTCCTTCCTCTTCCTCCTTGCTTCCTTTTACCTCTGACCTTTTCTTTCCTGTTTAGTCATCTACTATGCTCATCCCTCCTCCCTCATTTTCCACTCCTCTGCTATTCAATCCTCCTTGCACTTGCCTCCCACTCCTTCTCTCTTCTTTTTCCCTATCTCCTCTTCCCTGCTCTTTGCTCCCCCAATACTTACTTTGTCATCCCTCTTCCTTCATTTTCACTTTTCTATTGCCTCCTCCCTCCTTTTCCCTTTGCCAACTCTTCATACTTTTCCCCTCCCTCCACTTTACTCTTCCATCCTCTTTACCCATTGTTCCTTTTCTTTCTTCTTTCCTCTTCCCTTGTAGACACTTTTATATTAACTTTTTCTTCCCATCACTTTCATCATCCTTCCTCTTTTATTCTTATTCTTCTTCTTTTCCACTCTTCCATTGTCCCTTTTCTCCACTTTTCCTGTTACCTCTGCCCTCTTCTTTCATCCACCTTCTTTCTCCTATTCCATTCTCTTTCCTCCTCCCTAGACCCTCCTCTTCCCTCATATGTCCTTTTAACTCCCTCTCTTCTCTTTTCTTTCCTCCCCCTTCATCCACTTACCTCTTCCCTTTGCTTCTACCCTCCTCTCCCCTTAATCTGTCTCTTCTTTCCTTCTGTATACTCTGAAATCATTTTCCTTGTTTTTTCTTCCTCATCAACTCTCCTCCCTCCTTTTCCCCCTCACTCCACTTACCTTAACCCATAACTTACCTACTTCCACTTCTCTCCCCTTCACTCCTCCTCCCTACTTACATTTCCCTCTCTTCTCACTTTTCTATTTTACTCTCATCCCACTTCTTGTCTTCTCATCTGTCCTCCCTCCTCCCTTACCTTCTTTTCTTCCTCCTCTTTCTATTACACCCACATTTTTTCCTTCCCTTCCTTCTTTCTCCTTCCTTGCACTTCTTCCTTTCTCTCTCTACTTTCTCTCCCTTCTCACCTTTGCTTTCTCTTGGCCATCTCAAGTTCTCCCTCCTCTAACCTTCTTTTTCCTTTCTCAACTTCCCTTCATTCTTTTTCCTCTCCTAACATTCCTCCTCCCTTTTCTTCCCTCCTGCCTTCTCTTCCCTATTGCCTTCTCTACCTGATTCTTTCCTACAAATTCTTCTTCTTCTTCCTCCTCTTCCCTGTTCTCTCTTCTTCTTACCTCTTCCACATTCTTCCCTCTTCCATGCTCTCATGTCTTCTGTCATCTTCCATCTCCCCACTCATCCTCTCTTCTCTCCACTCTTGTCCTCCTTTCTTCTCCCCCCTCCCTATATTCTCCTCCTCCTTATTCCTTCTTATTTCTACCTCCTTGCTTTCTACTCCATTATATTCCCCTCTCTCATTTCTACTCCATCTAGATTCCCCCACTACCCTCCTTAGTTGTCTTCCCTTTTCCCATTCTTTCTCAATCCTCTTCTCTTCTTTTCCTTCCTACATCTAATTCCTGCTTCTATCATCAGAACTGCAACCTCTTTCCTCCTCCCATTTCAGCCCTCCTCCTTCTACTTCCATCCTCTCTCATATTCCATCATCTACTCTTGTCTTCTCTCCTTCTTACTCTTCCCTTATTCACCATCCTCCACTTCCATGCTCTCCATGTAGCCTCTTTTCTACTCCATCCTTTCCTTTTCATTCCTCCTTTCCTTTCAGATGTCCCTTATCTTCCTTGAACTGTCGCTTTGCTCTTTGTTCATCTTTCCTCTTCCTTCTTCCATCATTCATTTTCTTTACCTCTATTTCCCTCCTCCCATCTATCCCTTCTTGTTCTCCCCTCTCCTCTTTTGTCTTCTCAGTTTTTCTCCTTCTTCTTTTTTCTTCCCTTCTCATGTTTTGTGTTGTCTCTTCCTCCACCCTCCTTTTTACACTTTGCCCTTCTTCCCTCTTCCCATTTCTTTTCTCTTCCTTTCTCATCTTTCTTACCACCTTTTCATATCTTTAGTTTTCCTCTCTTTCTACCTCTACTCCATGCACCTCACTCATTCTCTTATTCTCTCTTTGCATTTCTTTCCTCCATCTTCTTTCCTCCCTCATTTCTTCTCTTTGCTCTTAATTCCTATACTTACTTTCCTCCTCACTCCATTTCCTTTTGCAATCTTTTTTCTTCCTATTGCCTTCTTGTTCTTCTGCCCTCCTGTCTCCTATCTTGTTTTCCATTCTGTTCTCTTCTTCCTTCCACAATCTGATTTCCATTTCCCCTATTCTTGCCTCCTATGTTCACTACCTTCCTCCCTTTTATTGTCATCTTCCTCCTTTTCCCTATTTCTTCTTCCCTCCTCTTTCTCCCCCCTGCTCTTACCTCATCCTTTCTCTTACCTTCTCTTCTCTGTCCTCCTCTCTGCTCCTGACTTCCCTACTCTTCCCTCTTTACCCTCTTCCCATTTCTCTCCTATTAGCATGTCTTCACTACTCCTTCCACATCATTGCTCACTCATCTTCTTTCTTAAATATTCCCACCTCTTCCTTCCCCCTCCATCATCTACTCTCCTTTTCCCTACTCTTTATTCTGCACTCTTCCCTCGTCCCTGATTTTCCTTCCTCTTTCCACTTAGATCCTCCTCCTTACTCCATATTATTTCCTACTCCCTCTTTCTATTATTTCCTCATCTTGGCTCTTTTGTTATTAATAAATTTTCTACTTCTCCTCTCTCTTCTCTTCCACATTCCCTCATATTCCCTCTTCTCTTTACTCCATTCTTCCTCTTCTTCCATTTCCCCTCCACTTGCTTCTCATAGATATTCCCTTTCATTTCCTCTTTTCTCACCTTCCATCCTTCATGTTCTTTTTTAATCCTTTCCCTCCCTGTTCTCCCCTCTGCTCTCTTCTCACCTCCCCACTTCCTTTCTCTTCCCTATTGCTTCCTTTTCATTCCCTTCCCCTTACTCTCCTCTTCCTTCATCCACCCTTTCCCTCCTATCTCCTCTCCCCTTATCTTTCCTCTTCTCTGATTTTGCCTCTTCTCTTCCTGTTCTACAGCCCTCATCTATCTACCTTCATGCTTTACCTATCCCCTCCTCTTTTTTGTTCTCTTTTCTACTTGCTCCTCTACCAACTTCTTTCATCTTCTGTTCTCTGACTTCTTACCTTTTATTATCTTATTCGTCTTTCTTCTCCTCTTACATGTTTCCTCTTCTTCGCTCTTCAATTGTCCCTGTTGTATCTTCATTGCCATTGCCACTCCCTGCTTCTCCTCTCTTCCCTCGTCCCAAGTCTTCTCTCCTCCAGCCTTTAAACTCCTCCATTTTTTCTTTGCTCCTCCATTTTCTTTCCCTACTTCTTCCAATTCCTTCTTTTTTCCCTTCTCTTTTCCCTTGTCTCTCATCTTTCTTCTTGTTCCTCTTTCCTATTTCTCATTTCCTCTCCTTTCTAGCGTACTCTTCCATTTTGTCCCTCATTTCTCTTCTCCCCTCATCCTTCCCCTTACTTTTTTCTCCTCTTCTCTTCATCCTATTTTCAATTCCATTATCTTCCCCCTCCTCTCTCTCCTATCTTCTGCTCACATCTTTCTTTTTCTCTTATTCCCTCCTCAATCCTGCTCCCATCTCTATCCACTTTCCGCTTTCCTCCTTTTTCTTCTCTCATCTTCCTTCTGACCTCTTACTCTACTTGCCTCCTGCTTCTTTTCTCATTCTTCCTCTTCCCCTTATTTATTCCAGCCTCATCCTTCCTGATTCTTCTTCCCTCCACTTTCATTCACTCTCTCCTTCTCTTTCTTCTTTCCTTCTTTACCCAATTCTATCCACCATCTCCTTTAATCATGTTCTTTATTTTCTCCTCCTGTCTTCCTTCTACACTCCTAATTTCTTCCAACCTCTTTTTGTTTCCACACTCCACTCCACTCTTCCCTTCTGCACACAAATCTTGTGTGGGAAAATTATCTGTATTCTGTTGATTATATTTTAAATAAACACTGATTGGTCAATAGCCAGGCAAGATATATAGGTGGGACAACCAGACAGGATAAGTCTGGGAAGAGGAAAGCTTGGTCCACAGTCCTGACACGACCACAGAAGAAGAAAGATGTGACTGCCCTGCTGAATAGGTACTGAGGCACATGGCTAACACAAATAAGAATTATGGCTAATAATGAACTATATAAGTTGTAAGAGTTAAGAAGAAGCCTGAGTTAGTGGACTAATCAGTTTATAACTAATGTAGACCGTTGTGTTATTTCTTTGGGAATTAATGATTGTGGGAACCTGGACGGACAAAAACCCGAACAACACAGTTCCTCCTCCTTTCTCCTTTCTTCTTTCTATTTCATCCTCCAGCCTCTTATATCTGTGATCCTCTTCCTTCTGCCTCTTCTGCCTCCTTCCACTTCCCTGCTCTTTTTTCCTTTAACTCATCTTTTTCTTCTCTCCTCTCTTCATCTTCTTCCATCCATTTTCCTTATTGCTTTCTTGCTTGCTACCCTTTCCTATTCCCTCATCTTCCCTTCATATTCTTCCTGCCTCCCCCATCCTCTTCCCTCATTCTGCTTACCCCTTTCTATTCCAACTTTCCTCTGCTCTCTTTAAATCATTTGCCTTTTCTTCCCTCTTCCTTCCTTCTTCCCATTCCTTTTACTCTCCCCTTTCATCTTTTCCCTTCCAGCTTCCCTTTTCTTACCTCATCCTTCCTATTTATACTTCCCTCCACTTTCTCCTTCTTTCCTCTTCTCTTTTCTTCTATCTTCCTCTTCTCTTTTCTGCCTTCTAAATCCATTTCCCTCCTTACTTCTCTTCAGCCCTGAATTCTCTTATTTTCTCCTCTTGGCTCTTCTTTCCTCTACCTTCTTCCCTCCTCCTTCTCTCTTCTCTCCACTTCTGACCTCCCACTTCTCCCTTCATCACTCCTCTTCCTGCACCCTCCTACCCAATCCACCCACCTCTTCTCTCCCCACTCTTCATTCCTTTCTCTCTCCTCTTGTGCTTTCCCTTTATTCTCTTTTAGACCTTCTTTTCTCATTCCCACTCCCTTTTCCTCTATTCTCTACCTTCTTCCCCATTCCTTCTCTTTCAGGCTCCCTCCTGTTCCATCTCTCTCTTCTTCTTTCTTCCATCTGCATTCTTCTTTCTTCCCCTTCACTACTCCATCAATTTCACTTCTCCCTCATCTTTTCTCTTATCCTTTCTTTTTTGTTTTTGTTTTGTTTTGTTTTGGTTATTTATTTATTAAAAATTCCCACCTCCTCCCCATCTCCCTTTTCCCTCTGCCTCCCCCAAGCTCCTCCCTCTCCAGTCCTAAGAGCAGTCAGGTTTCCCTACCCAGTGGGAAGTCCAAGGTCCTCCCCCTTCTGCTCCTTATTAGGGTAAACGAACAAAAACTACAGAGACACGTATTACCTCTTCTCTTTTCTAATCCCCCTTTTTCCACTTAGCACTTCTTCCTGCTTCTCTTCTCCCTTACATTCCAGTTCCCTTCTCTTCCCTCCATCTCTCCTACCTTTCATTCCTTCATCCTCACTCTTCACTGTCCTCCTCTTACCTCCTGTTTTCTCCTCCTCTTATATCAGCTTCCTTCTTGATTCTTTTTTTTTGTCGTTTTCCCTCTTTCTTATTATTTCACCTTACTTTTCTTTCTGTCTACTATCCTCTATTTTCCACTTTCTAGTTCTTCATTCTTATATACTCTTCCTTCCTTTCTCTTCGCTCTCTCTGGTCTTCTTTTCCTTCTTCTTCCCCACTCCTTCCTTTTATTTACTTTTCCATTTTCTTCCCTCTTATCTCCTCCCCTTTGTAGTCTTCTCTCCTCTTCCTGCTTATCTACTTTTCTTATCCCCTCTTTTTATTCTTCCTCTTCTTCCTTCTACAATTTTTGTAGGCCCTATTAGCTGTTCTTTTGTCTTGCCTCCACTTCAATATCCCTGCTTTTCCCTCCTTTCTTTCATTTCCTATTCCCTTTTCCATCACTTTCCCAATTCCTTCCTCTTACATCTTCTACACTCTTTTCCACTGCTCTTCCTTGTCATCTCTCTTACCATCCCATCTCATTTCTCTTTTTCTTATTTCCTCCTCTTCTCTCCCCTTCCCTGTTAAATCAGCTTCTCTCTTCTCCCTCTCTCCTGCTAACATCCCTTCTCTGTCATTCCTCTTACTGTCTTTGTCTTCTCTCTTCCTTTCTCTTACCTTTACCCAACACATCCTCTTCCCTTCTCCCTTTGTTTCACTCTTCCATTCACTTCACTTCACTCCTTCCATCTCATACATCCTTTTTCTTACCTTCATCCTTCTCCACATTCCTTCCTGTTCTTCCCTCCTCTCTCCTCTATCCTAGTCTCTCCTCTTCCCTACACACTTGACTGCCTCCTTTTCTCCTTTCCCTTTTCTCACCTCCTCTTAATTCACCCTTAATCTTCCTTGAACCTATTCCCTACTCTTCTGAACTTTTTCGTTCTGCCTTCTCTCTTCTTCCTTTTCCACCCTCTGATCTTATTTTTCCTACCGACTCTTTGATTCTTCTTTCCTTCTATATACTCCCTCCCTTCTTTTCAGTGTTCTCATCTCTTTTTTCTCTTCCATATTCCCTCCTCCATCCCCTTCCCTTCATTCTCTACTTCCTTTTCCTTTTGTCTACCATTTCATATTCCTTGCATTCTATTTTCTCCTCATTCCTCCTCCCTCCTCTTCACTGCTCTCTCCAATTCTCTACCTGACTCTGTTCCCTTCTCTGTTGTGATCCTTTTTTCCACGTCTTCCCTCCATCCACCTCGGTTTTTATTTTTCATCCTTTCTTCCTAGTCTTTTCTCCCTAGTCTTTCCTCCAGAAATTTCTACACCTGCCTCCTCTTCCATCCTCTCTTCTTCCTTGTACTGCGTCCTCCTACATTATATTCCCTCTTCCCTCTTCCCTCCTCTTCTTCCATCTGGCACCTTCCCTCATCCCTCACATTCCCTCTTACATTTTCTTTTCTTTCCCCTCCTCTCTCCTCTTTTCTAGTCTTCTGGATTCTCTCCCTTATCTTGTTGCTACCTATTCCCTCCTCCCTTCTGTGCTTTCTCCCTTTTCCCCCTCTTCCATTTTACCTCCTCTTTCCTTTATCCTTCACTTTCATCCTCCCACCTCACTCCTATTCTCTCTTTCCTCTTTCCTCCTTTTCTACCTCTATCCACTGCCCTACTTATTACTCTTCCCCACTTTTTTTCACTCCCTCCAATTCCTGTCCTCTTTCCTTTCTCCCACATTCCTGCCTCCTTTTACCTTCTCTTTCCTCTTTCTCCTCTTCCTTTCTCATAACTCTTACATCATTTCCCCTCCTCCCTCCACTTTCCACATCCCCTTCTGTCTTTCCTCCCATTCCTTCCCCCTTCTCTTTCCTCATACTTCCCTCCCACAGTTTCTTACACTTCCTTCTTCCCCACTCATTCACAATTCTCTTGTTCTCTCTTGCCTCCTTTTTCTACCTCATTCCTGTTACATCCTCCCACTACTTCCCGGTTCCATTTTCCTATCTTCTTCCTTCTTCTTCTTTCCTGCTCCCTTTTTTATCACTTCCCTCCTCTTCTCACTTCCTCCTTTTCTGATTTTCGTTCATGTTTCTTCTTCAAACACTCTCAGCTTAGCCCTCTGCTTTGTGATCCTCTGTCCTTATCACTTCTCCCTCCACTTATCTTTTCGCTCCTCTTTTCTATCCCTACTCTTCCCTCTTGATCTTCCCTCCATTCCCTCTTCTCATGACTTCCATTCCTCACCCTTCTTTTTTCTCTTATTTCCTCCCTCCTGTACTTTTCTCCTTTCTCTTGCCTATGTCCTTCTCTCCCCTCATTTTCCACTTGCAGATTTTCAATCTTTCATCTTCTTATCACATCTTTCCTCTTCCCTCATATTTCCTCTACTTTTTTCTTCTCCCTCCCCCTCCCTTTTCCCTACTCTTTCCTATACCATCATGTTCTCTCCTCTTCCCTCTCAACCTTTTTTTCCCTATCAGTTCACTTAACTCCTTTACCCATTTCTTCCATATTTCATCTTCTTCCCTATCCTTTCTCTTCTCTCCTTTTTCCTTTTCAAATCTCCTGCTCTATTCACCTCTCTCCTATTCCCTAATCAGTCATCTGCCCTTCTCTATCCCCTTCTCTCTTATCTTCTTTTCCTTTTTCCTCCTCTTCTTTCCTCTTTCTTCCTCCCTCCTCATTACTCTTCCTCTTCCCATTCCTTCACTCTTCTATCAGCTTCTTCAGTCCCAGTCTTATCTCTTGCCTGTTTTCCCCGCTCTTTCCTCCTCCTTCCTCTTCCTCCTTGCTTCCTTTTACCTCTGACCTTTTCTTTCCTGTTTAGTCCTCTACCATGATCATCCTACCTCCCTCATTTTCCAATCCTCTGCTATTCACTCCTCCTTACACTTCCCTCCCTCTCCTTCTCTCTCCTTTTTCCCTATTCCCTCTTCCCTGCTCTTTGCTCCCCCAATACTTACTTTACCATTCCTCTTCCTTCATTTTCACTTTTCTATTGCCTCCTCCCTCCCTTTCCCTTTGCCAACTCTTCACACTTTTCCCCTCCCTCCACTTTCCTTTTCCATCCTCTTTACCCACTGTTCCTTTTCTTTCTTCTTTCCTCTTCCCTTGTAGACACTTTTATATTAACTTTTTCTTCCCATCACTTTCATCATCCTTCCTCTTTTCTCCTCTTGCTTTTCCTCCTCCCTCACTGTTCAACTCCCCTCTTCCTTTTCTTTCTTTCATCCTCTACCATCCTCTTCTCTTCTCCCTCACCATTCTACCTCCCTCTTCCATCCTCTTTCCTTCTTTTCCTCCGCATTCTTCTTATAATTTTTCCTCTTTTCTTCTATTCTTTCCTTACCTCCTCTTCCCTCTTTCCGTCCTTACTCCATCCCTCACTTCCCTCCCTCATCCTCTCTTCTACACTCTTCCCTTGATGCTCTTCTCTTTCCCCTCATCTTCTACCTTCCTTTTCCCTTTCCCAACTGTTCCCTCATGTCCCACTTCCCTCTTCAGTCCTCTTCTATCCTCTTTCACATCTTCCATTCTCCTATCTATTCACCCCTTCCTCCCATTCCCTCTCCTTCCTCGTCCCTACACTTTTCTTCTCATTTCCATTTAATCTTCACTGCTCTTGCTGGATCACTCCCTTTCCTCTTCTTCCTGTATCCCTTTTTCTTACACCTTTTCCTTTATCATTCCTATTCCCTCTTTTGCTCTTCTTCAGTCATCTTCCCACTTAATTCCTCTATTTTCTTCTCTCTTTCACTACCCTTCTCTAACTATTTTCCAGTCCCTTTCTATTTCATCCTCCACTGCCTTTCCTCTTCCATTCTCTTTCCTCCCCGTCTCTCTTTACACTACTCTCCAATTCCTACTTTCATCCTCTAATCTCTTCTCTTCTTCCTCTCTATAGATTTCCTTTTCCTTTCTCTTCCTTTTTCCCTCCTCACACCTTCTCAATCTTCTTCCCTCATCCTTCTTCTTTCTTTCTCCTCACTACTACATCCTGCTTCATTTCCCTTCCTCTTCTATCCCTGCCCTGTCCTCTTTCCTCGCTTCCCTTTGCCCTCTTTAGTCCCACTTTCTTGATTCCTTTTTCTACAATATTCTCCCCCATTCCCTCAAATGCTCCTTTCCCTTGTCCTTTCTTCCCTGTTCTTTGCTTCACATTCCTCTATCCTCCTCTTCTCTCCTCCCTCTCTTCCCTTTCATTCTCTTTCCTTCTCTTTATTCTTTCCCTGTTCTTTTTCTTTTCACTTTCCTCTTTTTCTCATCTCTTCTATCATATTTTGTCTTTTCTTCATTTCCTTATTTCTTCTAACATCTTCTTCCTTCTCTTAATCCCTCTCTTTCCTTCTCTTTTCTCTTCTCTTTTACCCTCTCTCCTCTTCCCTCCTCTCTTACCATCCATCCTCCCTACTTTTTCCCATTTCTGCCTCTTTTATTTTCTCTTCTGCTTTTCTTCCCTCTTCATTCCTCATCCCTGCTCCATGCTCCTCCCCCTCTTTCCTTTTGCTTCTTGCCTCCTCTTTCAACCTTTTCCTTTAAAAGATTGTTTTCTTCCCCCTATTCCCTTCACCCTCCTCTTCCCTCATTTTTAATTTCTTTCCTCTTCCATCCACTTTTCTTTTCACAATTTCTTCCTATTTCTTTTTCCCTCTTTCTCCCTCTCCCCAGGTTTTTCCTCCTCCCTCTTCTTTATTTCTTCCTTCTCTTCCCTCTGTTCTCCTTTTCCCATTTCTGTCTGAATCAAACTTCCCAGCCCTTTCCTCTTGGCTCTTCTTTCCAATTACCTCCCCTTTCTTTCTCTTCCCTCATCCCTACCCTTTTCTCTTCCCTTGTGTCCTCTGCCCTGTTTCCTCTTCCTAATTTCACCCTCCTCTCTCCTTGTCTTCTCTCTTCTCTGCTCCCCCTGTTCATTATTTTCTTTCCCTTACTGCCTCCTCTTCACTCTTTATCCCTTTTCTCCCCTTCCCTCTTCTATCTTTTCCTCTTCCCCTTCCCAAACCCATCCACTTACCTAGTTCCCTTTCTTCATTCACTTTTGTCACTTAGCTTCCCTTCCCTTTTCCTTCATAATGTTTCTTTCCTCAATTTCTTTATTCTCTCCTCTTGTTCACCCTTCCCTCCTCTTATCTGCTACTTCATCTTTTACTTCTTCCCTTTTCTCTCATTTATGCTAATCCACAGGCTTCCTTCTTCCTTCCTCCTCCCCTTTCCATCTTATTTACTTCCTCTCCTCAATCCTATTCCCTTTCTTTCTTCCCTATTGCCCTTATTCCCCCTCATCATCTTTACCATTCTTCCCACTTTCCCTTTTCCCTCTTTTCTTCGCTCGTCATTTCTCTCTCCTGTCCCCCTTTCTCATCACTCTTCTTCCCTTTTTTATTGAGTTCAACATTTTTCTCTGCTCCCCTCCCTGCCTCTCCCCTCCCCAATTCAACACTCCCCCAAGGTCCCCATGCTCCTAATTTACTCAGGAGATCTTGTCCTTTTCTACTTTCAATGTAGATTAGATCTATGTAATTTTCTCTTAGTGTCTTTGTTGTGGTTTAGCTTCCCTGGGATTGCGATTTGTGGGCTGGTTTTCTTTGCTTTATGGTTAAAAACAACTTTTGAGTGAGTACATGTGATAACTGTCTGTCTGTGTCTGTGTTACCTCACTCAAAATAATGTTTTCTAGCTCCATCCATTTTCCTGCAAAATTCAAGTTGTCGTTATTTTTTCTGCTGTGTGGTACTCCAATGTGTAAATGTATCACATTTTCCTTATCCATTCTTCAATCGAGGGACTTTTAGGCTGTTTCTAGATTCTGGCTACGACATAAAATGTTACTATGAACACATAGTTGAACACATGTCCTTGTGGCACGATTGAGCATCCTTTGGATATATACCCAAAAGTGGTATTACTGGGTCTTGAGGAAGGTTGTTTTCTAATTTTCAGGGTAATTGAAGCCTCACAAAAAGAGTTTGGCAATGCTCCTTCTGTTTCCATTGTGTGGAATAATTTGGGGGAATCTTTGTATTAGTTCTTCTTTGAGAATCTTGTAGAATTTAGAGCTGAAACCAGGGGGTCCTGTGTCTTAATTTTTTGGGGGGGGGAGCGGGGAGACTTTTGAGCGCTGTTTCTATTACTTTAGCAATTATAGGTACAACTGCAACTGCAAATTCAATTTTGCCTATCTAGTCTTGATTTTAATTTGGTAAGTGATGTTTACCAGAAATTTGTCCATTTCCTTCAAGATTTCCAATTTTGTGGAGTACGGGTTTTCGAAATATGACCTGATGATTCTCTGGATTTCCTCCAGGTCTGTTGTTATGTCCCCCTTTTCATTTCTGATTTTGGTAATTTGGATATTCTCTCTGCCTTTTCGTCGATTTCAGTAAAGCTTTGTCCATTTTGTTGTATTACACAAAGAACCAACTCTTTTGTCATTGATTCTTTGTACTGTTTTCTTTGTTTCTTTTTTGTTAATTTCAGCTCTCAATTTGATTATTTCCTGCTATCTAGTTCTCTTAGGTGAGTTTGATTCTTCTTCTTCTAAAGTTTTCAAATGTTCTGTTAATTCACTTGTTGTATTCTTCCAGCTTCTTTATGTAGGCATTTAGTGCTATGAACTTTCCTCTTAACACTGCTTTCATTGTGTCCCATAAATTTGGGTATGTTGTGTGGTCATTTCCATTTAATTTTAGGAAGTCTTTAATTTCTCTCTTTATTTCTTCCTTGACCCATTGATGATTCAGATGAGCACTGTTTAATTTCCATGCATTTGTGGGTTTTCTGGAATTAGTGTTGCTGTTGACTTCTAGATTTAAACCATTGTGATCAGATAGGGTACATTGTGTTAATCGAATTTTTTTTTTGTATTTGCTGAGGTTTGTTTTGTTACCAAGTATGTGTTCAGTTTTTGAGAAGGTCCCAGGAGGTGCTGAAAAGAAGGTATATTCTTTTTTATTTTTATTTTTCCATTTAAAAATTTCCAATTCCTCCCCTCCTCCCATTCCCCTGTCATTCCCTCACTCACCCTCCTATCTCCCCCTCCAGTCTTAAGAGAGGTCAGGGTACCCTGTTCTGTGGGAAGTCCAAGGACCTTCCCCCTCCATCCAGGATTAGGAAGGTATGCATCCAAATAGACTAGGGTCCCCAAAAGCCAGTACAAGCAGTAGAAACAAGTTCCAGTGCCATTATCAATGACTTCTCAGTATATTCTTTTCTGTTTAGATGGAATATTCCATAGATTTCTGTTAAGTCCATTTGAAGCATAACATCTGTTAGTTCTCTTATTTCTCTGTTCATTTTTTGTCTGACTGACTTGTCCAGTGGTGAGAGGGGATGGTTGAAGTCTCCCACTATTAGTGTGGGGAGTTTAATGTATGATTTAAGCTTTAGAAATGTTTCTTTTACATATGAGGGTGCCCTTGTATTTGGGGCATACTTGTTCAGTATTGAGATTTCCTCTTGACAAATTTTTCCTGTGACTAATATGAAAAGACCTTCTTTGTCTCTTTTGACAGATTTTTAGCTTGAAGTCTATTTTGTTAGATGTTAGGATAGCTACACTTGTTTGTTTGTTAGGTCCATTTGACTGGAATATTTTTCCCAATCGTTTAATCAGAGAATATGTCTGTCTTTGAGGTTGAGGTGTGTTTCTTGTATGCAGAAGATGGATGGATTCTGTTTTCATATACAATCTGTTAGTTTGTGCTTTTTTATAGGTGAGTTGAGTTCATTTATATTAAGGGATTTTAATGGCCAGTGATTGCTATCTCTTGTTATTTTAGTATTGATTGTTTGTGATGTTAATTTGTGTGTTTTCACTTCTCTGGGATTTGCTGCTTTGATCATCAATAGTCTGTGGGTTTTTTGCTGTTGTTGTTTGATGTAGCCAACTTCCTTGGATTTGAGTTTTCTTTCTATTATTTTGTGTAGGGCTAGGCTTGGCTAGGTATTGGTTAAATCCAGTTTTGTCATGGACTATCTTGTTTTGCCCTTCCATGGGGATTGAAAGTTTTGTTGGGTATAGTAGTCTGGGCTGGCATCCATGGTCTCTTAATGTCTGCATAATGCTTGACATTATGTAATGTCATGACCTTCTGGCTTTCATTGTCTCCAATGAGAAGTCAGGTATAATTCTCATAGGTATACCTTTATAAGTTACTTGACCTTTTTCCATTGCAGCTGTTAATATTTTTTTTTTTACTCTGAATGTTTAGTATTTTGATTATTATTTTGTCAGGGGACCTTCTTCGGTTCTAGTCTATTTGGTGTTCTGTAAGTTTCTTGTATAGGCATGTCTTTCTAAGTTTGGGAATGTTTTCTTCTATGATTTTGTTAAATATATTTATGTGATTTTGAGTTTTAATTCTTCTATTCCTTCTATACATATTATTCTTAGGTTTGGCATTTTGATGGTGTTCCATATTTCCTGGATACTTTAAGTTCAGCTTGTGTTAGATTTAATATTTTCTTTGACTGACTAGTCTATTTCCTCTATTGTATTGTCAGTGTTTAAGATTCTCTCTTCCACCTCTTGTATTCTGGACCCTTGCATGCATTTGTAGTTCTTGGTTGTTTTCTCATTATTTCTGTTCCCTTGGCTTGTGTTTTCTTTATTGTCTCTATTTCAGTTTTCAACTCTTAAATAGTTTCTTTCATATGTTGTATTTCTTTTTCTTGGTTTTCTTTAAGGGATTTGCTGATGTTTTCTAACATTATTTTTTGTCTTTTCCTCCATTTCTATGAGGGGATTTTTCATTTTCTCTTAAGAATTTTAAACATTCTCTGAAGTTATTTTTTAGGTCATTTTCTTCTGCTTCATCTATATTTGGTTGTTTGATTCTTGCTGTTTTAGTGTCTTTAGGTTTTACTGGTGTCGTGCTGCTCTTTGTGGTGTTACATGTGTTCTTGCTTTTATTTTTTCTTTTTATTTATAATTGATTTTATTGAGCTCTACATTTTTCTCTGCTCCCCTCCCTGCTGTTCTTCTCCCACCTTCAACCATCCCCCAAGTTCCCCATGCTCCTAATTTACTCAGGAGATCTTGTTGTTTTCTATTTTCTACTTCTCATGTAGATTAGAGCTATGGAAGTATCTCTTCATGTCCTCACTGTTGTCTAAGTTCTCTGGGATTGAGGTTTGTAGGCTGGTTTTCTTTGCTTTATGTTTAAAAACCACCTTTGAGAAAACCACCTTTGAGTGAGTACATATAATTATTGTCTTTCTGTGTCTGGATTACGTCACTCAAAATAATGTTTTCTAGCTCCACCCATTTTCCTGTAAAATTCAAGATTTCATTATTTTTTTCTGTTCTGTAGTACTCCATTCTGTAAATGTACCACATTTTCCTTATCAATTCTTCAGTCAAGGGGCATTTAGGTTGTTTCCAGATTCTGGCTATGACATAAAATGCTGCTATGAACATAGTTGAGCACATATCCTTGTGGCACAATTGAGCATCCTTTGGTTATATACCCAAAAGTGGTATTACTGGGTCTTGAGGAAGGTTGTTTCCTAATTTTCTGAAAAATCGCCACACTGACATCCAAAGGGTTTGTACCAGCTTGTATTCCCACCAGCAGTGCAGAAGTGTTCCCTTTTCCCTGTAACCTCTCCAGCATAAGTTGTCATCAGTGCTTTTGATCTTAGACATTCTTAGAGGTATAAGATGGAATCCCGGAGTTGTTTTGATTTGCATTTCTCTGATGACTAAGGATGCTGAACATTTCCTTAAGTGTCTTTCAGCCATTTTAGATTCCTCTGTTGAGAGTTCTCTGTTTAGGTCTATATTTCATGTTTTTATAAAATTATGTGTTCTTTTGGTGACCAATTTCTTGACTTTTTTGTATATTTTGGAAATTAGACCTCTGTCAGATGTGGGGTTAGTGAAGATCTTTTTCAATTCTAGGCTGTCCTTTTGTCTTGTTGACCATGTACTTTGCTTTACAGAAGCTTTTGAGGTTCAGGAAGTCCCATTTATTAATTGTTTCTCTCAGTATCTATGCTGCTGGCATTGTATTTAGAAAGTGGTCTCCTGTGTCAATGTGTTCAAGCATAGTTCCTACTTTCTCTTCTATAAGGTTCAGTGTGTTTGGCTTTATGTTGAGGTCTTTGATCCATTTGGACTTGAGTTTTGTGCATTGTGATATATATGGGTCTATTTTCATTCTTCTACATGTTCATATCCAGTTATGACACCACTACTTGTTAAATGTGCTTTTTATATTTAATATTTTTGCTTCTTTGTCAAAAATCAGGTGTTCAAAGATATGTGGAATGATAGCCAGGTCTTCTATCATTTCCATTGGTCCTCCTGGCTGTTCTAATCATCTTTTCTTCTAATAGGTGTGGTTGTGGCCGTCAGTGATTCTGTTGATTAATCTTCTAGGTGCCAGTGAATCCAAGGCTCAGATAGTTGTTCCTCATGACACAGTTAGTGCCACCATTCCTGTTATCCCTCTGGTCTCTCCGTATTCTTAGAGGTCACTCAACACTCCCAAACTTTGCTCCAAGTCCTTGGAGCTTGCTGTCTCAGGCCTGCTCTACCCTAGGTTGTCCGCTTTGTCCTGTCTCTGCAAATTCTGCTCTATATCCGCTCCCGCAGAGGTCTTTCGCTTGGAGTTGGTTCTGCAAAGGTCTCTGGCTCCATATGCTCCCTTGAAGTTCCCAGGCTCGGGTGCCCCTAGACCCATAGCTGATCTGGCTCAGGCTTACTCCCTCAGAGGTCTTAGACTCATGCTCTGATCCCATAGAGGTTTCTGGTTCCTGTCTATTCCTTTTGATTCACCAGTCCAACACCCATACCAACAGAGTTTCTGGGTCAAGCCTACTCCCTCTGAGGTCCGAGATTCATGCCTTGCCCCTCAGAGATCTATGGTTTCTGCCTACTCCCTTGGAGGTCCCAGATTCATGCCCAGATGCATAGGGGACCTGGCTCAGGCCTCGTTCTGCAGAAGTCCTAGGCTGACTCCCAGATGCACAGGGGTCCTGGCTTAGGTCTACCCCCTTGAAGGTCCCAAATTCATGCCTGGATACTCAGTGGTCTCTAACTCTGTCTCACTCACTCAGCGGGTGCTCCCCTGTACCTGTTTCTGTAGAATTCCCTGTCTCAGGTCTGCTTTGGCTCAGGTAGCTGTCTCAATGCTTATCTGCCAATGTCCCTGAAGTGGATTTGTTCCCCCTCATGTGGAATTTGCTTTCTCAGTCCCACTCAAGCTCAGGTCCCCTCCCTCCTCTTTTTATATAAACCCTTGTTTCCTTTTCACCCTCCTATTTTCTCCTCCATTCAGCCTCCATCCTAATTCCACTTCTCTCCTTCCTCCTTCCTATATTCTCTTCTTTCATCTTTCCTCTTCTGTCCTCTCTCCTTCCTCTTCCTTCTTCCATGCTGTTCTCTTCTCTTTCCTTCCCTTTCTTTCCTCTTGCCTCTACTTCCATCATCACCATATTACTTCTTTTCTCCTCTCTCTTTCCTGTTACCCTCACCTTCTGACCTCCTCTTTTCTTCCTCCTTTCCCTCTTCCTTCTCTAACCTACTTTCTGCTCCCTACTATTCCTTGCCCTTCCTGTTCCTTCCTCTTCCTGCCTCCTTTCCTTCTTCCTCTGCCCTCCAATTCTCTCCTCTCTTCTATTCCCATATTCCTTTTTCTTATTCTTCATTTCTTATAATTTTTCATACTCATCCCTCATTCTCATTATTCCCTCATCTCCTCCTATGGCTCTTCCCTCCACCCCCTCTTTCCTCTTTTCCTCATTCTGCTAGTATCCTGTGTTTTACTCTTCCCTCATCTTTTCTTCCTCCTCTTCCCTTCCTATTCCTTCCTTTTTCTAGTCCTTTTCTTCTCTTCCCTATATCCTCCCATTTCCTATTTCTTCCTCCTTTGTCTTCACAATATCCCCTCCATAATTTTATCCTCCTACCTCCTTGTCTTTCTTTTTTTATTTTTGTAGAGCTCTATACTTTCCTCTGCTCTCTTCCCTGCCTCTCCCATCCCCTTCTACCTACTTCCAAAGTCCCCATGCTCTCAATTTACTCAGAAGATCTTGTCTTTTTCTATTCCTCCAATTTCCTCACCTTCCTGTTTCTCTCTTTTATGCAGTCTCATTCCCTTTTCATCCTGTCTTCTCCCTTCTATCTTTGTTTCTTCTTCCTTCCTTCCTCAGTTCCTCTATCACTCCCCTTGCTTCTCCTCCTCCTCCTCCTCCTTCTTCTTCTGTTTAGCTAGACAGAGTTTCTCAATTTGACCACCCTGACTGTCATGAGACTTGATCAGTAGGACATGCTGACCTTTCACTCAGAAATCCACCGTCCTATGCCTCCTTTATGCTGTGATTATATACATGGAACACCAAACCTGCTCCCTCCCCTGTTTCTTCACCTTGAGACAAGTTAATCTCAAAATAAGAATTCTTTGCCAAACCACACAGAAAACTTCACTATTTGACCCTGAAAACATCCTCTATAGGCACCTTACCTTGTTGCTGGTTAAGAGCTTTTACCCTCCAATAGAGTAACCTGTTCCCTACTATTTTCCTGAGACTCTATCTCCTACCTTCTCTACATCCTAATGTAAATGCTATTTAGCATAGACCCTTACCAAAAACTCCCTCCAGAGCTCAGGTCTTCACCTATCAAAGGAGCAGGCAAATATTTTCACAATTAGTAAAAACCCCTCTCAAGAATCATTACAAATTTTCTATGAATGTATGAGTGTATGTTTGAAGAAGCAACTGCATCTCTGGCCCCAGGATAGGGCAGAAGAGTCACTCAGATGCCCTTATCATTGAGCTGAAGACATTGTGAACCCAAGGTTGGAGTTTGTCAGCGAACCTCTGGCCTGTGGAAGATCAGGCAGATGTCCTGCATGCTCAGACTGATTGTTCACCCCCAGTCTCCCCGGTCTCTCTGAAATTGTGGGCATGTTTCCCAGCTCACTCTTGTGCAGCTGTCTCCCACCTTTCTATAAGTCTTCTGCCCTGTCTGACACTTGTCTTCTTTTTTACCATTCATCCTGAACCCCTCAGCCTCTAGTCAAGCCCAGGCCTCCTATCATCCTCCTTATTCTCCTACCTACATATTCACTCTCCTCCACTCACACGTTGCTTTTGATCACCTGAAACTCTTCCTGTCCTCCTGCCTAGCTTCCTGTCCATCCCAGTCATCTTACCATATATATGAGCCACTTCCTCTCCTGCAGATAGCAAACTGTACCTATCCCATGCCCTGTTCCTGACTATTCCTGGTTTTTACTGTTTATGCAAACAGGTATCATTGTCTTTATTCTTCTTCCTTATCCATCAACTTCATCCTTCTTTCACAACCCACCCAATTGCCAACAATGGTACACTGTATCTGGCACATGATGCTCTCTGCAGCGTACATCTTGCCTTCCTCTCAGACTCCTGACGTTTCCATTTGCCCTCCCTTCCTAATCTCTTGTCACATCCAACATCTTGTGCTAGCCCCATCTTTTTGACACCCCATTTTTCTAATGCCCCCTAAGCTTTCTGTATCCTCACCACCCTCCAGTATCTGACCTCATCCCTTCACATCTACCCTGTTCCCGAGCTTCCTGCTCTCTAAGCCAGTTTTCTGTTGTCCTGTTAACAATTATTCCCTTTCAGTGTGCCTCCTTCTCTCTTCTTCATCTACATTCTCTTCTCCTGTATTCTTCCCCAATGATCTACCATAAACCTCACCATCTTCCCCTCCTCTTCATTCAACTGTACATAAATAAAATGTCCTATAGCTTTCCAAACTCACCCCAGGCTCTTTTTTGCCTCACCAGGGTTCTGTCCATCTTCCCAGACTCATGGAGTCTTCGGAATGCTCAAGACCTTTCTATTCTTCTGCCCTCCACTTCATTGTCAAATGTCTGCCTACATCTCCTGCTCTGTCACTTTTCTCATCCTATTTCCTAGTCTCCATACTATTTATTATCTTTTCCCCTCATTATTTTATCCCCCTCCCACACACATCTACTGCCTAATTCTCACTTTTCCTACCTTCCTTTTAGCACCATACCTTTCTCTTCTTTCTCTTTATCCCAGCTCTCCGGTCTCCCCTCTTTGTTCCTCTTCCCCTGCTTCTTTCTCCATTTCACTCCTTCCATGAAATCTCTCCTACTTTTCTTTTGGCTCCTCCTCAATCTTCCTACTTTGTCCTCTCAATCCTCCCTTTCACTTCATTTCTTCCTCCATTCTCCACTTCCCTCCTTCCTCCTGTTACATTCCTCCTCTTCTATTTTTCATTAGTCATCTTCCTTCTCCCCTCTGACTCCTCCCTTCCTTCCCTTTTTTCTCTTCCCTCTTTTCTCCTATTGTGCCATGTGACTTCATCCCCAGCCTTTCCTTATGCTTCCTCTTTACTCAGGCTCCCTATTATCCCCCTCCATCTGCTACCCTTCTTTTTCCTCTTCTCCCCTGGTGCATACTCTTTCCTCCTTCCTATTTAATTATCTTCTCCTTTCTACCCCCTATATCCTTCTTCAAATTCCCACTTTCCTCCTCTCTCTTTCCTCCTTTTTCATTCCTCTATTTCCTTTTCCCTCATCTTCCCTCTTTTATTCTCTCCCCTCATCTCTTTTTCTACCAATCTCTTTCCTCCTCTTCAGCCATCCTACATCCCTTCTCTTCCCTTCATCAATCTCTTATCCTCACTTCCCTCCTCCTGACACTTTCCTCTTTTCTCCTTCCCCCTACTCTCTTCACCCACCTCAATCCACTTATTCCATTCGCTCCTTTTCTATCTTCCCTCATTGTTCTTCCCTTCTTTTCCTGCCTCCCTCCCTCTCTTCACTTCTCTTCTTTTCCCACCTGGATCTTTCCATCTCTCCCTCTTTTGTATGCCTCTTCTCTCCTCTTCTACCCTTCTCTAACCTCTTCCCTCATATCTTGTTCCGATTCCATTTTCATTCACTTTCCCTTTTCCCTCCTATCCCCTTCTTCAGCCTCTTTTCTCTTCCCTCTTCCTTTCTCTCCCTTCTATCATTTCTATCCTTTCTTTTCTTCCCTCATATTTCCTTCTCCTTTACCCCTCCTCACTTCTATATCCTCCATGACTCTCCTTTGTTCTATCCCCTCCTTTCTTTTTCCTTTTCTAATATTGGTGTACCCTCCCCTTCTACCCTCCTCCCTCTTCATCTTTGCTACTACCTCCTCTGCCGTCCTCTGCCAAAATCTTTCTGCCTTCCACCTTTCTCACATCTATTCCTTCTTCTTTCTTCTTTCCTCTGTTATTTCCTCCTTTTATCTCCATCGTCTTCCCTCCTACCTACATTTTCTTCCTCTCTAGTTTCTCCTCTTCCCATGTCATTATTTTCTACTTCTTCAACCACATCTCCTACTATTTCTTAAATTTCCTCTTTTCTAGTCTTTCATTCTCTTTCTCTTCCCTCCTGCCTCCTCTTTCCTCTTACATCCTTCCACTTATGCCCCTCCCTGCACTTCCTCCCTCCCTCCCTCCACTTCTCTCTTCCTTCTTATTCCCTCTTTCATCCCACCAATCTTTTCCACATCCCTCTTCAGACCTCTTCCTTCCTCTTCTCTCATCCTGTCTAGTTCTCCTCCCTCCACTTTCCTCTTTCCTCTTCCTTTCTCTTCCCTCCTTCTTCCTTTTCCATCTTCTCTCATTCCTCCTGTTAATCCTTTTCTCCTGTTCCTTCAGTTTTCTTCTTCCATGATTTTCCTTTTTCCTTCCTCTTCCCTTCATCCCTCCTCCATACATATCCTCCTCTCTATTCACCCCTTTTTCTTTACTTCTATTCTTCCCTTTCCCTCCCTCCTCCTTGGTGAAATCCCTCTTCCCTGTAGTCACCTTTCCCCACTTCCCTCTTAATTATTCCTTCCTCTTCCCTACTCCCTTCTCTGACTACCACTGACTACCTCTCTATTCTTGCCTCTTTCCTTCTACTCCCTCCTCTTCCCTTTCCTTTCTACCTGCTCTTTTTTGTTCTTCCCTCCCTTATCCTGTTTCCTCCTCTGTCTCCTTCTTCCTCATGCATTTTTCCTCTTCCCTCCTGTTAGGTCATTTTCTTTCTTCCCTACTCATGTTTTGTCCCTCATCTTGACACTTTCTTCCTATTACCTCCTCCATTTGCTTTCATCCACCTTCCTCTTCCTCTTCCAATCTTTTTCCTCCTCTCTAATCCCTCCTCTTCCCTCATATCTCCTTATAACTCCTTTATCTTTTCTTCCCTCCCCTTTATCCAATTCCCTCTTCCCCTCTTACTTCCACCATCCTCTACCATTCATCTCCCTCTTTTTCCTTCCTTCTGTTTTCTCTGCAATCTTCTTCCTTTCTCTCTCTTCTTTTCTCCTAATTATTCTTTCTTCTTCAACACTCTTCTTATTTCTCCCTTTCCCTCCTGACTCCTCATTCCCAACCTCTTTTCTTCCCTCCTCCCACTTCCCTCCCCTTTAATTCTCCTCCCTTAATACCTTTACCCATAAATTCATATTTCATCCTCTTCCCTATCCTTTCTCTTCTCTCTTTTTTTCCTTTCAAATCTTCTGCTATTCTCGCCACCCTCCTATTCCCTAATCAGTCATCTTCCCTTCTCCATCCCCTTCTCTCTTATCTTCTTTTTCTTTTCCCTCTTCTTTGTTCTTTCTTCCTCCCTCTTCATTACTCTTCCTCTCCCACTCTTTCACTTTACTCTCTGCTCCTTCAGTCCTACTCTTATCTCATGCCTCATTTCCCTCCCCTTTTCTCCTCCTTCCTCCTCCTCCTCCTTGCTTCCTTTTACCTCTGACCTTTTCTTTCCTGTTTAGTCCTCTACTATACTCTTCCCTCCTTCCTCATTTTCCACTCCTCTGCTTTTCAGTCCTCCTTACACTTTCCTCCTCCCTTCTCTCTCATTTTTTCCAATTCCCTCATCCCTGCTCTTTGCTCCAACCAATACTTCCCTTATCATTCTTCTTCCTTCGTTTTTCTCTTTTCTATTGCCTCCTCCCACCCTGCCATTTGACACTTTTATATTAACTTCTTCCGTCAATTTCCATCATCCTTACTCTTTTCTCCTGCTTTTACTCCTGCCTCACTGTTCAACTCCTCTCTTCCTTTTCTTTCTTTCATTCTCTACCATCCTCTTCTCTTTTTCCTCACCATTCCACCTCCCTCTTCCATCCTCTTTCCTTCTTTTTCCTCCACATTCTTCTTATCATCTTTCTTCTTTTCTTCTATTCATTCCTTACATCCTCTTTCCCCTTTCCATCCTTATTCCATCCCTCACTTCCCTCCGTCATCCTCTCTTCTTAGGTCCCCTCCATCCTCTCTCTACATAAGCCTTCATTTCGCTTTCAGCCTCCTATTTCGTCCTCCATTCAGCCTCCATCCTACCTCTACTTCTCTCCTTCCTCCTTCCTGTCCTCTCTTCTCTCATCTGTGTTCTTCTCTCCTCCCTCTCTCCTCTTCCCTCTTCCATGCTGTTCTCTTCCCTTTCCTTCCTTTCCTTTCCTCTACTTCTATTCTCACTCTCTTACTTCCTCTTTTCTAATCTCTCCTTCATGTTACCCTCACTTTCTGACCTTCTCTTTTCTTTATTTTTTTCTTTTTTTCCTTTGGGTTAACCTTCTTATTTAGCTTCTCAAGGATCATGAATTGTATGCTCAATGTTCTGTATTTATGGCTAGAATTCACTTATTAGTGAGTACATACCATATTCATCTTTTTGGGTCTGGGTTATCTCACTCAGTACAGTGTTTTCTATTTCCTTCCATTTGCATGAAAAATTCAAGATGTCATTGTTTTTTACCGCTGAGTAAAACTCTAAAGTGTACATGTGCCACACCTTCTTTAACCATTCTTCTATTGAGGGGCACCTAGATTGTTTACAGGTTCTTGCTATTACAAATAGTGCTGCTATGAACATAGTTGAACAAATGCTTTTGTAGTATGATTGAGCATCTCTTGGGTATATTCCCAAGAGTGGAATTGCTGGGTCCTGAGGTAGGTTGACTCCCAGTTTCCAGAGAAACTGCCACACTGATTTCTAAAGTGGTGGCACAAGTTTGCATTCCTACCATCAATGGGTGAGTGTTCCCCTTACTCCACATCCTCTCTACCATGGGCTATCATTGGTGTTTTTGATTTTAGCTATTCTGACAGGTGTAAGATGGTATCTCAGAGTTGTTTTGATTTGCATTTCCCTGATCGCTAAGGAGGTTGAGCATGACCTTAAGTGTCTTTTGGTCATTTGAACATCTGTTGAGAATTCTCTGTTGAATTCAGTGCCCCATTTTTTAAATTGGGTTAATTAGAGTTTTAATGTTTATTTTCTTGAGTTCCTTATATATTTTGGAAGTCATACCATTGTCTGATGAAGGGTTGATGAAGATCTTCTTCCAATCAGTAGGTTGCATTTTTGTTTTAATGACAGTGTCTTTTGCTTTACAGAAGCTTCTCAGTTTCAGGAGGTTCCATTTATTCATTGTTACTCTTATTGTCTGTGCTACTGGGGTTCTACTTAGGAAGTGATCTCCTGTGTCCGTGTGTTCCAGTCTACTTTCCATTTTCTCTTCTCTCAGGTTCAGTGTGGTCAGATTAATATTGAGGTTGTCAATCCATTTGGACTTGAGTTTTGTTCATGGTGATGGATATGGATCTATTTTCATTCTTCTACAGGTTGACATCCAGTTATGCCAGCACCATTTGTTAAAGAAGCTTTCCTTCTCCCTTTCCCTCTTCCTTCTCTTACCTACATTCTGCTCCCTTCTATTCCTTGCCCTTCCTGATTTTTCCTGTTCCTGCCTCTTCTCCTACCTCCTCTCCCCTCCAATTCTCTCCTCTCTTCTATTCCCATCTTTATTTTTCTCATTCTTCATTTCTTATAATTTTTCTTACTCGTTCCTCATCCTCACTATTCCCTCATCACTTCCTATGGTGCTTTCCTCCTCCCCTCTTTCCTCCTTTGTCCCCATTCTCGAAGTATCCTGTACTTTACTCTTCCCTCATCTTTTCTTCCTCCTCTTCCCTCCCCATTTCTTCCTTTTTCCTGCCCCTTCTTTTTTTCCATATTCCTTCACTTTTTCTATTTCTTCCTTTTGTTCCTCTCCAAATATCTTCTCCATGATTTTAGCCTCTTACCTCTCTGTCCTTCTTTTTTTATTGATTTTTAATAAGCTGTACATTTTTCTCTGCTCCCCTTCCTGCCACTTCCCTACCATTCATCCTTTTCCCAAAGTCACCATGCTCTCAATTTACTCAGGAGGTCTTATCTTTGTTTATTTCCCATATAGATTAGATCTATGCATGTCTCTCTTAGTGTCCTCATTGCCTCCCCGGCGCATTTCTTTCCTCCTCAGTCTTCTTCCACTTGCTGACCTATCTTCCATTTCCTTCCTCTTTTGTCTTGCCCCTTTCCCTCTTTCCTTTTCATTCCTCTTTCCTTTGCCCTTCTTTTTCCTCCCACTCACTCTTCCCTGATCTTCCATTGTCCTTTCACTTCTCTCCTCTTTTATCCATCCCAACCATTTTCATCCCCTTCCGTCTGTCTTTCTCTCCTTTCTGACGTTCTTCTTCCTTGTTCCTTCTTCCCTTCTCTTCCCCATTCTATCCTCTTTAATGTCTCCTGCTTGGTCTTCCTTTTCATTCACTCTCCTTTTAAATCCCATTTTTCCCAATATTTTCCTTTATCGCACTTCCATATTCCCTTATTTTCTATTAGTCTTTCCTCTTCAAGTCTCCCTCCTTTTCATTCTTCTCCTTTCCCTACTCATCTCTACTCCTTTTGTCTCACTTCCCCACTATTTCCCCATTGTCCACTTTATCCTCTCTTTTCCTTTCCTCTACTGTCCTTTCTATCTTTCCTCTCTTTCTTACTCTTTATTCGTTGTCCCCTGCTGCCTCATTATGTACCATACATGATATCCAGTTATGACAGCACCACTTGTTAAATATGCTTTCTTTTCAATGTGATATTTTTTGCTTTGTCAAAAAATAAGTGTTTGAAGGTATCTGGATTAATATCCGGGTCTTCTATTCGGTTCTATTGATCCTCCTGTCTGTTCTTATGCCACCATCAGGCTGTTTTCAATACTGTAGCTCTGTAGTAGAGTTTGAAGTAAGGGATTGTGATGCCTCCAGAAGTTCTTATATTGTACAGGATTGTTTTGGCTGTCCTTGGTTTTTTGCTTTTTCATATGAAGTTCCTTCAAGCTACATGAAGAATTTTGCTGGGATTTTGCTGGGCTTTGTGTTGAATCTGTAGATTGCTTTTGGTAAGATTGCCATTCTTACTATGTGAATTCTGCCTATCTTAGAGCAGGGGAGATCTTTCCAATTTCTGGTGTCTTCTTCAATTTCTTTCTTCAAAGATTTAAAGTCCTTGTCATACACCTCTTCCACTTGTTTGGTTAGAGTTACTCCAAGATATTTTATGCTATTTCTGGCTATTGTGAGAGGTGTTGTTTCTATGATTTCTTCCCCAGCCCTTTTATCATCCATGTACAGGAGGGTTACTGATTTTTTTGCAGTTAATCTTGTTTCCTGCTACATTACTGAAATTGTTTACGAGTTGTAGATGCTCCTTCGAAGAATTTTTGGGATCGCTTATGTTAAACTATCATATCATCGGCAACCAGAGAGAGTTCAACTTCTTTTCCATTTTGTATCACCCTGATCTCCTTTTGGTGTCTTATTGCTCTAGCTAGGACCTCAAGAACTATATTGAATAGGTATGGAGAGAGTGAACAACTTTGTCTTGTTCCTGATTTCAGTGGAAATGCTGGGAGTTTCTCTTCATTTAGTTTGATATTGGCTGTTGCCTTGCTGTATATTGCCTTTATTATGTTTAGGTGTGTTCTTTGAATCCCTGCTCTCTCAAAGACCTTTATCATGAAGGGATGTTGTAATTTGTCGAACTCTTATTCAGTATCTAATGAGATGATCATGTGGTTTTTATATTTCAGTGTGTTTATATGGTGGATTACGCTGACAGATTTTCATATGTTGTTCCATCCCCGCATCTCAGGGATGAAGTCAATTGATCATGTTCGATAATGGTTCTGATATGTTCTTGAATTCGATTTGCCAGTATTTTTCTTAGTATTTTTCATGAATGGGATTGTTCTATAATTCTCTTTCTTTGTTATGTCTTTCTGTGGGTTGGATATCAGGGTAATTATAGCCTCATAAAAAGAGTTTGGCATTGTTCCTTCTGTTTCTACTGTGTGTAATAATTTGAGAAGTATTGGTATTAGTTCTTTTGGAAAATCTTGTAAATTTCGAGCTGAAAACGTCTTGTCCTGGGTTTTTTTTTGGTTGGAAGACTTTTGATGACTGTTTCTATTTCTTCAGGTCTGTTTAATTTGCTTATCTGGTCTTGATTTAATTTTGGTAAGTGATATTTATCCATAAAATTGTTCATCTCCTTTACGTTGTCTTATTTTGTAGAGTACATGTTTTCAAAATATGATCTGATGATTCTCTGGATTTTCTCCATTTCTATCGTTATGTCCCCCTTTTCATTTCTGATTTTGTTAATTTGGATATCCTCTCTGCCTTTTGGTTAGTTTAGATAAAGGTTTGTCTATTTTGTTCATTTACTCAAAGAACCAACTCTTTGTCTCATTGATTCTTTGTGTTTTTTTTGATTCTATTTTCTTGATTTCAGCTCTCAATTTGATCATTTCCTGTCATCTAGTTCTCTTGGGTGAGAGTAGTTCTTTTTGTTCTAAAGTTTTCAAATGTTCTGTTAATTCACTAGTGTGAGATTTTTCCAACTTCTTTATGTAGACATTTAGTGCTATGAACTTTTCTCTTAACACTGCTTTCATTGTGTCCCATAAATTTGGGTATGTTGTATGGTCATTTTTATTGAATTTTAGGAAGTCTTTCATTTCCCCCTTTATTTCTTTTTGACCCATTGATGATGCATGTGAGCATTGTTTAATTTTCATGTGTTTGTGAGCTTTCTGGTATTAGTATTGTTGTTGACTTCTAGTTTTAAACCATGGTGATTTGATAAGATACATTGGGTTATTCCAATTTTTTGTATTTGTTGAGGTTTGTTTTGATATTGGCTGTTGGCTTACTGTATATTGCCTTTATTATGTTTAGGTGTGTTCTTTGAATCCCTGCTCTCTCAAATACCTTTATCATGAAGGGATGCTGTATTTTGACGAACTCTTATTCAGTATCTAATGAGATACTGTTCTCATGCCTAGCTCCCTGTCCCGCCCAGTCATCTTGCCAAATATATGAGCCACTTTCTCTCTTGCAGATCGCAAACTGAACCCATCCCATGCCCCCTTTCTGCCCATACCATGTTTTTACTCTTTATGCACACAGGTATCGTTTTGTTTTCCTTCTTCCTTATCCATCAACTTCATCCTTCTTTCACAACCCACCCAATTGCCCATAGGGGTGCATGCTATCTGGTACATGATCCTCACTGCAGCATACATCTTGCCTTCCCCTCAGAGTCCTGACATTTCCATTTGTCCCCCCTTCCTAATCTCCTGACACCTCCAACATCTTGTGCTTAGCCCCATCTTTGTTCCATCCCATCCTTCTAATGCCCCCTAAGCCTTCTGTATCCTCACCACCCTCTAGTATCTGGCCTCTTCCCTTCATCTCTACCCTGTTCCTGAGTTTCCTGCTCTTTTCCCCAACTTTCTGTTGTTCTGCTGACAATTATTCCCTTTCAGTGTGCCGCCTTCTCTCTTCTTCATCTACATTCTCTTCTCCTGTATTCTTCCCCAGTGATCTACCATAAACCTCACCATCTTCCCCTCCTCTTCAGTCAACTCTACATACATTACATGTCCTATAGCCTTCCAAACTCACCCCAGGCTCCTTTTTGCCTCACCAGGGTTCTGCCCATCTGCCCAGAGTCATGGATTCTTCAGAATACTCAATACCTTTCTGTTCTTCTGCCCTACACTTCATTGTCAAATGGTTGCCTACAACTTCTGCTCTGTCACCTCCCTCATCCTACTTCCTAGTCTCTATACTATTTATTATCTTTTACACTTTTTATTTTATATCCCCTACTCACCTATTGCCTAGTTCTCAATTCTCCAACAATCATTTTAGCACTGTGACTTTGTCTTCAGCTTCCTAGCTCTGCTCTTCTGTCTCCCCTCTTTATTGGTCTTCCCCTGCTTCTTTCTCCATTTCACTCCTTCTATGGAATCTTTCATCCTTTTCTTTTCACTCCTCCTCTATCTTCCTACTCTATCCTCTCAATCCTCCCTTTCCCTTCATTTCTTCCTCTGTCATGCACTTCCCTCCTTCCTCCTGTTCCATTCCTCCTCCTTTACTTTTTATTAGTCCTCTTCCTTCTCCCCTCTGGCTCTACCCTTCCTTCCCTTTTTTCTCTTCCCTCTTTCCTCCTATTGTGTCATGTTCCTTCATCCCTAGCCTTTCTTTATGCTCCTTGTTTACTCAAGTTCAATATTATCCCCCTCCATCTGCTACCCTTCTTTTTCCACTTCCTCCCTGGTCCATACTCTTTCCTCCTTCCTATTTGCTTAGCTTCCTTTTTCCATTCCCTCTTTTACCTCCTATTTCCTTCTTCAAGTTCCCACTTTCCACCTCTCCCTTTCCTCTTTTCTTCTTCATCTATTTTCTTTTCGCTCATCTACACTCTTCGATTCTCTTCCCTCAACTCTCTTTCTACCAATCTCTTTCCTCCTCTTCAACCATCCTACATCCCTTGTCTTCTCTCTTCTCTTCACCAACCTCTTATCCTCACAACCTCCTCCTGACACTTTCTTTTTTTTCTCCTTCTCCCTACTCTCTTCACCCACCTTCGACCACTTATTCCATTCCCTCCTTTTCTATCTTCTTTAATTGTACTTCCCTTCTTTTCCTGCCTTGCTCTCTCTTTTCACTTCCCTTTTTTCCTACCTGGATCCTTCCGTCTCTCCCTCTTTCGCTTGCATCTTCTCTCATCCTCTTCCCTCCTCTCACATCTTCCCTCCCATCTTGTTCCTTTTCCAGTTTCTTTCTCTTTCCCTTGCCCTCCTAACCCCTTATCCAACCACTTCTCTCTTCCCTCTTCCTTCCTCTCCCTTCCATCATTTCTATCCTTTCTTTCTTCCCTCATATTTCCTTCTCCTTTACCCCTCCTCACTTCTCTTCCCTCACTTCTATATCCTCCATGACTCTTCTTTCTCTGACTCCCTCCTTCCTTTTTCCTTTTCTAATATTCCTCTCCTCTACTGTCGTCTCTCTTCATCTTTGCTACTACCTCTTCTGCCTTCCTCTGCCCTACTCCTTCTGCCTTCCACCCTTCTCACGCCTATTCTATCTTCTTTCTTCTTTCCTCTGTTATTTCCTCCTTGTATCTCCATCGTCTTCCCTCCTACCTACACTTTCCTTCTCTCTAGTCCCTCATATTCCCACTTCATTATTTTCTACTTCCTCTACTACACCTCCTAACATTTCTCAAATTCCCTCTTTCCTAGTCTTCCATTCTCTTTCTCTTCCCTTCTGCCCTCACTTTCCTCTTGCATCCTTCCACTTATCCCCTCCCTACACTTCCTTCCTTCCTCCATTTCTCTCATCCCTTCTATTCCCTCTTTCATCTGACCAAACTTTTCCACATCCCTCTTCAGAACTCTTCCTTCCTCTTCACTCATCCTGTCCAGTTTTTCTCCCTCCTCTTTCCCTCCTTCCTCTTTCTTCCCCTTCCCTCCTTCTTCCTCTTTCATCTTATCTCATCTCTCCAGTTCCCCCTTCTCCCCCAGTTCCTTCAATTTTCTTCCATGATTTTCCTTTTTCCTTCCTCCTCCCTTCATCCCTCCTCCATACATATACTCCTCTCTATTCACCCCTTTTCCTTTACTTCTATTCTTCCCTTTCCCTCCCTCCTCCTTGGTGAAATCCCTCTTCCCTGTAGTCACCTTTCTCCACCTCCCTCTAAATTATTCCTTCCTCTTCCCTACTCCCTTCTCTGACTACCACTGACTACCTCTCTATTCTTGCCTCTTTCCTTCTCCTCCCTCCTCTTCCCTTTCCTTTCTACCTGCTCTTTATTGCTCTTCCCTCCCTTATCCTGTTTCCTCCTCTGTCTCCTTCTTCCTCACCCATTTTTCCTCTTCCCTCCTGTTAGGTCATTTTCTTTCTTCCCTACTCATCCTTTGTCCCTCATCTTCACACTTTCTTCCTACTACCTCCTCTATTTACTTTCATCCACCATCCTCCTCCTCCAATCTTTTTCCTCCTCTCTAATCCCCCCTCTTCCCTCATATCTCCTTATAACTCCTTTATCTTTTCTTCCCTCCTCCTTCATTCAGTTCACGCTTCCCTTTGCTTCCACCCTCTTAGCCCCTTTGTCTGTCTCTTTTTCCTTCCTTCTGTTTTCTCTGCAATCTTCTTCCTTCTACTTTCCTCTCACTTCTTCCCTCCTTAATATCCCTTCTTCTTCACACTCCTCTCCTCCCTCCTCTTCCTTATCCCCTTTCCTTTCCTCCTTCCACTTCTCTCCCCTTCACTCCTCATCCCTACTTTCATTTCCCTCTTTTCTCCTTTATCTATTTTACTCTCCTCCCACTTCTTCCCTATTCCTTCCTCTAGAATCATCTTTCCTCTTTCCCTTTTTCATTGCTCATCTTCCCTCCTCCCTTCCCAAATGTCCTCCCTTCTCTCTACCCTTCTTTCCTTCCTCCTCGTCTCACTTCTTTCCTCTTCCACCCACAGTTTTCCTCTTCGTTCCCTTTGTTCTCCCTGCTTGCACCTTTTCCTTTTTCCCTCTACTCCCCCTCCCTCCTCACCTCTCATTCTCTTGACCATCTCTAGTCCTCTCCATCTATCCTGCTCTTTTCCTTTCTCAATTTCCTTTCATCTTCATTTTTCTTCTAAGATTTCTCCTTTTTTCTTCCCTCCTGCCTTTTATTCCCCATTGCCTCCTCTACATGATACTTTTCTACAATTTCTTCCTCTTCCATGTTCTCTCTTCTCTCCTCCTCTTCCACATTTTTCCCTCTTCCTTGCTCTCCTGTCATTTGCCCTCTTCCCTCCTTCCTCTTCACACCTCTCTCCAGTATTTTCCTCCCTCCTTCTTCCTCTTTCCTATGCTTTCCTCCTCCCTATTCCCTCCTACTTTCCCCTCTCTCTTTTATATTCCATTCTCTTCCTCTCTCCCATTTCCATTCCTTCTACATTCCTCCATTATCCTCCTTACTTGTTCTCTCCCCTCCCTTGCCTTTCTCAATTGTCTTCCCTTCTTTCCTTTCTGCATTCAATTCCTGCTTCTCTCTTCAGTCTACCAACCTCTTTCCTCCTCCCACTTCAGCCCTCCTCTCCTCACTTCCATCCTCCCTTGTGTTCCATCCTCTTCTCTAGTATTCTGTTTTTATTACTCTTCCCTCTTTCACAATCCTCCACTTTCTTGTTCTCCTTATTCCGTCTTCTCTCCTCCATCCTTTTCTCCTTCCCCTTCACACTTCCCTTCTCTTTCTTCTACTGCCAGTTTGCTCTTAACTCCACTTTTCTCTTCCTTCGTCTGTCCTTCCTTTTCTTTACCTTTATTTCCCTCCTTCCTCTTATTCCCTCTTGTTTGTCCCCTCTTCTTCTTTGTCTTTTCACTCAGTTTCTCTCCTGCTTCCTCTTTTCTCTTCCCTCCTCTTCTTTAGTCTTCTCTCTTCCTCCACCAACCCTTTTCCACTTTGACCTTCTTCCCCCTTCCCATTTCTTTTCTCTTACTTTCTCATCTCTCTTGCCATCACTTCTTATATTCAATGTCCCTGTCTTTCCACCTCTTCTACTGAACCTTACTCCCTCCTATCTATATCTCATTGTTTCTTTTCTTTCCTCCATCATCTTTCCTCTCTTATCTCTTCTCTTCCCTCTTAACTCCTATCCTCACATTCCCCTTTCCTCCATTTCCTTCTATCATCCCTTTACCTCCTATTACCTCCTTGTGGCTCTTCCCTCCTTCCTTCTTCCTGCTCTTTCATTCTGTTCTCTTCTTTCATAATCCTATTCTCATCCTTCCTCTTCTTTCCTACTCTGTCAACTACATTTTCCCTCCTATTGCAATCTTGTTCCTCTTTTCTCCTCTTCTTCCACTCTTTCCTCACATTCCTACTTATCCTTTCCTCCTTCCTTCCCCCTCCTGTTACTTCATCCTTCCTCTTACCTTCCCTTCTCTGTCCTCTTCTCCCTCCAACCTCTTCTCTATTCTTCCCTCTTCACCATCTGCCATTTTCTGTCCTCCTGTCTGTTCTCCACTTCCCTCTTCTCTTTTCATCATGTTTTTATTTCTCTCCTGTTACGATACCTTCTCTATTTCCTGCTAATCACTGCTACCTCCCCTTCTTTCTTACCTCCACCCTCTACTTTTGTTTTCCTTCCACTCTACTCCATATTCTTCCCTCATCCCTCCTTTTTCTTTCTTTTCCCATTTCCATCCTCTTCAGTACGCCATATAATATTCTACTCCTTCTTCCTCCCTCCTCATTTACTAAATTTCCCACTTCTCTTTTCTTTTCTCTTCCACATTCTCTCATATTTTCTCTTCTTTCTCCTCCATTCTCCCTCTTCTTCCTTTTCCCCTCCACTTTCTTCTCATAGATATTCCCTTCCATTTCATCTTTCTTCATCTTCCATCATCCATTCCCTTCCCTCATCTCACATCCCCACTTCCTTTCTCTTCCATTTTCCTTCTTATTTCCCTTCCCTCTTCTCTCCTCTTCCTTCATTTACCCTTTCCTCCTATCTCCTCACCCCTCATCTTCCCTCTACCCTCCTCTCTCATCTTGCCTTTGTACTTAATGTTAAAAAACCCTGTTCTTTCCACCTTCTTGCTTGTCCAACCATTCTTCTCCTTTTTTCTCTTTACTGCTTTTTCCTCTACCAAATTTTTTCCTCTTCTCTACTCCAACTTCTTCCCTTTCCTTCTCTTCATCTTCTTTCTTCTCCTCTGGCATGCTTCCTCTTCCCCCCCTTTCCTCATTTCCATTCCATCTTTATTCCCCTCTCCATTCCCTGCTTCTTTTCTCTTCCCTTTTCCCATGTCTTCTCTCCTCCCTCCTTTACTCTCCTCCATTTTTCTGTTTGCTTCTTCATTTTCTTTCCATCCTCTTTTCATTTCCCTCATCTCTACTCTTCACTTTTCACTTGCCTCTAAACTTCCTTACTCCTTCTTCTTCCCTACTCCATTTCCTCTCCTTTCCACGCTAATCTTACCTTCTTCCCTCATCTCTCCTCTTCCCTCCATCTTGTCCCTCTTCTTTCTCTCCTCTTTACAATTACATTTTCCCCTCCTCTCTCTCCCCTATCCTTTTCTCACATCTTTCTTTATTCTTATTCCTTCATCAATTTTTCCACCTATATCCTTTTCTCCCTTTTCTTCTCTCCTCACTCATCTTCCCTCCATCCTCCTTCCTCTGCTTTCCTCCTTTTCCTTCTTCTCTCATCTTTCCTCTTCCCCTTACTTCTTCCAGCCTCACCCTTCCTGATTCTTCTTTTTCCACTTTCCTTCACTCTCCCTTCCTCTTTCCTCTCCCTTCATTTTCCAATTCTAGCCTCTGTCTTTAATCCTGTTGTCTATGCCCTCCTCTTGTCTTCCTTCCACATTCCTGTTTTCTTTCAACATCCTTTTGCCTCCACACTCAACTCCACTATTCCCTCCTATTCACAACTCCTCCTCCTTTCTTCCTCCTCTTTCATCCTCCAGCCACTTATATCTGCCCTACTCTTCCTTCTGTCTATTCCAGCCTCCATCCACTTCCCTGCACTTTTCTCCTCTTAACTCATCTTTGTCTTCTCTTGTCTCTTCATCTTTTTTTATCCATCTTCCTTCTTGCTCTTCCTTGCTTACTACCCTTCTCTATTCCCTCATCTTCTCTTAATTTTCCTCTTGCCTCCCGTACCTTCTTCCATAATCCTGATTACCACTTTCTATTCCCTTAGTTCTCCTCTGATCTCTATAAATTTCTTCCTTTTCTGCCCTCTTCCCTTTTTCTTCCTGTTATTTTTCTCTCCCCTTTCTGCTCTTCCTTTTCAACTTCCCTTTTCTCCCCTCCTAGATTCCATTTCTACTTCCCTCCACTTTTTACTTCTTTCCTTTTTCTTTTCCTTCTACATTCCTTTTCTCTTTTCTACCCTCTAAAACCCTCTTCCCTTGTTACTACACTTTAACACTGTACTCTCTTATTTTTTTTGGTTAGCTATTCTTTCCTCTTCCCCTTTCCTTCTTTCTTTTTCTCTACACCTCTCACTTCCCTCTTCTTCCTTCACCAGTCCTCTAACTACACTCCTCCCTACACCCTCCAATTTTCTTCTCTCTCTTTATCCCTTTCTCTCTTCTCCTTTGCTTTCCCTCCATTCTCTTTTAGACCTTCTGTCCTCATTCCCACTCCATTTTCTTCCATTCTCCCTCTTCTTCAACCATCCTTCTCTTTCAGCCTCCCTCCTCTTCCATCCTTTCTCTTTCTCCCTCCTCCATCTTTATTCCACCTCTTCTTTCCCCTTCTCTACTCCATCATTTTCACATCAAACTCCTCCTGCCTCTTCCCTTCTCTTGTCCTCTTCTTTCCACTTCCCATTTCTTCATGTTTCTATTCCTTCCCTCTCTCTTTCCTTTCATTTCTTCATCCTCACTCTTTACTTCTGTCCTCTTCCATCCTCCCTTTTCCTCCTCTTATCTCAACTTTCACCTCGATTTTTTCTCTTTTCCCCTCTTTCTTCCTCTTTCATTTTATCTTTCCTTCTCTCTGCTATTCTTTATTTCCCACTTTCTTATTCTTCCTTCTTCCATCCTCTGCCCTCCTTTCTTTTCCCACTCCTCTGGTCTTCTCCTTTTTCTACACTTCCCTATTTGATATCGGACAATGATCTTATACCTTATAAAGATTTGTCATGTATTGGTTTATTAAAACACTGATTAGCCAGTAGCCAGGAAGGAAGTATAGGCAGAGCGACCAGAACAGGAGAATACTGGGAAGATTAAAGGATCAGTTTGCAGTTGTCTTCCAGACAAATAGGAAGCAAAATGAGAATGCCTCACTGATAAAAAGTACCAAGCCACATGGCTTATACAAACAAGAATTAAGGACTAATATATGTTATAAGAGTTAATAAGAAATCTGAGCTAATATGCCAAGCAGTTTATAATTAATGTAGATCTCTGTGTGTTTCTTTGGGACAGAACTGCTGTGGGACCTGATGGGACAGAAACCTCTGTCAAAAAATGGTGCCAACATGGATAACTACATCCACTTAAAACCTGAGAGTGCTTGTTAAGGTATTCTAGACACAATAAGAGCCAAATGAAAGATGACTTCTTGGTAGCAGCATTTTCTTGGGTGGACTCTGTTTGCTAGAGTCAAGCATATCTCATTTAAAGGAGTCTTCCCGACTCAGCTTTAGCTGCAAAACTTTGCAGCCCTTTAAAATTAAAGGACCCTGCTCCAAAACGCTAAAATGGTGTTTATGAATAGCCAACAGTATGTTTCTTGGTGGTGACAGGAATTTGAAACTCCTTAGAGTTGTGGCAATAAACATGGCTCCTGCCAGTACCACTGTCAGAGACTAGGCTCTCAGAAAGTTAAGGAATGGGGTGGATCCAAATGTCAAAACCACAGCTTAAATCCTAGCCATATCGCTTAGCAAATTAAAGACTCATGTGGTCAGAAAAAGAGAGATTATACAGTAAAGATAGATACAAATGAAGTAAACTCTCTAAATGATTCATAATGTCTTTAAAAATATATGCAGAGTTGGGAAAAAAATAAAAAGGATAAAACCCGAGAGAGAGAGAGAGAGAGAGAGAGAGAGAGAGAGAGAGAGAGAGAGTTGTTGGGTGTGATGGCACACACCTTTAATCCCAAAACTTGGGAGGTAGAGATAGGCAGATCTCTGTGAATTCAAGGACAGATTGGTCTACAGAGTGAATTCCAAGATGGGCAAAGATACACTGAGACGCCTTGTCTCAAAAAAAATCAAAAATTTTAAAAAAATCGAGTTAATAATAAAGCCACATAAAGATGGAAAATACACAGAGAGTATGAATAGTGTATGTTATTGTGTTGTCTTTGTATTGTTTGATGGTTAAGTAATTAGCAACAGCTATTAAAAGACACTTGATTATAAATGCGAGTGGATTAATCCAACAAGCATGTTTTGAAAATGCCTTGACTTCCAAATTTAAGTTAAAAGGTATGTTACTTTGGAGAAGAGGTTTTGCATTTGTTTACACCAGAAATGAGAGGCTGTGATCCATTCTGGGCTAAGAAAAATCATGATTGCTCAAGGAAGACCCCCAAGAAATATCCAATAGGAGCAGATGACCCAGATGTCTGAGTTCTACATCCAGAGCAACCTCAAAACTGGTGACTGAGATGTTCAAGCCTCTCATAATATTCCAGTTAGGATTTGACCATAATTCAAAATTATCTTTAGGACCCTGTAAGATTATCAGCACATGCAATCAATAGGAAAACTACACACTCTTTCCCACAAATAAATTTTGGATGTTTTCTTTTTTTGAGTGTTAGTTACAAGTTGTTATGGATAATGGTCAGGAAGAAAGCTAAACAAAAAAGATTAGATTCAGAGTTCTTGTTTAGAAATAAAGGGGGAAATGCTATGGGACAATGATGTTATATGCTGTAAAGATTGGTCATGTATTGGTTTAATAAGTGCTGATTGGCCCATAGCGAGGAAGAAAGTATAGACGGGGCAACCAGAACAGGAGAATTCTGGGAAGATGAAAGGCTCAGTCTACAGTTGTCATGCAGACTAATATGAAGCAAATTGAGAGCTCCTCACTGAAAAAAGGTACCAAACCTTGTGGCTAACACAGACAAGAATTACGGGGTAATATAAGTTATATGAGTTAATAAGAAGCCTGAGCTAATAGGTCAAGGATTTTATAGTTAATGTAGATCTCTGTGTGTTTCTTTGGGACTGAAATGCTGTGGGACATGGTAGGAGAAAAATCTCTGTCTACGCCTACTCCTTTCTTTTAATTCCTTTTCCATTTTCTTTCCTCTTCTCTTCTCCCCATTTGAATTCTTCCCTCTATTCCCTTTTTTCTTTCCCTTCTCATAACTCCTTTTTCTTCCTTTCCATACTCTTCATTGTAGGCCCTATTACCTATTCTTTTGTCTTCCCTCCACTTTGATATCCCTCTTCTTCACTCCTTTCTCCAATTTCTCTTCTTTTCTCCATCACATTCCCACTACAATCCTCTTGCCTCTTCTATACTCTGCTCCTCTTCCTCCTCATCTCTCTTACCATCTCATTCCCATTTTTCCTATTCTCTCCTCTTCTCCCCTCTTCCCTGTTCAATCTGCTTCTTTCTTCACCTTCTCTCCTGCAAACCACCCTTCTCTGTGCTTTCCCTTACTACCTGTCTCTTCTCTCTTCCTTCCTCTTACGTTCACCCACCCCATCCTTTTCCTTTTCCCTTTGCTTTTCTCCTCCATCCATTTCCTTGTTCTTCCCTCTCCATTCTCTTTGTTCCTTACTGTTCTTCCCTCCTCTCTCCTCTATCCTAGTACCCGTTCCCTATACAATCAACTGCTTTCTCTCCTTTTCTGTCTTCCCACCACTTCCTGATTTTTCCTCATTCTTCCTTAAAACTATTTCTTACTCTTCTGAAATTTCTCCTCCTGCCTCCTTTCTGCCTTCTCTCCACCCCATCTCTTATTAGCTTCTCTTCCTCCTCTTTGCTTCTTGTTTCATTCCACTTACTTTTCCAATTCTCTTCAGTCTTCTTCTCTCTTTTCTCCTCTCCCATATTACTTCCTCCCTCCTTTTCTCCCCTTTCTCTAATTCTTTTTCCTCTTGTCTACCCTTCCATATTCCCTTCATTCTATGTCCTCCTCCTTTACCCTCCTCCTCTTTACTACTCTACTTTCCTACTGACTCTCTTCTCTTCTCTATTCTTTTCCTTCATCACACCTCTCCCCTCCATCCCCCTTGATTTTTAGCTTTCATCCCTCCTCCCTACTCTTTTCTCCTGCTCATTTTCATTCATTCCCTCCTCTTCAATCCTCGCTCCTCCCTTCTACTGCCTCCTCCTCCTCCCTTATATTTCCTGTTCCCTCTTACCTACTCTTCCCTTTTCTCCTGCATTCCCTACTCTTACCTCATTTGTCACCCTCCCTCCTTCCTCTCATTCCCTTTCATCTTTTCTTTTCTCTCCCCTCCTCTCTCTTCTTTTCTACTCATCTGGACTCTCTTTTCTATCTTGTTCCCACCTATTCCCTCCTCTCTACTGTGCTGTCTCCCATCTTCCCCCTCTTCCATTTTACCTCCTTTTTCCTACTTCATCCACTTTCACCCTTCCTCTTCACTCCTATTCTGTCTTTCCTCTTTTCCCCTTTTCAGCCTCTCTCCACTGCCCTACTCCTTACTCTTCCCTAATTTCTCCACTCCATCCAATTCCTGCTCTCTTCACTCTCTCAAACTTAACCTCTTTTTTCACCTTCTCTGTGGAATTCTGTCTTTCCTCTTTTCCACTTTTCAGGCTATTTCTACTGCCCTACTTCTTACTCTTCCCTACTTTCTCCACTTCATCCAATTCCTGCTCTCTTCATTCTCTCTTACTTAACTTCTTCTTCTGCCTTCTCCCCTCTTCCCGTCTCATAACTCTTATATCAATTCCCCTCCTCCCTCCTCTTTTTTCATCCCCTTCTGTCTTCCCTCCAGTTACCTCTCATGCCTCTTTTCTCTCCTCTTTCTTCCTCCCTCCTCCTCCCCCTTGCTTCTTTTTCCCTCTGACCTTTTCTTTCCTACATAGTTCTCTACTATAATCTTCCCTCCTCCCTCCATTTTCCACTCCTCTGCTATTCACTCCTACTTACACTTTCCTCCTCCTTCTTCTCTCTCTTTTTTTCCTTTTCCCTCTGCCCTGATCTTTGCTCCCCCCAATACTTTCCTTATCATTCTTCTTCCTTCATTTTTTTCTATTGCCTCCTCCCACCCTTTACCTTCACCACCTCTTCCTGACTTTCCCCTCCCTCCCATTTCCTCTTCCATCCTCTTTACCCATTGTTCCTTTTCTTTTTTTCTTTCCTCTTCCCTTGTAGACACTTCTATATTAACTTTTTCTTCCCTCCACTTCCATCATCTTTCTTCTTTTCTCCTCTTGCTTTTCCTCCTCCTCACTGTTCAATTCCCCTCTTCTTTTTCTTTCTTTCATCCTCTACCATCCTCTTCTCTCCCCCCTCACCATTCTACCTCCCTCTTCTATCCTCTTTCCTTTTTTGCTCCACATTCTTCTTATCATCTTTCTTCTTTTCTTCTATTCATTCCTTACATACTCTTTCCCCTTTCCATCCTTATTCCATCCCTCACTTCCCTCCATCATCCTCTCATTTCTGCACTCTTCCCTTGACTCTCTTCTTTTTTCCCTCATCTTCTACCTTCCTTTTCCCTTTCCCAATCTTCCCTCATATCCCACTTCCCTCTTCAGTCCTTTTCCATCCTCTCCCACATCTTCCATTCTTCCTCTACTCACCAATTCCTCCCATTCCCTCTCTTTCCTCATCCCTACACTTTCCTTCTCACTTCCCTTTAATCTTCATTGCTCTTTCCGGATCACTCCCTTTCCTCTTTTTTCTGTTTCCCTCTTTCGACCTCCTTTTCTCTTATTATCCCTATTACCTCATTCCCCTCTTCTTCGGTCATCTTCCCACTTACTTCCTCCATTTTCCTCTCTCCTTCACTTCCCATTTCTATTTTCTACTTTCCTTCTCTTTCATCCTTCCCCACCTTTCGTTCTCCATTCTCTTATCTCCCCGTTTCTATTTACACTATTCTCCACTTCCTATTTTCATCCACTATTCTCTTCTCTTCTTCCTCTCTATACCTTTTGTTTTCCTATCTCTTCCTTCTTCCCTCTTCACACCTTGTCACTCCCCTTCTCTCATCCTTCTTCTTTACTTCTCTTCCCTTCTCATCCCTAGTACCTCCTGCTGCCTTTTCCTTCCTCTTCTATCCCTTTCCTGTCTTCTTTCCTCTTTTCCCTCTTCCCTCTTTCATAACCATCTTCCCGATTCCCTTTTCTATCATATTCTCCCCATTCCCTTACACTCTTCTTTTCCTCATCCCTTCTTCCCTGTTTTTCCTTCATGTTCCTTTATCCTCTTCTTCTTTCCTCTGTTCCCTTTCCTATTTCATTCTCTTCCTTTCTTTTTATTTTTCCCTGTACTTCTTTCCACTTTCCTCTTTTTCTCATCTCTTCTATCATATTCTGTTTTTTCTACATTTTTTATTTCTTCTATTCTCTTCATACTTACCATTATCCCTCTCTTCCCTTCTCTTCCCTCTCCTCTTTCATCCTCTCTCCTCTTCCCTCCTCTCTTCTCCATCTTCCCTACTTTTCCTATTTCCTCCTTCTCCATTTTCTCTTCTACTTGTCTTTCTTTTTCATTCTTCATCCCTGATCCCTGCTCTTCTCCCACTTTCCTTCTGTTATTTGCCTCCTCTTTTATTCTTTTCCTTTACCACACTTCTCTTCACCCGATTCCCTTCAACCTTCTCTTTCCTCTTTTTTCATCTCTCTCCTCATCCACCCACTCTTCTTTTCACAATTTCTTCCTATTTTTTCCTCCTTCTCCCCCGGTTCTTCCCTCATACCTCTTCTTTGTTTCTTACTTCTCATCCATCTGCTCTCCTTTACCCTCTTCTGTCTGAATCAAACATCCCTACCCTTACCTCTTGACTCTTCTTGATTACCCCCCCTTCCTTCCTCTTCCCTCCTCCCTACCCTTTTCTCTTCTCTTATGTCTTCTGCCCTCTTTCCTTCTCATAACTTACTTTTCTTTCCCCATCTTCTCTCTTATCTGCTCCCCCTGTTCCTTATTTTCTTTCCCCCACTGCCTCCTCTTCACTCTTCATTCCTGTTAACTCTTTTTCCCTCTTCTCCTCTTCCCTCTTCCTCTTCTATCTTCTCCTCTTCCACCTTTTCATGCCCATCCACTTCCCTAGGTTTCCGTCTTCTCTTCCTTCACCTGTTTGTCGACTTAACTTCCCTTCCCTTTTCCTTTATATTCTCCCTTACCTAGTCTTAATTATTCCCTTCTCTTGTCCATCCTTTCTTCCTTTTATATGCTACCTCATCTTTTCCCTCTTCCCTCCTCTCTCATCTTTCCTAATCCACAGTCTTCCTTTTTCCCTCCTTTTCCTTCCCTCTTATTTACTTCCCCTCCTCCATCCTGTTCCCCTTCTTCTTTCTTCCTTATTGCCCTTCTTCCACAATCATCAACATTTCCTCTTTTTCCTTGTTTTTTCTCCCTTGCTTTTCCTCTTCCCTCCCCCTTTCTCATCACTCTTCTTCCCTTTTCTTTCTTGCTTCCTTATCTTCCCTCTTACCTATTTGTTTGTCTTCCCTCTACTTCAATCATCCATACTCTTGCTCTCTCTTTTCTATCTTTTTTATTCCCCTTTCTCCTCTCCCTCTCTCCCTGAGTTTTTCACTACCTTACTCTCCTCTTTTCCTTTATCTTCTCTCGTCTTTTCCCCCTGTTTTCTCCCTTACCTTCTCTTTCCTTTTCTTACTTCCTCTTGCCTACTTCTCTCTTCAAATTCCCTCTTCCTTCTTCTCCCCTCCTCCCTCTTTCTCCTACTCCTTCTTTCCTCCTCTTCACTATATTCCTTATTCTTTTTCCTTCTTTTTTCTCCTCTTCTCTCCTCCATCTTCCCTGCTCTGTACTCTTCTGTGCTCTTCCATCATCCCTCCTCCCCCTTGCCTTCCCCTTTCCCATTTCATCTTTACTACATTATTTCCCCTCTCTTTATATTCTCTTTCATTCTGTTTTCATTTCATCTTCCTTAATCTTCTCTCCTTCTTGGTGTTCCCTTCTTAATTCCCTTCCCTCCTCAATTTTCTTCACTTGACTGTCCTTTTCCCTCCTTCCTCCTCTTTACCCTTTCTTTCTCCCTCCTCTACACTTCTCCTTCCTTTGTCTTCCTCTTTTATCTTTTCTCCTGCATCCCTCTCCCTCTTCTTTCCTCCCTCTTCCTTTTTATTTCTCTTTCACTTTCTTCATTACTCAACTTCTCTCCTCTCTTCTTCCCATCCTTTCTCCTTTTATAAAAAACATTCTTCCACCCTGCACTTCCCTTCAACCTATCCTGTACTCTGCCATCCTATTTATGCCTTCACCTCATCTCCCCACTTCCCTCTTTTCCAATCCCTCTTTTCCTCACTCTTCACTTCTCTTTGATGTTCTATCTTCTTTCATTTTTTACCACACATATCTTCCCTCTTTTTTCCTCCAACTTTCGCAATACACTCCCTCTTCTCTGCCCTGCTCTCCTCTATTCTACACCTATAACATCCTTTAACCAATAACCCACTTTAATTCTACCTTTTTATAGCCTCTCCGCTGATTCCCACTTCTTTCAGCCTCCCTCCTTTTCCCCATTTTCCCCTCTTGTCTAATTTCCCCTCACCATTTTTTTCTTTGGGATGTCTTTCTTTTTACTGTGAATTTTTGTTGCTCTCATTGATTGATAAATAAAGGAGCTTTGGCCTATGACAAAGCCAAGCGGAGATACAGGAGAGAGAGGGTGAAGTCTAGGAAATGCCTGAAGACTCCCAAGAAGCAACATGCAAGCAGACCAGTAAAAGCCATGAGCACATGACAATATACAGATTATTAAAAATGGCTTAATTTAAATGTAAAAACCAGCTAATAATAAGGATGAGATAACAGCCCAGTATTTACAGATAATAGTAAGTCTTTGGGTGGCTATTCAAGAGCTAGTAGGAGGGAGAGAGATCTCTGATTCACGTTCTTTTCCATCTCACCTGTTCTTCTGTCGTCTTCCCCCTTCCCTCCTTCATACTCTATTCTTTTCTTCATCCATTTTCCTTAATCTCCCTCCATCCCCCATTCTTCTTCTCTTCTTTCTCTCCACTTCCACCTTCCCTCATCTTCTCTCCTCCCTTATCTTCATTACTCTCTCTTTTTACTTATTTTCTGCCCCACTCCATTCCTATTCCTCCTCTTCTCTTCAAAGTTTTCCCATTTTCCTCTTCATTTCTTCATCCTCTTCTTCCCTCCTTCTTACTCTACCTTCCTGGCTCTTCTTTCTTCCTCTTTCCCTTTCTGTCTTTTCTTCTTCTTCTTCTTCTTCTTCTTCTTCTTCTTCTTCTTCTTCTTCTTCTTCTTCTTCTTCTTCTTCTTCTTCTTCTTCTTCTTCTTCTTTTCCTCTTCTTCTTCTTCTTCTTCTCTTCCTCCTCCTCCTCCTCCTCCTTCTTTTTCTCTTTTTCATTCTTTCCCTTTGCAAATTTCTCACCTTCCAGACACCCTCCTCTTTCATTTTCCCTCTGCATTCAACCCTACTCTCCCTCCTCTTCTTTCATCAATCCTCTTCCCTCTAACTTCTTCCTTTTATTGGTTCATCCATCATTCCCATCTTACATTCTACCTGCCCTTTCATCCTCCCCTCTTCTTCCCTCCCCCTCTTCTCTACTCCTTTCTCCTTCATTTTTTCTCCATAGTTGTAATTCCTCCTCTTACCTGTTTCTTCCTCTCTTCTACTCTATTCCTTCCAATTCCTTTCTCGATTGCTTCTCATTTTTCTTCCTCTACCATTTTTCTTCTTAGTTTTTCTTTAAGTCTTTCTTCCTTTTGCTCTTCCCTCCTTCTTCCTGTTCTCACCCTCCCTCTTCCTTCCTATTCCATCCTTTTCTCTTCTCTCTTCTCTATGTTTCTCAATACTGTTTCCTCCTCCCTGCACCTTTCTCTGTCATACTGTTCCAATCTCCTCTTTTCTTTCCTGTTTGTTCCTCCCCTCTCTTCACACTTCTTTTCTCTTCCTCCTTCCCTTTTTACTCTGATAATTCCTCTTCCCTTGACCCTCCTTTTCTTCCTCACTTTCTGTCTTCTTCCATCCTCTTTTCTCTTATATCTATCTCCCTCTTCCTTATTCTTCCATTTTCCCTTTACCCTTCATCCCTTCTCCTTCATCTTCCTCCCTCCATGTTTTCCTTCCATTCTTCTCCAATTATGTCTTCTTCATCTAACCATCCCTTCCCTTTTATATTCTCTTCTTATTATCCTTCTCTTCCCTCTACTTTTCTCCTCTCCTCTCTCCTCCCTTCTTGTCCTGTCTCAGCCAGTCCCACCTTTCCCCTCATTGTCACTCTTGATTCCTTCCTCCTCTCCACATAACTCCTCTTCCCATTTCCCTGTTTTCCCTCTTTCCTCCACTTCTCTCTCAACGCATTTTACATCTCCACTCCCCTTTCTATTGCCTCCTATCTTCCCTCTTCCATCCCTTTTTCTCAGGTTCCCAACTCCCCCATTTTGTTTTTTATTCCTCTTCCATACTTTCCCCACTCCCTGGTTCTTCCTTCTCCATACGTTTTTTTCCTCTTCCTACTTCCTTCCTCCTTCCCTTCTTTGCTTTTTCATTCTCTTCCCTCCTCCCTTGGTGCTGGAGAATTGTCTGTATTCTGTCAATCATGTTTTAAATAAACACTGATTGGCCAGGCTGGAGGTGTAGGTGGGAAAACCAGACAGGAAGTGGAAATGATGCAAGGAGAGCAGGAAAATTCTGGGGAGGAGGAAGTTGAATCCTCCCACTCCTGCCCAGACCACTGAAGCAGTAGGATATGAGCTGCCCCACTGAAAAAGGTATTGAGCCACATGACTAACATAGATCAGAAAAATGAGTTAATCAAGATGTGAGAGTTAGCCAGTAAGAAGCCTGACCTAATGGGCCAATCAGCATTATAACTTATAGAGATCTCAGGTGTGATTTTACTTTGGGACTAAACAGTTGGGGGAACAGGGTAGGACAGAAAAACACAAACAAGCCAGCCCCCATCATGTTACACTCCCTCCTCTTTTCTCTTCCATCCACCTTCCTCTTCCCTTGTCTTTCCCCTCCCTCCTCTTTTCTTTCCCACGTCCTTATTACCTCATCTTCTATTTCCCTTATCTTCACTCCCTCTTCTTCCCCTTCTTCCTTATTGCTCTTCTAGTCACTTACACTTTATTTCCTCATCTTTCTTCTCTCCCCTTCCACCCCACTCTTCTTCCTTCTTCCATGTGCATCCCTTTCTCCTCGTCGTCACTCTACCCTCTTTTTTTCTCATCCAAAACTTCCTTCCGTCCTCTTTACTCTTCCCTCATGTTTCCATATTGTCTTTCATCTCCCTTCTATCCCTTTCTTCCTTCTTTTTTCTCTACCCTCATCCTTTATTATTTATTCTTTTCTTCTTGCTTTCTTCCCTCTGCTCTCTCCTACCTCTGCTTCCCTCTTTTTTCCTTCATTTTCTTCCCTTTTCTGTCCTCTTATCTCTTTCCTCCTCCCTCCCCTTTCCTCTTTACTTTCCACATTACTCCTCTTTCCTTTTTTGTCCTCTTATCTAGTCTGTCCTCCCTCCTCTTTCTTCTTTGCTTCTCTTATCAGATTTCCCCTCTTTGCTGCACCTCTTCTTTTCTATCCTCCCTATTCTTTCTTTCCATTTCCCATACCCTCCTTTCCCTCTTCCATATTTCCTCTTCCATATTCTACTTCCTCTTACTTCCCTTCTTTCCTCCTCCCTCTCCCATTCTCTTTCTCTTTACCTCACTTTCCTGTTTCCTCTTTTTTCCTGGTCTTCCCTTCTCTTACTTCATTAATTTTCCTTTTGCTTCCCTTTTCTTTCTTTCCCATCCTTCTCTTTATTCTTAATCTCCTCATATTTTCTCTTGCCTCTTCCCACATCTTGCCCCCCTCTTCTTTCCTGCTTTTTTCTCTTCCTGTCACTCCTTCTGCCCATATAACCCTTATTGCTTCCTCTTTCAACTTCATTACACTACTCTCCCCTGATCTTCCTTTTCATCCTCTCTTCCATCCTCTTACCTATTGACATCATTTGCCTCTTCCCTACTCCTCCCTCATCTATCCTTTCTCTACCCTCTCTTCTCTCTTCTTCTCTACTTCTGCCTTCTTCTCACCCTTTCCCTTTCCATTCTCTTCCCTTTCTGCCTCTTTTTTTCTGCCTTCCTCTTCCCTTTTTCTTCCACTCTCTACTCCATATTTTTCCTCCTTTTCTCTCTTATTCTTGTTCTTCCTTACTCTCCTTTTCCATCTTTCCATCAATGTCCCTCCTTCTTCTTTTTACATAAACCTCTATTTCTATTTCACCCTCCTTTTTGCTCCTCCATTCAGCCTCTGTCCTACCTCCACTATCTCCTTCCCATCTTCTCTTCTCTCATTTTTCCTCTTCCGTCCTTCGCCCATCATCTTCCTTCTTCCATTCTGTTCTCTTTCTTTCCTTTTCTTTTCTCCTGCCTCTACTTCCATCTTCCCTATCTTACTTCTTATTTCTCCGCTCTCCTTCCTGTTACCTTCACCTTCTGATCTCCTCTTTTCTTTCTCCCTTTCCCTCGTCCTTCACTTCCCTCCTTTCTGCTCCTTTTTATTCCCTGCCCTTCCTCTTCCTTCCTTCTTCTTCCTCTTCCCTCTTCTTTCTTTTATTCCCATCTTCCTTTTTCTTATTCTTCCTTTAGCATCTTTTCCATATTCATCCATTCTTCTCACTGTTTTCTAATATCTTTCTACAGCTCTTACCCCCTTCTTCCTCATTACTCTTTTCCTCGTTCTGTTAGTGTCCTGTATTTTACTCTTCCCTCTTCTCTTCTTCCTTCTTTTTCCTCCCTCTTCCTTCCTTTATCTTGCTGCTCTCCATTCTCTTTCCTATTCCCTTCCCTTTCCTAAAGGTTCCTCATTTCTCTTCATTGTACCTTTCCCCTGATTCTAACCTCTTACCTATTTGTATTTTTGTCTCCTCTTTCCTTTTCTTTACTCCTCAGTCTTCTTCCATTTGCTACCCCCATTCCATTCCCTCCTCTTTTTTCTTGCCCCCTTTACTCTTTCCTTTTCATTACACTTTTTTTAGCCTTCTTATTCCCTCCTACTGACTCTTCCCTTACCTCATCTTCCTTTGTCCTTTCTCTCTACTCCTCTTTTATTCATCCCATCCTCTTTCATCCCCTTCCCTCTGCCTTCATCCTCCTTCCTATCGTTGCCTCCTCTTCCTTCCTTCTCTTCCCTTCCCTCTTCTCTCCCCTTTAATGTGCCCTAATTGTTATTTTTTCTAGACTCTCTTTTCCAGTTCTCCCCCTTCTCCGAGGATTTCTCCTCCCTCTCTTCAATACTACCTCCTTTTTTACTAGTCTTGCTTCTTCTATTACACCTCTTATCCCTTTTCTTCTACTTTCCTTCTTTGTCCCTCCAACTTTCTTCCCACTTCCCTACTCTTTTCCCATCTTCCTTCTTCATCCCCCCTTTTCACTCCTCTAATCTCCTATACTCCCTCTTTTATTTCCTGCTCTTCCTTTTTCCCCCTTTTGCCTCCTTCTCCATCATAAAGCATCCTTCCTCTTTTTCCATGCTCATCTACTCTATTCCATTCTTTCTCTACTCTCTACTTTGTTTTCTTCACTCTTAGTTCCTAATCTCTCCTCTTCCTTTCTCCCTTTCATCATTTCTCTTTGTCCTGATTTCCTCTTCCTTCTTCCACTTTCCTCCTCTTTCCTTTCTCTGCATTTCTTTCTTTCCTCCCTCCTCCACCCTATTCCCTCTCCTTTTTTCAACTTTCCTCCTTGTCTCATCATGTTCCTCATTCCTCCTCCTTCCTCCAACCTCCTCTTTCTTCTTCCTTCCTTCTTCCCTTTCCTGCCTCCCTTGTCTTCACTCTTTTCTCTTATTCCAACTTCCCTAGTGTTCTTTCCTCCTTCCCTCCTCTACACCACTTCCTTTTATTTTCATTCATTTCCCCTCCCTCTTATTCCTTCTTCTCTCATCTTCCTACATCCTTCCACATCCATGCCTGACCCTTTCCTTCCCTACTCCCTCCTCTTCCCTTTTCTTCTTTCCTCTCTTCTTGCTGCTCTTCTATTCTTTGTCCACTTCATTCCTCCTTCTTTCTCTCATCTCTCATTTCCTCTTGCTACCATCCTCCTTTCTTCATTTTGCCTCTCTTTCACATGCTCCACTTCTCTACTTCTTCTTCTTCTTCCCTACTCTCTCCTCTCTCCTCTTCCCTAATACATCCTCTTCCTCTTCTCTCCTTTCACTTCCTTGCTTTCTACCCTTCCCTCCTCTTTTCTCTTTCTTATTCCCTCTTCTTCTTTTCAGCATCCTCTATCTCCAATCCCAAAAACTTATTCTTTTTTCTTTTTCTTTCTTCTTCATTCATCTTTCTACTTAGTTTTTCCTCCACTAACATCCTCGTACTTCCTTCTTTTCCACTGTTCATTCCTCCATTCAATTCCCTCCTCCTCCCTCCATCACTTCCCATCCTCTTCTCACTTCTTCCTTCCTTGTCTGTCTTACTTCCTCCATACTCTTTCTTCCACTCTCTTCCATCTTCTTCCGTCTGTCCTTCTGCTTCCTTTCTCTTTACTCCTACTCCCTCTTTCCTCCTCTGCCTCTTTATCCCTCATCCCTCTTCTTCCCTCCACTCTTATTTCTCTTCCCTCCTTTGTCCCCTCCTTTTCCCTCCTCTTGACTCCTCATTCCTCCATCTTCTTCCCTCTGTCCTCCCTCTTACTTTCTCTTTCCTCCTACTTTCTATTTTCATCTCTACCTCTTTATTCCTTATTCCTCTTCTTTCCTTCACTCTTCTTTCTCTTGCTCCTTTGTCCTTTTCTTTTTCCTCCTCTTCCCTCCTCATTCCTCCACCTTCCTCCTCCCTCTTTTTCCCTTCTTTTTCCACTTTATTACTTTCTCCTTTCACTTACCTTTTCCCCTCTTTCTTTCTCCTCTATTCTTCTTCTTCCCTCATTTTCTCTCCAATTTCTTCCTTGTATGCCTTCCCACTTCCCACCTTCTCTATCTTCTCTTCTTCCTTCAACTTCTTTCCTCTGTCTTAATACCTGTTCCTTCTTCTCTCATCCCTCTATTTTTTTTCCTTCCACTTCTCCCCTCTTTCATTTTCCCTATTAATCCTCTTTCATCTTCTGTTACCTTGGCTCCTTTTCTCTCTTTTCTTTTCCCTCTGCCTCATTCCTCCCATACTTCACTTCTCCCCTTTCACTCTTCTTCATACTTTTCACCTTCCATCTTCTTTCTTATTCTCTCTTTTCTCTTCTCTTACCTCTTCTATCTATTCCCCTTCCTTCTTTTCTCCTCCACCATCATCTTTCCCTCTTCTCACTTTTTATCCCACTGCTCTCCCTTTCCCTCACCATTTCTCTTTCCTTCTCTTCCTTTCTTCCTCTCACTTCATCTCCCTCCTCTTTTCTTGTCTTTCCAGTTTCCTCAACTCCCCTTTTCGCTCCTCTATCCAGTCTCCTCCCCCTTTCCTCCTTTCTTCTTTGATCTTCCTTTCTTTCTTCTTTCCTTCCTAATTTCTCCTTCTTCTCCTCCTCCTCTCCTCCTCTTCCTCCTCCTTTGGTTTAGCTAGACAGAGTTTTTTCTGTGTAACAACCCTGGCTGCCCTGAAACTTGATCAGTAGAACAGGCTGGCATTCAACACAGAGATTCATCTTTCTATGCCTCATTTAAGTTGTGATTAAATACATGGACCAGCAAACCCTACTGCCTTATGTTGTCTGAGGTTTCTGTCCTGCCCAGTCCCCCAAGCCATTTAATCCAAAAAAATCACACAGAGGTCTGATTGGCCCATTAGCTCAGGTTTCTTATTAACTCTTATAACTTATATTAGCCCATTACCTTGCCGTAGGGTAACCTGTTTCCTACTCTTTTCCCTAGACTCCATATTCCACCTTCCCCACATACTCATGTAAACCCTAATTAGAATACACCCTTACCAGAAACACCTTCCAGAGCTCAGTTCATCACTGAACACAGGTGCAGGCAAATATTTTCACAATTACTAAAATCCCCTCTCAAAAATCATTACAAATTTTCTATGAATGCCTGTCTGTATGTACAAAGCAGCAACTACATTTCTGGTCCAAAATAGGACAGAAGAATCCCTCAGGTGCCCTTGGCATGGAGCTGAAGACATTGTGAACACCAAGTTGGAGTCATATATATGAGCCATTTCCCATCCTGAAGAGAGTGAGCTGAACCCATCACAGGCTCCCTTCTTGCCCATCCCAGGTTTTTACTATTTATGCACACAGGTATCCTTGTCTTTATTGTTCTTCCTTTTCCATCAGCTTCATCCTTTTTCTCACAGTCCAGCCTATTGCCAATACTGGTACATGGCATCTGGTACATGATGCTCTCTGCAGCATATACATTGCCTTCCTCTCATATTCCTAAACTACAATACTTGAACTACCCTATTGTTTGCTCAAATCATTTTGGCCATCCTCCCTGCTGCATCTATTTCTGGCTAACTTGGCTAGTATGTGACCACCTCTTCAGAGTTCTGTTCCTCCCTCTGCCTCCTGATCTCCCCAAAGCCTCCTATTCTCCTTGCCCTTGTCCTCCTTGTCTCTCGAAGGGCTCTTAGTTTTCTCATGTCTCCATCAACCTCCTGCCTTACTCCAATATTTTTGCTCTTGGTGCATATCCTGCCCTGCTCCTCAGCCCTGTGTCCCAAGGCAGTCTCTGTATTTCCTCCATGCTTAGACACTCATATCCAGGTCCTGTGTTTCCACACAGACTGTCCCCAAACCTCAGACACTTCCCTCTAATCAGGGAGTATAAACTCACCCTGGCTATCCTGTCATTGTCCTAGTTTACTTCCTATCATCTCAAACTCCTGATTTCCTCAGTCCACCTAGGAGCACCCCCCCAAACATCCTGTCCTTCTCAGTCTCACTGTCCTCCTCAGACCCTACCTCCTTTCCTGTCCCCCTTAATAGCCCTGATAAGTACATTTCTCATTTACTTCAGTCTCTGAATTAAATTCTTGACAATCTTGCCTTCCCCTGCAAGCATTTGCCCTCTTTCCCCCATGTTCCTGACACCTCAACCCAGATGTTAGCTTTTCTGTAGTTGTCTGTACTGTCCTTGGCCTCTTGACATTCCATCTTTCTGTTCTCCATCTGTTAAGTTTCAATTAGATCCTCCTTGCCTGGTACTCAGATTCCTAGACACCCTGGTCTGCTTCTGAACCAGGTGCTGTACTCTTCTCAGAAACACCTTTCTCTCCTATCCCCTTTCACCTGCAGAAGGCTCCTATCCTCATCCTCATACCTAGCATTTCCAATTTTCCCATCTTTGACAATCACTTCCTGCCTCTGGCCTCTACTCATGATGTCTGCTTACCCCTTACCCTCCTGAGTTCCTCTTACTTTCTGGCAATCCCACTGTGTCTCTTGCCCTCCTAACCACAATCCTGTTACTCTTCTCCAGTTCTTTCCTTCTCCATCCCTTACTTCTCTTCCCTTTTATGCATGTTTAAGGAGTGAGTGCTCTGTCTGCATGTATATCTACATGCTGAAAGAGGGCATCAGATTCAATTATAGATGATCACAATTATAGGTTGTGAGCAACCATTGGTTGCTTAGAATTGAACTCAGGACTTCTGGAAGAGCAACAAGTATATTAACCTGCTGAACCATCTCTCTAGACCTTCCAATCTTTTTTACACTATCCTCATTATCCTTTATGTCGGCCCAGAGCCTCAGACTCAGGAGAATGTACCCCTACTCAGCTGCCAATCTTCATGATATCTCCCGTGTGCTCACTGTCCTGTGTCTCTGGGGTCTTCCTGCAACCTGATATCCTCTCCCTAAGCCTTACAGAAGCCAGCCCATTGCCTATCTTCCTGACCTGACTTTGTGTATGTCCCTAGCCTTTAGACTTCCCATGAACCTCTTTTTCCAGGCTTCTCACTTTCCACAGTCTCTGGTTCCACTCACTAGGCACAAACAGGAAACAGTTCACCTCCTCCCAGGTCTTCTTCACTCTTATGATTCTGATCATTTTCCTTCCCAATAACCTCTTGGTGTATCCACTAACATTTTCATTTGTCCCTCCTCCCTCATCTACTATCACCTCCAACATATTGTTCTCAGCTCCATCTTCTTCCCATCCCATTCTTCTAATGCCCTCTAAGCTTACCTCACCACCCTGCTGTATCTGGCCTGTTCCCTTCACCTCTACCTTGTCCCTGACTTTCCTGCTTTCTTTCCCAACTGTACTGTCCTGCTGACCATCACATCCTTTCAGTGCACCTCCTTCTATGCTCTTCTTCATCTATATTCTATTCTTCTGTATTCTTTCCCAGTGATCTACCATCACCCTCATGATTGCCCCCTCCTCTTCAGTCAACTCTATATACTTTAAGCGTCCGATAGTTTTTCAAACTCACCCCAGGCTCCTTTTTTTGTCACCATGGTTCTGCACTTCTGCCAAGTCTCATGAATTCTTCTGAATACTCATCATTCCCACTCTTCTGTCCTCCTCTTTATCCTCCAATGTCTGCCTGAGTCTTCTGCTCTGTCACCTTCCTCATTCTACTTTCTAGTCTCCCAACTATTATGTTTCCCACTCATTTTTTATTCCCCGTTTTATTTCCTTACTTCTTTATCTTTTCTCTTGCCTCCTCCATTTTTGTCTTTATTCTTCCTCCACCCTCTTTTTTTCCACTTTGCCCTTCTTCCCTCTTCCCGTCTCTTTTCTTGTCTTTTATCATCTCTCATACCACCTCTTCATAACTTCAGTTCCCTTGTGTGGGAGAATTGTCTGTATTTTGTCAATCATGTTTTAAATAAAACTGATTGGTTAGGCAGGAAGTATAGGTAGATCAATCAGATGGAAAGTAGAGGTGGGGCAATGAGAACAGGAGTATTCTGGGAAGCAGGAAGCTCCCTCCAAAGTCCTGCCCAGACTACAGAGGAAGCAAGATGCAATCTGCCAAGCTGAGAAAGGTACTGAACCATGTGGCTAACATAGAAAATAATAATGGGTTATTATAAGCTACAAGAGCTAATAAGAAGACTGAGCTAATGGGCCAATTAGTTTTTTTAACTCATGGAGATCTCTGTGTGATTTTCTTTGGGGCTTACCGGTTGTGGGGAACTGGGCAGGACATAAACCCCAACAAGCTGGCCCTTATGTTACAGTTACCATGAATTTATGCCTCTACTTCATGCACCTCACTCTAACTCCTATATGTATCCCATTCTCTCCTTTCTTTTCTTTCCTCCATCCTCTTTCCTCCCTCATCTCTTCTCTTCCCCCTTAATTCCTATACCAACTTCCCCTTCAATCCATTTCCTTCTGTAATCTTTTTTTCCTATTGCCTCCTTGTTCCTCTTCCTCCCTTTCTCCTACCTGCTCTTTCATTCTGTTCTCTTCTTCCTTCCACAATCCTGTTCCCATCCCCCTATCCTTGCCTCCCCTGCCCACTACCTTCCTCCCTCCTATTGTCATCTTCCTCCTCTTCCCTGCTTCTTCCCTCCTCTTTCTCCCCACTTCTCTTACCTTATCCTTTGTCTTATCTTCCCTTCTCTGTCCTTCTCTCTGATCCCCACTTCCCTACTCTTCTCTCTTCACCCTCTTCTCATTTCTCTCCTATTATCATGTCTTCACTATTCCCTCCACATCATTGCTCCCTCCTCTGGTTTTGTAAATGTTCCAATCTTTTCCTTCCCTCTCCACCATCTACTCTCCTTTTCCTTACTCTCTAATCTGCACTCTTCCCTCATCCCTGCTTTTCCATCCTCTTCCTACTTCCATCCTCTTCCATAATCCATATTATTTCCTACTTCCTCTTCCTCCCTCTTATTTCCTCATATTGGTTCTTTCCTTATTACTAAATTTCCCACATCCCTTCTCTCCTCTCTTGCACATTCTTTAATATTCCTTCTTCTCTTTCCTCCATCCTCCCCCTTCTTCCATGTCTGCTCTACTTGCTGTTCATAGATCTTTCCTTCCACTTCCTCTTTTCTCACCTTTCATCCTTCATCCTCTTCTTTCCTCGTTTCCCTACCTCTTCCCCCTCTACCCTCTTCTAAACTCCCCACTTCCTTTCTATTCCATTTTACTTCCTCTTCGTTCCCTTCCCTTTCTCTCCTCTTGCTTCATCTACCCCTTCCCTCCTATCTCCTCTCCCCTTATCTTGCCTTTTCTCTGTTCTTGCCTCTTCTCTTCCTGTTCTACAACCCTCTTCTATATACCTTCCTGCTTTATCTATCCCATCCACTTTTTCTTTTCTTTCCATCTTTCTTCTCTACCAACTTCTTTCCTTTTCTGTTCTCTGACTTTTTCCCTTCCATTCTCTTATTCATCTTCTTTCTTCTCCTCTTAAATGCTTCATCTTCTTTGCTCTTCCATTGTCCCTGTTCCATCTTCATTCTTGTCTTCACTCCCTGTTTCTCTTCTCTTCCCTCTTCCAATGACTCCTCTTCTCCTGTCTTTACCCTCCTACAATGCTTCTTTGCTCTTCCATTTTCTTACCCTCCTCCTTCCAATTCCTTCTTTTCCCCATTCTTTTATTCACTTGTCTCCCATCTTCCCTTCTCCTTCCTCTTTTCTACTCCCAATTTTCTCTCCTTTCCACCAAACTTTTTCATTTTCCCCATCTTTCCTCTTCCCTCATCCTTCCCCTTACCTTTTGCTTGATTTCTTTTCCTCCTATATTCAATTACATTATCTCCCCCTCCTCCTTCTCTCCTATCCGATTCTCACACCTTTCTTTTCCTCTTATTCCCTCCTCAGTCCTCCTCCCATCTATACTCTCTTTCCTCCTTTTCTTCCCTCATCTTTCCTCTATCCTCTTTCCTCTGCTTTCCTCCACTTCCTTCTTCTATCATCCTTCCTCTTCCCCTTACTTCTTCCAGCCTCATCCTTCCAGATTCTTTATCCCTCCACTTTCTTTCACTCTCCCCTCCTCTTTCCTTTTCCCCCTTTCCCAATTCTATCCTCTATCTTCTTTAATCCTGTTCTCTATTCCCTTCTCTTGTCTTCATTCTACACTTCTGTTTCCTTCCAACTTCGTTTTTTCTCCACACTCCGCTCAAGTCTTCCCTACTATTCACAACTCTGGTGTGGGATAATTGTCTGTATTCTGTTGATTATATTTTAAATAAACACTGATTGGTCAGTAGCCAGGCAGGATGTATAGACAGGACAACCAGAAAGGAAGTAGAGGAGGACAATGAGAACAGGATATGTCAGGAAAGAGGAAAGCTTGGTTCACAGCCCTGACCTAATCACAGAAGAAGCAAGATGTGGCTGCCCTGCTGAATAAGTTATTGAACCACATGGCTAACACAGATAAGAATAATGGCTAATAATGGCCTATATAAGTTATAAGAGTTAATAAGAAGCCTAAGCCAATGGGCCAGTCAGTTTATAACTAATGTAGACCTCTGTGTGATTTCTTTGGGATTTAATGATTGTGGAAACCGGGCAGGACAGAAACCCCGACAACACAACTCCTCCTCCTTTCTCCTTCCTTCTTCCTCTTTCATCCTCCTGCCACTTATATCTGCCCTCCTCTTCCTTCTGCCTCTTCTGCCTTCTTCCACTTCGCCTCTCTTTTCTCCTTTTAACTCATATTTGTCTTCTCTCCTCTCTTCATCTTCTTCCAACCTTCTTCTTTATTGCTCTTCCTTTCTTGCTACACTATCCTATTCCCTCCTCTTCCCTTCATCTTCCTCTTGCCTCCCCCATCCTCTTTCCTCATCCTGCTTACCCCTTTCTGTTCCATCTCTCCTCTGCTCTCTTTAAATCCCTTGCCTTCTCTGCCCTCTTCCCTCCTTCTTCCTGTTCCTTTTACTCTCCCCTTTCATCTTTTTCCCTTCCGGCTCCTTTTTTCTGCCTGCCTCCTGCCTATTTCTACTTCTCTCCACTTCCCACTTCTGTCCTCTTTTCCATCCATCTTCCTCTTCTGTTTTCTGCCTTCTAAATCCATTTTCCCTCCTTACTACTCTTCAGCCCTGAATTCACTTATTTTCTCCTCTTAGCTCCTCTTTCCTCTACCCCTTCCCTCTTCCTTCTCTTTTCTTCTCTCCACTTCTGACTTCCCTCTTCTCCCTTCATCACTCCTCTTTCTTCACCTTCCTCCTCACTCCAACCTCCTCTTCTCTCTCCTCTCTTCATTCCTTTTCTCTCTCCTTTTGTTCTTTCCCTTTATTCTCTTTTAGACCTTCTTTCCACTTAGCACTTCTTCCTGCTTCTCTTCTCTCCCTCACATTCTTATTCCCTTCTCTTTCCTTCTTCTCTCTTTCCTATCATTCTGTCATCCTCTCTCTTATGTTCCTTCCTCCAACCTCTTCCCTCCAGTCACCTCAGATTTTACTTTTCATCCCTTCTTCCTACTTTTACTCCCTACTCTTTTATTCTGCCCTTTCCACTGCTGCCTCTTCTTCTATTCTTTCTCCTCCCTTGTACTGTCTCCTCCTTTCTTATATTTCCTGTTCCCTCTTCCCTCCTCTTCCCTTCTATCCTGAATTCCCTCCTCTTCCCTCATCTGTCATCTTCCCTACTCCCTCCCATTCCCTCTGATCTTTTCTTCCCTCTCCACACCTCTCTCCTCCTTTCTACTCTTCTGGACTCTCTCTCCTATCTTGTTCCCACCTATTCCCTCCTCCTTTCTGTTTTCTCTCTCATCCCCCTCTTCCTTTTTCCATCCTCTTTCCTTCTTCCTGCACTTTAATCCTCCCTACTCACTCCTATTCTCTCTTTCCTCTTTCCTCCTTTTCAGCCTCTATACACTGCCCTACTCCTTACTCTTCCCTACTTTCTCCACTCCCTCCAATTTCTGCCCTTTTCCTTCTCTCCCACTTTCCCTCCTCCTTTTACCTCCTCTTCCCTCTTCTCCCCTCTTCCTTTCATTACCTCCTCCCTCCTGTTTTCTCACCCCCTTCCATTTTCCCTCCCATTTCTTTCTCCCTACTATTCCCTCATATTTCCCTTCCACACATTCTTACACTTCCTTCTACCCTCCCCATTTGCATTTTTCTTGGTACTCCTTTTACTACCTCACTCCTGTTGCCTTTTCCGTCTACTTCCCTTTTCCATTTTCTTGTCTTCCTTCTTCCTGCTTCTCTCTTTCTTCTACCTCATCCCTGTTCATTTCTCCTACTACTTCCTTGTTCTTTTCCCATCTTCGTCCTCCTCCTTCTTTCTTTCTCCCTTTGCCTTCCCACTTTCTTATTCCCTGCTCTTTCCGTATGCCTCTTCTTCAATCATCCCTCATGTTATTTCCCTTCTCTTCCCTCCTCTGTCCTTATCACTCCTCATGCCCCTTATCTCTTCACTCTTCTTCTCTCTTCTTTCCTGTCCCTACTCTTCCCTCTTGTCCTTACATGCTCTTTCCTCATAGCTGCCCTTCCTTCCCCTTCTCTCTTATTTCCTCACTCCTCTTCCTTTTCCTTTTCTCTTCCCTATTACCTTCTCTTCCCTCACTTTTCCACTTATATGTTCTTCCTTCTTCCTTCCTTTTATCTCATCTTACATTTTCTCTCCTATTCCCTTCCCTTTTTTCTTCTCCCTCCTCTTCTCTCATTCCTTCACTTCACTATACCCTGCTGTTCATCCCTCTTACTGATTAATCTCCTTTCCCTACTATTCACTTAATTTTTTTTCCTTCTCTTCCACATTCCCTCCTCCTGCCCTCCCTTTCTCTTTCCTCTTCCGTTCTCCCTCCTCTCCTCCTCTACTCTCACCTCTCTCCGATTCACTAATCACTCCTCTTCTCTTCTTCATTCCCCTCTCTTTTACTATTTCCTTCTTCCCTTCCCTTCCCTTCCTCTTCCTTCCTTACACATCCTTTGTCTCTTCCTATCCTTCACTCTTCTCTCTTCTTCCTCAGTCTCTGCTCTTTTCTCATCCCTCCTCTTCCCTCTTGTTTCCTTTTTCCTCTCACCTTTCCTTCCATTTTTAATCCTCTGCTAACCTCTTCTCTCCTTCCATCCTCTTTTTACTGCTGTATTCTCCTGTCCTCTTTATTCTTTTCTACACTGCTCTTCTCTCCTTTTCTTTCCTATTCCTTCTTCCTTGTCCTTTCCTGTTCCCAATATTTCCCTTATCATTCCATCTCCTTCAGTTGCCTCCTCTTCCTTTCTTTCCCTTACTTTCCTTACCTCTTTTCTCCCTTTTATCCCTTCCTCTTCTTCCTTCTTCTGTCTTCTTCCCTTGTCTATGTTTTTACCTTATTTTTGTCTTCCCTCCACTTCCAACATCCTTCCTCTTTATCCTCTTGCTTCTTAACTTCTATTCCCTCCTCCCTCACTGTTCCTCTTCCCTATTCCTTCCTCTTTCTTCCCTCCTCTTCCATCCTTGTCCCTCTTGAATCTCTTTCCTATTTTCTTCTATTCCTTCCTCTTTTCTCCTCATACCAACTTTCTCTCCTCTCTCTTTCACTCCCTCATCCTCTGTCTACTATTCTGTTACTTACTTTCTCTTCTCTTTTTCTGTCATTTCCATCCTTCTCTTCCTTCTTCAACCCACTTACCTCTTTCCTCCTCAATCCTCTTCCATTTTCTTCCACACTTTTCATTGTACCTCTTCTTCTCTGCTCCCTCCCATTAACTCATCTTGCCTCATCTCTACACTGTTCTTCTCCTTTCCCTTTTATCTTCACTGCTCTTTCCTGCTCACTCCCTTTCCTCTTCTTCCTGTATCCCTCCTCTTTTTTCTTCCATTCTCTTCCCTATTTCTTCATCCCTCTTCTTCCCAATTTCCTCCTTCATCTTCCACTTCTCTTCTTCAGCTCTTTCTTTCTTTTCCACTTCCTTTCTCTTTTCTTCTCTCCCACCATCCCTCTTCCATTCTCTTCCCTGCTCCTTTTCTTTTGCACTGTTCACTTCCTTTTCCATCCTCTACTCCCTCCTCTTCTTCCTCTGTGTACTGCTCTCTTTCCCCTCTTCTTCCCTCTTCACACTTTCTTATTCCTCTTCTCTCATCCTTCTCACCATCCTGATTCCTCTGTCTCTCATTTTTTCTTATCTTCTCTCTTACCCATTTTTGTCTTTCCTTCACTTAAATCATCCCTACTTTTCTTCCCTCTTTCTACCCTTTTTCATTTCCTTTTTCTCTTCTTCCTCCCTCCCTCACTTTTCTACTTCCTTCCTCTTCTATCCTCCTTCTGCTTCTCTCTTCCCTGTTCCCTATCTTCTCTCTTACCCTCTCATTTTTCTTTTCTCCTCTTACCTCCTTTTGCGCACTTCAATCTTCTCTCTATTTCCTTCTTCCCTCTTCTCTCTCCTACCCTTCACCATTTTCCATCCTCTTCTATCTTTGTCCCTCGTCTTCTCTGCATTCCTTATTCTCCTCCTTCCTCTTTCCCTTCTCCTTTTCTCTCTTCTATCTTCCCTTCTCTGCCCTCTTCTGTCCTCTTCCATCCATCTTCCCTCCTCTTCCCTTGCAATTCCCCTTTCCCACCTCTTGCCTACTATATTCCCCTCCCATTACTCCGTTTTCATTCTCTTATTCCCCAAACTTCCCTCCCACTTCTTCCCTTCTTAATTCTCTTTTCTTCTCAATTTTGTTTCCTTGATCCTCCTCTTTCTTCCCTTCCTTTCTCCATCCACTTCCCTGCCCCTTCCTTTACCTCTTTCCTCAAATTTGCCTTCCCTTCTCTTACCTCCCTTCTACATTTACTTCTTTTCCTCTCTCCTCCATCTTACTTACCTCCTCTTTCCTCCCCATTCTTTTTCCTCTTTTCCAAAACATTCATCCACCCTTCTTTTCCCTGAAACCAACCCTGTTCTCCCTCTATTCCCACCTCCTTCAGGATCTCTCCTCTTCCCTCTTTTCTCCTCCTTCCAGATTTTCTCTATTTCTGTTTTCCCTGTTCTCTCCTCTTCCCTTATTTGCCTTTCTACTTCCAAATTTCTCTACACTCCTCTTCCCTCTTCTCTCTTCTACCCTTCACCATTTTCCATCCTCTTCTATCTTTGTCCCTCGTCTTCTTCTTCCCTCCTCTCTCCTCTATCCTACACCTGCACCATCCTTTCCCTATACCCACTTCATTCTTCTCTTCATTTTCAGCACCCTGAAACTTCCCAATTCACTCAGCCTCCCTCTTCTCCCCCATTTCCTCCACTTCTTTCCTACCTCCTCTTGCCATCTTTCTCTGAATTCTTCACTCCTTCCTCTTCTTACCCCCTATTTTCTGTTCCTTCTTTTCCCCCTTTCCTTCCTTTCTCTTCACTCCACTTGTCCTCTCTTCTAACTCTTCTCAAACCTCTTCTCTCATCTTCCCTCTTCCCTCCTCACTCCCCTATAGTCTTCATCCATTTTCCTTTATCTTCCTGCTATCCTTCATTCCCTTTCGTCCCATCTTGTCCTCCCTTCTAACTCTTCTCAAACCTCTTCTCTCATCTTCCCTCTTCCCTCCTCACTCCCCTATAGTCTTCATCCATTTTCCTTTATCTTCCTGCTATCCTTCATTCCCTTTCGTCCCATCTTTCCTTTCTCAACTTCCCCTTTCCTCCTATTCTCTCTTCCTTCTTCCTTACTCTCTCTTCTTCCTTCCCCATTTTCTGACTTCCTACCGTTCCCTCCCTCCATTCCTTCTTCTTGCTTCTCTGCTTTCCCTCACATTCCTAGTCCCTTCTCTTTCCTCCTTCTCTCTTTCCTTTCATTCTTTTAACCTCACTCTTCACTGTGCTCTCCTCCCTTGTACTGCGTCCTCCTCCCTTATATTCCCCTTTCCCACTTACCTCTTCTTCCCTTCTCTTCTGCATTCCCTCATCTTCCCTCATCTGTCATCTTCCCTCCTCCCTCCCATTCCATCTTCCCTTTTCTTCCCTCTCCCCTCCTCTCTCCTCTTTTCTACTTTTCTGGACTCTCCTATCTTGTTCCCACCTATTCCCTCCTCCTTTCTGTGCTTTCTCCCTCTTCCCAATCTTCCTTTTTCCCTCCTCTTTCTTTCTTCCTCCTCTTCCCTTTTCCCTCTCTATTACTTTTCCCTTATCTCCCCTCTTTCTTGCTCTATCCTTCTTTCCTCCTCCTTCCTCTTGTATCCTCTCCCTTTCCCACCCCTGTTCTCTCTTTTTCTTCATCTTCCTCTCTTTTTATTCTCTTCTTTCTCAAATTCCTTGTCTTCCCTATTTCCTTCTCTTCCATTGTTCCTCCTTATTCTATCTCACTCCTCTTCTCCTTCATCTTCTCTCATCCCTCTAACCTCTTCCTATTCACTTCATCTTCCATCTTACATCCTACCTGCTCTTTCATCCTTTTTCTCTTCCCTCCTACCTCTCTTCTTTATTCCTTCTCTTCCATTTTTCTACTTATTCACAATTTTTCCTCTTCCCTGTTCTTTCCTCTCTTTTATCCCCTATCATCTGATTCCTTCCTCTATCCTCTCTCATTTTTCCTTCCTCTTCCCTTTTTCTTATTAGTTTCCCTTTAATCCTTTCATTTCCTTCTTTCTTCCATTCTTCTGTTCATCACTGTTCCCTCCTCACTCAGACTTTCTCCTTTTATCTTCTTCCTTATTTTCCTTCCTCAATATTGTTCCCTCCTCCCTCCACTTGTCTCTTTCATTCTACCTCTCTTCTTTCTTTTCTATTCCCTACTCCCTTCTCTTCATGTTTCTCTCCTCTTACTCCTTTAGTTTTCTTTCCTGATAATTCATCTTTCCTTTTGTAATCCCTCTGCATCCCTAATACATCCTCCTACATCCTCTTCCATGTTTCCCCTTTTATCTCCTCTTCCCTCCTCCTTGCTCTTCTAGCCACTTCCTTCTCGTTTCCTTATCTCTATTCTGTCCTCCTCCCTCCTGTTCATTCTTTCCTTTTCTTCTATCTCCTCTTCTTCCCTTCTCCTTCCCCCTTGCTCTTCTATCCACTTCCACTCTTCCACCACCTCTCGTCTCCCCTCTCCTCTCACTCTTCCTTACCCATTCTCTTCCCTCTTTCATATCCACCACTCTTCCCTCATCTTCACTCTATCTTCCTTTTCCCTCACCCCAACTTACACACATTTATTCTTCTCTCATCTTTCCACATTGTCTCAACTTTCCTCCTCTCTCCTCTAAGGTTTTCCCTTTTGTTCACTCTCCCTTCTCTCTAATCCCTCTTTTTCTCTGCATCCTACTTCACCCTCTTCCCTCTTCTGTAATCTCATCTCTTACTTTCCCTCTTTTATTTGTACATCACTTCTCTCCCTTTTGTGTCCTTTTATCTCTTCTGTCCACCACCCTTTTCCCCCATTTCTTCTCTTTCAATTCCCATCTTCCTCCTCCCTTCTCTTTCCTCTCCTCTCTTCCCTCTTCTTCCTCCCTCCCATTCCCTCCTCTCTTCTTTTCTGTATTTCCTTTTCCATCCTCTTTCTATTTCCTCCTATTCTTTCTTCCTTCTTCCTCCCTCTTCCATGCTCTTTCTGTTCCCCTCACTGCCCTTTTTCCTCTTTTCTGCTCTTCCCTTCTCTTTCTTTATTCCTTTTCACTTTTGTTTTCCCATGCTCCCTCTTCCCCATCCTTCCCTGTTTCCATAATCTCTCCATATTTTCTCTCTCCTCTTCTCATATCTTCCCCCTCCCTCCTCTTTCCTCCTTTTCTCTCTTCCTGTCACTTTCACAGCTCTTCTCACCCTTACTTCCTCCTCTTTTAACTCATTTCTGTACTCTGTCATCCTCTCCCCCTCCCCTCCCTCCTCTTACCTCTGGCATGTTTTTCCCCTTCCATGCTGCTCCCCCTTATTCTTTTCCTTCCCTCGCTCCTCTCTCTCTTTCCCTACTTATTTCTTCTTCCCACTTCTTCTCTGTCCCTCCTCTTCTCTTCTCCCACCTCTTTCCTTCTTTCTCCTCCTCCTCCAACTTTTCCCTTCCCTCAAATCACTTACTCCAACTTTCCCTCCTGGATCTTATTCACTGCTTACCCTCTTCCCTCTTTCAATCTTTCTCCAAGTCCCTCCTTTCTCCTTTCACATATTCTCTTTATTCTCTACCATACTCTTCTCTCCTCTCCCATTTTCCTCCATTCTACATCCACTTCACTTGTTTTTTTTTCCTTCATTTGTCCTCTTCTCTCATCTTTCCTCTTCTGTCCACCCTCCAACCTCATCACTCCTCCTTACTGTTCTCTCCTCTTTTCTTCTCTTTCTTTCGTCTTTCCTGTATTCCCATTTTCCCTATCTTTCTTTCTTCCTCTATCCCCCTTCTTCCTGTTTTCTTCTCCTTCCTACCTCTTCTTTTTTTCTCTCCGTTTCCTCTTTCCTTCTTTTTCTTCTTCCTTTCTCTTTCCTCTTTCCTCTTCTTCCCTCCTATCTATTTCCTTCTTTTCCTTCCCCTTCCTCTTCACTTCTCCTTCCTGTCACCTCTCCTTCTTCCTCCTCCATCGAATCCTTTCCTCCCACCTATTCCCTTCCTTTTTCTTCTTCTAATCTTCCTGCTTCTTTCCTCCTACTCATCAATCTTCCTCGTTCTTGACTCTGCTTTTCCTATAGCTCTGTTCTCCTCCCTTCTATGCACTCTTTTCTCCTTATCCTGCTGATATCTTTACATTTCTGGTCCATCTTCTCTCCTTCCTCCTCTTTTTCCCCATTTCTTCCTCTTCTTAACCCGTCCGTCCTCTTCCCTATTCTTTCATTCTTTCCCTTCACAAACCCCCTTCCCTGTTTCCATTCCCTTATGTCCTTGTCCTTCTTATGTCCTTTCCCCTTTTCTGTCCTCTTCAGTCTAGTTCTACTTTCTTCCCTCCTCTTTCCTCTTCTTCATTTTCACTTTTCACTCCTTTTTTCCTCCTTCCTCATCTTTCCCGCATCTTCTTTTGTCATTTCTCTACTCTTTTCTCGAGCCCATACTCTTTCCTCCTTCCCTTTCCTGCCTTCCTTCTCTTTCCTCTTCTGTCCTCTTCCATCTTTCCTAGTGCTTCTCTCTCCATCCTCTTTGCCCCTTCCTTTCCTTTCCATTCATTTTCCCCCTCTTATTCCATCTTCTCCCACCTTCTTCCATCTTACCCCCTAAACACCTGTCCCTTTCCTTCCCTACTCTCTCCTCTTCCATTTTCTTGTCACTTCATCTTCCTCTTCTACCCTCTGCTCACATCATTTCTCCTTCTTTCTCTCATTCCTCACTTTCCTACTGCATTTCCCTCTTCTTTTCTCTTCCCCTCGTCCCTGCACCACTATCTCTTTTACTTCATCATCTTCCCAACTGTCTTCTATTCCCTTCTCCATCTTCTTTCTCTCTTTTCTTTCTTTTCACTCTTTCTTTCTACTCTTCCTTCTTCTTTTATTTGCCTTATTCCCTCTTCTTCCTCTCACCCTCCTCTACTTCCAGTCCCAATGACTTCCTTTTCCTTCTTCCTCTTCCCACTTCATTTCTCTTTCTACTTTTGTTTTCCTCCACTTTCTTCCTCATAATTCCCTCCCTCCTCCTGTTCATTCCTCCATTCAATTCTCTCTCTTCCTCCACAATCTCCTTCCCTCCTCTTCCTTCTTCTTTTTCAATCCTTGCTTGATTTCGGTCCTCCCACCTCTCTTGTCTTCCCTCCTCTCTCTTTCCTCTTCTTCTGTCCATCCTTACTCCTCCTTTGTCTTTCCTCATACTCCCTCTATTCTGTTCTTCTTCCTCATCCCCTTCTTTCCTCCACTCTCCTCTCTCTTCCCTCCTCATTCTTCTCTCTTTTTTCCTCTTCTTTCCTCTCTCCTATTAACTCCTGCCCCTTCTTTCTTACTTTCTTCTTTCCCTCCTGTTCTCTCCTACATTTTTCTTTCATCCTTTCTCATCACTCTTCTTCTCACTCTTTTCTTCCTTGTCTGTCTCCCCTCTTCCCTTCTTTTTCATCCAACATCTTCCTATTGCAATCTTACCTCCTCCTTCATGCTTTGACCCAGAAAGCCTACTCTGTTGATGTCTTCTGTCTTCCCTAGTCGAAGTATTTTACTCTGTAACCTGTCCCCTTACTCCTTTCCCTCTACTCCAACTTCTTTCCCAGATCACCTTACCAGGAACTCCATCCAGTACTGAGTTCTGTACCTATCATGGGTGAAGGCTAAAATCTTCCTTATTTTTAAAACCCCTCTATCAAGAATCATTACATATTTTCTGTCAATGCCAGTGTGAATGTTGTAAGCACTCACTGCATCCCTGGCCCCAGGATGAGTCAAAAGAGTGCCTCAGATTTCCTTAGTACAGAGCTGAAGACATTGTGCATCCCATGTGGGAGTTTGGTATCAAACCCCTGGTCTGTGAAAAAGCAGGCACCTTTACTGGGTGCTGAGACAGATTGCTCAGCTTCATTTCCTCCTGGTCTATCTGAAATTGTGGGCATATTTTCAAACCCACTCTTTTGCAGCTGGCCCCCATCTTTCTATGAGCCGTCTGCCTTATCTTACGCTTGTCTTCTTTTCCACTGTTCATCCTGATCCCTTCAGCCTCCAGAAAAATCCAGGTCTCCTCTCACACTCCTTATTCTCCTACCTACATCCTTCCTTACACCCCTTCACTCACACATGACCTCTGATAACCTGCACATCTTCCTGTCCTCCTGCCTAGTCTTCTGTGCCTCCCAGGAATTTTGTCACATCAAATTTCCCTCTCACAGAGAAAAATCTGGACCCGACACAGACTCCCATCCAGTCTACCCCAGGTTTTCACTCTTTCTGAACATATGTAGCCTTCTCTTAGTCCTTTTTATTTTCACCCCTCAACTTCATCCTTCTTTCAGAACCCAGACTATTGCCAACCCTTTCTGGCACATGATGCACTCTGCAGCATACACCTTACCTTCCTCTCAGACTCATAAATTTTTTGTATAGTACTTGAACTCACCAGTTATTCGCTCCAGTCCTTTTGATCATCTTCTCTGCTGCATTCCTGTTCTGATGTCCTGCCAAACATAAGAACACCTCTTTAGCATTCTGTTCCTCCCTCAGGCTCCCAATCTTCCTCAAAGATTCCTATTCTCCTCCTGGTCCCTGTCCTTCCTGCCCCTCTAAGTATTCCTAGCCTTCTCATGTCTCCATCAACCTCATGCCTTACTCCAGTCTGTTTGTCTGCATGTGTGTCTACATGACAAAAAAGGGCATCAGATCCACTTATAGATGGTTGTGAACAACCTTGGGTTGCAAGTAACTGAACTCAGGAGGAGCATCCAAGACACTTACTAATTGAACTATCGCTCTAGCCCTTTCAATGTACCCCCTTTTGATTCTCCAAAACAGCGCTTCTCAGTAGCTTTGGAGCCTGTCCTGAAATTAACTCTTGTAGACCAGGCTGGCCTTGAACTCAAAGAAATCCACCTGCTTCTTCCTCCCGAGTGCTGGGATTGAAGGCGTGTGCCACCACCACCTGGCTTCCTTTCAATCTCTTTTAAGACCCTTATCCTCCGTATCCTTATGTTATCCCAGAACCTCATTCTCTCCTCAGGAGCATGGACCCCCATTCTCAGCTGCCATCCCTCATGATGTCATCTCTAGTCTGCTCACTGCCCTGTGTCTCTGGGGATTTCGTGTAACCTGATTCCCTCTGCATGAGCCTTATAGAAGTCAGCATATTGCCTATCTTCCTGACCTGACTTTGTGTATGTCCCCAGCCTTTAGACTTCCCATGAGCCTCTTTTCCAAGGATTCTCAATTTCCAGAGCCTCTGGTTCCACTCACTAGGAATATACAGCAAACAGTTCACCTCCTCCCAGGTCTTCTCCACTCTTATGATACTCTGACCATTTTCCTCACCAGTACCCTTTTTGTGTGTCTCCTGACACTTCTATTTGTCCTTCCTCCCTAGTCTCCTGTCACCTCCATCTTGTCCTCAGCTCCATCTTCTTTCCACCCCATCCTTCTAACTGCCCACTAAGCTACCTGTATCCTCACCACCCTGCAGTGTCTACCTCTTCCCTTCACCTCTACCCTGTCCCTGAGCTTCCTGCTCTCTTCCCCAAACTTCTTTTGTCCTGATAACCATTATGCCCTTTTAGGGCACCTTCTTCTCTCCTCCTCTTTATCTACATTCTATTCTCCTGTATTCTACCACCATCCTCACCATCTCTCCCTCCTCTTCAGTCCCCTGTATGAATATTAAACCTCCTGTAGCCTTACCCTAGGCTCCATTTTGCTTTGTCACCATGGTTCTGCCCTTCTGCCCAGACTCTTAGGTTCTTCCTAAACTTTTTTCCTTTGCATTCTTCTGTCCTCCTCTTCATCCTCCTACATTTGCCTGAGTTTTCTGCCCTGCTCCCTCGCCTTCCTTATCCTGCTTCCTAGTCCCCCTCCTACTCTCCTCTCCATCTTACCCTTAGGTTGAGTGTGTGACCCTCTCCTCATGCATCTAGAACCTTTGGGTCCTCACTTCTCTTCTCTACCTTTCTATGTCTGTATCCCCTTTCCCCTCCCCAGAGTCCTGTCACTCCCTATTCTCTGCCCTCCGCGTTGAAGCTCCTACCCTACACATCAGCCTCCTGCCCAGCTCCTAGCTCCCCTTGATTCTTCTCTCATCCCCTCGTGTCCGTCATCTCTTCCAGGGCTTTCTGTCCCCACCAGCTTCCTACCCTCGCTCTGGGCCTGCTGTCTTCCTCTCCCAACTCCCACCTTCCCCTTTAACCTCAGGCCCTTCTCCATGTCCTTCTCTATAAACTACTATTTCTTCCCAATCCCTTGACCAGTATCTATCTCCTGCTCTGTAACAAATGTTCTTAGATACCCTCACAGCTTCCTGTTCACCTGCCTCATCATCCTCATCCTTCCTTCTCTCAGCCCCATGCCTTCACTGAAGGGGCTTGCTCTCCCTCCCTCCAATCCTCTTCCTGTCTTCTTCCCTCCCTCAGAACCTGCTCTCACGCTGCTTCCTTCCCTCTGTCTGGCCTTCCTGACTTTCTCAGGGACTTCTCTCCTCAGATCCATCCTTCTGCTCTCATCTACCCACCCCTCTTACTCCTGACATCTCTGTTCCATGTTCCTTCTCCATGATCATCTGGCACTCCTCATACCTAGGCCTTTCCTTAGTCTCCAACCATACCATATGTCTTGGGCTTTGTCCTCATCTGCAGATTCCTACCCTGAGCCAGTGTGTGTGTGTGTGTGTGTGTGTGTGTGCGCGCGCACCTTCCTGGTCAGCCTTGTTTCCTCTCTGTGCTAATCCCCAACTCTGGTGCCTTTCACCCTGCCATCCTGTCCTGTCAACCTCCTAACTGTTCTCAGCATCAGGCCCATCTCTGGGATGCTTTCTCTCCTCTGTACGCTTAGTTGTCCCGCTACATACACACACACACACACACACACACACACACACGCACACGCACACACACATCTAGTGCCTAGCTCCCAATTTTCTTTCTTTTGAGCATCTTGCTTTCTCCTCCACTTCTGATCCTAAAGTGAACCATCTTCAGTGTCCTACCCACCCTCTGAGGCTCCACGTTGCTGTCCTTGTTCTATAATTCCAGCTCTCACCAGGAACCTCCCCTTCTCTTCTAGTCTCTTGTTTTTCTCTGGATTATAACAATCCTTATGTCCTCCCTTGCCTCCTGTCTTGCCTCCAGTTTTCTGCTCCTCTGTAAATGAAGACTGCAGTTTGGTTTCCCAGCCACACAGACCCGAATAATTACACAGCAACTATATTAATTACAACACTGTTTGACCAATGGCTCAGGCATATTTCTAGCTAGTTTTTACATCTTAAATAAACCCATTTCGATTACTTTACATTTTACCGCGAGGCTAGTGATTTGTTACCTCTTGCTTCCTGGGTGGCAACATGGCGTCTCCCTGACTCCGCCTACCTTCCTCCTCTATCTCTGCTTGGATCTCCCGCCTTGCTCTATTCTGTCCTACCATAGGACAAAACAGCTTCTTTACTAAACAATGGTCATAAAACGTATTTATAGCATACAGAGAGGAATCCCACATCACTCCCATCTCCCTGATTTCTGCCCTCCCCAAGCCTTCTATCTTCCCCTAACCCTTGATTTTCCTTTACCATCTATTTCATTCCTGATTTCATCCTGAGCTCCTGGGCCCCCTCCTCAAACTTCTGGGTCCCCCAGACCCTTACAGTGCCCTGAGCCTCTGTCCATATCCCAATTTTCTCTCATGTACGCTGCCTTCTCCAGCTTCTGCTCTCCTTTATGCTCCTCTCCATACTCCCACAGTTTCTCAGACCCCACCCCTGACTCCTGCAGTATTCCTTAGCTTCCTGCATACTTCCTAGGCCTTCCTCCCTCCACAGTCCCCTTCTTCCATTTGGCCACAATTCCTTCCTCAATAGACTTACACCCTGTAACATCATAACCTCCCCTGAAACTCCTGCCCTCCTCACCCACGATCTGCCCTTCCCCCACCCACTAGCAGTCCTCACCAGCCTGAGGCCTTGCCTTTTCCTTCCTCCCAAGGCTCCTTCTTCCCTACCTAGCCTTCCCTACCTAGCCTTCCACCTCTCACATCCTTCCTCATTCTGTTCTCCTCACCCATGTGTCCTTCTCTCCAGCCTTCTCCTCTCCAGCCTCTTGGCCCCATCAAGCTCCCTACCCTTCTGCCCTATCCCAGATACCCATTCTCCCCTCCAGCCTGTTGTGCACCCAAAAATTTTCTGCCCTCCCAAATCCCATGACCCACCTGTTTTTTGTCCAGCTTACGTTTCTCAGTCTTCTGTGTTGCCCACCAGACACCACCTTTCCTTAACAGTATGGCCGTTGATCCTTGCCCTCTGCCCTCCCTAGTATTTGTCTCCTAGCTCTGCCTGCCTTCCCCTCAGCCTCATACAGTCCCTGAGCCAGCTGCTCTGTCTAACACATCCATACCTTCTTCTGATCCTTCTCACCTGGCTCACGTACTGTATTCTTGAGCCTTCCGCTCTCTTCCTCAGTGTTCCAACCGTCCCCTGTGCCTCTGGTCCTCCTTCTAAACCTTCTGCCCTCCCCCAGCTACCCCTTCCATCCCTGACTTCCCCTTTAACCTCCTACCTGCCTCTCTAGCCTTCAGACCCACTCTATGACCCTCCTGCCCTCCTCACAATGCAACCTTTCCTCAAGCCTCCTGCCCTATTTAAGAGTGTTCCACATGGCCCATTCTCCTATCATTCCCCACCCTACCATCCCCCCAGCCGGTTGTCACCCTTCCCAGAATCCTACACCCCCTGACCTTCTTACCTTCTACACCACTCTTCTGCTAGCCTCCCCAGCCTTCAGTCATTCCTACCTGACCTCCTACTGTCCCCACGAGATGCCTGGGTATCTGCTCAGCTTTTTGTCTTTCTCCTGAGCCCTCTATGTTCCCCAAGGTCTACAGTACCCCCCCCCCCCGGGAACCTCCTGTCCTGCTCTACAGCACCCAGGAGTCTCCTGTCCTGCTCCTGAGGCTTCTACCCTACCACAAGAACTTCCTGACTTCCTCTAGGCTCCCACAATGCGTTTGAGCCTCATGTCACCTTTCCTGGGTGCCCTTGTCCCAACCCCCACAAGGGAGTCTCTCACAGTCTTACTGTCTGACCTCCCTGAGCCTCCTCCCCACTGAACCACCGGCCCTCTTGCCAAGTCCCACCTCACCTCAGCCCTAGGGCTCCTGGATTCTCTAGTAACCCCTCAGAATGGAGTTCTGAGAGAACAGAGGTAAAGTCATGAGAGAAAAGCAGTCACCTTTCAGGTCCAAAGGAAGCTTCAGTCCTCTAAGCCCCAAATGGCTATCCGAATGCTGGAAATGAGCTCAGCCTGGAAAACAGGAGGATTTCTGGGTGTTAGATAAAATCAAGCATTCCTTGGGAACTTGTGAAGCCAGTTTCCCTCCAATGAGAAGTGTCCTTCCCTTATCTCTGGCAGAAGGGACCTGTGGCTGTCTGTGGCTCCTCCCAGCATGTTAAGAAGTGTATGCTGGTAGCACAAAGTGCTTGCGGGTGTCACAAGTACCTACTCCACATTCCACATTCATGCTAGCATCCAAGCCCTTCTCATGACCTCCCCTGCACGGCATTCCTTCCAGTTCAATGGCTTCTCTGGCCCCAGTTACTCATTCCTCTTTTAATGCTGTCATTCCTGCTGTGTATTCACTACCTGTGTGTGGGACAGGCTCCTACTTCTCTTGCTGTTTTCTCCCTTTCCTATTCCCCAACTTTCTTCCCTCTCTTTCCCTGACCAGATACAATCTGCTGGCCATGTTCTGCCTACTTTCATTCCTGATTTGGACTCTTCCAGATGCCTCTGGTTGCTCTCTCTCTCTCTCTCTCTCTCTCTCTCTCTCTCTCTCTCTCTCTCATTTCTGCAATAAAAACCTTCCCCTTAACCATACCATGGAACAGTCGTACGTCAGTTTATACAGCAATCAGCTCCAGCTTGTGGCAGGTGGTTCATTTTTTTCATGAGTTCCTAGCAAGCTCCCGGCCAGACGGCAGTAAGGACTTTACCCCCTGCTCCTGCAGATGGATCTCTGGGTTGCAGAGTGGCCTGCAGAACATTCTTGCATTTCTCCTCTCTCTTCAGGATCAACTTGAATTAAACACATTGAGTACAGACCCTGGAGTGAAAGAGAAGCCTTTGGTTCAGCTTCTTTCTCTGAACACTGAATGAGAAGAACTGGAACATTCTGGGTCTGGCTCAACTGTAACCCACTGGGTGGGGGGAGCAGAGGGTGGTGATCCTGTCAATGGTGGTCTAGGAGGAGGCTCTGAAGCTTCAGTTTCCCTGTTAAGCTCTCTGGATGCCCCACTGGGTTTGGAGGGTGCTGTCCCACACCCCACCCATTTCCCCAACCTAGGTAAGGTATGGCACCCGAGAAAAAGAGGAGGCATTCAGGCGATATTTGGTGTACTGACTGGAGGATTTTCTTTTAACTTTGAGAGACAACATGCGGCAACATCAGAAACGACATCTCTGACCAGACAGCACTGGCAGTGCAGAGTTCATCACACATGGAAGTATGCGGTCATCCAAGTCCAGTCTCTGAGCTGATTGAAGCTCCTCTGCCTGCAGCACAGACAGCAAGGAGATAAAGTGCATCACGACACCATCACACAGTCAGGCCATCCTGGAGGAAGAAAGGTAGCCAAGGGGGCAGGGAAAACAGAGGCTCACAAACAACTCAGGGCCAGAATGAGACACACAAAGTAGAGTCCTAGTTCTACCCCCATCTCCTGGCCCAGAGTTCAGTCCATTGTCAGTGCCTCTGACCTCACACCGTAGCCCATGTCTGGACATAATCAGGGAGGGGCTTTCTGGAGCAGGAGGTCTAAGAAGGCAGGGCCTCTGTCTCCATACTCATTTCTCCAGTAGATCAAGGCTGACTGCATGCTGAAGGTTTCTGTATCAGGAAAGCAATGCATGGACCTTGAGATACCAGTGCCAGAGAAGCTTGGAGGAGTGTAGGAGAAGTAGCAAAAGTATTCCTTGGGTCATCCTTGGGCATTTGGAGAGTCTAGCCTAAGAAGGGCCTCCTGGACAGTCTGTGCTCAGTATATCTGGAGGAGATTTTTTTTTCCCATGTGATGCCTGGGATGGGGCTACAAGCCTGGGAACAAAGAAACGTGGCCATACCATGGGTCTCAGCCTGTAGCTCCTCGACTTCCCATGAACCACAATGCCATCATTGTAGTTCACTACCACACAACTGCTCGGGGGCCCTGGTCAAGCACCAGACAGGTGGGGAGGACTCAACATTTCAGGAAGCTCTTGAACCTTCCTCTCTGTTCATGAACTCAACTATCTGCCTGTCTTCTAGTCCACTCCAAGGAAAGGCAGATGCCCAGCTTCCCTAACCCACAGCCTCTCTTTCTCCCTAGGTCCCCTGGCAGCTCTCTACTCCCTCCCCACCCCAGCTTCCTCCCAGCTCATAAAGAAGACTGCAGGAGGGGTTGGGAAATGCAGGTCCAGGGCAGGCTGAGTTCCCCCTTCTTCTGTGTGTAACAAGGGCAAATCCCAGCCCGGTCCTTGATCCCCATTGTGTTCATGAGATGAGAGAATACACCTCCCTCACAGTGGTGCTAGGAGACATCAGTGCCCAAGGTACACTGGCATCTTTTCTGTGGCGGGGCCAGAAGATCTGAGCCACACCACCACTCTCTAAGCCTCTACCAGAAAGGCCCTTCCTCTTCTAGGCAGGTTCTTCACTCAGCTGCTCCCCGGGCTGCTCAGGAACAGAGGCAGGCATCTCTACATAGGGATCCATCTTGAAATGATCAGAGAAGGGAGCCATCACCTAGAAGACCAAGGCCTGAAAAAAATAAAGAGAAGCCTTCAGAGTTGGCCTCCTGTGCACTCTGCCTCTCCACCCTATCCTGACAGCAGCTGCTTGCTCCTGGAATCCTTCCCACTTCCCCAGATCCTGTGGCACACCGCTGCCAGGCTGCTCATGGCTGGAAGATGGGCTTCTGGGTCACACGAGTGTCATCGCAGGTGCTGCTGGGCAGACAGGGAGGATGGAAGAAGCAGGCTGTGGGGGAAAGAGACCACTGTAACCAATATTCCCTGTTCTTTCCTGTCTGCAGAGGCAGAGAGCCCCAGGAATGCCCCCAGACCGGGTTAGGGGAGAAAGAGGGAGAGCAGGAGGAGCAGGCAGAAGACAGTCCCCTGCCCCATCCTCAAGAGTGCAGGAGGTAGTCTGGAGAAGGGCTACATAAAGCGGCAGAGACTAACCTTGGGCCTGCGTGCAAAGAAGGGGACAGACCTGAGCTTTGGTTCAGAAAAGAACTGTCCATTTTATCTGACTACCTGACTTAGGGAGAGCGATGGACAAATATTTACTCTTCTTGCACCTTCCTGGGGGCTCACTGGCCCATTCAGGGTTCAGGTTACATCTCAAAATGGTTCTACAAAAAAGGGACGTGAGGCCTGGAAGGTGGGTGGGAGGGGCTCCCTGTCTGTGTGTTGGTGATGAATTGACCTAAGATGCCATAGCCACCCAATGCCCTGGAAGCACTACCAGGAAAGATGGGAAAGCCTCACCTACCTCTTCAGCTTCCCAGCTTGGGCAGGCCACAGGTATGCCAGGGTGCTGCCCCCTTCTAAAACCCTCTACCCATGTGGCCTCTCCAGACCTACTGTGCTACATTTCACCTGACCCTCCTGCTCTCACTAATCCTTCAGATGCCCCTGGTCTCTGGTCTTCTTTCCCAGACTCTTCACATCCACCTTATCTTCTCACTATCCCTATGCCTCCTCCCAGCTTTGTGCCCTCTAGCTCATCACTGTCTCAGCCTTTAGTTCCCTGTCTACTCCCTGATTCTCCTGTTCTCTCCTAGACTACTACATTCCTTCCCAGCTTATTTCAGCTGTCTCCTGCCTTCCTACCTGTGCTGCTCCGGTGACTTCTACCTTTCTCTAGCCACTAACCGTCTCCTTTAGCCATGTGATCTCCCCACCCTTTATCCCTCCCAAGCCTCCTACCCTCTTCTGAAGCTTCCTACCCTCCTCCCCAGATTCCTATTTCTTCCTAGCTTCTACCCTTTCCCCCTGAACCTGTTGTCCTCATTCCTAACCTCTTGCCTTCATGCGTGTCTTCTCCTGATGTTTTCCACCCACCCCATGACCTCAGATCTCCCTGCAGCCTGCTAGCCTCACCCTAAGCCTACTGTCTTCTCCCCAGACTTCCGTGCATTCACTGAGACTCCCATCTTTTTCCTCCCCAAACTCCTGCCTTGTCTCTAGGCTTATGTCCTCTTGTAGCATTCGAAGAGCCTATGAATCTCCAGCCTTCCTCTTAAAGCTTGTAACAACCCAGCTCTTGGACGGCAAAGACAAGAGGATCATGTGCTTGGTGGTAACCTGTAAAGGAACACGCCTCCCCCTTCCCCCCAAAAACCAAGGTCCTAAGAAATGCTCAAAGTTCTAAAAGCCAGCTATTTGAGAACTGTAGATAAAAGCCTCTGATCCCGACCGAGAACACCCAGTGGTTGCAAAAACAACTCCACCACACAGTTTCAAAAACAAACAGTTTGTCTAAGGAAAACAGCTAATTTCGCCATTCTGCCCTAAGCAAATACCCTTCCTCCTTCTCTATCCCCAGCTTGAAACATGTAATCTTCATTCTTTGGAACTCTGGTATTGAGTGTCTGGGTCCTGTGCCCTGATGGTTGTGTGGCCAAAACTTGAGAAGCCACCTCTCTGACGTTCAATAAAGCTTCTCTAGGTGTTAAGGTCAGCTATGTCCTTATTTCTTCCTGCACATTTAACTCTTACATATTCTTACAGCTCAAGCTACAAGATGAGTTCCTCTCTGAGAGCAAAATTTCCTAATAATTTCAATATGAAGATAAGGAAACAGTCACACAAATTATTCTCCAACAAGCCCGAGCACCTTGGCAGTCGTTCTTGACCTTTTTTTGATTTCTCATTTTTGTTTTTATTTTATTTTTTAAGGTTTATCTTATTTTTGTGAATTTATGTGAATGGGTATTTTACCTGCATGTACATCTGTGCACCACATGCATTCATTATCCACAGCGGCCAGAAGAGGGAATCAGATCTCCTGATGGTGGCCTTAGAGCCACTTGTGAGTGTTTTGAGTGTAGGTGTTGGGAATGAAGCCTAGGTCCTCTGGCAGAGAGGCCAGTGCTAATAACCACCATGCCATTTCAACAGTCCTGAATTTTTATTTTAATTTTCTTGTATATTTAATGTCTGTATCTGTAACCCAGAGTGTTCTTTAACAAGTTTGGTGTTATTTATACTTTATAAATATGGAACACAGTGACTGCTTGGCAAGAACTGGCAGCTTTAAGACCCTGAAGGGAAGGAAGTAGACAGAGGTCCAATTTCTTGTGTTATTTTATAATAAAATGGCATTTTTGATGTGTGACACCATATTCATTTGAATGTGTTTAATTTAGATTTGGCCTTGTTTTATCAATATCCCTTCAAGTGTTTACTGTGTGTGTAATCTCAAATGAGTTGTTTGACTGGCCACTTGAAGTTTTATAGTCACCATCCATGTCACCTAACTGCTTTCTCCAGCCAAGACAGAATTCAGTCTGGCTTTTAATTTAACTTGCTCATCTTCATTACATTCAGTTATGTTTGGCTTGGGACTCCTTGAGGTGCTTTTGGAACGTCTTTGTGCAAAGATCATTTGCAAAAAAGAAATTAGTATTTATTTGAGTGTCTCTAATTTAACATTACAATATTTTCTTTTGACACAATTGTCTTTCTGCTATTGGCAGCAAATGCCATTGGCAGCAAATGTTTGGAGCTTGTTTTCACTTGCAGTTCTAGAACTTACTTAGCTGAGTCCTCACAGCAGTGCATGCTCTTACCCATCTGCCAGCGGTGGGGTGGGGCTTTAAACTCACGGGTTTTGTTTTATAAAAGATTTGTGTGTTTATGACAATGTTAGAAATCCTGGATCTTCTAGGAGTTTGTGATAAAAATGGATTTGCTATATTTAGTGCCCAAATGAAGAAAAAATAGTTCTAATAGGCTTTGTGCTTATTGCTTTAATAAGAGTTTTAAGCCCCAAATTGAATTTAACTTTAAGTCCTTATACAAATTATTTCATAACTTTACCAAAATGTGAAGTGATTTTATGTGCACAAATTCCCAGAAGTACTGGTCAGTGTTTAAAGATTCATTTCCCAAATGAATTTCAGGCTGAAATTCATATTATGTAATCCACTACTGCCAAACTTTTAATACTATATCCTTGAAAACAATGCAGACTCTCCTTAACCTCTGAGCCATCTCTCAAGCTCCATTACAGAGCTACGGTAATGAAAACAGCTTGGTATTGGCATAAAAACAGAGACATTGACCAATGGATTGAAGACCTGGATATCCACATACCTATGAACACCTGATTTTTGACAAAGAAGCTAAAATTATACAAAGGAAAAAAAGAAAGCATCTTCAATAAATGGTGCTGGCATAACTAGATGTCAACCTGTAGAAGAATGAAAATAGATCCATATCTATCACCATGCACAAAACTCAAGTCCAAATGCATTAAAGACCTCAATATAAATCTGACCACACTGAACCTGATAGAGGAGAAAGTGGGAAGTAGCCTTCAATGCATGGGCACAGAAGACCACTTCCTAAGTATAACCCCAGTAGCACAGACAATAAGAGCAACAATGAATAAATAGGACCTCCTGAAACTGAGAAGCTTCTGTAAAGTAAAGGACACTGTCAATAAGACAAATAGGCAACCTACTGAATGAGAGAAGTTCTTCACCAACCCCACATCAGACAAAAGTCTATTCTCCAAAATATATAAAGAACTCAAGAAACTAGACATTAAAATTCTAAATAACCCAATTAAAAAATGGGGTACTGAATTGAAGTGATAATTCTCAACAGAAGAAGTTCAAATGGCCCAAACTTATTTAAGGACATGTTCAACTTCCTTAGCGATCAGGGAAATGAAAATCAAAACAATCTTGAGATACCATCTTACACCTGTCAGAGTGGCTAAAATCAAAAACACCAATGATAGCCTATGCTGGAGAGGATGAGGAGTAAGGGAACACTCATCCATTGTTGGTGGGAATGCAAACTTGTGCAACCACTTTGGAAATCAGTGTGATGATTTCTCGGGAAATTGGGAGTCAACCTACCTCAGGACCCAGCAATTCCACTCTTGGGAATATACCCAAGAGATTCCCTATCATACTACAAAAGCATTTGTTCAACTATGTTCATAGCAGCACTATTTGTAATAGCCAGAACCTGGAAACAACCTAGATGTTCCTCAACTGAAGAATGGATAAAGATAATGTGGCACGTTTACACATTAGAGTGCTACTCAGCTTAAAAAAAAAGTGACATCTTGAATTTTGCGTGCAAAATTCACTATCCTGAGTGAGATAATCCAGACCCAAAAAGATGAATATGGTGTGTAATTACTTATAAGGGGATACTAGCTATAAACAAAGGACATTGGCCCTATAGTTCATGATCCTAGAGAAGTGAAGTAATCAGGGGATCACCAAAATATATAGATCCAGCTGGAAGTTGGAAACAGACAAGATCACCTGACAAAATTGGGAGCATGGGGTGGGGAAGAAGGGAGGGAGGGTAGAAGCAGAAGAGGAGAGAAGAAAGGGAGGGCTGAGGAGAACTTGAGGGAAGGGATAGTTGAGATGAAGAAGGACAGAGAGGAGAGCAAGGAAAGAGATCTCTAGATTGAGGGAGTCATTATAGGGTTAGCAGAAGCCTCACTCTAGAGAATTTCCCAGGAATCCACAAGCATGACCCCTCCTAAGACCCTAAACAATAAAGGAGAGAAGGCCTGATGTTGACTTGCCCTGTAGTCAGACTGATTAATATCTTAAATATCACCATAGAACCTTCATCCAGCAACTGATGGAAACAGAAGCAGAGACCCACATTGGAGCACTGGACTGAGCACCCAAAGTCCAGTTGAAAAGTGAGAAGAATGAGAATATGAGCAGTGAAGTCAAGACCATGATGGGCTCATGGACTGAAACAGTTTACCTGAGCTAATAGCTAATCCTTTTCTGCTATGTTTACCTCTGTTTTGAAATGTAATCAAAGGCCACTGTCCTGGATGGTAGTTCAAGTGGGTCCCCTGGATCATGAGCACAGTGATGTTATCCAGAGTGGCATCATATATGCGACTAACCTACTGACTGCTTCTTGACACCCAATTATGGGGCAGGGGTACATGCCTTTTAGCTCATCCCATGCCATCCTATCCCATGCCATTCCATCCCCCAACAAGAATCCAGTTTTAGGAACATGATTATAGGGATGCAGTGAAAATCTGTCTCTGATCTCGGCCAGCACTAATGTCTTTCAGTCACACTTATCAGTGTCATTAAGGGATGCCCCTCTGGTGAGGGATGTAGGGCTGCATTGTGTACAAGGGTATTCTGGATACAGGGGGAACAGTTTGGCTCAGGAGACCCATCTCTCAAGGTCCCAACAACTACAGAGATGCCAGACACAGACTGGACCTGCTTGCTGAAGCCAATTGCAGCACCATATACCACCGGTGCCACAGAGAACTTCATGAAGCCTCAGACTTTCTGTGTGCCAAGGAAGCAGTGACATTCGAGAATGGAGAAGAATCATAGGGGAATTCTATACCGAATGGTTTCATCAGTACAAGCCACCTAGAGGAAGAGCCCAGTTAGGAAGTAGGAATTCTGCCTGTGCCTGTGTGTGTGTAGGGGGGTGGGGTAGCAGACACACCCACCAAGAGCCAGGCAGTTGCTCAGCAGGAGCCAACTCTCAAGAGAACTTGCTTGCAAGGAACAGAAGCTGGTGGTGGTTCTCCAATCCCACACACTCCAAGAGCCAGAAAGTAGCTCAGCAGGAGCCAACCCTCCCAAGAACTTGCTTGAAGGGAACAAGAGTTATTAGTGCCCCTCCCCCACCCACCAAAAGACAGGAAGTAGCTCATCTCGCGAGAACTCGATTGTTCAAGCACAGTGCGCCTCACGTGGTGTGCTCGGTGGGGCTCATAACTGCCACCTCATCTCCTTAGCTGAGCCTGAGTAGTGCCGTTGCTTAAGGCAGGGGAGCTGAGTGAAAAGTCCGAATCGCCATGCAGGATCCTGGTGAGGCCACAGGTGGTAGAACACGGGTTGAAGAAGGCGAGGATGGACAGCAGCGACCTCGAGCTTCCGATATCCAGGCTAGCTCTCAGAGTTCGGCGGCAGAGGGTGACCAAGACGAGGTCCCTCGTGAGAGTGGCCCACAAGATGCCAATAGCCAGTCTGTTCCAGGCAGGTCCCACCCAGGGAGCCCTTTAGGGTTAGGTGTGGCCGCTGAAGAGGCAGCTGTCGTTCTCCAAGATGAGCTACCACCACTTCTCTCTGGACCCAGTGGAGATGCTGTAACAACTGCAAGTCGATCCCTGGAATTGTATCCTTTCTTGGGAGACCTTTGGCCAGGGCTATGGGAAGATAGGAAGGATGAAACGTGAAACAAAGTCTTTCGGGTGGGTGAGCAGGAAGGTTGACAGCAAGGGAAGGAAGAGACAGACTGGTACACTCTGGACAGTTAGTTCAAGAAGAAATGTCATGCTATCAGGACAGGGAGTTGCCTAATCCTGAGAAGACTTCATAATGTAGAAGATAACCTGAACTGTTGGGAGGTGGGAGGTAGATGATGCTTGTTTAGCATCGTCAGAAAGAAGATTCTGGGACAGTCTTGGTCTTGGGTTGCACATGGGGGCAGTGTCAGACAGGCCTCAGAAGTATACCAGGCCACATAGCAATAGGAAACCTAATAGTGGATGATACCTTAACCATAGCCCCCTCCAGCTCTGTAAGAGTGCCTTTCGGGTCTGCAGTAGAGGCAGACATGGTCCGCAGGTCCCTGGTCGCCAATGCCCAGCGCCAGCCACCAATGGTTCCACAGGAGTACACTGTGAATGACAGTACCTTGGTTGTGTCAGTTTTCCCAAAGCCTGGAGTAGGGGTGGTTTCAGAGTTGGGAGGCAGTGTGTGCTCTAGGGGTGTCCAAATGGAGAGACACTGGTGGGTTAGATGTAAGTGGGAAGGTATGGTGTGAGGGACCTGAACAGATCCGTCATTTCCCTGATGGTGTTTCTTTCTCTCACATTTAGTAGGTGGACAACTGATGACATCAGTCTCTTCCAGATTTCCATCAATAGCTTTCTTGACCAGCTCTCCCTGGTGATGAGAAATATTCAGCACTTCCAGTTTGTGGCTGTTGTCAAACGAGGAAGAGGAAGGATTCATCACACCTAAACTTTCTCCCCCTAAAAGACAGGACAAAGGCATTTCGTGGTTTTGGTAATTGTTACCTTGCCTTCAAATTTCAATGTTTTGATGCGATTTCCTTTTTATCAGCCCCATGGTTAGTTTGTTTCCCTTTTGCTTAAGGAAAGGGTGCTTAAATATTTGTTGCTGAACAAAATAAAACTAACATATTGTGGTTTAGATGTTTTGGTCTGACATTACTTTTGGCTATGGCAGAAACCTCCAGGTTTTCTCATCTGTGTACTTTGGTTGGAAGGAAAGTTCTGAAATTTAAAATTTCTCACAGTCCAAAGCAGGGAAAAGTATTTTAGTAAATGGAAAGAAAAATGATATTATTTAAAGTCTGTTGGTTATTCAGCACACAGTATGGTTATCTTTGAAGTAGGATTTTTTGTTAGAATATGCTAAAGAGCTCTGCTAGCGTGCCCGAGTCCCTGAGTTCAATCCCAAAGTACTGTAAAAAAGAGTGTGGGGGAGGGGTTCTATAGAACTAGGTATATAAAGGCAATAAAGACATTTTTAGGTTTATCCTTTAATATTTTCCTGGAAATATTTCTCTTACGGAATATTAGTTTTTCCATTTCCTCACAATTTGCAGGAAAATTTTTCATTAAAAAAAATCCTACATACAGATACTAAACATTTCGCCTTATCCATACTTTCCTATGTAATAAATAATTGAGTTCATGAAAACTTATTTCCTTAAGGTATATTAGAAGAAGCAGATTTCCTGAATTAAAGATTTATATAGTCACGTATTAAATTTCTCTAGATATACTACTCTACCATTTTCTAATATGGGCCTTACACTCACCAAATCTCGGTCTGCAGACTCTCTTTCATAACCACTGGGTTGATCGTTTTCATACAGAAGGGAAAAACTGATTTATTTTGAGAAGACAAGAAAGAAAACCCAGAGCAGGATATCTGAGGCTCCCAGGCCTTCTTTCAGATTAGTGTAGAGCAACATTGAGACAAATGGTTGTGCTTGTTAAGTAGTGACTAGCTGTGTACAAACAGCCTGCATGCGAGAATCCTGCTAAACTCACTCATTAATTCTTGTGACTGTTTATATATATGTATGTTTGTGTATATATATGTATGTGTACATATGTGTATTAAAGGCAATTTATTTCTTTCTGATTTGATACTGTTTCTTGATTGTTTTCTTTCTTCACTCTGTCTTGAATGTTCCCAGTCCTTCTGTCTATCCCTGTAATGTGTTGGGTGGGGGTCAGGTCTCTCCGAGAGCCCTGCCTACTGCCTCCTGAATGATGAGGTTTTGTATGCAGGTGGACAGACACGGTCACAGGCTCCTGGCTCAATTGGGTTGGGCAGTTACCTGTGATCTTGTGATGACTGTGTGTGGGGTGACCCATTCCTGGTCTCCGGTAGTTTTCTCGTGTGCTGGGCTTGCAGGTCTCTAGTTGGGCCCTCTGGGAGAGGCAGTGCTCTGTTCCTCTGCAGCTGCCCAGACTCAACCTCAAAGACCTCAGCTGCCCAGATTCTCACAACCATCTCTTCAACTCTGGGTGTCTCCTAGGGTCTACTGACAGTTTCTCCCTCCAGGAGGATGGGCACCAGATGTAGTGTGATTTCCAATTGGCCTTAATACTAAAAGCCCAGAGTCAAGCATTAGGGGGTGAAATCTGAAAGATCAGAGAAACGGAACAACCAGCAACGAGTGCTTACCTATACAAAATCCTCAGACAGAATGGATTTTGTCTCTTTAAGTCCTCAGGCTAAATGCCATGCCCTTCTGTCTCCTCCCACCTTGAATTCCCCTCTCAGCTCAGTCATCTCCCTTCCTGTCTCCATCTCCCTAGTGCTGCTGGGGTTAAAGGCCTATGATCACCAAGTACTAGAATTAGAGGTGTGAGCCACCACTACCTGGTTCTATGTCTCGGAGACTGGATCAATTTTGTGTAGCCCAGGGTGGCCTTCAACTCACAGAGATGGGTTTCCCTCTGCCTCCCGAGTACTGGGATTAAAGGTGTGTACCACCACTTCTGGGCCTCTATTACTAAATCGTGGCTTGCTCCACACTCTGATCCTCAGACAAGCTTTATTTGTTAGAGTACAAGCAAAATATCACCACACTCATCTACTCTGTGTCTGGACTTCCATTGATCAGTGTCCATCTTGACCCCATATCCTGTGCCTTTAGTGTCCTGTGCCCCATATACTTTGAGGTTTCTGTCTTGTGGGTGGGTAGATCCAGTTCCTGGTCGGCACAGTGCCCACTTGCAGTCCTGGGAGGATCTGACACTGGGCTAGAGGGAGAGAGTCTCTGTGTACGTGCCATGGGCAATGGCCTTAGCAACTGACCCGAAGCAGCTGGGGCTGAAGAGGACGGATGTCCACTGACCCAGTATTGGTGCTATTGGCTGCATTAAGAGTCTCTTCCTCCCCTCCTTCCCTTCTCTTTCTCTTTCCCTCACTGGTAATTTAATGACCTCCCTTATATTCTTTTGATTCTCAGCCCCCATCGTGATCCTGTTGCAATTCCCCTATATTTTGATTTTGAGAGAGATTCACCCATCTTAAGTAAAAATTGCCCTTCTCTCCCATTGGCTTAGCTTTGTTAATGTCACATAAGTAACATTTCGAACCATGTCATGATTTTAAACTGGCACAGTCAACCTTTTCTACCCGTGACATTTCTACACGTATCAGGAGTGTCTTGGACTTCAGCAATTCAAACGCATTTTAAAGTGCTTGTGGTCACGAACAATGAATGACAGGACCCAACTGATAATACATTTCCAAATATACCTGCAATCACCTTGCACTACTTAAGCATCTGAATCCCAGGGGCTCTCCTGTAACTCAGGGCTGAAGATGAGGCAATCTGGACTAGCGATAGCTGGACAGAGACACAGACACAGACCAGTCTCTCAATTTTATTCTATTTTCAATGCTGGCAAACATTTAGCCATCAGAGGGTAGGTACAGAGAACAATTACCACCACCACCCTCCCCTCCCCACTAAAGCAAGGACTGGGGGAGTCTTTGCCCTAGGGAAGGGTACAGTGTCAAGGGTAGGAGGATGCATGCTGAGAGCCCAAGCCCCCTCTCTATCCCTGGTGAGGTTTGAAGAACTCAGGCACAAAGAACCTCAGGTCAGTGGCCACTGTTGGAAGCTGGCTGAGCAGGGAGGAGACAGAACTGTGGAGGAGGCTGGAGTTTTCAGAAGTTACTTGACTAAAAATGAGGGGAGAGGAGAAGACATTGAATGCTCCCCTCGGCCCATTCCTCCCCCATGCCTCCCCTGGAGACACTGGATACAATCCTTCCAGGACTCCCCAGTCTCCCTGCCAGGCTCCTACAGACCTGCCTCACCACACCCGCCTCCTTACAGTGACTCTTAAGGTGTCTGCCAATGTACAATGGGGTAGGCTCCTCAGGCAGAGACAGGAAAGGCTGCCTACTGCCCTCATGCAGGCTCCTCCCCTTCTGGAACTTACATAATGAGGTCACTGCCAGTCACTCTGACCTCCCTGTGAACCACTCCTTTCAGGGTCTCCTCTTTCCGCATCAAGTACAAGCGTGCAAACTCTGCATCCATGAAGGACTGGAAAGGCACCTTGAAGTCACAGGTGGGGGATATTGTTAGAGTGACTCCTTCTTGTCCCTGGGTGCTCTCCACATAGACTGCCTCCTCCAGGGCCCCTGATTCCCCCATTTCTCCAACACCACTTCCTCTAGACGTCTCTGTGTTGGGCCCCCCAACCTTCTCCCTAGCCATCTTAGGCCACCTCCAGACTATCCCTCAGCAGCTATCACAAACGTCATAAAGGATACAACTCCAGGAACTGGCTTTCGTCGCGTTCTCCCTCCTCTGGATCATGTGGTGGCTTTTTCACAAGGGCAGCTTTCTCCACCAACGTGCCCTCGTCGTCTTTGCCTTCACAACATTGGGGGATTCCAGAGCAGTCAGAACCATTCGGCACACCGGCATTGTCCTCAGCTCTTCCAGTACCATCTCTACTTGCCTGAGTACCAGAGCTTGGGAGGCTACTCGTGTCTTCTCTGCTTGCTTAGTGTGTCACCCGTCCTTCTGCCAGGGTCCTTCATGGCTGCCCTGGTCGTCTCAGAACCCACCACCAACACTACTGTCCCTTGCCGGCTCTAGGATGGCCTGAGGTGCTTCTGCCGAGCCCTGCACTGTTGTCCTCAGGGCACCAGGTGAGGCAAGGCCTGTGCCACTTGAGAAAATGGGACCTCACGAGGATTGGGTCTGGCCAAACTGATCTTCTCTGTAGAACTGACGGAACTCTAATGCTCTGCAGGTGGATTGATCAAATGGAACCCACATCATCCATTCCCCAAAAACTGGCCCACAGGCTTCAGATAGTTCAGGTTGACAGCAGTCATGAGTGATGTAACACCAATATTCAGATTGCCTATGAAACCAGGCTGATTTTGTTCTATACAGACACGCAGAGACTTCAAGACCCTGATAGATGGTTCAGTCAAACTGCCTCACCCGAATCGTTTGCCCTTAAATCTATAACACACACACACACACACACACACACACACACACACACACAAAACCACACATACACACACACATGACATGCACACATGCCTACACACACACACACACACACACACACACATACACACAGACACCCCTCACACACACATCTACAGAGAGTTGGACATTAGATAGTTATAGTTTTCCTTGTTGATCAGACCCAGAAAAGAGACTCACTAAAGAAGTGTAAAGTGTGTAAAGTTGAGAGCTATCAAAAAATAGTTTTGGATAGTAAGGAAAGTTATTATAGAAAGTGAATTAGGTACAAGACTTTGGACTCACCAGATAGGATAGATAATGGAGTATTTTCTCTGAACTTGTCAAATGCAAGTGGACCAGACATTGCTGATATATATATATATATATATATAATATTGCTGATTTATTGCCTGTGTATATTATATATAGTTATTGTACTTGTTTTATATGGTTTTTCTTATATTAGTTATAACCTACTTTTTACCTCAGAAAAAAAAGGAAAATGTGATATTTGGTTTCTGATCTAAAGATAAAGCTTGTCTGAAGATGAGAGTGGGGAACTAAGCCTCTAGTTTGCCATAGAGGCCAGGTAGTGGTGGCATACATCTGTATCCCAGTACTCTAGAGGCAGAGCTAGTGGCATCTCTGTGAGTTCAAGGCCACCCTGGGCTAATCAAGATTGAGCCAGTTTAAAAGAGAAACAGAGCCAGGCCGTGGTGGCTCACACTTTTAATCCCAGTACTTGGGAGTCACATGTTTTTAATCCCAGCACTAGGAAGGTGGAGACAGGAAGGAATTTGGCTGGGTAGAGAGAGGAATATAAGGCAGGATGAGACAAGAGCACATGAGATTCAGTCTAAGGATTTGTAGAGACGGGATCTTGCCCCCTTGGTTCTGAAGAATTGGTAGAGCTAAGAACTAGTGGCTGGCTGCTCTGCTTCTCTGATCTTTCAGGTTTTACCCTCTAATATCTGACTCCAAGTTTTTATTATTAAGACCTGTTAGAATTTGTACTGCACTTATGTCTAACCTGACTAGGTCAGCAGAATTCAGAAAGGAATACTTTTCTTCCAGGGAGGTGACAGGGCATCTGGCTTGCCACCATGGTCATCTTTTTTTTTTTTTTTAAACCAGACATATCCTAGTTTAGGGATGTCTGAACAACAGAATGTGACAACAGCCTAACACCCATTATACTTTAAGCAAGGAAACAAATACCAAACGGATGCCACTCATTAGCTGGATATAGAGCCCATAACTCACTAGCAGCAGCTGACCCATGCCATGTGAAGGAACAAACTGGTTTTTGTTTCTTTTTTTTTCCTTCGCATCTTTAATGTGATATAATATATTTAAACCCTTATTTGAGTAAAACTTGTTTTCAAAAATAAATGACTAGGCAGAGCTTTGCAAATGTTTCCACTTGGCGGCATAGAGTGTCAATGTCTTCTAGCGAGTTTGTTTCCTCCTAAGTGGTGGCACTTATGGGGCAAGCGATTGTTGGTTTCTCTTAGGGCATGGAAGAGTAGTGAGCAGCTAGGCAGACTGAAGAGCAAGGTTCACAAGCTGTCTCACTCTCTGTAATCTTTTTCTTTCCGTTTTGCTAACCATTAGCGACTACTTATGTTCTCTCCAATTACCAACCAAAGTTTGTGTGAACTCATGTTGCTACATTGTCATTCCTGATGAGCAGAATTTTTTGTTTTCTTTTTTTTCTGTTTTTTGTTGCTGTTGTTGTTTTGGTTTTTTTGTTTGTTTGTTTTTTTGAGAAAAGAATCCAATAGCCCAGCCTGGCCTCAAAACGCACATACAGACAACTAAACCCTTGGCCTCCTGATCCTCCTGAATCTGCTGATAGAGCTGGGATTACAGGCATATGTCATGAACCCCTAACTCCCAACCCCTACTACCCTGGACCAGTCTCCCAAATTTTACAACACCAGGGTCTGTCCACACTGGACCATCTCCACCAGTCCCCTTTGTTTTCTCATTATAACCTGAGATTTTCCATACCCAGAAGTGACTCCTTGGTGCCCTCCAGAAACACCCCCCTAAGACCAACATACATACACAGACGTAGAGACCTGTTATTGACTGGACTGAATCTGGTACAAATGTATTCCTCTTTATCCTGGCCCTCTCTGGCTGTGGGCCCAGGTTGTCCATCCAGTCCTTACGTAGCTTGAACTGTCCTAGCACTCTTGCAAGTCACCCCTCCTGTGTCATCACATGCCCTGGGCCCAGACCACACAGAAAGTGGCCATAGGGACAAGCTCCCCCATACCTATGCTGATGACTTCCCTCTCTAATCAAGTTCTGACACAGAGTCAAGTCCCTCTGGGTGAATCCTGTCCAACTCCCTCCTGTCCTCCACATGTTCTCCAACCTTAGGAATGTGTTGAGAGGGATAAGTCTCTGAACTCAGCCAAGACAAGGGCTGTGATGGACCATACTGCATCAATCACAGTAACCAGTGTCTTTGGGTGATGTCCTGCTGGATAGGAAAGTGGAGATGAAGATGCATGTGTGTGTTCTGTGTTGTGTGTGTTGTGTTTGTTTGTGTGCACACATGCATTCATAAGTGTGTGCATGCATTTGTTCATATGTATTGTGTGGGGGGTGTCTGTGTGTATGTATGTGTGTGTAGGCATGTGTGCATGCGTGCATGTCATGTGTATGTGTGTGGTTTTGTGTGTCTGTGTGTGTGTGTGTGTGTGTGTTACAGATTCAGGGGCAAACGGTTCGGGTGAGGCAGCTTGACTGAACCATCTATCAGGGTCTTGACGTCTCTGCGTGTCTGTATAGAACAAAACCGGCCTAGTTTCATAGACAGTCTGAATATTGGTGTTACATCACTCATGATTGCTGTCATACTGAACTATCTGAAGCCTGAGGGATTCATGACACTCGTGAGTGGGCTAGTTTTTCAGGAATGGATGATGTGGGTTCCATTTGATCAATCTACCTGCAGACCATTAGAGTTCCGTCACTTCTACAGAGATAACCAGTTTGACCAGAATCAATCCTTGAGAGGTCCTGTTTACTTTTTCTTTTCTTTCTATTTGTTTGTTTGTTTATTGTAATTTATTTTAAAGAATAAAACTATATTTTCTCATTTTACATGCCAGTATTTGTTTGTTTATTGTAATTTATTTTAAAGAATAAAACTATCTTTTCTCATTTTACATGCCAAATCCAGTTCTTGTTCTTTCTCCTGTAACTGCTCCTTCCACTTTGCCTATCCATGCCCCCATCCCACCCCCATCCACTCCTCAGAGAGGGTAAGGCTTCCTATGGAGAGTCCACAAAGTCTAGCACATTGCTTTGAGGCAGGTACAAGGCCTCTTCACTGTGTTTAGGCTGAGCAAGGTATCCCTCCGGACATAATGGGTTCCAAAGAGTCAAAACAAGCAGTAGGGATAAATCATGGTCTCACTGCCAGTGACCCCACAGTCTTCCCTACTCATATAACTATCACCCACACTCCGAGGGACTAGTTTGGTCCTATGCTGGTTCCCTTGCTGTCAGGTCTGAATTCATAGCTTCCATTAGCTCAAGTAAGCTGCTTCAGTGGGTAGCCCCATAATGGTCTTCACCTCTTTGTTCATATTCACACTCCTCCTTCTCTTTGAAAGGACTTTGGGAGCTCAGCCCAATTCTCCACTGTGGATCTCTGCATCTGCTTTCCTCAGGTGCTGAATGAAGGTTCGATGATGATGTTTAGGATAGTTATCAATTTGACTACAGAGCAAGGCCAGTTCAGGTACCCTCTCTACTATTACTTAGAGTTTTAGCTTGAATCACCATTGTGGATTCCTGGGATATTCTCTAGTACCAAGTTTCTTGATAGCCCATAATGACTCCCTCAATCAAGAAAAATATCTCTTTCCTTGTTCTCTGGCTCTGTCCTTCTCTCATCTGAACCATCCAGTTCTCTCTAACCCTTTCCCCCTTCTCACCTCCTCCTTCCCTTCTGCCTTTCCTTCTCACCCATCCCCAAACTCCCAATTTTCTTAGGAGATCTTGTCTGTTTCCCCTTCTCAGGGGGATGTATGCATGTTTCTCTTAGGGTTCTCCTTGTTACTTAGCTTCTCTGGGGTCATGGACTATAGGCCCCTTATCCTTTGTTTTACAACTAGTATCCACTATGAGTGAGTACATACCATGTTCATCTTTCTGTGTCTGTGTTACCTCACTCAGGATGTTTTTTTCTAGTTCCATCCCATTGCATGCAAATTTCAAGATATCATTGTTTTTTTAACCACTGAGCAGTACTCTATTGTGTACATGTACCACCATGATAGAGAATTACAGACCATTCTCCCTCATGAACACTGATGCAAATATACTCAAAAAATACTGTCAAATCATAATCCAAGAACACATCAAAAGAAATCATCCACCATGATCAAGTCGGCTTCATTCCAGAGATGCAGGGATGGTTTGACATATGAAAATCTATCAATGTAAACTACTATATAAATAAACTGAAAGAAAAACCATATGATCATCTAATTAGATGCTGCAAAAGCATTTGACAAAATCCAAAACTCCTTCATGGTAAAGGTCTTGGAGAGATAAGGGATGCAAGTATAATAAAAGCAATATACAACAGACTAACAGCAAACATCAAATTAATTGCAAAGAAACTAAAAGTGACTCCACTTTCTCCATAACTATTTGACATAATTCTTGAAGCTATGGCTAGAGCAAATAAGACAACAAAATGAGATCAAACATTAACGAATTAATATTATATGAATTATTGTTCATCCACATTAGAAATCAGATGGATCTGTATGTGGTGGCACACTACTGTAGTCACAGCATTTGATAGGTAGGATTATGTGGGTCCTAGGATACACAGAGAGGTTCTCTCTCAAGAAGGACAAGGAGGAAGAGAGGGAGAAAGAAGAGGAGGAGGAGGAGGAGGAGCAAATTAAAGAAATAAAAGGAAACATTTTCACTACTGCTTGGAGTCTTAGGTGAGATCACCGTTATAGATTTGTGGGAGTTTCCCTTGCATCAGTTTTCTACCTGACCCTGAGAAACGTCCCAACCCTTTCCAGTCATCTCTTTCAGTACTCTCCCATTCCATCCTCAACTTGATCCCTCAAGTTTCCATCCCCACCAACACCCTGTCCACCCAGGAGAACTCTTCTATTGCCTCTTCCCAGGAGGTTTCATGCATCCCTCCTTGGGTGGTGGGCAGAGGGAAATAGGCAGAGGGGATGGGAGGAGAGAAGGTAGGGGAAACTTCAGTCAGAATGTAAAATAAGTAAATTATATAATAAATAAAAATAAAGGGAAAGGAGAAATCAGAAAGGAACTAAAATTCATTTGAGATACAATTTAAAAACTTTTGATATTAAAAATTATATGTATGAGTATTTTATCTGAATGTATGTCTGTGGATGATTTGTGTTCAGTATCTGCAGAGGCCAGCCAGAAGAGGGCACTGGATTTTCTGGAACTGGATTTACAGAGAGTTGTTAGCTGCCATGTGGGTTTGAAACACCATGTGTTCTTTTTGAGTTAGGTAGAATACAGAGGAACTGAATCAGGCACAAATTTTGAAAGGATCATTTCATAATATATGCCAAACACTAAAAGCAGCTCATGCTTTGATCCAGCGATTACTTTCCTAACAAGCTTGGGTTTAGAGGAGAGTGTCACACTCCAACTCCAAAGCCAGTTTCAATTTCTAATTGGACTGGTACTACAAAAAGGCCATTTGCATTATCTGTCTGTAGAGAACAGCAGCAACAAACATGTGGGAAGGTTTATGAAATTTTATCCTGCTGGAAATGTGATATATTAATATTCCAATTACTCCTTTTCTTGAGACATTTTTTTTTCTGGATGATTTGCTCTTTTTCTTCAGATGTCTCATTTGTTCAGTGGTTTTCAGATTCCTTAGCTGGATGCCTTTATTCTCCTGGAAAGACAAACACTTTCCCAACTCTAACTTTGAGGAGGTTTCCCTTTGGCAAGTAATATCTGAGCAAATAAAAGGCATTTATTTGTTTTATCAATTAGTTTAGATTGAACAGCCATGTTGTTTGATGAACCATCATCTCTTATAATTAATAAGTCTCTCTTGTTCAAATAGAATCTTTATCATTTTTGATGGTGACCATACCTTTTCTTCTCCCATGCAAAGAAAAACAAAACCCCTTTCCCAAGGTAACACATGTCCTGGTTTCCATTCTGAGGTCAGCACAACTTTAAAGTATACAGGGTGATTTAATTATGTAAGTTTTTTTATATTATTCAATGTCTCTCTGCAGCTGTTGTTCCTTTCTCATTAGCATTTAGAAAATTCAAAGTTAATAAAGCATTATACAATCTATTTCTGGGAGTCTCTATTACCTCTTTCTGCTTATTTAACATATCCTTTAGAGTTCAATTTGATCTTTCAAGAATTGCCTGCCATGTTGGAATGTGTTTTATACTTGTAATATGTTTTATATTATAATAAGCAAAAAAACCTGTTTAATTTTCTTAGAGACATAGGCTGGAACATCGTCTGACTTTATTTGTGCAGGTATACCCATAATTGCCATAACTTCTAGCAAATATGTGATTACAGAATCAGTCTTTTCAGATTCAAAGTAGTTGCCCTTTGCAATCCTGAAAGGTGTGGTATACATATGTTAATTTTCCAAATTCTACAAAATGGAAAACATACATCTGCCAGGTTTCAGTACTCCGAGTACCCTTTGGGTTACTTCCTGCAGGCTGTGGTGCTTAGTTGTCTAAAGAACAAGTAGAACATTTCCTAAGCATGTTGCCATGTGATGAAAAAATCTTTTTTTAAAGTTTTCATATTGACATGATGTTTTTAATTAAATTTTGTGGCCTCCAGCACATTTCCTTGTAGCACAAGTTCTAATTGGTCATAACAGAGGCAGATACTAGGCAGTGAAAGTTGAAGGATCAGAGAAGCAGTGCAGCCAGCCACTAGAGGGCCTTTTACTTCTACCAATGCTCAGACCAAAGGTACAATCATGACCTCAGACTGTCTCCTCAGACTGCATCCTCAGCCTACAGGGGTGATTCTTGGACTGCAATTGTCTCCATCAAACTTCAGACTGCATATGAGATCCTCTCTCCTCCTGTCTTACATTCTTCCTCTGGGATTAAAGGTGTGGGATTCCAAGTGTTGGGATCACCTTTGTGTGACCTGTTTCTCTTTTGGACAGATCCAGTCTTGTTTAGTTCAGGGTGGCCTTGAACTAACAGAGGTCCCTTTGCCACTGTCTCCTGAGTACTAGGATTAAAAGTGTGTGCCCCTACTCCCTAGTTGAAAGATCCATGCTAAGACAATATTGTCCCTCTTCCTTAATATTGATGTAGGAGAATACTTAAAAAGTAAAATAAGTAGAATTCAATCAAGCTCTGGATACAAATGATCCACATGTGCATCCTGTAATTTCTTTTCCACCAAAGCCAGTTCTCTCTCAGTTTCAGCTGATAATTCTCTTGGACTATGTAAGCCCTTGTCACCATCCAAGTTTTCAACCATATTTCTAAGTTCATGTTCTTTTATCCCAATAATGGGCTGTAGATTCAAAATGTCTCCTAACAATCTCTGAAATTCATTAAAAGTCTGCAATCCATTTCTCCTAATTTATACCTTTTGGGATCTAATTTTTGAAGACATATTTTATACTCTAAATAATTAATAGAACTTACTATTTGCATTTTTCAGGAGCAATTTGTAAGCCCCAGCAGGGAAATTTTTTTTTTACTTCTTCAAACATTCTTTCTAAAGTATCAATATTTGAATCAACTAATAAGATGTCATCCATTTAATGGTAAACTGTAGGTTGAGGAAAATTGCGCATGTATCATTTCCAGTGCTGCCATACAAATATTGGCACAGGGTGGAGCTATTTAACATTCACTGCAGGAGAATCTTCCATTGATACCTCTTTGCAGACTGAGAATTATAAGTAGGCACCATGAACGTAAATTTTTCACTGTCTTTTTCTTGTAAAGGTACAATGAAGAAACAATCTTTTAAATCAATAACTATAAGAAGCCATCCTTTAGGTATTAGAGAAGGTCAAGGAATGCCATACTGTAGAGAATTGGCTGAATCACTTTATTAACAGCTCTTAGATCTGTTATCATTCTCCATTTTCCCAATTTCTTTTTAATAATAAATATTGGAAAATTCCAAGGGCTAGTTGATTCTTCAATATGCTGGGCATTTAGCTGCTCCTGTAGCTGTTCTAAGGCCTGCAGCTTCTCTGTTGTTAAAGGCCATTGCTTAACCCATACAAGATTGTCTGTCAACCATTTTAAAGGTAGGGCAGTTGGTGCATCTGAAAGATCAGCAGCTGTTGTGCCCTCTTCTTGTACAATCTGAATAGTCAGTGATTGTTCTTTAAAATAACTTCCAATATTTTTCCCAGAAACATACATTAATGTTTTTGAGATTAAAGGAATGTTAATCTGATTATTCCATTGCTGTAACAAATCACATCCTCATAAGTTCATTGCTTGGAAGTTCTAGCAGGGGAGTGCAGCTACTCATATACCCTTGACCGAAGACTGGTCTTCTTTTATTCAGGGAAGGTTGTCCTCTTCAACCGAGAGTCCTGCTTCAGGAGGGACACGCATGGAGAAGTGAATTAAGCATGAGACACCCATGTAGCAGCCAGATCAGCCAAATCTACCCTGGCAATCAATGGGGTGACATATGTCAGAGTCATATCTTAATTTATAGAAGTTTCCCCAAATATGGGACTCACCATTTCTTCTGAATTTTTCTCTCTTCTATAGCTGATCTATCACCCAGAGCAATATGGTTTCTTACAATAGGCATTATGTTCTTTAATGGCTCTAGGAAGGAGTTTTAATCCCACCACTTTCAATCCCAATACTAGGGAGGTGGAAACAGGAAAGAATATAAGGCAGAAGGAGACAGGAGCTCAGGCATTCAGTCTGAGGATTCATGGAGACAGGATCTTGCCCCCTTGGGTCTGAGGATTTGGTAGAGATAAAAAGTCTCTAATGGCAGGCTCCATTACTTCTCTGATCTTTCAGCATTTATCCTGATATCTGACTCCAGGTTTTTATCATTAAGACCAATTAGAATTTGCACTACAGCATTCTCACAATTGAGGTTCCTTCCTCTTAGATGACTGAAGTTTGTGTCAAGGTGACACACAAAAACAGCCAGTACATACTTCAAAAGTGGTTGTATTATTGAAGAATGAGAAACAAATTAGGAGCCAAGGAATAGACATGTGGAATATTCTACTCCTCCAAGTCTGTACCTGCATATGTGGGTAGAAAACATTAGAAGCACAAATAGCTATGGAAGGTTTTAGGTCACTGTAAGTATCTTTGTAAGTTATACAGAGTGTGGAATACAATCCATCTGCAATTAATTCTTTTTGCCTTTTTAATTTTTATACTACTATACTCTTGTGAATTTTATAGAAATGTGTTAAGAGTAATGAATACACTCAGTCAAAGTAAGAACAGCTAAAGCACAGTAGCCAAATATGAAAATTTTTATAGTGAACCCTATTACTTTGTTAAAAAATTATGTCAATTTAAAAAGCTTATAAAACTTGGATTCCATTTTGCTTCCTTACTTATCTTTCTCATATATATATATATATATATATATATATATATACACTATTTTAAAAAGCATATCCAGTACATACTGATATATCATAATTCTATAAAATTGGTTTATAATTATTGTTTCAAGCAGTGATTTTTTAATAAATTGGAAAAATATAACAAAAGACATGGGGGCTAGAGGGATAACTCAGTGGTTAAGAGTACTAGCAACTTTTACAGAGGACCCAGGTTTGGTTCTCAAAACCCACATCAGGCAGTTCACAATTGTCTGTATCTCCAGTTACATAAGGCACAACACTCTGTCTTCTGTAGGCAGCTGCACTCATGAATACATACCTCTGTGTGGACACACATACTTACACATAATTAAAAATAATTATCTTCCAAGACCCCACAAACACATAACATTTGTCTTTCATCTTATTTCTATAGCTATCATTACATACATTTTTATTTCTCTGTATATCTCAGATTATATGCTGAATGATGGACATATGGACCTTATACACTGACAACTTTAGAAATCAAATCAGTTTTGATCATTTGTTAAAGATGCTTTCCTTCTTCCATTGTATACCTTTAGCTCCCTTGTCGAAAATTAGGTGTTCATAAGTTTGTGGGTTAATATCTGGGTCTTCTATTCGATTCCATAGGTCGACTTCTCTGTTCTTATGCCAATACCAAGCTGTTTTCAATACTGTAGCTCTATAATAGAGTTTGAAGTCAGGGATGGTAATGCCTCCAGAAGTTCTTTTATTATATAAGATTGTTTTGGCTATCCTGGGTTTTTTGTTTTGCCATATAAACTTGATTATTGTTCTCTCAAGGTCTGTGAAGAAGTTTGATGGGATTTTGATGGGGATTGCATTGAATCTATAGATTGCTTTTGGTAGAATTGCCATTTTTACTATGTTGATTCTCCCAATCCAAGAGCAGGGGAGGTCTTTCCATTTTCTGGTATCCTCCTCAATTTCTTTCTTCAAAGACTTAAAGTTTTTGTCAAATAGGTCTTTCACTTCCTTGGTTAGAGTAACCCCAAGATATTTTATGCTATTTGTGGCTATCATGAAAGGTGATGCTTCTCTGATTTCCCTCTCTGCTTCTTTATCCTTTGTGTATAGGAGGGCCACTGATTTTTTGGAGTTGATCTTGTATCCTGCCACGTTACTAAAGGTGTTTATCAGCTGTAGGAGTTCTTTGGTAGAGTTTTGGGGTCACTTATGTAAACTATCATATCGTCAGCAAATAACGAAAGTTTAACTTCATCCTTTCCAATTCGAATCCCCTTGATCTCCTTATGTTGTCTTATTGCTATTGCTAGAACTTCAAGCACTATATTGAAGAGGTATGGAGAGAGTGGACAGCCTTGTCGCATTCCTGATTTTAGTGGAAAGGCTTTGAGTTTCTCTCTATTCAGTTTGATGTTAGCTGTCGGCTTGCTGTATATTGCTTTTATTATATTTAGGTATGATCCTTGTATCCCCAGTCTCTCCAACACCTTTATCATAAATGGGTGTTGAATTTTGTCAAATGCTTTTTCAGCATCTAGTGAGATGATCATATGGTTTTTTTCTTTCAGTTTATTTATATGATGGATTACATTGATAGATTTGCGTATGTTGAACCAGCCCTGCATCTCTGGAATGAAGCCGACTTGATCATAATGGATAATTTTTCTAATGTGCTCTTGGATTCGGTTTGCCAGTATTTTACTGAGAATTTTCGCATCGATGTTCATGAGTGAGATTGGCCTGTAATTCTCTTTCTTGGTTGTGTCTTTGTGTGGTTTTGGTATTAGGGTAACTGTAGCTTCATAAAAGGAGTTAGGCAATGACTCTTCTGTTTCTATATTGTGGAATACGTTAAGGAGTATAGGTATTAGCTCTTCCTGGAAGTTCTGGTAGAATTCTGCATTGAAACCATCTGGTCCTGGGCTTTTTTTGGTAGGGAGATTTTTGATAACAGCTTCTAATTCTTCGCGACTAACAGGTCTATTTAGATTGTTCACCTGTTCTTGGTTCAACTTTGGTATATGATACTTATCTAAAAAAATGTCCATTTCTTTTACATTTTCCAACTTTGTGGCATATAAACTTTCATAGTAAGATCTAATGATTCTCTGAATTTCCTCTGTGTCTGTCGTTATGTCCCCCTTTTCATTTCTGATCTTATTAATTTGCATGTTCTCTCTCTGCCGTTTGATTAACTTGGCTAGGGGTTTGTCAATCTTGTTGATTTTCTCCAAGAACCAGCTTTTTGATTCATTGATTCTTTGGATTGTTTTCTCTCTGGCATAACTGGATGTCAACCTGTAAAAAAATGAAAGTAGATCCATATCTATCACCATGCACAAAAATCAAGTCCAAATGGATTAAAGACATCAACATTAATCCGTCCACTTTGAACCTGATAGAAGAGAAAGTGGGAAGTAGTCTACAAGATTTAGGCACAGGAGGCCTCTTCCTAAGCAGGACCCCAGCAGCACAGACAATAAGAGAAACAATGAATAAATGGGATCTACTGAAACTGGGAAGCTTCTGTAAAGCAAAGGACACTGTCAGTAGGACAAAAAGGCTGCCTTCTGACTGGGAGAAGATCTTCACCAACCCCTCATCAGACAAAGGTCTGATCTCCAAAATATACAAAGAACTCAAGAAACTAGGCACTAAAACTCTAATTAACCCAATTAAAAAATGGGGTACTGAACTTAACAGAGAATTCACAACAGATGAACTTAGAATGGCCAGAAGACACTTAAGGTCATGCTCAACCTCCTTAGCGATCAGGGAAATGCAAATCAAAACCACTTTGAGATACCATCTTACACCTGTCAGAATAGCTAAAGTCAAAAACACCAATGATATCCTATGCTGGAGAGGATGTGGGGTGAGGGGAACACTCATCCATTGTTGGTGGGAATGCAAACTCGTGCAGCCACTGTGGAAATCAGTGTGGCGGTTTCTCAGGAAACTGGGAGTCAACCTCCCTCAGGACCCAGCAATTCCACTCTTGGGAATATACCCTAAAGATTCCCGATCATACTACAAAAGCATTTGTTCTACTATGTTCATAGCAGCACTATTTGTAATAGCCAGAACCTGGAAACAGCCTAGGTGCCCCTCAATAGAAGAATGGTTAAAAAAGGTGTGGAACATATACACATTAGAGTTTTACTCAGCGGTAAAAAACAATGACATCTTGAATTTTGCATGCAAATGGATGGAAATAGAAAACGCTTTACTGAGTGAGGTAAGCCAGACCCAAAAAGAGGAACACGGTATGTATTCACTCATAAGTGGATTCTAACCATAATTAAAGGTCTTTGAGCCTATTATTCGTGATCCTAGAGAAGCTAAATAAGAAGATGAACCTGATGAAGATTTTTTAGCTATCCACCAGGAGGTAGGAAATAGACAAGAGTCCCAGGTAACCTCGGGTGCATGGGGGGGAGGGAGGGTCGATGGAAGGGGAGAAGGTTAGAGAGAAGGGAGTAGGGGAAGAAAGGGGAAAGCTTGGTGGCCTGGGATGGGGGGGGAGGGAAGAAGGATGAATATGGGATCAGGGAAGATTATATTTCAACTAAGGGACCCATTTTAGGGTTTACAGGAGACTTGATTATATATGGGATCCCAGGTCCAAGGAGAGATCCCCCAGATTGCTCTCTGGACAGAGGAGTGGGTGCCTGAATCGGCCGTGGCCCATGTCCATACTGATGTATATTTTGCTTATCACCATAGATCCTGCATCTGACGAAGGACGGCGATACAGTCGGTGACCCATATTGCAGCACCGGACTGAGCCCCCCGAGGTCCAAATGAGGAGCAGAAGGAGGAAGAACATGAAAAACGAAATCAGTACTGCGAGGGATGCTATCACCCACTGATACAAGGGAACGGATCTGATGAGAGTTTACCAAGGCCAGTTGGACTGGGACTGAAAGAGGACGTGATCTAACCAGACTCTCCGAATTTGGCCGGATTCTCTGACTGTGGCTGACCCGAAGTCTTTCTGAAAAGCCATTGACTATGACACTGGGACCTGTTTCCTCTACATATAATGGATTTTGGGGATCCAGTCTGTTTGGACACTCACCTTCCTGGACCTGGAGGGAGGGGGAAGGAACTGGAACTTCCCACAGGGCAGGAAACCCTGACTGCCCTGGGGAAAGAAGAGGGAGGAGGAGGGGGAGTAGGGGGAGTGGGAGGGTGTTGGGAGGGGGGTGGAAATGGAAACTTTTATAATTTAATAAAATTTACTTAAAAAAAAACAAAAAAAAACAAAAAAAAATCAGTTTTGATCTTCTCTGAAGGATTTGCTGTTGCATTTTGCTTAGTGAGTTTTATGAACCAATTTTGTAAAGTCTGAATTCTTCATTGTGTGTGGCCATGAAAACCTGCTTAGAAAACTTTAAAATCAGATAATAGGTGCTCTGCTGGTACTAGAAACTCCAGAGACCAAGTTGGTACCCAGAACCCTAGAGGCCACACAAGTACCCAGAACCAACAGGCTATACCAGTATCCAGAACCCCAAAAGCCTTGCCAAGTTGCAGAACCCAAAAACCACAGAGGTTACCCAGGCAGAAAACCTCAGCAGAGTCACCCTACTATTGTAGGAGGCTGCTTGTTTGTTCCTGGCTCAGTCCCAAAATAATCACTCAGAAACCATATTATTTGCAATAATATTTTATCAATAGCTTAAGTGTATTTCTGGCTAACTCTTATATCCTAAACTAGACCATCTCCATTAATCTTTTTTTTTGCCATGTGGCTGCAGCTTACCAGCAAAGTTTCAGCATGTCTGTCTCTGGCAGCAGCTCCATGTCTTCTCCCTGACTCTGCTTTGTTTCTCCCAGCATTCAGCCCTACTAGACCCGAAGACTCATTGGTCACCAGAACCTCAGGCCTCTCAGGCCATAAGACCAGAGAGAAAATAGGAACCAAGGGAAAAACATTTTTTAAAAATCCAACCAACAAAGATAAACTCAGAAATTTGACACCTAAACCCAAACTCAGATGACTAGAGGTCAGCATTAGAAAACAATTAACAGCAGCCAGGGCAATATGGCACCACCAGAGCACAGCTATCCTACTACAGCAAGCCCTGGATATTCCAACACAGCTGAAACACAAAAAATGGCTTTAAATTCAATCTTATGAAAATGATAGAGGCCCTTAAAGAAGAAACAAATATATTCCTTAAAGAAATCCAGGAAAAATACAAATGAGCAGGTAAAGAAATTAATAAAACTGTTCAAGATCTGAAAATGGAATTAGAAGCAATAAAGAAGTACAAACCAAGGGAATCCTGGAGATAGATAAACTGGGTAATGAAACAGAAACTATAGATGTAAGAATCACCAACAGACTATGAGAGATGAAAGAGTCTCAGTCACTGAAGGTACAATAAAAGAAAATGATATATTGTTCAAAGGAAATGTTAACTCTAAAAAGTTCCTGACACAAAACATCAAGCAAATCTGGGACACTGTGAAACAACAAAACCTAAGAATAATAGGAATAGAAGGAGAAAAATTCCCATCTCAAAGGCCCAGAAAATATTTTCAACAAAATCAATGAAGAAAAATTTCCTAACTAAAGAAAGAGAGGCATATAAAGGTACAAGAAGCTTACAGAACAACAAATATATTGGACCAAAAAAGAAACTCTCCCCACCATAATAATTAAAATACTAAATCGCGGTTTGTATGTAAAATAAATAAATAGTTTCAATGAAAAATATTGAACCAAGGAAAGAAATATCTTGATTGAAGGAGACATTATGGGGCTAGCAAGAAACCTGACTCTAGAGAAATTCCCAGGAATCCACAAGAATGACCCCAGCTAAGACCCTAAACAATAGAGAAGAGGGTGCCTGAACTGGCTACAGTCCAACTATAATAAGACTGATGAGTATCTTAACTATCACCATAGAACGTTCATACAGCAACTGTTGCAAGCAGAGACAGAGCACTGGACTGAGCTCCCACAGTCCTGTTGACGAATGGGAAGAATGAGAATATGAGCAAAGAGGTCAAGATCATGATGGAGTCAACCACTGAAACAGTATACCTTAGCTAATGGGAGCTCACCAACTCCAGCTGAACTGGGAAGGATCAAGCATAGGATCAAACTAGTCTCTCTGAATATGGTTGAAAGTTGCATGGCTGGGGCAGACTGATGGGTCACTGGCAGTGGCACCAGGATTTAGCCCTAGTGTTTGTACTGACTTTTGGAGAACCTATTTCCTTTGGATGGATACCTTGCTCAACCTAGATACAGTAGGGAAGGCCTTGGACCTTCCCCAAAACAGTGTACCTTACCCTCTCTGTGGAGTGGATGGGGGTGTATTGGAGGGGTAAGTGAAGGGAATGGGAAGAGGGGAGGGAGTGGGAACTAGGATTGATATGTATAATGAAAAAAGATAGTTTACTTTGATTTGAAAAAATAAAACATAAACACTAAATGTATAGAATAAAGAAAGAATATTAAAAGCTGCAATGGAAAAAGACCAAGTAACATATAAAGACAGATCTATTAGAATTACACCCAACTTCTCAGTGAAGATTCTAAATGCCAAAAGGACCCAGACAGATTTGTATTGCAGACTCTAAGAGACCACAGAGGCCATCCCAGATTATGATACCCAGCAAAATTTTCAGTCACCATAGATAGAGAAAACAATATATTCCAATGCAAAGTCAAATTTAAAAAAAATCTATTCACAAATCCAGCCTTACAGAAGGTACTAAAAGGAAAACTCCTACCCAAGTAGGTTAACTACACCTAAGAAAACATAGGAAATAAGTTAATATCGCACCAAAAAAACCAAAAGAAGGAAAAGACACACACACATACAAACCAACAATAACAACAACACAACTAATGGGAATTATCAATCATTGGTCATTAATATCTCTCATTATAAATGTACTCAATTCCCTAATAAAAAGATACAGACTAACAGAATGGATGAGAAAACAGGATCCATCCTTCTGTTGCATACAAAATCACATCTCAAATTAAAGATAGATGTTTCCTCAAAATAAATGATTGGAAAAAGATTTTTCAAAATAATGGTCCCAAGATATAAGCTGGTATAGTCATTAGAATATCTAACATGCTGATGTAGCCATTCTAATATCTAATAAAATAGACTTACCACCAAAATTATTCAAAAGAGATAAGAAAGGACATTTCATACTCATTAAAGGAAAAATACACCAAGATGACATATTAATGACAAATATCTTTGCCCCAAGTGCAATCGCACCCACATTTATAAAGAAACATTACTTAAACTTAAATCACACATTGAACTCCACACACTAATAGTGGGAGACTTCAACACCACACCCTCACCACTAGGCAGGTCATTTAGACAGAAACTAAATAGAGAGATAATGGACCTAACAGATGTTATGACTCAGATGTGCCAAACAAATATCTACAGAACATCTCACTTAAGCACATTATGCCTGCTCAGCACCTCATGGAACAATCTTCAAAATTGACCACATGGTCCATCACAAAGCAGATATCAACAGATACATGAAAATTGAAATAACACCTTCTTTCTTATAGACCACCACAGATTAAAGCTGGATTTCAACAATAGAAACAACAGAAATCCTACAAATTCATAGAAACCAAGCCACTCTCTTCTGAATAAAAACTGGATGAAGGCAGAAATGCAGAAAGAAATTAAAGACTCCCTAGAATTCAATGAAAACAAATGCACAACATACCCAAACTTATTGGACACAATGAAAGCACTGTTAAGAAAAAAGTTTATAGTACTAAGTGCCTACAGAAAGAAATTAGACTCAATGTCCTTTGTTTATGGCTAGTGTCCACTAATGAGTGAGTGCATACAATATTCATATTTTTGGGTCTGAGTTATCTCACTCAGGATAGTGTTTTCTAATTTCTATAGTTCTTGATCCTAGAGAAGCTAAGTAATAAAGTGAACCCAAAGACAAACATATATAGATCCACTTGGAAATTGGAAGCAGACAAGATTGCCTGACAAAATTTGGGAGTATGGGGGCAGGAGGTAGAAGGAAGGAGAGACGGAGGAAAGGAGCGGGGAAGGGGAGGGTTGGGGAGAGTTTGGGGGAATGTGATAGTTGAAATGGAGGGAGGACAGATATGAGAGCAAGGAAAGGGATATCTTGATTGAGGGAGCCATTTTGGTGTTAGCAAGAAACCTGGTTCTATAAAAATTCCCAGGAATCCGCAAGGATGACCCCAGCTAAGACCCTAATCAATAGAGAGGGTGCCTGAACTGGCCTTGCCCAGTAGTCAGAGTGATAATTATCTTAAACTTTACCATAGAACCTTCATCCAACATCAGATGGAAGCAGAGGCAGAGATCCACATCAGAGCACTGAACTGAGCTCCCAAGGTCCAGCTGAAGAGCGGAAGGAGTATGAGCAAGGAAGTCAAGACCATGAGGGGTTCAACCACTGAGACAATGTGCCTGAACTAATGGGAGCTCACCACCTCCAACTGGACTAGGAATGAACGAGCATGAGATCAAACTGTGACTGACAGTTGGGGTAGACTGAGGGACCAATGACAATGGCAATGGGTTTTGTCTCTACTGCATGTACTGGCTTTTTTGGATCCTATTCTCTTTGGATGTATACCTTGCTCAACCTGGATGTACTGAGGAGGGTTTGGACTTCCCACAGAGCAGGGTGCCTTGCCCTCTCTTAAGATTGGAGGGGGGTGAAAGGAAGAGTGTGTGAAGGGAGTGGGAGGGAAGTAGGAGGGCAGGAAGTGGGCATTTGGATTGGTATTTTTTAATTAATAAAATAATAAAAAGAAAACAATGCAGAATTTTAATTTATTTATTTTTGCACTTTATTGATTGTTGTTGAACTCTAAAGTTTTCTCTGCTCCCCTCCCACCTCTCCCCTCCCCTTCAACAATCTATGTATGTCTCTCTTAGTGTCCTCATTGTTGCCTAGGTTCTCTGGGATTGTGATTTGTGGGCTGGTTTTCTTTGCTTTATGTTTAAAAACCACTTATGAGTGAGTACATGTGATAATTCAGACTCTTCAATTTAAAAGGAAGGAAATACACAGCTTTGCTCTCTCTAGAAGTGGATGACACCCACCTTACATTTTCAATTTTATTTATTTTAGCTTTCTTTGCATGCTGAAATTCAAGCCTGGGGCTTTATTTATGCTAGGTTTATGCCCTACCACCAAAATATAACTACAGCCTGGAGTTTTATGGTTGAAGCTTGATTTTGTCTTTAATACATTGCTTTTGTTTCAACTTGGCTTTGCTGTCTGCTTCCAAGTTTTCTTGGACTTGTATAGTTCCTGTATGCACAAACAATAAAAAGAAGTGTTCCAGACATGCCAGAAGACGATGCAGTTGAATAGGATACTCCTCCCATATTACATCATAGACTATATCCTCAGCACTCCCAGATGACTGTTCATTAATGACTCGAATGCGTGCATTTAGGAATAAGAAATGAACAATGTCTATCTCAATATAAAAAACATATGCCATACATACACTGTATTGTATTTCAGCATACATGACATATATTCTGTGTCCAAGGGACAGAACTATAGAAAAACTCTTGCCTTTCTTTAAAATTCCAGAGATCAGCCTGATCGGTTCAAGAAGAAAAAACATATTTTTCATCTATTAATATGCATAAATTATTTGCTTATTGGACATAATACTGATTATTTCTTCATTATGGATGACATGTACGTATTTTGGCACATGCATATGTGTATACATAGGTGCAGAAGCCAAACGTTGATGGCTTCTGTCCTCAATTACTCTTTGCCTTATTTTTTGAGGTGGTCTTTCACTGAACCTAGAGCTCACTATTTTTGCTAGACAGATTGGCTAGTAAGTGACAGAGATCCTTCTCTCACTCTACCTCCCTAATGCTGGAATGACAGGCAATCCTAGCTTTTTATTTTATTTTTTTATTTTTTTGAAATAAGGTTCTCTGTGTAGACCTGGCTGTCCTAGAATTCTGTATACCAGGCTGGCATTGAACATAGAACGATCCTCCTGTCTCTGCCTCCCCAGTGCTGGCATTAAAGGCGTGCACCATGACCAGCAACTAGCCTTTTCTGTTATGTAAGGGCGTTTTTTCCACCTGAATGCTCTAATTGTTGCCCAGGTTGATCTCAGACTCCTAGTCTCAAGTGATATTCCTGCCTCACCCTTATCAGAACTACAGGAGGAATGTGCCTGTACACCCAGCTAGCCAGTATTTGGCAAGGTTAAAAGGATTCTGAGTTGCTAAGACAAAGGCATCCCACAGATAGATACACTGATGTTTTGATGGGTGTGGATAGAGAAGTTATGCTGCCTAGAATTTCATTTACTGATAATAAAGGGGACATTTGTGTGTTGTAGAGAGGGCGTGGTGGTCAGGTACAGGGTGAAAACTCTGACCCCTATCCTATGAGCCCTATGCCGGTGCCAGCTGACTCCCACAAAAGAGACTGTTGAAATGACTCTGGGGAAGGATAGGGGCTGTGGAATGAGAGGAATGGAATGTCTCATCTTGACACAGCTGCCTGGGCACTTGTTTTGTTCTGAGAACAACGAAGCCAGCGCCATTCTCACCTTGTTCTCTGTTTCCCCATCCCCCCCCCCCCCCCGCAGCCCTTCTATCAGGGTGAAAAGTCGTTCTCTAGTCTCCAGGCTGAGCAAGCTGGTGCTGTTCTCTGTGCCTGCAGGTAGAATTTACAGGAATTTCTCCATCACGAACAGCGCCAGGATCTGTTACACAGACCATATCTGTGGCTTCAACCATTGATAGCAAAGCTCCCAGAACTGGCAGAAGGCATCTCGAGGCCCGGCTGCTTCTTCATACTGGAACTGACTGAAGCACCGGTGGAAGGCTTCCCAGGGTATGTCACGCTCTTGAGGCTGAGGGTCCTGGTGGCACAATGAGGGGGCCTGAATGGCTAATTTCCTGGGTGCAGCCGTTGTGTATGCTGATTGGCTGCTTACAGCTTATCTTGGGCCTGAGGTCTCAGGTCTCAGCTGTTTTGCTGGACATTCACCAGGGAAGCCACCTGCAACAGAGGAGGGGACTCGGTGACAAAGGAGACACAGCAGTGGTGACAAGAGTGTTCATTGGGTGCCCTGCTTTTCAGAGTCTAACAAAAGGCACCAACACTTCTCAGAAACATACTTTTATATGTTCATATCTAATATATACATGTCCAACTCTACACCCAGCTGCCAAAACTTTATAAAATGTCCACCCCTCCACAGACTCCCCGGGCCTGTCTTTTCCCTAGGTTAGCCACTGGCCCTGTGTGGCTACTGAAGTGGGCATTAGTGGAAGCTGTAGGGTCTGTTCCTAGCCACATTCTCCTGCTCCGTGAGCATCATTGAAGAGCCCTGCCTGCTATTAGGAATCTCAGCTGGAGTGTTTGCCTGGGTCCTGGGAAGGGACTCTCTCCTCAAGAAGTTCAGGTCTCTATCACCACTCCTGGTGAAATAACATTAGCTGTGTGTTTCTGAATTCAGAGACACTCCAAAAGACTGGAAGAGTAACACCTATGATCCCCTTTAAAAACCCTCAAAAGTCTCTCTAGTCTTGAGTCCCCTTAATAGCCTTCACTCTGAGTGACCAGTGCTGGAGTGTGCTCCTCAGACTTCTCACCACAGGCTGCTGGGGAACCCCGGGGCCACCACAGGTGCCTACTTGTGCAGTAGCCTTCTATCCTAGTTAGATGTCTATTGATGTGCTACACTTCATAACCAACCCACCTGGGGAGGAAAGCACTCATTTCTTCATACAGCTTGAAGTATATCATCAAGGATCACCAAGGCAGGAAGTCAAGACAGAAGCTTGAAGCAGAAACCCCAAAGGAAGATGCTTATTGAAATGCTGTAACCTGAAATTATAAGCCAAACAAACCCTTTCTTCCCCCAAGTTGCTTTTTTTCAAATTTACTTTTTGAGATGGGATTTTTCAGTGTGACCACTCTGACTATCGTGAAACTCATTCTATAGATCAGGCTGACCTTGAACTCACAGAGATCCACTTGCCTCTGATTCTTGAGTGCTGGGATTAAATAAAAGGCATGTGCTGCTACTGTCTGGCCCCAAGTTGCTTTTGCCAGAGTATTTTATCACAGCAACAAGATGATACTAGAAGAGATTACCATCTCTACTTAGAAGAATGTGTTCTGCGTTATGGAAACTCTACAAAGACTAAATGGTATCTAGCATACAAAGCTACCCCTTATAGTGCCCTGTCCTGCAGTTTAAAACTTCAACCATTTGAACAACTTCCTTAAATCTCTCATTTTTACAAAAGCCCTTTGGGTCTAGAGAGATGGCTCAGCGATTAATAGCCCAGGTTGATCATCCAGAAGACCTGGGTTTTACTCCCAGTACCCACGTAGTGACTCACAACTGCTTATAACTCCAGATTCAAGGGTTGCAACATCTTCTGGCCTCCACAGTCACCAGGCATGCATATGGTACACAGTCTTACATGTACACCAAATACAAATGGACTCAAAATAAAAACAATACTTTAAAAACTTCACTGGCTTGAAGGTATATGATGGACTTTGAAAATGAGGTCTTCATTTTCTGGTTCAACTGACTTTTCAAGTAAAGTCATCTTACGTACCACAACACCTTGACTTAGTTGGTCTATCATGCATCCAGCAGCTGCATTTGACTCCAATACCAACCATTTCTCTAAGACACTTTCCATGTGGCCTTGTCTGACTTGGTTCAATGGCCTGAGACTCATACTTTCCTTTTCTCCTTGGCACAAAGGGAATAACACCACTATACAGTTTCTAATATCTGCAGGTCAAAGAAGCTAAGAACTATAATTCAGGTATTTGCCAGGTTGATGCAGGTGGATTGCAAGGGCAAGGCCTGCAATATCAGCAGTGTAAATTCAAGACTGTTCTAAACAATTTAGTGAGATCCAGTATGGAAACAAAGGAGTAACTTGAGTGACACACACCAGCATTTAAAACATAAACAAAATATATACTTTTAGTAGTCATCCTTGGTTACTTCAGCAAGTCTACAGCCATTATGAGCTGCATGAGACTCTATCTTGAGAAAAAAGTTTTAAAAAGTACACAGAGTCTGGGAATGGTGGCATATGACTTTGATCCCAGTACTTAGGCAATGGAGGCAGACAGATCTCTGTGAGTTCAAGACCAACTTGCTCTACAGAGTGAGTTCCAGTACAGTCAGTGCTATACAGTGAAGCTCAGTGCTGGGAGTGAGAGAGGTGGTCTTTCCCAGGGAAGAGCACACCATTTGCTTATCATGTTGAACAGCCATGAAAACATATACACAAGTAAACATTATCTATACTGAATCAGTTTAATTTAAAATTGTAAGGAAATAGTTATTGATTGGCATGCATAAATTTTATCTATACCTGGATAACCCAATTTACAACAACATCTTGCAAAACTTGAGAATGAAATGATAGTCTAGTTTGGGTCCTGAGAAAGGCACTGTCCATATCCAGAATGTTATCCCCACAGTTGCTCACTTACAGTTTCCCTCAACACATTCCAAGCCACCTCTATCCCTCTATCTACCACATGCACTCATCACTAATGAACATCTCTCTCTCTCTCTCTCTCTCTCTCTCTCTCTCTCTCTCTGTCTGTCTCTGATCTTTCCCCTTCTTCCCTTTCCCCTTCTGTTTCATAATCCACTAAAAATCCAACCTCACTCTGCATGCCATGTGCCTATCCATCTCTATCTCTCACCCTGCCTGAGATTCGTAGCCCATCATGGCCTATAGGCCCCTTGGGGAATGGTGCCATCTTATTTTTACCATAACACTGACCCTCCAACTGTAGTGATATTTTACTTGTATTTTAGTAAAGCTTTCCTGAAGATCAGAATGCAAAGGAGCCACACTAGTCAGTCGTACAAGTCAGGTAGTGATGGCACACATGGTTATCACAGTGGCCACACTAGTAGCCATAGAGTTCATGGGGGTGGTGATACACACCTTTAATCTCAGCACTAAAAAGGAATATAAAGTGGCATGAGACAGGAACTCACTCTCTTTCTGTTATGGTAAAAGTAAAACACTGCCGGTCCCCAAGTGGTGGCAGTGGGCAGCAGGCATGACACTAAGTTGTGCCATGAAAGCAGTCAGTCCCAGTCAGGGAGCCCCGTGGCAGATGAGAGACAGAGACCTATAGGCACACCATGAAGAGAAAGTGGGCTTTTATTTGGTGGGTTATGGAGGGGAAAGGGAAAGGGAGTAAGGAAAGAGGGGAGAAGAGCAGAGAGAGAGGCAGAGAGAAAAACAGAGAGAGTGAGAACAGGGGGAAGGGGAGAAGTGGGGAGAAGGGAGAGAAGCAGAAGCTGCCTCTTTAGGAGAGAGATGGAGAGAAAGGAACTAAGGTTGGAAGTTGAAGGAAGATCTGTATGCCTCAGCAGATGGGGGAGGGAGTGGGTGGAGCTTGTCTCTTAAAAGAACAGGACAGACCATTACAGTCAACACAACATGAGGAACTAACTGTTCCAGCATTTCAGTCTGGAGATTTCATAGAGGTAAGAGCTCTGTAGTGGCTTGGTTGCTTTGCTTTTCTGACCTACAGGTTGAACCCCAATATCTGTTTTTGGGTTTTTATTGTTTGTGCTATACCCAAAGCTAAATTTATTTTCCTTGCTACTTCATAACTGTGATTTTGCTTCTGTTATGAATCATAATGTATTTTTGGAGATAGAGGTTTGCAAAAGGATCCATGCCCCACAGGTTGAAAACCATTGCTCTAGAGTAACAGAACTGATAATATAGAATGTCATAAAGGGATTGTATTAGATTGGTTTACACACTACAGGCTGGTTTAGTTCAACAATCGCTGTCCTCATACCAGAGAGGCTAAGAGCCTGGTAGCTTTTTAATCCATGGAGCTAGATACCACAGAATTTCCATTCTAATGCTGGAAATCTAGAGGATTTCTGAAGTGCTTCTGGTCCACAGTTCATGATAAAACTCTGAAGAAATTGGGTTCTAATAGCAACAAAGTATGTTAGCAGCAGAGGCAGTGGGAGCCCCAGAGTAGGTATCCTTATTGACAGGAAGAGAAGGTAGGCAGACAAAAGGAGCACCGATTTTGTCTCAGACCTTTTTACACATGCATTGCAGCCAAAAGTTATTACCCATTTCTTTGGAGAATATCCCCTGATCAGTTAATTTTTCCCCTAAATATTATGAAGTGTTATGAAGGACCAAAAATGTAAACCTATTTGCACCTGGACCAAAGGTCAGAGATTTGAACTTAACTCTATTCCTTCAAGGTTATTGTGTTTCAATAAGGTCCCACCTAGATTTATATAAGAGAGTTATGCTTTCTCAAAGTTATTGTCAACAGGTGTGGCTAATAGCCAGAATTTGCAATCCAGGAAGATGTAAGCATATCTGTTCCTATCTCAAACAAAATTCTAAGAATCTAAGTTCCAGTTCCCTTTATCTATATAACTTGGGATTCCACCCAGAGAGTGCCTACAAAATGTTTTGGTCTATGGTGTGAGTGGTACTTGTTTTGTCTAAGCAACAGGATGTTTAACTGTGGACACAGCCTGCCACCTTCAATTGGTATGTTCATTTTCTTGTGTCATGTTAATGCAGTCTTTTGTCTATATCCTACCTTTTGGGGTTAGGGGTATTTTAAGCAGTTGGAAATTAAACTTTGGTGTATTTCAGTACTCACTGAAATTCCCTCCTGATTCTGTTCTATGTTTCTCCATGCTATTACTTTCATTCACATCTTCATATTCTTTACTATATTTCTAAATTCTCATACCTCTACCCTGGCAAGAGGTATTTTTGTCAAGGCTGTTCCCTGATAGAGATTGTCTCACAGTTGATCTCAGACTTGATCAAAATTAACCATGGCAAAGAGCGATTGAAACATTTAAGAAAAGTGGTGTGGGACCTGACTTTGAAATATTTGAAGAATCCTCTTACCTTATACTTTCTCCTGCTTTACACAGAGTCTTTATTTCACTCAGGATCTCTGCCCTTAGAAAGGGCTTCTAGTTGGTTAGTATCAATTTTAGACATTGTCTCCAATACTCTTAGTACTGTGTGGACACATTTGATGTACAATTTCTTTCACAGAAAGTCTTTACTTGCCTTCTTCCATTGTAGCATGCAGATATGGAAAAGTGTAAGATATCTCTAAATACTCAAATCATTCCCTGTTGTTGAGCATGCACGCTGTACTACTTAAGTTGGGGAATATAAAACAAGGCATATTCTCATTACTTTGCATACTGTGCTGTCTAGTTTTTATGTCAAGTTGACACAGGTTAGGGTTATCAGAGAAGAGGGAAGCTCAACTTAGAAAATACCTCCATAAGACTGACATGTAGGCAATACTGTGGGGCCATTTCCTTGCTGGATGATTGATGTGGAAGGGCCTAACCCACTGCAGGTGGTGCCATCCCTGGGCAGGTGGTCTTGAGTTGTATAAGAAGGTAGGCTGAACAATTGTCTCAGTTAGGGTTTACTATTGCTCTGAAGAAATAACATGGCCATGGCAACTCATAAATGAAAACACTACATTGAGGTAATTTGCTTATTGTTGTAGGTGGAGCGGCGGGCTGTGTCCCACTGCCCGACTGGCTTACACCCGGGCTGGCAGGCTACTTGTCGTCCTGGCCACCCAGCTAGCTTATGCCCCCCCCCCAAAATTACATGGAAATCTGTATTAATTAAATTGCTTCCTGGTCCATTAGCTCTATCCTCTTATTGGCTAACTCTCACAGCTTGATTCAACCCATTTCTAAGAATGGTCACCATGAGGCTGTGGCTTACCAGAAAAGATTCTGCATTTCTGACATGGCAGCTTTATGGTAGGTGGCTCTCTGCCTCCCTTCTTCCTCCCAGAATTCTGTTCTGTCTACTCCATCCACTGAACGTCTGCCCTATCAAAAGGTCAAGGCAGCTTCTTTATTCAACCAATGAAATCAACACAAATGCAGAAGAACCTCCTACACCAGCTTATAGTTCAGAGGTTCATTCTATTATGAAGAGGAGCATGCAGGCAGATATGGTGCTAGAGCTGAGAGTTCTACATTTTGACTCAGACGCAAAAGGAAGCCCACTGACAGTCACACTGAGGGAAGCTTGAGAAAAAGAGACCTCAAAATCAGACCACCACAGTTACATACTACCTCCAATAAAGCCACAACTCCTAATAGTGCCATTCCCTTTGGGGGCCATTTTCTTAAAATCACCACAGCAATCCCCTAGAAATAAGTCAGTAAAGATCACCCCTCCATGGCTTCTGCAACAGCTCCTGCCACTAGGTTCCTACCATGATTTTCTCAGTGGTAAACTGAGACATGAGAAATGTGAGATGAAATAAGTCATTTCCTCTCAAAGTTGCTTTTTTTCATGGTCTTTGGTCACAACAACAGCAATCCTAACAAGATCTTGGTCTGTGTATAATTGAATAGTTCAATAGAATTTGAATACAATTGGCCTACTAAGGTGTAGTCTTTATAATTTTCTTTTTAATTTTTTTTCTTTTTATTTATTTATTTATTAAAAATTTCCAACTCCTCCCCATTTCCCTTTTTCCTCCCCCTTCCCACCTCCCCCTACTTTTTTAGTTCTAAGAGCAGTCAGTGATCCCTGCCCCATAGGAAGTCGAAGGTCCTCCTCCCTCCATCCAGGTCTATAAAGATGAGCATTCAAACAAACCATGCTCCCACAACGTCAGTCCATGCAGTAGAATCAAAACCCAGTGTCATTGTCCTTGGCTTCTCAATCAGCCTTCATTGCCAGCCAAATTCAGAGTATCCAGGTTGACCACACGCTCCATCGCTCCCAGTCCAGCTGGCCTTGGTGAGCTCCCATTAGATCAGTCCCATTGTCTCAGTGAGTGGACACACCCCTTGTGGTCCTGACTTCCTTGCTCATGTCCTCCCTCCTTCTGCTCCTCATTTGGACCTTGGGAGCTAAGTCCAGTGCTCCAATGTGGGTCTCTGTCTCTATCTCCATCCAACGTCAGATGAAGGTTCTATGGTGATATGCAAGATATTCATCAGTTTGGCTATGGAACAAGGCCACTTCAGGCACCCTCTCCTCTGCTGCCCAAGGAACTATCTGGGGACCTCTCCTTGGACCTAGAAACCCCTCTAGAGTCAAGTCTCTTGCAAACCCTAAAATGGCTCCCTTGATTAAGATATTGACTTCCCTGCTCCCATATCCACCGTTCCTCCATCCCACCTATCCTATTCCTCCAAGCTCTACCCAATCCTCCCCTTCTCCTTTCTCTCTACCCATCTCCCCTTACATCCACCCCTACACCCCCATGCACCAACGTTTTGCCTGAAAATCTTGTCTACTTCCAATATCCAGGAGGATAACTATATGATTTTCTTTGGGTTCACCTTCTTATTTAGCTTCTCTTGGATCACAAATTAAAGGCTCAAAGACCTTTAATTATGGCTAGAATCCACTTATGAGTGAGTACATACCATATTCCTCTTTTTTTGGTCTGGGTTACCTCACTCAGTAAAACATTTTCCATTTCCACCCATTTGCATACAAAACTTAAGATGTCATTGTTTTTTTTTTTTTTACCGCTGAGTAAAACTCTAATGTGTATATTTCCACAAATTTTTTAACCATTCTTCTATTGAGGGGCACCTAGGTTGTTTCCAGGTTCTGGCTATTACAAATAGTGCTGCTATGAACATAATTGAACAAATGCTTTTGCAGAATTATAGGACATCTCTTGGACATATTCCCAAGAGTGGAATTGCTGGGTCCCGAGGTAGGTTGACTCCCAGTTTCCTGAGAAACCACCACACTGATTTCCAAAGTGGCTGCACAAGTTGGCATTCCCACCAACAATGGATAAGTGTTCCCCTCACTCCACATCCTCTCCAGCATAGGCTATCATTGGTGTTTTTGATTTTAGCTATTCTGACAGGTGTAAGATGATATCTCAAAGTTGTTTTGATTTGTATTTCCCTGATCACAAAGGAAGTTGAGCATGACCTTAAGTGTCTTTTGACCATTCGAAGTTCTTCTGTTGAGAATTCTCTGTTCAATTCAGTACCCCATTTTTTTCAAATTGGGTTAATTGGAGTTTTAGTGTCTAGTTTCTTGAGTTCTTTATATATTTTGGAGATCAGACCTTTGTCTGATGAGGGATTGGTGATGCTCTTATTGTCTGTACTACGGGGGTTCTACCTAGGATGTTGTCTCCTGTGCCCACTGATTGGGAGAAGAGATTCACCAATCCCTGGTTAACATCCAGTTATGCCAGTACCATTTGTTAAAGCTGCTTTCCTTCTTCCATTGTATACTTTTAGCTCCCTTGTCGAAAACCAGGTGTTCATAGGTTTGTGGATTAATATCTGGGTCTTCGATTCGATTCCATTGGTGGACATCTCTGTTTGTGGCCAATACCAAGCAGTTTTTATTAGTGTAGATCTGTAATAGAGTTGGAAGTCAGGGAATCCGGAAGTACTTTTATTGTATAGGACTGTTTTGTCTATCCTGGGTTTTTTGATTTGCCTTACAAACTTGATTATAGTTCTCTCAAGGTCTGTAAAGAATTTTAGTGGGATTTTGATGGGGATTGCATTGAATGTATAGATTGCTTTTGGAAGAATTGCTATTTTTTTCTATGTTGATCCTCCCAATCCAAGAGCATGGGAGATTCTTCCATATTCTGGTATCCTCTTCAATTTATTTCTTCAAAACCTTAAAGTTCTTGTCAAATAGATCTTTCACTTTCTTGGTTAGAGTTACCCCAAGATACTTTATGCTGTTTGTGGATATTGTGAAAGGTGATGTTTCTCTGATTTCCCTCTCTGTATCTTTGTTCCTTGTGTATAGGAGGGCAACTGACTTTTTGGAGTTGATCTTGTATCCTGCCACAGTACTAAAGGTGTTGGTCAGTTGTAGGAGTTCTCTGGTAGAGTTTTTGGGGTCGCTTATGTACATTATCATATCATCTGCAAATAATGAAAGTTTGACTTCTTCCTTTCCTATTCGAATCCCCTTGATCTCTTTATGCTGTCTTATTGCTATTGCTAGAACTACAAGCACTATATTGAAGAAGTATGGAGAGAGTGGACAGCCTTGTCTTGTTCCTGATTTTAGTGGGATGGCTTTGAGTTTCTCTCCATTTAATTTAATGTTAGCTGTCGGCATGCTATATATTGCTTTTATTATATTTAGGAATCAACCTTGTATCCCTAATTTCTCCAAGACCTTTATCATAAAGGGGTGTTGAATTTTGTCAAATGCTTTCCAGCATCTAATGAAATGATCATATGGGTTTTTTCCATCAGTTTATTTATATGATGGATTATGTTGATAGATTTTCATATGTTCAACCAGCCCTGCTTCTCTGGGATGAAGCCTACTTGATCATAATGTATAATTTTTTGGATGTGTTCTTGGATTCTGTTTGCCAGTATTTTATTGAGAATTTTTGCATCGATGTTCGTGAGTGAGATTAGTCTGTAATTCTCTTTCTTGGTTAAGTCTCTGTGTGGTTTTGGTATCAGGGTGACTGTAGCTTCATAGAAGGAGTTAGGCAATGACTCTTCTGTTTCTATTTTGTGAAACACATTAAGGAGTATAGGTATTAACTCTTCTTGGAGGTTCTGATAAAATTCTTTATTGAAACCATCTGGTCCAGGGCTTTTTTTCGTAGGTAGGTTTCTGATGACAGCTTCTATTTTCTCGCGACTTACAGGTCTATTTAAACTATTTACTAAATTGTTAACACGATTCCCACAGCAGAGGCAGATCTTTATGTGTTTGGCTTGAGCTTGCAATGTCCCGAAGACATCCAGACTCATTTTGAGGCTGTATTCAATACTATCTGAAAGATACCTGATATTACCTTCGGTCAAAAACATTTTATCAATGATTATCTGAATAAACATTTGCAGTTTCAATGTTTTAAATGGGTGTTTCTGTTGCAAGGAGGGAGTTGCTTGTTTGTCCCAGCCGCCAAGCTACCTGAGCCGCAAAATAACCAGACAGAATTATATTAATTAAATTACTTCTTGGCCCATTATCTATAGTCTCTAATTGGCTAACTATCACATCTTGATTCAACCCATTTCTATTAATCTGTATATAACCACATGGCAGTGGCTTACCGGCAAGACTCTTACTGGCTGTTCATCTCAGGCAGAGGATCAATGTGGCTTCTCCTTGACTCTGTCTCCTTTCTCCCAGCCTTCAGTTCTGTTTTCTGTGCCTACCTAAGTTTTGCCCTATCAGGCCGAGCCAGTTTCTCGATTTATTAACAATGAAAGCAATCTATAGACAAAAGGGCCTCCAACACCACGTTTCTAGGAACAATTTTATAGTGATTCTATTATTATTCTTTTATACAGCTTGACTGTGGACATGTACACATAATGCATCTGACTCTGAAAATTAGAGAGTTATCCTTTTTGCCCTATGCTGTTTTAGGAAGCCTCCAAAACCTTTTTTTTATTCCATTAGAAGTTGTCTCATAAGTTATCTGTAATCTGTTCTTTATTCATATTCTTTTTGTAGCTTACTATTAGAAAGAAAACCCGTATCAAAAGAATGGTTGCCGTATTTCCTCATACTCCTGTTTCATGCGTCTGCTTTAACTATTCTATTATTTGAATATTTTTAAACTGACGTATACATTTGAAATTATCGGTAGATTTACAAACGATGCTCTTCATGGGGTTCTCACCACCTCTGTAAATATCTGCATACTGCATATATACCTCGACCTCAGGCTTCTACCTTTCAATTCTTTTTAAACATGCTGTCTTCCAGAACCACCATACCCAATAGTTATCTCCTCTAGTTTCCAGTCCTTTCAATTTTTCCTTTTTCTCCACATATGAAAGATAAGATGTAGTATTTGTGTTTTTATGCCTGGCTTTTATTTTTCTCTCTCTCAGTGCCTCCAATTGGACCCATTTTCTTACACATAGAAGAATTTCATTCAGTTTATAACCTGGGAGAGGCTTCAAATATGTATGCATTGATGTATTGTTTTTTGCCTTCACGAGTAGTCCACTTATATCGTCCATTAGTGCTTTTCTCTGTCTCCTCTAGTTGGATGATCCTATGTCATTGTTTGTTTCCAGTGTGGCAGGGGAGAACAAGACAGATTTTGGTGAGTTTGCAGGGAACTGGACAGTTGGAAGTGGTGGTGTCAGTGCTTAGACTTAGGGGGACACCCCTGAGCCACTCTAAGTTACGGCCTCCGCTGAATTTGGGAGGAGTAGACAAATGCTGTTAAGGAATGGGCAACTGCAGCTGTTTGAAGCCAGAAGTGGGAGGTGGCATTCTTGCCTACAACATACAGAGAGGGTCCCTACTCCAGTCACAGTCACCGGGATGATGTTTCTAATTTTGTCAGACCACCAGCCCTATATGCAAATGATAGCAAGTGGATGAAACCAGCTGCCAACCACACATACTGTAGGTATGGCCAGAGTCGTCACAAATCGGGAGGCAGGGCAAGCCAAGTGTCTGATCAGTGTGCAAATAACAGGATGTAGGGTTGAGTTTGGATTCAGGGGTATAGCCTCATGTACAAACCCTGAAACCCAGGGCAGGCAAAGCCATAGATGTTGGGGCAGTACAAGCACTGGCGGGCTAGGTTACACATTCACATCCATTGCCAGGTGAAACTCCTGGTAGATCTTTCAAGAATTAATAGTAAATAATATACTTCCATGAACCTAATTGCCACGTGTCAGCATTCTTGTGTACATCTGCATCCTGAATCGAAAGTCCGCCTTTGGATGTGGGCTCCTCTGCCCTGTGGTTTCCTATGAAAAGGCCATCTTTCTGATGCAGTTATTCAGGTTGGTCCACACGGATTCAGGACCAAGTTGTGTACCCCTCCCTACCCAGGTTCTTCTTGTCTCCCTCGAGAGCAGCAGCTCACCCACCATCCCTGTCTGCCTTCCACACCAGCCCCCGAAACACCACTGTGTCCTGCGACTAGGCCCAGCTCACCCTCCTGCCTCCTGCCCAAAGAAAAACTGGGGAAACCAGGCTGTGGGTCCCTGGCAACCCAAACAATCACTCCCACCTTCTGTGTTCCTTCAGTTAGGCACAGCCCCTGTGTTCCTTAAGTAGGCCCACCTAACCTTCTGCCCCCACTGCCTCCCTCACACCCACCTCTACCCCTATCCCATGCCCAAAGGAAAATTCAGGGAAGCAAATCTATGCGATGCTCTAACAAAAACTTTAATGAGAACACAACAGAGTGGCGAGGCTTGCCAGCCAAACAGGGCTGGCCATGGGAAATGTTGGGCAGGATGAACTAACCGATGCTCGATGAATAAACGGGGCAGAAAGTCCATCAGTAACCCAGAGCCAGCCAGCAAGCCAGGAGCAGGTAGGAGCCATCATTGACGTCGACGACTACTACGACGAGGACCAGGATGAGGCGGAGCCACACGAGAGATGGTGGTGAACTGGAACAGTTCGCTGAGGAGCGTGTTGTTGTAGACAGTGAAGTCCAGCAGCTCCGGGGTGATGAACATCTCGGCACCTCGGCGTTGGGCCTCGTTGCTTGCCAGCTCTAGCACTCTGCGGATCAGGAACTCCAAGATGGCGGTCAGCAAGATGGGTGCTGTTTCGCTCAGTCGCGAGGCATGGCTGACCTCCCGAAGATGGTGTTCCACTAGACTCACAGCCAGTGTCAGCCCGGCTCTGGAGGAGCGTGCACGGCGGCGAGTCGACCCCCGACGAGACGACCCCTGATGAGACGAGGACCCCTGATGAGACGAGGACCCCTGACGAGACGAGGACCCCTGACGAGACGAGGACCCCTGACGAGACGAGGACCCCTGAAGAGATGACCCTTGGCGGCTGCTCTGCCTGGTCTGGGGCATGGTGGCCTCGAGGTGTGCCCCCAGGGGCTGGCTGGGCTCTACCTGGCTGCTCCCTGCTGGCCTGCTGGACTCTGGGCCTCTACCCTGATCCCAATGTCCGCCTCTGCACCTCCCTGTGTGTCCAAGGGACCCCTCACGGTGGGTCACAGCCCACTCTGTCACACTTCCGCTCTCACTGATGACGTGTCACGTGTGGGATGACTCCCAGCCAGCCCTCGCTAGGGGCGCTGTTGCCACCTTGACACCCCGGGGTGCCTTCTAGGAAAGACAAAGACGTCTGTGGTGCTATGGAGAACAAGTCCTTCACAGTCCTTGGCTTCTAAGGTGCTGTCACCATGCCTACCCATTAAGTACGAGCTGTTTGTCCCTCTCCCTCCTCACCTGTCCCCCTCCCTGTGCCACCAGTGCCCCAGGCACCACTGTAAACCTGAGGTTTTCCCCTTTTCCTGCTGGAGATTCAAGCTCAGAGCCCCAGGCATCTGGAGCAAATCCAGAGCTACAGCTTTCCTGGTCCCTGGAACTCCTCAGCCATTTCTCTATCTTCTGGCATGCATGTCCGCTCATGTCTGAGTTGGGCAGGTCCTGTAGGTGGGTTCATTTGGCAAACACCGACCTCTTGTGTGTCTGCCCATTTACTTAGAATCCCGGGCACATGATGCTTCATGCCCAGTCTACAGTTCCTTGTGTCTCACATCACCTATAGAATGGTTTGAACCAGTGCTCCCCCATTCCTTCTCACACACTGTATGCACCAATCATTTTACTCATTCCTTCATATTGTCGGAGGGTTCTGCCCTGCTTGGTCCCTCAATAAACACACAGAAACTGTTTAATTTGCAATATTGTTTGTCCACTAGCTTAAGTGTATTACTAGTTAGCTCTTACATCTTTTATTTTTATATAGCTATTATTTTTCTATTATTATTTTTCTATTATTTTATACTTCTATTATTTTTTATATTTCTATTATTTTATATTTCACCATGAGGCTTGAGACCTACCAGCAATGTTAGCTGGCAGCTCATGTCTTTCTCCTCTGGCAGCCACATGGCTACTCTCAACTCTGCCTTCTTTCTCCCAGCATTCAGTTTAGTTTTTCCTCATAGCTCTTCTCTGCCCTATCACAAGCCAAAGCAGCTTCTTTATCCATTAACCAGTAAATCAACACACATACCGAAGGACTTTCCACATCATCTTCTTATGCTGATTGGGACTTGGGTGTCCTCCAACTTTTACAAACAACATGAGCATTTCCCAATCTTCATAGGTAAAAATAACCAAGAGCTTGATATCTATCAAGTTTTCAAATGAATATTTTTAGAAAAAGTATTTCATTAGGAAAAGAAAGTGTGAGTGGGATTGTTCAGTAGGGACCAAACACAAGAAAGCATGGATGCCTGGCCATGTCCTTCAGAGAGACCTGTGTACCCAGAAGGTGGGAGGAAAGGAAGAATGTAACAAAGGAAACTTTCACAAAGCTGGAGAAATGGGATGGATGTCTGGATATTTAAACATTGAGAAGGGGAAGATCTGGCCGTGTTTTGGAGAGAGAGAAGGCATACACATCAGGCATTCCAATCCCATTCATTTCCACATCTCTTTGCATATGCCCTCTGCTCTTGTAAACTCATCCCTAAAATAAAATAAATTAAAATAAATGAGCAAATGAAAGAACGAATCTCAGCATGGAAACTGTAGTTGTGGCCCAGTTAGCCCCAGAGTGTACCCTATATTCTCTGACTTCTGCCACACTAGACACTGGGCCATCACCATGACTCCTCCTTCATATACTGTTGTTGCCTTAGTGAGAACCCTGCTGGTTTGGGTGTGTAGGTTCATCCCCTTCACCTGCTCCAGCAGTTCACAGATTCAGTGGATGCTGGGCTGGGCTAACTCAGAGTCCTGCTTCTGGGCCTGGTGGTAGCTGAGTTGATCTCCCTGCCAGTTTTCCCTTATAGTCACTGCCTGAGTGAGTTCTCCATCCTTGCCCTGGCTAGCTCACCCAGTGCAGCAGACAGCAAGGAGCAGGTTCAGTTCTGCTCTCAGTCCTTCAGGTTGGCTCACCTGTACCCACATCTCCAGGGCCAGTTCTACTCAGAGTGTTGCAGTTGGTGAGGGGCAGGGCAAGCACTCCCACTCTCATGCCTCCGTGGCCAGATGTAGTGCGAATTCTAATTGGTCTTAATAATAAAAACCCAGAGTCAAGAATTAGGGGTGAAAGCTGAAAGATCAGAGAAGCAGAGAAGCCAGCCACTAGAGTTCTTACTTCTCCAAATGTTCAGACCAAATAGGCAAGATCCTGTCTCTAAAATCCCTCTGACTCAATAGATTCAGGATCTTGTTTTAAAAAGAAAAGGGGGTTACAGAAATGTGGTAAATGTGGTAATGCAAGTTAGAATAGAAAACAAATTAGCTCTTACCTTTTGGACTCACCAAAGTAGGATAATGGAGTATTTTCTCTGAATTTGTCAAATGCTAATGACTAGACTTTGTTAATATAATTATTGCCTGAATATATTGGATACCCTTATTGTATACAATATATAGTTATTGTATAGTTATAATATATATGTGGTTTTCTTATATTAATTATAATTTTTTTTAATTTTAGAAAAAAGGAGAAACGTGGTGATATTTTGCTTGTGATCTAACAAATAAAAAGCTTGCCTGAAGATCAGAGTGAAGAGATAAGCCACTAGATAGCCATAGAGGACAGGTAGTGGTGGCACACACTTTTAACTCCAGCACTCGATAGACAGAGTCAGAAAGGTCTCTGTGAGTTCAAGTCCACCCCTGGTAACACTAGATTGAGCCAGTGTCAAAGAGAAATAGAGTTGGAGATCTGAAGAGACCTTGGACATCAGGCATGAAAATAGAGTTTGGACTTTGTTCAACTGGTTTTTAGGTTTTCTTTGGTCCTGTATTTCCTCACTATGCTTTCTTTCTGATATTTTGGACCTATAATATATATCCTGTGCCATTAAATGTTAAATCTGTTTATTTTATTTTATTTTATTTTATTTGGTACTTGAGTTAAGAGATTGCATGAATCTCGGGAGAGAATTTGAATTTTGGACATTAAAACAGTGTTGAGACTGTGATAGACTACAGAGACTTTTGGAGCTAGACTAAATGCATTTTGCATTATGATATTTTTGCCAGTTTATGGGGGCCAGGGACTAGACTTGGTAGTTTGAATATGAATGGCTCTCATCGTCCCATAGGGTATATCATTATTAGAAAGGATAACTTTATTGGAGTGGGTATGGCCTTGTTGGAGGACATGTGTCACTGTGGAGGGGCCTTTGAGATTGCCTATGCTCAGGATGCCATCCCATGGCTCATCTCAGCGAGCAGTCTTCAGGCTCTTCTAGATGTAGAACTCAGAAGAAACTGCAACAGAGGTGTTCTGAAATGTTGGATCATCTGAGCCTTCCACTACCATTAGAGATTTTTTTTCAGGCGGTTTTCTTCTATCACCTGTGATTTTTCTTATTCCAAAATGAATCTATACCCTGTAATTTCCCACGGAAACCAAAGCATGCCCTCTTCTCCAAAGTAATATACCTTTTGACTTTAATTTTGAAGTCAAGGCATTTTTAAAATATATATGTTGGATTAATCCAGCAACATTTACTATAAAATATCTTTTGGCAGCTTTTGTTATTTTCTCAGCAGTCAAACTATTTAAAGACAACACAATAATGTACAGTATCCAGACTCACTTTTATGTGGATTCTTAATGTTACTTTACTCCCCTTTTAAGGACCTTATTATTTTAAAACTATGTGTTTCCTTTTTATGACTGTCTATACCTTTTCTTTACTTTCCCAGGCCTATGAATATTTTTAAACAAACTGTTTAGAGGTTTTTATTTCTTGTCTGAATCTGTCTTTACTGCATATTTCTATGTTTTCCTTGCCACATGAGTCTTTATACTGCTAAGCATCATGACTTTGACTAAGTGGGCAACTTTGGTCACTGGCTGTACCCCTCTCCTTGGTTCCCTGAAGGATTAGTCTCATGATGGAGACTATGGCCACCTTTGGGACCCATGATTTCTGTCCCAGCTCTGGGAAGCTTTTACGTTAATGCTGCCACTTAGTAGCATTTCATCCACTAATCATAAACCCCAAAGTTTATTAGTAGGCCTCTTAAACAAGCTGCCTGTTTTTGCCACTAGCACTGAGTCAGTAAGCCATCTGTTAAAGGATCACTGTCTCTGTTTGCCACTAACAAACAGAACCCACCCGAGACAAAGGGGTTAAAAAGAAACTGAGTCTGACTGCGATTTTGTGTGTTTAGAATCCTTTTTAAGACCTTTTCAGGCTTTATGTGGAAATTTTGGCCCGTGTTGTAATGCTAGATATATCACAATTGGTCTTCATAATAAGAACCCAGAGTCAGATTGGAGTAAATGCTGAAAGATCAGAGAAGTAAATGAGTCACCCATTAGAGAGACCTTTTACCTCTAGGAAATACTCAGACAAAAGTGGACAAGGTTCTCTCTCCATGAATTTTCAAACTGAATACCAGGAGCTCCTGTCTCCTCCCGTCTTATATTTGTCTCTCCACCCAGCCATATCCCTTCCTGTTTCCATGTCTTTAGTGCTGGGATTAAAGGTGTGGGACTCCGAAGTACTGGGATTAAAAGTGTGAGCCACCACTGCCAGGTCTCTATGGCTAACTATTGACTTAGCTCTGTTCTCTGATCTTCAGGCAAGCTGTATTTATTAGATCACAAGCAAAATATCACCACCGCCATCTTTTCTGTTTGGCACTGGTGACAAGGGTCAGGGAACATCTTTCCCTCACCCTTGCCACATGTCACATTTGAAGGGATGATGGGGTCATCTCTCCAGCTCTCATACACTCAGGGCTAGCTCACCTGCATCCCAGCCAACAGGTCAGCTTTAGTGTGCTGCCCTGGCAAACTGTAGGGCCTGCTCTCCTGCCTGGTGCAGCTGGTAAGGGGCAAGGTCAGCTCTCCCACTCTCATGATCCTGGGTGCCAGCCAGCTCTTTCTGCCTGCTGCAGGTGGCAAGGGGTGAGGGTTTGGGAGCATCTTTCCCTTACCTATGCCAGCACATAGCACACAAGCGGGTGGCAAGATTTGCCCTCCTAATCTAACCCTCTGGGGTCTACTCACCTGTGACCTTAAATTGTTTTAAATAAATGAAAACCACAATTCTTACTGTCTCTCTTTCAAAAGGAATATACATGTGTGGCTTTTTATAAACAATATACAGAATTTCAAATGTTCAGTGATGAAAACATTGTTCTCTGAAAGCTAGAGAGACAGCTCAGTTAGTATACTGCTACCCTTGCAAGCAGGAAGGTTTGCTTTGATCCACAGAACTATATACACAATGTAAAATCACTTGGGAAGTATATGCGTATCACAAAGAGAAGTCAATGGGTGATAGAATATAAAAAGCACAAAGTCAAGGGATAGGGAGGGGAGGTGCATCTGGGGAGTAGTTAAGGTGACAAGTGCAAGTGAATGAATATAATCAAAAATATTATATGAAAATAAATTTTAAAGTGGGTGTGATGAGAATAGAACTAGGAAAGTGGAAAAAAGTACATTTGCTGGGTGGCACCCAGCTCACATAACAATTTATTTATTTATTTATTTATTTATTTATTTATCTGTTTATTTATTTATTTATTAAAAATTTCTGCCTGCTCCCTGCCTCCCTTTTCCCTCCCCCTTCTCACCTCCCCCTCCCTCTCTAGTCCTAAGAGCAGACAGTGTTCCCTGCCCTGTGAGAATTCCAAGGTCCCCCCCCCCTCCATCCAGGTCTATAAAGGTGAACATCCAAACAAACCAGGCTCCCACAGAGTCAGTCTATTCAGTAGAAACAAAACCCAGTGCCATTGTCCTTGGCTTCTCAGTCAGCCTTCATTGCCAGCCACATTCAGAGTGTCCAGTTTGATCACATGATTCGTCACTCCCAGTCCAGCTGGTCTTGTTGAGCTCCCATTAGATCAGTCCCACTGTCTCAGTGGGTGGACGCATCCCACGTGGTCCTGACTTCCTTGCTCATGTTCTCCCTCCTTCTGGTCCTCATTTGGACCTTGGGAGCTAAGTCCGGTGCTCCAATGTGGGTCTCTGTTTCTATCTCCATCCAACGCCAGATGAAGGTTCTATGGTGATATGCAAGATATTCATCAGTGTGGCTATGGGACAAGACCAGTACAGGCACCCTCACCTCTGCTGCCCAAGGAACTATCTGGGAACCTCTCCTTGGACCTGGAAAACCCTCTAGAGTCAAGTCTCTTGCAAACCCTAAAATGGCTCCCTTAATTAAGATATTTACTTCCCTGCTCCATATCCACCCTTCCTCCATCCCACCCATCCCATTCCCCCAAGCTCTCCCGAATCCTCCCTTTCTCCCTTCTCTCTACCCATCTCCCCTTTCATCCACACCCCCACTGCCCGGTGCACCCACGTTTTGCCTGGCAATCTTGTATATTTCCAATATCCAGGAGGATAACTACATGATTTTCTTTCGGTAGCTGCTCTAGGATCACGAATTATAGGCTCAATGTCCTTTAATTGTGGCTATAATCCATTTATGAGTGAGTACATACCATATTCCTCTTTTTGGGTCTGGGCTCTCTCAGCAAAGTATTTTCTATTTCCATCCATTTGCATACAAAATTCAAGATGTCATTGTTTTTTACCGCTGAGTAAAACCCTAATGTGTATATGTTCCCCACCTTCTTTAACCATTCTTCTATTGAGGGGCACCTAGGTTGTTTCCAGGTTCTGATTATTACAAATATTGCTGCTATGAACATAGTTGAACAAATGCGTTTGTAGTATGATAGTGCATCTCTTGGGTATATTCCCAAGAGTGGAATTGCTGGGTCCTGAGGGAGGTTGACTCCCAGTTTCTCAAGAAACCGCCACACTGATTTCCAAAGTGGCTGCACAAGTTTGCATTCCCACCAACAATGGATGATTGTTCCTCTCACTACACATCCTCTCCAGCATAGGCTATCATTGGTGTTTTTGAGTTTGGATATTCTGACAGGTGTAAGATGGTATCTCAAAGATGTTTTGATTTTCATTTCCCTGATTGCTAAGAAGGTAGAGCATGACCTTAAGTGTCTTTTGACCATTCGGAGTTCTTCTGTTGAGAATTCTCTGTTCAGTTCAGTACCCCATTTTTCAAATTGGGTTAATTAGAGTTTTAGTGTCTAGTTTTTTGAGTTCTTTGTATATTTTGGAGATCAGACCTTTGTCTGATGAGGGATTGGTGATGCTCTTATTGTCTGTACTACAGGGGTTCTACCTAGGATGTTGTCTCCTGTGCCCATGTCTTGTAGACTACTTCCCACTTTTTCTTCTGTCAGGTTCAATGTGGTCAGATTAATATTAAGGTATTTAATCCATTTGGACTTGAGTTTTGTGCCAATACCAAGCAGTTTTTATTTCTGTAGCTCTGTAATAGAATTTGAAGTCAGAGATGGTAATGCCTCCGGAAGTACTTTTATTGTATAGGATTGTTTTGGTTATCCTAGGTGTTGAATTTTGTCAAATGATTTTTCAGCATCTAATGAAATGATCATATGTTTTTTTTTCAGTTTATTTATATGATGGATTATGTTGATAGATTTTCGTATGTTGAACCAGTCCTGCCTCTCTGGGATGAAGCCTACTTAATCATAATGTATAATTTTTTAGATGTGTTCTTGGATTCTGTTTGCCAGTATTTTATTGAGAATTTTTGCATCGATGTTCATGAGTGAGATTGGTCTGTAATTCTCTTTCTTGGTGAAGTGTTTGTGTAGTTTTGGTATCAGGGTGACTGTAGCTTCATAGAAGGAGTTAGGCAATGACTCTTCTGTTTCTATTTTGTGAAACACATTAAGGAGTATAGGTATTAACTCATCTTGGAAGTTCTGATAGAATTCTGTCTTGAAACCATCTGGTCCAGGGATTTTTTTGGTAGGGAGATTTCTGATGACAGCTTCTATTTCCTCATGACTTATAGGTCTATTTAAACTGTTCACCTGGTCTTGACTTAATTTTGGTATATGGTATTTATCTAAAAAAAGTGTCCATTTCTTTCACATTTTCCAATTTTGTGGCATACAAGCTTTTGTAGTAAGATCTAATGATTCTCTGAATATCCTCTGTGTTTGTGGTTATGTCCCCCTTTTCATTTCTAATCTTGTTAATTTGCATGATCTCTCTCTGCCATTTGATTAGTTTGGATAGGAGTTTGTCAATGTTGTTGATTTTCTCCAGGAACCAGCTTTTTGTTTCATTGATTCTTTTGTTTTCTGTGTTTCAATTTTGTTGATTTCAGCCCTCAGTTTGATTATTTCCAGTCTTCAACTCCTCCTTGTTGAGTCTGCTTCTTTTTTTTCTAGAGGTTTAAGGTGTGCTGTTAAGTCTCTAATGTGTGCTTTCTCCATTTCCTTTATGTGGGCACTTAGTGCTATGAACTTTCCTCTTAGCACTGCTTTCATAGTGTTCCATAGATTTGGGTATGTTGTGTCTTTATTTTCGTTTAATTGAAAATTTCTTCAATTTCTCTCTTTATTTCTTCCTTGACCCAGGGTTGGTTCAGTAGTTGACTGTTCAGATTCCATGAGTTTGTAGGCTTTCTGGGGTTAGAATTGTTCTTGAATTCTAACTTTATTCCATGGTGATCCGATAGTACACAGGTGATTACTACAGGTGTTTCATGTAGGCAGCAGAATGTTGGATCCTGATTACGTATCCATTCTCTTAACCTTTGCCTTTTTATAGGTGAGTTGAGTCCATTGATATTAAGCGATATTAATGACCAGTGATTGTTGACTCCAGTTATTTTTCCTGGTGGAAGTGTTTGTGTGTTTCTCTTCTTTGAGTTGTGTTGGTGGAGGGCTGGCAGATGCTTGTGTTATTATGGTTGTTGTTGGCTTCCTTGGTGTGTGATTTTCCTTATATTATTTCCTGTAAGGCTGGATTTGGGGCTACGTATTGTTTAAATCTGTTTTTGTCCTGGAATATCTTGATTTCTCCATTGATGGTGAATGCAAGCTTTGCTGGGTATAGTAGTCTGGGCTTGCATCCTTGGTCTCTTAGTTTCTGCATCACATTTATCCTAGACCTTCGGGCTTTCATGGTTTCCACTGAGAAGTCAGGTGTAATTCTGATAAGTTTCCCTTTATATATTACTTGACCTTTTCCCCTTGCAGCTCTTAATATTTTTTCTTTATTCTATATGTTTTTTGTTTTGATTATTATATGGTGAGGGGATGTTGTTTTTTGATCCAGTCTATTTGATGCTCTGTATGCTTCTTGTACCTTCATAGGAATATCCTTCTTTAGGTTGGGAAAGTTTTCTTCAATAATTTTGGTGAATATATTTTCTGGGCCTTTGAGCTGTAAATCTCCTTCTTCTACTCTTATTATTCTTAGGTTTGCTATTTTCATGGTGTCCCAGATTTCCTGGATGTTTTGTGTTAAGAATTTGTTGGATTTGTTTTGTTCTTTAATCAGTGAGTTTATTTCCTCTATAGTATCTTCAGTGTCTGATATTCTTTCTTCTATATCTTGCATTCTGTTGGTAATACTTGTCTCTGTAGTTCCTATTCATTTACCCAAATTTTCCATATCCAGCCTTCCCTTGGTTTGTGTTTTCTTCATTACCTCCATTTCATTTTTCAAGCCTTGAACTGTTTCCCTTACCTGTTTGATTGCTTTTTCTTTGGTTTCTTTCAGAGATTTATTCATTTCATCTACCATTTTGTTTGTGATCTCCATTTCTTTACGTCAGGTTTTCACTTCCTGTTTCAGCTCCTCTATTATTTTCATACAGTTCTGTTTAAAGTTGATTTCTTCTATTTCTTCTGGAGTAGAGTGTTCAATTCTTGTTTCGTGATCCCTGGATTCTGCTGATGTCATGTTGCCTTTCTGGTTGTTGGAGGAATTCTTGCACTGGCGCCTGCCCAAATGCAGCCAGGAAAGTCGTAGTGTCTTGGTCCAACCTTTGCTGTGCCTGACTCTGGGTGGATCTCCTCAGTGCAGGCGCAGGAACTGTTCCCCGGTTGGTCAATCTGAAAGGTTGTCCTCAACACAGGGGCAGGACTCTTGGAGGTCTAAGGATCCCTCAGACAAAAGGGCTAACTAGAGGGGGAGGGGAGAATTGTGCAGAGCCAAGAAGCCCCTGCAGCAGGAGCTGGAGGGGCCATGCACTCCTCTCCCCAGGGCGGGTGTGCATTCACCCCTCTGGGTGGGTAGCCTCAGTGAAGGAGCAGGACCTGTTCCTCGGCCCAGGACCTCACCGACAATAGGGCAAGCTTGGGGGGGGGGTGGTGAGCAGTGTCAGGGAAGTGTGGAACAGAGAACCCCATGCAGCAAAAGCTAAAGGGGCCTCCTTTCCGGGATGTTCTGCCCTGTCCTGGGATGGCACCCACTCACCGGTCTGAAAGGTTGTCCTCAGCACAGGGACAGGACTCTTGGTGGTCAAAGGACCCCGCAGACAAAAGGGTGAACTCTAGGGGCCTATAATTTTCTAACATCTTGTCAGGTACTGTGTCACCAAAACTGGCTCAGTATGGAGTTCTTAGATTCTTACTGGGCTGTTAGTTTCCTAACATAAATGTAGACAAGCTCTCGAACCTCTTTCCTTGGCATGACACTTGTTAGTTTGTGTTCATGGCCACATTTAGTCTTCCAGGCAAGGCTGTTCCTTCTATGGCCTGGAATTATTTTCTGTATCTTCAGGCAGACTTTCAGAAATCTGGTTCTTTAGCGTCTACAATGAGGGGAGCTTACCGTTTTTATTCAGGCCTTGAGAAATCAAATAATGAAGTTGAAGAGTTTAGTTTTAAGCCAAAATTGTTTGTGTAAATTTTCAAGATCTATCACAGGCAATTGTAAAGGCACTTTACAAAGTGTAAAGTGCCCTTTAGTGTAGGGCACTAGTAAAGTAGCCCCTTCCAAGACAGCCAGTGTATTACAGTTTCAGAAGAAGCTGCAGTGGAGGACTCAGAGTCCTCTTATGTGGGACATACTCCTAATAAATATCTACATTCCACTTGGAGATCTCCTTAATGGTGAGTGCTGAGTGGCACTCACACAAGGCTTTTTCACATGCCTGTACTTTTGATCACCTTATCAGGAGTTACACTATTCTGTAACTTTAACTTTTGTGTAAAGTTTTGCTAAAGCTTGGGTAAAACTCAAACACTCTTCAGATTAATATGTGTCTACTCCAAGTCTTTCCCCTTCAACCTGTCTGCAACTTCATGAATTAAATTATAGTATAAGGTTATGAATGATTTTTTTCAGGGTATTTCCCATTTATACTGATCGTATATGTATTTTATACTGGCCCCGCTTCTTGGCAGGAAATGGAGCAGTAGAAAAATTAATAACCTCTTTTATGAGTTTTGATTACATTATCAAAGAAAGTGAATAATATGCATAAGACTCCAAAGGTCAATGTAAAATAGATCCCATATATTATGGCTTAAATTCTCAGGAATATGGGCTGAGGGTATAGCTCAAGGAGTAGAGCACTTACCAAGCATGTGTGAGTTTTGCCAAACTGCCTGCCCAGCTTCTATCACTTGGTTTTTTCACCTCCTCTACTCATAATAGGTAACTCTAACTGAGGCAGAGTGAGCTAGGCACCTGGGCCAGAGCAGACCTGAGACAAAAAATCTACAGGAGGAGGTACAGGGGAGCAACTCCTGAGGGAGTGGGTCAGAGTCAGAGACTACTGTGGGTCCAGGTCTGAATCTGGGACCTTAGAGGGAGTAGACCTGAGTCAGGACCCCTGTGGGTCTGGGATAAGTCTGGGAACCCCGAGGAACTAGGTCTGAGCCATGACCTCTCTGGGTTCAGGCATTTGTCGGGAACCTCCGAAGCAGTAGGCAGGATCCAGAAATCTCTGTGGATCTGGGCATGAGTCTGGTACCACTGAGGAAGTAGGCCTGAGCCAGGTCCTCTGTGTGTCCAGGTGCACCCAAGTCTATTCTAGACTTGAAAACTGAAATAGAGACAGTAAAGAAAACACAAGCCGAGGGAATTATGGAAACATAAATCATGAGAAAATGATCAGGAACCACAAATGCAAACATAAACAGCAGAATACAAGAGATGAAAGAATCTCAAGGGCTGAAGATACAATAGAGGAAATAGACTCATCAGTCAAAGAAAACATTAAATCTATCAAAAGCTTAATCCAAAATATCCATGAAACATGGGACATCATGAAAGGTCAAACCTGAGAATAATAGGTATAGAAGAAAGAGAAGAAGTTCAACTCAAAAGCACAGAAAATACATTTACCAATGTCATAGAAGAAAACTTTCCCAACCTAAAAAAAGATATGCCTATGAAGATACAAGAAGTTTACAGAACATCAAATAGACTGGATCAAAAAAAAAGTCCTCTTGCCACATAATGATCAAAACACTAAACATACAGAGTAAAGAAAGAATATTAAGACCTGCAAAGGAAAAAGGCCAAGTGACGTATAAAGGCAGACCTATCAGAATTATACCTGACTTCTCATTGAAGATAATGAAAGCCAGAAGGTTGTGGTCAAGCATTATACAGACAATAAGAGACCATGGCTGCAAGCCCAAACTACTATACCCAGCAAAACTTTCAATCACCATAGATGTACAAAACAAGATCACAGTGGGAAGTGCAGGAGCAAGTGTGGTGTGTCCTCCCCATGGCCAGTTGGAAATCTGGAGCCTTATTCCTTCTTCTGTGAGTTCCCATGTGGTCCCTGATACTCTCTGAACCCAGACAAAGTGCTCTGGATAACTTTGCTCTGTGGGCTGCACCAGTGCAGAGCATTGGGAATAGTAAGCTATGTGTGTAAGTCAACAACAATGTGCTTTTGGTGCAGCCATGGAAGGCAGGTTGCCTAACTCAGAGAGACCTAGTTTTATTATTTTCAAGTTGTGGTTTCTTCTAGACATTTGGCACTTTGCACTTAAAGTTTACCTGTAATGTCCATTTATGGCTAATTTTGTGGTGGTTTTAAAAGGCATCTCATGTGTTTGGTAGCACTCCACATTTCCCTGTGATGTAGAAGAGTAGGATTGGTGATGTAAAGGATTTGCTAATGCTTTGTAGATAGTAAGTCCCACAAAGTAGAATTTAGCAGAGGGAAGGCTCTAATGATCTGTTATGTCCCTTTAAGAGATAAGCCCTGCCCACTCCCTCCACAGTCCACTGAGGCAGGCAGATCTTCCTTCCTGCTTGTGTCCTGTGTCTCTCCTCTTTTCAGTCTCTCCCCCTAAGATGCAGCTTCTGCCTCTCTCCACTCTCCCCACTTCTTCCCATCACCCTTCGCTCTCTCTGTCTCTCTTGGTTTCTCTCTGCTCCTCCTGCTTCTCTCCTTACACCCTCTCTCTTTTCCTTCCATAACCCACTAATTAAATTTCCAACATTACTCTGAATGGTGTGTCTATACATGTCTCTGTCTCTTGCCTGCCATGAGGCTCCCGGCCCAGGACAAGCCTTTTTGGAGACTGAGGATTGGTCTCATGGTATGCTCATCTGTTTGTCTCTCCTTGTGGCCTGCTGCAGCCACGTGGGGAACTGCGCCATCCATGCCTGGGACTGGCTCCTCTCCAGATCACCTGTCCACTGCCATCCCCTGTTCAAGGATCTGAAGCATGGTCTCATGGCCTGCTGCCCACTGCAGGCACTCGGAAACCTGCAGCATTTTCCTTAATCCATTACACTACCTAACCAAATATTTTTCTTTATATACAATAGAGTCATTTTATTTCTTTTCACAACTTTGTTTTTTTCAAGGTGCATACCAAAACCTATGATTAATTCTTTAAGTTACATAATCAAGGAACTCAAGCCTAACTCAGGGTATAGGGACATGATTGCTTTCTTTGATCATCAGCCTATTTTCCACAGGCAGAATTCATGGGTATAAAACGCATTAAATTACATTGTTCATAATTTTTGTCCTCTGTGAATCTCATATCTAATAAAAGATGAGTGACTTCCAGCCTACTTTTGTTTTGTTTTGTATCTTTTATTGGAGCAATTTGCAGAATAACCTAAAGTATTTCCTTAATCATCTTCACTGTCTTAGTCACCTGTATTTTTTTAGATTCAAATTGATTCAGGTAAGTATTATTGCTCTTATAAAAATCATCTTCATTACGAACTGCAAATAAATTGCTCAGTGAGGAGTGGAATTTTTCCATGAAACAATCAAATTATACTAGATACAGTGGGATCCTTTCACATAGTAATCACACCTTGCCTAATACAGCAGTAACATGGCAGCCATAAGCAGGAGGAAGAACAGCAGAAGAATGGGTCATTCTGGAAACAATCTCCCTGGGAGGAGGGGTTGCCTTGCCAGGGTTTAGCTGTTCTTTTTAGTGAATTGAACTCCATATACTCCACTCTTGACTACAGCTCCTCTGACATGGCCAACAGCACAGGACCATGGAAATCTGACGGCATTCCTTCATTTAATCTTTTCTCTGTCCTCTTTTTTTTTTAATTTGGTGACCTTTCTATGCTATAATTGCTAGATATACTAGCCATATTCTATGTTAATCTGCCTCTACTAGCAGAAAATTATAAAGTGACCATGTCCTACTGTGACACAGTGCTTGACCAGTTGCCTTGGTTCTTAAGCAAATCAGTACATTTTCATGGGAACATTTGGTGGAGTAAGCCACTCATCTGATGACTAGAAGACAGAAGCAGGAAGGAACTAGTCAGTTTCCCTTGACTGCCTGACTCTAGAGATCAGAGACACCCCCCTCCCATGATGTCACACCCTTTAAGGTTTCCACTGTTTTGCAATAGTGCCAATCTTGGGCTATTTTTTTTAATCATTTGGAGACTTGGAGCATATGCCAAATCCATTCTGCTCTGACTCCCAAGGAGTCCATGTTACTATGCAAAATGCCTTAATTTAGTCCTGCAATGTCTCTAAAGAGTCAAAGTCCCCTTCCTCTAAGACTCTAGTCAAACTCAGCTGTGAGCTCCATCATGAAATAACAATAATTAGAAACTGTAATGGTCTAAGTATAATGCTGCAGGTCCCTGAGTGGCAGCAGTGGGCAGCGGGCCAAGAGATCATGCTGCAGGTCCTCAAGCGGCAGCAGGCAGTAGGCAGCGGGTCTTGAGTCCACAGCAGACCATGAGTCCACAGCAGATCATGAAGGCAGCTGTGTCCCAGTCAGAAAGCCATGTGGCAGGTGAGAGACTGAGATGCAGAGTGAGGTTGGATATAGATAGACAGACAGATAGATAGATAGATAGATAGATAGATAGATAGATAGATAGATAGATAGATAGATATAGATTATTCATTAAATAACTGTTTGGCCCATTATCTCTAGCTTCTGAATGGCTTACTCTTACATATTAATTTAATCCATTTCAATTAATCTGCATATTGTCACATGGCTTTGGCCTACCAGCTAAAATTTTAGTGTCTTTCTCTGGCAGAGCTACATGGCTTCTCTGACTCTGTCCTTCTTTCTACCAGCATGCAGTTTAGTTTTTCCGCCAAGTTCTGCTCTACCCTATCAACAGCCAAGGCAGTTACTTATTAACCAATGCTGTTCACAACATATAGAAGGGGAAATCTCATATCACCTCCCATTTTCTGTCTAAATAAAATAAAAGTTTTAACTTTAATATAATGAAATTACATATAACAAAATAGATATCAAGCAAGAATTACAGTTACAACATTTATATCTACCTTCTTTTATCATAACTAAGGCAAACTATAACTATAAATTCTTCAACTCCATCAAAGACTCCAGAAGGATATAACATTACCTAAGTAAACAATAAGTTCACGGTAAGCAACTTCCAAAATTCTAGAGTTGACAGAGATATCGTGTCACCTTTACTGTCACCCAAAGTTCTTCTGTACCATTGGGGAACCCATCTTCAGCCTACTGGCCCATAGTATTCAGCAGACTTTTCCATGAAGCAGGAAATTTTAAAAGACAGTTCTGCCTATATTGGCCATCTTTCTCTCGAAGCAATTGGTGCTCCCAGGAGCACATATGTCTCACTGTCATGAAAAGTCCTAACTTCTTAAAACATTTTAAATGTGATATTCTGTAGATCTCTGAAAGATTTTAAGAATATTTATCTAACAGTAATATATCTCTGTATATCTAGAAAACCTAATGCCACTATAAGCTTGACTATTATAGGTAACTCTCTATTAACCTATATTTCTTTATTTTATATTACACTTTTAAATGTGCTGCACAAACACAATATCTTAATCAAGAGCAGAAATATATATAAAACAAAATTGATCTTAAATTGGTATCAATAAAGCAAGATCTATACCAATGCAATGTATCCACCTCTATAGCACATCTCCCTTTAAATATAAATAAATGTTTGTAAACAATATTTGGGAATATGGGCATAGTTCTCTCCAAACTCCTTCTTGCTATTTATTGGGCAATGTATTTTTTGGGGGGTGTTCAAGGTGACCTTTCAGAGGTTCTTGGTCCATCAAACCACATGAGTCTGTAATACATCCACAGGCTTTCATCCTCTGTGGAAATGAAAGAAGAACCTCTTTCCCAAACCAACATATCCTTAAACTCAAATTCTAAAGTCAAGATACTTTTAAAATATACATGTTGGTTTAGCTTAGCAGTCCCAGAATCGAAGATTCTCTGCAGTCAAAAAATTCAAAGATGACAACAGAGCTGGTATGGCTACATTAGCATTAAATGAAATGGACTTTAAATCAAAAACTATAATGAGGTAAAGACAAAATATTTGATAAAGAAACTAATTTGTGAAGAAGATACAATAATTATGAACATATATATGTACCAAAAAATATCAGAATTAAAGAGTGATGCATAAAGCTGTAAACACAGTTGGGATATTTGTGTTCCCACATTCAATAAAGAAGTTTACAAGCAGTGTGCTGTAGAACAGTCCACCATGGACACAGGAGGGGTTCCTGTGAACCTCTCCCTCTCCTCAGGCTGTGATAGTTCCAAAGAAAATGGCAGCCAGGAGGTGGTGGTGCACATCTTTAGTCCCAGCACTCTGGAGGCAGAGGCAGAGGGGTCTCTGTGAGTTCAAGGTCAGCCTGGTCTCCAGAGTGAGTTCCTGGACAGGCTCCAAAGATACAGAGAAAACATGTCTCAAAAATCAAAAGAAAAGAAAAAATTAAAACTGGCTCCCAAATGGTATGGCACTATTAGAAAGTGTGGCTTTATTGGAGTATGTATGGCCTTGTTGGAGGAAGCATGTACTTGTGAAGGACTTTGAGATCTCATATACGCTCTCAAGATAGCACCCAGTGTCTTGAGCCACTTCCTGTTGCCTGTGCAAGATTTAGAAGCCTCAATTCCTCTCCAGTACCATGTCTGCCTGCACTCCACCATAGATAGTTTCAACCGTCATGCTTCCGGCTCTGATGAGAATTGACCAAACCTCTGAAATTGTAAGCCAGTACCTTAATTAAATGTTTTTTCTTCATCTTTATAAGAGTTCTTGTGATCAAGCTCTCTCTTCACAGCAATAGAAACATTAACTAAGAGCTGGTGGTGGTGGAGCGCTCCTTTAATCCCAGTACTTGGGAGGCAGAGTAAGGCGGATCTCTGTGAGTTCAAGGCCAGCCTGGACTACAGATCAAGTTCCAGAACTGGCTCCATAGCTACTAAGAAACCATGTCTTAACCGCCCCCCCCCAAAAGATACTTTAACTAAGACAAAGGCTGAGTAAGCTATGAGGAATAACATACCACATTACCTGATAACTATCCACTATGTTAAATCTCTTAATGTTTCCCACAGTGTCATCCTGGGAACTGAGCCTTTATAATGTAAGCCTTTAAAGAACATCTAAGATACAAACTACAGAATATTTCTCATTGTTTCAGTAATTGTGTATTTAGAAAGTTGTTCAACCTTATCTTTGATATATATGGAGTTAAGGGAAGCCTGGACACATATATGGAGTCCAAGCTGCACAGCTGCCATGACATGATTGATTGAGACCAGCCAAGAGAGTAGGCCTGAGTTTCCATTTACTGTCAGGCAGCACCCGATTCCAGAGAAAGCCATAAGCTGATACCATCTAGAGACAGGCCAGTATCTAAGGGAAAGTACCTGACATTCTGAATATAGAAAATGTTCTATAAGAATAAATGAAATCACCAGATTCCTTGAACCCAGCACTCACCTATTCCTTTCCCTGAAACACCCCTAGACAAATTTCAGTCAGTCAGAGTTTGAAACCTGAAACCTCCCTCACCCCCAATCTCTGCTATGATTAAAAAAAACACCCCATTCCACCGGGACTGGACCTCTCCCACACAAGAGGGTCCCAGCTCACACTTGAATGAATAAAGGTTCTTTGCTTTTGCATACGGATTTGGCTTGGTGCTGTTCTTTGGGGAATGCCACAATCTGGGTATAATACTATTCTTACTAGAATATGCTTTTAAAATATAATATGAATATTCTAAATATTTATGTTTGTATCCCTTTTTAAACAACAATCTTTTTCAAATTATCCTTTTCCTATTTTGTTATTCACAGTAAGAAAAGTAAAGGTTATATATTCAGCATTTGCTTAGTGATTCCCTCAGATAATGGAGGAGAGGTGATTCTCATCAAAGCATATTGCATTCATGCAAAAAGTCACAATGAAGCCTTTTATAATGACAAGTTAATAAACAGTAGTAATAATGTTAAAAGAGGAATTTTCTCAAATAAATACCAAAGTTCATTGTTGTAACTTTAAAAAGGCAGTGGAAGAGAGAAAGACACCATGTGACAGATCAGGGGGAGGGGTTTTTTATTGGGAGAAAATGAATGGGAAAGTGGGGGAGGGGAGAGGGGAGACCAGTCTCTGGGGATAGGAGAGGAAAAAAAGAAGAGAGAGTCAGAGAGATAGAGATAGAGAGAGAGAGAGAGAGAGAGAGAGAGAGAGAGAGAGAAGGGGAAAGAGAATGGGGAGAGAGGGAGGAAGGGAGGGAGGGAGGGAAGAAGGAAGGAGGGAGGGAGGGAAGGAAATGAAGGAAGAGACGGGAAGTGGGTAAGGTCCACCATTTAAAAAGGAATATAGCAAGCATGGACAGGAGGTGCTCTTAGTTGCTGCAGCTGAGGACACACCCTGTCAGGAGGACCTCAAGTGCATGTCAGTGCAGATGTCTGAATACTAACATCCATCCCTTACAAATCTTGTTTTATATTCAAGGTAACAGAGTTCAGCTAAGTAGTCAATTATTTTGTCATAAGAATCACTTTGTACAGTTTCCAATAGCATGTTCCTCATTTTTGTGTGAGATTGCATGAAAAACACCTTTAGTATGCATTTTAAATTGCTGTCTGTACAAAGACCTATAGACTTGTTCTACCAAGAGTTTCAAAAATCCTTCTGACATTTTTCCAGTTCCAAATCTATATATTTTTAGTGTGTATCATAGCTTGTTACAGTATGACCAAGTACCAAAATATTTATCAATTCTAAGATATACCATAATGCTCTCCTTTTATGATTTCATGATTACCATGATCATACAGTTACAGGGTTATAAAAAGAAATCTATAGGCCTATAATTTAATGGCTATGGATGGAAATACTACTATATATTAGAAAACTAAATTCAGCAGTACTTTTTAAAAGATGATACACAGTGATCAAGAGGGATTTATATGAGAGCTGCAAACAGGGTGCTATATGTGTAATTGTTTAAGTGTAAAAGAACAAAATACAAAATAATATGGTCATATAACATTAAAATTATGATAAAATTTAACATACTTTCGAGCTGAAAACTCTCAACAAATTTGGAGTAGAAAGAAGTGCCACAGTACAATAAAGACAATGTATAACAAATGGAGCTATCATAAATACACTGAAAGCCCCATATGAAACTACGGCTAAAATCATATTCAACTGGCATAAGTTAAAAACATTTCCTCTATGATCCAGAACAGTGCAATGATGCCCACATCTACCACATGTCTTCAATATAGCATTGAAGGGACTGACTGAAACAATTAGGCAGATATAAAAGGTATTAAAAGCTTCCTAATGAGAAATGATGAAGTCAAACCCTGACTCTGCTAGTAGCATGATCTTATATAAAAATCTTAAGGATTTCATCAAAATTGCTAGAATTAATAATTAAATACAGTAAAGTAGCAGAATACAAGCTCAACAGTAAAAAGTGAGTAATATTTCTATACTATATAGCAAAATTTCTGAAAAAATATCAAGACAACAAACATAATTTCAATAGGTTCACAAGTATTTAAAAACACAGAGATGAACTATTTATACATTGAAAACTCTATAAAATGTTCATAAATAAAGTTGAAGGAAGCAAATATACTATTAAAATATCCATATTTTCCAAAGCAAGTCAATGTAATCACTATCAAAATATCAATGTCATTTTTTTATAGATCAAGGAAAACGTATTCTACAGTTCCAGGCAATCACAAACATGCTGAAGAAGTTATGAGCAATAACAATGAAGCTGAAACCACCAATCACTACCACATTTTAAGCTGTAGCACAAATCAATAGTAATTAAACAGTGTGACAGCAGCATGCAAAATGACTCACCAAGAATTGGAACAGAAAAAAAGAGCATATGTAGCTAAGAGATTTTAGCAAAGGTGCCAAAAATGAGAAGACAGCTTGTCCAAATGCACAATGAAATTGGGCCATTATCTGACACCAGATACTAAAATAAATTCCACATGGATTAAAGATTAACACAATCTGAAGTTGCAAAATTACAAAAAGAAAATATTTGGAAAATTGCATGATATTTATCTGAGCAACAGATTTCTTGGATTCTACTCTCTATAATAAAAAATGCAAGTATAATCACATTAACTAAAACTGCTTCCGCACAACAAAATAAACTAAAAAATCAAGAGAGTTAAGTGACAACCTATAAAGTAAGAAAAATATTGACATTCATCTGATAATGGGTTAGTATTCAAAATATATCGAACTCAACTTTATAGAAAGAAATCAAATGAACCAATTAAAAATTGGGCAAAGGATATAAATAGACATTTCTTTCAAGAGGACACACAAATGACCAACAAATATTTGAAAAAGATGTCCACTATCACTAATCAATAGAGAAAAGAAAATATAGAGGGAAGTATAATTTTTTATATTTTGGAAAACAAACAAAATCTGAAACCATAATACATAAGCAAATTATCAATATGGTAAAAAATGTCCAACAAAGTATAAGACAAAAAATAATCTCCAAAAATACTCGAGCTCGTTTTGGGTTAACCATATGTTTGCTGGTGCCATTGGAAAAAAAAGAACAAGTTTTCTTTGATAGTGATTGACACTTGAATATAGCTTCTGATGGGAGCTCTGTCCACTTACCCTCTTAGCAGGGTCACAGGGATCACAGGGATCTTACAGGGTCACAGGGATCCCATCTTTCTTGGACATGTGCAGGCTCTGTGCATGCTGCTATGGTACCTGTGAGTTCATATGTGCATCATTTCTGTTGTGTTGGGGAAGACATTGTTTCCTTGCTATCTTCCATCCCCATAGACTCTTAATCTCTCTGTCTCCTCTTTCACAGGGTACCCTGACCCCATGGGGATTGATTTGATGCAGATATCCTATTTAGAACTTAGTTTTCCAAGGTCTCTCATCATTAGAATTCAGTTGTAGGTCACTGCATAGTTCTCATCTCCTGCAGGAGAAATTTCTCTGCTGATGACTGAGTGAGATACTAATCTATGTGACTAGCAGAATATCATTAGAAATCATTTTATTGCCATATTCATTTAGAAGAAAAATAGTATTTGATTTTCTCCTGGGTGCATGGTCTATCTCAGGTTCTTGTCCATCTATGCAATGCTGGGAATGGGTTGTATCTCATGGAGTGAGACAAATCTAATTACAGAGTGTTTGGTTACTTCTACTACATCAGTCCCATTATTGTACTATATGAACTGCATGCCATGCAGGTAGCTCACTCTTGTTGGTCACAGGGTTGTTTACCTTCCTCCTCTGGCAACCTGCAGAGTACCTTCCAGCACAATGAACAATAGTTTGTAGACATGAAGGCTCTAGATAGGCACCAACATGTTTTCTGCATGTTCAATGAGATCTGTAGATGTAGTCTTGAGCAACAGAGCCATGGGAGGATTAAATGGAGGGGGTGGGTAGAGGTGGGCAAGGAGGGAGTATGGGGAGTGACAGATAACACTAAGGGCCATTTTAAGGGTCATAATGAAACTTATTGCAGTGGAAATTTCTTAAAATATTTCCACCTATGACAGAAATCTAAAGGGAATCACCACATAATGGGGGAATCAAAGCCTCACCAATCTATCACTAGCCACACCAAGTGAAAGCTCTAGTCCCCAAAATGGGTTATATCTAAATGGGGTGTTGGACAAAGGGGCCCCTTGGACTATGGATTGCTCTCCATGGGCAGATGGAGCACTTGAAGGGAAAGAAGTCTTTAGAAAGGATGTACCTGATGAAGTACTGCTAATAGCACATTTAATGACAAAAGACTGATGACTTCCCCCTTCATATCAAGAAGAAAACAAAGATGTCTGTTCTTGCCATTTTAATATTGTACTACTAGAACAAATGGTGTGACAAACTGGTTGCCAAATGCAAAAACAATGAAGTTGGAACCGTATCTCTGCAGTAGATGACACAATGAACACAAAATACAGTGAAGATAATTATCTAAAAAAATGATTCTCTGAATTTCCTCTGTGTCTGTGTTCCCCTTTTCATTTCTATTATTCGTGACCCTAGAGAAGCTAAATAAGAAGGTGATCCTGATGAAAATCATGTAGCTATCCTCCTGGTGATTGGAAATAGACAAGAGTCCCAGGTAACCTCGGGTGCATGGGGGGGGGTAGGAGGGTTGTTGGAAGGGGAGAGGGATAGAGAGAAGGGAGTAGGGGAGGAATGGGGAAAGCTCGGTGGACTGGGATGGGGAGAGGGAGGAAGGATGGATATGGGATCAGGGAAGAATATATTTCAACTAAGGGAGTCATTTTAGGGTTTACAGAAGACTTGATTATAAATGGGATCCCAGGTCCAAGGAGAGATCCCCAGATTGTTCTCTGGGCAGAGGAGAGGGTGCCTGAACCGGCCTTGGCCCATAACCATACTGATGAATATTTTGCATATCACCATAGAACCTTCATCTGGCGATGGATGGAGATAGAGACAGAGACCAACATTGGAACACTGGACTTAACTCCCTAGGTCCAAACGTGAAGCAGAAGGAAAGAGAACATGAGCAAAGAAGGCAAGACCAGAGGGAACCTTCATCCGAAGATGGATGGCGATACAGATGGAGACCCACATTGGAGCACCGGACTGAGCACCCCAAGATCCAAATGAGGAGCAGAAGGAGGAAGAAAATGAAAAAGGAAATCAGGACTGCGAGGGATGCGATCACCCACTAATACAAGGGGACTGATCTAATGAGAGTTTACCAAGGCCAGTTGGACTGGGACTGAACGAGGACGCGATCCAACCAGATTCTCTGAATGTGGCTGGCCCGGAGTCTTTCTGAAAAGCCATTGACAATGACACTGGGACTTGTTTCCCCTGCATATACTGGATTTTGGGGATCCAGTCTGTCTGGACACTCACCTTCCTGGACCTGGAGGGAGGGGGAAGGAACTTGAACTTCCCACAGGGCAGGAAACCCTGACTGCTCTTAGGGATGGAGAGGGAGGGGAGAGGGAGTGGGGGGAGTGGGAAGGTGTTGGGAGGAGGGGCGGAAATGGAAACTTTTATAATTTAATAAAATTACTTTCTCATAAAAAATACAGTGAAGACTTAACTGTAAGGGTTTGTAAAAGTAAAACACGTTTTTAAGCAGCTAAGTGTAAATCTCCATCATTCTGGATTGGCAATGTATATTTACATATGACAGAAATAAAGTAAATAACAAATGAGATACTATAGTATTGTATTGTATTGTTTCACAAATGAGGTATTATTGTATTTTTCTAAGATGAAGGTTTTAAGTTTCAAAGCACACTAACAAGAAACTGAAAGGACAAATCACACAATCAGATAAAATATTTCTTTGTCATGTAGATTATGAGAGATTTATACTTAGATATTTTACAACTCAACTATAAAAAACAACCCAATAAAAATAGAAAATATCTGAAAATTCATTTATCTAAAAATAGTAACAAAGTGCTTGACATCACAAGGAAATGTAAATCATTACACAATAAGATAATACATCACACATAGTAGAATGACAATGATGAAAATTCAAGCAATACTTGTGGAGGGCTATTAAGAAAATGGAATTCTTATCTATTTGTGATTATAAACCATAAACCCTCACAACCATTTTGAAACCACTAATAGTTCCTTAAATAATTAATTACTATATGGGCAAACAATCCTTCCCTTAATATAAATTTAACAGAAATAAAAGCATATCTAAATAAAATATGTACAAAATATACACACACATATATATATCAGCATTCTTCATATTAGTTCAATATAAAACAGCACAACTATCCATCAAAAGGTAAATAAATAAAAATATGGTTTGTCCACTGCCTTAGTCATATTTTCACTATAACACAAGTCAACTTAAAAAGAATATATAGTTTTGGAGGTTTCAACACATGATAAATTGGTTCCACTGCTTTGTACCAATGATGGCCCAATGTATCACTGTGTATGTTCATCAGGGTGGAAGACAATTTGTCCCATAGCTAGACATGAAATGAAGAAAAGGCAGGTACTGTAGTCATACTATCTCTTCTGAGTGCATATACCCAATGACATAAGCGCTTACTTGGTTTCACCTCTTAAGGATAGATATCAGATTAATGGATTATGGAATATTATGCTAAGGGACGTAAACCAGACGCAAAAAGACCAAAAGGACCAAAAGGTAGGGTCCAACTTCTGAGAAGGAACCTGGCTAAGAGCCCTTATCTTAATTAAGATTTCTACTGCTTTGAGGAGAAACCATGACCATGGTCTGTCCTATCACAGCAATACCTGTGTCCCTGGTACCAGCACCTATATTACTTAGGATTTCTGTTGCTGTTAAGAGACACCATGACCACAGCAACTCTTATAAAGCAAATATTTGAGGTGGCAGCTTACAGTTCAGAGGTTTAGTCCATCATCATCATGAAGTGAAATGTGGTAGCATTCAGACAGACGTGGTGCTAGGGATGGAATTGAGAGTCCAACATCTTGATCCACAGGCAGCAGAAGGAGAATGCCAAACTGGGCCTAGCTTGAGCATCTGAGACTTCAAAGCTTGGCCCCAGTGATGTATTTCCTCCAACAATGCCACACTTATTTTAACAAGGCAATATCCCCTAATAGTAACACTACCAATGAGCCTATGGGAGCCATTTTCCTTCAAACCACCAAATTCCTTGCCCTGGTCCCCACAGGCTATAGTAGCATAAAGTCCAATTATAAAAGGTCCCATAGTCTATAACAGTCTCAAACTTGTTTAAAAGTCATTAAGTTCAACGTCTCTTCTGAGATTTATGCAGTCTCTTTACTGTAATCCCCTGTAAAATCAAAGTGGTAAAGAAGAACACATAAAAAGCAGACATCCATGAGAAAATACTGGACCAAAGCAAAACTTAAAAACAGTTGAGCAAACTCTTCATCTCCATATCTGATGTCAAAACATTCTTCAGATCTCCAATTCTTTTAGCTTTGTTGACTGCAACAAACTTCTTTCTCTTGGGCAGGACCCCTCCCCATTAGCAGCTTCCATTAGGAGGTATCCCATGCCTCGGGCATCTCTGGCAACTTGGGGTCTCTGAGGTAACTCAGGCTTCAACTTTACAACTTCATGCAGTGTCCTCTCTAGGTCTCCATGCACAGACACCCCTGACACATGCCTTGACTCAGCAGCTGTCCTTAGTCGTGAAGGGCAATTCCATAATGGCTTTCTTCTATCCTTCATTTTAAAGCCAGTGCCACATGGCTGAAGCTGCCAAGTTCTTTGGCTTGCAGAGGCTGAAACATGGCCCACATGTTCAATTACATCTTCACCATCTTAAACTGTTCAACTGTTTTCTAATCCATATTCCTCCAAACAAAAATATGGTCTGTCCTGTCATCATGACTGGAAGCATGGAGGCATGCAGGCACACATGAACCTGGAGAAGTAGCTGAGAGTTCTACATCTGGATCCACAGGCAACAGAGAGAGACAGAAACACTAGACCTGGCTTGAGCAACTGAAACCTCAAAGCCTGTCCCCAGTGACCCACTTCCTCCAACAATGCCACACCTGCTCCAACAAAGCCACACCTCCTAATAGTACCACTTCCTAAGGGCCTATGGAAATTATTTTGTTTTCAAACCACCACAGTTGGGATTCCAATCTCAGGTGTGAGTTTTAGCGTGACCTTAGAGAAACCATGGCCTATCTGCTGATTGCTGTCTATAAAGACAAAATGAACATTCTCTTATATTACCATTGAATATAGACCTCTTTGAAAAAATCAATAGTAGCTTAATAGCCTCTTATACTTTAAATATTGAATAAAAATTTTGTTCTTTTACCATTTAGTCATTTTTTTCTTTAAAAACAACTGTTAAGATAAACATCTTGTTTCAGATTCATGATTTATTATTTATGGCATGGGATGTGCTTATTTGCTTTTTTGTTGTGTTTGATTTTTCTATATTTTAAAGTTTTATGAATCAAGTAGCAACTCAATTTATAAAAATATTAGGCCAGAGCTGGGCAGTGGTGGCACACACCTTTATTCTCAGCACTCGAGTGGTAGAGGCAGGTGGACCTCTGTGAGCTCGAGGGAAACCTGATCTACCAGAGCTAGTTCCAGGACAGGCTCCAAAGCTACAGAGAAACCCTGTCTCAAAAAACAATATGAAAACAAACAAACAAACAAAACAAACGAACAAAACAAAGAAACACAAAACAAAAATATTAGGCTGAGTGGTGGTGGTGCATGCCCTTAATCCCAGAACTTGGGAGGCAGAGGCAGCTGGATTTCAGTGAGTTCAAGACCAGCCTGGTCTACATGACAAGTTCTAAAGCAGACAAGAATGTTACACTAAGAAACCCTGTCTCGTAAAACCAAGAAGTAAAACGATTAAATTATTACTTCTGTATTTGTTTAAGAGACCAAGTCTTAATTCACAGATTACAAATTGGTTGTTTTTCTCCTCAGAACTTAACATATTCAACAAAGATATACATTCTGATGAATAAATTTCATTACCAGTTATTGTGAAACTATTCTTCCAAAACTGAGAGATTACAAGAAAGCTACAGATGATCACAAAATCAAATTTTGCACATCAGGGAAGAAATAATTATATATTAAATAAAAAAGAAAACTAATTTTAAATCTATGTAATGTCCTTAGAAAGCACTAATAGGAAAAGGAAATAATATTTTGTTGTGAGACCTTGAAATGAAAGATACAACTGAAATCATGTCCTTCATGTCAGTTTCAATAAATTTACATAGCACTCAAGGTATAAACATGATTACTTTTCCATAGACTAAAGCAGAAAGGGGAGGGGAAAAGACAAGAAAAAGCCCGCCCAAATGAAAGATAGTGAAGGTCAGTAAAAATTCGGGAGAGACTAGGTCAAAACGGCAGTCTAATGTGCTAGCACACATCCCTCTTCAAAGTTTTTCCAATGAAAACGAAGGGATACTCATGTTCACTAACAATTTCATGAGGGCATTAGTGGGGAGAAAAAGCAAATTCCTGGACGAATGCTAAGGACTCTGAGGTGAAGGGTAAGGTGCAGGGAGGGGAGGAGCTTTGCTGTGCCACTCTGCTGAGCTTCCAAACAGGTTTGCTCCAGCCACGTGGGGGTGAGGCACGTGGCTTAGACAGTTGAGCTTAAGAGTCACGGGTTCCAGCATTTCGGAGGCCCAAATCCTGTTCTGTATCCTCCACCCAAGTGCAGCTCTCCTGCCCTTCCCAACAACACCAGGGAACCAGGAGGCATCCAGCCAGGTGTCCAGCATTGCTCTCAGGCTCCATGAGGAGGGGGTAGCTGTTATGGAACAGGCCCCTGGAGTGGAGGCAACTAACGGGAGTTGGGGGTTGGGTGGGTAATTTGGCCCTTTATCCCCTCAGCTAACTGTCTCTTCCCATTTTCCCAATGCAGTCATGGACCCAGACACCAGCTCCCGGTATTTCTGTGCCACTGAGACTCAAGGGGAACCCGCAGATGCAGCTGCTGGGCATGAGTCCTGTAAGAACTACACCAAGGAAACTCCAAACTTGACCAAGAAAAAACCTACGCAGAAGAGGCAGAGGAGTGCATCTTCATCCCTGGCCCAAAGGAACATCGTGGGCTGCAGAATTTCTCACAAGTGGAAGGAAGGGGATGGACCCATCACCCATTGGAGAGGAACGGTTCTGGATCAGGTGGCCATAAATCCCTCTCTCTATCTGGTGAAATACGATGGAATAGACTGTGTCTATGGATTGGAACTTCACCAAGATGAAAGGGTGTTGTCCCTTAAAGTGCTCTCTGATGCAGTAAAACCATCCCCAGTCCCTGATTCCAAAATTGCTGATACCATAATTGGCAAAGTGGTGGAGCACATATTTGAGGGTGAGCATGGCTCAAAAGATCAATGGAGGGGGATGGTTCTGGCCCAAGCTCCTATCCTTAATACCTTCTTTTACATTACCTATACGAACGACCCAGTCTTATACATGTACGAGCTTCTGGATGATTATAAAGAGGGTGAACTCCGAATTCTGTCAAAGTATAATGAGATTCCTCCACTAGATGTGGACCTGGAATTTGAGGATGATCTGATAGGAAAACATGTTGAATATACCAATGATGATGGCACCAAAAGAGAGGGAAAGATGGTTGGCAAAGTAGAAGCCCTACCATCAGTGTATTTTATTAAATTTGACGATGATTTTCATATCTATGTCTATGACTTTGTGAAAAATGCCTAATTGGCAAAGTTACACCACCACAACTGTTGAAATAAAGTTGTCAGTTCTAGATGTTCAGAGGCTGCTGCTTTTAAGTTTGTTGGGAGCTCGCCTTGTGTGTAAGTTTACCCTGAGGAAACACATTTCTGTGTGTCTGGCATGTTGTCTGTAAGCACTTTGCCGTATGGAAAACACTGGATGTGTTTGGTGGGTGGATCAGGGAAGGAGGGAACAGCTGTCAATTCAGCCTGTGAGAGAAGAGAGCTAGTATCATCTAAAAATGGAATGGGACTTAGCAGGTCTGGTCCTGGGGGGGAGGAGGAGAAGGAATTGGAGTTGGGCTGTGGAAGAGGGGACTGCCTAGGGAGAAGTGGAGGGGAGCCAGAGTGAGAGAGAGTCTCCTTGGGTGATGGATAAAGTGAAGCAAGAAACATGGATTGGGAAGGGCAGGAGGGTTAACAGGGTGAAGCCTTCTGGCATCTTCTGGCTTTCAGAAAACCAAAGGAACTCCCGTAGGAGAATACACACAGCAGTGTGAAGAGGGACACAAGAAGGGTAGAAAAGATCTACTGTGCAGAGAGGTCCCTGAGGATAGCCTCTGGGACTTCAGAGGCCAGGAGGATGCACACATAGGACACAGTACACTCTAAGCTTAACTGGGAGGAGCATTGCAAGAAGAATGACCTGATGCATCCACCTTCTTCTTTCTGGCTGCTCATAGTGGCAATGGTCAGCTGTCAAGCAAAACTCCTATGTTAGAGGGTCACTGAATGGCCTTCCTTAGGGCCTACTGGGAGAATGGAAGCCAATGTCAAATTTCTATCTACATATCAGGCTTGTCTGTTTTCAGAGAGTCTGACACAGTCTGAAGCCTAAGCAACTAACAAGAGTTCATGGCTAGTTCTGGGCAAAGGGAAAGTACTTTCTTTGGGAAAATTTGTGAATCCAGGAATAGCATGCTGACACTGTCCTTCTGCTTGCTGGAGTAATCCTTGCCTTCCTGGGGGGGATGGGTCATCTGATGGCTGTGCCTAATGTCTCCATGATATAGACAGAACTTGGCTGTCCATGCTCTGTCACAGCCACCTGGCTCCATTCAGTGCCCAGGCAAAGAAAACTGTTTTTCCTTAGGCATCCCATTCTGACTAGACTCCCTGAAAAGCCTGTAGCAACTGACACCTTCAAGGTACCTCCTATCCAAACTAGCTCCCCCTTCCTTTTTAAACCCACAACTACCCCTGATGGAGATGTGTGCACCTCTCTTTTGCAAGAAGATGGTATAACCTGAGGATGGTGGTAGGGCTAGGAAGTGTGACTTTGCTTAAGTAATTTCTTTGGCTGGAAACTGCCCTTTGAAAGGGCTGAACTCCATGCAAAGAGGAACTGGGGATGCCAGGAAAGTGTCTCACAACTGTGGAGTTCAGGACATGGGTCCCTGTCCTCTTCTGATCTCTGTTGTCATTCCCCAACCTTTCAAAGTCCCTCTGAGAACACTGTGAGTGCTCTGCCTCCTCCTTCACCTGTTGCCTCCCAAGAGAACTGTGTTTCTGGTTCTTGCTGTGGGGGTCTTCCTAAAGACACACTTGGAGCAAGCAAGGATTGGCCAGACACGGAAAGAAAGTGCTAAACCTCATCGATGCTCACCACTGAGCAAGCGTTGACTCTATAAACTGCTTCAAGAATGACACACGTCAAGCACACCTCACAGGACAGCCTTAGTTTTCTTTCCTACATCATGTGGTTTTGTTCAGACAACACCAGCAGGTCCTCTGGTGAGCACTTCTGCCAGCTTTCATGTTTTGTTGGTTGGTTATGTTTCTGCTGTGTTCTGCATCCAATTAGACTTGTGGTAAGTTCATATCACATAAACGTCCTGGGATAGGACCCGTCTCTCAACTGGAATACAAGGAAGGGTGGGTTGACCTCATTTTCACCTTGGAAAGGTTTTAGTTGGCCATGCCTTGGTAAAATTTGAGTCCATGCTCTGGAAGAAGGTTCATTTGCAGCTTTATGGCCAGAAGCATGGATACTTGTCTGATTTCATATGCTCAATTCCATGGATTCTTCATTCATTTGTTTTACCTTCATCCCATAAACACTTTGGGTGGACTGTACCAGACACTATTCGGGACACAGAGGTGAGGTGAGCAGATATAGCAGATGAATGGATTTTATCCTCATGGAAATTCTTTTGTAGTGTGTCAGATGTGTAGTTAGCCACGTAGTTCATAAATCTATTGGAAATATTTTCATATTCGTAAGTGATAGGAAAGGACACACCTAGGCCAGGATTGGGAAAATGAAGTTTGAAGATAACGCTCTTTACAGAGAAACAGAGTGGTTCAGAAAGGTTTCCCGGATCCTCTAGATTTGGAATGAAAACATGAAGGTAGTGAGAGTGTGGCCCCTTGGCAGCAGTAAAGGAGAAAGAGCATTCCAGGTAGAGTGATGACAGTTGTTGGAGCTCAGAGAAGACCTGGCACATGTGAGGAGGAGCAGCTGGGATGGCAGCATGATGGGGGCTGATGGAGGGAGGAAGAGAACTGTAGGAAGTGATCTCAGAGAAGTCACAAGGGTAGCAGATACCAAAGCCCTGCAGGTTACAACCTCTACAGTGGAATTCTGCTTTTCCTTTGACTGAGAATGGCAGATCGTTGCGCATGTAAAGCAGAAGTACAGCATGATTTGTGTTACATTTTAACAGGCACACTCTGGTACCTCCAAATAACCTTCTTTAAGCTCTTGAAATCGGGAGCACAAAAAAAAAACAAATATACCAATTTGAATGTGTGGGTAGACGAGAATACATTTTACACCCAAGAATAGTGCCATAATATACCTCAGATATTCATGGAGATAATAATTACTCAATGATTTTTCTTTTTTAGCAGTGTTTACGAATCTTGGCCAACACAGTGAGGTCTTTGTGTCAAATACAATCCTGTGTGTACTAGAGATGAGTCATTTATTAATATTTAGATGCTCACTTATGCAGATGAGCATTCCAGGCTCACAATGTCACCAAGGAGGGATGAAATGCTGAGCCAAAATAATGTAAATTCTCTGGATCAATATGTTCTTTGTGAATACACTGCTAAGCCTAGTGTCTAAAGCCCATGAGAAAATTAAAGATCTATCTTTCTATGCCAAGGGTATGAATGGCATTGTCCTGCATAAGCTCATAGGGAATGACAATATTAGGAGGTGTGGCTTTATTGGAGTAGGTGTAATCTTGTTGGAGGAAGTATGCCACTGTGTGGGTGGGCTTTGAGATCTGTCTGCTATATGCCCAAGCCACACCCAGTATCTCAGTTTACTTCCTATTGTTTTGTGATCAAGATGGAGCCAGCACCATGTCTGCATGGACACTCCTATGTTCCCTGCCATGATGATAATGGACTGAACCTCTGAGCTGTAAGCTACCACATTGTTCAAATATTTTTCCTTTATAAGAGTTATTGTTGTCATGGTGTCTCTTCCCATTAGTAGAAACCTTAGCTAAGGGCCATAGTTATTATTAATATTGCCAATAAATTTTCTGCAGTTTTAACCAAGTTCATTAGAGAATAAAAATATTAAAATTAAGCAAGGTGTTTTGGCACACTGGTGTGGAACAATTGTCTATATTCTGTCAATTATGTTTTAAATAAATGCTAATTGGCTAGTAGCCAGGCAGGAAGTATAGGCTGGACAACCAAACATGAAGTAGAGGTGGGTCAATGAGAACAGGAGAATTTTGAGAAGGAGGAAGCCCTTTACTCCCCAGTCCTGTCCAGACACCGAAGAAGAAGGATGTGACCTGCCCCACTGAAAAAGGTACCGATCCATATGGCTAACATATACTAGAATAATGGGCTAATATGAACAGTAATAGTTTGTAAGAAGCCTGAGCTAATGGGACAATCAGTTTTATAACTTATGTAGACCTTCTGTGTGGTATTTTCAGGGGGGGCTTACCTGCTGTGGAAACTGGGCAGGACAGAAACCCCAACAAGCAAACTCACATGTTACAGCACACAACTTCAAGTTCAACAATTGGGAGGCAGAGGCAGGTGCATCTCTGTGAATCTGAGGCCACCCTGGTCTACAAAACAAGTTTCAGGACAGCTGTGGCTGTATCACAGTAATCCTGTCTCAATAACCAAAACTAAAATGTTAATATTCTTAATGGGAAATATTTAGCTATGGCTGCTGAATGTAAACCTTTCTAAAGCTAAACTATATGCTGTCAGCAATTAGGACTTTAACCCCTGCTCTAAAATAATGAGTGATATGGAAAATATGTGTAGTTCAGTCTGGTAAGACATCAGATATCACTTCCATACAGAGTCCAAAGCAATCATTATTTCCTTCTAATGTCCCAGACCAAATCGTCCTGCATTGCCTTCAATTACATCCTTCTCTTCACCTCAACCACAGCAGTTGTCAGGAGCAAAACACTTATAAATTGGAGCCTTGGGCCTTTATCCAATGCCATATAAACCTGTCGAGTAGGTTGGGCTTTGTTTAGTGAAATACTATGACTATTATGGCTCTGTTAGGCATGGATGCCCAGAATCTCTTGCTACCAGACTCAATGGAGGCAACGGCTACTGGAGGCACATGGAAGTTGTGCCACATTTTATGGTGACAATCAACATGGTGTTAGACAGTTATATATAATACAGTAAATGACACTTACACAACAGAATGCATCTGACATGGACTGAGAACTGTTGTCTGTAGTTCATGGCACAAGGGAGCAGTGATTGTGGACCATTGCTTAAAGCCTACCTGTTTCTTCCTGGTCGATCCAACACAAATAAACAGACTTTTAGGAAGAGAGGAAAAATTGAATCCCGTATGTAATGATGTGTTCTGTCTCTTTAAGAGACAAGCCACACTCACTCCCTCTCCCTTCCCCCTCCCCTGCATGCTGAGACAGGCTGATATTCAGCTTCCAGCCTCAGTTCCTTCCCTTTACCATCTCCCTCTTGAAGAGGTAGCTTCTGCCTCTCCCCATTTCTCACCTTCCCACCTTCTCTCTCTTCCTTCTCTCTGCCCCTTCTCTTTCACTCCTGTCTCTCTTCTCTCTCTCTCTCTCTCTCTCTCTCTCTGTCTCTGTCTCTCTCTCTCTCTCTCTCTCTCTCTCTCTCTCTTCCTGCTTGTCTGCTCATTTCCCCGTCTCCTTTTCTCCTCCATAACCCACTGAATAAATATCCAACCTCATTCTGTATGGCTTGCATATCCATGTCTATGTATATTGATGCCCGTACTTGTCTCCCTGCACTAGACAGCCACTGCTTTGGGACCTGCAGCATTTCTGCTTTTCTGCCACTGCTGGGGATCCGCAGAACTTTTAATTTTTCTATTATACCTTCTATAATACTCAACCCCTGAGTATAATACTACAGCCACCTGAGAATTAGGATATATTTTCCTTCACATCACAAAAACTGTTATATGACTTAATAGCTTTTTGTTGTTGTTGTTGTTTGTTTTTTTGAGACAGGGTTTCTCTGTAGCTTTGGACTCTGTCCTGGAACTAGCTCTTGTTGACCAGGCTGGCGTCAAACTCACAGAGACCTCCCAAATACTGAGATTAAAGGCATGTGTCACCACTGCCCAGCAGGCCTTGTTTTTTTAAATTGCCCTAGTGTAAGTATGCTTTAAAGAAAAAGTGTTTGTTGCCCTTCTCTGGGAAATTCAGCCCCAGTCTCTTCTATCTATGAAATCACTGACTAGTTGAAAGACATTGACTCACAAAACTTGGGCTAATTACTTGAGCCTGGTTCATTGATGTGCAGTATAACTGAAACCTGAGATTATCTGTTGGCTTGTTGTGCATGATAAATCTCACTGGGATAATGTATGTAGAGTCGAAACATTTTCAGAACTGAGTATTCTCAGTTTCTACAACTTAAAGCCATTTTCTCAGGTCTCAGTTATATTCCACTAGATCAGATGTTCTCAAACTTTGAGAAATAACCCTTAGGAGTGGAACAGCCTTTTCACAGGGATTGCATATCACCTAGCCTGCATATCAGATATTTACATTGTGATTCATAACATTAGCATAATTACTGCTATGAGGCAGCAATGGAAATCATTTTATGGTAGGAGGTCACCACTACATGAAGACTTGCATTAAATGATCACAACAATACGAAGGTTGGGAAACACTGTGCCAAATGAAGTTCTGTATACTTTGGCTGACTCACAGAATATTGGAAATGGACTAGAGATTAGGTCTGTCATTTGTGGCTGAAAATTCTAGAAAAGAAATTTCTGCTTCTGCTACTGCCAAATCTGAGTTTTTCATGCATGTGGTCACCACACTAATACAACACTTTCTGATGAGACAAAAATAATGTCCCAGAATTAGCATGCACTATCTAAATTGTTAGAATTTGTGACTGGATCCCTCTCTGTATTGTACATGGTAGCATACATGCCAAACAGAGATTAAAGTGTACTTCTACTCCTGTTGCAGTTTACTACTAGATGCCAGGCTTATTAATCTTTCCAAACTCTATCTCTAAGTGAGAGTTGTCACACTGTGTGAGGCTTTTCCTCTCCCTTGGTTACTAACACATTGGTTATACTAGATTTTATCTTATCTCCTTTAGTGTTTGCTGATTGTGCCTTACTACCACTAAATTTTTCCAGATAAGTGTCATTGATTCAGCCTATTGAGCCAACTCTGGATACAATATCATGGTCATTGATGCTAATGCAGTCATGAATGTATATTTTGATGTCATTTTCCAAAGGTATAACTCATGTCTCTTGCTATGATCAAAGATCCTGATCAAGGTAACTCAAGGAAGAAAGAGTTTATTTTGAGCTTCTGGTTCCAGAGGGTTAATATTCCACGACGTTGAAGTGGTGGTACAGGCAGCAGGCAACTGAAGTAACAGCTGAGAGCTCATGTCTTGAACTGCAAAGAACCTGAGAGCCCACTGAAAGCTGCACACTTCTTCTAGCAAGGCTACACCTCTTTAGTCTATCAAATAAGGACCCAATATTCAAATGCTTCAGATTTATGGGAAGTATTTAAAGTACCACATTCTTATTTAGATATCACATGTAATCATGTTTATATCAGAAGTATGTGATCTGCTTTATGATACTAATTTTCTTGGGTATTACAGTTAAGAGACTGCATGATGCTGGGCCGTGGTAGGCTATGCCTTTAATCTTAGCACTTGGGTGTCAGAGGCAGGAGGATCCCTGAGTTTAAGGCCAACCTGGTCTACTGCATATATTTCAGGACAACCAAGGCTTCACAGAGAAACTCTTGGAAACTATAGCTTTATGTCTACAAAAATCCAAATAAAAAAATAAAGATATTGCACAGTGGTGGCCCATATCTTTCACCCTAGCACCTGGTATGCAGAGGCGGGTGGATCTCTGTGTCATGACTGTCCCACTGTTTAAAATTATATGAATCTCAGAAGAGACTTTGAAATGCCACCATTTTCACTTGCAGAGTTTTGTTCATTTGAATCATTTGAATGGGTTAAGAACTGTCTTATTATTAGGCTAATAAATGAAGATGTGTATAAGTATGTTTTAGATACATGCTGCCATTGATTTTAGTTAAATTTAGTTGAATTTCTTGTGTGTTTTCAAAGTATGCCTTTAATTTGCTATTAGAGATTATGCACACTGCAATGGAAGTATTCTCCAGTTTTTGGTTTGTTTGATGATTTTCTTCAGATGAATCCTCCAAGCAGAATGATACATGACAGTTTTATGCTTACCTTACAGATTGGGTGTACATAGTAATCAAATGTCCAAAAGATAATGAGAAAATAATACAAAATGATAATTCTTTTGTTTACTTTCACCTGCCTTGAAATACTCCAGAGTGTTATGTTAGAATTGCTAAGAGTTAAGAAATGAACTTTTGATAATGAACCAGTGGATAGCTAATTCAAAGGTTGTCATATATTGAAATTCATTTGAGTGTTCAAATGGTGTGTGTACCAAATAAGGCTTGCTCTTATATCGTGTCTGAATAATTTAGATGTCCTTGTACAAAGAAAGATTTTAAGGTGCATTGCCTTCATGACACCCTGTTCCCCACATTCTGAGCTAAAGTGATAGAGTCAAATGGAAAAGTATATTTGTTAGTTCCTGCCATCACAGCAGCTTGTGTCTGCTGTCAAAGCAGTTATGTCATAACCTGTCATCAGGTGCCTTTCCACAATCAGCTATGCAACATGTGCACCCTTTATAAGAGCCGATGAGGCACAGCTCACCCTCTTCACAACTCGTTACCTTTCTTGTCTCATATCTCTCTTGTCTCTTACTCTTCTCTTTGCCTCTTCTTTTCTCTCTTGCCTCTTCTTTTCTCTCTTGCTTCTCTTCTTCCTCTTGTCTGTCTGTCTCTCTCAGGTCCCTGCTCCAACAATGCCTTTCATTCTTCTGCTCTCCCACTCCCACAATAAACCTCTTTCACTAACTCTGTTGCATGTAGTGCATTTCCTTAGTGGCATACCTTGTCAGGGACCGCTGAAAGATACTCACTCTCACCTTTCCTTATACTTATCCTTTCATTGGTGCTGAAACTTAATAGGTTCTCCTGGTGTTTGGTCTGGCCATGCTGGTACCCTACCTGCCCACACTACTTGCAACAGATCCATTGTCTTCCACCTGCATGTTGGTCAGCGAAGGATTTTTGCCTTCCATTCAATACCAGTGGTTGGATCACTGGTGAGGCTTCCCACAACTGACCATTCCCCTGGATGTGAGGCTTCATTTCTTGAGCACAGTCCTCTCTTCACCTTCTGACTTTTCATGAAGTCTGGTACCTGGTGACCGTGTGTCTCTCAGGCTCATTGTGTGTAACAAGGGCCTTCTTGTTGGGGTTTCTGTCCTGCCCAGTTCCCACAGCTTTTTAGCTCCAAAGAAAATCACACAGAAATTTACATAAGTTATAAACTGATTGGCCCATTATCAGGCTTCCTACTAACTCTTATAAATTATATTAAGCAATTATTATTGTCTATGTTAGCCACATGGCTCAGTACCCTTTTCAGCAGGGCAGCTCACATCCTGCTTCTTCGGTATCTGGACAAGACTGAAGAAAGTGCTTCCTTCTTTCAAGAGTATTCCTGTTCTCATCACCCTGCTTTCACTTTCTGACTGGTTGTCTTGCCTATACTTCATGCCTGGCTACTGGCCAATCAGCATTTTTTTAAAACATAATTGACCAAATACAGCATTGTCCCCCACCATTCCCCCCTCTTTAAAAAAATGCAAAGGAAAATATCCATAGTCCATTTTGGTGGAATGTGGGTGTAGTATTCCAGACTACTTCCTGCTGGTTGTGGGCACTGATAATCTTATGGAGACCTAAAGAAAATTTTGAATTATTATCAAGTCCTGACTGGAGTATCTTGTGAGTCTTGTTCATTTCAGACAGCAGTCTTGAACCTGTTCTAGGTGTAGAACTCAGACGTCTGGGCTATCTGTTCCTACCGGAGATTTCTCAGGTGGTCTTCTTTGATCAAACCTGATTTTTCTTAATTCAGAATGAATCCAAAGCCTTTCATTTCCCATGGAAAGAAAAGCAAAATCTCTTCTCCAAAGTAACATAGCTTTTGACTTTAAATTTTGAAGTCAAGGTATTTTCAAAATACCTATCTTGGGTTAGTTCAGCAGCATTTATAAACAAATGTATTTTGGCTGCTGTTACTCCTTCCTCAGCATTCAAACATTTTAAAGAAAGCACAATAATATGCAGTATCAAGATTCTCTGTGTAGTTTTCATCTTTACATGGCTTTCTTTTAACCTCTTTTTCTTTGACTTTTACTTTTACTTTTTGAGAAAGGTTCTCTGTATATCTTTGACTGTTCTGCAACTCCCTTTGTAGACCAGGCTATCTTTGAACTCACAGAGATCCACCTGCCTCTGCATCCTAAGTGCTGGGATTAAAAGTGCTGGGTGTGTGCCACCACACCTTGAATTCAAAGAGATCTGTCTGCCTCTGCCTCTGCCTCCCAAGCTTTGGTATTAAAGGTGTGTGCAACCACACCTTGAACTCACAGAGGTCTCACTGCCTCTGCCTCCGTAGTGCTGGGATTAAAGTTGTGTACCACCTAACCCAACAACTCTCTTTTTTTATTTTGAGGATTTTAACCTCTATCCTTAATCTCTCATGTAAATATTAAAACTTTTAACCACGGTAAAGCATTTAGAGGTTTTTTTTTCTTAGCATCTATCTTTACTGTATCCCTCGCTCTTTTTCTGACCATGTTTTTCTTAATTTGCTAAAGAATACAGAGAATATTAAATCTATGGCTTTGACAGATAGATCCAGCCCATTCCTTAGCTTTATGAGATTTCAGACTCATGGCTGAGGTACTGGATGTAGCCATATTTATTTCCACAACTGTATGGCGTTTCAAGGTCCTAGCCAGCAAGCAAGCTGCAACAGTGTGTTCACAAACCACACTCAAATGCTCCGTAGTTGGACCAACTGCCTGAACAAGTCAGAGTTTGCACTGGCAAGACAGTCCAGAAAGCTGTCAGTTTAAAATGGAGCAGCTTCTTTCCTGCTAAGGCTGAAAACCAGAAAGCATGTGGTCAGCTTTTCATCAACACCATTTAAGTGTTTTGTGGCAGGACCTCTTAAAAAGCTGCAAGGTTATACAATTAAAGCTAAGTCAGGATGCCTCTCCTATATGAGAGTGCTTGCTTGCCTCTAGCAAGCAGAGCAGACCTAAGAAATTGCTGCTACCAAGAAACCATGTGTAATGTTGTTATTTTGCATCTAGAATTACTTCCCAAGCTGTCTCAGGATTTATGTGGATTCAGTTGTGCACACGTTGGTTCCATTTGTAAAATGAGGGCCTGCTTGTTGGGGTTTCTGTCCTGTTCAGTTCCCACAGCTTTTTAGCCCCAAAGAAAATCACACAGAGAACTCCATATGTTATAAACTGAATGACCCATTAGTTCAGGCTTCTTATTAACTCTTATAATTCATATAACCCATTATTCATATCTATGTTAGCTACATGGCTCAGTACCTTTTTCAGCAGAGCAGGTCACATCCTGCTTTTTTGTGTCTTGACAGGAATACAGAAAGAGCTTTCTTCTTCCCAGAATACTCCTGTTGTTATTTCCTTGCCTCTACTTCCTGCCTATGCTTCCTGCCTGGCTACTGGCCAATCAGAGTTTATTTAAACATAACTGATAGAATACAGAATTGTCCCCAACCAAGAGGGCTTAGTGTCTCTTCTTGCTTGACAATGGAGGTACTGAACAGTTTGTGACCACTCAATGTGATCTTTTCTGTATCGCCAGGATACCAGGACATCCAGGCTTTGGGTCTTTTTCCTCTACCTCATCCTTGGGAACTGTGCCACACACCTCCTTGCTCCCACTGGGATGTCTTTTGCAGACCCACTGACCACTGCTTTCAAATCAAACCTGAACCCAGTATACTGTGGACCATGCATTCAGGGAACTGACAAAGAATTCTCTGCTCTTTTTCTTTGTCCAAGACCTACTTGTTTGTGCCTGCTTTCCCTCTCTAAACTTCGTAAATGTTCTGTCTGTGTTTGTTCCAATGTGTGAGTCAGAGATAGGAGACCAGCTTCATCTTGCTTAGCATATGCCAGCTCTCCCCTGTAATATCTGCTGATATAACCCTCAATAAGGTATGTAAGATGCAAAGGAAGGTCCTGTTTGGTGGCCTAGGAGCCCACGGGTATATCCTTCTTCATCTCTTTGAGGGTGAAGTCTGAGAGGTGTAGTGCTAGGGCCTGTAGGAGGGCCTATTGGAGCTCCTGAGAGGGCTTAGTAATGGTGTGAGAAGGGGTTCATATTGGGGTCAATGGGTGGGCAAGAAGGGGAAAAGAGGCGATCCAGGAACATAAGAAACCAGCTATTCCTAGGAATGATAAAATCTCCTCCTTAGTAGAGGGGACTGTGAGACACTGGATTTGGTGTTTTCTATCCAAGGTCATGGCTTTGTGGCTTGGGATAATGGTCAGTCCCAAGTAGGTTACTTGAGGGGTGGACAGTTGGACCATAGAAGATGAGATTCTATTATGTTTTCATAATGTACACTATATTGTGCCCAGCAATCCTTATATGTCCTACAGTCATTGATTACATGATCCAGACTGCAAACATGTATTTGTTTCCTAGGCATGTTTCTTGATCATACTACATCTTAACAGTCCCTGAATTGAAGTCATGAACCAATGAACCAAATTTTCAGGCATATTATAGCCTCTTGGAGATCCACATCACCTTCAAGTAGTAGATTTGGTTAAACATCTTTGTGAACAATTAAAGATGAGACACATACAGATATTTGGCAGATATAAGTTAACTCCAGTCTGGGCAACATAACCCAGATGAACCATCTGGGGTCTTAACTTTGCAATTTCCTAAGAATATTTTTGCTATTTGATAGTTTCATATATTTAGATAATAAAATTTAGTCGTTTTCACTCTTCTCCCATCTCTCATCTTCCTCTGCCTCTCATGGAACCCTTTCTTTACAATAAGTCCTTCCCCTGCTTTTCTCTATTATTTTTATGTGTAACCCACTAAGTTTAAGAAATTTTTTGCTTGACGATGAGTAGGAAATTATTTACTGGAGCAAAAGCAAGTTATCTGTGGTTACACCCTTGAAGAAAATTATTTGCCTCACCCTGACAACCGATTACTACAACAGTCCCTGATGACTGGATGGGATTCCTTCCCTATCTATGAGGAAATGTTGATAGGCCTGATGAATCATCAAATTGAAATTTCTAGTATATTTTCTCTAAGGTATTGTTGCTTTGCCCATAGGGTGGGTATGTATAATAAGAGGTTGTTTGTTTGTTTCCTGGATGTCTGGCAGCTCAGACCCCAAATACACAATAATTGTATTAATTAAATCATTGCTTCATCTATTAGTTCTAATTTCTTATTGGCCAGCTCTAACAAGTCAATTTAACCCATCTGCATTAATTTGTGGATCGCCACGAAGCTTTGGATTACCAGGTAAAGTTCCAGTGTCTGTCTCCGGTGAGGCTACATGGCTTATCTCTGACTCTGCCTAGCCTTCTCCCAGCATTCAGTTTAGTTTTCCATGCCTTCCAATACTCTACCCTATCAGCCCAGACCTGTTTTCTTTATTAATTTACCGATCACATTCAAAGCATACAGGGGAATCCCATATCATCTCTGCTTTTCTGTATAAATAAAAAGGAAAGGTTTAGCTTTAACATAGTAAAATTACGTATAACAAATGGGTATCAAGCAAAGATTATAGTTACAATATTTGTATGTACTCTTTTATCATATCTAAGAAAAATTATAACTATCAATTCTTCAACTCCATCAAAGATCACAGAAGGATATAATATTACTTAAGTAAATAGAAAGTACATTATAAGCAACCTCCAAAACTCTAGAATTGACAGAGACATCTCGCTGCCTGGACAGTCACCCAAAGTTCTTCTGTATTGTTGAGGCATCCAGTCTTTAGCCTGTAGACCCATATTATCTAGCAGACTTTTCCATGAAGCAGGAAATTTCAAAGACAATTCTGCCTATATTGGCAGTTTACAGTCACTTTCTTCTGTGTACTGCAGAATGTCTGGCAGACTCTTTCATGAAGCAGAAAACTCGAAAGACTGTCTCACTTTCTTTAGGCAGCTTCAGCAGTAATTTTTGTGTGGGTCCTGTGTGTCTGGTTCATACAGCATAACATCAAGCAGCCAAGGGAAAAGCAGTTTTTTGCCCAAATAACTAACAAACTCCATAAGGAGCTTCTTCAATACCCATCATCCTCTTGAAGTAGATTAGTGCTGCCAGGAGCAAATGTGTCTCATTGTCATAAAAAGTCCTAAGTTATTAAAAGTTTTTAAATACCATATTCTGAAGCTCTCTGAAAGATTTAAAGAGTACATATCTAAATGAAATATATCTCTATATATCTAGAAAATCTAATGTGAATAGACAGTTGACTATAATAGATGACATCTATTAACCTATATTTCTTAATTATACATTTTTAAATGAGCCAGACAAACACAATGCCTTAATCAAGATTATAAATACATATACATGGTATAACAAAATTGACCTTAAATTTGTATCAATAAACCAAGATCCAAGTCAATGCAAATCTCTATAGCATACACCCCTTTAAATGTAAGGAAACATTTATAAACAATATTTGGGGAATTTGGGCACAGTTTCGTCCAAACTGCTTCCTGCTTTTTGTTGGGCAAAATAACTTTTGGGTAGATGTTCACAGAAACCTTTCAGGGGTCCTTTGTCCATCAAACCACATTAGTCTGAAATTAATCCATAGGCTGTCATCTGTATTACCTCATTTCAAAAGCAACAAATCCCTAAACCCAAATTTTGAAGACAAGATCCCTTTAAAGTATATTTGTTCATTACTTAGCTTCTTCACAGTCCAAAATTTCAAATAAAACACAATAATATGCATAATCCAGACTCTGTGTATATTTTATCTTTATGTGGCTTATTTTTTTAATCTATGTCTGTCGACACTCTGTCTCTTTAAAGACTTAATTTTTTATAAACTCTTTACTTCCTTTTATACCTCTATACTCTTTTTTTCTCTCTTATAAGCCTATGTACATTTTTAAAACACACTGTAATCCATTTAGAAGTGTTTTTAAATCTGAATCTGTCTTTCCTGTGTACCTGTAATTATTATCTGACCAGGATTGCTTTTTAAAATGGCTTGCACTTTTATAAAAGCTAAGTGGTGCCATGATAAGTGCTAAAGCTTCTGTCTATTTTGTTCTGCCTAGTCAAGCATGATGGAGGCATGTCCAGGTTTAATCTAAGTAAAGCATTCCCAGGTTATTCTATGGGAAGAGGAGAAATGAGGGGGAACCACATGGCAGGTCAGGGGACCTTGTTTTAAATACCCAATAGGCATGGTCTTGAGCATCTCAGGGGAGATGATCCATAGCCAGATTTCTCAGGGACTGGGTCTGGAATGGGACAAGTAAGGATGTGTGGAGCTTCCACCTCAACAACTTTCATATTGTCTAATTCATTTCTTTACTTTCTCAGGTTGTTCTCCCTGCCCTAAATTTGACAAACTCATAGATATGTCACACATCACCTGACTCCACATACAAACATATAATTACTTAGCCCATACATACGTAAGTGACAATTTCTCTGAACATAGACTTTTATGATAATTCAGTTGCACTGACTTTAAAAAAATCTAAATTCTGGGCCAGAGTGATGGTTCGGTGACTAAGAGCACTAACTGGTCTTGCAGAGGACCAAGGTTCAATTCCCATCACCCACATGGTGTCTCACAACCACCTATAACTCCAGTTCCAGGGCATCTGATGCCCTCTTCTGACCTCCACAAGAACCAGACATACATGGGGCAAACAAATATACATGCAGATAAAATATTCAAACACACAATGAATTAATAAATATTTAAAATCTAATTTCTATGTATTTTTATAACTGAATTTCAATATAGTAGGTGAAAAATGTCTACGTGATGGTCAACTCACCACTACCAACCAAAAAGGATGTAACAGAATTCTCTAGGGCCATGGTTCTCAACCTTCCTAGTGTTGGAACAGTTAGTTTCTCATGTTGTGGTAACTGTAATGGTCTGTCCTGTCCATTTAAGAGACAAGCTCCATCCACTCCCTCCCATGTCTGCTGAGGCAAGCAGATCTTCCTTCAGCTTCCAGTATGTTAGTCCTTTCTTTTCCATCTCTCTTATGAAGAGTCAGGTTCTGTCTCTCCCCCTTCTTCCCTCTTCTCCCCTTGCCCCTCATCCTTTCATTGTCTGTCTGGTTCTCTCTCTCTCTCTCTCTCTCTCTCTCTCCCTCTCTCTCTCTCTCTCCATGTCTGTAAAGCTGTCACTTGAAGACTATTTTAGCTTTTGTTTGGCAGTGCTAAGCAAAGGCTTTAGACATGGCATCGTGGAAAGGTGCCCTTTTACAGCTGGCACTGTTTCCACTTCAAATCATTCTGGAGAAACTCATGCAAGTTCTCCTGTGTAACAGTGTTGTTCTCTGGCCTCCACACACATGAATGAATGTGGTTTATAAATTACAAAAGTAAATGCAGTCTTTCTTCCCCGGTGAACCCTGGAGCGGAGGAGATTTGTTCTCAGCAATCTGGTCCTCGCTTGTCTCCTTGCCTTTCTGCTACTCCCTCAGCTTCACCTCTTTCCCCTTTCCCTCATAGTTAGGCTGTGACTGAGCATTTCCAGCCAGTGGCCAGGTCACAGGACTATTCAAACATGTTCCACCCACTGTCGCTCAGTGTGACAGGCACCTCTGAAGACAGATTAGAACATGCATTTCGTCACTGCACAATCAGAGCGTGGACAGATAGAGGGCAGGAATGGAAAAGGACCAGAGGGGATGTTGTGATGTATGACAAGGATCCAGAAGAGAACAGGCTAAGTGGGAAAAGGCTAACTCCCAATGGGACGTAGGCAGGAAAAGACACAGTAAGAAGTGGAGACATGCTCTACACTGGGAAGTATTTAGAAAATGAGGAAGCTTCTCCAACTCTTTTTAAAGGTCAGTCTTCACTATATAGCCTAGGCTGGCATGGAACAGTATTCACCTACCTCAGCATTTGTAATGCCACACCAACATGTTCTGCTTTTAAATGTCTCTTTAAATAACTGGAGAGATGTTTCGAATGTTTCCACTACCTTCTCCTCCCTGCCCTCTCCTCCCCTTCCCATGTCTGTTCTCTGCCCCATATACTCCCATATTCACTCCACCTCTCTTTAACCATTGTTATATATAGATGTGAATGAATAAACATAAATATAATTTGTCACTTATTTTTGTTCCTTTTTATCTTTTTAACATAATTTTAAAAATCGACTCTTTGGAGATTTCTCATCATGCACTCCAGTACCATTCATTTCCCAGTCATCCATGTTCAGCCTCCACCCTTTTAGCCTCCCCCCAAAAAGAAAAGAAAGCCCCATTTTGTTCCTTCATCCTGCCCACCTCTGTCTCTCTGTCATACATTCGTTTGGTGTAGTGAAATAAAACTAAACACCTTCCCTTGTATTAAGTCTGAACAAGGCAGCCCTGTATGAGGAGTAAGGTACCAAAAGTCAGTAAGCATCAGAGATAGCCCCTGGTCTCACTGTTAGGAGTCCCACAATAATACCAAGTTAACAACTGTCAAGTATATGCAGGTTCCCTGGTTGTTGGTTTAGTCTCTGTGAGCATTTATGTGCCCAGCTTATTTGAGTCTATGGGTTTTCTTATAACATCCTTGAACTCTCAGGCTCCTACAATCTTTCCTTCCCCTCTTCCACGGAATTCTCCAAGCTCTGCCTGATATTTGGCTGTGGGTTTCTGCACCTGTTTCCATCAGTTCCTGGATGAAACCTCTCTGATGACAATTGGACTAGTCACCAATCTATGCATATAGTGGTCAGCAAGGGGTGGAGCCAGATCTTCCAGCACCATTGAGGGTTGGAGAATCTGTCCTTTCTTGATTCCCAATTTCTTACTCAGTTCTCATTCTGAATTTCTCAGGGTGGGTAAGATTTGTTTAACAGATAGAACTTTTTGAATGGGAATCACTGTACCAATGCTCATGATTATGGGCTCTATGTTCTTTGGTCAAAGGAATTCTTTCCCATGCATTGTGATCTGAATAGGTTTGATTAACATGACACAGCTAATGTCATGACACTTCTCTGGAAATAATGATCAACTCTAGATGGCATGTATTCTGAAATCCCAACCCAGCTTTGCTTTGCTGTCATCAAGGCAGTCTGTTGGGTTTTACAGTGGGATACAATGGATATCCCTCTAAAATGGCTACTGAGGAGAGTCTTTGGTATTGAATGGCTGTGTGCTGCAGAGTTATACATACATAATTACTTTTCAGACTAATAGTGGAAGAGACATGATGTGCAATGCAACACTCCTATCCTCATTTAATCTGACATCTCACAAGAGGAATATCAAGATGGATACAATATCCTGCCCAATAGAACCCAAGAAAATCAAGTCAAGAAACACATAATGCGCCAAAAACAGTTGCAATGGGGACTAGTTTAATGATTCAAACATGAGAGTGTCTTGTAATTCTGCTTCTTTTTAAAGCATGTATTTCAAGTAGTCATAAGTAACTACTAATTTTAGCAAAGAACACTCTACCCTGGAAGGGTACTTATGTTATAGTCCAAACCCATTCAAACAAGTCCATATCGTTTCTGGGCCGCCCCAGCTGCCTGTCAATCAAATAAATCAGTATATTATTAGATTTGTTGGGGCCTTTTAAGTCTGTGGACGAGTCTGGCTCCTTGATTGGTTCTGGTGGGCTGGGACTGGCTTCAGACTTTTCTTTATCCATGACTGATGTTATCCAATAGCCTCAGAACAACCAAGAAAACCTGAAAAAGATAAGACCACATAATGCAGTAAATTCAGATGCTTCTTTATTACTGCCGCCTCCCTGTTTTTGTCTATCTGTCTCTAACACATAGTAACTAGTCAAATAAGGTTGCTTTGAGACACAGACTGATTTCCAATGGCCATCTTATCAAATTTCGCATTATTGTATCTCAAATGATAATAACTTTTATCCTGTCATATACATTGATCTATGTTTGCAAACTCTGTTCCATTCTATTAAAACATTTTCAATTCCTATTTATTTTTTAAAGACTGTGTGTGTGTGTGTGTGTGTGTGTGTGTGTGTGTGTGTGTGTCAGTGTGTGAGCCAGATTGCTTGTGGAGGTCATGGGACAACCACCATGTGGGTTCTGGGGATTGAACTCAGGTCATCAGTCTTTGCACCAAGCAACTGATTAAGTCATATTGCTGAGCCTCAATTCCTGTTTCTTTTCCCAAATAAAACCTTCTTGCCATATTCTAAATTGCCACACTTCCCTTTATTTCAAGCTATAGAAAAGAAGAGTAATGTCTGCCTTGTTCTCTGCATCTATCAGGGACAAAGTTACAGAGAAACCAGTACAAGAGTCTCAAGAAGAAAGGCATGGAATTTCCAAGATTCCACTGACTCATTTGGTTGCCATGTAGAGGAAAAGGGGAAGGTCGACTGAGGAATCAGGACACAGACGTCAACTGTACCAAAGCCAGATGTCCTGAGTGCAGAGACCTGGATACTGACACAGGAAGACATAGTCCAGACATTTCATGGCCCCCATGCCTTGGGCTCATTTTACAGGTCCATTTCTCTTATCAGTTCCAACACAAAACTATGCCCTCCCTTCCCTGTAGCCAGCATGGTAAGGACATGGTCAGCAGCTGAGCTTGAGGAAGGAACAAAACCCACCATGTTTACCTGTTTGGATGGACTTTTTTTTTATCTCTCAGACCACTGTAGCACCACCAGAAGAAACAGGCTCCTGGCACAAGGAATGAGAGGTAACGTTCCCTTGTAAGACGTGTCTGTGTCTCAGAACCTGATGATGACAGTGCACAGTGGACCTAGAATCCTGAAACCCAAAATCAGTTTTATAATTCAACCGCTGGCCACTGCTCCTGCCTTTGTGCTTCCCATACACTCTCAGGTATAAGACCATTCACTGGAGCACGGCCAGCCTACAAGGGAGGGGCTACACCCTTAAGGAAAGTGAACTGAATCACCTCTCCCGCTCCCCTGTCCCCTTCTTTAGAGGAACATTCCTCTCTCCCTGGTTTGAACCCAGAACTGCCATTCTCCATCCCCACTACCCGACATGGGCAGGACATAGTCAACAAATGAGTTTGATAATGAAACAAACCCCACCATGTTACCTGTTTGTCAGGATGTTTGTTGGATCCCTCAGACCACTGAAGCACCTCTGTATACTAGGCTGATGACACAAGGAATGAGAGGCAAAGTTTCCTGTGACCCTTTTCTACCCTGTGTCGCTGAACCTGATTGGTCAGTTCTCCAGTGAATTATAATGATGCAAATGTTCTTAGAACTTTCAAACCAACAGTATTATGACCCAACTACTGGCCACTGCTTCTCGTTCAGGGCTGACTATGGTAAGCAGGAGCCATTACAGAGGCCAGATATTGCCCAAGCGTTAACTTTCTCCACAGTTGCTATCTGCATGGGCTTGTCAGTTCCCTTGGTATCAGAGCTTTACCCTAGTCTTTTTCAATATTTCCACGTTAAACCTCGTGTGTGAAGAGTTTGAAGAACATGGGGCACCTTAGCAGATCCCCTGGAATTGCTCAATGATTTTGACTTTTAGATCCAATTAAGAATTTTATTCCGTGTAACTATTTCTCATTATGTAAACAAGCTTGCTTGTGACTCTGAAGGCACTTCCTTTAAAAAAAAAAACCTCTGTGTGTGTGTGTGTATGTGTGTGTGTGTGTGAGTGTGTGTGTGTATGTGTGTGTGTGTGTGTGTGTGTGTGTGTGTGTGTGTATGCCTGCATGCACACACATTTGCAAGTGCCCATATAGGCCAGGAGAGTGCATCAAAATACCCTAGAGCTGGTGTTCCAGCTTGTGAGTCTTCAGAAAGTGCTTGCTGAGAACAGTACTCTGGTCCTCTGCAGAGGACCATTTAGGTTCCTATCCATCTTTTTCTTGCATCTCCTTATTACACAGTCTATCAGTGGAGTGTTTCATTGCTGAAATGTTGGCCATGAGCAGTAGCTATTATCACAATGAAGTGCTTTCCAGGTCTGTAATCTATAGCACCTATGCTGTTAGCATTGATGTTTGACCCAGGGGAGTACTGTCTGTAAGCAGGCCTGAATTCTTGCAGGCCATAAGAGGGTTTATGGAGAGGACAGGGTTTTGTGGTTTTGGTAGTACTGCCTTCTGGAGGAAATGAAAAGAATTTCATGGTCCTACACTGAACACCCCACCCAGTTCATGTAAAAAACAAACTGAGGGAGTTTAAACACAGATGCCTAATAAGAGACCCAGGTCACATTTTCTGAATTAGTCAGGGTTCTCTAAAGAAACGTATGTAGATTTTCCTAGAATGGCTTCCATGTTATGGTCTTGCTAGCCCCAACAGTGATTTTCTACCAATGCCACCAACTTAAGGTCCAATAACCTAGTAGCTGTTCAGTTCACAAGGCTGGATGTCTCAGCTGCTCTTCAGTGCAGGCTGGAAACCTAAAGAAGTAGGATCTAATGCTAGTGAAGGAATGAAAATGATAGCAACACTGCTTTCATAATGTCCCATAGGTTTGGGTATGTTGTGTCTTCATTTTTGTTGAATTCAAGGAAGACTTTAATTTCTTTCTTTATTTCTTCCTTGACACAGGGGTGGTTTCATAGTTGACTGTTCAATTTCCATGAGTTTGTAGTCTTTCTTGGGGTGGTATTGTTGTTAAATTCTAACTTTACTCCATGGTGATCCAATAAGACACAGGCAGTTACTCCAGAATGGGTTCATGAACCCACTGGACCTACTATGAGTTGAACCTCAGCCAAAACTCAGCTATTCACTGTTCTGTTACTGTGAAAAGACACCATGACCAAAGGAAACTCTTACAAAAGAAAGCATTTAATTGGGAGCTTGTTTACATGTTCAGAGTATCATAATGGCAAGGGAGCATGGTGGGGACTCGTGGTGCTAGAGATATAGCTGAGAGCTTCATCTGATCCACAGGTAGAGAGAAAGAGAGAGACTGGGCCTGGTATGGACTTTTGAAAGCTCAAAATCTAATCCCAGTGACACACTTTCTCCAGCAAGCCCACACCTCCCAATCCTTTTCTAACAGTTCCACTTTCTGGCGAATAAGCATTCAAATATAAGAGCCGAGGGGTCTATTCTTATTTAAACCATCACATAATCCCTTTCACCAAAGGCAGGGACATCCCAGTCATTGGCATTCTTCCTACCACACATAGAACCATATATAAAGACCCTCAGACAGGGACCAGAGGGATGTTTCAGTGATTAAGAACATTTGCTGGTCTTCTGGCAGACTCAGGTTTGGTTCTCAGTACCATGCTGGGTGGCTTACCACTGTCTACAACTCTAGCACCAGGGGTTCTGACACTCACACCTTTATGGGCACCTGCAATGATATTTTGTTTGTGATCTAACAACTAAAGCTTGCCTGGAATTCAGAGAAGCAGAGCAGCCTACTACTAGTTCTTACCTCTATGAAATCCTCTGACCAGATGGGGTATCCTGTCTCTACAAGTCCTCAGACTGAATGAACCCTGAACTCCTGTCTCCTTCCACCTTATATTCCTCTCTCCACCCAGTCAAATCACTCTTGTTGCTATTTCCCTAGTGCTGGGATTAAAGGCGTGTGATCCCAAGTGCTCGGATCACAAGAGCTCTGTTTCTCTTTTAGACAGATTCAATCTCGTGTAGCCCAAGGTAGCCTTGAACTCACAGAGATCCATCTGCCTCTGTTAATTGAGTGCTTGGATTAAAGGTGTGTGCCACCACTGCCTGGCCTCTAGTATCTTAGTTCTGCCCTCTGATCTTCAGGCAAGTGTTAGATCACAATCAAAATGTCGTCACAGGCACCTACATGCTTGTGTATCCAATACTTTCACACAGGAATACATACACATAAATAAATCTTTTTAAAAATTCCTCACACAGCTTTGTTCAGGTTCTGAAACATAATGGAGAGGAATAATGATGTAGTGTAAGGACTTTTGTTAACAAAAGGACTGGAAAATGCTTTGATTTTCTGACTGACTTCATGTAAAACCAAAGCAATCAACTGAAATGTTGACCAAGGGAGCTTGTTTGTTATCATATAAATGAATTTAAAAGCCATATGACTCATTGGAATATTAAAAATACAAGACATTCTTGTATCAATCGCAATCATAAATCGCATGTAAAAATGGTTGACCAAATAAGAGGAAAATACCTGTGAGATTTTTATGGACTTTGTTTGTGTACTCAAGTAACATCTTAAAACAATTTTTTGAAAAGGAGGACTAACTTCAAAATTTGATTATTCCCTAAATTGATCTAAATTCAGTGCATTCCCAGTTGCAAACCAGAATGGGACTGAATGTGTGTGACTTTGGATGGCAATACCCTAAAATTATTTTGAAAAGCACAGGCAAAGGATTTTCTCAGAGGGGAGCTTTTCTTACTGGCTATCAATAGCCACTGTTTAGGGTCAGCAATTGAAGCAAGAATTGATAAATGTTCTTGCATACAAGTACTTTGAAAGATTCATTTTTATTCATGAGTATGTGCTTGTGTGTGTTTATGTGCACAACATGCATGCAGGTGCCCAGGGAGAACAGAGAGCAACGGATCCTCTGGAACTGGAATTACAGGCAGTTGTGGGCTACCTGATGCAGGTGCTGGGAAACAAGCTGGGGTCTTCTACAAGAGTAGTAAACAAGCTAACTACTCAGCCATCTCTCAAATTAGCCCTCAAATTAGATGTTTCAGAACTTGACTGGTGTATTTGTTGGCTCAAACATCTGACATTTTGATTCAGTTGTGGCATCAAATTAGGCTCTTAGAACTGTGTGTCCTAAGACTGTGTGTACACAATTACTCAGGAAAGGCATGTTCAGGGGGGCATATGGAGTCTCTTTTCCAGATAACTGGATTCCAATGCCACTGACAGGCATTCTCTATTGTTTTGTCCTTTTCACACCCGTCAGTGGAGCTGAGTCACCATGGAATAAGAGACACTCTGCCATCAGCTCCAAAACTGGCATGCCAAGGCTGAAGCAGAAGCTAGATCAATACCTGAAAGCCAACCTGACCTCCCAGACCACGCTTAGTGTTTTCCTTGGCAGACAACTTGGGAGACACAGGAGAGATATACACCTGACAGAACGGTTGTGGTCATTGACACAATCTGGAGTTGGCTTTTGCCAAAATACCACATGATCTACCCAGCTATGTTTCCTGGAGAGGGCAAGAAAACTTCTAAGATGAGAAAAACTTCTAAGACAGAGCCATTAAACCAGAACCTGTGTTTTCTTTCCTTGAGTTTGATATGGTTTTGTTCCATTTCACCTTGTTTTGTTTTTGTTTCTTCACATGGACTATATGTTCCTGTCCCAAAGGCTCCTGTCCACCCAGAGGTTGTAGACATGTGATGTCTGGCCACTCATTCTTGCAAAGGTATTTAGTAACATTGCAGAGTGTGGGGGAGGGGGTTGGAGTTAGAGGCCCTGTTAAATCAGAGCTGAGGGCATACATGGAATGCAGGAAATCGTTGAAGGGCTGAAAACCTATCTAGTAAAATCCAGCTAGTTACCTTATATGCAGTTGGGGTGTATTCCCTGGAGGACCCTTTGCAAGACTATGTAGAAACACTCCCACACCTCAGATTGGTCCTAGCCACCTCATAAAACAGGTTTGAGATGCAGCCATCAAACACCCCCACTGCCATTGCTAAAGGATAACTTGTTGGAGCAACATAAATCTGGATTGCTTTCAGGTAACCTTGGATTATGCCCAGCATGCCTGTAGGATGAAAAGGAATACACCCTGGACATTTCCTCTAACCGATGGTCAGATCATCCCTGGAAGGCAGTGATCCACTGGGTCTGAGACGTTTCATGGTGCTAATGATGCAGTCCCCGAGTCCTCACCTTAGAAGTCACAGAGGCAGGCAAAGGACTGGGAGGAGAAGGCATCTTGTAGGAAGCTGCACATGAAAGTCCCTTGTTCTTCTAGGAACAGGTTCCAGAAATGATGGAGGAAGGTTAACTGTCTATGTGTTACTTTCATTCGTTAATAAAGAAACTGCCTTGGCCCTTTTGACAGGTCAGCCCTCAGGTGGATGGAGTAGACAGAACAGAATGCTGGGAAGAAGGCAATGAGACAGTGGCCATGACTCTCCTCTCCGAGACAGACACAGGTTAGAATCCTCCCGGTAAACCATGACCTCGTGATGACATACAGATTATTAGAAATGGGTTAAACCAATATGTAAGAGTTAGCCAATAAGAGGCTAGAGCTAATAGGCCTGGCAATGTTTAAAATAAATACAGTTTCCGTGTAATTATTTCGGATAAAGCTATCCGGGAGGTGGGAAGCGGCCCGCCGTTCCCTTTTACACAGAAACAGAAGGATCAGCATGGTTACAGTGGTGATTGTAAAGTCGGGGTATGTCTGGGTGATACATTAGAGAAACAGGCAGGTCCCTGGCCACACAGGCCTGGCAAGCTGACTGGAGAGCTCTCTCACTGAACTAAATCCCCAGCCCCTCAGTGCACTCTTTTCATTGCTATTCATCTATTCATATTCTTTTCAACTTAAAAAAGCAGGGGCCTATGCAATGCATTAAACACGGTAACACAAGAGAAGGCTGTACTCTTGAATTTCTTTGCTGTGGACTGTTCCTGTATCCCCTCATAAGTGTGGGAACATGGTGGTCCCTCCCCTGTAGTCCCCAAGGGACTCAACCGGAGCCTCCAAGGTTCTTTCCTAATGTCTTTTTGTGGGTGTGGGGAAGAATAAACATCCTATATGACTCTTTATAAGAGGGAAGATACTTATTAATATTCCCAGTTACCTGCCTTCTTTTGCACACATGCACACACACACACACACATACACACACACACACACACACACACGATACAGGGTTTTGAGTATCTGGTCAGAACAAAACTAGGCAGGCAGAATCTCGAGTTAGACACTGGTAGAGACAGACACCTCTGTCACCCGATCTTGTTCGATCACTGGTGCATACTACCACACACACAACTTTACTTAGTTGAAGGAATTCAAAGGGTGACACTGTATGATCAAATGCTCTGCTTTCATAATCCTGTAAAAGAAAGAAGAAGCCTTCTGCCTCTTGTCACTCCCTCTTCTGACGCATGATGGAACAATTCTAGGCTGATCATAAGGAAGACAGATGCTTTGGATCCAGCCAGTTGCCAATGGATTTGACAGCAGGTTCCCTGTCCAGAGTAGAACACAGATCGGGCTGGCCTGTGTCTGCCTCCTGAGTGCTGGAATTAAAGGTGTGTGTCACCACCTCTGGACAGTTGAGTTCAATTTCATAGAGAAGCAAATGCCTTTGGCGTACAGATATTAGTGTATTATCATGCACTGTTTCAGCTCACCAGGAAGCTGGCTCTGGGGATGAGATTTAATCCTGGCACTACAAATCCAAGCATGTTTGTGTTAAAATGTTCTCCAAATCCCCTGTCCGAGGTCAGGCTGGCCCTCTGACTCTGTGACAAGGAAAGAGGAGAACAAAACAGCTGAATAATAAATGTCTGGTGCCCATGATGACAGCTAAGGGGTAAATTATTTACAGTTGAAGCTGTTATTGTCTCATATAAAGACACTTACAGTAAAACACATGATGGAATGCCCCCCCCCCTTAGAAAAGAGAAACAGGACTTTCTCCTTAGGAGTCTTTTAATTGGTAACTCTATTATAGGATTTTTAACAGAAATTTTCTTGGTTTCTCGGGAAGGTTGTAAACATAGGTTTAAGGATGGACCTGCCATTTTTTCTATTTACTACTCTCATTTATTCATAACCAAGAGTATAGCTAGGGTAGATCATTCTCTGGATTGTAAAAACTTTAAAACAAATGGCAAAGACAGGGCAGGAGAGATAACTCAGTGGTTAAGAGCACTTGTTCTCATAGAGGACCCAGGTTCAATTCTTTGTACCCACATGGTGGCTCACAACCACCCAGAACTCCAGTTCCAGGGGATTCAATGCCCTCCTTTGATCTCAGCAGACCCCAGGCATGCACCTGGTACACAGATATACATTGAAATTCATTAAAATGAAACAAATAAATCTATAAACATTTAAAAATAGACCAAGGGGGAATAAAATCATGAAAAGGTCCAGGATAAAAAGGAAACAAACCCCGAAAGTGCCTCTCAGTCCCTACTCATGTCTCAGGGAGAAAACAAAGCAATATCAAAAGAACATAAAGATAAGAGATCCAAAAGGAGGCTAGAAGGCCTCTCAGGAAGAGGTCCAACTATGCCAGTCTTGAGTTACATACTTGGAAATATCAGAGAGAAAAATGGAGTTTGAGTTTGAGGAGGGAAAAGTTTAGTCTATTCTAATGTATCTTCTTCCTTAGACTATGAAGCAACTAAAAGCTTTTCTTGGAGAGATGAGCTTCTACCAGATCTGGATTTCCTTCTACCAACTTCCAGGGAGACTCAGAAACACCCCATCCCTTACACCTCACCCCCTACCCCGTCCCCTAATACACAGACACTTCTTAGTAATGATATTTCTTGTGGAAGCGGTGCTATAAAACCCGGTGTACGTCCTGATCTCTAGAGTCAAGCTCCCAGAAATGGGTGGAGAAGAGTGCTATCCAGGACTTCACTGGATTAGGAACGGTTGGGATATGTACTCCAGTCCCTCACGACGAGCATTGAAGGACACAGTACTCTACCTCTCATTCTTTGAGAATACCTCTTGATGTGAAATAGAACAGGGTCACTTTGGACCTGAACAAAGAGGAATCTTTTCCAGGAATCTTTTCTTATCTTGGCTCGAGCTACCAAAAGAACATTCCTTTGAATCCTTCTCTGACAGATAACTTGCATTAGAAATCAAAATTGTCATATTTCTGCCTGTGATATCATCAATATGATAAGGGCTCCTGGCCCGGAATGGCTGACAGATTGTGCGGTCCACTCCCAGTCAGGGATATCTAAGTGCAGAGTTCATGAACCTAATCAGCGATGTGAAGTTCACTGTAGTTTAGAACACTGTCCCTAAAACTGCCTGCCATGTAGCCATAGGATACTTGCAGGATTCTCTAGTAGACAAACCCAACTTCTAAGAGTAACCTGATGGGCCCATACACCTCCCCAAACCCATCTCACCTTGCAGGCTGGATTGAAGAGGACATAGTGGACCCAGGAAAATTCTGAAACAAATCTGGTGGCTATCCTAGACTTGGCCCAGAGAGACAAAAATGAAGTATGTCCCCTAATTGTAGTCTCATCTTATGATAGAAAGCCATAGGATACTTACAGGATTCTCTAGTAGACAAACCCAACTTCTAAGAGTAACCTGATGGGCCCATGTACCTCCCCAAACCCATCTCACCTTGCAGGCTGGATTGAACAGGACATAGTGGACTCAGGAAAATTCTGAAACAAGTCTGGTGGCTATCCTAGACTTGGCCCAGAGAGACAAAAATGAAGTATGTCCCCCAATTGTAGCCTCATCTTATGATAGAAAGCCTTGCTATGGAGAATCAATACAGGCCTAGAAACTGCAGAGCAACTAGGCTAGGCCACTTCAGCTAGAATGGGATAAAACATAAAGTCAGTTTACTATTTAAACTGGTGGGGAAGGTGGACTGTTTTATGGAAGAAAACAATCAGAATTAGAGGAACGTATGCTGTGGGAGCTCCTTCCGCTCCTTCAGCCAATCGCTGCTGAGTTACCAGCCCATTGGGGCGTGGTCTCTCTCTCTTTAAAAAAAAAGCAGAGGCTGTCCTCCTCTCACTCTCTGGCTTCCGGCTCTGCTTCCGGCTCCTAGACTCCTTTCCTGTTCGCAAGGAGGGGCTGTTGTCTGGGACGGTAATCTGTAAGTTTTTTCCCCTTTGAATAAATAACCATTCTATTAATCATAATTCCAAACTGGTGTGGGATTGTCTGTGACTTACGCCTTCAAATGTAAAAGGAAGACAAAATGGATTTCCCAAGAATATGTTTTCAACTCAAACTTGGAATAGGGTGTCCATCCTGGCCCAACAAGTTTCTGCTAGATATCTTAATTCAAACAAGATCTGACCTGTTTGTTCATGGGCTAATGGCCCACCCTCCTGAAGATGGAGAGAAAAATCTAAGCACATCTTCAACACTCATAGAATGTCTCCTCCATGGGAAATAGCTTGTCAGGACTATAATGTAAAATCCTGTATTCTGACTGCCCATGTCCCCAGCTGAGTTTCTAGCCTTCAAAGTCCTAGGATTAGGTACAGTTACCCAAAATATCCATCTCGTGCCCACAGGCTATCTCTGAGCACTGCTCCAAAATCAACATGGCTGTCCTGCACCCTGGGTCTACGCATCCAGCTGAGTTCTAGCACAGTCCTTGATATTGGTCCTTTCTGGTTGAAACCCTAAAACACTTTGCCCTCTCATGAAGAAGTAGCCAGAGTAGTCATTGTCCCCATCTCCAATGGCAGTAGGTGTGAATCTCTGCTCTCTGAGAAAGGGGACTAGAGGAGGAGGGGGAAACTGGTACTCATTTAGAAAACAGGGACTAGCCCCTTTAAGAGAGGTTGCTCCTTGCAAGGGTGAACAGTAGCCACTGTTACTAACTGCTAAGGGCTAGAGGGCAATACCATGAGGGAGAAGGGGAAGATTGGAAGGGGAAGAGCCCTAGGGAGCCTATAGGAAGTCTGACACAGAGCCTCCAGGAAGACTGGCATCTCTGGGGTTTCTCCCTAGCCCCCTGATGGGAGCTGTTTCGTCTCTCCTAATAAAATTTGCTGATACTCTTCTTATTGTTTCTCTCTCTGGCTGGTGCTTCTCCACCTTCTGTGTCTGGGGCCCCATGAGCTCCAAATGAAGTGTTCACTTTAGGACAGTAGCCACTTGTTCTCTGTGTCTGTGGCCCCCCAAATCTCCAATGGTCACTTTGGCTTTCTGGCAACAGCTGCTGTCATGGTCCCTGCACCTGAGTCCTTGCAAGTTCACCCGGCCCTTCACTCTGCTGGTGTTAGTGGCTGGAACCTCCCTCCAGTCTGGTGATTCCGCTTTCTCTGCATAGGTCTTATTTTCAGGATGTACAATTTATCTGTCCCACGAAACAAGCTTGTTGGAACCCCTAGATGTCCACCGCTCGGCTAAGACACCTGTGACACTGGCAGTAAGGTATTACTGGTGAATCCGGGCCTCTGCTAACACGCAGCTTCCTGTGGCCTAGAACCATCTTCCAGTGTCTGGCTGGTTAATTCTCCCAATAACTGTTGTGGAGAAGCCTCTGTGTGTGGATAGGGCTGAGAGGAGGAGAAGAATGCACATGATGGGGTGGCCAGGCTCTGGCATCCCTGAGCGCCTGTCTTCTCCCTCATATCTCAGGAGAGGCTGTGCTGGGTCCATCTTGACCTTATCTGCTATGTCTTGTGGAATTGTGACCCACGTCTCATCCCAACGATGCCTCACAACTTTCAATAGCCCCACATGGATCTTCCAACTACATTTTTGTATACTTTATACTTGGCATAAAGAAGACCTGTCCCAAATGAGGGGGAGGAAAATGGATGTACTTGGTACATTAGTAAACCTAGATTGGCGTCATGCTGTTACTGTTAGAACCCGGACCAGACTGCTACTACGGGGCCCCTCCTCCTCTCACAGATAGGAATAGGCACCCCACAGAGGGCATGGTCTGTGGACCTCTACCTAACAGACTTCTAGGTGGCTGAATTTCTTATCTGAGGAAGTAAATTTACATAAAAGAGAGTATTGGCAGTTACTCATCCTGCTCCCCACTGCCTTCTCCCTCTGACTCCTCCTGCCTGAGAAGCAGAGAGTCTGGATGCAGGCTCAAGCTGTGAGACCACTCCCATGCTCACATTATGAGAGACTCCTACTTCTGCTATGTGAGCTCTGGTTCTTCCCCTGAAAGCCTTTGATATGCTGTGTTCTGTCTGTTTATCCATGGTATCAATAACTTTTTTTTTTGAGACAGAGCCTCAAAATGTAACACTGGCTGGCACTGGACTCACTATGTAGGCCAGGCTTGCCTTGATCTCACAGAAATCCACATGTCTCTGCCTCTCAAGTGCTAGGATTAAATGCATGTGACTCCATGCCTAGGTACTGCCTCTTTGAATAAACTTCTTACCCCCGAAAAGTTCACCTCAGTGTCCCCTTGATCCCTACCATGAGATCCTTTAACTGCAATTCAGAAAAACACACTAGTATGAAAAGCCATTCCCACCAAATGTCTTCTTCCAGACCCAATGCCTGTCTCTGATAACCTGTGTGGTGCTAAGCATAACTCATGCCAGAGGTACTCTCTCAAAGGTGTAGTTAACCCCACCTTATCTTTGGGATGCTTAGAAGTTCAAGGAAGTGGTGGCAGGAGCTGCATGCTGGAGCGTATCTTGTGACAGAGGAGCTAGCTTTCACTAAATGGGGAAAGGGGCTCCGATAAAAAGTTGAAGTTGTCCATCTATGTTGACAGAGGCTGCAGTTAAAATGAGGATTCTGGGGTAACACAGCAAGGCCAGAACACTTAGGAAGATGAATGTCTTAGTTACTATTCCATTGCCATGAGGAGACACCGATTACCAAGGCAAGTTATGGAAGAAAACATTTAACGGGGGGCCTTGCTTACAGTTTCAGAGTTAGTTCATAATCATCATGGTGGGGAGAGCAAGGGCAGGCAGGCGTGGTGCTGGGGGCAGTAGCTGAGAGCTTAATCCTGTTCTATAGGAGAGAAAGAGAGAGGGGAAGAGAGAGAGGGAGAGAGAGAGAGAGAGAGAGAGAGAGAGAGAGAGAGAGAGAGAGAGAGAGACTGAACCCTGTGTGGGCTTTTGAAATCCACCCCCTGGTGACTCACCTCTTCTAACAAGGCCACACCACTGAATGCTTACTACAAAGTCTACCAACTGAGAAGCAAACACTCAAATATATGAGCCCATGAGGATCACTGCTGTTCAAATCATCACAATTAATAAGAAGGCTAATAGTTGGGTACATGATAAACAAGCTAAATAGATAAGAGGAAGGACAAGACAGGGTTTTGGGCCAGAGATAGAGGGCCAGTTTACTCCCTCAAGCCAACAATCCTCGAGGAATATAAGGGACCATTGTCTACTGTCTTCTCTTATATTCTTGCTTCTTCTCTACCCTGGTACTCCCAAGACAGGGTTCCACTATGAAGCACGAGACATGCTGGAACTCTCTGTAGACCAGGCTGGTCAGTGGTCTCTGCCTTTCAGGAGCTGGGATTCGACATGTGTGCGACCACCATCCAGCTTTTTATTCTTGCTTCTAATGCAGTTAATTATAACGGACTAAAATGAAAGTAAGGATTGTAGGACTAGAATTTAGACATGGCCCCGACTGACAGACAAATAGGAAAGGGAGCCATGAGAGTGTCTTCTAACTTCTGGCTTCTTCCTCACCCTTCAGACTGTGACAGAGGCTTGGCAGCTTAAAACAAATGCCTGGGAAGCATCCTCTTCTGTCCAAGGGGACTCTGCCAGCAGACCCTCCCCAGCTGGACCAGGACACATGTACCCAGAGCTGTGGACCTATCAGCATTCCCTTTCTTTGTTTAAACTGACCAGTTCTAAATTGTGGGGAAAGGCATCTCACATTGAAGCCTAATAAAGACCCTCACAACCCCCAAGCCTCCAGGAAGGCCTGATTTTAGCTACTTCTTTCCCTCTTCTGCTATTCAGGGGAGGTATTCGCCTCTCTCTCTCTCTCTCTCTCTCTCTCTCTCTCTCTCTCTCTCTCTCTCTCTCTGTGTGTGTGTGTGTGTGTGTGTGTGTGTGTTTGGGTGTGTGTGTGCACATGCTTCTTCACCTTTAAAAAGTGATTTTTATTTTCATCTGCTCGCTCTGCCTGATGTGTCTGACTGAGATTTTCCCCAATGCTACCTGTTGTACTTGAGATTTGTTGAAACTGCCTTGTAATTCTTTTAAATCCCAGACGAAGGAACTTTGTCCTCTCTTGGAAGCCCTTCCGTCCCGCTTTTCAGAAGTTTACCTAACTTACCCCATCCTTTTCTTCTTAATAAAGCTTGCTTCCATTCTGCATACTCACACAAGAGTCTTCAGCTTCAGTTTTCATTGGCATGAGACAAGGAACTCAGAGCCACTATCTCAAGTTAACTTCAGTGACCCCTGAGTATCTGGTACCTTTCTTAGGGGCAGGCCTGGGTTAAGTGCAACGGGACACCTGAAGGTCTCGTTGTTGTTAAAAGAGCTGCATCAGCTGAAAAGCTTCTAGTTTATTCTAATTGCTCCTCAGTGAGGACACGCGCCGCCTTTGTCATGAGACAGGCTCCCAATTCTGTGAGAGGAAGGAAGGTGGGCCCGAAAGATCATTTCTTTGTTCCCATCTCCAATAAGCTTACCTTGGCTTGCTTCTGCGTGGCAGTCTGCACCTGGAGTCAATAGTGTCGTGTGCTGAGAGAGGATCTGTGAGTACGGGTCAACCTCCGGGCTCCAGAGTCGTCATCTGGGAGAGAAGGATGGAGGAGCTGAGTGTCCCTTTCAGAATGTAGGCCACGAGTACTATGGCTGCAAGCACCCAGGGGCCTTCACTTTACATCCACTCCCCTTTTACATCCACTCCCCTTCACACACAAAGAAACACAGTAGCTGAGTAGCTAAGGGAAAACTTGCTTATCAGTAGCCAGTGAGCGTGCCCCTTTCCATCCATCCTGTGCTAACCCATTTCTTCGCTCTGCAGCTCCTCTCCACAACTAGCAGCTTGTCAGTTTGTACTGTTTCGGGCCTGCCCTCCTGGCCCTCCAACACGAGAACGGGCACATCTGCTGAGCGCAGTGCTTAGCGCACTAGGTGACAATGATGCAGACCTGGTGCTTCCTCTGGGTTTAATTGTTGGAGAGGAGCAATTTGCTTTTCAGTTTCCAAACTCCTACAATTAGAATAATGCTGCAACTGAGGAGTCTGTAGGGCATCCTTTCACAGGGCTGCCGGGAGCGGCTTTGTCTTTCCTTCTGGAAAACAACTTGAAAATGTGTGCCCCATCAATGAACTACATTGTCCCTACAATTCCTCTTTTAGTAATTAGCACATTAAGCCAAGGAGCTCATTATTGATATGCAAAACAATTTAAACATGACAAAGTACATATTGTCTATGCTTTCTGACAGTTGTTAGTGTTTTCAGGTAGGTTTCTTGTACAATGCAGGCTAATCTCCGACTCAAAACTCCCCTCCAACATCCTTCCTGGGTTTTTGACTCTGGATGCCAGAGATAAAGCCAGGAGCGTGTGCTTATCTACCACCGACATGTATCACAGACTTTATGCTTTAAAAAATAACAATTAAGCATTAGAAAACATTGCCCTAGAAGGAATGATTAAGCATTAGAAAATAATGCCCTAAAATAATGATTAAGCATTAGAAAATAATGCCCTAGAACCAGGTGTGGTACTTCACTCCTGTAATTACAGTACTTGAAAAAGTGGAAACAGAAGGTCAAGATCAACTCCATACTGAGTCTGATGCCAACCTGGGCTACGTAGGATATTGTGTCCATAGGGGAATGGACTGGAGACATAGCTCAGTGGTTAAGACCATGTACTATTTTTCCAGAGGACTCAAGCTCCAGGGGATCCTAACTCGGTTCCCAGTATCCACAAGATCCATTCCATGCCCCCTCACTGAGTAGCTCAAAAGCGTCCTACACCCCAGCTCCAGGGAATCTAATCCTTCTGGTTTCCCCTGACTTTCTCTGACTTTCCTGACTTCCCCGGGCATCTGCAGTCATGTGTGGACACAAATGTATACACACAACTTAAAACTTAGCAAAAGTATGTTTATAAAGGGCGAGGTGAAAATGGCTCAGTGGGTAAAGGGCTTGCCACCGAGCCCGGCAACCTGAGTTGTACCCCTAGGGTCCTTATAATTGGAGGAGAAAACTGCTTTCCCAGATGGCATCTCGACTTCAACACTTTCATTGTGGCATACAAACATCCCACCACAGCCTCACTCAAAATAAATTAATAAAGGTAAAGAAAAATTGAAAAATGGAAGGACGGGAGCTGGTTAGGTTTGGATTACTTGAAAAGAGTTGGAGGGGGGAACTGTGGTACCCCGAGGGATCAGGAGGAAGGACGTGGGGCAAAGACGTTCAAGGTATACTATTTATGTACATGAAATTTCCAAAGAAAGAAAATGAATGCCATAAAGGAACATTTAGTATTTGGGGAAGATCCTTACAAGTAGGAAAAAAAGTAGAAACAAGATTTGTGCAGGTAAGTAAACACTTCAAAATCTTAATTACATTAAAGTAAATGCAAATACATTAAAGTAAACATGAAGAAACTGACACAGTATTCTGAGTATCTACCCAAGGTGCCATGTGTCAGGTACATTTTATCCTTGGTTTACTTGTATTATGAAAAGGTTACACACATTTGTTAGACCATCAATGTTTTCTAAACTTGGGCAGCTCTGCCATCTGGTGGCTAATGTAGGGATTACCTTTAAAATTTTTTATTATTATTGATTGATTTTGTGTGTGTGTGGGTGTGTGGGTGTGTGGGTGTGTGGGTGTGTGGGTGTGTGTGTGTGTGTACATGCATACACATGAACACATGTATGTGCTGAATATCCTCCCTGGAGGACAGAAGATAACTAAGAGTTGACTGTTGACTCCTTCCACCACATAGGTCCCGGAAATTGACCTCAGATCAACAGTGTTGGCAAGCAGGTTCCCATCTGCTGACCATAGAACTGTCTAAATGTAATCTGATATACTGTTATCCAGACTGAAGAGTAGATACCACTGGGGGGTTAATCCCAGGACAGAACATTTGAGCTTTACATGTCAGTAACTGTTAGGACAAAAATCTATGACTATGTCCTAGAAGAGTGCTAATTTAGAAGTGCAATTACAACGATTACACTAGACATGGTGGCAGTATGCTCTCAGCGCCTTTCAATTTTCTCCTTACATTGATTCATTCATTCACTCATTATGTGGGTATTTGTGCGCATGCGCACATGTGTGTGTGTGTGTGTGTGTGTGCGCGCGCGCGCATGGGCCACAGTGAGTATATACATATCAGAAGACAACTTTAAGGCATTTGTGATCACTCTGGGTACTGAGGATGCAATGCAGGTGGTTAGGCTTGGTGGCAAGTGTCCTTAACCCCTGAGCCATCTTGCCATTCCCTCATGTGTAACCACTAACCAAGAGCTTCTGTTACTATTTCTTTTGCTAATTGCTATCTTAACATAACAATTTCTCATGTTGCTATAGAGACCTGAGCAACCTGACCGGTTTTGAATTTGGTTTCACTGTATGCATACTGAGACTGGTCACTTCCTTGCTTACTGCTGGGTCCAAGGGTATGTGTTTATTTGGGGTGTGTGGTTAAGCTCATTGTACCTGATTTCTCTATGCTGGAGAATCCAAGAGGCCATTATATCTCACTCAGTGGAAGGCAAAACAATGTCTCCACTCAAAGCATGTTGCCATAGAAACAAGAAGGTCGCCCGCTGTGCTTCTTGGAGAATACCAACCTGATGATAACATTCCTAGTACTTCCTAGCCTACTCCTGCATATAAATTAGCAATAAATACAAGATTATAATTCAGAAGAAAATTACCAATGAGACATGATTAGGAAGTGAAGTCTATGAACATTGTAAGTGTTGCATTCCTCGGTGATATTAACGTCCTTATAAGAGAGTCCCCCAAGAGTCTCTTTGTTCCTGTGTGATCTGAGGATGCAAGAAGCCATGGCTTGGGCAAGGGATGTGAGTCAGAAGTGTACTGTTTGCCCAGCACACTGTAAGACCATAGACTTTATCCCCACCTCTGAATAAAACAGGCAAACACAGATGCCCAGAAGATGGAGGGAGCAGGGTGAGGAGTTCAAGGTTACCCTCAGCTACATGGTGAGCTCTAGACTTAGCCTGAGATACATTATCTTCCTGGCTAAGGACGGAAATGGCATTTTAGAAGCTGGCACTAAAGTAGCATTCCAAAATACTAAGAATGAAGAGGTCGAGAGAAAATTGAAGCAATTGGCTGAGGCATACGGGGCCTTATCAGATGCTAAAGGACATCTGTCACAGCAAAGGTAGATTCGATGGTGGAGGCGGAAGTAAAAATCATTGTGAGGTCCAGTTGGGTCCGTGTTCACATTATGGGACCCAGAAGATGCCTTCAGAGAATTTGTGCTCTTGGCTTGGTTTGATTTATTGAGACAGGGTTTCATGTATTCCAAGCTGGCTTCTAACTTAATATGTAGGACAGGGTGACTCTGAACTCCTAGTTTTCTTGCCTCCACCCCCAGTGCTGGAATTATAAGTGTACACCAATATACTTGGCTTGGTTTGATTGTTATTATTTTAAAGACAGGGTCTCACCCTGTAGCCCAGGCTAGCCTCAGACTTGTGCTAAGGCCTGCTGGCGGCTGGGATTATAGATGTGAGTCTCCATGCTTGCCATTCTTCAAACAACTTTTTAGACTTCTTGGCACATTTGTATTAAGACTTAAAAACTGAAAATTAGCAGTTTGAATAAGAACGCCCCCCATTGGCTCATATATTTGAATGCTTAGTCAGCAGGGGGGATTATTTACTATTTGAGGTGTGAACTTGGGCTTTGAGGTTTCAAAAGCCCTTGCCTGGTATGGGTTCTCTCCCTGCTGCCTGTGAATCAGGATGTAAAGTTCTCAGTTCCAGGGCCATACCTGCCTGTATGCCACTATACTCCCAATAATAATAATAATAATAATAATAATAATAATAATAATAAATAGATTAACCCTCTGAAACCTTAAGCAAGCCTTCAGTTAAATGCCTTTGTATAAGAGTTGCTGTGGTCATGGTGTCTCTTCACAGCAATAGAACAGTGACTAAGACAAACAGGAACATTGTTTCAAGGTTTCAAATGAACATGACTTTGAATATAACTGTGCATAAAGTATTTGTAAACAGCTCTTTAGGGTCTCTATTTGTCCTAGACCTTTGAGGTGTTTTGTTTTTTTTTTTTTGGACTGGCCTGGAACTTAGTACACAGCCTAGGTTGGCTTCAAGTTCTCAAAAGTCCTGGGATTTCAGACCTGAGTCATCATGTCTTGAATTCAATGGTACACGCACAGATCTAGTTACATGTGAGAGGGAGGTGAAGAATTCTATACACCCATTGTACTAATGTTACTGTTTTGGTTTGAATGCTATTCTACAATTCTATAATGTGTAGCTTTGCTCTGTAGGGAAGGACTAGATAAAGGAAGAGGCCAAGACATCTGCTCATGCTGTCTTTCAACTTGCTCTGAGCATTTCTTGAAAATTGTCAGTCATAATGCTGGGTATGATAGCAAACACATGTCATCCTGGCAGTCAGGAGGCAGGGACTGGAAGAACAGTACTTTAAAGTCAGTCTCACTCCCATGGTGGGTTTGAGGACAGCCTAAACTACATAAGTCCATAGTTTTAAAAGGTAAAATGAAGTGTGTAAGTTGTACAAACTCAGAAGGTTCTATAAAAGAATTAATATAAAGTCTAAGCAAAAATTCTCCCCTAGCCCATTTTGGTGTCAACAAATTACCAAGGTCTCTTTGGTGGAAAGTGTGTGGGAGAAAAGCCCTGCAAAGTATGTGGAGAGAAGGCCCTGAGGGGGAACACCGAGGAATCCAGGCCCACCGCAGTTTGTTTGCTGTACATCTACCTACATTGGGTGTAGTGAACAAAAAGTCAGACTGCTTCGAAGATCAAAGAGTTGCTGTCTTTTGAGACAGACCTTTGTTCTCTACATGCATAGCTTAGCTTAGAAGGCACCCAGCATCTAGTGAGTTGTTTTTGAATTGCACAGATGTGGAATGAAGGTTGAACTGTAGCCCCTCGAAATCAAATGTGGATGAGTCTCAAGCTGTGGCTGTATTTGGAGATGCTGTCAGACATTGGGGTGACCCTGTGTGGTTACTGGTGAGGAGAGAACAGCAATACACCAAGACTTGTGAAAACAAACCAAGGAGTGTCTGTAAGAGAGATCACCTCTACTCTACTGAGACCTTCATCTTGGACATGCCATCCTCCAGAGGGGCACAAAACAAACTCTAGCTGGATGTAGCTGCTCATGCCTAGAATGGCCACACTTAGTAACCCAGGGTAGGAAAATTGTGTGTTTAGGGGCAATTCAAGCCCCAGAAAGAGGTCAAGGCCAGCATGGGCTGCTTAACAGGAATTTATTTTTTTTTTAAATTGCATTGTTTAAGCTACCTGGTGTATAGTACTTGGATGTGCACTGTGTTAAATCGATACACACAAATTCCTTAGAAGAAATGGGAAACAGAGGTGTAAGATCACCTGAGTCTCCATGAAGATGCCAGGCTCTAGAGCCAGGGCAATCTCTACTCCTGGATTATGCTAGACAGATCAGATCATCTGTTCTCTGTGGATTGTGGAGTAGGTTCTTTAGGGAGATTTGACATCATGAGGTTTGGCCTGTCTTGGTAGAAAATGGTAAAGCTCATGCTAACTCCTTCCAGACCCTGAGAAGGAATGAAGCATGTGATTTGGGACCATTTCATTCTGCTGTACGCTCTTCCCCTTGCCTAGGGTCAGCAATAAGAATAGATGCCAGGTGTGTGTGGTGGTGCATGCTTGCCATCCCAGCCCAAAGGAGTCTGAGGCAGAAGGATTGATGCAAACGTTGAGGTCATCCTGGGACACTTGGCAATTCCAGGCTGGCTTGGGCTATATCGGCAGTGTTTCCAAAAGCCTAAACAAGAGCTGGGGAGACAGCTCAGTCAGTGAAGGGTTTGCCATGCAAACAGGAGAACCTGTGTTCGCTTGCTAGTACCCATGTACAACTGGGCATGGTCTGCAAGCTACTAATCTTAGGGACACAGAAACAAGCAGTAACCCTGGGGATTGTTGACCAGCCAGCTGAGACTAATCAGTGAGCCCAGGTCCCAAACAAAACAAGGCTCTGATGGAACACTAGAGGTTGATCTCTGGCCTCTACAAGTACATAAACGCATTTGCACGTGAATGCACACGTGTATACCAATGTACATGAACACACACAAGCACACACATAAAATACATAAGTAAATAAGAACAACTGTCTAGTATATTAAGGTAAACAACTAAGCCATTTCCTATGCCTATGTGTTAAGATTGACTACTATGTGTCCAAGGAGATGTTCCCAACTTGTTCTTTGGGCTGCTGAGGAGAGGGTGCCTGAACTGGCCCTATCCTATAGCCACACTGATGAATATCTTGCATATCACCATAGAACCTTCATCTGGTGATGGATGGAGATAGTGACAGAGACCCACATTGGAGCACTGGACTGAGCTCCCAATGTCCGAATGAGGAGCAGAAGAAGGGAGAACATGAGCAAGGAAGTCAGGACGCGAGGGGTGTGCCCACCCACTGAGGCGGCAGGGCTGATCTAATGGGAGCTCACCAATACCAGCTGGACTGGGACTGATAGAGCATGTGATCAAACTGGACTCTCTGAACGTGGCTGACAATGAGAGCTAACTGAGAAGCCAAGGACAATGGCATTGGGTTTTTATTCTACTGCATGTACTGGCTTTGTGGGAGCCTAGTCTGTTTGGAAGCTCACCTTCCTAGACCTGGATGTAGGGGGGGAGGACCTTGGACTTCCCACAGGGCAGGGAACCCTGACTGCTCTTTGGACTGGAGCGGGAGGGGGAGGGGTAATGGGGAGATGGGGAGGGAAATGGGAGGAGGTGGAAATTTTTAATAAAAAATAAAAAATTTGCTGAAAAAAAACCGATTGACTACTATGGTCTGGTGGTGGTGGTGCACACCTTTAGCCTTTAATCCCTGTACTTGGGAGGCAGAGACAGATGGATCTCTATGAGTTTGAGGCCAACCTGGACTACAGAGGGAGTTCCAGAACAACCAGTGCTACACAGAGAAACCTTGTCTGAAAAAATAAAAACAAACAAAGATAGACTAATCTGAAGTGGCCTGTATGGATTTCCTGAAGGCAAGGTTAACCCTTGAAATGAAATCTCATTGGAGGTCTTGGTGGCAGTCAAGGAAGATGGGAGTTTTTCCTCTTTATTGCTGTTCAGATTCTACAACTCCCCACCCCCAAATATCAGCAGTGCCCCCAGAGGCACCTCCATTTCTTGTCAATATGGAAGCAAAAGTCTGCACATGGTACAGTCCCCAAAAGTTCCTCAAAAACACGCTTGGATAGCTGAATGTGGTGGCTCATGCTTATAATCCCACCACTTGGGAACCTGAAGCAGGAGGGGTTGCAAGGGTTCAAAACCAAACTTGATTCCATGATCAATTCCGGGCCAGCTTGGGCTCCAGAGTGAAACCCTATCTACCTCAATGAAAATCAACAAGCTGGGCTTGGAGGGGAGTCCAGTTAACAGAGTGTTTGCCTAGCACACATAAAGCCCCGGGTTCAGTCCCAACCACCTCACAAATCAGGTGTGGTGGTTCATGTCTATAATCCCAACACTCAGGATGTGCAGGCAAGAAGATCAGAATCTCATGGGCATCCTTAACTACACAGTGAATTTGAGTACAGACTGAGCTTATATGAGAGACCATGTCTCGAAATAAGCAAGAGAACTAGAGAGATGGCCCAGCAGTTGAGAGCATTTCTTTTGGGAGAGGCTCTAGGTTTGATTCCCAGCATCCATATGGTGGCTAACAACCATCCTAACTCCAGTTCCAGGGGCTACCACACACTCTTCTGACCTCCATGGACACCAGGCACACACATGGTATACACTTATGCACACAAATGTAGAAATTGAACAGATCATATTTATAATCAGGACTATATATACATATATACACAAATATTTGTAACAACGATTAAATGAAAATGCCATGAAAGAGCAAATGTGGGGGAGGGTACATGGGAGATATTGCAGGGAGAAAAGGAAAGGAGGAAATGCTGTAATTATATTATATTCTCAAAAAAGCAAGCAAACAAACAAAAACCAACCACCAAAATCCTTTAGAAAAGTGCACTGTGCTTGAAGTCAACTCTGGAATATGTGGCCCAATCAAGGGTCTGTACAGCTTCTTGGACTCCAACAAAATCCTCTTACTTCAGGATCAAATGAAGAATTTGTTTTAGGAAGAACTTAATCTAAACTTATGGGTATCATTAAATTTGTGTGTGTGTCTGTGCGCTTTGAGGGGACTCTCATGAAGAATGAAGAGAGATGGGGCTTGGAGAGATGACTTGGCAGTTGAAAGAACTTGCTGCTCTTTCAGAGAAGATTCCAGTGAAACAGGTTGGATGCCTCACCATCCCTAGTACTCTATATCAGAGAGAAGAGGGTGGGATTCCTTCCTTTTCCATAGTTCAGGAACTCCATTATTCTGACCCAGGCAGGGTGGTGGTCAGTGAGAACTTGGGCTGATCTGGTAAATAGGGACTTCTTCCTTCTAGAGTTGCCCCTATTCCTAAGATATTGTAACCATTAAATTTACAAACTGTTAGGCTGAAAGAGAAAAGAGCCTACCCAAGAGAAGCTAGCTACTCCTGGATGGTACAAATCTGGAAGAAGAGGGAGTCTGGAATGGGAGGAATGGGAAGGAATGGGGAGAAACCAAGGGAGACTATACAAAGCCCCACCCAGAGTTCATGGGTGATTTCTATGTCTGTGACCCCTCCCATACATCCCCTTGATGGGAGCTGTCTGTTCTAATAAAGCTTAACATATCTCTCTCTCTCTCTCTCTCTCTCTCTCTCTCTCTCTCTCTCTATTTCTCTCTCCCCTCCCTCCCTCCCTCCCTCCCTCCTCCCCCCCTCCTCCCCCCTTTTGTACTTAGATCAGCTCTCACAATCTGAAACTGCTAATTCCATCCCCTGGTGAACGACCTTTCCAGTTCCCTGTCTTTCCCATACTCTGCCTACAGCTAGTGATGTCCAGGTGTTACTCACTAACATCAGCCCTCCGCTCTTTGACTGTTACTTCACTTGCTCTGAAAGGATTGCGTTTCCAGGATGCACAACTCTTTGTGTCTCTAATGAAATAAGTTCAACAGTACCCCTAGATCACCATCCCTCAACCCTGGCCCCTGTAACAGTTGGGTTACATATATATATATATATATATATATATATATATATATATATATATATATATATATATATATAAAATAAGAGATAAAAAAGAAAGTCTCAAGAACACTATTATATATCCTTGTGGTACGATTGGGCATCCTTTGGGTATATACCCAAAATGGTATTACTGGGTCTTGAGGTAGGTTGTTTACTAATTTTCTGAGAAATAGCCATACTGATTCCAAAGCAGTTGTACAAGTTTCCACTCCCACCAGCAATGGAGGAATGTTCCCCTTGCCCCACATCCTCTCCAGCATAAGCTGTCATTAGTGTTTGTGTAAGATTAAATCTCAGAGGTGTTTTGATTTGCATTTCCCTGATGGCTAAGGATGTTGAATGTTTCCTTAAGTGTCGTTCAGCCATTTGAGACTTGTTTGCTTATTACAGCATTATTTGTAATATCAGAACCTGGAAACAACCTAGATGCCCCTCAACCAAAGACTGATAAAGAAAATGTGGTACATTTACTCAATAGAGCACTTACTACTCAGCAGTAAAAAATTATGACATCTTGAAATTTGCAGGCAAATAGATGGATCTAGAAAAAAACATATTGAGTGAGGTAACCTAGACTTAGAAAGACAAATAGAATATGTAATCACTCATAAGTGGCTTTTAAACATAAAGCAAAGAAAAACCAGCCTACAGTCCACAACCTCAGAGAACCTAGACAACAAAGAGGACCTTAAGAAAGACATTCATGGATCTACATAGAAAGGAGCAAAAGACAATATCTCCTGAACAAATTGGAAACATGGGGACTATGGGAGAGGGGAGGAGGGGAGGAAGGGAAGGGAGTGGACAGAAATGTATAGCTCAATAAAGATAACAAGAAATAAAATAAACCAATTATATATTAATAAAAACTATTTTGGAAGTCTGGCCCCAAAAAAGAATGCTATTATAATTGCATCAAGAGTTATCAAATACCTGGGAATAAGCATTTTTAAAAGATTAATAAATTGACCTGTCCTTTGGTGAGAGAGGTGTGTTGAAGTCTCCTACTGTTAGTGTGTGTGGTTTGATGACTGCCTTGAGTTCTAGAAGTTTTTCTTTTACGTAAGTGGGTGCTTTTATATTAGGGGCATAGATATTCAGGATTGAGACTTCCTCCTGATGAATTGTTCCTAATATGAATATAAAATGTCCATCTCCATTTCTTCTGATTGATTTTAGCTTGAAGTCAATTTTGTTGGAAATTAGAATGGCCACACCCGCTTGTTTCTTAGGTCCGTTTGCTTGAAAAACCTTTTCCCAACCCTTTACTCTGAGTAGATGTCTGTCTTTGTGGTTGAGGTGTGTTTCTTGTAAACAGCAGAATGATGGATCCTGTTTTTGTATCGAATCTCTTAGTCTGTGCCTTTTTATAGGTGAGTTGAGTCCATTAATATTAAGTGATATTAATGACCAGTGGTTGTTGACTCCGGTTATTTTTTTACTTTTATTTTTTGTGTAGTAGAGTTGGTGTGTTTCCCTTCTTTGAGTTGTGCTTGTGAAGGGTCACTAGATGTCTGAGTTATTGTAGGCAGTGTTGGCAATAGTTATCCTCCTGGATATTAGGAGTAGACAAGATTTCCAGGCAACTTTGGGTGCACGGGGGGTGCGGGGGGTGGAAGGAAGGGGAGATGGTTAGAGAGAAGGGAGTAGGGGAGGATTGGGGATAGCTTGGGGAAATGGTATGGGGGGAGGGAGGAGGGATGGATATGGGAGCAGGGAAGTATATATCTCAACTAAGGGAGCCATTTTAGGGTTTGTAAGAGACTTGATTCTAGAGGGATTCCCAGGTCCAAGGAGAGATCCCCAGATTGTTCTCTGGACAGAGGAGAGGGTGCCTGAACTGGCCTTGACCCATAACCATACTGATGAATATTTTGCATATCACCATAGAACCTTCATCTGGTGATGGATGAAGATAGAGACAGAGACCCACATTGGAACACTGGACTTAACTCCCTAGGTCCAAATGAGAAGCAGAAGGAAAGAGAACGTGAGCAAGGAAGGCAGGATGAGAGGGAAGCTTCATCCGACGATGGATGAAGATAGAGACAGAGACCCACATTGGAGCTAAACCCACACCAATTCTCTTGGGTGTGTACTGTCTTTTTCCTAAGCACATCTCTTTCTATTAACCCCCAAGATTATTCTCTCTGAGTTTGAGGCTGGACTCGTCTACAGAGGAAGTTCCAGGAAAACCAAAGCTACACAGAAACAGAGAGAGAGAGAGAGAGAGAGAGAGAGAGAGAGAGAGAGAGAGAGAGACTGCTTGAGACTTCTTTGCAGCTGGGCTCTGTTCCTCTGTTTATTGGGTAGTAGTGACTGAGAAGGCAAGACAGGCTTTCTCTGTTTAACAGCCCTGCCTGTCCTGGAGCTCACTTTGTAGACCAGGCTAGTTTCAAATACATTCCTATTTGTTTATATTTACCTAATATATAATATAATTAGGTATTATGTGTGTGTGTGTGTGTGTGTGTGTGTGTGTGTGTGTGTGTGTTATGCCACTCTAAAAGACGTGATGACACTAGGGCTGACAATGCCCCTAACAAGATTCATAGACTAACAAAAGACTCAGTACCAGGCTTGAGGAATCTCTTTAAGAATGGTTGGTCAGGGTAGCCCAAATGATTCTCCAAACAATAGAGACTCTGACTGTTGCTCTTAGTTGCCATTCAGAGGTTGAAGATGAGCTTTTATTGCCAAAGACACTGCACACTTAGGACATAAGACTTAGATTATTCAAGTTGGGTCTAACCATAAAATCTCCTTCCTGTGGTCTAGTTTCTATGGGACCATAAATATTATGCAAGCTGCCAAGAAAGAGAAGAAATTAATAGTCCTACCCAGCTATGAGGCCTTTGAACAAACAACAATGACCAGCATGGCAAGATATTCCTAAGGTACAATAAGAGGCACCCATATGGTGGTAATCAGCAGCTGTCTAATTGGACTTAAGGCCCACTCATCAGGAGGCAAATTGTGTCTGATACTACAAACCTAGCCATCTTCCCAGGACTAGTGTAGTCATGGCTCTCAGAAGAGTATCTACTACTGCCACTTTGCTAGACCAGCTACTCCCTAACTATATTCTAAATCTGATACTTATACTCACAGGTAAATGTAGCTACCACTCCTCATCAAATGGAGACCATTAAAGAAAATCACAACTGGACCCAGTGCAGATCATGGGGAGGCCATTCCCAATAGATACATCTGCATCATCTTCCTACATCTATGCCTCAGGGAATATATCAGAAGAGGGGCTAGAGTAAAAACCAGTAAGTATCCTATGAAATAGAATCTGAAGATCTGAACAATGGCAATATCCCTGGGCAGGCAACTGATGATTGCTAAGAGTCAGCTTCTCCCAAGAAAGAGCCCCTAATTGGTTATCTAATAAGTAGTGGTCAGCTCTGAAACCATATATTTACAAGCAACAGAATCCTATTCAATGGGTTGTATTTATATATGTATATACATATGTATACACATATATTTAAAACTAAAAGGACTGTAGATTCAAATATAGCCAACATATAATTTTAAAGAAAACAAACCAGTCTCTTGCTTTTGAAAGAAATAGTTCAACAAATATTTTCCATATTGTGTTTTCCTATTTATGTGCTCCATACTTCAGATTAGAATTCTAGCAATAAAATCATTTCTTGGTATTAGTTGATAATTACTTATTATCTAATAACTGATTTTAAAGCTGAGGATAATAGAGCCTACCTGCAATTCCAGCATTTGGGAAGCCAAGGCAGAAGAATCATGAGATTGAGTTTAGTCTCAGCTGTTGTAGGAGGTTGCTTGTTTGTTCCCAGCTGCTCAGCCCTGAAATAATCACACAGAAACCTTGTTATTTGCAATACTGTTTGGTCAGTAGCTTAAGCATATTTCTGGCTAACTCATATTTTAAATTAACCCATTCCCCATTAATCTGTTTATTACCACATGACTGTGGCTTGCCAGATAAAGTTCTATCCAGCGTCTATCTCTGGCAGGGATTACATGGCTTCTCCCAACTCTGCCTCCTTTCTTACAACATTCAGTTTAGTTTTTCCTGCCTAGCTCTACTCTACCCTATCACAGGCCTAAGACAGTTTCTTTACTAACCAATGGTATTGACAACATGCAGAGGGGAATCCCACATCACCTCCCCCTTTCTGTTTAAATAAGAAGGAAGGTTTTAAGTTTAACATATAAAAATTACAAACAGCAAAACAGGTATGGAGCAAGAATTACAGTTAAATATTTATATCTACTTTATCTTTTATCATATCTAGGGAAGACTATAATTATAACTATTTATTCTTCAACTCCATCAAAGACTCCAGAAGGATATAATATTACCTAAGTAAACAGGAAGTGCATTGTAAGTAACTTCCAAAATTCTAGAATTGACAGAGACATCTCGCTGCCTGGACAGTCATCCAAAGTTCTTCAGTATCATTGGGCATCCAATCTTCAACCCATAGGCCCACAGTATCCAGCAGACTTTTCCATAAAGTAGGAAATTTCGAAGACAGTTCTGGCTATACTTGTAGTTTGTCACTAACTTTCTTTTCTGTCCTGTAGAATGTCTGGCAAACTCTTTCATGTAGCAGGAACCCCAAAAGATCATCTCATCTTTGGGCAAGTTCAGCAGTCATTTCTCTGTGGGTCCTGCATGTCCATTTCACACAACATACCATCAAACAGTCCAGGCAAGAGTAGTTTCTTGCCCAAATGGCTAACCAACACCATAAGGAGCCTCATCAGTGCCCATCTTCCTCTGGAAGTAGCTTGGTGCAGCCAAGAACAGATGTGTCACACTGTCATGAAAAGTTCGAAGTTCTTAACACATTTTAAATGTCAAATTTCATAGGTCTTTGAAAGGTTTGAAGAGTATCTATCTTACTAAAATATATCTCTGTATATATCTAGATGTAAAATATACATCTAGAAAACCTAACTAATGTGACTACAAGCTTGACTATTTAGATGACTCACTATTAACATGTATTTCTTAAGTATACATTACATTTTTAAATGAACTGCACAAACACAATACCTTAATCAAGAGCAAAAATATACATATAATAAAACTGACCTAAAATTTGTATCAATAAACCAAGATCCATACAAATGCAAACATCTATAGCATATCTCCCTTCAAATGTAAACAAACATTTATAGAAAATATGTGAGAATATGGGAATAGTTATCTCCAAACCGCTTCCTGCTTTCTGTTGGGCAAAGTAATTTTGGGGGCATTTACAGCAACCTTCTGGGGGGGGGTCTTGGTCCATAAAATCACATTAGTCTGAAAGGATTCCATAGATTTTCATCTTCAGTGGAAACAAAAGAAGAACTTCTTTTCCAAAACAACACATCCTTAGACCCAAATTTTGAAAGCAAGATACCTTTAAAGTATATATGTTGGTTACTTAGCTTCTTCACACTCAAAAAATTCAAAGAAAACACAATAATATAAATATATATATATATTTCATACTCTTTGTGTATATTCCATCTTTATGTGACTTATTTTGTTTTTACTCTATTACTTCTTAATATTTATTTTATTATTTTTACTCCTTTAATCTTATTGTCTATACTCCATCTCTTTAAAGACTTTATTTTATTTTTTAAAACCATTTACTTCCTTTTACAGCTGTCTATACTTTTTCTTCTATCTCCCAAGTCTATGTACATTTATTCAACATTGTGATCCATTTAGAGGTCTCTTATGTCTGAATTTGTCCTATTGCGTATCTGTAATTCTTTACTGTCCAGAGGTGCTTCTTAAAATGCTAAGCAGCAACTAAGGCTGCTTTGTCTTTTGTCTTTTCCCAGCCCAACATGTCAGAGGAAGTCTGTTTACTGCCTCTCAGAGCCATTCTCTCCACCCCAGATCCAGGGTCAGATCACAGAAGGTCTGTGTTGCCATAAAGCAAATTGCAGCATTCTGCTCATAAACCCCATTTAAATGCTCCATAGCCAGACCTCATGAAAGAGCTGGAGTTCATGCTGACAGCACAGCACAGCCCAGGAAGCTGCCTTTTCAAACTGTGTGGCTTCCCCTCCACCCCCGCCCCCCCCCCCCCCCCCCGCTACTGGTGAATCAGGTAGACCTCTCTTAAAGGAGCTGCAGCATGCTGCCAGCAATTAAAACCCATCCAAAAAAATGCTGCTAAACTTTGCTTTTTTGTGTGTCTAGAGTTCCTTTCCATGCCTTCTCAGGTTTTATGTGGTTATAGTTGACCAAGATAAAATGCCAATTTGTTGTAGGAGGTTGCATGTTTTTTTTCCATCTGCTCAGCCCTGAAATAAACACACAGAAACAATGTTATTTGCAATACATTTGCCAACAGTTTAAGCATATTTCTGGTTAAGCCATATCCTAAATTAACCCATCTCTATCAATCTGTGTATCACCATGTGGTTGTGGCTTACCAGGTAAAGTTCTGTCCAGCATCTGTCTCCGGCAGGGGCTACATGGCTTCTCCCAACTCTACCCCCTATCACAGGCCTAAGACAGTTTCTTTATTAACCAGTGGTATTTACAGCATACAGAGGGGAATCCCACACCCCTCAGCTACCTAGTGAACCTTGCCTCAGAAATATTTTTTTAAAGCCAGGTGTGCTAGAAGATACCTGTAATCCCTGCCTTTAGCAAACTGAGGTCAGAGGGAAAGCACCATGAATTTTAAGCTATCCCCAGCTACACAGTAAATGTCTGGGCTACAGAAGAAAACCAAAAACAAAGAAAAGAAAAAAAAGAGAAGAGAAGAGAGACAAATTGATTTCTGGGCACTAGAAGTTGAACCTCAGCACATGAATTTGAGTGTGTTTGGGCAATTCATGTAGATCTTGGGTTTCCTATCAAGCAGGGCAGGAAGCTGAAGGATGATGAAAATGACAAGGTCTAGTGTGTTCCAGGGGCAGCCTGGTGAAGACGCAGTGTGATCTTAGTAATGAAAGGTCCCCAGATTATCTTACAAAAGATACAGCTTTAATAAAACAGAAGGAAAAACTTACACAGAATCCCACCCATCCAGAACGCTGGATCCAGGCCAGAGTGAGAGAGGGCAGGGAAGTGCACCCGCCAGGTTTATAGGTAAACTTTTGTCTTAGGGCAACACGCCCCACAGACAGAACGTGATTTTCTAAACTCCCCTATCAGCCTGGACCATAAATTATTTTTCTGGATCAGACCCCAACATAAACTATCTCTCTTGACTGATGTGGAGGCGCGGGAATAAAGACACAACTCACATAGCATTATCGGGAGGGAGATTCTCAGATATTCCTTATGAAATACTGAGTTTACATTCTGAAAAATTTCCCCCACTTTATTCTCCCAACAGCCTTATATATCAAAACATAAACTGAGGGGGAAATTTATTAGCATTCTGTTTCCTAGGTAAAAAAGTGAATGCCTTTCAGTCACGTCCACATCTACCTGTGCTTGCTGTCACATCTTCCTGGTCAGTATGCTAGCTCAGTCACGAAGGCTTGAATTAGCATCTCTACTCAGGCATCCTCCAAATTACAGAGAAGGAGCAGAGCAACATCCTGACCTTTTGTTAGAGTAAGGACAGCCTGTCTGGAAGGCTACCTCAGGTGCAAACTATGGCTTGAGAGCCTGGCTACCTTATCATATAAAAATATGTGGTTACAGTCTAGTGATGGCAGAAGGAAAAAAGGCCTTGACCACTCCCTGTGGACTAGAAACCTTATTATCACAAAGGAAAGAATGACAGGGGCGGGGAACCCTGAGGGGCAACAAGAGGCTTAATCACTACTACTTCAAGATCACATCACATTTTTGCATCCTAATCTGGAAAAAGAGTAAGCAACTGTAAGATCATGCCTTTGTAGAGGGATGGGAGGGGCGATAAAAAGAATTAGAATCCTAGACAGCCCAGACCACATAGTGAGTTTGAGGCTAGCCTGAGCCGCATATTGACATATTGCGACCTTGTCTCAAACACTCAATGGTGGTGGAAGGGGAGTGGAAATGAGGGAAACACAGAGAGACAGATATGGGCAAAGACAGAGACAAACAGGGAGAGAAAGATGACCTAGGATCAGCTGGTCCCTGGTGTGAGACCTTGAAAGTTCTGGGCTATGAAGAGGATATATCTGTGGCTTAGGTGTGGAAAAAGTGTTGGACAGGCAGTCAGGGAACCATGCCAGATAGAAAAAGCCTTCTCACAAACCTGTACAACCTCATCATGAGGGTAAAGATCACCTTCCCCACCAATTCCTCTAAGCTCAAGGTTTCTTCTCGAGAGTCTCTGAAAGTGCTTAGACTTCTCCACCATGAGTGGCTTCCAAGTTATTTTCGCCATATTCTCTGAGTGCAAGGGAGAACAAACTGTGTCTGCCTGTGTCTGAGACTGAGACAAAGTTTAGAACCTTGGGTAGTTTGTTCAGACAGTTTGAGCAGACAGGGCTCATGGACACAGGAGCACGCGTTTGTCACTCAATGTTCAGTTGCCTGGCAAGGATAGATATAACGGCATCACAAACTATCTGAGTAACTACTTTAACTTAAGGAATGGTGGAGTAGGGAAGACAAACAAATAGCCCACAATTATTGGGGTGGGCACGCCAAAGCTGATTAGCGAGTGGGGAAGGAGTCACACGTTGCATAATGCAAGTATGTGGAAATGGGGGTCCTGGTGTGCAGTCAGGAAAACCTCCACCTGACCTTGTTGGAGTGGATATGGCCTTGTTGGAAGAAGTGTGTCACTGTGAGGGTGGGCTTTGATGTTTTCTATGCTCAGAACACCATCCAGTGAGTTAGTTGACTTCATGTTGCCTGCAAAATGTACGACTCACAACTCTTTCTCCAGCACCATATCTGCCTGCATGCTTCCTTGCTCCCAGTCATGATGTCAATGGACCGAATCTCTGAAACTGTAAGCAAGCCACCCCCAGTAATTCTTTGTAAGAATTGCTATGTTCATGGTGTCTCTTCACGGTAATAGAAACCCAAACTAAGGCAAACACCCAACATCCTCCTTTGTTCCCCATAAATGTACACTCACACACACATACACAAAAAAAAAATTGAAAAAGACATCTAGGTGAGATATCACACACTTATTGGGACATAGAGATAGGAGATCTATCTAAGCTACATATTGAGTTTGAGGCCAGCCTGGACTATATTAAACTGCCATCTCGGTCTCAATGCATGTTTCTAAACTACAAATAAATAAATAAATAAATAAATAAATAAATAAGAAAACAAATACAGAGAGGGGGAGCAGTAGGAGGAGACTGAGACTAAGTAGGGTGACTAGTTAGCAGTCCATAATCCAAACAACCCAGGAAGCTAAGGTAAGAGAGAGGAGGGAGGATGATTAGGAAGCTAACAGACACAGAGGAAAAACCTTGTAAGCAGATAGGAAGGTGAAACCTCCAGATTTGTAAGCCAAGGCGAGAGGCCTCAGGAGAAACCAACCCTGTTGACACCTTGACCTTGAACTCCTCTCTACGACTGTGGGAAAAGCCAAACAAAACCCCCTGTTCTTTATGGTCCTAAGCTGTTGGTACGATTTGAATGGGAAACGCCCCCTACTTTCTCTTGTACTTGAAAACTTGGTTCCCAGGTAGTAGCATAGTTTTAGAAGACTTCTGGAGCCTATCTTTGCAGAAGTGGGTCACCCGAGGCCAGTCTTGTGAGGCCACAGTCCTGCCCTGCTTCCAGGGCACTCTGCTCGGCAGCTGCAGGATTCTGTAACCACAAATAGGGGTTTCTACTAGGTTTTGTCAGTCATGATGGATTAACTGAGGTCCAGGCCAGCCTTCAGACCCCACCGCCTCTGCCTCCTGAGTGTTGAAACTGTTGGAGTTCAGGTGTTCACATCTATGTTCAGCTGACTAAAATTCCCTAGCCATGAGCTAAAGCAAGGCTTTCCTGCCGTGTTTCCTTCAGGCGTTTTTGTTCATCTGTTGAGAAATGATTGCTACCGCAATTGCTCCATCTGGGATTCTTTCCTACAAGAGCCCAGGTGGGCAAAGTCTGCACAGTTGGACTAGCAACTGGAATGCTGTGACTTATAGAAATCCGTAGTGCTGGCCGACGGACACGACATGGCACGCTTAAGAGAAAGACAAACAGGCACAACTGGGCATAGCCGAGTAAGCTTGTAGTCCCGGTGCCCCAAGAGCCTGAGGCGTTGGGGGGTGGATTGAGCCCAAGAGCTGGGGCCAGCCTGAACATCACAGCAAGATCCCAATGTTGTAGTTATTTTTATTGCTGTGATAAACACAACCAAAAGAAACTTGGGGAAGGAAGGATTTACATCAACTTATACTTCCAGGTGACAGACAGTTCATTACTAAGGAAAGTTAGAGCAAGAGTTCAAACAGGAGCAGAGACAAGAACTGTGGGAAAAGGCTGTTTGACTAACTCCATGGCTTGACCCTAGCTAGGTTTTTCATAGAGTTCAGGACCACCTGCAGGACTTTTGCCCACACGGGTCTGGGCCCTCCTCTGTCAATCAGTAATCAACTCAGTTCCTCACAGACATTACCACAGGCCAATCTAATCAAGGTAAGTCTTCAGATGAGGTGTCTCTCTCCCAGGTGATACAAGGCTGTGTCAACTTGGCAATAAAAACAAACCAGTACACTCCGTTTCTTTCTTCGTAAAAGTTGTAATGACATTTCTTATTTGTTGAGTGGAGGCACACATGTCTCAGCATGTTTGTGGAGGTCAGGGAACAATTTTGGGAGTCAGGTGTCACCTGCTATCATGTGGGTCCTGAAGATCAAACTCAGGTCATCGGGCTTAGTACCAAGTACCTTTGCTCACTGAGCCCCAAGACCCTGTTTGAAGAAAAAATATATCAGTTCGTACCCCAGACATTTAAAGTAAAGGACTTAGATCAGTAAGGAGGGGAAAAATCGTGATCAATTTCTAATCTTACTTCTGTTCACATACCCAGCGCACAGCAATTAATCGAAAGCCCGTTTCCCATTCCCAAGGAGATCCATGCATCTCCCCAAAACCCTCCTTGTTACTCAGCCTCCCTGGGGTCTGTGGAATGTAGTGTGATCATCCTTTACCTAACAGCTAATATCCAATATAAATGAGTACATATCATGTTTATCTTTCTCGGTCTGGGTTACCAGACTCAGGGAGGTTTTATTTTCCATCCATTGGCTTGAAATTTTCATGATGTCATTTTTTTTAACAGCCAAGTAACACTCCATCATGTAAATGTGCCACATTTTCTTTATCCATTCTTTGTTTGAGGGAAATCTAGGTAGTTTCCAGTTTCTAGCTATTATGAATAAAGTAAAATAGATTTTGAAAATGGACTGGAGGTGTGTGGGGATGGGAACAGGAAGGATCAGCCTGGGGAAGAAAAGATGGAGGGAGTGAATGCGGGGAGAGATGACTGGGATTGGGTAGTCACTTGGGGGGTGATGTGGTAACCTAGTGCAGTGGAAACTTCCTGGAACCTATGGCAGTGGCCTTAATAAGGACTCCTAATAATGGAAGATGTGGAGCCTGAACAGGCCATCTGCTGTAATCATGCAAGGAAACCAACCCAACCACAAATGCTGCTGCCTACAACCTGCCCTATCTGCAAGTATGCTGGGGCGATAGTGGTTCAGAGCTTGTGGAAGTGGGCTATCAATTACTGGTCTAACTTGAGGCTCACACCAAGAGAAGAATTCCATGCCTAACACTGCCTGGATGGCCAGGAACTGGAAGTTGGATGGACCAGAGAGTAATGATATTTTGCTATACTCATAGATTGTTCTCTACCCCAATCGTCATCAGAGAGGCTTCCTCCAGCTGCTGATGGGAGCAGATACAGAGACCCATAGCCAGACATTAAGCAGAGCTCAATGAACCCTGCAGAAGAGGGAGAGCAAGGAAGGACTGTAGTAGCCGGAGGTGTCGAGGATACCAGGAGAACATGGCCCACAGAATCAACAAAACAGGGCTCATAGGTGCTTACGGAGACTGGCGTGACAATCACCAAGTCTGCATCGACCTGAGCTAAGTCCTCTGCATGTTATTGTTGTTTAGCTTGGAGTTTCTGTGGAACTCCAAAAATTAGGAGGAGGACTGTCTCTGTCTCTTTTGCCTGGTCTTGCCTTCTCCTCCTACTTGGTTTCCTCGCCCAAATTTGTGCCTAGTCTTATTATGCATCTTGTTATGCCATGTTGGTTGATATCACTGCGGGGCCTGCTCTTTTCTGAAGGGAAACAGGAGAGGAGTGGATCTGGGGGAGGGGGTGGAGAGAGAAGAACTGGAAGGAATGGAGACTGTGGTCAGGATGTATTCTATTAAAGAAGAATAAATATTTTTTTTTAAAAAAGAAAATATGTGTTAGAAGAAAATCTGGTAAGACTGTGTACCCTTGGAAAGAAGTCTTAAAATCACCGACAGAATGTATAGTAAATATTCCCCAGGGCTTCCCTCCAGAGGTGCAGTGAGAAAGAGTTGAGCTTAGCTGGTCACTCACTAATGATAGTCCTCATAGGCATTGTAGGATGTAGATGTCAAAGAAGGACCCAGGAACCAGGAATGGTGCACATGCCTCTCTAAGCTTAACACCTGGAAGCCAAAGCTGAGAGAGTTGAGGCAAGGCTGAAGCAGACCTGGGCTACATAAGAAGGTTGTGTCTCTAACAACTGCAACAACAACAACAAGATCGAGACTAGACAGTAGTATGTAAGTCAGAGGAGCATCCAACATCTGCAGACCAGATGTCAAGCTTAGGCAGTAAGTCAAAGGTTAATACTCAAGAGAGAAGAAGCAAATACATTTCTGGTCAGTTTGGTTACACAATTGCTCTATGTTTGTCTTTGTTTCATTTTGGAGACAGAGTCTTAGGCAGCAGTTAGAAATAACCTTGAACTCACTGTATAGGCTAGGTTGGCTTCCAACATGTGGCAATCCTCCCTCCTTAGCCTCACCATGTGTAGATTTGTTGTACAATTGTTTAAACGCAGCATGTGATGGTATTAAAAATGTTCACATGACTCAAAACTGCTAGGTGCTCTGCTAAAGGAATCTCAACACTGTCCAGAAATATGTTGGGGTTTGACACTGTGTGGAGACAATTATCACTTTCACAACGATCCCTTGGCTTCTGTCAATAGCAGAACGACAGACTATACAACCTGGGTGTTGACTTCACTTGCATTCTTTCCAATTTTACATTGTTTTGGAATGGTGCCACCTTCTAAGGTGACCCAACTAGCTAGAAAGTATCACAACTTACAAAAAAAGCAGTCTGTTCATTTAAACTGCAAGAAGCTGGATAAAACAGACTCCTTGCAATAAGAGGATTGGATGAGGCAATGTTTTCATCCAAGAAAAAAAAACAGTTTACAGTGACTATGCCATTTTTGAAAATTTCTATCAGTTTATCAAAATTTCATTGCGTTTCTGAGCACCCAGTTTTTAATGCAGGAAAACCTCAGGCCCGGGGAGTCCTGAAGAGACTCTCTTGGTGCTGTTTTGGCAGCCCCTGTGGGAGTGGGCTAAATTAGAAGATGTTCCTGGTTTTCAAGTCTTCATAAGTGGACGCCAAGAGCAGCTATCGCTGTGTGAATGTTCTTAAGAAAGGAATGTTAGTATCAACATGAACAGAATTCCTGCAGCTTTATTAAGTCATATCCCGTGCAGATACTTAGCAAGAAGCTTATTTAGGTTGCTGTAGCTAGGGATATAACAAACATCTGTGGAAAGTTATTCTTTTCATCATGAAGAACAAATTTTGCTCTGTATATAAACTGAGTAGCTCCCCCTTTTGTAAAGAAAGAGCTTACTCTAGCTCAAGTTGGTCTGGAACCCATTATCTCCTGCCTCAGTCACCCGAGTTGTTAGGATTGCAGTTATAAGCCATCATACTTGACCATAAAAAATCTTTTTTTAAAGCTGATTGCATGTGAACCAGATATTGTGATGTATTCTGGTAATCCCAGCCCTTGTGGAGATAAAGAAGGAGAATTCGAAGGTAAAGCCATGCTCAACTACATACTGAGTTTAAGGCCAATCTGGGCTGCTGTATGAGACCCTCTATCAAAATAAATAGCTAGATAACAAAGACAGAAAAGTTAAGATGAATATGCATAAGATTCTTTGCAAATGAGACCATTTTCTATAGGAGGATGATTATCCTTGAGTTTTGGTATTCCTGAGTGTTCTTGAAATCAATTGCCCATAGACACCAAGGGCAAGCATATTTAATTGCTACATGACCTGAGACAAATTACTTCTCTGATCTGAAATGCACTCATCTATGAAAAGAAATACAGGGCAGGTGATGTAGGTAGGAGTTCTACTACTATGCTCTACTAGCATCAGACACAGTGCCAGTCCAGTAGCTTTGTGACTGCAGGAAAAAGAAAGATCCTCGTTCCCACCTTAGCAAGAAGGTGAGTCTCTTTTCTCTCTACTGGCCTGAGGAAGAAAAACACTGATAGCCACAAACCCAGATCACTATTTCAACTAGGATATTGAGGCAGAAACCTGTATTTTCTATAGTGAGGACTATGAGCTTGTGACTGGCCCTAATAGTTGCTACTTCTATGAACTTAAAATGTAGAGTATTGGCAACTCTCAGTAGGCCATGTATCTTGGCTTGAGCCCTTAAACCCACTAGCTCAGAAACCTACTTCTAAATGGAGGAATAAGAGAAGGTAAAAGCTAGCCACAAACATTTTCTGTGACTCTAACTACTCCCAAGTTTGGGGAAGCAGACACATATGATGTGATTTTTATGCCTTCTTGAGACTCCAAAATCAGTTGTGAAAAAACTGGTTTGTAGACATAGAAAGAAAAGTTAACCCTTTGTGCTAGAGGCAAGAACTAAATGCACATTCTGCAGGAGTTGTCAGGAAGGTTTTCACAGACAATAGTGCCTTTGGCTTTGAAATGTGGGTAGGATTAGAACTGGCAGAGAGAAGATGGAGGACTTCTTAGGGAGAGAAGAAATGGCCAAGTAGAGGAATAGGGGGTGGATTACAGATGGTGAAACAGTCTGAGTAAGCACAGGGTGTGTTACAGGCAGCAGTGGGGCTATGGGAGAAAAGGCAGGTTTGTTTCCTTGAATATCACATAAGGTCAGTAGACTCTATCCTCTACGTTATTTTGGCTTTATGAGAAAGGCTCTTACTATGTAGCCCAGGCTGGCCTCAGATCCAGATCTTCTAAACTCCATCTCCAGGTCAGTTGGCACTACCAATGTTTGGTTTGTCCTTTAGGTTCTTAAGGTAAGGGCTGTATAATGGATTCTTTGAACATCCAATCAAAGACATATGTTGGAAAGGAATGGTGTTGAAAATTCATGGTGTTGTACAAAGAAACACAAAAAGCAAAAGTAATTCATCAAGGCAATTTTTGCTTTTGCAGAAGGCATGCAAAGACCCAAACCAGGCAAGTACACCGGGATGGAATTTCACTCAGTTTTTGTTCTAAAAGAGGTGAAAACTGTGTCTCACCGCATTCACTGGTGAGAGCTCAACCTCACAATGTGATATGATTGACTAATTCATAATCAGTTCAAAGGGAGAGGGTCTGATGAGAATCAAATCTCAGGAATGTCTGAAATCCTTGGGCAAACATGCACATATGTATGAGTTTCACAAGACTAGGGACACTTATTTGAACATTGGCCTTTGGTGGGTTAGCCATTTTTTATGGCTTTTGTCAACTTGACACAAACTAGAGTCATTGGGGAAGAGGAAACCTAATTGAGAAGATGCCTCCATCAGATTGGCATGTAAGCAAGTCTGGGATATTTTCTTCATTAATGATCAGAATGGAGAACCCAGCCCACCATGGGCGGTACCGTCCCTGGGTAGGTTCTCCTGGAAAGTATAAGAAAGCAAGCTGAGCCAACCAGTAAATAGCATTCCTCCATGGTCTCTGCATCAAGTCCTACCTTGAGTTCTTGCCTTGGTTTCCCTCAGTGATTGCCAGTGATTGGGACATGGACGCCAAACAAACCTTTCTTTCTAAAACTGCTTTTGTTCATGATGTTTCTCACAGCAATAGAAAGCAAACTAGGACAATAGGAAAGACTTTCTCATGTACATATGGTAGGGCACTAGGTAAAGGATGCGAAATGACCACACCCTTGCCGAAGAGACATGAAATAAGAAAGAAGCTTGCAAATGGGGATCAACTCATGAATTTCATTAATGTAAGGAAGTTATGTTGACAGCAAGGGGGCTTATGATTGTAATGTTATCCCTTGAGAGGCCCAATGCTTCTAGTTGGAGGCCAGTCCAGACTACAGAATGAATTCCAGGGTAGCCTAGGCTACAGAATGAGACCCCTTCTCAAAAATACAAAATAGGACGTTGGGCATGGCAGTGAATTCCTGTTGTCTAGCACTCAGAACTTGGTAGCAGATGGATCAGGAGGTTCAAGGTCATTCTCTACCTCACAGTCTGTTTGAGACCAGCCTGAGCTACGTGAGACTGTCCCAAAACATGAAGTCTGAAGAGAATATAGAATGGCTATAAATCCAAAGTGGACTTCTTATCCATTTCTTATAAATTAGACATGTTCTTAAATATTAAAGATTCTTTCCAGGTTCAGTAGAAAGACATACTGAGACTGATTCTAGGTGATCATCTCCTTTGCAGTTTTATGGCATGGTCTTGTGGGACTCCTGGCAGAGGGAGCAGGGACTGTTGCCTGCTCCTGGAACCCTTCCCTCGTGCTGTGTTACTGCATCCAGCCTTATTAGGAGAGGAGGTACCTAGTTTTGCTGCAACTTTATATGCCGTGGCTGCCTGATATATGTGGGAGACCTGGACTTTTTCTGAAGGGAAGGAAGAAGGAGTGGATGGGAGGGGGGTTGGGGGAGGAGAGGAGGAATGGAGCAGAGACTATGCTCAGGCTGGGAAAAATCAATTAACTGATTAATTAATAAAAAGAAAACAAAACTTCAACTAGTAACAGCTGGGGGAAGTTGGACTATGACGTGGAGCCAGCAGAAACCCAAAGAACAAAGGGAAATCTTTGCGTTTATAGACTTTAAGGGCAGGGTCTCTGAACTTGGCCAATGAGTGAAGGTACTAAATAGGATAACATGGCCATAATTTAGGTAAATAATCCTATTGACCCACCCTATATTTGGGCTGCCACGTGTCAGGAGTTTTGCAGCTCAGGGAAGGTACTGGCTGATCCCCTCTACAGGGGAAGCCTCTGTGGATCTAACAGATGTATAAAAAGAGGGGAACCTCCTCTGGGAGCCTTGTTAGTGTGCAGGTTCAGATGCAGGCATCTAGCAGAGGAGGGGGAGGTCTGCATCTGCCTTTCTAGCTAAATAAATTACTTTCACCTTGGTAACAATGAAATTTCAGCATGTATAACTCCGTTTTGATTTTTTGCCTTCTCTGTTTAAGGAGCTTAGTTGAAAACAATGGCTTCCTGCAATATTTAATCTACAGAATTGTCAATCTAGTCATATAAAAGAGAAGCTGTGAGCCAGTCACTAAGACAAGAAACACGATATTTGCCACTTATCTAGAAAAATGGGAAAGGGGGATAAGTTACTTGTTTGCAATGATCTTTAACATAGCATCTTAGCCCAGAATTAACAGCAATGAAATACAGTTCATTACAAGCATTAGTTCCTTAGCCAGGCAGTGTTGGCTCACACTTTTAATCCCAGTACTCAAGAGGCCAAGGCAGGATCTCTGTGAGTTTGAGACTAGCCTGGTCTACAGAGCGAGTTCCAGGACAACCAGGGCTACACAGTGAGACCCTGTCTCAAAAAGTCAACAAAAAAGTATTAGTCTCTCTTCTCTCTTTATGGAGAAGCAAATAAAGGGTACAGAAGGAGGCTTATCACCCACCAGAAGTCATCCTGCAATACACAGTGAGTTCCAAGCCATCCTCAGTTATATTGTTAGAATCCAGAAATAGTGTAGGAGCAGTGAATTGAGGAACAGGTAGAGGGAAGGTGGAGAGGAAGAATTGGGAGGAGGGGGAGGAGAATTTTGCTTGGGATGTAAAAACAAATAATTATAATAATAATAATAATAGTAAAATACAAGAGGTGTTGAATGTGGTGGCATGTGCCTTTAACCTCAGCACTTGGCAGAAGAGGCAGCCAGATCTCTGTGAGTTTGATGCCAACCTGGTCTACAGAGTGAGCAGAGAGAGAAAAGTAAAAAAGAAATGTCCTTTCAACAGAGTATAGAGTCCCTCTCTTCTATGGAAATGTGAGCACTGGGTTTATAAGGGTCTCTTGCAACAAAAGCAATGGACCTTTCAAAGAAAAATGACAAATTTTAAATAAAATTTCTGGGGCTGGGGAAATGGTGAAAGTGATTGCCCCACAACCTAATGGTGTTCGGTATCCAGAACTCACAGTAAGAGAAAACCGAGTGCCAAAAGTTGTCATCTGATCTTTCCATGGCACAGTTCTGTGCACACAAATATAATAATAAACAATAATAATAATAACAACATATCAGACTCTCTGGCGTATGAGGATGAGGAAAATGGCATGTGCAGTCAGGAAATGTCCAGGCCTGACTCTGCCACTTGCTCATTTTTGCCTCTTGGGAAACATATGTCAAATTAAGTTTTTGGATCCACTGAAAAATGGTTCAGTTTTGTATCATAAACCACCTCCTTCCCAATTTCTTCTTATTTCTATTTGGTTAGAAAAGTTATGTGGGCAAAGCCTATTTCTATTTCCTGCCTATATATGCTTACCATCTTGTCTTGAGTAATGCAGAGTTGTTGAAAATTTAAAATACACTTCTGGATATGTAAAAGTGTATGTCATCACTGGTTTAAATAAAAGAATTACTGGCAAAAATAATAATAATAACGTACGAGATAAAAATGAAGGAGTAAAAATAAATATAATTTCTAGAAGCAGATGATCCTCTAGACTAGAAGTCCCCATGTAAGCAATACCATTCTTCATTTAAAGCATGTTTTGCTTCTTAGTAGCCAAGTGAAGGGAAAAATTAACTTGACTCTGACACTTAAGAGAAACTGAGGAGGGTGTCGACACAGATGCTACAAGACTACTGCAGTTGCATGTGCTGTCACGTGCCTGTCACATTGGCTGAGGCAGGGAGATCTCAAAATCCAGGTCAGCTGGAGATACAGGGTGAGGTCCTGTCTCAAAGAAAAGAAAAGAAAACAGGACCACTTACTCCCAGAAGTATGTAAAAAGACTCTTTAGATTAGATACCAATGAGCTTATTGTTTAAAGGGGGGTTGAGACAGGGTCTCAAGTAGTCCAGGCTTCCCTCCAACTTATTATATAGCTGACATAATAGCCCTGGGCTCCTTATCCTCTTGTCTGTGCCTTCCTGATGCTGAGCCACATATGTAACCATTCCTGGCTTAACTGTTACTGTTGTTGGTCTCAAAAGATATGTATCCAAGCAAAACCTGTTGTATGGGCTTGTGGTAATACCCACTCTTCACTGTATGCCATTTTGAAATTGGAATTTACTTAACAATGTGCGTATATTCTTTGCAGGTTTGTAAGTTTTCTTTTGTTTAGTTTTGAGATAGTCTTGCCTCGTGGAACCCAAGCTCTCCTCAACTCTTTGTTTATAGGTGTGTGCAATCATGGCTAGCTATTTCTTTTTATTTTTAAGAAAGCTCTGTTTAAAAATAATTATAGTTACAGGAATCAAAGTTGATTTCTATTTGTTCTGATTTTCTATAGGTATATATTGATTTTGGGACAGGATTCCATGTATCTCAGGCTGGCCTGAAACTTGCTGCACAGATAAAGATGACCTTCAGTGTCCGATACTCCTGCCTCCCCGTCCAGCACACTTGATTACAGGTGTGTACCACCACACCATATTTGTGCTGTGTAGGTGCTGACAACAAATCCTAGTCCCCTATGAGAGCAGAAAGTACTCTTGTCCACTGAGCTATCTCTCCATTCTCTCTCCTCCTTTTTTGGAGACAGAGTTCACTGAGTTGCTCAGACCTGCCTAGAATCCATTCTGTAGCCCATGTAGGACTTGAACGTTCATTCTTCCAGTCCCAGTCTCCCAAGACCTTCTAGTCCTGCTCCACCAGACCTATCTCAAAATGGATTTTAATTGAATAAAAAGAGACTTACAAAGAAATATTGTAGTTAGAAACATGTGTGTGTGTGCATGAAAGCTTTCGCACATTGCTTATGAATGACATTTTTATAAATACAGAATATTCTGGAATAATCTGTTATTGGTGCCACTCTTCAGGAATGATATGCTAGAAAAAGTTCCTCTCTAAAGAAGTAAATTTTTTTTTAAAAAATATTTACTTCACATTATTTTATGTCCATTTGGTGTGAAGGTGTCCGATTCCCCGGAACTGGAGTTACAGGCAGCTGTGAGCTGCCATGTGGGTACTGGGAATTGAACCTGGGTCCTCTGGGAGATCAGCCAGTGCTGCTAACTGCTGAGCCTTCTCTCCAGCCCCATTGACTAGATCTTTATATCCTCACATACCTGTGTAGATGTGAAATTCTATGACACGGGGAAATGAAGGATATTGATGGACTAAGTCTGGTCACGTGATAAGCGTGAGACAGGGAAGTTACCCTGACCCATTCAGGATTACTCAGTGCAATTCTAAAGGTCCTTAAGTGATAGGGAAGCACAGAAGCAGGGTCAGAGCCAGATAAAGATCTGAAGATGCTGCATAGAAAGAGGTCTTGACTGAAGAGTGAAAGTGATGAAGAATCAGAAAGGCAAGAGCACAGATTCTCCCCTGGAGCCTCCAGAAGCAACTCCTCTTTGCTGCCCTATTGATTTTATCCCAGTGACACAGATTTGGGACTCTGACTCTCCAACTGTCAATAACAAACCTGTGCTTTCAGCCTCTGAATTTGTGGTCATGTGTAACAGTAACATCATGTAACTAAATGAAAGAGGAATGAATCTAAGAGAATTTGCTGGAACACTTGTGTGTATGATACAGTCTTCTGTAGCAAAGGACAGCCTTGAACTCTTGATCCTCCTGTCTCTGCCTCCTGAGTGTGGTGCTTTCATCAACACATCCAACTCTCTCTGGAAAGCACAAACTCGGTCACAGACCAAGTCTCAAAAGACAGAAGAATATTGAAATAGCCCTGTGTATCTTATCAGACCACCACACTAGTGACTTTTCATTACACCTAAGGGCTCTAGAAGAAAAAGAAGCAAACACACACAAGAGGAGTAGATGGCAGGAAATAATCAAATTGAGGGCTGAAGTCAGTAACATAGAAACAAAGAGAATAAACAATGAAACAAAAAATTGGTTCGTTGAAATAAATAAGATAGACAAACCTTTATCCAAATTCCCAAACTGGTAAAATCAGAAATGAAGAGGGACATTACAGACACTGAGAAAATCCATAGAATCATTAGGTCATACTTCAAAAACCTGTACTCCACATAATTGGAAAACCTAAAAGAATGGACAAAGTTATTGACAGATTCCACATACACAAATTAAATCAAGATCATATAAACAGTTTAAACAGACCTATTATCCATAAGGAATTTGAAGCAGTCATTAAAAGTCTTTCCAACCAAACAATATTTTAACAATAGTGTGTAAAGTTGGTGATACTGTTCAGCAAGTAAAATGTTTGCCATGCAAACATAAGGTCAGATCACCAGAACTCACTCAAATACAAGTTAAGTGTGGTGGCCTGCTTATAATCCCAGTGCTTTGCATATGGAGGCCATATCCTCAGAGCAATCTAGTTAGCTAGATTAACCAATTGAGATCTAAGTTTAAATATATATATTGCAATTGAGCATGAGCAATTGAGGAAGACACAACAGCCTCTGGCCTCAACAAACATGCACACACACATGTGCATGAACATACACATGCATGTATGTAAACACACATACACACATGCAAAAAGAAGAGTCTAAATTGAAAAGCGCATACATACCAAAGAAAGTTGCATATGTCGATGAGAGCCTGTAATACTACATTCAGTAGGGCTGGAGAGATGGCTCAGAGGTTAAGAGCATTGTCTGCTCTTCCAAAGGTCCTGAGTTCAATTCCCGGCAACCACATGTTGGCTCACAACCATCTGTAATGGGATCTGGTGCCCTCTTTGGCCTGCAGGCATGCACACAGACAGAATATTGTATACATAATAAATAAATAAATATAAAAAATACTACATTCAGTAGGCAGAGACAAAGGATCAGGAGTTCAAGGCGACCCTTTGCTACAGAAGACCCTGTATCAAACAATCATTTCATCGAAACATCTTACTCTGTTTGAAGAGAAAAAAAAAATAAGTTACAAAGTTACAAAGTCAAAATTCAAGTGATGACTGTATATGTATAATTTCAATAAACGCCTGGAGGAGAGAGAGAGAGAGAGAGAGAGAGAGAGAGAGAGAGAGAGAGAGAGAAAGTGGGGGTAATAAAGTGGGGGTAGGTTCTTAGGTCCTGGTTATGGTGACCCTAGAGCTGAAAGTGAAGGTCCTGGTTACAGTGGCCCTAGAGCTAAAAGTGAGGGTCCTGGTTACGGTGGCACTAGTATGAAAGTGGAGGTCTTGGTTGCAGTGACCCTAGAGCTGAAAGTAGAGGTCCTGGTTATGGTGGCCCTAAAATTGAAAGTGGAGGTCCTGGTTTTTGTGACCCTAGAGCTGAAAGTGTGGACATCACAGAAGCAGAAAAGGCTTGGCCTGAACTTAAAGTGGAGATCTCTATCCCCTAGGGGGAGATATTCTAATATCTCCCCAACATACATATGTTATACACACACAGACGCACACATATATACACATATGCAAATAAACACACATACCATGTATATGTGCAACCTATCTATGCATAAACAAATGTGTTATGATCCTCTCTCTAGCTTTCCCCAAAGAGATGTTTAGCCATTTACCAGGGAGCCTGTGCACCAAAGGGAAGAAAGTCACATTGTTTGGCGTGGGTAAAGCACTGGTTGAAAGCTGACAGACCCCTGCCCTGACAGTGTCACCCTGAAGTGCCACTTAAAATAAGAGTCTATAGATGTTTGTGCTTTGCTGAGGGCCTGTTTCACCACAGCCTGCTGCTTCCTGTCCTGACAATGTTTGTCTCTAATTCTGGAATGTGTAATTGGAATACACACACACACACACACACACACACACACAGAGAGAGAGAGAGAGAGAGAGAGAGAGAGAGAGAGAGAGAGAGAGAGAGAGAGAGACAGATGCATCTACACATGCTCAGAAACTTTCAGAATTCTTCCACAATTTGGCAATGTTGTGTGTGCCGTGTGCATGAGAGTACACACGTATGGCACTGTGAAGCAAGGCATGTGTGCAGCACAGCTCTGTGGAGTGGTTCTGTCCACCTTTCATGGTTTCTGAGGTCACTGGGCTTGTGAGGCAGATGGCCTCACCCCCTGAGCTGTCTTGTCAGCATCCCCACACTGGTACCCCGCCCTGTAAGAGCCACTACAGTACAGGGTCAGTAAACCAAGTGTCACTGTATTTCACAGGACAATCACTTTGTCTCAAACCACTAGTCTCACAGTACACGGATTGAAATCCCCATTCAAAATGTCTTCATGGCTATGGAGAGAACCCAGTGGTAGAGTGCTTGCTGAGAATGTAGGAGGCACTCAAATTGAACAAAACGTGGCATAAAAATCATGGTGGCGCATACCTGTAATCCCAGCACTCAATAAGTGGAGGCAGGCTTATCAGATGTTCAAGACCATTTCCAGTGCTGTAGCAAGTTCAAGGTTAGCCTGAGACTCCAGTAAACCTGTGTCAATATTGACTTAAACGTAGGTGCTATCTGATTCTGCAGCCTCTGTGTGGACCTGTGAGGTCGTCCGTCTCTTTATTTCACAAATGTGCTGGTTTCAGAGAAGCATGTGGGAAAGCATCAATGTCAGCTTCTCATGGACACTACTGATATACAATGCCTTTTTGCTCCAGGTGTTCTCTATTCTATGTATAAAGACTAAATCAGACCTTGCTTCTTCAATGTACCCCCCAAATAAAGCCAGAAGCTGAAAGCAAGGAGAAAAAGACTCTTCTGAGTGCAGATCCTTAGAAAAGCAGCTGACTGTGTGTGGATCCTCAGAAAGTCTTTACTGATGTCTTGGTGTGCTAAAGTCATTCTAAAGCCATGACAATCTCCTGAGAATTGCCCTGCTGATGCCCTTTTTCTCACTCAATCCCCCTTGCAGTAATAACAGGATTTTGTGTGTGCAGGCAGCAGCTGTACCCACATCAATAGAACACTGACAGACTTCTAACCAGGATCTCAGCAAAAACGTAGTCACTATACACTCAGCAAGCAATGCAAGTGGGTTTGATAGGAAAGGGGTTTTTAGGAAAGAAAGGATGAGAAGAGCTGAGTAAACTGGGAGGCTCACCGCAGGAAGGTCCTGTAGACAGACACTAACACCTGACTCAGTGAAATACTCCAGGGGCCTAAAGCCATTATGTCTGAAACAGGGAATCTTCACTGCATACTATAATCCTTGATGCTGCCGATATATTAAACTAGGTCATAAGCCTGCATGTTCTCCACCTGTCCTTCATAGCAAGGGGACACAGCTATGCAGGAAGAACTTGCTGCATGCTTGCTGCCACTCCAGTCTGCAGGATCAGAACACCCGTCCACAACTGAGATCTACAGCGAACACACGTCGGTTCATTTAGAGATTGACTATGCTAGGACTTTTATGCTATAATCTGAATATGTCCCCAATATGAGGATTGGTCCCAGAATGCAAGACTGAGATAGGAGGAGTCTCTGAAGAGGTGGAGCCTAAGGAGAGATGGTTAGGTCACAAGGGGAAGGATTGGCTGTTCTCATGGAACTCCATTTTCATGAGGGCAGGCTGTTAAGAAGGGACAGTCCTTGATGGTGGCGGTGGCACACGCCTTTAATCCCAGCATTCAGAAATCTGAGGCAGGTAGATCTCTGAGTTCAAAGCCAGCCTAGCCTACAGAGTGAGTTCAAGGAGAGCTAGAGCTACACAGGGAACCCTGTTTTGAAAACACCCCTCCCCTCCAAAACAAACAAACAAACAAAAGAGGCAGTCCTTCTAGGGAGCTAAGGCTGAGTTTGCTGTAAGCTGAGAGCAAGAGGGGAGAGAGAATAGGAAGGAAGGAAGGAAGGAAGGAAGGAAGGAAGGGAGGGAGGGAGGGAGGGAGGGAGGGAGGGAGGGAGGGAGGGAGGGAGGGAAGGAGGGAGGAAGGAAGGGTGAGTGAACTATTTCCTTGCTCTTGGTCTTGAGTTTGCTGTAAGCTGAGAGCAAGAGGGGAGAGAGAATAGGAAGGAAGGAAGGAAGGAAGGAAGGGAGGGAGGGAGGGAGGGAGGGAGGGAGGGAGGGAGGGAGGGAGGGAAGGAGGGAGGAAGGAAGGGTGAGTGAACTATTTCCTTGCTCTTGGTCTCAGAGTGTTTTCTTGCTAGTGAGCCTCCCTTGCCGCCATCCACCAGGTGATACAGAGAAGACCCCTCAGTAGAGGAAAGTGCTAGCCCTGTGTCCTTGAATAGACTGTGAGCTAAATCTCTTTTCCGAGAAAATACCCTGTTCTCGGGTGCATAATTAAACAGACCGCTGCTGCACAATGCCCCTGCCCAAACCCAGATTTGCTACCATGGGGTAGTAAATAATGATATATTACTGGTTTATTTGTTTTTTAAATTCATCTTGTTATTTTGTGTCTAGGGTGTTTTGCCTACATACATATGCATGAGTCATGTGTGTGCAGCGCCCTAGGAAGCTAGAAGAGGGCACTGGATTCCCTGGGACTGGACTCACAGACTGGTACAGCAGCCATGAGGGTGCTGGGGGCAGCACTGCGTGATCTCTCTAGTCCCTTGTGATGAGACAAGGTTTTGGTATGCTATTTGAGATCCTCGTGGCTCAGCCTCCTATGAGCTGAGATTACAGGCACTGATCACCATGTTCAGCAAAATGTTTTATTATTTTTAAGTCACACTTTTACTTTCTTTGTATGTATATGTGTGGGTGTACACGAGCCATGGAATGACTATAGAGGTCAGAGGACAACTTGTGAGAGTCACTTTCTCCTTCTACCATGGAGTCCCTAGTATGAAACTCAGGTCACCAGACATGGTAGCATGCGTCTTTACCTACTGAGCTGTCTTGCCAGCACCTTCATTTAATTGTTTTTTATTTTAATCGTTTTAGATTTTTATGTGTATGTTTTGCCTACATGTATGTTTGTGCACCACAGGCATGCCTGGTGCCTGAAGTGTTCAGAAGAGGGTACTGGAATCCCTGGGACTGGAGTTAAGGATGGTTGTTAGCTGCTGTGTGGATGCTGGGAACCAAACCCAGGCTCTACAAGAACAATAAATACTCTTAACCACTAAGCTGTCTCTGCAGCAACAACCCTCATCTTTAAAATAAAACAAACAAAACCCAGGATTTTGAAGTTGATACAAAGCCAAGGATGAACCTGAACTTCTGTTCCTCTTGCCTCTATCACCAGGTTTCCAGGATTGTTGGTGTGCACCACCAGGCCCTGATACTTGTTTTTAATGCTGGGTTGAATCCAGGCTTCCTGTATGCTAGTCCAAGACTCTATCTACCGCACTGCATCTCTAGCTCCTGTGTCCTGATGAAGGAAAGCTCACATCAACCTTCTAATGGGTTGAATGTGGTATATATTTTCACTGACAAGAGTGGTGTGGCCTCGGAGTGACATATGAGCTCATGGCAGTTCAACACTTCCCCTACTAACACACAAAGCACAGAGAAGAGTTTCAGGAATCCTCGGATTCTTGACCTCTGTTCAACTACCTCAGCTGCTTATGAGTTGTGAAACAGGACGTTCCTATCTTTGACCTTTCTTCTCCAACATCATCTCCTGGGAAAGCAGCACTGAGAAAGAGAACTGGAGGAGAGGGGCCGGTAGATACAACCTAGTTCATCTAGGATTGCAGTCTGTGCACAAACAACTGAAACACAGAAACTTTAATTGCCCAAGTGAAAGTACTGGCATTGGTTTTGTCTCAATTTTAAGATCAAAGAACTGTGACCTAAACTGTATGGTTGTTCTCTTAAGTCTCAAGAGGCCTATGGCCAGGTATAATGGCACAAACTTTTAAGTCCCGCACTCGGGCTGAGGCAAATGATCTTTTTAAGTTTAAAACTATCCTGGCCTACACTGCAAGTTTTATGCCAGCCAGAGATACATACCTAGACTGTCCAAAAGGGGGGGGGGGGCTCAAGTGGAAGTGAAGGAACTGTCAAGTTCAGAAAACTCCCTGCCCAGTGGTGGTGCACACCTCTAATCCCAACACTCAGGAGGTAGAAACAGGCTGATCTTTGATTTCCAGGTCAGCCTGGTTGACAGAGTGAGTTCTTGGACAGTCAGGGCTACACAGAGAAATCCTGTCTTGAAACAGAGAAGAAGGAAGGAAGGAAGGAAGGAAGGAAGGAAGGAAGGAAGGAAGGAAGGAAGGAAAGAAAAAAGAAAACTCCCTGGCATGTAGAGGGTAGACAGAGAAGAAGGAAGAAAGGAAGGAAGGAAGGAAGGAAGGAAAGAAGGAAGAAAACTCCCTGGCACATAGAGGGTAGACAATCTAGGCACACCTGGAGACACACACACACACACACAGATACACACAGATAGACACACACACAGACACACATACACACAGATATACACAGACACACACATATACACAAATACACACATACAGACACACATACACACAGACACACACAGATATACAGACACACACAGAGACACACATACACACAGACAGACACATGCATTCAGATACACACACACAATCACTTACTAAACGGTACTGTTTTAGAGCAATGCAGAGAGATCAGACAATTACATTCAATGACAAAAGATAAACATGATGTTTAACAACACCAAAGTCTGTGGGGTTTGTAGACTCAGCACCCAGGGAGCCAAGAAGGAAATGAGTGGCTCGAACATCACTGTGGCACACGTGACAATGATAGTGGGTGGGCAGGATCCCGCTCCAACCTACTGTACTGCTGTGTAGGAATGTGGGTCCAGTGCTATAACTGAGTTCTCAAGAAGATGGTTATGGGGCCTGGAGATGGCTCAGTGGTTAAGAGCACTGACTGTTGTTCTTCCAGAGGACCTGGATCAGTTCTCAGAACCCACATGGGAGCTCACAACTGTCTGTAACTCTGGGCACCTTCACACAGAAACACATGCAGGCAAGACACCATTGCACATAAAAATAAACTATTTTTTAAAAAAAAACTGTTTGTGTGTGTGTGTGTGTGTGTGTGTGTGTGTGTGTGTGTGTGTGAACTGCAGGAGATCAAACCTCAGGCCTTGCCTAAAGCAAGCAAGAGCTCTGCAATGGAGCAGTATCCTGAAAAAAACATTGTAGTTATTCAATGTGAATTTTATTATAAAAAGTTTAAGAAGGGGATTTAAGAAGCTACACAGAGGTGCTGTGTGAACTGATTATCTGGGTTCTCATCCAGTACGAGCCTCACCACTTGCTACACACACCTTAAAATGCTTAGAGTTCCCCAGGACACTCAACGGTATCAATAAAAGTGACCCTTAGAAAAAAAAATAAATAAATAAATAAAAAGTGACCCTTAGAAACAGGGTCTAACATGGCATGTGGAGTGTCAGTGCTTAGTGGGCAGGGACACCATGGGCTGGCAAATACTAGAAAATGATGGCAACAGATACAATCAGTGTGAAAACAAACGGGATAAAAGCTCTCATTAAAACTGAGGTGCCAGGGACTAGGGAGACATTTCCGTTAGTGAAGCACCTGCTGTCCAAGAAGACCTGAGTTCGGGTCCCCAGCTCTGCGTAAATTCCAAGTGTAGTGAATCTGTGACCCCAGTATTGGGGCACAGGGGCAGGAGGATCCCCAAACTCACTGGCCAGGCAGTGTGGCCAAGCAGTGAGCTCCATGTTCAGAAAGTCCGCGACTCTCAAGTAGGGTAGAGAGACTAAAGAAATGTCTGATATTAGCTTGTGGTCTGCACAAGTAGGAACACATGCAGTCACATGAGTGCACACACATGCACACACAAGCACACACTTGTACATACACGTGTGAGTGCACATACACATGCACACACATACACTCATGCTCACACATGCACACTTTAAGTGATATGCAAGCATCTACCAAAGAAACATACTGGTGCATGACAATGAACTGAAACCACCAGTGCAGTAAAATAGCACTTTAAAAGATCGTTAATGTAGAAACTCTAATGTAAAAAGATTCATTCCCTTTTTTTTACTTAGGATCCAGATAAAAACAAATACCTAATTTAGCTGAACATTTTTTTTTAAAAAAAAATCTATCAGTGTTTATAACCTTAAAATCTTACCCAAACTAGCATGTTCGGGTTTACATAAATACATATTCATACATTTTTAATTCCCAGAAGTGCAGGCACGAGCCTGTGGGGAGCACGGCTGCCCAGGCCCACTGTTTACCACTCCCTACTGTCTGACTGCTGGAGGCAAACAGGGCTCGGACCCATGCACAGATCTTAACTTTTACCCTGGATCTCACAAGGAAATCTCTGCCTTTGTTCAAAACATTTGAACAAATTCACCTCTGAACTAACAGAGATTTGCTAACAGACACTTGGCACAAAAGGGATGAGAAAAAAACATTCTTAAAGTCTCTCAGGCTGCTTGTCATCTGGACACAAATAAGTCAGCATACATGGTGTTCAGCAGGTAGAGTTCAGGCTGAGCTGTCACTCCCAGGTGACACTGAGGACAAAACCATAGGAGAGAATTAGTGTGACTTTCAAGGAGTCACATGGTAAACTCAGTTTAGTCCCTTTTCTCAGTACTTCTGTGTTTTATTTCAGACTAGAAAGTGGGGGGCTGGAGAAATGGCTTAGGGGTTAAGAGCATTTTCTGCTCTTCCAGAGAATCTAGGTTCAATTCCCAACATCCACATGGCAGCTCACACTGTCTGTAAGTTCCACGGGAAGCAACACCCTCACAAGGCATACATGCAGGCAAAACACCAAGGCACATAAAATAAAATTTAAAAGAAGAAAAGAAAATGGCTTATGTGTATATGAGGTTGTTTAAATTCAAGGACAATTTTAATTTTAGATTTTTATTTTATGTGCATGAGTGTGTCTTACCTTCATGTATGTAGTGTGCCTGTGTGTCTGGTATACATGGAAGTCAGAAGGCACTGGATCCCCTGGACTGGGTCCCCTGCATGAGCAGGTGTTCTTCACCACTTAACCATGGTTCCCAGCTCATGAAAAACAATTCTATTAGAGGTTCAAAAACAAACTCTAGGGCAGACAAGCTGAGCAGGAGATGGAAGATAAAAGCCAGTGTGGAGGTCGTCCATGTATACACAGCAGTCAGGCAGCCAGGGGCAGAGGGGGTACTTTAGAGAAAGGCAGAGCCCAGAATGTCAGGGAAAGCATGCACACACACGTGGAAAGGCGAAGTTTCTCATGTATGTGTTTTGTAGCTGCCTATTAATAGTTCCTAATATTTCATACTGGAGCTGAAAGAGTAAGGATATAGACAGTGCCAAGTGCACCTAGGGACAGAGCCTCGTTGACGCGCACTGTAATAGGAACGGTGGGCCGCTTCCCGCTGCCTGCCTGGCTAGCTTTACCCGAAATAATTACACGGAAACTGTATTCTTTTAATCACTGCTTGGCCCATTGTATCTAGCCTCTTATTGGCTAACTCTTACATATTGATTCAACCCATTTCTAATAATCTGTATATCACCATGAGGTCGGGGCTTACCAGGAGAGATTCAGCATGTCTGACCTTGCAGCTCCATGGCAGCTCTCAGTCTGCCCTTCTTCCCAGCATTAAGTTCTGTCTACCCTGCCTATCTATGTTCTGACCTATCAGGCCAAGCAGTTTCTTTATTAATTAACCAATGAAAGCAACAGATAGATAGAAGACTCTCCTACATCATTTCCCCCTTTTCTGTTTAAACAAAAAGGAAGGCTTTAATCTTAACACAGTAAAACTACATCTAACAAAACTGTTATAAAGCAAGAATTACAGTTACAATATTTATATCTATTTTATCTTTTATCATAACTAAGAAAAGCTATAACTATGACTAACCATTCTTCAACTCCATCAAAGACTCCAGAAGGATATAATATTACCTAAGCAAACAAGAAATAAGCAACTTCCAAACTCTAGAAATGACAGAGACATCTCGCTGCCTGTACAGTCACCCAAAGTTCTTTTGTACCACTGGGGCATCCATCTTCAGCCTACAGGCCCATAATATCCAGCAGACATTTTCATGAAGCAGGAAAATTCAAAGACAGTTCAGTCGCTTTTTGCTGTGTCCTGCAGAATGTCTCGTAGACTCTTTCATAAATCAGGAACCCTGAAAGACCATATCACCCTTAGGCAAGTTCAGCAGTCCTCTCTCTGTGAGTTCTTTGTGTCCAGTTTATGCAACAGTCCAGGCAAGAGCAGTTTCTTGCCCAAATGGCTAACCAACTCCATAAGGAGCCTCTTCGATGCCCATCTTCCTCTTGAAGTAGATTGGTGCTGCCAGGAGCAGACATGTCTCACTGTCATGAACAGCCCTAAGTTATTAAAACATTAAATGCCATATTCTGTAGTTTTTGAAAGATATTAAGAATGCTATCTAACTGAAATATATCTCTATATAATCTAAAAATTCTAACATGACTACAAACTTGACTATTATCAATGATTGTCCATTAACAACCTATATTTCCTAATTATACTTTACATTTTTAAAATGAACTACACAATCACAGTGTCTTAATCAATATCAGAAATACATATTCACATAACAAAATTGACCTTAAAATCCATACCAATGCAAATTATTTATATCTATATCATATCCCCCTTTAAATGTCAAAGAACATTTATAGACAATATTTGGGAATATGGGCACAGTTATTTCTCTCCAAACTTCTTCCTGCTGTATAAGGGCGTTGTTAATCAGGTCTTTTAAGGTGTATCCTGTGTGAATTAAATTTTTGAGGATGTTCATAGCAACCTTTTAGGAGGGCGTGTTCTGTCATCATTGGGAGAGAAGCAATCCACAGGGTCTCATCCTCTGTGAAAACAGAAGAAGGACCTCCTTTCCAAAGTATCTTATTCTTAGACCCAAATCCTGAAGTCAAGATACCTTTAGAACATATATGTTGGATCAGCTTAGCAGCCCACACAATGAAATGTCTCTCTGTATTTAGCTCCTTCACAGTCAAAAATTTTAAAGAAAACACAATAATACACAGAATCCAGGCTCTCTGAGAATTTTCCATTTTTAAGTGGTTTATTTTTCTTTATTTCTTTTAATCTATAACTATCTGTACTCTGTCTCTTTAAAGACTTTACCATTTTTCTTTAAGGCATTAACGTTATTCTCTATATTCCTTTTCTTTTCTCTCCCAAGCCTACATACACTCATCCAACACTGTGACCCATTTAGAGGTCTTTTAAATCTGAATCTGTCCTATTGTGAATCTGTAATTTTTTACTGTCTAGGAGCATTTTTCCTTTGCAGTTTTAAATCACTAAACATTTAAGAATCTAAGTTGTGACATTCCTAGGTCAAAAACAGGTACTGCCTGCTTGCCCCACCCAGCCCAACATGGTGGAGCCGCTTGTACCTCTGAGCCTTGCACATTGCACTGCTAGCATGCGGAGGTGCTTGTGCCTCTGAGCCGCAGCACACAATGACCCCCTTTCAGGCACACAGTGAGTCTTGTTGCCATCAAACAAATCATAGCACTTTACTCCAAATGCTCCATTCAAAAGATCTGTCTCCCACAGGAGCCAGACAGAGATCGTGATGGCGGCACAGCCCAGAAACTGGTATTTCAAAACTGTCACTTTCTAGTAGACCTGATCCTGCTGTCTACCCAGGCAGGAAGAGCCGAGCCATGGGCATGGTCACAGCTACTTTGTTCCCGACCCCAAGTGGGCATAGAAACGTCCAGGCCCAGAAATGCTCGATAGCTGGAGATTGCACTGGCCGCAGGGCCCAGGAAGCTGCGCTTTAAAACGGTGCAGCTTTTTTTTCTGTTGCTAATGCTGAAACAGGAAATCTCTCTATGGCACGTCCTAGCAAACAGCAAAAGGCTGTGTTAAACTCTCTTTCCCTTATTTTTAAGCCCTCTCAGGTTTTTAAGTGGATTTAGTCACCACATTGGGCGCCACTCTGTTGCAAATGGAGCGGCGGGCTGCGTTTCCACCGCCAGGCTCATGTCTAGCTTACCCTCAAAATAATTACATAGAAACTGTATTCTTTTAATCACTGCATGGCCCATTATATCTAGCCTCTTATTGGCTAACTCTTACATATTGATTCAACCAATTTCTATTAATCTGTATATCACCACGAGGTCATGACTTACTGGGAGAGATTCAGCATGTCTGACCTGGGAGCTTCATGGTGGTGACTCTCTCTGACCCTGCTTTCTTCCTCCCAGAATTCAGTTCTGTCTTCACTGCCTATCTATGTTCTGACCTATCAGGCCAAGCTGTTTCTTTATTAATTAACCAATGAAAGCAACACATAGATAGAAGACCCTCCTACATTAGCTCAACCCCCCCCCCCCCCCCCCGTCTGCACTCTATGTGCTAGAATCCAGTACATGAGCTTCGGGAAAGGAGCTGGAGGTTGAGGAAACATACAGAGAGACAGACAGACACACAGACCTCCAATCACTGGTACAAAAGCCCTCCTTTAATAGCACCATAGAGGCTTAAATACCATGCAGTCAATGGCCAACAGGTGAAAATCTCATCCTCTGATCCTCTAGGCAAGGCACAGCTTTTAGTAACTTTAATTAGAAAGCTCTAGCAGGGAAGAGCAGCTGAAGGCCAGGACTTCAATTGGTCCCAACACCTCGGGACTTGACCGTAGGATACAATAACCAAATACAGAGCACCTCTGTCTCAGCACTGTGTACTGGAAATCAGACTTCAAATGATCTAATCTCTGAGCCCTGTAATTCTGATCCTAATAATATCATCTGACACTTGAGAAAACCCTCCCATTAAAAGAACGAAAGTATACTGAGAAAGGGGTAACCTATGGGTCCCCAGTGTTTGTCATATTGAATCAGGAATCTCAGCTGTCTTCATGTCATGTACTTTCTGAATTTTTAAAGCAGGCATGCAATTCAGGCTAGCTTCAAAAATACTCTAGAGCTTAGGATGATCTTGACTCGATAGGAGCCCCCACCTCCCAGGTCCTAGGATTATACTAGTTTATAACCATGCCCCACCCTCAACTGTTTTAAAAATGTATTTCCAGTTGGGTGATGGTGGACCACACCTTTAATCCCAGCATTCAGGAGGCAGAGGCAGGCAGATCTCTGGGAGGCCATCCTGATCTACAGAATGAGTTCCAGGACAGTTAGGGCTGTTACACAGAGAAACAGTCTCAAAAAACCAAACCAAACAAACAAAAGAACCAAAAGGCTCTCACTAAGTAACCCTTACTTTCCCAGAGCTTCCTATATAAGTTAAACTGGTCTTAAACTCAGAGATTCGCCTACTTTGCCACTCCCCCCACTGAGTACTGGGACTAAAGGTGTACTCTGTGCACCTGGCAAAGAAACTGTCCTTCTTTAGCTGTGCAGTGATACACTTTGGGACCATGACTGACTTTCGTACCAGTCCTTAGGATATTAGTAATACTGTCACTCTTGGCACCAATAGCCTGTGTGTAAATATCAAGTGAAGACTAGAAATCTGTATGAATGAATGACACCCATATAATACTGTAGAAGAGGCACTGGAGAGGTGGGGGGACAAGACCCAGTTTTAGTCCTTCCAATGTATCCATTTTGGTTTTATTCTATTTTCAGAACTGAGGCAAGTACTATACCACTGAGCTAAATCCTAACCTTTTGTTTAGTTGGGTCTAATTCTCCAACCATAACTGTATTGGAATTTGCAGTGATCCTCCTGCTTCATGAGGCTAGGATTATAGTCATTCACCACATTCAAGCTCTGTGTGTATTTTCTGGACCTTATCTTCTGTGTGTAAAATGGAAATATGCTATTCTTCGAGATGTCAAGCACACTGATAAGCTACTGCATCAAGTCTTCACAAAGTTTATTTTGAGCATCTCACACAGTGTCCCATGTCAACTCACAGGAATACTGTGTGTTGTGTGAAGCCGACATAGACTGAATGGGTCTCTGAATCAAACGTTCCCAGCCAGTGTGTTAGGAAGACACTGACATTTCACTTGCAGGTCTGACATCCAGGCTTGGGAACTAATGATTAGGACCATTCTCACCATGGAAACCTCTCCCAAGTGAATAAAGATGGTGGATGCCTTCCCTCCATGACATCAGAGTATCATCACTTATGTAACTTAATTGGAGAATTTTGTTGTCTATTTCCGAGGCATTGAGAAATATGCCTAAGTATTATAATAGGTTACAATGGACTGGGGTGCAGATGGGTGATACACGAGTGTTTCTTTGATTGGTCCTTAGCTACTGCCGTACAGGACCCTGTCTGTTCTCTAAGCCTGACACAAGCATTCAAAACCACTAATGAGTGCTGACACAGGTTTCTCTATGGAGGTCACTCTGACCTTGAACTAGCTGTGTGAGCTGTTTGGCCTCTCAAGAGTTGAAATTACAAGTGTGTGTCACAACATCTGACTGAAATGTTTGGCTGTCTTGGTGTTCCCGGTGACACTGGAGAATTGTCTGGAGTCTCACTACATCCTCACACAGAAGGGTATACACAGGGTGGATTTTGCACAAACATCAGTGCCCTGGCTTGTAGGCTGCCTCAGTATAGAAGGTGAGTGTCTTGTTGTAATAACACACACACACACACACACACACACACAGAGAGAGAGAGAGAGAGAGAGAGAGAGAGAGAGAGAGAGAGAGAGAGAGGCATTGGGTCCCCTGAAGCTGCAGTTACAGGTTGGCAATCACCTGCCATAGGTGCTAGGACTGATCTTGGGTCCTCTAGAGGAGCAGCACCTACTTTTAATCATCAGGTCACCTCTGTAGTCCACCATTTGTAAACACATGTAAGTTAATACGGAAGGTTAACAAGAGGATCTAGAGATTGCTTTTATTCTAGATCAGTTCTGAAATGAAATCAAAATTGAGGGAAGTTTGGTGAATACAACCAGCCTCAATAACCATCTTAGACAGGCTGCTCCTGAAGGCTGGGAAGCTGCCCCAAGAGGAACTGAAGCTTGCCTGCTGTCTTGAGATGGTCAAGTAATGACATACTCACCAATGCAAGCCTGGTGAGAAGTCTTCTAGCTTCTCACACCTGAGTTTCACCTCTGCTTACAAAGGGCAATGGTGTCAGGATCAGCATTTACATCAGGTCTGCTAAAATGTGCACCTGGGTTTAAACTAGGTGACTCTGGTTATTCTTGTTCATGTTTTACTATTTTTGGGCAACAAATAAATATTGTAAGATCCTTTCTGGATGGTAAGACAAGACTACGGACAGGCAAACCTTCAATTTAGACAAAGGCAGGAAAAATTCCATCTTGTAGAATGGTAAAGTTATGGCCTTAACCCCAACAAGAGTATTTAACTGAGTGGTAAATTGAAATTGATTTTATTTCATCAGAAAACAATTTTAATTTGGTATTTATTTGTTGTGTATGTATATGGGGACAACTATGCAAGTGCCATGGAGTACATGTGGAGGTCAAGGACCACAGAGCACATGTGGAGGTCAGGGACCACGGTGTACATGTGGAGGTCAGGGACCACTGAGCACATGTAGAGGTCAGGAACCACAGAGCACATGGAGAGGTCAGGGACCACAGAGAACATGTGGAGGTCAGGGACCATGGTGTACATGTGGAGGTCAGGGCCCATGAAGCATATGTGGAGGTCAGGGACCACGGTGTACATGTGGAGGTCAGGGACAACTTTCAAGAGTTGGTTCTCATCTTCCAACATGTGGGTCCTGGGCATCTAACTCCTGTAACATGAAGGGGGCTGGCTTGTTTGTGGGGTTTTCTGCTCTGCCCCGTCCCCCAGCTATTTAGTCCCAGAGAAAAATCACATTGAAATCTCTGTAAGTTATAATGCTGATTGGCCCATTAGGTCAGGCTACTTATTAGTTAACTCTCACATCTTGATTAATCCATTTTTTTTGATCTATGTTAGCCATGTGGCTCAGTACCTTTTTCTGTGGGGCAGCTCATATCCTGCTGCTTTGGTGATCTGGGCAGGAGTGGGAGGAATCAACTTCCTCCTCCCCAGAATTCTCCTGCTCTCCTTGCATCATTTCAACTTCCTGTCTGGTTTTCCCACCTACACCTCCTGCCTGGCCAATCAGCATTTATTTAAAACATGATTGACAGAATACAGACAATTCTCCCACACCACTTCCCCCTCTTTTTTAAAAAACAAAGGAAAATATTCATAGTCCATTTTTTGGGAATGTGGGCATAGTATTCCAGGCTATTTTTGGCTGGTTGGGTGTGTTGATAATCTTATGGGGACCTAAAGAAAAATTTAGAGTTATGATCAAGTCCTGACTGAAGTATCCTGTGAGTCTCGATCATCTCGGGCAGCAGTGTTGAACCTGTTCTGAATGAAGAACTCAGATATCTGGGCCATCTATTCCTGTTGGAGATTTTGTAGGTGGTCTCCCTTGGTCAAAGATGATTTTTCTTAACTCAGAATAAATCCACAGCCTCTTATTTTCTGTGGAAACAAAAGCAAAATCTCTTTTCCAAAGTAACATACATTTTGACTTCAATTTTGACATCTAGGTATTTTCAAAATACCTATCTTGAACTAATTCTGCAGCATTTATAAGCAAATATTTTTTAGCAGCTGTTGATCCTTCCTTAGCATTTAAACAATTCAAAGAAAGCATAATAGTATACAGTATCAAGAGTCTCTGTGTATTTTCCATCTTTTGGTGGCTTTATTTTAACCTCTATTTCTTTTCTTTTTACTTTTAACTTTTGGCTTATTGAGACAAGTTCTCTGCATATCTTTGTCCTGGAACTCCCTCTGTAGACCAGGCTATCCTTGAACTCCCAGAGATCCGTCTGTCTCTGCCACCCCAGTGCTAGGATTAAAGGTGTGTACCACCACACCCAACTATTCTCTTTCTTTCTTTTTTATTTTAAGGCTTTAAACCTTTCTTTCTCAAGCCTGCATATATTTTTAATATAATGTAAACCATTTAGAGGTTTTCTTACTCTTTGAATCTCTCTTTACTGTATATCTCTCTTTTTATGACCACATGGGTCTTTAATTTGCTAAGGAATATGGAGAAAACAACAGTCAAAAGCTCTTAAGGCATTTCAAGGTCCTTGCCAGGAAGCAAGCTGCAACAGTGTTTCCATAGCCTGGAGTGCCTGCTTGAAAGAGTCAGAGTTTTCCCTGGCAGGATAGCCCAGAAAGCTGGCATTTTAAAACAGTGCAGCTTTTGTCCTGCTACGAGTGAAAACTAAAATGCTTTACTCTAACCTTTCCCAAGCGTTCCCAGGCTTTCTGTGGATTCAGTTATCCACGTTGGGCACCATTCTGTAACATGAGTGGCTATTTGTTTGTTGGGGGTTTCTGCCCTGCCTGGCCCCCCAGCTGTTTAGTCCCAGAGAAAAATCACACAAGCGATCTCTATAAGTTATAAAGCTGATTGGCCCATTAGGTCAGGCTACTTATAAGCTAACTCTCACATCTTGATTAACCCATTTTTTGATCTATGTTAGTCATGTGGCTCAGTACCTTTTTCAGTGGGGCAGCTCACATCCTGCTGCTTTGGTGATCTGGGCAGGAGTGGGAGGAATCAACTTCCTCCTCCCCAGAATTTTTCTGCTCTACTTGCATCATTTCCACTTCCTGTCTGGTTTTCCCAAATACACCTCCTGCCTGGCCAATCAGCATTTATTTAAAACATGATTGACAAAATACACACAATTCTCCCACACCAAACTCCAGTTGTGAAGCTTGGTGGCATCTACACTTTAGAAGCCATCTCTCAGCCCCAAAGTGAAATTAGAATCTTGGTGTCCTAGACTGTTGTTAGGAGGAAGACACTGATGCTGGGCGCTTAGTGTGTCACTCTTAGTAGCAACTGACATGTATGTGCTTCCTGATCAAAGATGCTAAGACCCTATTAATAAAGTGTTTTCAAGGTTACAAAATTAGCCAGGAATGCAAACAGAAAAAAAGGAGAGTTTTTCTTTTGTTTTTTGTTTTGTTTTGTTTTGTTTTTTTAATTTTTTTCTCAAAGTTTATTAAAATACAAAAGTCTCCATTTCCGACCCTCCTGCCAACCCCCTCCCACTCCCCCTACTCCTTCCCTTCCTCCCTCTCCATCCCCAAGAGCAGTCAGGGTCTCCCGCCCTGTGGGTAGTTCAAGCTCCTCCCCCCTCCCTCCATGTCCAGGAAGGTGAGCATCCAAACAGATTGGATCCCAAAAATCCAGTATATGCAGAGGAAACAAGTCCCAGTGTCATTGTCAATGGCTTTTCAGAAAGACTCCGGGCCAGCCACATTCCAAGAATCCGGCCACATTAAGAGAATCTGGTTGGATCACGTGCTCGTTCAGTCCCAGTTCAACTGGCCTTGGTGAACTCTCATTAGATCAGTCCCCTTGTATCAGTAGGTGATGACACCCCTCGCGGGCTGATTTCATTTTTCATTTTCTTCCTCCTTCTGCTCCTCATTTGGACCTTGGGGGGCTCAGTCCGGTGTTCCAGTGTGGGTATCCGTCTGATTCGCCATCCATCGTCAGATGAAGGTTCCCTAAGTCTTGCCTTCTTTGCTCACGTTCTCTTTCCTTCTGCTTCTCGTTTGGACCTAGGGAGTTAAGTCCAGTGTTCTAATGTGGGTCTCTGTCTCTATCTCCATCCATCGCCAGATGAGGGTTCTATGGTGAAATGCAAAATATTCATCAGTATGGTTGTGGGCAAAGGTCGGTTCAGGCACCTTCTCCTCTGTCCAGAGAACAATCTGGGGATCTCTCCTTGGACCTGGGATCCCCTTTATAATGAAGTCTCTTTTAAACCCTAAAATGGCTCCCTTAGTTGAGATATATACTTCCCTGATCCCATATCCATCCTTCCACCCTCCCCCCATCCCAGTCCCCCGAGCTTTCCCCATTCCTCCCCTACTCCCATCTCTCTAACCCTCTCCCCGTACTACAACCCCCCCACCCCCCCATGCACCCAAGGTTACCTGGCACTGTTGTCTATTTCCAATCTCCGGGCGGATAACTACATGATTTTCTTCAGGTTCACTTTCTTATTTAGCTTCTCTAGGATCACGAATAATAGGCTCAAAGACCTTTAATTATGGCTAGAATCCACTAATGAGTGAGTACATACCATATTCCTCTTTTTGGGTCTGGGTTACCTCACTCAGTAAAGCGTTTTCTTTGTCCATCCATTTGCATGCAAAATTCAAGATGTCATTGTTTTTTACCGCTGAGTAAAACTCTAATGTATATATGTTCCACACCTTTTTTAACCATTCTTCTATTGAGGGGCACCTAGGTTGTTTCCAGGTTCTGGCTATTACAAATAGTGCTGCTATGAACATAGTTGAACAAATGCTTTTGTGGTATGATAGGGCATCTCTTGGGTATATTCTCAAGAGTGGAATTGCTGGGTCTTGAGGGAGGTTGACTCCCAGTTTCCTGAGAAACCGCCACACTGATTTCCACAGTGGCTGCACAAGTTTGCATTCCCACCAACAATGAATGAGAGTTCCCCTCTCTCCACATCCTCTCCAGCATAGGTTATCATTGGTGTTTTTGACTTTAGCTAATCTGACCGGTGTAAAATGGTATCTCATAGTTGTTTTGATTTGCATTTCCCTGATCGCTAAGGATGTTGAGCATGACCTTAAGTGTCTTTTGGCCATTCGAAATTCTTCTGTTGAGAATTCTCTGTTCAGATCAGCACCCCATTTTTTAATTGGGTTAGTTAGAGTCTTAGTGTCTAGTTTCTTGAGTTCTTTGTATATTTTGCAGATCAGGCCTTTATCTGATGAGGGGTTGGTGAAGATCTTCTCCCAGTCAGAAGGTAGCCTTTTTGTCTTACTGACGTGTCCTTTGCTTTACAGAAGCTTCTCAGTTTCAGGAGGTCCCATTTATTCATCGATTCTCTTATTGTCAGTGCTACTGGGGTTCTACTTAGGAAGTGGCCTCCTGTGCCTATATCTTGTAGACTACTTCCCACTTTCTCTTCTATCAGGTTCAAAGTGGTCCGATTAATGTTGAGGTCTTTAACCTATTTGGGCTTGATTTTTGTGCATGGTGATAGATATGGATATACTTTCATTCTTCTACAGGTTGACATCCAGTTATGCCAGCACCATTTGTTAAAGATGCTTTCCTTCTTCCATTGCATACCTTTAGGCCCCTTGTCGAAAATCAAGTGTTCATAGGTTTGTGGGTTAATATTTGGGTCTTCTATTCGATTCCATAGGTCGACTTCTCTGTTCTTATGCCAGTACCAAGCTGTTTTTAATACTGTAGCTGTGTAATAGAGTTTGAAGTCAGGGATGGTTATACCTCAAGAAGTTCCTTTATTATATAAGATTGTTTTGGCTATCCTGGGTCTTTTGTTTTTCCATATAAACTTGATTATTGTTCTCTCAAGTTCTGTGAAGAAGTTTGATGGGATTTTGATGGGAATTGCATTGAATCTATAGATTGCTTTTGGTAGAATTGCCATTTTTACTATGTTGATTCTCCCAATCCAAGAACAGGGGAGATCTTTCCATTTTCTGGTATCCTCCTCAATTTCTTTCTTCAAGGACATAAAGTTCTTGTCAAATAGGTCTTTCACTTCCTTGGTTAGAGTTACCCCAAGATATTTTATGCTATTTGTGGCTATCATGAAAGGTGATGTTTCTCTGATTTCCCTCTCTGCTTCTTTATCCTTTGTGTATAGGAGGGCAATCGATTTTTTGGAGTTGATCTTGTATCCTGCCACATTACTAAAGGTGTTTATCAGCTGTAGGAGTTCTTTGGTAGAGTTTTTGGGGTCGCTCATGTATACTATCATATCGTCTGCAAATAACAAGAGTTTAACTTCTTCCTTTCCAATTCGAATCCCCTTGATCCCCTTATGTTGTCGTATTGCTATTGCTAGAACTTCAAGCACTATATTGAAGAGGTATGGGGAGAGTGGACAGCCTTGTCTTATTCCTGATTTCAATGGAATGGCTTTGAGTTTCTCTCCATTCAGTTTGTTGTTAGCTGTTGGCTTGCTGTAAACAGCTTTTATTATATTTAGGTATGATCCTTGTATCCCCAATCTCTTCAACACCTTTATCATATAGGAATGTTGAATTTTGTCCAATATTTTTTCAGGATCTAATAAAATTATCATATGGCTTTTTTCTTTCAGTTTATTTATATGCTGGATTACATTGATAGATTGGCGTATGTTGAACCAGTCCTGCATCTCTGGGATGAAGCCTACTTGATCATAATTGATAATTTTTCTAATGTGTTCTTGGATTCGGTTTGCCAGGATTTTGTTGAGAATTTTTGTGTCGATGTTCATGAGTGAGATTGGCCTGTAATTCTCTTTCTTGGTTGTGTCTTTGTGTGGTTTTTGTATCAGAGTAACTGTAGCTTCATAAAAGGAGTTTGGCAATAACTCTTCTGTTTCTATATTGTGAAATACATTAAGGAGTATAGGTATTAGCTCTTCTTGTAAGTTCTGGTAGAACTCTGCATTGAAACCATCTGGTCCTGGGGTTTTTTTGGTAGGGAGGTTTTTGATAACAGCTTCTAATTCTTCGCAACTAACAGGTCAATTTAGATTGTTAACCTGTTCTTGGTTCAACTTTAGTATATGTTACTTATCTTAAAAAATGTCCATTTCTTGTACATTTTCCAACTTTGTGACATATAAGCTTTCATCGTAAGATCTAATGATTCTCTGAATTTCCTCTGTGTCTGTGGTTATGTCCCCCTTTTCATTTCTGATCTTATTAATTTGCGTGTTCTCTCTCTGCCGTTTGATTAGTTTGGCTAGGGGTTTGTCAATCTTGTTGATTTTCTCCAAGAACAAACTTTTAGTTTTGTTGATTCTTTGGATTGTTTTCTGTGTTTCTATTTTGTTGATTTCAGCCCTCAGTTTGATTATTTCCAGTGTTCTACTCCTCCTGGTTGAGTCTGCCTCTTTTTTTCTAGAACTTTCAGGTGTGCTGTTAAGTCTTCAATGTGTGCTTTCTCTGTTTTCTTTAATTGGGCACTTAGTGCTATTAACTTTCCTCTTAGCACTGCTCTCATTGTGTCCCATAGGTTTGAGTATGTAGTGTCTTTATTTTCATTTAATTCAAGAAAGACTTTAATTTCTTTCTTTATTTCTTCCTTGACCCAGGGGTGATCCAGTAGTTGACTGTTCAGCTTCCATAAGTTTGGAGGCTTTCTGGGGTTAGAATTGTTGTTGAATTCTAAACTTATTCCATGGTGATCCGACAAGACACAGGTGGTTACTAATAATTTTTTGTATCTGTGGAAGGTTTCTTTGTTACCGAGTATGTGGTCAATTTTCGAGAAGGTTCCATGAGCTGCAGAGAAGAAGGTATATTCTTTCCTATTTGGGTGGAATGTTCTATAGGTATCTGTTAAGTCCATTTGATTCATTACCTCTATTAATTCTCTTATTTCTCTGTTGGGTTGCTGTCTGATTGACCTGTCCATTGGTGAGAGATGTGTGTTGAAGTCTCCTACTATTAGTGTGTGTGGTTTGATGACTGCCTTGAGTTCTAAAAGTTTTTCATAAGTGGGTGCTTTTGTATTAGGGGCATAGATACTCAGGATTGAGAGTTCCTCCTGATGAATTGTTCCTTTTATGAGTATAAAATGTCCATCTCCATCTCTTCTGATTGATTTTAGTTTGAAGTCAATTTTGTTGGAAATTAGAATGGCCACCCCCGCTTGTTTCTTAGGTCCGTTTGCTTGAAAAACCTTTTCCCAACCCTTTACTCTGAGTAGATGTCTGTCTTTGTGGTTGAGGTATGTTTCTTGTAAACAGCAGAATGTTGGATCCTGTTTTTGTATCGAATCTCTTAGTCTGTGCCTTTTTATAGGTGAGTTAAGTCCATTAATATTGAGTGATATTAATGACCAGTGGTTGTTGACTCCGGTTATTATTTTTTTAATTTTTTTTGTGTAGTAGAGTTTGTGTGTTTCCCTTCTTTGAGTTGTGCTTGTGAAGGGTCGCTAGATGTCTGAGTTATTGTAGGCAGTGTTGGCAATGTTAGATTCCTTGGGTTGTGATTTTCCTTCTATTACTTTCTGTATGGCTGGATTTGTGGCTATGAGTTGTTTAAATTTGTTTTTATCCTGGAATATTTTGTTTTCTCCATTGATAGTGAACGATAGCTTGCCTGGGTATAGTAGTCTGGGCTTGCATCCATGGTCTCTTAGTTTTTGCAGTACCTCTATCCAGGACCTTCTGACTTTCATGGTTTCCATAGAGAAGTCCAGTGTAAGTCTGATAGGTTTACCTTTATAAGTTACTTGACCTTTTTCCCTTGCGGCTCTTTATATTTGTTCTTTATTCTGTATGTTTTGTGCTTTGATTATTATATGGTGAGGGGATTTTTTTTGATCCAGTCTTTTTGGTGTTCTGTATGCTTCTTGAACTTTCATAGGCATATAGTTCTTTATGTTGGGAAAGTTTTCTTCTATAATTTTGTTGAATATATTTTCTGGGCCTTTCATCTGCAATTCTTCTCCTTCTTCAATCCCTATTATTCTTAGATTTGGTTTTTTTATTGTGTCCTAGATTTCTTGAATGTTTTGTGATGAGAATTTTTTGGATTTGCCATTTTCTTTGATCTGAGCGTTTATTTTCTTTATGGTGTTCTCAGAGTCTGAGATTCGCTCTTCTATCTCTTATATTCTATTGATTATGCTTGATTCTGTAGTCTCTGTTCATTTACCTAGATTTTTCCATATTTAGTCGATCCTCGGTTTGTGTTTTTTTCATTGCCTCCATTTCAGTTTTCAATTCTTGAACTGTTTCCATTATATGTTTGATTGTTTTTTCTTGGTTTCCCAGGGTATTGTTTATGGATTCACTTATTTCTTCAAACTTTTTGTTATACTTCTCATCCATTTCTTTACTCATTTTTTCAAGCTTTTTTGTTATACTTCTCATCCAATTCTTTAAGGGAGTTTTTCATATCCTGTTTAAGGGACTCTATTGCTTTCATAATGGCACTTTTTTCCACTTCTTCTGGATTAAGGTGTTCAAGTCCTTCTATTGTAGGGTAGCTGTGTAGCATGAGGGCCGGCTTGTTGGGGTTTCTGTCCCGCCCGGTACCCCACAACCAGCAACTGCCAAGGAAAATCAATCACACAGAGATCTCTATAAGTTATTGAGCTGATTGGCCCATTAGGTCAGGCTACTTATTAGTTCTTATAACTTATGTTACCCCATTATCCTTATCTACATTAGCACATGACTCAGTACCTTTTCCAGGTGTCAGCTCACATGCTGCCTCTTTGGTGATCTGCGCAGGAGTGGCAGAGAGAGCTTCCTCCTCTCTAGCCTTCTCCTATTCTCATTGCCCCACCTCTACTTCCTGTCTAGTTGACCCGCCTATACTTCCTGCCTGGCCAATCAGCGTTTTATTAAAATACATGATTGACAGAATACAGACAATTCTCCCGCACCATAGCTGGGATTTGGTGTTTTCATGTTGTTTTTCAGATTGTTGGAGGAATTCTTGCCTTGGCGTCTACCCATCTCTTCCTTCAAATGCTCTCTATTGGATCTTCTGATACCGTGTCAGGTTCCCCTGTTGGGCAGGGACCTCACTGTCAGAAGGCCTACCTTTCTGCAGGGCAGGCTATTGAAACAGATACTCCTTCCTGCCAGGTTGCACTTACAACCCAATCCCTAAAGGCGAATCAATCCCACACCAGTTAGGTTTTAAAGGGGCATTTATTTTGGGGGTTAAAACTTACATACACACAAACCATCAGGAAAGGAGCCTAATCATTGGAACAGGAGCTGGAACCAAGCCCTGGAACCAAGAGGGCGAGCCGAGACTTGCAGCTCTTCTTTTAAAGAGAAATATACCACGCCCAGTGGGCTAGTATTTCAGTGGCTATTGGCTGATGGAGCGGAAGGCACTCCCACATCACTGTGGGCTCATGCTTCAGCGACTATTGGCTGAAGCAGCAGAAGGTACTCCTGAAGCACCTCCCCCTTTTTTTTAAAGTAAGAGAGTTCTAAGCCTACTACGAAATTATATACAGTAAGTACAAACCTCCAAAATTATATACAATAAGTACAAATATCCTATTCTAACTAGATAAAGTCTTGTATAATAAATAACTTGGCCAAGTCATGAGAGGAAAGTAGCTACATTTATCTAGTCTTCAACCCCATAGAAGATCCGAGAAGGGAAATAATGTTACCTGAGTAATTAGGAAGTGCAATCAAAGAACTTCCAAAACATGCAACAAATCACAGAGACAACTGGCTACCTGGGCAATCACCAAAGACCTGTTTGCAGCGTTGGAGCAACCAACTTTGACTAAGGCCTAGAATAACTGACAGATTATTTTTAACAGGCAAGAGATTTTTCAAAACCATCTTACTCTGCCTTGGCAAGATTTAACAGTTCTGTTTATCCATTTCCGGATTTTAACAGGCAAGAGATTTTTCAAAACTGTCTTACCCTGTCTTGGTAAAATTGGGCAGTTCTGCTTATCCATTTCTGGATACCGTGTATTTGTCAGTAGTTGAGGTATGGGCAGTTCCTTGTCCAGAGGCCAGTTTTATCAAGAAGGCAAGCTTATTGTTATGGGGGTCCCATCTTCTTCCTGGAAACTTCAAAAGTCAGTGCACGAAAAACTCATTGTTCATTGTGGAGAACTTAAACATTAATTATATAGACATATACAAACATATATTCAATGAAAGGTATGAATAGACATATTCAATGAAAAGTATGATAGATATGAAGAAAAGCAAAGATGTTTTCTAAACTCATATTTCTTTCTGTCTCATATCATGGCTCTTGACATAAGACAGAAACTCTGGGTTTTTCTCTTAACAACAGGCTTGAAATTAGAGAGGGACCAAGCCAAGAGTCCAACTCCAAAACAAGCTCTATAAATTCAGAAATATGATTTAGTATATTCCAGAGCTTCATACTCACAGAACCTATTCAGTTTTCTTGATAATCCATATTGGGTAGTTATTTTTCCATCTGTCAGTATTCAAACATTCAGGGTCCTTTGAATTTTTCAAAGACAAGTGTTTTCCTGTGGAGATAAGAACAGAACCCTGCCCCCATTCTATGTTTTTCTTACCACCTGTATGGTCATCATCATTGTAGATGCTGTCATTTCTCCTTTCCAAGAGGTTTCTTCTCTTCAAATCTAATCTTTATTAATTTTGATGGTATCCACAATTTTTCTTCTCCTGTGGAAACAAGAGCAAAACCCCTTCCCCAACGTAGCACATCTCCTGGTTTCCATTGAGAGGTCAGCACATCCTTGATATAAACTGGTTGATTTAGTTCAGCAGGCTTTTCCATTATCCAATGTCTTTCTGCCACTGTTGTTCCCTTCTCATTAGCGTTAAGAAAATTCAAGGTTAATAAAGCATTATGTAACCTATTCCTGCGGGTATTTTCCACCCCTTTCTGTTTGTTCAACATATCCTTTATAGTTCGATTTGATCTTTCTATGACTACTTGACCTGTAGGATTGTTTGGTATACCTGTAACATGTTTAATACTATAATAAGTAAAAAATCGTTTCATTTTCCTAGATACAAAAGCTGGACCATTATCTGTTTTTATTTGTGCAGGCATACCCATAGTGGCCATAGCTTCTAATAAATGTGTGATTACTGAGTCAGTTTTTTCTGAGCTTAAAGCAGTTGCCCACTGAAAGCCTGAATAAGTGTCAATGGTGTGATGTACATATTTTAATTTTCCAAATTCTGCAAAGTGGAACATATCCATCTGCCAAATTTCATTCCTTTTAATACCCTTTGGATTAGTCCCTGCAGGCAATGGTGTTTGGTTATAAAAAGAACAAGTCGGGCATTTCTTTACAATCTCCTTAGCTTGTTGTCATGTAATAGAAAACTCTTTTTTCAAGCCTTTGCTATTGACATGATGTTTTTTATGAAATTCAGATGCCTGCAGCACACTACCAATCAATAATTGATCAATATCTGCATTACCTTGTGCTAGAGGACCTGGTAGACCTGTATGGGATCGGATGTGTATTATATACATAGGGCAGAGCCTGTTCCTGATCATGTCTTGTATCTGGATAAACAACGAGGTCAGTTCTGTATCATCAGGTATAAATTCAGCAGTTTCAATATGCAAGATAACTCTTTCTGCATATTGTGAGTCAGTAATTATATTAAGAGGTTCTTTAAAATCCCTAAGCACCATACAAATGGCATATAATTCTTCCTTCTGGACAGAATCATAAGGACTTTGTTCTACTTTACTCAATTCTTCTTATTTGTAACCTGCTCTCCCTGATTTATTAACATCAGTATAAAATGTATGGGCTCCAGTTATTGGAGCATCACAGACAATTCGAGGAAAGATCCAAGAAGTTCTCTTTATAAAGTTAAGTTTCTTGCTTTTTGGGTAATTGTTATTGATTTCTCCCAAAAAATTAGCACAAGCTCTTTGCCATGGTTCATTGTCTTCCCACAATTTTTTTTTATCTCATCAGTAGTGAAAGGCACTACATTTGGCCTTAGTTTTCCTATTTGTCCATCTGGACCTATACAATTGACCCATCTCATGCTTTGTCTTACTCGAGATAGGGTTCCAATTCCTAGGAACTGAATATCTACCTCCTGAAGAGGCCAATGCAGATGCCAAGATTCTGGAGTAATGATACTTACATTCTCGCCTGTTTCCAGTAAGCCAGTAATAAATTTGCCATTTACACACACTCTTAGCTGCGGTCTTTGTTCATTTATAGAAGTCTTCCAGAAAATATGTTTACTTTGTTCTCTTAGATTTCTTGATTCATTCACCACATTTAACTCATCCTTCAGGCCATTATTGCTTTTAACAGCAGGCATGGGGCATTCTAATTTCCCTGAAGAGGCAAGTTCTCTGCAGTGATCGGAAATGACTGGACCACATTCGCCATGGGGGCCTGCAAGAGGCCCCTCATTTCGTTTCCCAATGGCAATGGGTTGCCCTGTTTATCTCTTGTTGACCTACACTAATTCGTCCAATGCCTGCCCTTTCCACATCTCCTACATAAACCTGAAGGCTGAGTCCTCCTATTCCTGTTATTCCTAGAAGGGGCATTATTCCTGGAATTCCATTGTCTGTAGTCCCTTTTCACATGTCCCATTTTGCCACAAAGAAAGCATTTTGTAATCTGATGTCTCCTTTTATTTTTGGAAATTGCTTCTTGTACCCATGTTTCATTGCCATAGTCAAATGTATCAACATTCATTGTATGTAATACCTATTCATCCAAAGGCGCTGATCTGATCTTTAAAGTCCCCAGGATCCTTTTGCAGTCTACGTTGGCATTCTCATAAGCCAAAGACTCAATTACTATATTTCTTGTTTCTGGATCAGGTATTCCTATTTGTACAGCCTTAGTGAGTCTTTGTAAGAAGTCACTAAAGGGTTCTCTCTGACGCTGTTTGACCCTGATATACGATTCTACTCTCTGACCTGAGTCTTGAACCCTGTCCCAGGCCCTTAGAGCTGCTGTGGCACATATGGATAAAATGTTTTCATCATAAAGAGCTTGTTCCTGAGGATCAGAGTAAAGTCCATCCCCTAGAATTTGATCTAGAGAAACCTCAATTCCTTTCTCTGATTCTTGTTGTTGTAAAAGTCTGGCCCCTTGTTTGAATAGGCATTTGAAATGCTATAAAGGTCCGTTCTCGAGGACAGCTGACGTTTATTGATTCCAATCTTGAGGGGGTGCCCTGCTGCTAAGAGCCCAGGATTTTAACATCTCTCTAACAAAGGATGAATGTATTCCATAATTCACTATTGCTTGTTTAAATTGTTTCAGATCACTCATAAGTATAGGATTCCATGTATGTTCTTTAATGACCTTAGGTTTTGGAGCCGGTTATCTTTTCTGATGTTATTACTGGAAAGGCAGGTATGTAGACTGAGAGTTTTTTGAGGTGAATGTTGCCTTCTTACCTTTTGCTCCTGTTCATCAGAGTCTATGATTTCCTCGATCTTATTAAATCTGTTCACCATTGCCTTCTGTAAGTCCTGAATCTCCTGTCCAGTATTGCGGGGGGCCATCCTGTCCAGCAGGAATGAACGCCACCAAAAACGAGAATTCCTTCTCTGGTCACATCTTTATTTGGAGCCCTTTGATTGAGGAAAATTGGGGGAAGGGAAGATAGAGCAGGGATGAGAGAAAGCTTAGAGAGAGAGGGTTGGGCCCAGAGGCAGCTGCTTTTAAGCGGTGGAGAGGCTTGAACGCTGTCCTGATTGGTTGATGCCATTCTGCTGTTCTGAGCATGTGCAAGCAAGGGTGCAGGCAAGGGTGCTCAGCCCCACATGGCTACCTCCAAACTGCAGGACCACCTGTGCCTCCAGGTGGCTCCCTACATCTCCCTCTTCTCTTGTTAATAAGAGCAATAAGGCAAAACTATTCTTCAATCTGGTCCCCACCTCACTTGGGCTAGCAGGTAGCACACCAATCAAAGACATACAGCACTTCCACCTAGACGCAGCATGCCAAGAATATCTCTGCTCCCACCCATTCCTAAGGAAGGAAAAGGCAAAGCAGAGTCAGTCAGAAAATTGTTAAGAGATAAGAGGTTGCACAGGGTGCTGCTCAAGTCGATGGTGTGAAACAGCTGCTCTTGGCACCGCCCAGAAGGTCATCACTGCTGCCTCCGCACGAATCTTCCACAGCAGGACACTCAGCATCCACTGGGTCATCTTCTTTATCTCTCTGGTCGGTCTCGCTGGCATCCAGATGTATGTCAGCATTCCGAGAAAAACATAAACAAAACTCTCCTCCCAAATTAACATTTAAGAGTACTAAAAACTCTCAGTGTAAAAATTCAGCACAATCAGTACTGGAAGTAGGCTGGTTTTGAACTTAGAGACCTGCAGGTCTCTGTATCACAAAGCAAATCTTGTTTGCCTGTACCAGCAAAATTTTGAATTAAAAATTAAATGTAAAGAATGCAAGAGAAATCCTTTCTCTGGGGGAAGCTAGTCCCCCTCTTTGTCTAATAACCAAAACAGTTGTCACTGGGAATTGAACTCATGAACTTTGGAAGAGCAGTCAGTGCTCTTAACCTCTGAGCCATCTCTCCAGCTCCCCTATTCAGATGAAAAAAAACCTCTAGGTAGCATTGTTTTATTCCACCCGTTGCCTCAGGCAAAAGGTCCGCCTATGTTACCTAGGATACGGTAACCAGGTAGACATGCCTTTATTATGATAATTACGACCAGTTCTGCCTGAAGTTTATGAGGGAAAATGGACGTCGGCAATCGATCATCTGACTACTTCCTGCTGACAAAGGGGCGTTGTGAATTTTTGGGGGATAAATGTTTTTATCTGACTAAATTTTTGGCGACAAATGTTTTTATCTGACTGAATTCTTGGCGGCTGTGGCTGTGAGCGGCAGCAGCAGACAGCGGCGGTTGCCCCGCCTCTGAGGCCCATTGTGGCGCCCTCCGCATGGCCCAAAGGCATGGCCCCGCCCCGGGCCGTGCGCGGGCTCGCCGGTTATCCTGTATCTGCAAACTGTGCATCCTGCCTCGCCTCAGGCAATGAACTCGCACCGCCGGCCGTGAGTCTTTTCCAAGCTCCGGCAAGGGGGGGCATCCGCCCACCCGTGGAGGGCCCGGTCTGCCCGCACGCGGAGCCCCGTTCTCTGGGAACTCATCTCCGCCCACCCATGTTGCTATGGAAACACAGTTCAGAGTTTGGCCCCTCTCTGTCTTTAGGTCTTTAGCGGCACTGCTGCTCACCACGCAGCTTCCGCCTCTGCCTCCCGAGTGCTGGGATTAAAGGCGTGCGCCACCACCACCGGCTACTTCCTCAATCAAAAATTAAAGTTTTTTGTACGTGAGAGCCAGAGACTGAGCTCTCTTATCAAAATTAGGCGAAAATCACCTCCAAAAGCTCTGTGGCTCTTTAAGAATAGGGAAGGCAGTCTTCGAACTCTCAAACTCGCCTCCCTATGAGACTGTTGCCTCCAGTCTCTAACAGCGAGTACGCAGGTGGACGGAGAAGGAGCGGAAGCCGCGGTCTCCCATACCCCATCATCCTCATAGGCCCGCCTTAGTTACCTCGCCTTTTTTGCTGCTGTTCACATTCCTCCTGCACTGAACTTAAGGGATTTTTCTTCCCCGTTGCTTTCTGTACCTTCTTTCAGATACCTTAACTTTGATTGATTTTTTTTTTGTATTTTCTTTTTTTTTTAGGCCTATACTTTGAAATTCTTTTTCCTCCCCTTTCTGGGGGATTCAACTGACGTCACTCACCGCTCCACGTTCTCAGAGTTCTGAAATTCACGGCTCTCTGTGTCCTGGTGTCTGATTTCAGCTTTTTCTCCCGGGCTTTCAGCACGTTGCTGGGCACTTCCTTCTCAGGGTCCCCCGGCGTAGTTGTCAGGGTCCCTCAGCGTCCCGGGGTTTCGAGCACCAGTTGCGGGGGGCCATCCTGTCCAGCAGGAATGAACGCCACCAAAAACGAGAATTCCTTCTCTGGTCACATCTTTATTTGGAGCCCTTTGATTGAGGAAAATTGGGGGAAGGGAAGATAGAGCAGGGACGAGAGAAAGCTTAGAGAGAGAGGGTTGGGCCCAGAGGCAGCTGCTTTTAAGCGGTGGAGAGGCTTGAACGCTGTCCTGATTGGTTAATGCCATTCTGCTGTTCTGAGCATGTGCAAGCAAGGGTGCAGGCAAGGGTGCTCAGCCCCACATGGCTACCTCCAAACTGCAGGACCACCTGTGCCTCCAGGTGGCTCCCTACACAGTATTATGCTCCAAAGCCTTCATTAATGATTCTAAGGCATGAAGCTTGTCCGTTAGAGATACCATATCCTCCTTGGACATAATCCTCATGGCATGTACTGTGCTTTCTTGTATGGAAATCCTGTCAATTAATCTATCATACCCTTTTGATAAAGTCCGATTTTCACATTCAATGGTTATAATCCTCTCAGCTAATGTTTCAGCACTTACAGTCATGGACTGGAGGTTACGAGTCATTTTGGTTGTCCCCTCCTCCAGAGCAGTGAAGCTCCCTTCTAAAGAAGCAATATCAGACTGTACCTTCTTGATATTTTGGTGAGTCGACCGAGTCATATCTGACAAAGATCTAGTCTCCTCTTTGAGAACTCCAAACTCTGATCTAGTCTCCTCCTTGAAAATTCCAAACTCTGATCTAGTCTCCTCCTTGAAAACTCCAAATTCTTTTTTGAGGAGGTTAGTGTCAGTCTGAATTGTCCTTAAGGTTTTAATCTCTGTCCTCAGCATTTTGGATTCTGATTGTGATACTGTAAGGACTGTATCATCCTTATAAAATAGCCAAATGCCAGAAAAGCGACAGATCCCAGAAATAACCAAGTAAGAGGAATATCAGAGACATCCTTCAGAATATCCTCCATAGCACAATTAAAAAAAACCATTGAACTTTTGGATAGTAATATTTTCTGACATTTTCAATCAACAGAAATCGTACTTATATGTATGTATGTATGTATTTATTTATTTTCAAATGAAAAGAAAAATCTTACCTGTAATGACAGTTGCCTGCCAGTAGGTGGCGGGGGCGCACCTGAATCCACATGGCAATGGGGTCAATCCAGGAAGAAAACTCTAAAATATATACACTCAAATCCTGAGGTTCAATTTAGGCTAGCAGCGCAGGCCAAACTCAGCCGGGCTGTGGGGAATACACTGCCCAAGGGGGGGTAGAGCTGCCGTGCTTTTGCAGAAGCCGGGAAGTCCCCTCCCTGATCTACCCGAGGTTCGGAGAGGGCTAGTCATCAGTGGTGTGCGACTCTGAAAAGAAGTTCCCCTGCCTAATTCTATTGAACAGAGCTGGGATCCAGTGCAGGCTTTATGGAGTATCTAATGAAGCTGTAGGTACAGTTCGCACTTAAGCTAGAAGCTAGCTAGTCAGGGTAAAGGCTGTGGGGCCGCCAACAGACCCCAGGTGCTGTTTGTGGCTGCTCAGCCCGCACCACGAGGGGTGAAAGACCCATGTTCGGGCGCCAGATAAAGGTGAATCAATCCCACACCAGTTAGGTTTTAAAGGGGTATTTATTTTGGGGAGTAAAGCTTACATACACACAAACCGTCAGGAAAGGAGCCTAATTGCTGGAGCAGGAGCTGGAACCAAGAGCTGGAACCAAGAGGCTAAGCCGAGGCTTACAGCACTTCTTTTAAAGAGAAATATACCACAACCCAGTGGGCTGCTGTTTCAGCGGCTATTGGCTGATAGAGCGGAAGGCACTCCCACAGCACTGTGGGCTCATGCTTCAGTGACTATTGGCTGAAGCAGCGGAAGGTACTCCTGCAGCAAGTCCCAGCTCACAAGGCAGCTGGGCCAGGGAATTTTATGGCCCCAGGGGGAAGGGAGGAATAGAGGAAGGGGTACCTGGTGAAAGCTGGGATAGGAGGAGAGAGAACTTAGCAGGGTGGAGCCACCTCTGCAGAGTGACCAGGGAGTCAAGGGGGACAGGGAATGTCTGAACTCCTCCTTGCCAGGCTTCTGCTGTGGGTCAGGAGCAAACTCACCCCTCTGAAGGATGTCCACTGGATGATCAGTGCCCCTTGCTGGCCAGGAATGTCTCTGAACTGACACAGGGCCTACCTTTCCTCAGGCAGGCTATTGAAAAACACCTAAAGAGAATTTCTTAATCTGTTTAAGGTTATCTACAATCTAGTTATGTCCAAGCTACAAGTTCTGATCAGCCATCTGTCTACTATGGTTCCAGTATCAATTTAATTCTCAGAGCTTCTGCAGTGCTGATTGAATCTATTCCTAGGACAGCAGGCTAGAATCTGAGCCACAGCTTCTCCTGTATATTCTTCAGTTCTCAAAAGTCCACATGTGCTTGTGAAGTCATTTCTAGCCTTCATTTGCTAAAATGATACAAATAGGTGTTGAATGTCATAAAGAGTTTTTCTTCCAGTATTTTTTTCTGTGGATTCTTTGTCATTTAATGATTTGTGTGTGTGTGAGTGTGTTTGTGTGTGTGTGTGTGTGTGTGTGTGTGTGTGTGTGTGTGTGCAAGGTTTGATGACAACTGTCACAAGTTCTTTTTCTGATTTTTCAGGAAGTTCACCTCCATGTATATTTTAGAATTCTCAGTTGTATTCATCTTTGAGTAAACTACTGACACCCCAGAAGTCTTACCTTGGGAAGCTTTTCAGATTATAGCCTCCTTCAGGGCTCAGATTAGTGAACAAAACCCAATCAAGTCCCTTCCTACCATACATAAGGCAGTCAAGTACTCTGGACTTGCTCTTCATGCTTGCATCTATCCTCCATCTGGTTTTACCTCTCTCTCTCTCTCTTTCTATTTACTAAGAGAACACTCCTTAAACTACCAACAAAGCTTTAAAAAGTTTAAAGAAACTTTCTTTTCTTTAGAGAGAAATTCATATGCATTTCTCAAGAAATCTTATTAATGTGCTAACAGTGCATAGAGAAGTTAAAAGAAATGTGCTCATTTCACAGAATACTTTGTGTGTTTCTTTGATAGAAATTCAAGATTGTATTAAAAAGATAAATTCACTCATAAAAACATGATGATTCTTTCAAATTACATCATTTATTTACTAAAAGAATACTTCTCATACTACTAACAATGCTTTGAACAATTTAAAGAAACTAGCTTCTGTTTATAGAGAAATGCATATAAGTTTCTCAAGAAATATTATAAATGTGCTAACAGTGCACAGAAAAGTAAAAAGAAACATCCTTCTTTCATTGAAATTTTCAAGTGCTTCTTTGAGTGTAACTCACGATTCTGTTGCTAAAGACACTCTTAAAAATATGCCGATTCTTTCAAATTGCAGCATGTAGTTACTAGTAGAACATTCTTTATTCTAACTAACAATGCTTTGAACAGTTTAAAGACACTTTTTTCATTTAGAGAGAAAAATCATATGATTTTACTATAAATCTTATAAATGTGCTAACAGTGCATAGAATAAAGAAATGAACAAAAATCTCATGCATATCTCTAAGACAAACTCACAATTCTATTAAGAAGTTAAATACACAATTATTAAAATGGGTTGATTATTTCAAATTACAGCATATATTTACTAGGTGAACACTCTTTATTCCACTAAGAATACTTTGAACAGTTTAAACAAATTTGCTTCTTTAGAGAGAAATGCATATGAGTTTCTCAAAAAATATTATAAATGTTCTAACAATGCACAGAAAAGTTAAATGAAGGTGCTTCTTTCACAGAAATCTTTGTGTGTTTCTCTAAAAGAAACTGATTATTCTATTAAGTAGCTAAATACACTCTGATAAAAATGTGGAGATTCTTTCCAATTGCAGTATGTAGTTACTAGGAAAACACTCCTGATATTATGACAATGCTTTGAAAAGTTTAAAGAAACTTACTTCTCCTTAGAGAGAAATGGATATGCGATTTTCAAGAAATCTTAATAATCAGCTAACAGTGCATAGAAAATTTAAAAGAAACGTGCTTCCTTCACAGAAAGTTTAGTACATTTCTTTGAGGGAATCTCATGAATTTTTTAAGAAGAAAAAGACACTCTTATTAAATTCTGCTGATTCTTTCAAATTACAGCATATAGTGACTAGGAGAACACTGTGCTAATAAAAATTCTTTGAGCAGTATAAGGAATCTTGCATCTCTTTAGAGAGAAACACATATTCATTTCACAAGAAAACTTATAAATGTGGTAACACTACATAGAAAAGTTTTTTAAAAAATGTGGTTCTTTCACAGAAATATTCATGTGTTTCATTGAGGGTAACTCACCATTCTATTAAGTTAAGACACTCTTTAAGAATGTATTGATTCTTTGAAATTACAGCATATAGTACTAGGAGAACACTACTTATTCTACTAACAATGATTCGAGCAGTTTAAATAAACGTACTTCTCTTTAGAGAGAAACATATATGAGCTTTGCAAGAAATATTATAAATGTACTAATAAAAGTTAAAAGAAAAGTGCTTCTTTCACAGAAATCTTGGTGTGTTTCTTTGAGGGAAACTCGTGATTTTAAAGAAGCTAAAGACACTCTTATGAAATTGTAGAGATTATTTCTAATGACAGTATATATTAGTAGGAGAATACTCCCTATTCAACTAACAATGTTTTTAACAGTTTAAGAAATCTTCCTTCTCTTTAGAGAGAAACAAATACGAGGTTCTCAAAAAATATTGTAAATGTGTTAACAGTGAATAGAAAAGGTAAAAGAAATGAGCTTCTTTCACAGAAATCTTCTTGAGTTTCATTGAGGGTAACTCACCATTCTTTAAAGCTAAAGATACTCATAAAAATGTGCTGATTCTTTTAATATACAACATATAGTTTCTTGGAGAACACTCCTTTTTCTACTAATATGGCTTGGAACAGTTTAAAGATACTTGCTTCTCTTTAGAGAGAAATGCATGAGTGTAGCAAGAAATATTATAAATATGCTAACAGTGAATAGAAAAGTTAAAAGAAATGTACTTCTTTAACAGAAATCTTGGTGCATTTCTTTGAGAGAAACTCATGAATTTATTAAGAAGCTAAAGGCACTCCTATAAAATTGTGCTGATTCTTTCAAATTATAGCATATAGTTACTTGGAGAACACTTCTTATTCTACTGACAATGCTTAGAACAGTTTAAAGAAACTTGCTTCTCTTTACAGAGAAACGCACATGAGTTTATCAAGAAATATTATAAATGTGCTAAAAGTCATAGAAAAATTAAAAGAAATGTGTTCTTTTCACAGAAAGCTTTCTGCATTTCTTTAGGGAAACGCAAGAGTCTATTAAGAAGCCGAACACACTCTAATGAAAATGTGTAGATTCTTTCAAATTAAATCATGTAGTTACTAGGAGCCCACTCCTTATACTACTAACATTGCTTTAAACAGTTTAAAGAAACATGCTTCTATTTAGAGAGAAATGCAATGAGTTTATCAAGAAATCTTATAAATGTGCTAACAGTGCATAGAAAAGTTAAAAGAAACGTGCTACTTTCACAGAAACCTTCATGTGTTTCTTTGAGGGAAACTCATAATAATATTAAGAATCTAATACACTCTGATAAAAATGTGCTGATTCTTCTTAAGTACAGCACATAGTTACTAGGAAAACACTTTTTTACTACTAAAAATGCTTTAAAAGTTTAAAGAATCTTAATTCTGTTTGGAGAGAAATGCATATATATTACAAAACAAATCTTATAAATGTACTAACAGTGTATAGAAAAGTTAAAAGAAAAGTCCTTCTTTCACAGAAAGCTTCATGGATTTCTTTGAGTATAATCCATGATTCTATTAAGCTAAAGGTGTTCTGATTCTTTAAAAATCTACTGATTTTTTCTAACTACAGCATATATAGTTACTAGGTGAACACTCCTTATACTACTAACAATTCTTTAGAGTTTAAAGAACTAGCTTCTCTTTAAAGAGAAATGCATACACATATCTGAAGAAATCTTAAAAATGTGTTAACAGTGCATATAAAAGTTACAAGAAACTTTCTTTTTTCACAGATATCTTCATGTCATATCTTTAAGGAAACTCAAGATTCTTTTTAAAAAGTAAATACACTGGTAAAAATATAGTGATTCTTTCAAATTCCAGCATGTAGTTACTAGGAAAACACTTCTTATACTACTAACAATGCTTTGAACAGTTTAAGAAGTTGCATCTCTTTAAAGAGAAATGCATATGAGATTCTCAAGAAATTTTATAAATATGTTAAAAGTACATAGAAAAGTTTAAAAATGTGCTTCTTTTACAGAAAGCTTCATGCATTTCTTTGACTGTAACTCATAATTCTGTTAAGCTAAAGACAGTTATAAAAATGAGCTGATTCTTCCAAATTGCAGCATATATTTCCTACTAGAACACATGTTTTACTACTAACAAAACTTTGAAGAGTTTAAAGAAACTTAATTCTCATGAGAGAGAAACGCATAAGCTTTTCTCCAGAAATTTTATAATGCATAGAATAGTATAAGAAAAAGTGCTTCTTTCACAGAAAACATCTTGCATTTATTTGAGACAAACTCATGATTCTTGAAAAGCTAAATACACTTGCAAAATATCTGCTGTTTCTTCAAAACTACAGAATAATTCTACAAGGAGAACCCTCCTTATTGTAACAAGTCTTTGAACAGTTTAAAGAAACTTGCTCCTCTTTAGAGAGAAACACATATGAATTTCTGAAGAAATTTAATAAATGTACTAGCAGTACACAGAAAAGTTAAAAGAAATGCATTCTTTCAAAGAAATCTTCATCCATTATTTGAGGAATATTCACGATTTTATTAAGAACTTAATAACCCTAAATGTAATCCTAACACTAAAACTATACCCTAAGGCTAACCCAAACCCAAATATTTACCATTAATTCTAACACTAACCATAACCTAAACCCTAACACTAACCCTAAACCCTAAATCTTAAAACCTAAAACCTGAACACAACCCTAACCCTAACACTAAATCTAACACTAAACAAAATCTTAATGCTGACCCTAATCCCTAAACCCTTACCCTAACCCTAACTCTAAACCTAACACTAATCTTAAACCCTAACTCTAACCCTAAATCCTAACCCCAACTCTAATCCTAACCCTAATGCTAACCCTAAACTTCAACCCTAAACCCTAAAACCCAAACCTATCCATAACTTAAACATTACTCCTCCAACCCTATCCCTATCCCTAACCCTAACCATATCCCAATTCTAACATTAGCTACTCTATCTTTAACTCTGATTTTATAAATCATTTAGTGATAATAGAGAGGGTTACTTCACATTAAGTTAATGTGATCATTCTTTTAGAACTAATAAAGAAAAGCAGTTTTAATTGTAAATAAAATGATTATAGTATGGTCTAAGAAATACTCTAAAAAGAAATATGCTTTAACTGTCCATCAAATTTCAGTTTGGCTGAAAACTATTTTATTTCCCACAATCTTTTTCATATTTAATTTTTATAGTTAGAAAATACAATTTTATTTACTTCCCTCAATAATATCAGAGTTCTAGAAGGTAAGCAATAGCTTTAACTCACAGGCCATTATACCATTTCTTTGTTATTTCTATGGCAGTAGGATCATTCAGAAATTTTCAGGCAGAAGGACATCAACTTTTAATCAATGCCTAGCTCCCATTAATTTACTTTGTTTATCACTCAGACATGTAATATATTTCTTAGTAGTGAGAAGTAGAATGACTAGGATAAGAAGTAGTTCTTTTTTCACTAGGCAAAGCTACATTGCCATCACGTTAGGGGTGGCTGATATTCCCCATAATATTTCCAGGAAAACTTCATATTTTCTAAAACTTGGGAAGTGATCTCTGACTGTATATTTTGTTAAGGAAAGAGAAGCACAATGAATATTCTGGCTTACAGAATGATATTGCTGTAGGCAAGAAGATGTAAGGGCAGTTTGCATAATGTTAATTTTGATAGAGTATAATTTTTAATCAAACAAAAACTAGAGGTCTATAACCTAAATAATCAGCTCCACTCAGATCAAGAGATAATTTCTCACAAACTCAATTGAAGAATAAAAACCTGATTAGAGTTGTGGAGTAGAATAGATGTAGCTTTGAAACCGAGGAATAACATCTTCTCAGGTCTAGGAGCAGTGGGGATTAAATTTTATTATTTTCCTGCAGCTGTGTAACTACAATACCATTGTAGGGATAGTCAGCTTTTGTTTTGTTTACTTTTGATTTTTATCAGGTAAATGACATCAACAGTTGCATTGAAGAACAATGATCCTCAGATGCTATGGGTTCTTTTCAGAAGAGATGAGAACTACCCCACAAATGGGAAATGAACTATATATTGGCATTAGAAAGATGGTGATGATCTCAATAATAATCCTTGAGTGTTTCTTGTTCATGTTCTGCATAGAGTGAGAAGTTCCCTCTAATCTTTGATGCAAGACATTATAAAGAGCTAAGGCCCAGTTCAACCCTGGCTAATGAGCTATGCTCTTACCTTGAATTTTATTTAATAAAAGAAACATTGTGTTTAGATTGAACATAATGTTTAATTCCCAATTAAGTATCTATAAACTATTTCTTACCAATATTAATAAAGAATATAGTTAGCGGTACACTGGAAGGGAAGAATGGTGCACACTGTTTAAAACTAACAAACTTAAACATAATGTATATATCATTTATTTTTAAAAAACATAATAATAAACCAAGACCTGTCATGATTTTTCATGCTAAATATGTGTTCTTTTTTTAAATTAAGAGTTAGTGCATGGGGAGAGATGACACAGTGCTTAAAAGTGCTTTATTCTCCTAACCAGGCTTTTAAATAGTGGTTTTTAATTAACTATTATTTATGATCTAGTGGATCAAGAACTCTATTCTGGTCTTCATGTGCACCTGCAATTATGTGAACATTTAAATGCAAACATGTAGTTAAGATACAGGTGAGGGGAAAGAGAGATGCCATAGAAGATTTCAGTGTTTATTTTGTATGTCTTAAATTTGTTTCTTAGCAACTATGTTAGGTATCTCACAATTGGGTGTATATCTAAGGGGTCAACTATATTCTAACTTTCCTGGGGAACCCATGATTGTACATGGAATACACATAAATATGGATTAAGAAATTTATTTTAGAAAATACCAGAATTAATCTAATACCACTGGTAACTGGTACAAAAAGGAAAATAAGATGTAATTTTTTAGTGAAATACTCTTTATTAATACAATATTTTGGGAGGTTCTATAAAACATTAAGTCAGAACTTTTTTCTAAATTTTCTGGTATATTTGTTCAGCAGGTTTGAACACAGTGATGTAATCAGTGCATTACAAAATAAAAACCCTTTTCGCTGAAATAATCATTATGATGGAAAGTAGCAATGTGGTTGGATGTTTCACAAGTCTAGAGGAATTGGAATTTTCTACCCAAGGAATGAATGCCGGATCTAAGGGATAGCCTGACTTTGCTGTTGAGGACAAGATCCAGGAAAAGTGTGGAGCAACTATGGTAGCTAGATTCTTGAGACTAGTGAAACCTATTTGTCTCCATTTGCGATTTCCATATAGTGGTCTGCATATAACAGCACTTCCAGGACTCACTGACTCCTGTAAAGTAAAAGACAGGTAAGTTGCTATGCAAAGTGATTATTTACTCTTAGACTTCCTAAATAGTAATAGAAATGTTCATAAAGTAGGCATGTGCTATTTTGATTCAGAAAATATTTTTTTCTAAAATGTATGCAAAATCAGAACAGGCAATATATTTGAGCCTTCCGCTACAGTGTTGTCCTTTTCAATAAAAGAAGTAGAAATGGATGGACTCAGAGAGCATTAAAGAAAGAAATATTGCTAAACAGAAATATAGATCTCTTATATTTATACCTTCTTTTTTCTGGTAGATAAAAAAGCAATATAAAATTTATATACTTACTATGCTTATTACAGGAACACCAGCTTGTGGATTGTAGCAAACCGTAGAACTTCCTATGTCTGGATAGAGATAGGCACATTTGGATGCTCCCATCACTTGTATCTGTAACATATCTAGATTTTCAAATACATATCCTAGAAAAATAGATGAAGAATAAAAATCTCATGTATGTAAATATTCATGAAGCAACAAAATTTGAAATAAAAGTACAACATATTATTATATATGCCATTTTTTACCTTCATATGCTGAAGTAACAATACCTTATTATCCATGCTTTCTTACAAAGACTACTATGTACAAAAATATATCTGTAAGTCTATAATTTGCACATGTTGATTGCATAAACTATTGTAATTACAGTTCTTCCTTATGTGTAACATTAAGATCCTGGTATTCATTCAAAAGAAAATTGATCCTCTCCTGACAAATGAAAAAAAAATGTGCACTAACCTTGTTTAAGAATTTGGGGTCCAGAAAGCCAGCATTCTGAAATGTTCAAATTCTTCATGCTGCCTAAGGGTGCTATTATATGAATAGAACTCTGGCCTTCTCGAAGAAGCACCAGAGCTAGGTCATTTCTTGCAGCCTGAGTTACTAACCGGAATCTTTCATGCAGTAAAATAGTAGTCACCTTAACAACTCTCAGAGGTTTTCTGGGATTTCTAAGGCCCAATATCACAAGAGTGTCTTCAGGATTCCTATATGGAAGGTAGAAATTTATTAAAATGAATTCTGTATAAAACTTACACATTTAGAAACAATATCTCTTGATTTTTGGGTTAATTTCATTCTTTGGAGAGAGAAAGAGAGAGAACCCTACAAAAAAGGGAGGGTATATATGGAATCATTCCTAAAAGATTTAAAATACATAAAATTCAACTAACATACTGAGACAATTTTCTGTTGTCACAGAAGCAAGGTATCATGAGAACAAGAGAAATGGACAAAAATTCTAGAGGATAAATTTTTCAAAAGAAAATCTCAACATACTTGAGGAAATACAAAATATTGTAGGAGAAAAGATGTGACATAAACTTACATGTTTCTCACACAGTGGGCAGCAGTAAGAACCCAGTAGCTACTAATAATGGAGCCACTGCAGATCTGATTGCCACAACCGAAGATTATAGCTTGCCATGGCATAGAATATTGCACAGAAATATGATCTGCTAAAGCTACATGGAAAAGGAAATATAAAATAAAGAGAGGTTAAATTTGGTGGAAATGTTAGTTGGGCCTCTTTTTAAAGGTTTTCATTTTATATGTCTCTTCGCAAACAACTAGCACTGTAAAATTTGTTTTGGAAATGAGAGTTTCCTCAATCTTTAGATAGAAAGATTTTTTTCCTCACAAAGGAATTATCTTCTTATATTTCCTACTTCCTTGTTTGAGCAAATATTGGAAACCATTTTATGTTATTTTACAACTTCTGTTTATATTTTATTTTACCCCTTTGTAGGAAATAAAAATGTTTAGTTTTATAGCATTCTATGAAATGAAAGAACATCTTGGAAAGAAGACCATAACATACAAATATTAATGGAGCCAGATAATTTAAAATTGTAATTTAATAGCAAATATATTATTAAGGAAGAATTGTATGCATGATGATACCAATATCCTTGTGTATTAGAATCTTAGTCACAGAAATTTCTCTATGCCAAATTAATGGAGATTAATAGAAAATTATGAAGATAATTTATATGTCATAAAACACCACACAAGTGATGACAAAACTGGAAGAATAACTATTATTTCTAGGTTATATTTCAATGAGTTCTCTAGGAAAAATTTTAAGTGTTATATTTCAACAAATAAATAGAAAAACTTCATTTGTGTTTTAAAAATACTCAATAAAATTATGGAATCATATTGAAATCAAATGTTATACTAGTTCTAGATTCTATGCAGCATTAGTGTATATTCTACCTTAAGCAAGTAATGTTAAATTGCCATTTATGAAACTGTGATATATTTCAGAAAACTGAAGGGGAAAAGATGACAATCAAAATCAGAATTACAGAGTTGTCTGCTCAGGAACCAATGAAGTTAATGTTCCCTATCAGTTAAGCCAAAGTATCCAAATTGAAAATGATTCTACCTTCTAAATGGGGAATTTGTATACTAATAAAAACTCAGCTATATATTAAATTATCAATGTCTGTGCTGCTCATTACCTTTTAAAATGTAAGAAAGTATCTAATGTTCTGGGTCTCAGAGTAGTCAATTATTATAATTATATAAAGTATAATCAGTACCATAAGCATTTTACAATGACATTACAATAGCAGAACAATGCATTAGATATAAACTACACATACAAAGACCAAAGAAATCTTGAATCTGCAGATATTAGAAAAATAATAAAATTTTCAGAGATAGAAAATTTCTTTACCTTCTTTAAATACACTTTAATCTTACCTTGAGGGTGTGGCAGAGAGATGAAGTGTGGATGAAAAGCTTCAAATGGCAACATAAAAGTTAAATCTTTCCTGTTAGAGACTGACAGGGTGTTGGAAGGAGAGGTAATCACAGGTCTTTGATGAGACCAGGGTGCATGACTGGGCTGTGTAACTCTCTGGAGCCAGAAAATGAAAGGGCTAACTTGACTGAAAACATAGGGCTTGGTGCAATGTTCATCAAAGTCAATTAAAATTCCCACCTGAATCCATGTGTCTTTTTGTTTTAGATGACAAACCAAAGGTGCCCCAAGATCACCCTACAAAAAATTGAGAATAAAACATTAGTTGACAAACTGAAAGATGATAATAGATAACATTTACTTTAAAATGGTATTTCTTATGTCTTTAGAGTCCATTCTTCTATTTTTCACCTTACAGCCAGATTCCCCCATAGCTTTCTTGGCCTTTACACAGAAAGTGAACTCATTCAGTTGAGGCCAAAATTGAGCACAGGGTCTGACTTGCATGATGCTGAGGTGCCTTTTTTGCAGGATACCAGGACTTCCTGATAAAAATCAGAGAGAAATTTTTTTCTCCTTGAGGTTATTGTGATACAGAGAAATCAAAACATATATGAAATATATAAAAAAGATACAACTTCAATTGATAAAAAGAAAATTCTATGATCATATTCCACTGTCTTCATCATTACTACTTACCTCTCATGAGGGACCAGCTAGGTAACCAGCAGTCATATAGTTGTATGTGTCTTTCTTGTTCTTGACTTTCTTCCAGGCAAATAGGAAGCACCAAAGTTTGAAAATGTATTGGCTCCTTCAGGAAGAATAGGCCTGGTCCTAAAGGTCCCCAGGGACCTAAGTATGGCACAGAACGCTGGATACCTACAGTTTCACCTTGTGTAGGATCCTGAAGATCAATCAGACCCACTTGGACTAAAGCCAGAGATTCTGACTGTTTTCTAGAGGAAAATTTATCAAGAGTTTTATTATTTCTACTTTTCAATGAAAAGTAACCTAGATGTCACATTGATTACATGAAATGGCAAGTGTACACTAAAATATTGTTTTCAAATCTCTTATCTCTGATTTTAGAGATATTTCAATTTCACGTAGATTCTGTTCATTCTAGTCATTTATATTAGCATTAAGCACATACCATAACCCATACAAGACAAGTACTCACAATCCTCCTGTCTCATTTCTGATTATTTGTTTTTAGAAGATTGCAAATTTCAGCCAAGAGGATGAAACCTGGTTATATTTATTTATATTACCTGGATTAGACACATAAGACTTTGCTAATCATAAACAAAGTATGGAGAGGCTCTGTACGCATAAACATATTTAGAATCTAAAGATGACTATTACAATGAAGCGATAAAATATTATATTAATATTTTCAGCACTTAAAAATGTTGTACTATTTGAAAATTAAAAATCAAATGCAATGAATAAATGTGACTTTTGCTGGACTGTAAAGCCAAGAAAGCCTTAAATGGAAACAATGCAAAATGGAAAAACTCTATTATTCGATTTGAAATTAGCACCTACCACAATTTTATAAGTTAAATAATATAAAATTATGATAACTTTCACATCTTATAGATATATTTATGAGAATACTGAAAGTATCCTGATAAAATAGAGAGCAATCTTGTAAAAACATAAGGTAAAAATATAAGCTAGAATGCAATAAGCTTGAAAACCAAAGTCAAAAATTGTTCTCAACTATCCAGGGGGAATGCTTTCATATGAGATAAGAAAATTGATCACAGTTAGAGTGAAGGAACAGAACAAGGTTGAATTAGGAAGATATGAATACTGGAGAAAATATATTTTTAAAGAACGTATCTATCAACATTCTCAAATTTACATCAATGTGTGATATATCTTAATTTTAAAAGTATCTTGTGAGACTTACATAAAATTGGCACATCGGGCAGAAGTGAGGACCCACATTTCATTAAGAATAGAACCAGCACAGAAGTGGGAGTAAGAGAGCTGCACAGAAACCATCCATGGGAATTCACCTATTTCAGCTTCCCAACAGTCGGGACAGTGGGGAACAAGGCCAGGGCGTATACCACATTCTAGATAGTACAATAAGATTGGTAGAATTAGTCTTTTCTCCTGTTAGAATTTACTTACTTTTTATTTTCATAGTTAAGAAAAGAATGTCTAGGCATTTGACACATTTAACTTTGATTAAATATGAGTATATATGTGACTAAGTTATTGCAAATTTCATTATATGAAGACAGAATATCTTTGTACATTCCCTAAAAATGTCAATTATGCTTATTAATTCCTCAAGTGGAATCATAACTCATTGTCAATCACTGTGTAGTTTTGAAACACTATTATACTTTCATGCCAAAATTGGTGGTTTCATATCTCTTTTATTGGAATTGAGGCCTGCTTAAAATGAGGGAAACCACACCTGTTTTTAAAAATCGACCTAACTAATCATATTCAGTGCTAGTGAAATCATGGATATTAGAAAAAAAGGTCAGTAATTTCTAAACCACTACAATCCCTTCCAACAGTTGATAAAACTCCAGGATAATATTTGTTTTCACACTCACAGACAATAATAGTTTTCACCCTCAGGAACAAAAGTACTTTTTGAAAACAAACAGAGACAAGTGAAAGAAATCTTTGTCAATTACAGTGTTGAAGAAATTATGATATTGGAAATCTTGGAACTCACAAAGTTTTCGCTTAATCTAGATGAAGAGAATGTCATCTAAAGTTAGTAATTTCAACATGCTATAACTTGCCTGTGTATTCATGAGAAATAACAGCTGTCTTGTAGAGCCACAGTGTTTGGAGATTATCATTCCATATCATACCCAGGTGACATTCAGACAAGGAAATAGTGAGTTTTGACTGCCTAGTAGATTGTGATTCCAGTGAATGCTTATCTTGTAGGTCAGATTGAGGTGGCAATATCAGGGTAGGTTCTTCACTTAAAAGCCTGTCTGGAGATGCATGGGTACATAAAATTTAGGATAAATAATGGTATATTATATAATATTGAGGACCATAACCACTGGAGTAAAATATTAGAAGAGTTTGAGGGAAGGAAAATGAAATACCCCAGATAGAAAGAAAAGATGAAATATTTCAAAACAAAGAAAAAGTGAATGAAATAGAGTTTATGAATATAGGTAAACAGTACTGGGAGATGGAACTTTGAGGAAAATTAGATGATATACAAGTTACTTTGGGGATCTCGGCCTCAGAATGAATAATGCACTCAAAATAATTAGATATGTGGTAACTGCAGAAAACATCTTGTTTAGAAGTACTCAAAGTTTTGAAAATAGTTGTTCAGAGATGTGTCATTGGAAATTTACTGGCTGAAGAGAGATGATCACCTTGAAAATATAACTGTCTACTGCCTGGAAAGGAGTCTTTGTTGTTTGAAATAGAAAATACTGGAGGATTTCTTCGCTGTCTGTTCTGTGAGGAAGTAATTAATCTACTCAATGACTGGAGAGATAATCCATCATAGGAAATATTAGCATGGTTTATATCATTACTAAGATCATGTTCTACTCCAGGATAAGAACTGCAAAGTGAAGAAAAAATAGGATCCAGCAGCTTCACATTCATGTTGATAAGCCATCTGATCCATGGTAGATATGGGGCTGCCTTGATGACAAGAATAGGATTTTCACATGCCATTGAGGATTCACTGACGAGTCCTACCAATTCCCAATGACTGCCAAAGGTACAAAGGACAGGGCTACCTTGCTGTATCTGAATTAGAAAACAAGAAAATTCACATAAAGTTATGAGATACATGCTGAACACAAAGTTACTATACAAAATATAAATATTATCTATTATCTTAAAAACTGTGGGAAATATTTATTTTTCACACATTTGCACTTATAGGTAAGATTGACCTTTATTAATGAGTTATAAAACTTCTATCCAATAAATTGACTAAACTATATTTTCCATAAATTCTACCTCACAAGGGTTATCAGAACATGAACAGATAATGAATATCACATTGTGTATGTAAAAATAGTTGAAGAAAATGTGTTAATCACCAATAATTAAAACAACACAAATTTGTGAAAATAGAAAAAATTACTAAAAAATTATTATAATCAACAGATGCATGTCATTTAATTTATTTTTATTATCTATTCATTTTGAATAAAATATTAAATATTTATTTGGTAATAATATTCGAAATAAAATTATCTTTTAAATATATATATTAATGTGTATTCATTTATAATTTTATCTTTAATTTTACCTCTTTTTCTAATGTTCTATTTATATGCTCATATTCTTGAATCATAAAATAACTATGATGTTAAAATTTCATATAATCTAAAATCTTCGGATTATTAGTCAAAAAACCAATCATATAGTGTTCCTTATATATGACATATTGTACATATTTCATGTATTTCAACATAACTGAAATTGTTAGTTTTACATTAAGTACCCAGCAATCTTCTTTTTGATGATTCCAAATACATAGGTTATTACTTTTAGGCATGTGATTATGTTGATGGAGACAGAATGAAATGTCCAGAAATTTTACTGACAGCTTCTTCACATTGTTCTTGAATTTAGTATGTTCTAAAGAAGCAAACAACACAAGATGAAATAAATAGGTTATTCGGTCTCTTCAGGGTTTGGTATCATATTTCTTTTCTTTTGTTTACAGTATTTGCCATTTTTCTCACAGCTTAACAATACATTGAAACATATTAAAAGAAAATAGATAAATGAAATATTTGCACAATACTTCACTAAATAGTTTTGTTCCTATATAATTGTTTACTCATCACTGAAAATTTTACTTGTTTATTTGCTGTTATTATGAACACATTTCTGATGATCATTTCCAGAAAACTTACTAGAGTCAAGGTAATAGGGAGCTTGCTTTGTGCCAGTATCCCCTACTAATATCAGAAGATATATCCATAAATACTCAGGGTAATGAGTGAGAAGATTCAGACTAGCTTCAGCATGGTATGAATGGCTCTGATAGGCCTTATCCTTTGCTTGAGTTTTCTCTGTCTTGATATAAACCATTATATTACATTTCTAAAGCCAGTCACCAAGGTCCATTTTCTTAATTGCCCACTTCCTTCTTTTGAGACTGACAACCAGCCTCCAACTGTAAAAATACAGAAGTTCAGCAACCAAAAGTCCTCTTAGGGTCTCTTAATTAGCATGCTAATTCAAAATTGAACACTTTATCAACATTCATATTCCCCCATTTTTCTAAATTGTTTTTCTATGAGGTACATCTGTCAAATTTCTAATCAGAGGAGTTCTTTGTTACTCTGAAACAAATATCTCTGCCTACTTTTCCTTGTTTCTGTCCCCCTTTACCTAACCCTCTCATGTTTGCATCTTATTTCCTGCCTTCTATCCCTCTGTGACAAAGAAATTTCCTTTCTGGTGAGAGCTTGCTATTTGGTATTTTTTGAAAATACTTTTTCCTTCAACTTTCCTTGACTGTCTGTACATGAGTTAAACTATGCAAAAGAAACAGATACACTAATGTGGGTGACAGAATGCTCAAGAGGTCTAAACCCTACATAGAAGTTGAGAAGCAACAAAGGAATACTGAAAGGTATAAAAACCCACACTACACTTTATAGATATATCTAAATTATACCTTTAAATCAAGCTCTTCAGAATTCTTCAACTTCTATTTCTTTAAATATTTCTTTACTTCAAATTTTTTCATTGTTTTTAATCTTCACGAATGCTTATATTTTCCCAAATGCATCTTAAATTGGACATAGATTAATTTTTAACTTTCACAGTGTTTGTTTACTCTTATAATCTGGAACAATATATGTAGTACTACTTCATAACCTTCCATTTTATTTCCCATTAATTTAACGTATAAAGTAATTGTCCTTTGAACACCATGAAATAACTGATTGAGTATATTAGCTTACTCTGGTTCTGGTATACACTGCAACGTTGGTAAACACAGGGAAAGCAAGTTTTCCTAAGGATGTTGTAATATTGAGGAAGTACAATGTCTTTAATCTTAATTGGGACCTCCAAGAGGATCATTCCTATGACTCCTTTGACTGAATATTTTCCATCACGTGGATTAAAGCGGGGATGCAGGCAGATTTTGTCACCATGTAAAATTCCTTCTTTTGAAATATCAGAGTTCACATATTTCCTAATGAAATAGAAAAATATAAAATAATATACAATTAAATGAAAAATGTTCACTAACTAGTCATTCAAACACAGTCTCCACAAAGTGTTTACATAACAATGCCAATTATTTATATATGCAATGTAATTCACCATAGTAGTGGTATTTTTCTTTTTAGAACGAACAGTAGCAAATCTTAACAGTTTTAAGGAATATTTGTCTCTTAAATGCACAAAAATATAGTGTAATGACTGTAAGTAGTGACACTGGCCCAGTTAATTTTCTCAAAGGTATACACGTACTCACAGTTTAGTTAAACAGCTGAATGTGGACAGTATCCACCACTGATTAAGGATAACTCCTTGGCAGGTTTCATCTATGGATAGTAACCATGGGATGTTGTTAAATGTTGACACTGTGGCAGTTTTGGGGGCTAAGGAAGTTGACCACTGCTTTTGAGGGTTAAGTACTAGAAAGACACAAAGAGAAGAAAGAGTCATAGCCTGAAAATAGTAACTGAGTGAATGATTAATGTGATTGCTATCTGAAAATATTTGATAAAGATGAAAACATAGAAAATAATGAAAATGGGAAAAACATTAGTGATTGAATTATAAGTTTTGTTATAAGTAAACATGAGCAAATAATAGAAAATAACAGTCAAAAATAAGGGGCACTTAAAATATAAAGATAAAACGAAAGTAAAATCAAATACTAATATAAATGAATCTTAGAAGAAAAACTTATGAAATCATCTTAAGTACAGATATCTTACCACACCAACAGTAAATAAACAGTCCCCCAAATTGATAGAGGCAGTGCAGAGCTCTCATTATCACTCATAGAGTTGCAAATGCAAGATTCAAATGGATTAGGTACCAAGCTTATTTCAGATTGTAGAATGTTGAGATCATAGAAATTGCTTGTGAGGTAAATGCCTTCCTTAGATTATGACTAATAAAATAGAATGTTATAAATAAGAAACTTCTGGATTTTAAAGTGAAAGACAGTATAAAAGATATTTTACTATCATTAACACTTGGTTTTGATATAGTAGCAAGTTCCAATGTCTCAAATTTATAGTCTTATTTGAGATTTTACTGTAATATTATTTATCCCAAGATCTACCATTTAGTAAGTGTATAGAAAGGTATATTCTTTAAATTATTAATGAAATCTGAATTCTATTTAAAAATTACTTATAGATTCCTGTACACCATTTAAATTCAAAAATACATTTATTTATATATCCATGCAGTACTTTCTACTGAAAAATGCTTGTAAAATTTTTATAATATAAGTTCCAAATTCATATCTACTCTCATCCCCCAAACCTGTAAGTTTTAATGTATCAGTAGTTATTAATAAACAGTCTTATTTAAATGGCGTCATATTCTGAACATGTATATATAAAAAATAAGTATCTCCTCTTATGACACTTTTAATGAAACGTTGACTAACACTGTTTAAATCTTTCAAAAACAGTTAAGTGAAGCCAGATGGTTGTGGTGCACGCCTTTAATCCCAGCACTTGGGAGGCAGAGGCAGGCAGATCTCTGTGAGCTTGAGGCCAGCCTTTTCTGCAAAAGATTGTTTCAAGACAGGCTCCAAAGCTGGAGAGAAACCTTGTCTCAAAAACAAACAAACAAACATGGGATGGGTGGAATGGAGGATGGGTGGATATGGGAGCAGGAAGTAAATATCCTAATTAAGGGAGCCATTTTAGGGTTTGCAAGAGACTTGACTGTAGAGGAGTTCCCAGGTCCAAGGAGAGGTTGCCAGACTGTTCCTTGGGCAGCAGAGGAAAGGGTGCCTGAACTGGCCTTGTCCCATAGCCTCACTGATGAATATCTTGAATATCACCATAGAACCTTCATCTGGCAATGGATGGAGATAGAGACAGAGACCCACATTGGAGCACTGGTCTGAGCTCCTAAGGTCCAAATGAGGAGCAGAAGGAGGGAGAACATGAGCAAGGAAGTTAGGACCACAAGTGGTGAGTCCACTCACTGAGACGGTGGGACTGATCTAATGGGAGCTCACCAAGGCCAGCTGGACTGGGAGTGATGGAGCATGTAATCAAACTGAACACCCTGAATGTGGCTGGCATTGAAGGATGACTGAGAAGCCAAGGACAACGGCACTGGGTTCTGATTCTACTGCATGGACTGCCGTTGTGGGAGCCTGGTTTGTTTGAATGCTCACCTTTATAGACCTGGATAGAGGGGAAGAACCTTGGACTTCCCACGGGGCAGGGAACCCTGACTGCTCTTAGGACAAGAGAGGGAGGGGGAGGTGGCGAGGGGAGGAAAAAGAGAGACAGGGAGGAGGTGGAAATTTTTAATAAATAAATAAATAAGAAAAAAAGAAAAAAAAACAAACCAAATAAAACCCCTCACAGTTAAGTGAAATAACAAAACAAGAATACAGTAAACCTTGATAACACTGTGAAATTATTGTACTTGTTATCTTATGAATCATATCAACTAAAATTTTTGTTTGATTTCTCTTATCTTTTTGCATAAAAACCAACAACAAAATGGCTTGGAAATGATTTGTCTTTCTTTGCTTAACTCACTTATGATACATTGATACAAACAAAAAAAACTGCATACAGTGTAAGTCATAATCAGTTTCTCCATATTTAAGTCTCCAAAAGTAATAGTTAGTGATGTATCAAAAGATTCAGTAAGGTGCAAACCACTCCTGGGACTGGAGGTTACCTTTTGTGGGTGGTAAAATAAGTCTTGCTTTATCATTTTCTTCCCCATTTTTGTTAGTAACTCTATATTCTTCCATATTATTATTTGATAACTCCATTTATATTTCTATCATGTATATACATATTGGCACTGGGATTTGTCTCTACTGCATGGACTGACTTTTTGGGATCCTATTCTCTTTGTATGGAAACCTTCCTAAGCCTGAATGTAGTGGGGAGGGCCTCTGGTAAATATGGGATGATTTTTATTCCTGGCTATTTCATGCAATTATATAAATAATAATAATTTATTTAATAATGTATAATATAAATTATAATTAAGCTTTAATGTATTTCACGGATTCTTTAAATTACAGCATATACTTACTAGGAGAAATAAATATTGTAATATAATATTTAATAATCATTCAATTAGAGTGTTTTGACTTCTTAATAAATTATTATTATTACTTATATGTGTTTCTCTGTAAAGAGAAGCAAGTTTATTTAAACCGTTCAAAGCATTGTTAGTAGAATAAGTAATGTTCTCCTAGTACTATATGCTGTAATTTGAATCAGCACATTTTTAAAAAGTGTCTTAACTTAATAGAATGGTGAGTTACCCTCAATGAAACACATGAATGTTTCTGTGAAAGAACCACATTTTTAAAAAACTTTTCTATGTAGTGTTACCACATTTATAAGTTTTCTTGTGAAATGAATATATGTTTCTCTCTAAAGAGATGCAAGATTCCTTATACTGCTCACAGAATTTTTATTAGCACCGTGTTCTCCTAGTCACTATGTGCTGTAATTTGAAAGAATCAGCAGAATTTAATAAGAGTGTTTTTTCTTCTTAATAAATTCATGAGAATCCCTCAAAGAAATGTACTAAACTTTCTGTGAAGGAGGCACATTTCTTTTAAATTTTCTATGCACTTTTAGCACATTATTAAGATTTCTCAAAAATTGCATATCTGTTTCTCTCTAAGGAGAAGCAAGTTTCTTTAAACTTTCAAAGCATTGTTCATAATATCAGGAGTGTTTTCCTAGTAACTACATGCTGTAATTGGAAAGAATCTCCACATTTTTATCAGAGTATATTTAGCTACTTAATAGAAAAATGAGTTTCTTTTAGAGAAACACAAAGATTTCTGTGAAAGAAGTGTAGAGATTTGAAGACTGTGTTATAAAATGCAGGGATCATGCTACCTGTGCCAGGGGAGGTGTTGAGTACTGCCTTGGAATCTAAGAGAAGTTCCATGGAATGCTATGGGACATTTCAGAGTGACAAGTTCTCTGGCTTATAATTCTGAGAGCAAGTGTCACATACCCTGTGGTTTGCAGAAGTGGCTGGCCTGAGGCCACAGTCTCAGCTTAAAGCAGCTGTTCTGCTCACTGAAGGAAGTCTTAGAATAGATTGGGACAGTGAGATAATGTCTCTGGAGACCCTTGTTTAAAATAGGCTAGGATGTCTTGCAAGCCCCCAGACTACCCTTGCTACGTTAAGCTGCGTTGTGTGCATAATCTAAATAAGTCCTTGGTTAGCTCATGATCTATAGTTCCTCTTTAAACTGTTGACTGAAGCAATTGTTTCCAAAGCGTATAAAAGGATTACTTAATAAACACACAGCATGCAGTTTGCAAATGCTGTTTTCCGCACTGCATCCCTTGTGTCCTGGTTTGTTTGACACTCTTACCCAGGGACCCCCGACGCTCTAGACATTGACAAAGAAGCACCTTTCATTTAATTATTCTGTGCACTGTTAAAACATTTATAATATTTTTTGAGAAACTCATACACGTTTCTAAAGAGAAGCAAATTTGTTTAAACTGTTCAAATTATTGTTAGTGGAATAATGAGTGTTCATCTATTAAATATATGCTGTAATTTGAAAGAATCAATTCATTTTTACAATTGTGTACTTAGCTTCTTAATAGAATCGTGAGTTTATCTTAAAGATATACATGAGAATTTTGTGCGTTTCTTTTTTCTTTACTTTTAAAGATTCATTGTCTTTATTAAATTATCATGCTGTAGGCCACAAATATTTACAAATATCATTTCAGCTAATCTGCTTTTTTTCCATTCAAAAATTTACACTTCCTCCCCTCCTCCCATTCCCCTCCTTCTACCACACTCACCCTCCTCCCTCCTGCTCCCTCCTCAAGAGAGGACAGAGAACCCTGCCCTGCCCTGTGGTAAGCCCAAGCCCCCCTACATCCAGACCTAGGAAGCTTTGCATCCAAATAGACTAGGGCCCCAAAAAGCTAGAATATGCAGTAGAAACAATTCCCAGTGCCTTTACGAATGGTTTCTCAGTCAGCCCCCATTGTCAGCTACATTCAGAGAGTCCAGCTTGATTGCATGCTCATTCAGTCCCTGTCCAGCTGGATATAGTGAGCACCCATTAGAACAGGCACACTGTCTCAGTGGGTGGACCAACCCCTCACGGTTCAGACTTCCCTGCTCATCTTCTCCCTCCTTCTGCTCTTCAATTGGACATTGGGAGCTCAGTCTGTTGCTCTGATGAGGGTCTATGTCTCTATCGCCATCCCTTTCCAGACAAAGTTTCTATGGTGATATTTGCAATAATCATCAGTGTGACAGTTGGGCAAGGCCAGTACAGACACCCTCTGCTCTGCAGTGGTATGACCAACCCCTTATCATACAAAAGTCTTATCTCCAAAATATATAAAGAACACAAGAAACTGGACATGAAACTTCTAATTCACCCAATTAAAAAATGGAGTACTGAAGTGAAAAGAGAATTAACATCAGACAAAGTTCAAATGGCCAAAAGACACTTAAGGTAATGTTCAACCTCCTTAGTGATCAGGGAAATGCAAATCAAAACAACTTTGAGATACCATGTTACACCTGTCAGAATGGCTAAAATCAAAAACACCAATGATAGCCTATGCTGGAGAGGATGTGGAGTAAGGGGAACACTCATCAAAGGCTGGTGGGAATGCAAACTTGTGCAACCATTTTGGAAATAAGTGTGGCGGTTTCTCAGTAAATTGGGAATCAATCTTCCTCAGGATCCAGCAATACCACTCTTGGGAATATACCCAAAAGATGCTCAATCATACTACAAAAGCAGTTGTTCAACTAGATGACCCTCAATGGAAGAATGGATAAAGAAAGTGTAGGATATATATGTATTAGAGTACTACTCAGTGGTAAAAAATAATGACATCTTGAATTTTGAATGCAAATGGATGGAAATAGTAAACACTATTCTGAGTGAGATAACCCAGATCCAAAAAAATGAATATGGTATGTACTCACTCATTAGTGAACTCTAGCCACAAAGTACATTAAGCCTATAGTTTGCAAGCCCAGAGAAGCCATATAACAAGGTGAATGTAAATAAAAACATATATAGATCCTCCTGGAATTTGGAAGCAAACAAGATTCCTGGACAAAAGTTGAGAGCATGGGGGTTGAGTTATGTGTGGGAATGTGGTTGGGGGAAGGGAAGAGGGGGAGCAAGAAGGGAGAAATGAAAGACTGTAGAAAGCTTGGGGGAGTAGGAGGGTGGATATGGAGGAAGGGCTGATGTAGGAGCAGGAAAGAAGATATCTACATTAAGTGAACCATTTTAGGGTTGGCAAGAGACTTGGATCTAGAGGGGATCCCAGGAGTCCATGGGGATGTCTACAGCTGTATGTTTCTTTTATCTATTCTGTGTACTGTTAGCACATTTATAAGACTTATTGAGAAAAGCATATGGTTTTCTCTCTAAATGAAAAAAGTTTCTTTAAACTGTTCAAAACATTGTTAGTACAATAAGGGATGTTCTCCTAGTAACTATATGCTGTAATTTGAAAGAGTCAGCACATTTTTCTAAAAGTGTCTTTAGTAATAGAATTGTGAGTTATACTCAAAAAAGCATCTGAAGCTTTCTGTGATAGAGGCCCATTTCTTTTAAATTTTCTATTTACTGTTAGCACATTTATAGGATTTCTTGAAAAATGAATATATGTTTCTCTCTAAAAAGGAAAAAGTTTTTTAAACTGTTCAAAGCATTGTTCTTAGTATAAGGAGTGTTATCCTAGTAATTACATGCTGTAATATGAAAGAATCAGCACATTTTTAAAAGAGTCTCTTTAGCTTAAAAGAATTGTGAGTTTCCCTCAAAAAAATCACCCAAGGTTTTCTGTGAAAGAAGCATGTTTCTTTTAAATGTCTATGAACTATTGGGACATTTATAAGATTTCTTTAGAAACTCATAAGCATTTCTCTAAAGTGAAGCAAGTGTTTTGCAATGTTTCAAGACATGTTAGTGGAATAAGGAGTGTTATTCCAGTAAGTATATGCTGCAATTTGAAACAATAAATACAAGTTTATAAGAGTGCATTTAGCTCAATAAAATGGTGAGTTACCCACAAAGAAATGCATGAAAATTTCTGTGAAAGAAGATTGTTTCTTTTAAATTTCTATGCACTATTAATACATTTATAAGATTTCTTGTGAAATGAATATGCTTGTCTCACTAAAGAGAAGCAAGATACTTTAAAACAATTCAAACCACTATTAATAATATATGGAGAGTTCTCCTAGTCAATGTATAGTGTAATTTGAAAGAATCAGCACAATTTTATAAGAGTGTATTTATCTTAATAGAATCGTGAGTTACACTCAAAGAAATGCTCAAAGATTTCAGTGAAAGAAGCACAAGCACTTTTTTTTACCTTTCTGTGTAGTTAGCACATTTATAATATTTCTTGAGAAACTTATATGCATTTCTCTCTAAAAAGAAGCTAGTTTTTTAAAATTGTTCAAATAATTGTTAGTAGTATAAGAAGTAATCTCCTAGAAAATATATGCTGAAATTTGAAAGAATCAGTACGTTTTTATGAGAGTAATTACCTTCTTAATAGAATCTTGAGCTTTGATCAAAGAAACACACAAAGTATTCTGTGAAAGGAGTACATTTCTTTTAACTTCTCTATATACTGTTAGCACATTAATGAGATTTCTTGAGAAACTCACATGAATTTATCTCTAAAGAAAAGCAGATTTCTTTAAACTCTTTAAAGCTTTGTTAGTAGTCTAAGGAATGGTCTCCTTGTAAACATATGCTATAATTTGATAGAATCAGCACATTTTTAAGAGTGTCTTTAGCTTAATAGAATCCTCAGTTACCCTTAAAGAAATGCATGAAGATTTCTGTGAACTAATCATGTTTTTTTTAACTTTTCTATGCCATGCTAGCATATTTATAGTACTTCCTAAGTAAGTTGATGCATTTATATCTAAAGAAAAGCAAGTTTCATTAACCTGTTCAAAGTAGTTTTAGTAGAATAAGGATTGTTCTCCAAGTAATTATATGCTGCAATTTGAAAGAATTGTCACATTTTATAAAAGTGTCTTTAGCTTAGTAGAATTTTGAGTTACACTCAAAGAAACACACAAAGATTTATGTTAAAGAAACACATTTCTTTTAACTTTTATATGCACTGTTAGCACATTTATAAGATTTCGTGAGAAGCACATTTATAATATTTCTTGAGAAATGCCAATGTGCTTATCTCTAAAAGAAGACAGTTTCCTTAAACTGTTCAAAGCATTGTTAGACATATAAGGGATGTTTCCCAAGTAACTATTTGCTTTAATTTGAAAGAATCACCACATTTAAGGAGAATGCACTTACCTTCTTAATAGAATCTTGAGTTTCCCTTAAAGAAACCCTCAAAGCTTTCTGTGAAAGAAGAACATTTCTTTTAACGTTTCTATGAACTGTTAGCAAATTTTAAGAACCTTTTGAAAGGAATATGCATTTTTCTCTAAAGAGAAGCAAGATTCTCTAAACTGTTCAAAGGATATTAGCATAAGGGTGTTGTCTTATCACTATAGGCTGTAATTTGAAAGACACAGCACATGCTATTAAAAGTGTCTTTACCTTCTTTATTTAGTCAGGATTTTTTCTTAAAGAAATGCACAAAGCATTCTCAGAAACAAGCATGTTTCTTTTCTATTTTCCATGCACTGTTTAGCACATTTATAATATTTCTTGAGAAAATCATATGTATTTCTCTCTAAAGAGTAGCAAGTTCTTTAAACTGTTCAAATTATTGTTAGTAGAATAAAAAGTATTCAACTAGTAAATATATGCTATAATTTGAAAGAAGCGACACATTTTTATAAGTGTATATTTGGCTTCTTAATAGATTTATGAGATTGTCTTAAAGATATGGATGAAGCTTTCTGCATGTTTCTTTTATCTTTTCTAGGCACTGTTAGTACATTTATAAGATTTATTAAGAAAAACATATGATTTTCTCTCTAAATGAAAAATGTTTCTTTAAACTCTTCAAAGCATTTTTAGTAGTATAAGGTATATTCTCCTAATAATTATATGCTGTATTTTGAAAGAATCAGCACATTTTTATAAGAGTGTCTTTAGTAATAGAATTGTAAGTTACACTCAAAGAAACACATGAAGCTTTCTGTGGAAGAAACGTGTTTCTTTTAACTTTTCTATGCTCTGTTTGCACATTTATAATATTTCTTGAGACACCCATATATGTTTCTCTCTAAAGAGGAGCATGTTTCTTTAAACTGTTCAAAGCAGTTTTGGTAGAATAAGGATTGTTATCTTAGTAACTACATGCAGTAATATGAAAGAATCAGCACATTTTATAAGAGTGTCTTTAGTTTAAAAGAACCATGAGTTTCATTCAAAGAAATGCATAAAACTTTCTGTGAAAGTATTACATTTCTTTTAACTATTCTTTGCAATGTTAGCATTTCTCAAAAGAGAAGCAAATTTCTTTCAAATCCTGAGAGTATTGTTAGTAATATAAGGTGTGTTCTCTTATTAGCTATATGCTATAATTTGAAAGCATCAGCATATTTTTATATGAGTGTCTTTAGCTTAATAAAATCATGAGTTACACTTAAAGAAACACTCAAAGATTTTAGTGAAAGACATGTATTTCTTATACTTTTTCAATGCACTGTTTAGAATTTATAAAATTTATTATGAAACAAATATGCATTTCTCACTAAAACAAAGCAAGTTTTTTTAAATTATTCAAAGCATTTTTAGTAGTATATGAAGTGTTCTTATACAACTATATATTGTGATTGAAAAGAATCATCACGTTTTCTAGGAGTATTTAGCTTCTTAGTAGAATTATGAGTTTCTCTCAAAGAAATGCACAGAGCTTTCTTTGAAAGAAGCAGTTTCTTTTAACTTTTCTGTGCACTGTTAGCACATTTGTAAGATTTCTTGAGAAACTCATATGTGTTTCTCTCTAAAGACAAACAAGTTTCTTTAAACTGTTAAAAGCATTGTTTGTAGTATAAGGAGTGATCTTAAGTAACTACAAGTTTAATTTGAAAAAAATCAGAATATTTTATCAGTGAATTTAGCTTCTTAATATATTGTAAAATTCGTTCAAAATGCATGAAGATTTCTGTGAAAGAAGCACATTTCTTTTAACTTTTCATGCATTGTTAGCATAATTATAAGATTTGTTGAAAAACTCATGTGTTTCTAAAGAGCAGCAAGTTTTTTAAAAGTGTTCAAAGCCATGTTAGTACAAAAAGAAGTGTACTCTAGGTAACTATATACTGTAATTTGAAAGAATCAGCACATTTTTATGAGTGTCTTTAGCATAGTAGAATCATTAGTTACCCTCAATAAAACACATAAAGATTTCTGTGAAAGAATCCTGCTTCTTTTATCTTTTCAATGTTCTGTTAGAACATTTACAATATTTCCTGAGAGACTCATATGCATTTCTCTCTAAAGAGATGCAAGCTTTTTAAAATTGTTCAAAATGTTGTTAGTAGAATAAGGAGTGCTTGCCTAGTAAATATATGTTGTAATATGAAAGAATCAGCACATTTTTATAAGAGAGTCTTTAGTTTAATAGAATGGTGAGTTACCCTCAATGAAACACATGAAGATTTCTGTGAAAGAAGCTCGTTTGTTTTAACTTTTCTACTCAGTGTTAGCACATTTGTGGTATTTTTGTGAAACTCATATCCGTTTCTCTCTAAAGAGAATCAAGATTCCCTATACAAATCACAGAAGCATTATCAGCATAAGAAATGTTATCCTAGTCACTATATGCTGTAATTTGAAAGAATCAGCACAATTTAATAAGAGTGTCTTTAGCTTCTTAATAAATTCATAAGATTCTCTAAAAGAAACACACTAAGCTTTCTGTGAAAGAAGCACTTTTTAAAAATTTTTCTATGTACTTTTTGCATGTTTATAAGTTTCTCTCTGAGGAGAAGCATGTTTGTTTAAACTTTTCAAATCATATTTCATAATATAAGGAGTGCTTTCCCAGTAATTGTATGCTTTAATTTGAAAGTATCAGTACATTTTTATAGGAAATGCAAATCAAAACAACTTTGAGATACCATCTTACACTTGTCAGAATGGCTAAAATCCAAACCACCAACAATAGCCTATGCTGGAGAGGATGTGGAGTAAAGGGAACACTCATCCATTGCTGGTGGGAATGAAAACTTGTGCAACTACTTTGGAAATCAGTGTGGTGGTTTCTCAGGAAATTGGGAGTCAACCTACTTCAGGATCCAGCAATGCCACTCTTGGGAATATACCCAAGAGATTACCAATCATACTACAAAAGCATTTGTTCAACTATGTTCATAACAGAAATATTTGTAATAGCCAGAATCTCGAAACAACTTAGATGCCCCTCAATGGAAAAATGGATAAAGAAAGTGTGGAATATATACACATTAGAATACAATGACATCTTGAATTTTGCATCCAAATGGATGGAAATAGAAAACACTATTCTGAGTAAGATAACCCAGAACCAAAAATATGAATATGGTATGTATTCACTCATTTGTGGACTTTAGCCATAAACCAAGGTCATTAAGCCTATAGTACACAAGCCCAGAAAAGCCAAATAACAAGGTAAACCCAAAGAAAAACATATATAGATCCTCCTGGAAATTGGAAGCAAACAAGATTGCAGGGCAAAAGTTATGAGAATGGGAGGAGAAGGGGTGGGGTGAGTCTGAGGGAAAGGGGAGAGGTTGAGAGGGAAGGGAGAAGGGAAGGACTGGCAACAGCTTGGGGGAGTGAGAGGGTGGAGATGGAGAAAGGGTGGATATAGGAGCATGCAGGAAGATACCTACATTAAGGGATTCATTTTAAGGTTGGCAAGAGGCTTGGCTCTAGAGGGGATACCAGGTTTCCATGGGGATGTCCCCAGCTAGGCCCTTGGACAACAGAGGTGAGGGTACCTGAACTGTCCTTGCCCCACTATCACAAAGACATATATATATATATATATATATATATATATATATATATATATATATATTAGAATTTTTGTCCAGTGATGAGAGACAGAGACCCTCATCAGAGCAATGGACTGGCTTCCAAGGCCCACCAAAAGGCAGAAGGAGGGAGTAGATGAGCATGGAAGTCAGGGCCACGAGGTGTTGGTTCACCAACTGAGGCAGTGTGCCTGCTCACCAAATCCGGCTGGACTGGGTCTGAATGAACATGGGATCAAACCGGACTCTCTGATTGTGACTGACAATAGTGGCTGACAGAGAAGCCATTGATAAAGTCACTGGGACTTGTTTTTATGGCATGTTCTGGCTTTTTGGGACCCTAGTCTATGTGGATGAACAGCTGCCTAGACTTGGATGTAGTGGGGAGGACCTTGGACTTCTCACAGGGCAGGGTTCCTTTCACTCTCTCAAGCAGGGTGGGAGAGGGAGGAGGGAGTATGGGGAAGCAGGAGGGGATTGGGAAGAGGGAAGGAAGTGCAAATAATTAAATGGAAAAATAAAAAAGGAATCTAATACACTCTGATAAAAATGTGCTGATTTTTCTGAAGTACAGCACACAGTTACTAGGAAAACACTCTTCTTTTTACTACTAAGATGCTTTAAAAGTTTAAAGAATCTTAATTCTGTTTGGAGAGAAATGCATATATATTACAAAACAAATCTTATAAATGTACTAACAGTGCATAGAAAAGGTAAAAGAAAAGTGCTTCTTTCACAGAAAGCTTTGTGGATTTCTTTGAGTATAATCCATGATTCTATTAAGCTAAAGATGTTCTGATTCTTTAAAAATCTAATGATTCTTTCAAATTGCAGCATATAGTTACTAGGTGAACACTCCTTATACTATTAATAATTCTTTAGAGTTTAAAGAAACTTGCTTCTCTTTAAAGAGAAATGCATACACATATCTGAAGAAATATTATAAATGTGCTAACAGTGCATATGAGAGTTAAAAGAAACTTCCTTCTTTCACAGAAATATTTGTGCCATGTCTTTGAGGGAAGCTCAAGTATCTATTAAAAAACTAAATGCACTGATAAGTATGTGCTGATTCTTTCAAAGTACAGCATTTATTTACTAGAAGAACACTCCTTATACTACTAACAATGCTTTGAACACTTTAAGAAATTGATTCCCTTTAGAGACATACATATAAGAGTTTAAAAGAATGTGCTTCTTTTACAGAAAGCCTCATGCAATTCTCTGACTGTAACTCATGATTCTGTTAAGCCTAAAGACACTGTTATAAAATATGACCAGATTCTTTCAAATTACAGCATATATTTCCTACTAAAACACCTGTTTTACTACTAACAAACCTTTGAAGAGTTTAAAGAAATTTAATTTTCTTGAGAGAGAAATGCATAAACTTTTCTCCAGAAATTTTATGAATATGCTAGCAGTGCTTAGAATAGTTTTAAAAAACACGCTTCTTCACAGAAAACTTCATGCATTTATTTGAGACAAAATCATGATTCTTAAAAAGCTAAATATAATCGAAAAAATATGCTGTTTCGTTGAAACTACAGAATGTATCTACTAGGAGATCCCTTCTTAATCAACTAACAAGGCTTTTAACAGTTTAAAGAAACTTGTTCCTCTTTAGAGAGAAACAGATAGGAATTTCACAAAAATCTAATAAATGTGCAAGCAGTGCATAGAAAAGTTAAAAGAAACATATTCTTTCACAGAAATCTACATGAGTTATATGAGCAAAACTCATGAATTTATTAAGACCTTAACAACTTTAAACATAACCCTAAACCTAAAACTATACTTAACCCTAAATATAACCCTAACCCTAAAACATACCACTAAACCTAACAGTAAACACTAACACTAACCCTAAACCCTAAACCCAACCCTAAGACTAAACCTAACACTAACTCTAAACCCGTAGCCTAACCCTAATGCTAAACCTAACCCTAACCCTAACCCTCAACACTCAAATCTAAATCCTAACCTTAACCCTATTCCTACCTTAACCATGACCCCTCCAACCCTATCCCTAATTCTAACCATATCCCAAATCTAACACTACCTACTCTATCTGTAACCCTGATTTTATAATTTATTTAGAGATACCAAACAGTCTTACTTCACATTAAGTTAATGTGAACTTTTTTTTAGTACTAATAAGGAACAGCAGCTTTAATTGTAAATAAAATGACTATGGTATGGTCTAAGAAATACTTTAGAAAGAAGTATGTTTTAGCTGTCCATCAAATTTCAGCTTGACTGAAAACTATTTTATTTCCCACAATCTTTTTCATATTTAATTTTTATAGTTAGAAAATACAATTTTATTTACTTCCCTCAATAATATCAGAGTTCTAGAAGGTAAGCAATAGCTTTAACTCACAGGCCATTATACCATTTCTTTGTTATTTCTATGGCAGTAGGATCATTCAGAAATTTTCAGGCAGAAGGACATCAACTTTTAATCAATGCCTAGCTCCCATTAATTTACTTTGTTTATCACTCAGACATGTAATATATTTCTTAGTAGTGAGAAGTAGAATGACTAGGATAAGAAGTAGTTCTTTTTTCACTAGGCAAAGCTACATTGCCATCACGTTAGGGGTGGCTGATATTCCCCATAATATTTCCAGGAAAACTTCATATTTTCTAAAACTTGGGAAGTAAGTTAAAACTTTGTTAAGGAAAGAGAAGCACAATGAATATTCTGGGTTACAGAATGATATTGCTGTAGGCAAGAAGATGTAAGGGCAGTTTGCATAATGTTAATTTTGATAGAGTATAATTTTTAATCAAACAAAAACTAGAGGTCTATAACCTAAATAATCAGCTCCACTCAGATCAAGAGATAATTTCTCACAAACTCAATTGAAGAATAAAAACCTGATTAGAGTTGTGGAGTAGAATAGATGTAGCTTTGAAACCGAGGAATAACATCTTCTCAGGTCTAGGAGCAGTGGGGATTAAATTTTATTATTTTCCTGCAGCTGTGTAACTACAATACCATTGTAGGGATAGTCAGCTTTTGTTTTGTTTACTTTTGATTTTTATCAGGTAAATGACATCAACAGTTGCATTGAAGAACAATGATCCTCAGATGCTATGGGATTTTTTTTTTCAGAAAAGACGAGAAATACACTAAAAATGGGAAATGAACTACATGTTGGCATTAGAAAGATGGTGATGATCTCAATAATAATCCTTGAGTGTTTCTTGTTCATATTCTGCATAGAGTTAGAAGTTCCCTCTCATCTATGATGCAAAATATTCTAAAGACCTAAGGCTTGGTTCTACCCTGGCTAATAAACGATGCTATTATCTTGAATTTTACTTAATAAAAGCAACATTGTGTTTAGACTGAACATGTTTAATTCCAAATTTAGTGTTTATAAACTATTTTTTACCAATATTAATAAATAATATAGTTAGCAATACACTGGGAGGAAAGAATGGTGCACATTGTTTATAACTAACAAACTTAAACATAATGAATACATCATTCATTTTTTTAAAAAGAGCATAATAATAAGCCAAGAGTTGTCATGCTTTTTATGCTAAATATATGTTCAATTTATTAAATTAAGAGTTAGTACATGGGGAGAGTTGACTCAGTGCTTAAAAGTGCTTGATTCTCTTAACAAGGCTTTTAAACAGTGGTTTTTAATTAACTATTATTTATGATCCAGTGGATCAAGAACTCTCTACTCGCCTTCATGTACACCTGCATTTATGTGAACATTTAAATGCAAACATGTAATTAAGATACAGGTGAGGGGAAAGAGAGATACCATAGAAGATATCAGTGTTTATTTTGTGTGACTTAAATTTGTTTCTCAGCAACTATGTTAGCTAGCTCACAGTGGGGTATATATTTAAAGGGATCAATTATATTATAATATTCCTGGGGAACCCATGATTGTACATAGAATACACATAAATTGGATTAAGAAACTTATTTTATAAAATAGTAGAATTAATCAAACATCATTGGAAATGGTATAAAAAAGGAAAAAAGAAGTCATCGTTTAGCGAAATACTCTTTATTAAAACTATTTTGGGAGGTACTATAAAACATTAAGTCAGAACTATTTTCTACATTTTCTGGTATATTTGTTCAGCAGGTTTGAACACAGTGATGTAATCAGTGCATTACAAAATAAAAACCCTTTTCGCTGAAATAATCATTATGATGGAAAGTAGCAATGTGGTTGGATGTTTCACAAGTCTAGAGGAACTGGAATTTTCTACCCAAGGAACGAGTGCCGGATCTAAGGGATAGCCTGACTTTGCTGTTGAGGACAAGATCCAGGAAAAGTGTGGAGCAACTATGGTAGCTAGATTCTTGAGACTAGTGAAACCTATTTGTCTCCATTTGCGATTTCCATATAGTGGTCTGCATATAACAGCACTTCCAGGACTCACTGACTCCTGTAAAGTAAAAGACAGGTAAGTTGCTATGCAAAGTGATTATTTACTCTTAGACTTCCTAAATAGTAATAGAAATGTTCATAAAGTAGGCATGTGCTATTTTGATTCAGAAAAGAATATTTTTTCTAAAATATATGCAAAATCAGAACAGACAATATATTTGAGCCTTCCGCTACAGTGTTGTCCTTTTCAATAAAAGAAGTAGAAATGGATGGACTCAGAGAGCATTAAAGAAAGAAATATTGCTAAACAGAAATGTAGATCTCCTATGTTTATACCTTCTATTTTCTGGTAGATTAAAAAAGCAATGTAAAGCTTATATACTTACTATGCTTATTACAGGAACACCAGCTTGTGCAGTGTAGCAAACCGTAGAACTTCCTATGTCTGGATAGAGATAGGCACATTTGGATGCTCCCATCACTTGTATCTGTAACATATCTAGATTTTCAAATACATATCCTAGAAAAATAGATGAAGAATAAAAATCTCATATATGTAAATATTCATGAAGCAACAAAATTTGAGATAAAAGTACAACATATTATTATATATGCCATTTTTTAACCTTCATATGCTGAAGTAACAATACCTTATTATCCACGCTTTCTTACAAAGACTACTATATACAAAATATATATCTGTGAGTAAGTCTATAATTTGCACAGGTTAATAGCTTAAACTATTGTAATTACAGTTCTTCCTTAAGTGTAACACTAAAATCCAGGTTCAAAAGAAAATTGATCCTATCCTGACAAATGAAATAATATGTGCACTAACCTTGTTTAAGAATTTGGGGTCCAGAAAGCCAGCATTCTGAAGTGTTCAAATTCTTTATGCTGCCTAAAGGTGCCATTATATGAATAGAACTCTGGCCTTCTCGAAGAAGCACCAGAGCTAGGTCATTTCTTGCAGCCTGAGTTACTAACCGGAATCTTTCATGCAGTAAAATAGTAGTCACCTTAACAACTCTCAGAGGTTTTTTGGGATGTCTAAGACCTAGTATCACAAGAGTGTCTTCAGGATTCCTATATGGTAGATAGAAAATTTTTAAATGAATTCTGTATAAAACTTACACCTTTAAAAACAATATCACTTGATTTTGTGTTCATTTCATTCTTTGGAGAAAGAGAGAGAGAGAGAGAGAGAGAAAGAGAGAGAGAGAGAGAGAGAGAATCCTACAAAAGAAATGAGGGTATATATGGTATCTTCATTAGAAGTTTTAAAATACATATATAATTCAACTAACATACTGAGATAATATTCTGTTGTCACAGAAGCAAGGTATCATGAGAACAAGAGAAATGGACAAAAATTCTAGAGGATAAATTTTTCATAAGAAAGTCTCAACATACTTGAGGAAATACAAAATATTGTAGGAGAAAAGATGTGACATAAACTTACATGTTTCTCACACAGTGGGCAGCAGTAAGAACCCAGTAGCTACTAATAATGGAGCCACTGCAGATCTGATTGCCACAACCGAAGATTATAGCTTGCCATGGCATAGAATATTGCACAGAAATATGATCTGCTAAAGCTACATGGAAAAGGAAATATAAAATAAAGAGAGGTTAAATTTGGTGGAAATGTTAGTTGGGCCTCTTTTTAAAGGTTTTCATTTTATATGTCTCTTCGCAAACAACTAGCACTGTAAAATTTGTTTTGGAAATGAGAGTTTCCTCAATCTTTAGATAGAAAGATTTTTTTCCTCACAAAGGAATTATCTTCTTATATTTCCTACTTCCTTGTTTGAGCAAATATTGGAAACCATTTTATGTTATTTTACAACTTCTGTTTATATTTTATTTTACCCCTTTGTAGGAAATAAAAATGTTTAGTTTTATAGCATTCTATGAAATGAAAGAACATCTTGGAAAGAAGACCATAACATACAAATATTAATGGAGCCAGATAATTTAAAATTGTAATTTAATAGCAAATATATTATTAAGGAAGAATTGCATGCATGATGATACCAATATCCTTGTGTATTAGAATCTTAGTCACAGAAATTTCTCTATGCCAAATTAATGGAGATTAATAGAAAATTATGAAGATAATTTATATGTCATAAAACACCACACAAGTGATGACAAAACTGGAAGAATAACTATTATCTCTAGGTTATATTTCAATGAGTTCTCTAGGAAAAATTTTAAGTGTTATATTTCAACAAATAAATAGAAAAACTTCATTTGTGTTTTAAAAATACTCAATAAAATTATGGAATCATATTGAAATCAAATGTTATACTAGTTCTAGATTCTATGCAGCATTAGTGTATATTCTACCTTAAGCAAGTAATGTTAAATTGCCATTTATGAAACTGTGATATATTTCAGAAAACTGAAGGGGAAAAGATGACAATCAAAATCAGAATTACAGAGTTGTCTGCTCAGGAACCAATGAAGTTAATGTTCCCTATCAGTTAAGCCAAAGTATCCAAATTGAAAATGATTCTACCTTCTAAATGGGGAATTTGTATACTAATAAAAACTCAGCTATATATTAAATTATCAATGTCTGTGCTGCTCATTACCTTTTAAAATGTAAGAAAGTATCTAATGTTCTGGGTCTCAGAGTAGTCAATTATTATAATTATATAAAGTATAATCAGTACCATAAGCATTTTACAATGACATTACAATAGCAGAACAATGCATTAGATATAAACTACACATACAAAGACCAAAGAAATCTTGAATCTGCAGATATTAGAAAAATAATAAAATTTTCAGAGATAGAAAATTTCTTTACCTTCTTTAAATACACTTTAATCTTACCTTGAGGGTGTGGCAGAGAGATGAAGTGTGAATGAACAGTAGCAGAAGGTGACGTAAAAGTTAAATCTTTCCTGTTAGATACTGACAGGGTATTGGAAAGAGAGGTAATCACAGTTCTTTGATTAGACCAGGGAGCATGACTGGGCTGTGTAACTCTCTGGAGCCAGAAAACGAAAGGTCTAACTTGACTGAAGACATAGGGCTTTGTGCAATGTTCATCAAATTGAATTAAAATTCCCACCTGCATCCATGTGTCTTTTTGTTTTAGATGACAAACCAAAGGTGCCCCAAGATCACCCTACAAAAAATTGAGAATAAAACATTAGTTGACAAACTGAAAGATGATAATAGATAACATTTACTTTAAAATGGTATTTCTTATGTCTTTAGAGTCCATTCTTCTATTTCTCACCTTACAGCCAGATTCCCCCATAGCTTTCTTGGCCTTTATACAGAAAGTGAACTCATTCAGTTGAGGCCAAAATTTAGAACAGGTGCTGACTTGCATGATGCTGAGGTGCCTTTTTTGCAAGATACCAGGACTTCCTGATAAAAATCATAGAGAAATTTTTTTTCTCCTTAAGGTTATTGTGATACAGAGAAATCAAAACAAATATGAAATATATTAAACAGATTCAACCTCAAATGATAAAAAGAAAATTCTATGATCATATTCCACTGTCTTCATCATTACTACTTACCTCTCATGAGGGACCAGCTAGGTAACCAGCAGTCATATAGTTGTATGTGTCTTTCTTGTTCTTGACTTTCTTCCAGGCAAATAGGAAGCACCAAAGGTTGAAAATGTATTGGCTCCTTCAGGAAGAATAGGCCTGGTCCTAAAGGTCCCCAGGGACCTAAGTATGGCACAGAACGCTGGATACCAACAGTTTCACCTTGTGTAGGATCCTGAAGATCAATCAGACCCACTTGGACTAAAGCCAGAGATTCTGACCGTTTTCTAGAGGAAAATTTATCAAGAGTTTTATTATTTCTACTTTTCAATGAAAAGTAACCTAGATGTCACATTGATTACATGAAATGGCAAGTGTACACTAAAATATTATATTGTTTTCAAATCTCTTATCTCTGATTTTAGAGATATTTCAATTTCACGTAGATTCTGTTCATTCTAGTCATTTATATTAGCATTAAGCACATACCATAACCCATACAAGACAAGTACCCAAGACAGCCTTAAATGGAAACAATGCAAAATGGAAAAACTCTAATATTTGATTTGAAATTAGCACCTACCACAATTTTATAAGTTAAATAATATAAAATTATAATAACTTTCACAACTTATAGATATATTTATGAGAATATTGAAAGTATCCTGATAAAATAGAGAGCAATCTTGTAAAAATATAAGGCAAAAATATAAGCTAGAATGCAATAAGCTTGAAAACCAAAGTCAAAAATTGTTCTCAACTATCCAGGGGGAATGCTTTCATATGAGATAAGAAAATTGATCACAGTTAGAGTGAAGGAACAGAACAAGGTTGAATTAGGAAAATATGAATACTGACGAAACTATATTTTAAAAGAACGTATCTACCAACATTCTCAAATTTACATCAATGTGTGATATATCTTAATTTTAAAAGTATCTTGTGAGACTTACATAAAATTGGCACATCGGGCAGAAGTGAGGACCCACATTTCATTAAGAATAGAACCAGCACAGAAGTGGGAGTAAGAGAGCTGCACAGAAACCATCCATGGGAATTCACCTATTTCAGCTTCCCAACAGTCGGGACAGTGGGGAACAAGGCCAGGGCGTATACCACATTCTAGATAGTACAATAAGATTGGTAGAATTAGTCTTTTCTCCTGTTAGAATTTACTTACTTTTTATTTTCATAGTTAAGAAAAGAATGTCTAGGCATTTGACACATTTAACTTTGATTAAATATGAGTATATATGTGACTAAGTTATTGCAAATTTCATTATATGAAGACAGAATATCTTTGTACATTCCCTAAAAATGTCAATTATGCTTATTAATTCCTCAAGTGGAATCATAACTCATTGTCAACCACTGTGTAGTTTTGAAACACTATTATACTTTCATGCCAAAATTGGTGGTTTCATATCTCTTTTATTGGAATTGAGGCCTGCTTAAAATGAGGGAAACCACACCTGTTTTTAAAAATCGACCTAACTAATCATATTCAGTGCTAGTAAAATCATGGATATTAGAAGAAAAGCTCACTAATTTACTAAAACACTACAATCCCTTCCAAAAGTTTTATCAAGATTTGTTTTCACACTCACAATCAATAATAGTTTTCACCCTCAGGAACAGGAATACTCTTTGAAAGAAATCTGAGTGAATTACAGTGTTGAAGAAATTATGGTATCTTGGAACTCAGAAAGTTTTTGCCTAGTCTAGATGAAGAGACTGTCATCTAAAGTTAATAATTTCAACATGCTATAACTTGCCTGTGGAGTCATGAGAAACAACAGCTGTCTTGAAGAGCCACAGTGTTTGGAGATTATCATTCCATATCATACTCAGGTGACATTCAGACAAGGAAATGTTGAGTTTTGATTCTGTTGTTGATAATGGTTCCAGTGAATGCTTATCTTGTAGATCAGATTGAGGTGGCAATATCGGGGTAGGTTCTTCACTTAAAAGCATTTCTGGAAAAGAATGGACACATACAATTTAGGATAAATAGCGGTGCATTATATAATATTGGGGACTATAACCACTGGAGTAAAATATTAGAAGAGTTTGAGGGAAATAAAATTGGATACTCCAAGCAGAAAGAAAAGACAAAAAATTTCAAATTAAAGAAAAAGTGAATGAAGTGAAGTTTGTGAATACAGGTAAACAGTACTGAGAGATGGGACAATATAGTGAATAAAAATAAAAAGTCTAGAAAGAGACAGCTAAGAGAGGCATATAAAATTTCAAGTATTCTGTGTATAGATAATTTTTTATTTGCTATCAAATCTCTAACAACCAGTTTTCACCTGAAATATTCTGCTTATAAATATAAGATTAGTGAGCTTGTTAAGTTGAGGGGAGTTGCTTTTCTTCCTGTTTTGCGTAGAAGCTATCTGTGTTAGTAAAGTGAAACTTTTCTGAAGTTATACAGACAATAAGCACACAAGTTTATAGCAAATGCCAAATGTCTGATTCCACCTATCTCAATTACAGGAAAGAAAATAATAATGATCCTGTCTCAAATTTGAAGTGTGTGCTGGATCACAACATTTCTGTTTCAGGCTTGATACAGATGCTAATGTTATTAAGTTTTTGTTTCAGTTTGTGGTGTTTCTTGTTCTTAGATGTGTTACTAAATGTAGGTATTCCACTTTCAAGTAGAATAATTTGACCATTTGAGACAGAAACTGTGATTTCAATGTGACTGAATTTTTTTCAAGTTGATCCCAGTCTCTAGCATATTTGGTATTAAGATGCATATATGAGTGCATATATATATGTGTGTATATATATATATAGAGAGAGAGAGATAAAGCTAGAGATAGAGATATAAGTATATATAGATATAGATAGATATATACATTAACCCACATATATGACAGCAACTTAACTGTGAATTTAAAAAACAAAAATATGAAATTATTAAAAAGCTTGTGATAATCTAAGTATAAATATGAAATGAATTTAGACCCCAAAGATTTAACTGGTTCTATGGACCCTGACCTAGATATCTGGTTCTTATGGTATATTTTAGGGTGATTTGTAGTGGCACCTCCTTTTCTCCAGTGCTCAACTATGTGCCTGCATGGTGAGTCCAGAAATTCACTCTTTGAGAAGCACATAAAATCCAAGAAGTAGTTGTATTACCTTGAACCTGAAATGATGGTGAAATTGTAAAAACTGCGGTCAGGGCATCTGGTTTTACTATTTGTTCTGAAGTTGGATTCCAAATTCGGGCTGTCATCGGTTGAGACTTGTTCCATAATCTAAGTAAATCTATTTGAGTCTGTAATGAGTATGATATTACTCTATGAGAATAAGTCCAGGAAAAGATATCTACAGTTTCAGTAGAATCTTTATGCTGAATCCATGAGTGAATTAAGCCAACATTCTGATGTACTGAAGATTGTACATTTTCATATTCCACTTGTGACCATAGTTTATCAAAATCAGTTTGAGTCAGTGTCCACAGTATGGAATCTATTTGAGTCTGTAATATGTGTGATATTATATCAGAATGAGTCCAGGGAATGATTTCTAGAGATTCGGGTGACGCTTTATATTGAATGCTAGGGTTGAAAATACCAACATTAGGCTGTGCCAAAGACTGTTTAGCTTTATATTCTACTTGTGACCACTGCCTGATAGAATCAATTTGGTTCTGGGACCAAAAATCTATTTGAGTTTGCATTGAGTCTGATATCACTGGATCAGAATGAGTCCAGGGAATAACTTCTACAGTTTCAGAAGAATCTTTATGCTGAATCCAAGGGATGATTACATCAATATCAGGCCCTGTCAAAGATTGTTTAGCTTCATATTCCACTTGTGACAACTGCCTGATTGCATCCCCTTGAGTCAATGACCAAAGTATGTCATCTACATCAGTCTGCAATGCATTTGATAGTACTGTATCAGAATGAGTCCAGAGAATGGTTTCCAGAGTTTCAGTAAGAGCTATATGCTGAATCCAAGGTTTAATTCCACCAAAATTATGCTGTAACAGTTGTGACAATGGCATATTTTCATCACTTTTAGTCAGTGTCCAAAGTGTGACTATAGCATCTTCAGGCCATCTCCTAACCAGTGGAGATTCAGGTTGGGTCCAAGGTATAATTTCACCAGATTTAGAATAGGTCAAAATTATTTGAGATGTACTTGCTTCAAAATTGTACCCACTTTTCACCACTTTTGTTTCAAGTCTATTCCATCGGTGAACTATTTGCCATTCTTTCTGAATCCAGGGGGTAACAGTTCCAGGCTCGATTTTAATTCTTTGACTTAAACTATTTGGAATTGGGAACCAATATGAGACAGCATTATTGTCATAAATGTACAAGGATGTCTGTGGTTCTATTTCAGCTTTTGATGATAGAATATCAGAGACAGACACAGTCCAAAGTCCAATTTCTTGATATTCAGTCTGGGTCAATACTATTACTGTATTAGTTATCGAATGGAACCAGGTATGGTCTGTGGTAGCTTCTTCATGGAACCATGGCCTTACTGTATTATTTTTAAGAACATTCCCAAGTCTTACATTTTCTGTTTCACACTGGGTTCTGTCATTAAACAGTCCAGTTGCAGAATTCATCCATGATTTTCTGCCCATTTTATGTTGGACACAGGATTCTACTGTGCTAATCATTAATGAAGTATAGATACTGATTGTTTGATAATATGGCTGTACCCAAGGTCTTTTTCTTTCAACACTAGTTTTAAACCAACTTCCACGGATGTGATATTCAGTATGATACAAGAGAATATCTGCTGAAGGAACAGGCACACTCCAAGATAAGAGAGATCCTAATTCAGAAAAAGACCATGTATTTCTGTCTACAGTTTCTGTAGAGACCAATGGAACCAATGTCTGTGCAGTTTGACTTGATTGTTTGGTAGCATAAGGTTGTGCTTGCATTGAAATTCTAAAAATATTGATAGTAGACACAGTTAAAACATTTTTCCCCTCAATTTCAACCACTGTTAAAATTGTGCTTTTATCAATATTGTTGTGCATATAAAAATATATGGGTGTAAATTCAGTTGAGTTCAATGATGTCTTATTGTTTGTTACAATTTCTGGCCATATTTCACTTCCCAGAGACTCCGTTTGGGTCTGTGCAACAGTTGTGGATAGTATAATTGTAACATCAGTTTGTAGTAACAATTCATCTAGTCTCCATGCTGTAAATCTAGAACTTACTTTTGGTTCCAAAAGATCTAAAGGAGATTCACTTTGGAAGTTCTGTTTTACTATTGAACTAGTAGACATTTTTAGTTTAGATTTTAGAAACTCATTATGGTTCCAAGATATACATATATGATTATCAGACAATATGCATGTTGAAATTACTGCTGAAATTTTTGCCAAGGCCCTTGGTGTGATTGCATCAAAATTAGAGTGCATGGAAGTAATTTCTGATGAAAATAAAAATTTTGTCCAGGGTGAAAGTGTATAAAAAAGATCTTCTGTCAATAGCTTTTCTGATACAGATAAAACCTTGGTCAATGTTATGAGATTTTCAAACTCAGACTCTGTCCAGTGATTTTTTAAATTATTTTCATCCAATGCCAATGGTGTCAGTGTTTTAGAAAGAGGACTCATTGGTATATTTACATGTAAGGATTTGGGATGGGTCCAAATGATATGATTATATGAAGACAACATCAATTTGTTTGTTAGTGGATATCTAAGATCTATAGATTTTGTCCAGGGAACTACTGGTATAAGCTCAAAATGTCTCCAATTAATAGCAATTGAAGTTAGAGACACTGTCTCGGACTGTTCTAATGAAGATTCTTCCTGAATCCAATGAATGTCATTTGGAGTAGAACTGTCTATCCAGGTATCTTCTGTTGGAAATTCCCTCTGAATGAGTACTGAAGCCCTTTTTCTTGTTGATGGATTAACTGATAGAGAGTGAAATTGGTTCCAGTATATGACTTTTGAAAACATGGCCTCTTTCCATATATTTGTTAGGAATGAGTCAGTCTCACTCCAAGACACTACTTTTGAATCTGTAGCTTCTGACCAGTGATATTCTGGTATGTATTGAATTTGAGTCCCAGGCATGAATTTGTATATTTTATCATTTATACATGGATATGTAGATAGATATTCATTTTGCGTAAAATGTATGATATTTGATAATTTAGCCTTATCCCAGTGATTTTTTCTTTTCTGGGGATCAGCTTGAAACCATCCTGTAACTAATTTTTGTGTCTGTAGCAAGTAATTAAGTGTTGAATACACTGTGTATATGCACAATCTGACAGTTTCAGTTGCAGGTTGCACCCAATGATTTTCTGACGTTTCTTTTGTATTGAATGGTACATTTTCTTTCTGGATCCAACTGTGTGGTAATGGATATTTAGGTTCTGCTATAAATGTGATTTTATCAAATACATGTTGCATATCAATATTTTTTGTTGTGAGTTCTCCTTGAGTCTGTGTTGTCAGTGTACTGACTACTAATTTTGCAAAATGATTTATGGCTGAGGATTCAGTTTGCATTCTCACTTTTACTACTTTAGCTATATATTCCGTTCTTGGACTAAAAGATGTAGATTTGCCCTGTTGCCATCCCACAGCTGTGCCAGTTTCAGGGGCTGTCCAGATCATTTTATCTGAAAATTCACTTGGGCCCCATTTTGTGACTATTTTATGGTGAGAATTTGTCAGGACATATTTGTTAAAATACTTGGCTTCTCTGACTGCATCAGCTTCAGTCTCTGTCCATTGACTTAATAATGGATTTACTGCATGATCAAAAAGAATGACTTTATCAAATACAACTGTTGGGAATACATGAATTTCAGAAGACTTGTCTGTTATCCATTGAGAGATAATATTTGTTGTAGATTGATTCCAGTATTTTAGTAACACAACTTTGGGAAATTTCCATGGTGTTTCTGTACCTCTCATAACAAGTGTTGGGTTTTCTGCTTCTGACAGGGTTTGAGACCATGGTAAAACTTGATCAGAAATAGACTGTGTCCAATAAGTTAATACTGAAGACTCTGACTGATTCTTCATTCTGATTGTATTAGATTGAAATTTTGTCCAAGGAATAGATATTAGAGAAACACTCTGAAGCAATGATGTTACTGTATTTTCTAAAATTTGTGACCAGATACTTCTGTTACTAGAATTAGGTTGGAACATCTGTGAGATATCTGTTTCAACCTTTGTCAAGGGATCTGTTGTTGAAATTTCTACATGCTTGAGTATATTAGGAAAAGACTGTGTTGGATGTTTTATATTTGTGAATTGTGAAATGTCCCACTCAGTGAATGCATCAGCTCCATATTTTTTCCAAAACTTTGTTGTAGGTGATGTGGCTTGGTTCCTTAATAAAACAGGATCAGATATTAGGTGAGTCCAGTGTTTGACTTCTGGGGTTAGAACATAGTTCTGAGTTGTGTAAGATGCTGGCTCGGTCCAAGAATTTACAATTAGAATTCCAGACGTGGTCCATCGTGATAATACATGAGCAATTATCCTTGTCCCAGGAATGAGTGTTTGGTATTTAGATAGGTCCCATGACTGTATGTATGTATTGGACACAAACAGTGCTTGTGTATTTAGTTTTTTAGATTCAGTCTGGAACAAAGCTGGTTTGTTTCTATTAAATATAGGTAATGTCCATAGTTTTGCTGGTTCAGGATGAGGCCATGTGGAAGGAATATTATTAGATGGAAGCACTGTCCATAGGTGCACTGGCAGAGATCCAGAATGAGTCAACATTGTTGTGATTGTATCAGATAATGGAAATGACCAAATATTTCCAGCTGTAGACTCAGTCTGATGTAATAGTGAAATAGTAACAGATACCCCAAGTAACCATATACTAAATATTGGAGACCTGGTATGGGGCCATGATTTTGCAATTATAATGGCTGAATGACTAGATAATATATTTCTTGAAGGAGATACATTTGAAGACTCTCTATTAGGATCTATCAGTGACCACAGACTTAATTTTGGGGATCCTATCTGTGTCCAAGTTGGTGTCACTCTATCATGGTAATTCCATGGCCATCTGTTTCCTTCCCAAGTTACTTCATGAAACAAATGTGGCATAATTATATCAGATACAGATGATGTCTTCTTATTTGTTTGTGAATATTTAACCTTTGGCCACAATGGTACAATTTTATCAGGTCCAGAGTATCCGACACTATTTACTGATGAGTAGATAGATTGGGACCAAGAAAGTATGATTGAATCAGGTAACCGGAGTCCAAATAGATTTACTTTGGGAGATACAACCTGTATTCTTGACAGGACAAATGCATCAGATATAAGTTGTCTAGACAGCATTGTTGCTGGGTAATTATCCAAAGACAATGATGATGTAATTGCATTAAACAAAAACTCTGACCATTGATTTTTTACAGAATATTCATCTTGGGTCCAGGATTGCATCATTGTATCAGATATAGGCCATCTCCATAGATAAGCTGGTAGAACCTTAGAATGGGACCAATGTAATATGACTTTATTGGTCATAGACAATATTAATGTATTTGATATTGAATATTCACTCTGGAAACCAGCTGTTGTCTTTTTCTCATATACAGGCAGTGTTCTTAGGTTTGTTTCCAGTGTTTGCTTCAGTGGCCATGGTGTTGTAGATATTAGGAGTGTATCAAATATTAGTGGTGACCTCATATTTATTGTAGAAGACAAATCCTGGGACCATTGTGGTATGAGTCTATGAGTTACTGTTATTGTCCATTGATACTTTGGTATCAATTCAGGCTCAGACCATGGCTGTAATTTTGTACCAGACAAAGTCTGAGTTTCCTGATTTGATAATTCAGGTTGAGGCCATGGTGCTATGATTACATCAGTTTCAGGTTTTCTCCACAAACTTAATGGTGCATATTCAGCTTGAATCAACTGTGATACGGCTGTATAAGTTACAGACTGTGACTGCAGGTTTAATGATGGGGATTGAACATGGGGCCATGACAGTATAAGTCTATCAGATATTTGTTGAAGCCATAAATTTACAAATGGAGAATTACTATTCAGCCACATTGTTTCTGTGGGAGGCATACTTCCTGTCCCTTGACTCCATGTTTGATATATAGGTTGATTCCATAAAGTGACTCTATCAGATCCATGCTGTGTCCATGGATGTGTTGTTGGAGACTCAGTTTGAATGAATGGTGTAAAAATATGAGTTTCCATCCCTGTGAAGGAAGTGAGTGCTAGTAATGCATCATTCTTCCATGTTTTTTTAAAATCATTAATAATCTGGGTCCACCTATTTATAGTTTCATTATTATTTTGTGCTAGTTCTGAGATAACTTTAGCCCGAGTCCATAGACTTCTTTCAGTAAACGCATTCTGAAACTGTGGACTGTTCATATCAGATTTAGTTTGTGACCACACATTGTTTACTAAAGCTCCATACACAGTCCAGGGTGTGACTGTACCTGATGGATTCCAAGGATTTATTGATTGTGTTTTAGCCTTGGACCATGTTGTTATTACATCATAGTCAGGATTCATCAAATTAATTGATGGAGAATTAGTAAAATTAAAAATTGCTGTATCAGGTACTTGATGTGTCCACAAAGTTTCCAGTGGCAATTCAGTATAAGTCAATTGTGTCCTATCTACTTCAATTTGTTTCCATAGATTTGGTGTAGAATATGCATCTGGGACCCAAACTGTACCTATTTTACTCTGAAACTCTACTGAATAATTTAATGTTGGAAAATGATCTTTAGTCCACAATGAAGTTAAATAAGATTCAGAAAGTCCCAAGCTATTTCTTCCATTAGGCTGGGTCGTTGGCCTTGGCTTGGTTTTACTTCTTAGAGGTTTCCTTCTGAGACTTGTTGCTGATATTTTTGTTTGGGACCAATAAGTGAGTGTGTCAGTTATACTTCTGGAGTTTTTTGTTGGTTTATTTTGTGTCCACAATTGCACAGTATAAATTAAATGTTCTGCCAAGGGGATTATGTTTGATGATTCACCTGTAGTCCATGAAGTAAGAGTATACACCCCAGGCAACATCCAGGGACTTGGTATTGGTGCTTCAGTTTGGATCCACCTTGTGGCTCTATTATTTTTAGATTGTGTCAAGTCCTTTAGTTTTTGAAATTGAGAATTTATTGATGTTGTGGCTGTATCTTCTAATAAATTCAACCAGTCAGTTACTACTGGAGTTTTAGCTTGACTCCAAACCATGACTATGTCAGCTTTAGATGATTTGTGTGGATTTACTTTTACATACTCAGCCTGCATCCACTGTTTTAATGGTCTGGCTTCCTTGTATACTCTTGGTTTAATTATACCAACATTTAACTCATTCAGTGACTTAACTGTATCAAATTCATGATATACAGAGTTTCTTAATTTATCAGTCATAGCTGGTTTCCAGAGACTATGTAGTTCAGGTGCAGATAATATCCATTTCTGAGATAATTGAGTTAATGGCTGTGTCTGTTTTAAGACAGTTTCCTTTTTATTGTGAAATGATTGTTTATCATTAGTTTCTTGAATTTGAGTAAAAAATATAGCTTTATCATCTTCATGCTTCATCCAAGACGGTGTTATCTGTAACTTTCTCTGAATCCAAGTTTTGAATGTATCCATTTGTGATTGATGCATAGGTAACATTTTTTCATCTTTCATCTTAGACAAGTAATGGTTTACTGGAGATTCATAATGGCTCCAGATCCTTCTTGTTTGTGCCTGAAACAAAGCTACATTATTATCTTCAGGTTTTGTCTGATGTATGATGTTATGACTTTGAGAATGTACCCAAGGCCTAAGTAAAAATAGTTCAGTTTTTTTCCTGTGTTCAATATTTCCAATGGACTCCATCCAAGAACTAGGTAAATCAACTTGAAGATAAGTAAAGAGGTTGAGAGAATTAACATTTATTAAGGTATTTAGCAATGTGTGATCAGGCTTAGGCCAGTACCAATAACTAACTGCACCAGCTTCAGCTTGATTCCATGACACAACTGTTTCGGTTTCTTTTGGGACTGGTGATTTAATTGTATGTATTCTTGACTTCATCCAATATTTAATTTTAGTTTCTCTAGTCTTGATTCTTGGACTGTCAATTTCAGATTTATGAAACATTTGGGGTTTTATTATTTCAGGCTTAATCTCTAGCCACAGTCTTACTTTATCAGCTTTTAGTGTATGCAAATATTTTGCTGACTCAGTTTCTGAAAGTGTCCATAATTTTAGTGGGTCTGACTCAGTTTGGGCCCAGGGATGGATAATATTACTTTTAGAATAAATGAGAGGTCTAATGTTATTAGAATGGAACAAAGGCCATGCTGTATTTTCAGTCTGTTTCAGTGGTTTGATTATAGTATCTTCATGCTTACTCAATAGACTATTTGCATCCAGCTGACTTGAACTTATGACATAACTTGGTTTGTAATGGCTCCAAGACATAAAATCAAGGCTTTTAGATAGAGACAAAGAAGAAGAAATAATAAGTGTAGAGGAATGTAGAATCCTCATAGGCGCAGGAGAAATCACGTATCCATCCAATTTTGTGGTGGTTATTTGGGACCTCGCTAAATTATAGAAGTATGGACCCAATTTAGGAGTTAATGAAGAGTACTGGGATCCATAGTCATTGACTATAGAATGAGTCAACATTTCAATTTTATTAACTAATAAAGAATCCCATGGATAAAGACTATAAGTTACTAGGTATGTACCAGTACTTAATTTTTCTGCAATATAATATGTTTGGATTTGGGTAATCTCTTTATGAAATGGGGTCCACATTACTGTTTCTGTCCCATATGACATAGTATGTATCTGCGTCCAAGATCCAATGTCAGGAGAAATATGCAGCCAAGGTCCATGTACAAACTGATGAAGAAAAGGAAAATTGCTAGGTTTAGTTTGAGAGTTGAGAGAATAAATTTCAGTAACGCCTTGGAATCCATCAATTTGCTTTGAAAATAAAATCATTGATGTAACTGAATTGATGGACATAGTATGAAATACTGTTTCAGCATCTATCAGGTCAGCCCATTGTCTCAATAAACTAGCAATAATTCCATTTTGATATATGAGCACATTTCTTTGAGGAAAGTAAGATGATGTATAGGTTACTTTGGGGATCTGGGTCTCAGAAGGAATTATGCACTCAAAATGATTAGATACGTGATTACTGCAGAAAACATCTTGTTTAGAAGTACTCAAAATTTGGAAAACAGTTGTCCAGGGATGTGCCATTGGAAATTTACTGGCTGACGAGAGATGATCACCTTGAAAATATAACTGTCTACTGCCTGGAAAGGAGTCTTTGTTATATGAAATATAAAATACTGGAGGAGGATTTCTTCGCTGTCTGTTCTGTGAGGAAGTAATTAATCTACTCAATGACTGGAGAGATAATCCATCATAGGAAATATTAGCATGGTTTATATCATTACTATGATCATGTTCTACTCCAGGATAAGAACTGCAAAGTGAAGAAAAAATAGGATCCAGCAGCTTCACATTCATGTTGATAAGCCTTCTGATCCATGGCAGATATGGGGCTGTCTTGATGACAAGAATAGGATTTTCACATGCCATTGAGGATTCACTGACGAGTCCTACCAATTCCCAATGACTGCCAAAGGTACAAAGAACAGGGCTACCTTGCTGTATCTGAATGAGAACACAAGAAAATTCACATAAAGATATGAAATACGCACTGAACACATAGTTAATATACAAAATATAAACATATATTATCTTACAAACTGTGAGAAATATTTGTTTTTCACACATTTACACTTATAGGTAAGAATGACATTTATTGATGAGTTATAAAACTTCTATCCAATAAATTGACTAAATTACATTTTCCATAAATTCTACCTCACAAGAGTTATCAAAACATGAACAGAAAATGAAAATCACATTGTGTATGCAAAAATAGTTAAAGAAAATGTGTTAATCACTAATAATGAAAACAACACAAACTTGTGAATATAGAGCAATTTACTAAAAAATATTATAATCAACAAATGCATGTCATTTAAGTTGTTTTATTAACTATTCATTTTCAATAAAATATTAAATATTTATTTGGTAATAATATTTGAAATAAAGTTATCTTTTAAATATGCACGTTAATGTGTATTCGTTTATAATTTTATCTTTAATTTTACCTCTTTTTCTAATGTTCTATTTATATACTCATATTCTTGAATCATAAAGTAACTATGATGTTAAAATTTCATATAATCTAAAATCTTCAGATTATTAGTCGAAAAAATCACATAGTGTTCCCTATATATCACATATTGTACATATTTCATGTATTTCAACATAACTGAAATTGTTAGTTTTACATTAAGTACCCAGCAATCTTCTTTTTGATGATTCCAAATACATAGGTTATTACTTTTAGGCATGTGATTATGTTGATGGAGACAGAATGAAATGTCCAGAAATTTTACTGACAGCTTCTTCACATTGTTCTTGAATTTAGTGTGTTCTAAAGAAGCAAACAACACAAGATGAAATAAATAGGTTATTCGGTCTCTTCGGGATTTGATATCATATTTCTTTTCTTTTGTTTACAGTTTTTGCCATTTTACTCACAGCTTAACAATACATTGAAACATATTAAAAGAAAATAGAAAAATGAAATATTTGCACAATATTACACTAAATAGTTTTGTTCCTATATAATTGTTTACTCATCACTGAAAATTTTACTTGTTTATTTGCTGTTGTTATGAACACATTTCTGATGATCATTTCCAGAAAACTTACTAGAGCCAGGGTAATAGGGAGCTTGCTTTGTGCCAGTATCCCCTACTAATATCAGGAGATATATCCATAAATACTCAGGGTAATGAGTGAGAAGATTCAGACTAGCTTCAGCATGGTATGAATGGCTCTGATAGGCCTTATCCTTTGCTTGAGTTTTCTCTGTCTTGATATAAACCATTATATTACATTTCTAAAGCCAGTCACCAAGGTCCATTTTCTTAATTGCCCACTTCCTTCTTTTGAGACTGACAACCAGCCTCCAACTGTAAAAATACAGAAGTTCAGCAACCAAAAGTCCTCTTAGGGTCTCTTAATTAGCATGCTAATTCAAAATTGAACACTTTATCAACATTCATATTCCCCCATTTTTCTAAATTGTTTTTCTATGAGGTACATCTGTCAAATTTCTAATCAGAGGAGTTCTTTGTTACTCTGAAACAAATATCTCTGCCTACTTTTCCTTGTTTCTGTCTCCCTTTACCTAACCCTCTCATGTTTGCATCTTATTTCCTGCCTTCTATCCCTCTGTGACAAAGAAATTTCCTTTCTGGTGAGAGCTTGCTATTTGGTATTTTTTGAAAATACTTTTTCCTTCAACTTTCCTTGACTGTCTGTACATGAGTTAAACTATGCAAAAGAAACAGATACACTAATGTGGGTGACAGAATGCTCAAGAGGTCTAAACCCTACATAGAAGTTGAGAAGCAACAAAGGAATACTGAAAGGTATAAAAACCCACACTACACTTTATAGATATATCTAAATTATATCTTTAAATCAAGCTCTTCAGAATTCTTCAACTTCTATTTCTTTAAATATTTCTTTACTTCAAATTTTTGAATTTTCATTGTTTTTAATCTTCACGAATGCTTATATTTGCCCAAATGCATTTTAAATTGGACATAGATTAACTTTTGACTTTTACAGTGTTTGTTTACTCTTATAATCTGGAACAATATATGTAGTACTACTTCATAACCTTCCATTTTATTTCCCATTAATTTAACGTATAAAGTAATTGTCCTTTGAACACCATGAAATAACTGATTGAGTATATTAGCTTACTCTGGTTCTGGTATACACTGCAACGTTGGTAAACACAGGGAAAGCAAGTTTTCCTAAGGATGTTGTAATATTGAGGAAGTACAATGTCTTTAATCTTAATTGGGACCTCCAAGAGGATCATTCCTATGACTCCTTTGACTGAATATTTTCCATCACGTGGATTAAAGCGGGGATGCAGGCAGATTTTGTCACCATGTAAAATTCCTTCTTTTGAAATATCAGAGTTCACATATTTCCTAATGAAATAGAAAAATATAAAATAATATACAATTAAATGAAAAATGTTCACTAACTAGTCATTCAAACACAGTCTCCACAAAGTGTTTACATAACAATGCCAACTATTTATATACCGCAATGTAATTCACCATAGCAATGGTATTTTTCTTTTTAGAATGAACAGTAGCAATTCTTAACAGTTTTAAGGAATATTTGTCTCTTAAATGCACAAAAAATATAGTGTAATGACTGTAAGTAATGACACTGGACTAAACAGTGTACATTATCAGTTCATTTTCTCAAAGGTATACACGTACTCACAGTTTAGTTAAACAGCTGAATGTGGACAATATCCACCACTGATTAAGGATAACTCCTTGGCAGGTTTCATCTATGGATAGTAACCATGGGATGTTGTTAAATGTTGATACTGTGGCATTTTTGCGGGTTAAGGAAGTTGACCACTGCTTTTGAGGGTTAAGTACTAGAAAGACACAAAGAGAAGAAAGAGTCATAGCCTGAAAATAGTAACTGAGTGAATGATTAATGTGATTGCTATCTGAAAATATTTGATAAAGATGAAAACATAGAAAATAATGAAAATGGGAAAAACATTAGTGCTTGAATTATAAGTTTTGTTATAAGTAAACATGAGCAAATAATAGAAAATAACAGTCAAAAATAAGGGGCACTTAAAATATAAAGATAAAACGAAAGTAAAATCAAATACTAATATAAATGAATCTTAGAAGAAAAACTTATGAAATAATCTTAAGTACAGATATCTTACCACACCAACAGTAAATAAACAGTCCCCCAAATTGATAGAGGCAGTGCAGAGCTCTCATTATCACTCATAGAGTTGCAAATGCAAGATTCAAATGGATTAGGTACCAAGCTTATTTCAGATTGTAGAATGTTGAGATCATAGAAATTGCTTGTGAGGTAAATGCCTTCCTTAGATTATGACTAATAAAATAGAATGTTATATATAAGAAACTTCTGGATTTTAAAGTGAAAGACTATGAAAGACAGTTTACTGTCATTAATGATTGTTTTTTTATATAGTAGCCAGTTCCAATGTCTTAAATTTAGTCTTATTTGAGATTTTACTGTAATATTATTGATCCCAAGATCTACTATTTAGTAAGTATATAGAAAGATATAGTCTTTAAATTCTTAATGAAGTCTGAATTCTATTTAAAAATTACTTATAGATTCCTGTACACCATTTAAATTCAAATATACATCTATTTATATATCTATGCAGTACTTTCCACTGAAAAATGCTTGTAAAATTTTTATAATATAAATCCAAATTCATATCTACTCTCATCCCCCAAACATGAAAGTCTTAATATATCAGTGTTTATTAATAAACAGACTTATTTAAATGGCATCATATTCTGAACATGTAGATATAAAAAATAAGTATCTCCTCCTTTACTTTTCTTACTGCAAATAACAAAATAGGAAAAGGATAATTTGAAAAATATTGTTGTTTAAAAAGGGATACAAACATAAATATTTTGAATATTCATATTATATTTTAAAAGCATATTCTAGTAAGAATAATATTATACCCAGATTGTGGCGTTCCCCAAAGAACAGCACCAAGCCAAATCCATATGCAAAAGCAAAGAACCTTTATTCATTCAAGTGTGAGCTGGGACCCTCTTGTGTGGTAGAGGTCCAGTCCTGGTGGGATGGGGTGTTTTTTTATTTTAATCATATCAGAGATTGGGTGTGAGGAGGTTTCAGATTTGCTCTCAGTGCACACATAATTATGTCTGTGCTTTCCTTCCATGACCAGTGGGTTTTTTCCTCCACCCTCCCCCAAGATTTTCTTCGTGTCGCCCTGACTGTCTTAGAACTCATTCTGTAAACCAGGCTGGCACAGAGCTCAGAGATCTACTAAAATCTGTCTCTTAGGTGCTGGAAATAAAGGCATGCGCCACCTCGCCCAGTTCAGTGCCAGGGGAATTTGGTCAGAATAATCCCCCAGGCCTTGCCCACTACATTTACAGATTGCAGGATTGCATTTAGAGTCCCCTTCATGGTGTGCTCATTTTCCGTAACTGCAAGGGCCACCCTTTCACTGCCTAGAGTCTATTATATTCACCAAAGCACATGCTAGATTATTAACCCCAGAATGCCAGTAGCCAGGAGCAGTCCTATGGTGACTCTGGAGCATCGGTGCATGGTGCACACATAAAAACTGTGTGGTGTAACAGAATTTGGTTAAACACTGAACCAAAAGACAGAAAGCTGCTGGCCTTGAGCACACAGGGCAGCGAAAGCCAGAGCAGAGACACCAGGGCAGCGTGTGGGTTCAGATTTCATTTTCTAGGGGGAAGATTTTCTGTTAGTCAGACATGAATTTTCACTTAGCTGGAGCTGATTTATTCGGTTTGCAAGCTGTCAGTCTCCCCACTGCTTTATTATCAAAGGATTGGAGACACTGGTTGCTTTGAAGGGGGTTCAAAGCCGCTTTGATTTGGTTTTGAGAGATAATGTAGAAAATGGTTTAACAGAATGAAGTGGACTTCACCTCTCCCAGGTTGAAGTTTACATCTAAACAAAAACCTTGAGCCCTGGCAGCCATTCAGGCCTAGTGCCCCTCCCACTATTTCACAGCATACCCCCAGACATGGGGTTGTACCAAACTCAAGGACAGCAGAGCCTGGATATGCTGCAGCTTGAGCTTTGAAAAGCTGGCTTGCTCCAGTGCCTTCCAGCTCTCTCTCATTAGGTTGCATTCATCAAACAGAAGGAACCAGGTAGGATCCAGAACCTGTTGCCAGAAATAATTCCAGGTGGATCACTCTTCCGTCATGTGCTCCAAGGAGCAACAAACGCCTCCCTGAAAAAGAACACACACATACACATTTTAAAGATACTGATTCTGGGAAAACAGCTTTACAAGATGTGTGAAGCATCAAATTTTAGTGCCTGAGGCCAATTTTGAGAATTCACCAGTAAATTATAATGGAGTTAGGCATTATCTGGGTAATGTAGTTTGAATTTTGGTCACATTTTATGCATCACTAGCTGGGTAAGATAGCCCATGCCTGGAATCTCCACACAAGAGATGTTAAGGAAGGATGATCCGAAGTGACAGGTCAGCTTAGCTGGCCCAGTCACAGTGGGACCAAATCCTCAGACCTGGAACTTGGTCTGTAGACCAGACTGGCCTCGAATTTAGAGATCTGCCTCCCTTTGCCTCTGGGTTGCTGGGATTAAAGGTGAGCACCACCACAACCCAGCCAAATGGAGCTTTTTAAATGGAGCTGCCAATCTAAGCAATACACATACATTTCTGTAGTCATAGGGGATTCATAATCACTGAAATAGAAAGTGCTTAGTGTGGTTCACCCTTACCACACTCATTCTCTCAACATGGTTACTTGTTGCAGAACAAACCTACAATCCCCAGCACTCAGGATCCCCAGCTGGGTCAGGGGAATTGCTGCAAGGTTTAGGACATCCTGGGCTACATCTACACTATTTCAGACAATACTGCCAATCATATTAAGTTTTATTACTGCCACTGTTTTTGTTTTAGTTTTGAGAGAGGGTCTCATGTTACAACTTGATTGGCCTTCCATTTACAATAGCCCAGCCTGGCCTTGAACTTACAGCGATCCACCTGCTTCTGCCTCCTGAGTGTTGAGGTTAAAAGCAACATTCCTTTTGATCTTTTAATGATGCATGGCCCATCATTGTTTTTACCCACGAGGGAACTGAGTCCAAGAAACAGTCTATAAATGTCAGAAAGGAATTCTAAACCTATATATGTTACTCCAGAACTTTTTCAGAAGCATATTTATTTTTTGTGTGGGATTGCCACATAAAGCAGCAGAGAATCACAAAACAGATAACCCCAATAGCAATAACAGCCCAAGTGAGAGCATTCCAGACAATTACTGGACCCAGCCCCCAATCTGGGTCATGGCATTCCACCGACTGGATCCAGACACAGCAGGGATCCATGTGCTATTAATATTAACAATATTATGAGCTTTCTGAAAGGTAAAATTCAAAAAGGAGGAATTCCAAGGGCCATTCAAATATGCATTTCACTGTTTAATCATATCAGAAGCATTTACAACATTAGCAGGTATAACGTACAAAACATTTGTTACAAGAGCCAAAGGGAATCTATCTGTTCTTGCAAAAGTGCAGTTTGTTGATTTAGATTTAAAAGTTCAGATCTAATATGAGAGTTCAGAGCATTCTGTGTCTGCAGGGCCTCACTAACCCTTCCAGACAGCTGATCCTGTCTCTGCAGTCACAGCCATCTGCAAAATGGCAGCTCCAGCAACTGTAGCTGCAGTAGCAGTGACAGCAATAGCAGCAACAATTGCAGCTGTTATCACAGAGTCTTGCTGCTGTCGATAAACGATGATCTGACGTTCTTAAGACACCAGCACTGGCAGAAGAATCACAGCAGGCACTTGAACAATCAAAGCTCCATCAGAACCATCCCAGCAATTATTCAGCTTGCAGATCCTGGAAGAACAATTAAGCATATTTCCCTCCAAAGTACCATTCACAATACAAAGAAAGATGAGGCAAGAACACAAGCAGAGGATCGAGTAGTCATATTGAGTCCAGCTGTATAATTTATCTTTAGAGAGGTTTCAAAAAGATCTGTTTGGTTAAAACTGGCAGTGGCATTTAAATCAATTACTCATACCTGGGAAAGGTGGAATTTTTCATTGAGGGCCTATAGCTAAACCACCGCATGTCTTTCCTACCTTTTAACAAATCACGCTCTTGAGTGATACATTCTCCCCACATAACTGTGGGGTGGAGATTGAACTCTCTATCAACATCCCAACACCGAGGAACAGGCTTGGGACCATAGGTATATGTTATATTTGTTTTCAAATCCTCTTTCAGGATGGGATGCAGTATATTTCTAAATCCTCCAACAAACCCATCCTCGGCTCTGAGCCCTAATTTGTGTATGGTGCTAAATAGGCGAGCACCCTTCATCATCCACAGTCAAAAAATTAAAATAAAGAGAATGGTAGATAATTGAGTTGTTGGGGAGAATACAAACTCCCCCCTTTTTATTTTATTTTATTTTTTTTAGTAATTTTATTAAATTATAAAAAGTTTCCATTTACACCCCTCCTCCCAACGCCCTCCCACTCTCCCCTCCCTCTCCTCCTCCCTCTTTGTCCCCAAGGGCAGTCAGGGTCTCCTGCCCTGTGGGAAGTCCAAGTTCCTCCCCCCTCCCTCCAGGTGCAGGAAGGTGAGCATCCAAACAGACTGGATCCCAAAAATCCAGTATATGAAGAGGAAACCAGTCCCAGTGTCATTGTCAATGGCTTCTCAGAAAGACTCCAGGCCAGCCACATTCAGAGAATCCGGCCACATTCAGAGAATCTGGTTGGATCACGTGCTTGTTCAGTCACAGTCCAACTGGCCTTGGTAAACTCTCATTAGATCCGACCCCTTGTATCAGTGGGTGATAGTATCCCTCGCAGTCCTTCGTCATTTTCTTCCTCCTTCTGCTCCTCATTTGGATCTTGGGGGGCTCAGTCTGGTGCTCCAACGCGGACCTCCGTCTGTATCGCATCCAACGCCAGATGAAGGATCTATGGTGATAAGCAAAATATTCATCAGTATGGTCACGGGCCAAGGCCGGTTCAGGCACCCCCTCCTCTGTCCAGAGAACAATCTGGGGATCTCTCCTTGGACGTGGGATCCCATATATAATCAAGTCTCCTGTAAACTCTAAAATGACTCCCTTAGTTGAAATATATTCTTCCCTGATCCCATATTCATCCTACCTCCCTTCCCCCCATCCCGGTCAACCGAGCTTTCTCCATTCCTCCCCTACTCCCTTCTCTCTAACCCTCTCCCCTTCCAACAACCCTCCCACCCCCCCATGCACCCAAGGTTACCTGGGACTCTTGACTATTTCCTACCTCCTGGCAGATAGCTAAATAATCTTCATCAGGTTCGTCTTCTTATTTAGCTTCTCTAGGATCACGAATAATAGGCTCAAAGACCTTTAATTATGGTTAGAATCCACTTATGAGTGAATACATACCGTGTTCCTCTTTTTGGGTCTGGCTTACCTCACTCAGTAAAGCGTTTTCTATGTCCATCCATTTGCATGCAAAATTCAAGATGTCATTATTTTTTACCGCTGAGTAAAACTCTAATGTGTATATGTTCCACACCTTTTTTAACCATTCTTCTATTGAGGGGCACCTAGGCTGTTTCCAGGTTCTGGCTATTACAAAAAGTGCTGCTATGAACATAGTTGAACAAATGCTTTTGTAGTATGTTCGGGAATCTCTAGGGTATATTCCCAAGAGAGGAATTGCTGGGTCCTGGGGGAGGTTGACTCCCAGTTTCCTGAGAAACCGCCACACTGATTTCCACAGTGGCTGCACAAGTTTGCATTCCCACCAACAATGGATGAGTGTTCCCCTCATTCCACATCCTCTCCAGCATAGGCTATCATTGGTGTTTTTAATTTTAGCTATTCTGACAGGTGTAAGATGGTATCTCAAAGTGGTTTTGATTTGCATTTCCCTGATCGCTAAGGAGGTTGAGCATGACCTTAAGTGTCTTCTGGCCATTCGAAGTTCATCTGTTGTGAATTCTCTGTTCAGATCAGTACCCCATTTTTTAATTGGGTTAATTAGAGTTTTAGTGTCTAGTTTCTTCAGTTCTTTGTATATTCTGGAGATCAAACCTTTGTCTGATGAGGGGTTGGTGAAGATCTTCTCCCAGTCAGAAGGCAGCCTTTTTGTCTTACTGACAGTGTCCTTTGCTTTACAGAAGCTTCTCAGTTTCAACAGGTCCCATTTATTCATTGTTTCTCTTATTGTCTGTGCTACTGGGGTCCTACTTAGGAAGTGGCCTCCTGTGCCTATATCTTGTAGACTACTTCCCACTTTCTCTTCTATCAGGTTCAAAGTGGACAGATTGATGTTGATGTCTTTAATCCATTTGGACTTGAGTTTTGTGCATGGTGATAGATATGGATCTATTTTCATTCTTCTACAGGTTGACATCCAGTTATGCCAGCACCATTTGTTAAAGACGCTTTCCTTCTTCCATTGTATACCTTTAGCTCCCTTGTCAAAAATTAGGTGTTCATAGGTTTGAGGGTTAGTATCTGGGTCTTCTATTCGATTCCATAGGTCGACTTCTCTGTTCTTATGCCAATACCAAGCTGTTTTCAATACTGTAGCTCTGTAATAGAGTTTGAAGTCAGGGATAGTAATGCCTCCAGAAGTTCCTTTATTGTATAAGGTTCTTTTGGCTATCCTGGGTTTTTTGTTTTTCCATATAAACTTGATTATTGTTCTCTCAAGGTCTGTGAAGAAGTTTGATGGGATTTTGATGGGGATTGCATTGAATCTGTAGATTGCTTTTGGTAGAATTGCCATTTTTACTATGTTGATTCTCCCAATCCAAGAGCAGGGGAGGTCTTTCCATTTTCTGGTATCCTCCTCAATTTCTCTTTTCAAAGGCTTAAAGTTCTTGTCAAATAGGTCTTTCACATCCTTGGTTAGAGTAACCCCAAGATATTTTATGGTGTTTGTGGCTACCGTGAAAGGTGATGTTTCTCTGATTTCCCTCTCCGTTTCTTTATCCTTTGTGTATAGGAGTGCCACTGATTTTTTGGAGTTGATCTTGTATCCTGCCACGTTACTAAAGGTGTTTATCAACTGTAGGAGTTCTTTGGTAGAGTTTTTGGGGTCTCTTATGTACACTATCATATCGTCAGCAAATAACGAAAGTTTAACTTCATCCTTTCCAATTCGAATCCCCTTGATCCCCTTATGTTGTCTTATTGATATTGCTAGAACTTCAAGCACTATATTGAAGAGGTATGGAGAGAGTGGACAGCCTTGTCGTGTTCCTGATTTTAGTGGAAAGGCTTTGAGTTTCTCTCCATTCAATTTGATGTTAGCTGTCGGCTTGCTGTATATTGCTTTTATTATATTTAGGTATGATCCTTGTATCCCCAGTCTCTCCAACACCTTTATCATAAATGGGTGTTGAATTTTGTCAAACGCTTTTTCAGCATCCAATGAAATGATCATATGGTTTTCTTCTTTCAGTTTATTTATATGATGGATTACATTGATAGATTTGCGTATGTTGAACCATCCCTGCATCTCTGGGATGAAGCCTACTTGATCATAATGGATGATTTTTCTAATGTGTTCTTGGATTCGGTTTGCCAGTATTTTATTGAGAATTTTCGCATCGATGTTCATGAGTGAGATTGGCCTGTACTTCTCTTTCTTGCTTGTGTCTTTGTGTGGTTTTGGTATTAGGGTGACTGTAGCTTCATAAAAGGAGTTTGGCAGTGACTTTTCTTTATCTATATTATGGAATACATTAAGGAGTATAGGTATTAGCTCTTCCTGGAAGTTCTGGTAGAATTCTGCATTGAACCCATCTGGTCCTGGGCTTTTTTTGGTAGGGAGATTTTTGATAACAGCTTCTAGTTCTTCACGACTAACAGGTCTATTTAGATTGTTCACCTGGTCTTGGTTCAACTTTGGTATATGGTACTTATCTAAAAAAATGTCCATTTCTTCTACATTATCCAGCTTTGTGGCATATAAACTTTCGTAGTAAGATCTAATGATTCTCTGAATTTCCTCTGTGTCTGTGGTTATGTCCCCCTTTTCATTTCTGATCCTATTAATTTGCAAGTTCTCTCTCTGCCGTTTGATTAGTTTGGATAGGGGTTTGTCAATCTTGTTAATTTTCTCCAAGAACCAGCTTTTTGCTTCATTGATTGTTTGAATTGTTTTCTGTGTTTCTATTTTGTTGATTTCAGCCCTCAGTTTGATTATTTCCAGTCTTCTACTCCTCCTGGGTAAATCAGCTTCTTTTTTTTCTAGAGCTTCCAAGTGTGTTGTTAAGTCTCCAATGTGTGCTTTCTCTGTTTTCTTTAGGTGGGCACGTAGTGCTATGAACTTTCCTCTTAGCACTGCTTTCATTGTGTCCCATAGGTTTGAATACGTTTTGTCTTTGTTTTCATTATATTCAAGGAAGACTTTAATTTCTTTCTGTATTTCTTCCTTGACCCAGGGGTGATTTAGTAGTTGACTGTTCAACTTCCATGAGTTTGTTGACTTCCTGGGGGTACCATTGTTGTTGAATTCTAATTTTAATCCATGGTGATCTGACAAGACACAGGTGGTTACTAATATTTTTTTGTATCTGTGGAAGTTTGCTTTGTTACCAAGTATGTGGTCAATTTTCGAGAAGGTTCCATGAGCTGCAGAGAAGAAGGTATACTCTTTCCTATTTGGGTGGAGTGTTCTATAGATGTCTGTTAAGTCCACTTGATTCAGTACCTCCAATAAATCTCTTATTTCTCTGTTAGGTTTCTGTCTGATTGACCTGTCCATTAGTGAGAGAGGAGTGTTGAGGTCTCCTACTATTAGTGTGTGTGGTTTGATGACTGCCTTGAGTTCTAGAAGAGTTTCTTTTACATATGTGGGTGCCTTTATATTAGGGGCATAGATATTCAAGATTGAGACTTCTTCCTGATGAATTGTTCCTGTTATGAGTATGAAATGTCCATCTCCATCTCTTCTGATTGATTTTAGTTTGAAGTCGATTTTGTTAGATATTAGAATGGCCACACCCTCTTGTTTCTTAGGTCCATTTGCTTGGAAAACCTTTTCCCAACCCTTTACTCTGAGTAGGTGTCTGTCTTTGTGGTTGAGGTGTGTTTCTTGTAGACAGCAGAATGTTGGATCCTGTTTTCGTATCCAATCTCTAAGTCTGTGCCTCTTTATAGGTGAGTTGAGACCATTGATATTAAGTGATATTAATGACCAGTGATTGATGACTCCGGTCATTTTTTTGGGTAGTAGAGTGTATGTGTTTTCCTTCTTTGAGTTGTGCTTGTGAAGGGTCGCTAGATGTCTGAGTTAATGTAGGCAGTGTTGGGAATGTTGGATACCTTGGGTTGTGATTTTCCTTCTAGTATTCTCTGTAAGGCTGGATTAGTAGCTACGTATTGTTTAAATTTGTTTTTATCCTGGAATATTTTGTTTTCTCCGTTGATAGTGAACAATAGCTTGGCTGGGTAAAGTAGTCTGGGCTTGCATCCATTGTCGCTTAGTTTCTGCAGTACCTCTATCCAGGACCTTCTGGCTTTCATGGTTTCCATCGAGAAGTCTGGTGTAAGTCTGATAGGTTTACCTTTATAAGTTACTTGACCTTTTTCCTTTGCAGCTCTCAATATCCTTTCTTTAGTCTGAATGCTTTGTGTTTTGATTATTATATGATGAGGGGATGTTTTTTTCTGATCCAGTCTATTCGGTGTTCTGTATGCTTCTTGAACCTTCATAGGAATATCGTTCTTTAGGATGGGAAAGTTTTCTTCTATAATTTTGTTGAGTATATTTTCTGGACCTTTGAAATGCAATTCTTCTCCTTCTTCTACTACTATTATTCTTAGATTTGGTTTTTTTATTGTGTCCCACAGTTCCTGAATATTTTGTGATGAGAATTTGTTGAATTTGCTGTTTTCTTTGGTCAGAGTGTTTAATTTCTCTATGGTGTCCTCAGAGTCTGAGATTCTTTCTTCTATCTCTTGTATTCTATTGGTTAAGCTTGTTTCTGAAGTCTCTGCTCGTTTACCCAGATTTTCCATAGCCAGCCGGCCCTCGGTTTGTGATTTCTTCATTGACTCCATTTCAGTTTTCAAATCTTGAACTGTTTCTATTACCTGTTTGATTGTTTTTTCTTGGTTTCCCAGAATTTCATTTACGGATTTACTCATTTCTTCAAACTTTTTGGTATATTTCTCTTCCATTTCTTTACTCATTTCCTCAATTTTTTGTTATACTTATCTTCCATTTCTTTACGGCAGGTTTTCACCTCCTGTTTAAGTTCCTCTATTATTTTCATAAAGAAGTGCTTAGAGTCGATTTCTTCTATTTCTTCTGGCGTAGGGTGTTCAATTCTTCTAGTTTCGAGCTCCCTGGATTCTGGCGATGTCATGTTGCCTTTCAGGTTGTTGGAGGAATTCTTGCATTGGCGCCTGCCCATCTCCCCCACTCTGGATGAAACTCCTCAGCACTTTCTGGATAGAACTCCTCAGCACTCTCTTGGTAGGACTTCACAGCTCCTCAGCCCTCTCTGGGAAGAACTCCTCAGCAGTGCAACAGGGCTAGCTGGTCTTCCCAGGACCCGGGAGACAAAGGGCCCGCAGCAGTGGGGGGAGGGGAGGGATCCCTTGGAACACCGAAGACCCTGCCGTAGAAGCTGAGGGGGGAAGGGCTGTGCTCCCTTCCCGGACAGGCAGGCAGGCTGCCCAGGCTAGCACCCACTCAGCTCTCTGGGAAGAGCGCCTCAGCAGGGCAACAGGGCTAGCTGGTCTTCCCAGGACCCGGGAGGCAAAGGGCCTGCAGCAGTGAGGGGGAGGGGAGGGGTCCCTTGGAACTCCGAAGCCCCTGCTGCAGATGCTGGGGGGGGGCTGTGCTCTCTTCCTGGGCAGGCAGGCTGCCCAGGTGAGCACCCACTCACCTCTCTGGGAAGAACTCCTCAGCAGGGCAACAGGGCTAGTTGGTCTTCCCAGGAGCCAGGAGACAAAGGGCCCGCAGCAGTGGGGGGAGGGGAGGGGTCCCTTGGAACACCGAAGACCCTGCCGCAGAAGCTGAGGGGGGAAGGGCTGTGCTCCCTTCCCGGACAGGCAGGCATGCTGCCCAGGTGAGCACCCACTCACCTCTCTGGGAAGAACTCCTCAGCAGGGCAACAGGGCTAGCTGGTCTTCCCAGGAGCCAGGAGATAAAGGGCCCGCAGCAGTGGGGGGAGGGGAGGGGTCCCTTGGAACACCGAAGACCCTGCCGCAGAAGCTGAGGGGGGAAGCCCCCTTTTTATTTTTTGAAAATATTGCTTGAGGGTCTGATTGACTCTTTCCACAATTGCTTGACTGATTGGGTTATGCGGGATGCTTGTTTTATGGGAAATTTCATAGAGTGACTAAAAGGATAAATTTTTTTTGTTGATATATGCTGGGCCATTATCTGTCTTAATGCAGATAATGCAGGTTTGTGCATATAAGCAAAAGCAGATAGGTAGTGTGCAATGGCATCATTTGTTCATTCTTCCAAATACAAGGATGAGAAAATTACTCCTGAAAAGGTGTCTACTGATAAATGGACAAACTTAAGTTTCCCTGTAGCAGGCAGGTGTGTAACATCCATCTGCCATAGTTGGTTTGGTTGTAACTCTCATGGGTTAACTCCTAAATTGGGGCTGCTTAGGAAAGGAGCACACTGAGGACAAAAAGATGTAATGACTTGTGCTACTTCTCATGTACATTGATTATGATGCCGAAAAGAGCACGCATTAAGGTGAAATTTATCATGTATTTCTTGGGCACAGTCGGTAGTAAAGCAAGCATGTATGTTTGTCAGCTAAATCTTTACCTGCTGACAATGGCCCAGGCAACCATGTATGACTGTGGATATGTCTGACAAACAAAGGTTCGGCCCACTGCCAAATCAAATGCTGAATGCAGCTGAGCAAATGATGGATCTTAGAGGTAGGTGATATATATATATATATATATATATATATATATATATATATATATATATATATGTAGATGTTGCTAATGGTTTAAAGATGTGGGTCATATACACACTATCAGTATATAAATTTACAGGTTCCCCAGAAAAGAGCTGGAGTGTAAGTAGGCAGGCTGTTACTTCTGCAGCTTGGGCTGATAAATCCCCCACAGGACTTTTCCATACTTTTCCTCCAGAAACCACTACTGCATTACCTTTAGGGGAAGCATCTGTAAAAACAGCACAAGCTGGGAGTATGGGAGATCCTCTAATCACTTGGGGGAATATAATGGGATGATTTTTGAATAGGACCATTAACGGATGCTGAGAATAATGAGAATCAAAACTTCTGGAAAAGGAGATGAGAAAAAGGGTCCACTCATCATGGTGCTGCTGTAAATGTGCTAGCTGGTCTTTAGTATATGGTGCTATAATCTTGTCAGGGTACTTCCCAAATGTCGGGGCAGAGACCTTCTTAGCTTTCCAAAGCAATTGTAATATAGCTTCATAGTATGGGGTGACTACCCTCGCTGGAGAGGCAGGCATCTCTGCCCCTAAAATAGGTACATCCCGTCAAAAGATTCCTGTAGCGGCAAAATTGGAAGCAAGAACTACAAAATTTAATGATTGATCATAATTAATCTGCTGGAGATGGACCTTTTCAATGTTGTTCAGAAGAAGCCTTAGGGCCTTTCTGGCTACAGGTGTCAATACTTCGGGAGAGGTTGGGTCGGGATCTCCCAAGAGCATAATATACTATGGTCTTAAGTCACGTGTTTTGATTGCTAGAGAGGGGCATATCCACTGTATGTCTCCCAGTAATTGCTGCCAATCATGTAATAATTTAAGATGAGAAGTGTCAATAGTTAATATTTTTTGATTTAATTCCATACATGGCCAATTGTTACCCAAGTTAGGAATATGGGGCTTACATTAGGACATTCTCAGGAGCTATGATCCGTCCCACCTTCTCTAAATCCTGTTGCATTTGAATATAAGCATTGAGCAGTTGATCTTGATCAGGTCCTGCTATTAATAAATCATCCATATAATGAACAATATATAATTGTGGGAACTGACAGCAGGCAAGCTCTAAGGCAACAGCTACATAAGCTTGACATATGGTAGGACAATTTGCCATGCCCTGTGGGAGTACGATCCAATGGCATCGCAAAGCTGGTTTCTTAAAATTAACTGAAGGGAGGCTAAAAGCAAAAACGAGGGCAGTTCTGTTTGGCTAGAGGAATAGTAAAAAAGCAATCCTTTAATCCACTATAATTATATGCCAGGCCTGGGGTATGGCTAAAGGGAAGGGCAATCCCTGTTGAAGAGGACCCATAGGCTGCATCACCTCATTGACAGCCCGGAGGTCATGTAATATTCTCCATCTTCCAGATTTCCTTTTAACGATAAAAATGGGTGTATTTGAAGGGGAAGTGGAGGGGAAAATATGCCCAGACTGCAGCTGATCTTGGACCAAGGTTTGAGAAGCCTGCAATTTCTCTTGAGTCAAGGGCTACTGCTCTACCCAAACTGGATCATCAGATTTCCAAGTTATAGGAATTGGGGCAGGCTTGGGAACATTGACCCTAACTAAAAATGGCCTAGACTGCTTTGGTCTTCCAGCAGTGTGGCAATTTGTTTATCTGGTGTCACTGACTGCCACTGGCCCTTCAGATTTTTTCCGAGTCCCTGCCCTGGTCTCCATCCCAGTTGCTGCATAATTGGGGCCACTGGTGATGGGCTGAGCGGTAAAGACAGCTCCCATCTCACTCAGAACATCTTAACAAGGATTAACAGGTATTTCTGGGAGGACATATGGCTGAAAGTAAACCTCATGTCTTTCATTATCCTGACATTTCAATATTTTTGCACTCTTCTTGGGACTTGCTTGACCTATTCCTTGTAGGGTGGCAGTACTACTTTCTAAAAGCCACTTCTTAGGCTAGGATTGTAGGGACAGAGCAGAGACATCAGTTCCAGAGTCTAAAATCCATTAAATGACTTCCCATCAAAAAGCAATTCTAACTGTGGCCTTTCTTTCATATGAGCTACCCAAAAGGCTGCAGTGCCAGATGACCCAAAACCCTTAGTACCCTGACTGGACCTGACCATGGGGTTGGAGGCGTTAACTAGGGGTACCAAGACCAATTGGGCAATATGATCCCCCTGAGGAATTACTGTAACTCCTTGAATAACTGATGTCATAATTTTTATTTCTCCTCTGCATCAATAACCCCAGGATGAATTTGAATTCCCCTCAAGATGGTACTGCTTCTTTCTAAGATAAGCCCCAAGGTCCCTCTAGGGAGTGGCCCAAAAACATTAGTGGGTATAGCTTGAATCCCCATTTGGGCTGTTAAGACTGCTCGGGTGGAGGTAATGAGGCCCAGTCCTGTACTTGCGGTGGTGGTGCAGGTGAGGTCTGCAACGCAAAAGGATTGCCCTGTGGAACAAAGTGGATATGGCTACTGCTGGGGTGGGAGGCCCTGACTCTTGGTGTCATACACTGAGGTTCTGGGGCCCTGGAGTGGGGCCCTCTGCCAGTTTCCCTGCTGTTGGCCTTGGATGGGACGAGGCCTTCCATCTATATCTGTCTTAGATCTGCAATCGTTTGCCCAATGCCTCCCCCTTTTACATCGTGGGCACTTTTATGGTCTGGCTGTAGTTCCCTGTGGGAGCTGTGGACATTCCTTTTTGTAAAATGTCCAGGGGTGCCACAGTTAAAGCAGGTTTTATCCCAGTTTTCTGGAGTCCTCACCTAGGCCTGATGGCAGCAGCAATCACCTGGCCCCAACTGAAGTGTCCGTCAATATCCCAGCAGATCAGGATGTATTCATTTAAGCTTTTTGCCTTGTGTGGCTGGCCGCAAGGCTTCCTTACAGTATTTATTTGCATTCTCAAATGTCAGCTGCTTAACTATGGGCATAGCTGTGCTCACATCACCAAAAAATTTCCCTGCCAACTGCAATAGCCTATCCACATAGTCCTGAAATGGATCTGAAGCCCTTGTAAAACTTTTGACAGCTGATCCCCTGTGGCCTTGTTTGGCAGGGCTTTCCAAGCTTTGGTAGCCGCAGCAGCCATTTGGAGTTATATGGCAGGATTGAGCACAGTTTGATTGGCTAAGTCAGCATAAGCTCCTGCTCCATTTAGCATGTCTAGGTTGTGCTGTGCCTTTCCCTCTTGAGCATTTAACTTAGCCATTTGTAAGCAATTTTCTTGATATTCTCCCTTCCATAATAAGTAATCTCCTCTAGATAATACCGCTGCCAATCACTACATGTAAGATTCAATGCTGCAAAAGATTCTACGATGGCAAGAGTAAGGGTGCCTGAGCACTATATGCCACAACAGCCTCTTTAAATTGCTTCATCTCCTTAAAGCTCAAGGGCACATGTTGCCTCAGCATCTGTCCTGAATTGTTCGGATCAGGTACTTCTATTACTGGAACAATTGTGTGCCGTGGTTGAAAACAGATACCTCCTCTTCTTCCTGAGCCCTCTTCAGTCTCTCACTCATCTCTCAGTCCCCAATGGGCCTCCCTCCTTCCCCAATCCTCATTATAAGCGGGTGGGGCTGACGGCACACATAAGGAATCCATCTTACAGCGCTTCAGCCTTTTCTGAAGTACCTTAATTTTCTGATCTGTACTACAGCTGAGGCTGTTTTCCTCACCCCTTTATGATAAAGGTCTTGGAGAAATTAGGGATACAAGGATCATTCCTAAATATAATAAAAGCAATATACAGCAAGCTGATAGCTATGTTTTTAAGGATGTTTACCCCTAAGCCATGTGAATTATGGTTATGAGCTTCCTGCTTTTGCTGGCTCAGCCTCCCCTGCTGAGGGCTATATTTACTGTGTGAGACCTGATATATCAGATATCTAAAATGTTAGAGCAACAAGGAATTGCAGTCAAACAGAGAACTGTAGAGGATTTTCTTAAGACTATAGCTGCAGCAAGCCCATGGTTTTTGACAAGTGGAGGCTTGAATATTTCTGAATGGAAACAGGTAAAAAGCGACTTACAGAAACAACTGCAAAAGGAGGGTGCCAATAGCTTATCTATATCTACCCTTTTACTTTGGTGCCTGGTTTTCAATGCCCTGTTTACTGATAAAGTGTGAATAAGAAAGGAGGTTGCCGCAGCTAAAGAAATACTTGAAGAATACAAGAGGAAGAGACTTGCCTGTCCATAGGATTGGTGGAGGAATCACATAGGGACTGAAAGGAATAGTCAGGGGTATCAGTGGGAAGTTTGGAATCTGGCTCAGGACCAAGGGTAGCGCCAAAGTCTGCATGCTTTTAGGCACAAAACCAGATAGCATTATCCTCTGAGTCAGAGAATGAGGATCAACTTAAAAAAATCAGTAGCCCTCCTGTACACAAAGAATAAAGAAGCAAGGTGGGAAATCAGAGAAACATCAATTTCATTATAGCCACAAAGAGCATAAAGTATCTTGGGGTAACACTAACCAAGGAAGTGAAAGACCTATTTGAAAGAACTTTAAGTCATAGAAGAAAGAAACTGAAGAGGATAGGAGAAAATAGAAAGATCACATAACTGGATGTCAACCTGTAGAAGAATGAAAATAGATCCATATCTATCACCATGCACAAAACTCAAGTCCAGATGGATTAAAAACCACAATATAAATCTGTCCTCACTGAACCTGGTAGAAGAGAAAGTGGGAAGTAGTCTGCAACACATGGGCACAGAAAAATACTTCCTAGGTATAACCCCAATAGCAATAATGAATAAATGGGACCTCCTAAAGCTGAGAAGATTTTGTAAAGCAAAGGACACTGTCATTAAGACAAAAAGACAACCTACTGAATGGGAAAAGGTCTTCACCAATCCTGCATCAGACAAAGGCCTGATCTGCAAAATATATAATGAATACAAAAAGCTAGACATTAAAATTCTAAATAACCCAATTAAAAAATGGGGTACTGAAATGAACAGAGAATTCTCAACAGAAGAAGTTCAAATGGCCAAAAGACACTTAAGGTCATGCTCAACCTCCTTAGCAATGAGGAAAATGCAAATCAAAACAACTTTGAGATACCATCTTATACTTGCCAGAAGGGCTAAAATCAAAAACACCAATGATAACCTATGCTGGAAAGGATGTGGAGTAAGGGGAACACTCATCCATTCCTGGTGGGAATGAAAACTTGTGCAACCACTTTGGAAATCAGTGTGGTGATTTCTCAGGAAATTGGGGTCAACCTACGTCAGGATCCAGCAATATCACTCTTGGGAATATACCCAAAAGATGCCTAATCATACTACAAAAGCATTTGTTCAACTCTGTCCATAGCTACACTATTTGTAATAGCCAGAACCTGGAAACAACCTAGGTGCCACTCAATGGAAGAATAGATAAAAAAAAGTGCAGCACATATATACATTAGAGTACTACTCAGCAGTAAAAACCAATGACATCTTGAATTTTGCATACAAATGGATAGAAATATAAAACACTATACTGAGTGAGATAATCCAGACCCCAAAAGATGAATATGGTATGTACACACTCATTAGTGTATTCTAGCCATAAATAAAGGTCATTGAGTCTATAGTTTGTGATCCTAGAGAAGCAAAATAGTAAGGTGAACCCAAAGAAAAACATATATAGATCCTCCTGGAAATTGTAAGCAGACAAGCTCTCTGAGCAAAAGTTGGGAGCTTGGGATTGGGGTTGGAGGATGGGGTAGGGGACAAGGGGAGAAAGAAGGGAGAAGGGGAGGATTGGGGAGAACTTCGGGGAGTGGGATGGTTGAGATGGAAGAAGGTTGGTAATGAGAGCAGGGAAGAAGATATCTTAATTAAGGGAGCCATTTTAGGGTTGGCAAGAGGCTTGGCCCTAGAGTAGTTCCCAGGTGTCCAAGAGGATGTCCCCAGCTAGGTCCTTGGGCAGTAGAAGAGATGGTGCTTGAACTAGCCTTGTCCCATAGCCACACTGATGAATATCTTGAATATCACCATAGAACCTTTGTCATGCAATGGATGGAGATAAAGAAAGAGACCCACATTGGAGAACTGAACTGAGCTCCCCAGTTCCAGTTGAAGAGCAAAAAGAAGGAGAAAATGAGCAAGAAAGTCATCACCAAGAGGGTTCGTCCACCCACTGAGACAGTGTGACTGACCTAATGGGAGCTCACAAAAGGCCAGCTGGACTGGGACTGAATGAGCATGTGATCAAACCAGACTCTCTGATTGTTGATGACAGTGGGGACTGACTGAGAAGCCAATGATAATGGCACTGGGTTTTGATTCTACTGCATGTACTGGCTTTTTGGATCCTAATCTGCTATGATGCACATCTTCCTAGGCCTGGATGGAGGGTGCAGGACCTTGGATTTCCCACAGGGCAGAGTACCCTGCCCTCTCTTAAGACTGGAGGGGGAGTGGGTGGGAATTGGAATGAGGTGGAAAGTTTGAATGGTATTATTTATAAAGCAAAAAAATAAAACCAATGTCATGCAAATTTCTAGTTTGTGAAAATTATTATTACCACCTGTTTCAGATAATAAGAAAATGCAAAGTTGCAGGAAGTAGAGGCACACACCTTTAATGCCAGAGGGAGTCAGATCTCTGTGAGTTTGAGGTCACCCTGGTCTACAAGAGCTAGTTTCAGGACAGGCTCCAAAGCCACAGGGAAACCCTGTTTCAAAAAGGAAAAAGAAAAGAAAAGAAAGTAAAAGCAAAAAAGAAAAGAAATCACAGGGTTAGCAATTAGTCATCTATTATAATTGAAGTTGCAGTCACATTAGGACATTAGGTATCTTTTCAAGGTCAAACACAGATAAACAGGTCATCTCCAAACACTTCAGAGATCAACAGAATATGACATTTAAGATGTTTTAACAACATAGGCTCTTTCATTTTTATGAGAATGAGACATGTCTGCTCCTGACAGCACCAATTTATTTCAGAGAAGATGATGGGCATCAAAGAAACCCCCCCCCACACACACACATATATATATATATATATATATATTATCACATATATTATATATTACTTATCAGATATTATATGGGTGTGACAGGCCTTTTAGCACAAGTAATGATGAAATTGATTAGTTGCTAATATGAAATATGCTTGAGGCCTCAGAGTTTCATTAAAAATTCCATGTCAATAGCAAGGATTTTTTTCTTGCTTTGTAAATAATACCAGTCAAAATTTCCACTTCCTCTTCTCCTACCACTTCCCTCCCACTCCCCCTCACATCCACCCCCTCCAGTCCTAAGACAGGGCAAGGCACCCTGCCTGTGGAAAGTCCAAGGTCCTCCCCCCTACATGCAGGCTTAGAAAGGTATGCATATTGTTGTAAAAGGAGCGGTGGGCTGCTTCCTGCCGCCCGGCTCCCAGCTAGCTTTACCCAAAATAATTACACTGAAACTGTATTTATTTAAACACTGCCTGGTCCATTAGTTCCAATCTCTTATTGGCTAACTCTTACATATTCATTTAATCCATCTCCATTAATGTGTATCGCCACTTGACTGTGGCTTACTGGCATGAGTCTAAACACCATCTGTCTCAAAGAGAAGAGCCATGGCATCTGTCTAACTCTGCATTCTTTCTCCCAGTATTCTGTTCAGTCTACTCCACCTTTTTAAGATGCTGTACTATCAAAAGACCAAGGAAGTTTCTTTATTTAACCAATGAAAGCAACACATATAAAGAAGACCCTCCTACATCAGCATACAAAGAAAATAGGATCCCAAAAAGTCAGTCCATGCAGTAGAGACAAATCCCAGTGCCAATATGTACATATATGATAGAAATATCAATGGAGTTATCAAATAATAATATGGAAGAATATAGAGTTACTAACAAAAATGGGGAAGAAAATGATGCAACAAGACTTATTTTACCACCCACAAAAGGTAACCTCCAGTCCCAGGAGTGATTTAGATCTTACTATGAAAGTTTATATGCCACAAAGTTGGAAAATGTAAAAGAAATGGACATTATTTAGATAAGTACCATATATCAAAGTTGAACCAAGAACAGGTGAACAATCTAAATAGACCTATTAGTCGTGAAGAATTAGAAACTGTTATCAAAAATCTCCCTACCAAAAAAAGCCCAGGACCAGATGGTTTCAATGCAGAATTCTACCAGAACTTCCAGGAAGAGCTAATACCTATACTCCTTAATGTATTCCACAATATAGAAACAGAAGAGTCATTGCCTAACTCCTTTTATGAAGTTACAGTTACTCTGATACCAAAACCACACAAAGACACAACCAAGAAAGAGAAGTACAGGCCAATCTCACTCATGAACATCGATGCAAAAATTCTCAATAAAATACTGGCAAACCGAATCCAAGAACACATTAGAAAAATTATCCATTATGATCAAGTCGGCTTCATCCCAGAGATGCAGGGCTGGTTCAACATATGCAAATCTATCAATGTAATCCATCATATAAATAAACTGAAAGAAAAAAAATACGATCATTTCATTGAATACTGAAAAAGTATTTGACAAAATTCAACACCCATTTATGATAAAGGTCTTGGAGAGACTGGGGATACAAAGAGCACACCTAAATATAATAAAAGCAATATACAGCAAGCCGACAGCTAACATCAAATTGAATGGAGGGAAATTCAAAGCCTTTCCACTAAAATCGGGAACACGACAAGGCTGTCCACTCTCCCCATACCTCTTCAATATAGTGCTTGAAGTTCTAGCAATAGCAATAAGACAACATAAGAGGATTAAGGGGATTCGAATTGGAAAGGAAGAAGTTAAACTTTCGTTATTTGCAGACAATATGATAGTGTACATAAGTGACCCCAAAAACTCTACCAAAGAACTCCTACAGCTGATAAACACCTTTAGTAATGTGGCAGGATACAAGATCTACTCCAAAAAATCGGTTGCCCTCCTATACACAAAGGATAAATTAGCAGAGAGGGAAATTAGAGAAACATCACCTTTCATTATAGCCACAAATAGCATAAAATATCTTGGGGTTACTCTAACCAAGGAAGTGAAAGACCTATTTGACCAGAAGTTTAAGTCTTTGAAGAAAGAAATTGAGGAGGACACCAGAAAATGGAAAGACCTCCCCTGCTCTTGGATTAGGAGAATCAACATAGTAAAAATGGCAATTCTACCATAAGCAATCTATAGATTCAATGCAATCTCCATCAAAATCCCATCAAATTTCTTCACAGAACTTGAGAGAACAATAATTAAGTTTATATGGCAAAACAAAAAACCCAGGATAGCCAAAACAATCTTATACAATAAAGGAACTTCTGGAGGCATTACCATCCCTGACTTCAAACTCTATTACAGAGCGACAGTATTGAAAACAGCTTGGTATTTTCATAAGAACAGAGAAGTCGACCTATGGAATCGAACAGAAGAACCGAAACCTATAAACACCTAATTTTCGACAAGGGAGCTAAAGGCATACAATGGAAGAAGGAAAGCATCTTTAACAAATGGTGCTGGCATAACTGGATGTCAACCTGTAGAAGAATGAAAGTAGATCCATATCTATCACCATGCACAAAACTCAAGTCCAAATGGATTAAAGACAGCAACATTAATCTGTCCATTTGAACCTGATAGAAGAGAAAGTGGGGAGTAGTCTACAAGATATAGGCACAGGAGACCACTTCCTAGGTAGAACCCCGGTAGCACAGGCAATAAGAGAAACAATAAATAAATGGGACCTACTGGAACTGAGAAGCTTCTGTAAAGCAAAGGACACTGTCAGTAAGACAAAAAGGCTACCTTCTGACTGGAGAAGATCTTCACCAACCCTTCATCAGACAAAGGTCTGATCTCCAAAATATACAAAGGACTCAAGAAACTAGACACTAAAACTCTAATTAACCCAATTAAAAAATGGGGTACTGACTGAACTGAACAGAGAATTCACAGCAGAAAAACTTTGAATGGCCAAAAGACACTTGAGGTCATGCTCAACCTTCTTAGTGATCAGGGAAATGCAAATCAAAACCACTTTGAGATCCCATCTTACACCTGTCAGAATAGCTAAACTCAAAAACACCAATGTAAGCCTATGGTGAAGAAAACACATTTAAAGCCACTATGAAAAGGGCTGGAGAGACAGGTTGGCAGTTAAGAGTGCTGGCTGCTACAGCGGAGGACCTGCATGTGGGTCCCAGAACCCCTACAAGGTGACTCACAACCACATAGAACTCAGGCTGCAAGTCTCTGATGCCCTCTTCTGGCTTATATGCTTTTCCTTTGCCACAGTCCCATGGCTAAAATGTGCCCACAGCTATGCCTGATGCTTTATATGGATGCCAGAAGTGAAAACTCAGCTCCCTACTCTTGCACACTGAGCTATCTCCAGCCCTGTTCGACATTTCTTTATGTAGACTCCTTCCATTTCAAATAAAGTCTGAATTATACTTTTCTATGTTACTTCAGTTTAATTCTGAGCCTCCTCTGTGACGGTAGTATGATGAAGGTAGAATTTTCAAGCCCTATTGTAGGTGTAAGTAAGGAAGTCACAATAGGCTGGAATAAAGGACAACAAATATTTATTTTGGAACACTCACACAATAAAGGTAGAGAGTTGGCATGGTCTTCTGCCCTAAGGACGCAGGAAGCTGTGATCAGATCTCCAACCACCACATGAGAGAGTGAGCATGCTTCCTGTCTGTGCTTTTCAGTACACATGTAGTACCTCAGACAATACCCTGATGGGCCAGCACCCCAAAACCTATTACTGGAATGAATTCCCAAAACACTTCCCTCTTTTTCTCTAAATAAGAGGGTTCTAAACCTAATACAAAACTGTAGCCAATAAGAACAAAGATCAAGTATTATTCAGGAAAAAAAAGGTAAAAACATACACAAAAATAGAACTACAACTATCACAACATCACACAAGAAACACATGCTAAATGTCCAGTCTATGGTTATCAGGGCCTGTGGGCCCCGACATAGAAAACTATTTTCCCTAACTGGACCAGTACAGAGGTGCAAGAAATAATCAGACACAGCTTACACCATCATCATGGAAGGGCATCTTAGGCTTCTCTTTCTTCCTGAAGATCTACCCGTGTTTATTATATCAAACATCTTAATCCCCCACTCAACCGAGATGGATACCTCATTAATATTCTCTTTCTGGGGAGTGCACAGCTAGGGACAGCACTTGCAACTAAGTCATCAGCTTTGGCAAACACCTCTCCCCAGATGATCTACATTTATAACAAAAGAGGAGTAGCACATCCTGGCTATTGTTGAGGGTAGTGACAGGCTGTCTGCAGGTCTACGTGACCACCTCAGGTGGGCCTATGGCTTCAGAGCCTGGTTGCCACACCATATAGAAATATGGGCCTACATAAGGTAAATAGCAAATAACAGATTTCAATAGTTGTTCTATCCTGAGGAGTCTAAGTCTTATACCTAAAATGCCTTAACTATGTTATGAGAGGATATTAGCCATGACTGTCTAGTCTTCAACCCAATCAAAGACATGAGGAAGAAATTAATGTTACCTGAGTAAATGAGAAAGGCAAGCAAGCTATTTCTGAAAGGTACAAGAAATGATAGAAACAACTGGCTGGCTACCTTGGCAGTCACCCAAAGTCTCATTTGCAATGTTGGGGCAACCAACTTTCATTGAGGCCTAGAGTATCTGACAGATGATTTTTTTTATACATTTATTGAGCTCTACATTTTTCTCTGCTCCCCTCCCTGCCTCTCCCCTCTCCCGTTCAACCTTCCCCCAAGGTTCCCCCATGCTCCCAATTTACTCAGGAGATCTTGTCTTTTTCTAGTTTCTACTTCTCATGTAAATTAGATTTATGTAAGTATCTCTTAGTGTCCTGGTTGTTGTCTTAAGTTCTCAGGGATTGTGGTTTGTAGGCTGGATTTCTTTGCTTTATGTTTTTTTTTTGAAAGTAAATTTTATTCAATTATAAAAGTTTCCATTTCTGCCCCTCTTCCCAACACCCTCCCACTCCCCCCACTCCCTCTCCTCCTCCCTCTCCGTCCCTTAGGGCAGTCAGGGTTTCCTGCCCTGTGGGAAGTTCAAGTTCCTCCCCCCTCCCTCCAGGTCCAGGAAGGTGAGTATCCAAACAGACTGGATCCCCAAAATCCAGTATATGCAGAGGAAACAGGTCCCAGTATCATAGTCAATGGCTTTTCAGAAAGACTTCGGGCCAGCCACATTCAGAGAATTCGGCCAAATTCCGAGAATCTGGTTAGATCACGTCCTCAAAAACACCTATGAGTGAGTAAATGTGATAATTGTCTTCCTGTGTCTGGATTACCTCACTCAAAATAATGTTTTCTAGTTCCATCCATTTTCCTTCAAAATTCAAGCTGTCGTTATTTTTTTCTGCTATGTAGTACTCCATTGTGTAAATGTAACACATGTTGCTCATCCATTCTTGGGTCGAGAGGCATTTAGGTTGTTTTCAGATTCTGGCTATGACAAACAATGCTGCTATAATCATAGATGAGCCCATGTCCTGGCAGCAAGATTGAGCATCCTTTGGACATATACCCAAAAGTGGTATTACTGGGTCTTGAGGAAGGTTGTTTTCTAATTTTCTAAGAAATCACCACACTGACTCCCAAATGGGTTGTACCAGCTTTTATTCCCACCAGCAATGCAGAGTGTTCTCTTTTCCCCACAACCTCTTCAGTATAAATTGTCATCGGTGTTTTTGATCTTGGCCATTCTTACAGGTGTAAGATGGAATTTCCAAGTTGTTTTGATTTGCATTTCTCTGATGACTAAGAGTGTTGAACATTTCCTTATGTGTCATTCAGCCATTTTAGATTACTCTGTTGAGATTTCTCTGTTTAGGTCTGTACTCCATTTTTTATTGGATTATGTGATCTTTTGGTGTCCAATTTCTTGAGTTATTTGTATATTTGGGAGATCAGACCTCTGTCTGATGTGGGGTTAGTGAAGATCCTTTCCCATTCTGTAGGCTGTTGTTTTGTTTGTTGACCATGTCCTTGGCTTTACAGAAGCTTTTCACTTTCAGGAGGTCCCACTTATTAATTGTTTCTCTCATTGTCTCTGCTGCTGGGGTTATATTTAGGAAGTGGTTCCCTGTGCCAATGCATTCAATAAGATTCAGAATGGCTGGCTTTATGTTGAGGTCTTTGATTCATTTGGACTTGAATTTTGTGCATGGTGATAGATATTGGTCTATTTTCCTTCTTCTGCATGTTGATATCCAGTTATGCCAGCACCACTTGTTAAATATGCTTTCCTTTTTATATTTGATATTTTTTACTTCTTTGTCAGGGGCAAGGCTTCTTAATTTCTTACTATTTTTCACCTGATAAGACCTTGAGGAGGGGTTGGGTATTTGTTGTTGTTGTTGTTGTTGTTTTTCAAGACAAGGTTTCTCTGTAGCTTGGGAGCCTGTTCTGGAACTAGCTCTTGTAGACGAGGCTGGCCTCGAACTCACAGAGATCCTCCTGCCTCTGCCTCCTGAGTGCTGGGATTAAAGGTGTGTGCCAACACAGCCTACCTTCTTTTTGGCTTTTTGAGACAGAGATTTTCTGTGTAACAGCCTATGGCAATGTTTCCCAACCTTCTATCACAGTTCCTCATGCTGTGGTAATCTCCAACCATAAAATTATTTTATTGCTACTTCATAGCTGTAATTTTGCTAGTGAATTGTAATGTAAATGACATCTGCTATGTATCCCCCAGGGGGCCGCGGCCCACAGGTTGAGAACCACTGCTCTAAAGGCAAGGACTTGCACTGCTTTTACCCTATCCAGTTCCAGCTCGGCACACAGCAAAGATTGCATCCCGAACTGTCTGACCAGCACTTTACTTAGGAGGAGCTACTTTAGAGGCCAAAGAGCTAAACAACATTTTTACTTCCATCCAGGTATGAATAGCAATGTACTTACAAGAAAAGATAGGACCATGTCTTAGGGTTTCTATTGCTGTGATGAAACACCATGACCAAAGGGCAAGCTGGGGACTAAAGGGTTGATCTGGCTTACACTTCCACATTGCAGTCCATCACTAAAGAAAATCAGGACAGGAATCAAGATGGCCTAGAACCTGGAGGGAAAACTGATGCAGACTCCATGGAGAGTGTAGCTTATTGGCCTGTTCCTCATGGCTTGTTCAGCCTGCTTTCCTATAGAATCCAGGACCACAGCCCAGGGATGTCACCATCCAGCATGGGCTGGACCCTCCCCCATCAATCACTATGAAAGTGATGCTTGCCTACAACCTGATCTTAAAGAGGCTTTTTTCTATTGATGCCCCCTCCTGTCAGATGACTTTAGCTTGTGTCATTTGTGTCATGCTGACATAAAACTGTCTAGCACGGACCATTTTAGGTGGCAGTGAGCTCACTGTATAACCTGGATGGCCTTCAGTGCAAGTGGTGTTCCTGACACTGACTCACAAGGACTGGGATTTCAGCTATGCACCACCATACCTGGCATGCATTTCTGAGATTTGTTTGCTTAAGATAGACTACATCTTGATAGTCGAAGGTGGACTCCAAAATTGCTATTTAATCAGGCCAGACTCAGAATAACAATCCTCATGATAGGATAGGCAAGAATAATTTAGAATGTTCAATCATGAGCTAGACATAATACACAGGATAGACTAGATTCCTACAGTAGGTCTGGTTGGTAATTTTCCTATGGGCCTTATGTATAGGCTTATTTTTCTGTGGACATTATAAACTTCCTATGGCCATATGGAGCATATTTATTGCATAGGTAGTACCAAAACCCTTTAATTATTTTGCTTTAGGGTCCTACACTGTAGCCCATATTAGTACTTAGGAAGTATCCCAGGTTATCTAGAGCTTAAAATGTTCCTGCTTCAGGCCTCCTGGTACAGGGATTACGTGCATGCTCCTGGCTCAGTAGACAACACTTATATGACCTGTTCAATGGTGAATTTGCTAGCATGGCAATAGGATCTGTCAGTTCAACTGCACCAGATTTCTGGACGCAAGACATTTCACCCTAGCAATTGTAACAAATTTTCCAAGGAAGCCTGGCAGAACCCCGTGAGGACCCTAAAAATGAAAGTAGAAGTCCTGGTTATGGTGGCCCTAGAGCTAGCTGAAATTGGAGGTCTTGGTTATGGTGGTCCTAGAGCTAGCTGAAAATGGGGGCCCTGGTTACAGTGGCCCTAGAGCTAGCACAAAATGGAGGTCTTGGTTATGGTGGTCCTAGAGCTAGCTGAAAGTAGGTGTTCTGGTTACAGGTGCCCTAGATCTGAAAGTGAGAGACATGTTTACCTTGACCCTATAGCTGAAAGTGGAGGGGTTGGTTACTGTGTCCCTAAAGCTGAAAGTGGGGGACCTGGTTACAGTGACCCTAAAGATGAAAGTGAAGCTCCTGGTTAGGGTGGCCATAGAAATGAAGTGGAAGTCCTGGTTACAGTAACTCCATAGCTGAAAGTGGGGGCCCTGGTTACTCTTACCCTATAGATGAGAGTGGAGGTCCAGGTTACGGTGGCCCTAGAGCTAGTTGAAAATGGAGGTTCTGGTTACAGTGGTCCTAGATCTAGCTGAAAGTGAAGGTCCTGATTGTGGTGACCCTAGAACTGAAAGTGGGGGTCCTGGTTACTGTGACCCTACAGCTGAATGTGGGAGCCCTGATTACTCTGACCCAAGACATGAAAATGGAGGTCCTTATTAGGGTGGTCCTAGGGCAAAAATTTGGGGCCCTGGTTAGAGGTGATCTAGAGCTGAAAGTAGGAGCCCAGGTTATGGTGACACTAGGGCTGAAAGTGGGGGTCCTGGATACAGTGACCCTAGATATGAAAGTGGAGACCCTGGTTAGTGTCTCTCTAAAGCTGATAGTTGTGTCACATTTAAGTGACATTTAACTGGAAGTGTGGGCCTTGGTTACTGATACCCTAGAACTGAAAGTACATGTCCTTGTTACAGTGATCCTAGAGCTGAAAGTGTAGGTCCTGGTTATGGTGAACCTAAAGCTGAGAGTGGGGCACCGGTTACAGTGAACTTATAGATGAAAGTAGAGGTCCTGGTTATGGTGACTATAGAGCTCAAAGCGGGGGCCCTGCTTGCAGTGACCCTAGAGATGAAAGTGGAGTTCCTGGTCATGGTGAACCTAGAGGTGAAAGTGGACATCCTGGTTAAGATGACCCTAGGCTAGCTGAAAGTGGGGGCCCTGGTTAGGGTGACCCTAGAGCTAAAAGTGGATGTCCTGGTTCTCAGTGACCACAGAACTGAAAGTGGAAGCCCTGGTTACAGTGACCCTGGAGATGAAAGTGTATGTCCTGGTTTTGGTGAAGACAGAGCTGAAAGTAGAATACCAGGTTCTTGTGAACCCAGACCTGAAAGTGGAGGTCGTGGTTAATGTGACAATAGAGATGAAAGTGGAGGTCTTAGTTAAGGTAGCCCTACAGCTGAAAGTGAGGCCACTGGTTACAGTGACCATAGAGTTGAAAGTAGGGGCCCAGGTTAGGGTAGTCATAGTGCTAAAAGTGGAGGCAAATGGTAACGTTGACGCTAGTGCTGAAATTGTGGGTCCTGGTAAGAGTAACCCTAGAGCTGAAATTGAAAGTCAAGGTTATGGTGATCCTAGAAGTGAAAGTGAGACCATGGTTACTGTGACTCTAGAGCTGAAAGTGGAAGTCCTTGTTATGGTAGCCCTAGAGCTGAAAGTGGGGGACCTGCTTTACAGACAGCTAAGAGCTGAAAGTGGATTCCCTGGTTACAGTGAACCTAGAGCTGAAAGTGGGGGACCTGGTTTACGGACAGCTAAGAGCTGAAAGTGGATTCCCTGGTTACAGTGAACCTAGAGCTGAAAGTGGAGGTCTTCTTTTTGGTGGCCATAGAGCTGCAAGTGGGGTTCCTAGTTACAGTGACTTTAGAGATGAAAGTGGGGGCCCTGGTTACTGTGACCCTAGAGCTGAAAGTGGGAATCCTGATTATGGTTTCCCTAGAGATGAAAGAATAGGTAATGGTTACAATGGCACTAAAGATTAAAGTGGAGGTCCTCTTATGGTGGATCTAGAGCTGAAAGTTGAGGTCCTTGTTACAGTGGCCCTAGAGCTAGCTGAAAGTGGAGCTGATGGTTATGGTGACCCTAGAGGTGAAACTGGAAGTCCTGGTTATGGTGACTCTATTGATGAAAGTGGAATTCCTGGTTATGCTGATCCTAGAGTTGAAAGTGGGGCCCTGATTATGGTGAACCTTGAGCTGAAAGTGGTGGCCCTGGTTACAGTGACCACACAGCTGAATGTGGAGGTTCTGATTATGGTGTTCCTAGAGATGAAAGTGGAGGTCCTGTTTAAGGTGGCCTAAGAGCTTGCTGAAAGTGAAGGTCCTGGTTGAGGTGACCTTAGAGCTGAAAGTGGTGGCCCTGGTTACAGTGACCGTAGAGCTGAAAGTGGAAGTCCTGCTTACACTGACCCTAGAGCTGAAAGTAGGGGCCTTGGTAATGGTGACACTAGAGTTGAAAGGGAAGATCCTGGTCACAGTGACTCTAGAGATGAAAGTGGATGTTCTGGTTTCAGAGACAAGAGAGCTGAAAGTTGAGGTAATGGTTATGTAGTCCCCAGAGTTGAAAGTGGAAGTCCTGGTTGTGGTGGTCATAAAGGTGGAAGTCTTTGTAAAGGATGTCCTAGAGCTGAAAGTGAAGGTTATGGTTATGGTGACCCTAGAACTGAAAGTGGAGGCCCTGGTTACAGTGACCCTAGAGCTGAAAGTGGATGTCATGGTTTCGGTGACCACAGAGCTGAAAATGGGAACCCTGGTTATGGTGACCCTAGAGCTTAAAGTGGATGTGCTGGTTAGGGTGACCTTAGAGCTGAAAGTGGGATTGCTGGTTATGGTGACCCTAGAGCAAATTGTGGGGGACCTATTTAGAGAGATCATAGATAAAATAGGATGTCCTGGTTGTACTGATCCCCGAGTTGAAAGTAGAGTTCAAGGTTTAGTTGTCCCTAGAGCTGAAAGTGGAGGTGATGGTTCTGGTGGCATTAGAGATTAAAGTGGAGGTCCTGTTATGGTGGGCCAAGAGCTGAAAGTGGAGGTCCTGGTTATCATGGCCCTAGGGCTATCCTAAAGTAGATATCCTGGTTACATTGACCCTACAGCCAAAAGTGAAAGTCCTGGTTATGCTGACCCTACAGCTGAAAATGGAGGTCCTGGTTATGGTGACCCTAGAGTTAACTGAATGTGGAGGTCCTGGTTACAATGACACTACATCTGAAAGAGGAGGTTCTGGTTATGCTGACCTTAGAGTTGAAAGTTGAGATCCTGATTATGGGGACCCCAGAGCTGGAAGCAGAGGTCGAGGTTAAGGTGTCCCTAGACCTGAAAGCGGAGGTGATGTTTATGGTGGCCCTAGAGATTAAAGTGGATGTCCTGTTATGGTGGGACTAGATATGTAAGTGGAGGTACTGGTTATGGTGGCCCTAGAGCTGAAAGTGGAGATCCTGGTTATGGTGACCCTAGAGCTGAAAGTGGGTTCATGTTTGCTGTGACCCTAGAGCTGAAAGTCGGGGCCCTGGTTATGGTGACCCTAGAGATGAAAGTTTGTGCCTTGTTTACAGTGACACTATAGCTGACAGTGGCTTTCCTGGTAATGGAGTCCCTAGAGATAAAAGTAGATGTCCTAGTTGAGGTGGCCCTGAAGCTTGCTGAAAGTGGTGGCCATGGTTAAGGTATACCTAGACATGCTTGTGGAGGCCCTGGTTACAGTGTTCCTAGATCTGAAGGTAGACGTGCTGGTTTGGGTGACCACAGAGGCAAAAGGGGAGGCCCTGGTTATGGAGACCCTAGAGCTGAAAGTGGAGGTCATTGTGATGGTGATCCTAGAGCTGAAAGTGTGGGTCCTGGTAACAGTGACCCCAAGGCTGAAAGGACAACCAGATAGCCTAAAGTGGGGTCACTCATTACTGTGACCCTAGAGCTGAAAGTAGGAACACTGGTTACAGTAACCCTAAAGCTGAAAGTGGGAGCCCTGGTTACATTGACCTTAGAGGTGAAAGTGGTAGCCTTAGTTAGGGTGGCCCTAGAGCTGAAAGTGGGGTCCCTGTTTGCCTTGACAATATGAGTTAAAAGTGGGGGCCCTGGTTACAGTTACTCAGAGTTGAAAGTGGAGGTCTTAGTTACTGTGACTCTAGAGCTGAAAGTGGGGGCCATGGTTACTGTGATGTTAGAGCCTAAAGTGGAGGTCCTTGATAAGGTGACCCTAGAGTTGAAAGTGAAGGTCTTGGTTATGGTGACCCTAGAGCAGAAAGTGCAAGCCATGTTTAATATGACCCTTGAGCTGAAAGTGGAGGTCCTGTTTAAGGTGCCCTTAGACCTGAAAGTGGAAATCATGGTTATGGTGACCCCAGGGCTGAAAGTGGAGGTCCTGGTTATGGTGGCCCGAGAGATGAAAGTAGAAGTCTTAGTTAAGGTGGCCCTAGACCTGAAATTGGTGGCTCTGGTTACTGTGAGCCTAGAATTGAAATTGGGATCCTTGGTTACTCTGATCCTAGAGCTGAAAGTGGAGGTCATGATTATGGTAACCAGAGAGCTCAAAGAGGGGTCCCTGGTTATGGTGACCCTACTTGCTGAAAGTGGGGGCCCTGGTTACATTGACCCCAGAGATAAAAGTGGACATCCTGGTTATGGTGGCCTTAGACATAAAAGTAGAGGTCCTGGTTATGGTGACCACATTACAGAAAGTGGAGTTCCTATTTATGGTGACCCTAGAGCTGAAAGTGGGTGCCCTAGAACTGAAATTGTGGGCCCTAGTTAGAGTGTCACTAGAACTGAAAGTAAGGGCACTAATTACTGTGAGCCTAGAGTTAAAATTGGGAACCTTGGTTACGATGACCCTACTGGCTGAAAGACGAGGACCTGGTTATGACAACACTAGAAGTAAAATTGTGAGGCCCTGGTTACAGTGACACTAGAGCTGAAAGTGGGGTCCCTGGTTACTCTGACCTTAGAACTGTAAGTGGAGGTCCTGGTTTCAGTGACCACAGAGTTTAAAGTGGTGGTCCTGGTTATGGTGGCCCTAGAGATAAAAGTGAGTTCTTGGTAAAGGTGGCACTAGAGCTGAAAGTGGGTGAAAATGCTAGTGTGGCCCTAAGGCTGAAAGTAGGGGCCATGGTTACAGTGACCCTAGTGGATAAAAGTGAGGGCACTGGTTACAGTGACCCTAATCTGAAAGTGTAGGTCCTGGTTACAGTGGCCTTAGAGCTGAAAGTGGGGGTACTGCTTACAGTGACCCCAGAGATGAAAGTGGAGGTCCTGTTTAGATGACCCAAGAGCTGAAAGTTGAAGTCCTGTTTACGGTGACAACAGAGCTGAATGTGGAGGTCCAGGTTACAGTGGGAATAGAGCTAAAATTGGGGGCCCTGTTCACCCTGATCCTAGAGCTGAAAGTGGGGACCCTGTTTATGGTGACCCTAGAGCTGAAAGTGGAGATCCTGGTAAAGGTGACAAGAGAGCTGAAAGTGGGGGCCCTATTAAAATTTGCCCTAGAGCTGAAAATAGAGGTTCTGGTTATGGTGTCCCGAGAGCTCAAAATAGAGGTCCTGGATATAGTGAGCCTAGAGTTGAATGTGGAGGTCCTGTTTATCATGACCATAGAGATGAAAGTGTAGTCCTGGTAATGGTAACCCTAGAGCTGAAAGTTGGGGCCCTGTTTACTCTGACCCTAGAGTTGAAAGTGGAGGACCTTGTTACTGTGACTATAGAGCTGAAAGTGGGAACCTTGGTTACGGTGACACTAGAGTTAAAATTTGGGGCCCTGGTTACATTGACCCTAGAGCTGAAAATGGAGTCCCTGATTGATGCTTTCCTAGAATTTTAAGTTGAGGTCCTGGTTACAGTGGCCCAAAGGCTGAAAGTCTGAGCTGTGGTTATGATGACCCTAAGGATGAAATTTGGGACCCTGGTTACAATGACCTTAGAGCTGAATGTGGAGGTCCTGGTTATTGTGACCCTAGAGATAAAAGAAGAGGTCCTGGTAATGGTGACCATATAGCTGAAAGTGAAGAACCTGTTTACAGTGACCCTAGAGCAACAAGTGGGGGAAAATGTTAGGGTGACCATAGAGCTGAACATAGGGATCCTGGTTACAGTTGACCGCAAAGCTGAAAGTGGAGGTCCTGGTTATGGTGGACCTTCAGCTGAAAGTAGAGGTCCTGGTTATGGTAACTCTAGAGCTGAAAGAGGGGGCCCTGGTTACGGTGACCCTAGAATTGAAAGTGGAAGTACTAGTTATGGGGCCCTAGACATGAAAGTGTGGGCCATGTTTAATAAGACCCTAAAGAAGAATGTGGAGGTCCTGGTTACAGTGGCTCAAGAGCTTAAAGTTGAGGTCTTGGTTATGATGGCCCATGAGCTGAAAGTGGGGGCCCTGTTATGGTAACTCTAGAGCTGAAAGAGGGGGCCCTGGTTACAGTGACCCTAAAGTTGAAAGTGGAGGTCCTAGTTATGGTGGCCCTAGACAAGAAAGTGTGGACCATGTTTAGTATGACCCTAAAGCTGAAAGTGGAGGTCCTGGTAAGGGTGGCCTTATACCTGAAAGTGGAGGTCCTGGTTATGGTGACCACAGAGCTGAAAGTGGAGGTCCTGGTTATGGTGGCCCTAGAGATGAAAGTGGAAGTCTTAGTTAAGGTGTACCTAGGGCTGAAATTGGGGGCTCTGGTTACTGCGAGCCTAGAACTGAAATTGGGATCCCTGGTTAAGGTGACCCTAGAGCTGAAAGTGGAGGTCCCGATTATGGAAACCAGATAGCTTAATGTGGGGTCCCTGGTTACTGTGACACCTACAGCTAAAAGTGTAAACCTTGGATATGGTGACCCTAGCTGAAAGTGGAGTTCCCTGGTAACTCTTACTCTAGAGCTGAAAGTGTGGTCCCTGGTTACTCTGACCCTAGAACTGAAAGTAGAGGTCCTGGTTTCAGTGACACCAGAGCTGAAAGTGGAGGTCCTGATTATAATAACCAGACAGCTTAAAGTGGGGTCTCTGGTTACTGTGACCCTACAGCTGAAAGTGGGAACCCTGGTTACAGTGATTCTAGCTGAAAGAGGGGGCTCTGGTTATGTTGACCCTAGAGGTAAATGTGATGGCCCTTGTTAGGGTAGCCATAAGACTGAAAGTGGGTTCCCTGGTTACTGTGACCCTAGGAGATAACAGAGGGGGCCTTGGTTACAGTGACCCAGAGCTGAAAGTGGAGGTCCTGGTTATGGTGACCCCAGAACTGAAAGTGGAGGCCCTGTTTACTGTGACCACAGAGCTGAAAGTGGGGTCCCTGCTTATGGTGATCCTAGAGCTGAAATTGGAGGTCCTGGTTATAGTGACCCTACAGCTAAAAGTGGAGGTTCTGGTGGCAGTGTCCCTAGAGCTGAAAGTTGGGGTCATGGTTACCATGACCCTATAGCTGAAAGTGGAGGTCCTGGAAATGGTGACCCTAGAGCTGCAAGTGGGGACCCTTGTTATGATGACCATAGAGCTGAAAGTAAGGGTCCTGGTTATGGTGACCACAAAGCTGAAAGTGGAGGTCCTGGTTATGGTATCATCAGAGCTGAAAGTGGAAGTCTTGTTTATGGTGGCTCCACAGATGAATGAGGAGGTTTTGGTTAAGGTGGACCTAGAGTTGAAATTGGGGGCCCTGGTTACAGTGACCCTAAAGCTGAAAGTGGGGGCCCTGATTACTGTGACCCTAGAACAGAAATTGGGGATGTTGGTTATGGTGAAACTAGAGCTGAAAGTGGGAATCCTGGGTATGGGGAACCTAGAGCTGAAAGTAGAAGTCCTGGTTACAGTGAACCCAGAGATGAAAATGGAGGTCCTATTTAGGGTGGCCTGAGAGTTGAAGGTGAAGGTCCTGGTTACAATGACCCTATAGCTGAAAGTGGATGTCCTGGAAATGGTGACCCTAGAGCTGCAAATGGAGGCTCTTGTTATAATGACCATAGAGCTGAACATAGGGGTCCTGGTTACAGTGACCACAAAGTTGAAAGTGGAGGTCCTGGTTATGGTGACATTAGAGATGAAAGTAGATGTCCTGGTTATGGTGGCTCTAAAGATGAAAGTAGAGGTCTTGGTTAAGGTGGACCGAGAGCTGAAATTGGGGGCCCTGGTTACAGTAACCTTAGAGCTGAAACTGAGGGCCCTGGTTAAGGTAACCCTAAAGGGTAAAGTGGAGACCCTGGTTACAATGACCCTAAACTGAAAGTAAGAGCCCTGTTTACTCTGACCCTATAGCTGAAAGTGGAGTTCCTGGTTATGGTGACCCCAGAGATGAAAGTAAACATCCTGATTATGGTGGTCCTAGAATTGAAATTGGGGGCCTTGGTTACGTTGACCCTATTGCTGAAAGTGGATGTCCGGATTACTGTGAACCTAGAGCTGAAAGTGGGGGCCCTGGTTATAGTGACCCTACAGCTGAAAGTGGAGGTCCTGGTTATGGTGAGTCCAGAGACGAAAGTGGAGATCATGGTTACAGAGGCCCTAGAGATAGAAGTAGATATCTCAGTTAAGGTGTACCTACAGGTGAAACTGGGGGCCCTGGTTACTGTGAGCCTAAAAGTATATTTGGGATCCCTGGGTAAGGTGACTCTAGAGCTGAAAGTGTGGTCCCTGATTACTCTTACCGTAGAGCTGAACATTTAGGTCCTGGTTTCAGTGACCCCAGAGCTGAAAGTGGAGGTCCTGATTATTGTAGCCAGAGGGCTTAATGTAGGGTCCCTGGTTACTATGACCTTAGAGCTGAAAGTGGGAACCCTGGTTACAGTTACCCTAGCTGAAAGAGGGGGCCCTATTTACATTGACCCTAGATGTGAAAGTAGTGGCCCTTGTTAGGGTGTCCCTAGGACTGAAAGTGGGTTCCCTGGTTACTGTGACCTTAATGGTTAAAAAAGTGGGGGCCCTGGCTAAATTGACCCAGAGCTGAAAGTGGAGGTCTTGGTTATAGTGACCCCAGAGCTGAAAGTGGGGACCCTGGTTTCAGTGACACTAGAGCTGAAAGTGAGAGACATGGTTATGAAGACCATAGATCTGAAAGTGGATGTCCTGGTTATTGTGACCCTAGAGCTTAAAGTGTGGGCCCTTGTTACGGTGACCCTAGAGGAGAAAGTGTTGATCCTGGTTAGAGTGACACTAGAGCTGAAAGTGGAGGTTCAGGTTATGGTGACTCCAGAGGTGAATGTGGAGGTCCTGGTTACAGTGACTCTAGAGCTGAAAGTGGGTGTCCTGATTGTGGTGATCCTAGAGCCGAAAGTGGAAGTCCTGGTTATTGTGACCCTAGAGTTGAAAGTGGAGGTCCTTGTTACGGTGGCCTTAGATCTGGTTATGGGGACCCTAGAGCTGAAAGTTTAGGGCGTGGCTACAGTGACCATAGACTTAAAGTAGAGTTCCTGGTTACACGACCCCAGAGATGAAAGTGGTGGTCTTGTTTAAGGTAAGCCCAGAGCTGAAGGTGGAGGTCCTGGTTATTGTAACCCTAGAGTTGATAGTGGAGGTCCTAGTTATGATGGCCCTAGAGCTGATAGTGAGGGCCATGTTTACTATGACCCTAGAGCTGAAAGTAGAGGTTCTGGTTCTGGTGGCCTTAGACTTAAATGTGGAGGTCCTGGTTATGATAATGACATAACTGAATGTGGAGGCCTTCTTATGGTGATCCCAGAGTTGAAAGAGGAGGTCCTGGTTATGGTGGCCCTAGAGATGAAAGCAGAAGTCTTAGTTAAGGTGTACCTAGAGCTGAAACTGAGGGCCCTGGCTGCTGAGAGGCCAGAACTGAAATTGGGATCCCTGGTTACTGTGACCCTAGAGCTGAAAATGTGGTCCCTGATTACTGTTACCCTAGAGCTGAAAGTAGAGGCCCTGGTTACAATGACTCCAGAGTAGAAAGTAGAGGTCTTGCTTATGGTAACCAGAGAGTTTAAAGTGGGGTCCCTTTTTACTGTGACCCTAGAGCTGAAAGCAGGAACCCTGGTTATGATGACCCTAGAGCTGAAAGTGGTGGCCCTGGTTATGTTGTCCCTTGAGATGAAAGTGGTGGACCTTCTTCAGGTTGCCCTAGGGCTGAAAGTGGGGGCACTGGTAACTGTGACCCTAGTGGTTAAAAGTTGGGGCCCTGGTTACAGTGACCCAAAGTTGAAAGTGTTGGTCCTGGTTATGACGGCCTTAGATCCGAAAGTAAGGGCCCTGTTTATGGGAATCCTAGAGCTGAAAATGTAGGGTGTGGTTATGGTGACCACAGAGCTGAAAATAAAGTTCCTTGTTACAGTGACCCCAGAGATGAAAGTGAAGGTCCTGTTTACAGTGAGCCCAGAGCTGAAGGTGGAGCTCCTGGTTATTGTGACTCTAGCAATGAAAGTGGAGGTCCTGGTAATGGTGACCCTAGGACTGAAAGTGGGGGAACTGTTTATGGTGACCCTAGAATTGCAAGTGGGGACCTTTGTTATGGTAATCATAGAGCTGAACATAGGGGTCCTAATTATGGTGACCACAAGGCTTAAAGTGGAGGTCCTGGTTATGGTGACATTAGAGCTGAAAGAGGAAGTCCTGGTTATGGTGGCTTTAAAGACGAAAGTGGAGATCTTGGTTAAGGTGGACCTGGAGCTAATATTGGGAACCTTGGTTACAATGACCCTAGAGCTGAAAGTGGGTGCTCTATTTATTGTGACCCTAAAACTGAAATTGGGAATGCTGGTTACAGTGACCCTAGAGTTAAAATGGGGGCCCTGGTTACTGTGAGCCTAGAACTGAAATTGGAAACCCTGGTTAAGGTGACCCTAAAGCTGAAAGTGTGGGCCCTGGTTAAGGTGACCCTAGAACTGAATGTGGATGTCCTGGTTACTTTGAACCTAGAGTTGAAAGTGGGGGACCTGTTTATGGTGACTCTACAGCTACAAATGGGGGCTCTTGTTATGGTAATCATAGAGTTGAACATAGGGGTCCTGGTTACAGTAATCACAGACCTGAAAATGGAGGTCCAAGTTGTGGTGGCCCCAGAGCTGAAAATGGAGGTCCAGGTTATGGTGTTACAAGAGACAAAAGTGGAAATCTTAGTTAAGGTGTACCCAGAGCTGAAATTGGGGGCCCTGGTTACTCTGAGCCTAGAACTGAAATTGGGATCCCTGGTTATAGTGTCCCTAGAGCTGAAAGTGTGATGCCTGTGTACTATGACCCTAGAGTTGAAAGTGGAGGTCCTGGTTACAGTGACCCTAGAGCTGAAAGTGGAAGTCCTGATTATGGTAACCAGAGAGCTTAAAGTGGGGTCCCTAGTCACTGTAACTCTAGAGTTGAGAGTGGGATCCCTGGTTACGGTGACCCTAGGGCTGAAAGTGTAGGTCCTGGTTACCATAAAGTGGAAAGTAGAGGTCCTAGTTCCAGTGACCCCAGAGATGAAAGTAGAGGTCCTGTTTAAGGTGACCCATGAGTTGAATGTGGAGGTTCTTTTTATGGTGACCCCAGAGCTGAAGATGGAGGTCCTGGTTATGGTGAAATCAGAGATAAAAGTGGAAGTCCTGGTTATGGTGGCTCCATGATGAACATGGAGATCTTGGTTAAGATGGACCTAGAGCTGGAATTGGGGGCCCTGGTTACAGTGACCCTAGAGCTAAAAATGGATGTTATGCTTATGGTGGTCTTAGACATGAAAGTGGAGATTCTGATTATGGTGTCCACAGAGCTGAAAGTGGAGGTCCTGGTTATGGTGGCCCTAGATTTGAAAGTGGAAGTCTTAGTTAAGGTGGCCCTAGAGCTAAAATTGTGGGTCCTGGTTACATTGACCCTAGAGCTAAAAGTGGGGGCCCTGGTTACTGTCTGCCTAGAACTGAAATTGGGAATGCTGGTTACGATGACTTCAGAGCGGATAGTGAGAACCCTGGTTACTTTCGAGTTTTCTGCTTTATGTAAGAGTCTGCCAGATTTTCTGCAGGACACAGAAGAAAGTGACTGTAAACTGCCAATATAGGTGGAACTCTCTTTGAAATTTCCTGCTTCATGGAAAAGTCTGCTAGATACTATGTGTCTATGGGCTAAAGATTGGATGCCTCAACAATACAGAAGAACTTTGGGTGACTGTTCAGGCAGTGAGATGTTTCTGTCAATTCTAGAGTTTTGGAAGTTACTTATAATGTACTTCCTGTTTACTTAGGTAATATTATATCCTTCTGTGGTCTTTGATGGTGTTGAAGAATTGATAATTATAGTTTTTCTTAGTTATGATAAAAGAGTAGATACAAATATTGTAACTATAATCATTGCTTGATACCCATTTAGTTATATGTAATTTTACTATGTTAAAGTTAAACCTTTCCTTTTTATTTATACAGAAAAGTGGAGATGATGTGGGATTCCCCTGTATGCTTTGAATGTGATTGGTGAATTAGTAAAGAAAACAGGTCTGATATGGTAGATTATTTCAAGGCAGGGAAAACTAAAGTGAATGCTGGAAGAAGACTAGGCAGAGTCAGAGATAAGCCATGTAGCCCCATCGGAGACAGACACTGGAACTTTACCTGGCAATCCAAAGCCTCATGGCGATCCACAGATTAATGCATATGGGTTAAATTAAATTGTTAGAGCTAGCCAATAAGAAATTAGAGCAAATGGGTGAAGCAATTATTTAATTAATGCAATTACTGTGTGGTTATTTTGGGTCTGAGCTGCTGGGCAGCCAGGAAACAAACAACCTCTTATTATACATACCTACCCAACGAACAAAGCAACAACACCTTAGAGAAAATGTATTAGAAACTTCAAATTGATGATTCATCAGGCCTATCAACATTTCCTCATAGATAGGGAAGGAATCCCATCCAGTCCTCAGGGAATTTTTAGTAATCAGTTACCAGGGTAAGGCAAGTAATTTTCTTCAGGGGTGCAATCACTGATAACTTGTTTTTGCTACAATAAATACTCTCCTACCCATCGTCAAGCAAAAAAAATTGTTAAACTTAGTGGGTTACACATAAAAATAACAGAGAAAAGAGGGAAAGAACTTGTTGGAAAGAAAGAGTCCCATAAGAGGCAGAGGAAGATGAGAGATGGGAGAAGAGTGAAAATGACTAAATTTTATTATCTAAATGTATGAAACTATCAAAGAGCAAAAATATTCTTAGGAAATTTCCAAGTTGAGACCCCAGATGGTTCATCTGGGTTATATTGTCCAGATTGGAGGTAACTTGTATCTGCCAGACAGCTATATATGCCTCATCTTTAATTGTTTACAAAGATGTTTAACCAAATCTACTGCTTGAAGGTGATGTGGATCTCCAAGAGGCTATAATATGCCTGAAAATTTGGTCCATTTGGTGCATGGCTTCAATTCAGGGACTGTTAAGATGTGGTATGCTCAAGAAACCTGCGTGGGAAACAAATACATGTCTGCAGTCTGGATCATGTAATCTATGACTGTAGGACATATAAGGATTGCTGGGCACAATATAGTGTACATTATGAAAACATAATTGAGTCTCATCTTCTATGGTCCAACTGTCCACCCCTCAAGTAACCTACTTGGGACTAACCATTATCCCAAGCTACAAATCCATGACCTTGGATAGAAAACACCAAATCCAGTGTCTCACAGTCCCCTCTACTAGGGAGGAGATTTTATCATTCCTAGGAATAGCAGGCTTCTTATGTTCCTGGATCCCGTCTTTTTTCCTTCTGGCCCACCCATTAACTTCTCACACCATTACTAAGCCCTTTCAGGAGCTCCAACAGGTCCTCCTCCAGGCCCTAGCACTATACCTCTCAGACTTCACCCTCAAAGAGATGAAGAAGGATATACCAGTGGGCTCCTAGGCCACAAAACAGGACCTTCCTTTGCATCTTACATACCTTATTGAGGGTTATATCATCAGATATTGCAGGGGGAGCCGGAATATGCTGAGCACGATGGAGCTGGCCTCCCATCTCTGACTCACACATTGGAACAAACATAGACAGAACATTTACAAAGTTTAGAGAGGGAGAACAGGCACATACAAGCAAGTCTTGGACAAAGAAAAAGAGCAGAGAATTCTTCATCAGTTCCCTGACTGCATGGTCCATAGTATACTGGGTCTAGGTTTGATTTGAAAGCAGTGGTCAGTGGGTCTCCAAAAGACATCCCAGTGGGACCAAGGAGATATATGACACAGATCCCAAGGATGAGGTAGAGGAAGAAAGCCCAAAGCCTGTATGTCCTGGTGTTCCGGCGATACAGAAAAAAATCACATTGAGTGGGCACAAGCTCTTCAGTACCTCCATTGTCGAACAAGAAGAGGAGCCAAGCCCTCTTGGTTGGGCACAATTCTGTAGTATTCTGTCAGTTATGTTTTAAATGAACTCTGATTGGCCAGTAGCCAGGCAGGAACTACAGGTGTGCTGCGGGAGTACCTTCTGCTCCTTCAGCCAATAGCCACTGAAATACCTGCCCACTGGGGCGTGGTATATTTCTCTTTAAAAAAGAGCGGCAAGCCTCGGCTTGGCCTCTTGGTTCTGGTGCTTGTTTCCACAGGAGAAGAAAATTTGTGGATACCATCAAAATTAATAAAGGTTAGATTTGAAGAGAAGAAATCTCTTGGAAAGGAGAAATGACGGCATCTACAATGATGATGACCATACAAGTGGTAAGAAAAACATAGAATGGGGGCAAGGTTCTGTTCTTGTCTCCACAGGAAAACACTCGTCTTTGAAAAATTCAAGGGACCCTGGATGTTTGAATACTGACAGATGGAAAAATACTGACAGATTGGTCCAACTACCCAACATGGATTATCAAGATAACTGAATAGGTTCTGTGAGTGTGAAACTCTGGAATATACTAAATCATATTTCTGAATTTATAGAGCTGGTTTTGGAGTTGGACTAGACTCTTGGCTCAGTCCCTCTCTAATTCCAAGCCTGTTGTTCAGAGAAAAACCCAGAGTTTCTGGAGTTTCTGTCTTATGTCAAGAGCCATGATATGAGACAGAAAGAAATATGAGTTTAGAAAATATCTTTGCTTTTCTTCATATCTATCATACTTTTCATTGAATAAGTCTATCATACCTTTCATTGATAATATGTTTTTATATGTCCATATAATTAATGTTTAAGTTTTCCACAATGAACAATGAATTTTTCCTGCACTGACATTTGAAGTTTCCAGGAAGAAGATGGGGACCCCATAACAACAACTCCACTCGGTTGATATGATGTCATGATACTGATAGTGCTACTACAAGTCCTGTTTCGGGTATCAGCTGCACAGATGATTCCAACTTGGTTAGCTGAAATGGTGCACATCTTGTACAACATTCTGGCCAGACCTCTACAAAATACTCAGAGACTGTTTGCAATTTTAAAAGACATTGATCTTGAAATTTAACCATCATTTTACTTTCACAGGATTCTCCAGAAAGAAACTCACCCCCATGACAGCTGGAAGTAATTCTAGAAGATGATGTCCCCTCTCTCAGCAAAGTTTGTCCTCAGGTTTAGGAACAATATTTAGGGATTGATTATAATTAGTATACGGTTGAGAGTTGGGAAGGGAATTTTATAAGCTCAGGAATCTTTTTGAAAAAAATAGAGGGAAAATTAGATAGAAAATAATGGTATTTGTGAGTTGTTGTTTATAGATAATTACATCGGCATAGATTTTTGTATATGGATACAAAGTTAAATTATATTGAATATTGTATGTATGCATGGTTCTACCTGTTTAAAATATTTTTATGTATTGATATATATTGTATTGATATATGTATACCATATTGCAGTGTACATTTCTACCTCTGATTAAGATACTCATATATTGTTTATGTATTGATATTTATTGTTTACATTTGGAGGTCATTGTCCTCATTTATTGCACAGTTGTTTATTCTCTTAGTCTTTAAGTTAGATACATGTTAAGAATTGTAGATTAATAGTCATCTATGTCTGTCATATTTATGGTTAGACTAATCAGGTTCTTTAGATACATAGAGATTATATTCTATATAAATAGTCTTCAACCTCTTCGAAGAGTTGTAGAAAATGGCATTTAATTTAATCTTAGAGTTCTGTGTAGTGAGACACAATCATTCCTGGCAACGCCGACCTATTCCCGAGAGATTGTTGAGCACCAAAGACACTCCACTTGGAGCTTGTCTTCTTGACAAAACTGGCCTCTGGGCAAGGAACTGCCCATACCTCAACTACTGACAAATACACGGTATCCAAAAATGGATATGCAGAACTGTCCAATCTTGCCAAGACAGGGTAAGACGGTTTTGAAAAATCTCTTGTCTGTTAAAATCCGGAAATGGATAAAATCCGGAAATGGATAAACAAAACTGTTAAATCTTGCCAAGACAGGGTAAGATGGTTTTGAAAAATCTCTTGCCTGTTAAAAATAATCTGTCAGTTATTCTAGGCCTTAGTCAAAGTTGGTTACTTCAACGCTGCAAACAGGTCTTTGGTGATTGTCCAGGTAGCCAGTTGTCTCTGTAATTTGTTGCATGTTTTGGAAGTTCTTTGATTGCACTTCCTTATTACTCAGGTAACATTATTTTCCTTCTCGGATCTTCTTTGGGGTTGAAGACTAGATAAATGTAGCTACTTTCCTCTCATGACTCGGCCAAGTTATTTATTATACAAGACTTTATCTAGTTAGAATAGGATATTTGTACTTATTGTATATAATTTTGTAGGTTTGTACTTACTGTATATAATATCGTAGTAGGCTTAGAACTCTCTTACTTAAACAAAAGGGGGAGGTGCTGCAGGAGTACCTTCCACTCCTTCAGCCAATAGTCACTGAAGTACGAGCCCACAGTGCTGTGGGAGCGCCTTCCGCTCCTTCGGCCAATAGCTGCTGAAATATCTGCCCACTGGGGCATGGTATATTTCTCTTTAAAAAATAGCGGCAAGCCTCAGCTCGGCCTCTTGGTTTTGGTGCTTGGTTCTGGCTCCTGCTCCAGCTACTAGGCTCCTTTCCTGACGGTTTGTGTGTATGTAAGTTTTACCCCCCAAAATAAATACCCTCTTTGAAACCTAACTGGTGTGGGATTGATTCGCCATTATAGGTGGGACAACGAGGCAGGAAGTAAAGGTAGGGCAATGACAACAGGTGAATTCTGGGAAGAAGGAAGCTCTTTCTGCAGTTCTGTCAAGACCCCAAAAATGCAGAATGTGACCTGCCTTGCTGAAATAGGTACTGAGCCATGTGGCTAACATAGATAAGAATAATGGATTAATATGAGTTATAAGAGTTAGTAAGAAGCCTGAACTAATGGGCCATTCAGTATATAACATATGGAGATCTCTGTGATTTTCTTTGGGGCTAAAAAGCTCTGGGAACTGGGCAGGACAGAAACCCCAACAAGAAGGCCCTCATTGTACAAAGGGCACCAACGAGTGTACAACTGCTTCCACATAAATCCTGAGACAGCTTGGGATGTAATTCTAGATGCAAAATAACAGCATTACACATGGTTTCTTGGTAGTAGCAATTTCTCTGCTTGCTAGAGGCAAGCAATCACTCTCATTTGGGAGAGGCATCCTGACTCAGTTTTAGCTGTATAACCTTGCAGCTTTTTAAGAGGTTCTGCCAAAAAACAATTAAATGGTGTTGATGAAAAGCTGACCACATGCTCTTTGGTTTTCATCCATAGCAGGGAAAAAGTTGCTCCATTTTAATCTGCGGGCTTTCTGGGCCATCCTGCCAGTGCAAACTCTGACTTGTTCAGGCAGGTGGTCTGACTATGGAGCATATGAGTATGGTTTGTGAACACACTGTTGCAGCTTGCTTGCTGGCTAGGACCTTGAAATGCCATAGAGTTGTGGCAATAAACATGTCTATGTCCAGTACCTCTGTCATGAGTCTGAAATCTCATAAAGCTAAGGAATGGGCTGGATCTATCCATCAAAGTCATGGCTTTAATATTATCTGTATTCTTTACCAAATTAAAAAAAACATGATCAGAAAAAGAGAAAGAGAGAGAAAGTAAAGATAGATGCTAAGACAAAAAAACCCTCTAAATGGTTTACTTGATGTAAGTGGGAAGAAGTTTAAAGAAAAATAATTACGCCCATATTCCCAAATATTGTTTATAAATGTTCTTTTACATTTAAAGGGGGATATGATATAGATATGAATAATTTGCTTTGTTATGGATTTTAAGGTCAATTTTGTTATATGTATATATATTTCTAATCTTGATTGAGGTATTGTGATTGTATAGTTCATTTTAAAAATATAATGTATAATTAGAAAATATAGGTTGTTAATAAATATTCATCAATCATAGTCAAGCTTGTAGTAATGTTAGTTTGATTTTGTAGATGTGCATAGATATATTTCAGATAGGTATTCTTCATATCTTTCAAATACTACAGAACATGGTATTTAATGTTTTAATAACTTAGGGCTTTTTATGACAATGAGACACATCAGCTCCTGGCAGCACTAATCTACTTCAAGAGGAAGATGGGCATCAAAGAGGCTCCTTATGGAGTTGGTTAGCCATTTTGGGCAAGAAACTGCTCTTGCCTGGACTGTTGTATAAACTGGACACAGAGAACCCGCAGAGAGGACTGCTGAACTTGCCTAAAGGTGAGATGATCTTTTGGGGTTCCTGATTCATGAAAGAGTCTGCGAGACATTCTACAGGACACAGCAGATACTGACTAAACTGCCGTTAAAATTTCCTACTTCATGGAAATGTTTCTGGATACTATGGGCCTGAAGGCCAAAGATGGATGCCCCAATGGTACAGAGGAACTTTGTGTGACTGTCCAGGCAGCAAGATGTCTCTGTCATTTCTAGAGTTTTGGAAGTTGCTTACTTCTTGTTTACTTAGGTAATATTATATCCTTCTGGAGTCTTTGATGGAGTTGAAGAATGGTTAGTTATAGTTATAGTTTTCAATTATTATAATAAAGATAAAATAGATATAAATATTGTAACTGTAATTCTTACTCATAACTGTTTTGTTATATGTAATTTTACTATGTTAAAGTAAAAGCCTTTCTTTTTTGTTTAAATAGAAAAAGGGGAAATGATATAAGTGGGCTTTCTGTCTATGTGTTATTTTCATTGGTTAATAAAGAGACTGCCTTGGCCCTTTGATAGGACAGAAAATTAGGTAGGCGGAGTAAACAGAACAGAATGCTGGGAAGAGGGCAATGAGGCAGATGCCATGGAGCCAGCCACCAGGTCAGACATGCTGAATCTTTTCTGGTAAGCCATCACCTCGTTGTGTTACACAAATTATTAGAAATGGGTTAATCAAGATGTGAGAGTTAGTCAGTAACTAACTCTCTAGAGATAATGGGCCAGACAATGTTTAAATGAATACAATTTGCATGTTATTATTTCCGGGGCTAAGCTAGCCATACAGGAGCCAGGCAGGATGAAAAGCAGGCCTGCCCACAGCTCCTCACTACAGTTTACTGTAGTTAAAATTTTAACATTTACTTGAGAGAATAAAGAAAGAGATTAAAATCCTCAAAATAAAAAAAGAGAGTTGTTGGGTTAGATGGTACACAACTTTAATCCCAACACTAGGGAGGCAGAGGCAGACAGACCTTGTGAGTTCAAGGTGTGCTTGCACAAACCTTTAATACCAAAACTTTGGAGGCAGAGGCAGATAGATCTCTTTGAATTCAAGGTGTGGTGCCACACACTTTTAATCACAGCACTAAGGAGGCAAATGCAGGTGAAACTCTGTGAGTTCAAAGATAGCATGGTCTACAAAGGGAGTTGCAGTACAGCCAAAGATATACAGAGAACCTGTCTCAAAAAGTAAAAGTAAAAATCAAAGAAAAAGAGGTTAAAATAAAGCCACGTAAAGATGAAAAATACACAGAGAATCTTGATACTGTATATTATTATGCTCTCTTTGAAATGTTTGAATGCCGAGGAAGAAGCAACAACAGCCGAAACACATTTGCTTATAAATGCTGCTGAACTAACCCAAGATAGGTATTTTGAAAATACCTTGACTTCAAAATTGAGGTCAAAATGTATGTTACTTTGGAGAAGAGATTTTACATTTCTTTCCACAGGAAATGAAAGGCCTTGGATTCATTCTGAATAAAAAAAAATCATGTTTGATCAAGGAAGATCACCTGAGAAATCTCCGGTAGGAACAGATGGCCCAGATGTCTGAGTTCTACATCTAGAACAGGCTCAAGACTGCTGCCTGAGATGAACAGGACTCACAGGATACTCCAGGCAGGACTTGATAATAATTCAAATTTTTCTTTAGGTCTCCTTAAGATTATCAGTGCCCACAACCAGCAGAAAGTAACCTGGAATACTACACCCACATTCCCCCAGAATGTTTTTTTAAAGAGGGGGAAATGTGGGAGACAATTCTATATTTGGTCAATTATGTTTTAAATAAATGCTGATTGGCCAGCAGCCAGGTATGAAGTATAGGCAAGACAACCAGTCAGGAAGTGAAAGCAGAGCAATGAGAACAGGAGTATTCTTGGAAGAAGGAAGTACTTTCTTCAGTTTTGTCTAGACACTGAAGAAGCAGGATATGACCTGCCCTGCTGAAAAGGGTACTGAGCCATGTGGCTAATATAGACAATAATAATGGCTTAATATAATTTATAAGAGTTAGTAGGAAGCCTGCTAATGGGCCAATCAGTTTATAACTTATGGAGATCTCTGTGTGATTTTCTTTGGGGCTAAAAAGCTGTGGGAACTGGGCAGGACAGAAACCCCAACAAGAAGGCCCTTGTTACATACAATGAGTCTGAGAGACACACAGTCACCAGGAACCAGACTTCATGAAAAGACAGAAGGGGAAGAGAGAACTGTGCTCATGAAATGAAGCCTCATATCCAAGGGAATGTGGGAAGCCTCACCAGAGATACAACCACTGGTATTGAATGGAAGGCAAAATCCTTCGGTGACCAACATGCAGGTGGAAGACAATGAATCTGTTGCAAGTAGAGTGGGCAGGTAGGGTACCAGCACGGCCAGACCAAACACCAGGAGAACCTATTAAGTCTCAGTACCAATGAAAGGATAAGTATAAGGAAAGGTGAGAGTGAGTATCTTTCAGTGGGCCCTGCCAAGGTATGCCACTAAGGAAATGCACCACATGCAACAGAGTTAGTGAAAGAGGTTTATTGTGGGAGTGGGAGAACAGAAGAATGAAAGGCCTTGTTGGAGCAGGGACCTGAGAGAGACAGACAGACAAGAGGAAGAAGAGAAGCAAGAGAGAAAAGAAGAGGCAAGAGAGAGAAGAAGAGGCAAAGAGAAGAGTAAGAGACAAGAGAGATGAGAGACAAGAGAGGTAAAGAGTTGTGAAGAGGGTGATCTGTCCCTCATGGGCTCTTATAAAGAGTTCACATGTTGCATAGCTGATTGTGGAAAGGCACCTGGTGACAGGTTATGACATAACTGCTTTGACAGCAGACACAAGCTGCTGTGATGGCAGGAACTAACAAATATACTTTTCCATTTGACTCTATCACTTTAGCTCAGAATGTGGGGAACAGGGTGTCATGAAGACAATGCACCTTAAAATCTTTCTGTGTACAAGGACATCTAAATTACTCAGACACGATATAAGAGCAAGCCTTATTTGGTACACACACCATTTGAACACTCAAATGAATTTCAATATATGACAACTTTCGAATTAACTATCCACTGGTTCATTATCAAAAGTTCATTTCTTAAATCTTAGCAGTTCAAACATAACACTCTGGAGTTTTTCAAGGCAAGTGAAAATAAAACAAAAGAACTATCATTTTTTGGATTATTTTCTCATTATCTATTGGACATTTCATTACTATGTACAATCTGGGAAGTAAGCATAAAACTATTATGTATCATTCTGGTTGGAGGGTTCATCTGAAGAAAAATTATCAAACAAACCAAAAAATGGAGAATATTTCCATTGCAGTGCACATTATCTCTAATAGCAAATTAAAGGCATACTTTCAAAACATACAAGAAATTCAACTAAATTTAACTAAAATCAATGGCAGCATGTATCTAAAACATACTTATATACATCTTCATATATTAGTCTAATAATAAGATAGTTCTTAACCCATTCAAATGATTCAAATGTACAAAACTCTGCAAGTGAAAATGGTGACATTTCAAAGTCTCTTCTGAGATTCATATAATTTTAAACAGTGAGACAGTCCTGACACAGAGATCCACCTGCCTCTGCATACCAAGAGCTAGTATGAAAGATATGGGCCACCACTGCTCAATCTCTTTATTTTTATTTGGATTTTTGTAGACATAAATCTACAGTTTCCAAGAGTTTCTCTGTGAAGTCTTGGCTGTCCTGATATATGTAGTAGACCAGGTTGGCCTTAAACTCAGGAATCCTCCTGCCTCTGACACCCAAGTGCTAAGATTAAAGGCATAGCCTACCACGGCCCAGCATCATGCAGTCTCTTAACAGCAATGCCCAGAAAAATTAGTATTATAAAGCAGATCACATACTTCTGACATAAACATGATTACATGTGATATTTAAATAAGAATGTGGTACTTTATATACTTCCCATGAATCTGAAGCATTTGAATATTGGGTCCTTATTTGATAGACTAAAGGCTGTCCACTCTCTCCATACTGCTTCAATATAGTGCTTGAAGTTCTAGCAATAGCAATAAGACAACATAAGGGGATTAAGGGGATTTGAATTGGAAAGGAAGAAGTTAAACTTTCGTTATTTGCAGATGATATGATCGTGTACATAAGCGACCCCAAAAACTCTACCAAAGAATTCCTACAGCTAATAAACACTTTAGTAATGTGGTAGGATACAAGATCAACTCCAAAAAATCAGTTGCCCTCCTATATACAAAGGATAAAGTGCCACAGACCGTGTCTCGTGGAGACACTCAGAACGAGGGAAAACAGGATGAAGGGACAGGAGATTTCAGGATACGGCGAAGGAAATGACAAGTAAACACACTCAATGTAGTTGAATATGTTGCTGTAGCTTCACTTTAATTAGCCTAAGGCTTTTATACTTTTACAATCAAGGAACTTGGCAAAGGCATACATCATCAGATCATAGAATAGAAACAAAGAAAAGGAACAGCACTGTCATTTAACAAGAATAGCTAATTTATGTGTCCATTGTCTGTTCTAAACGTTAGTTGTGGTTGTTGCTCAAAGACATGATCTCACACTTCTCTGAGACTTGTTTCACACCATTGATCTCAACTCTCTTCCTGATTCCCAGGCTCGGATGTTGTTATCAGTTTAGGCCTCTTTTGCCCACAGGAAAGGCCTTATTGGCCTTATAGGCCTATGTATGGGAATGGATCAAGGTAATTACCAGACTTTGGGGGCAGCGTGGGGGCATCCACCATCTGCTTTCTAATTGCAGCTGTACGTGTCTTCCCAGGCAGACGCTTAGTGGGGGCTGCTGTAACTTTTTCTCTGCAGAAGGCTTCTAAGGTTTCTCCCAGTAAGACTAACTCCTTCTTCTCCACATCATTAAAGAATTATCCTAACGATGACCCCCAATTCCCAGAACTAGCTACTTATTTAAAGGCTTTCAGCAGTTTGATTCAATGGAACAACATGGTCTGTTGGCAAAATGCGAGAATAGAACAAAAGAATAAGAAAGAAAAAGCTTCAGCGGTGCCAGTGACAGCGAGGGTCGAGTCAGTGCAGATGGCAATTCAGGTGGCATCAGGACCACAGCTGATTGCCAGGGAACAGTCCAGGGCATAAACTCCATGGAGCACAAACCCCAATCCTCCAGCCTCAGTCCGTCCAGTCAGCATTTCTGCTAAACCAGCGTGACAGCCGTGGATGTAGCAATAAAGTAGCAGGGAGGGAAATCAGAGAAACTTTGCTTTTCACTAAAGCCACAAATAGCATAAAATATTTTGGGATAACTCTAACCAAGGAAGGGAAAGACCTATTTGACAAGAACTTTAAGTCTTTGAAGAAAGAAATTGAAGAGGATACCAGAAAATGGAAGGATCTCCCTTGCTCTTGGATTGGGAGTATCAACATAATAAAAATGGCAATTCTACCAAAAGCAATCTATAGATTCAATGCAAATTCCATCAAAATCTCATCAAAATTCTTCACAGATGTTGAGAGAATAATAATCAACTTTATGTGGAACAACAAAAAACCCAGGATAGCCAAAACAATCTTATACAATAAAGGAACTTCTGGAGGCATTACCATTCCTGACTTCAACTCTATTACAGAGCTACAGTATTGAAAACAGCTTGGTATTGGCATAAAAACAGAGAAGTCGACCTATGAAATCAAATAGAAGACCCGGATATTAACCCACAAATCTATGAACACCTGATTTTCAACAAGGGAGCTAAAGGTATGCAATGGAAGAAAGAAAACATCTTTAACAAATGGTGCTGGAATAACTGGATGTCAACCTGTAGAAGAATCAATGTAGATCCATATCTATCACGACGCACAAAACTCAAGTCCAAGTGGATTAAAGACCTCAGTATTAATCTGACCACATTGAACCTGAAAGAAGAGAAAGTGGGAAGTAGTCTACAAGACATGGACACAGGAGACCACTTCCTAGGTAGAACCCCAGTAGCACAGGCAATAAGAGCAACAATGAATAAATGGGACCTCCCAAAATTGAGAAGCTTCTGTAAAGCAAAGGACACTGTCAGTAAGACAAAAAGGCTACCTTCTGACTGGGAGAAGATCTTCACCAACCCCTCATCAGACAAAGGTCTGATCTCCAAAATATACAAAGAACTCAAGAAACTAGACACTAAAACTCTAATTAACTCAATTAAAAAATGGTGTACTGAACTGAACAGAGAATTCACAGCAGAAGAACTTCGAATGGCCAAAAGACACTTAAGGTCATGCTCAACATCCTTAGCGATCAGGGAAATGCAAATCAAAACCACTTTGAGATACCATCTTACACCTGTCAGAATAGCTAAAATCAAAAACACCAATGAGAGCCTATGTGGAATAAGGGGAACACTCATCCATTGTTGGTGGGAATGCAAACTTGTGCAGCCACTTTGGAAATCAGTGTGGTGATTTCTCAGGAAACTGGGAGTCAACCTCCCTCAGGACCCAGCAATTCCACTCTTGGGAATATACCCAAGAGATGCCCTATCATACTACAAAAGCATTTGTTCAACTATGTTCATAGCAGCACTATTTGTAATAGCCAGAACCTGAAAACAACCTAGCTGACCCTCAATAGAAGAATGATTAAAGAAGGTGTGGAACATATACACAGTAGAGTTTTACTCAGCGGTAAAAAACAATGACATCTTGAATTTTGCATGCAAACGGATGGAAATAGAAAACGCTTTACTGAGTGAGATAACCCAGACCAAAAAAAGAGGAACATGGTATGTACTCACTTATAAGTGGATTCTAGCCATAAGTAAAGGACTTTGAGCCTATAATTCGTGATCCTGGAGAAGCTAAATAAGAAGGTGAATCTGAAGAAAATCATATAGTTATCCTCCTGGATATGGGAAGTAGATAAGACTTCCAGGCAAAACTTGGGTGCATGGGTTGGGGTGGCATGGGGGGGTGGATATAAGGGGAGATGGGTAGAGAGAGGGGAGGAGGGGAGGATTGGGGAAAGCTTGGGTGAATGGGATGGGTGAGATAGAGGAAAGGTGGATATGGAGCATGGAAGTAAATATCTTAATTAAGGGAGCCATTTTAGGGTTTGCAAGAGACTTAATTCTAGAAGGGTTCCCAGGTTCAAGGAGAGGTCCTCAGATTGTTCCTTGGGCAGCAGAGGAAAGGGTTCCTGATGGCCTTGTCCCATAGCCACACTGATCAATATCTTGCATATCACCATAGAACTTTCTTCTGGCGTTGGATGGGGATAGAGACAGAGACCCACATTGGAGCACTGGACTGAGATCCCAAGGTCCAAATGAGGATCAGAAGGAGGGAAAACATGAGCAAGGAAGTCAGTACCACGAAGGGTGCGTCCACCCACTGAGACGGTGGGACTGATCTAATGAGAGCTCACCAAGGCCAGCTGAACTGGGACTGATGGAGCATGTGATCAAAATGGACACTCTGAACGTGGCTGGCAATGAAGGCTGACTGAGAAGCCAAGGACAGTGGCCTTGGGATTTAATTCTACTGCATGGACTAACTTTGTGGAACCTGGTTTGTTTAGATGCTTACCTTTATAGACCTGGATGGAGGGGGGAAGACTTTGGACTTCTCATGAGGCATGGAAACCTGACTGCTCTTAGAGCTAGAGAGGGAGGGGGAGGTAGGGAGGGGTAGGGAAAAGGGAGGTGGGGAGGAGGTGGAAATTTTTAATAAAAGAATAAATAAATTTAAAAAACAAATAAAAAACAAAAAGAAATTATAAAAATGTATTAATTTCAATGTTCAAATAACTTCTTATTGTATGGTGGTCTTAGGGGATTTAGGATTTACCTCCTGCAAATATTTTATGATTAAAACTAGTTTTAGCATCGAAAAAAAAAAGAGATGTTGCCTTGCTAGAAGAAGTGTGCAGCTTTCAGTGGGCTATCAGGTTCTTCGCAGTTCAAGACATGAGCTCTCAGCTGTTACTTCAGTTGCCTGCTGCCTGCACCACCACTTCAGTGTCATGTATTATTAATCCCCTGGAACCAGAAGCTCAAAATAAACTCTTTCTTTTTTGAGTTACCTTGATCAGGATGTATGATCACAGCAAGAGATAAATCAGTAAGACATGAGTTATACCTTTGGAAAATGACATCAAAATATATATTCATGACTGCCTTAACATCAATGACCATGATATTGTATCTGTTGTTGGCTCTGTAGTTTGGATTAATGACACTCATCTGGAAAAATTTAGTGGCAGTAAGGCACAATCAGCAATCACTAAAGGAGATAAGATAAAATCTAGTATACCAGTGTGTTAGTAACCAAGGGAGAGGAAAAGCCTCACACAGTGTGACAACTCTCACTTATAGGTAGAGTTTGGAAAGATTAATAAGCCTAGCATCTAGCAGTAAAATGCAACAGGAGTAAAAGTACACTTTAATCTCTGTTTTGGCATGTATGCTACCATGTACAATACAGAGAGGGACCCAGCCACAAATTTAGATAGTGCATGCTAATTCTGGGACATTATTTTGGTCTCATCAGAAAGTGTTGTATTAGTGTGGTGATCACATGCATGAAAAACTCAGGTTTGGCAGTAGCAGAAGCAGAAATTTCTTTTCTAAAATTTTCAGCCACAAATGACAGACCTAATCTCTAGATCATTTCCAATATTCTGTGAGTCAGCCAAAGTATACAGAACTTCATTTGGCACAGTGTTTCCCAACCTTCCTATTGTTGTGATCCTTTAATGCAAGTCTTCATGTAGTGGTGACCTCCTACTATAAAATGATTTCCATTGCTGCCTCATAGCAGTAATTATGCTAATGTTATGAATCACAATGTAAATATCTGATATGCAGACTAGGTGATATGCAATCCCTGTGAATAGGCTGTTCCACTCCTAAGGGTCATTTCCCAAAGTTTGAGAACATCTGATCTAGTGGAATATAACTGAGACCTGAGAAAATGGCTTTAAGTTGTAGAAACTGAGAATACTCAGTTCTGAAAATGTTTCGACTCTACATACATTATCCCAGTGAGATTTATCATGCACAACAAGCCAACAGATAATCTCAGGTTTCAGTTATACTGCACATCAATGAACCAGGCTCGAGTAATTAGCCCAAGTTTTATGAGTCAATATCTTTCATCTAGCCAGTGATTTCGTAGATAGAAGAGACTGGGGCTGAATTTCCCAGAGAAGGGCAACAAACAGTTTTTCTTTAAAGCATACTTACACTAGGGCAATTTAAAAAAACAAGGCCTGCTGGGCAGTAGTGACACATGCCTTTAATCTCAGTATTTGGGAGGTAGATGCACGCAGATCTCTGTGAGTTTGACGCCAGCCTGGTCTACAAGAGCTAGTTCCAGGACAGAGTTCATATCTACAGAGAAACCCTGTCTCAAAAACCAAACAACAACAAAGCATATTGAGTCATATTACAGTTTTTGTGATGTGAAGGAAAATATATCCTAATTCACAGGTGACTGTAGTAAAAAGAAGATACAATAAATGTCCAAAACTGTGTTGCCTGTGGCATCAGTTTCTAAAATGTTCTTACAAGCTTGATATCTGCAACAGCCCAGGCCATAGCTGGGATGAACTTGACAATTTGCTACAAGATTTTAGCTCGTTTTAGAGATTTGAGGTTGCTGAGCAGATCTCTATTCTTATTGCCAGTACTTTCATTGAGTATTAATTGAGTATTTCAATGAGTATCACTGAGAAGGTGTAATGGAAAAGTTAAAAATGCTGCGGATCCCCAGCAGTGGCAGGAAAGCAGAAACGCTACAGGTCCCAAAGTGGTGGCTGTCTACAGCGGGGAGACAAATTCGGGCATCAAGATATGCTACATCCACAGCTGTCACTCCAGTGTAGCAGAAATGCTGATTGGATGAACTGTTGCCGTAGGATTGGGGCTAGCACTCCATGGAGTTATGTGCCCCAGGCTGTCCCTTGGCAATCAGTTGTGGTCATGATGCCACCTGAAGTTGCTACCTGCACTGACTCGACCTCGCTGTCTTTGGCGCCGATATGGCTGTCTTTTCTTTGTCTTTCTTATTCTCTGTGATTTTTGCATATTGCCAACAGATCAGACTATTCCAGGCAGTTGCGGATACAAACAAGACTGCTGAGGACATTTTGAGCTCTTCCCCACCATTCATTAAAGCCTTTAAAAAGGTAGCCAGTTCTGGGAATTGGGGGTCATCGTTAGAATAATTCCTTGATGATGTGGAGCAAAAGGAGTTGCTCTTATCAGGAGAAACCTTAGAAGCTTTCTGTAGGAAAACAGCTTCAGCAACCCCCACTAGACATTTGCCTGGAGGATACATGCAGTTTAACACGAGGCCTATGAAGCCTTCCTTATGGCCAGAAAAAAGTTAGGCTGATTACAACATCTGACCCTGAGAGTTGGGGAGGGAGGAGAGTTGAGATTAATGGTATGAGATGAGTTTCAGACAAGTTTGAGATCATGTCTTTAAAATTTCCTAGCAGAAAGTTTTCCCAGGAAGACAGTGGCCTTCTCCTCTCACACCCCAAGATATTCTGAGCACAAGGTCACTTAGCCCAGCCAGCCGCCTGGTACAGACTGAGCAAAAGTCCTTGTACCCAAGTCAAAGCATTTTCAAAGATTCTCTTTGTAAACTGTTTTATACTGTTCTTTTTTTTATGATCTGATGATGTATGTCTTTGCCAAGTTTGTCTGATTGTAAAAGAATATAAATCTTATGCTGAAAAAAGTAAAGTTGCAGCAGCATATTCAACCACATTGAATGTGTCTGTCTGTCATTTCCTCGCCAATTCCTGAATTCTCCTGAGCCTTCACTCTGATTCTACCATGGTCTGAGTGGCTCCACTGAGCCGGTCCGTGGCAAAGATACATAGACATGGATATGCAAGCCATACAGAATGAGGTTAGATATTTATTCAGTGGGTTATGGAGGAGAAAAGGAGAAAGGGAAATGAGCAGATAAGGAGAGAGAGAGAGAGAGAGAGAGAGAGAGAGAGAGAGAGAGAGAAGAGAGACAGGAGTGATAGAGAGGGGGCAGAGAGAAGGAAGAGAGAGAAGGTGGGAAGGTGAGAAATGGGGAGAGGCAGAAGCTACCTCCTCAAGAGGGAGATGGTAAAGGGAAGGAACTGAGGCTGGAAGCTGAATATCAGCCTGTCTCAGCATGCAGGGGAGGGGGAAGGGAGAGGGAGTGGGTGTGGCTTGTCTCTTAAAGAGACAGAACACATCATTACATACGGGATTCGATTTTTCCTCTCTTCCTAAAAGTCTGTTTATTTGTGTTGGATCGACCAGGAAGAAACAGGTAGGCTTTAAGCAATGGTCCACAATCACTGATCCCTTGTGCCATGAACCACAGACAACAGTTCTCAGTCCATGTCAGATGCATTCTGTTGTGTAAGTGTCATTTACTGTATTATATATAACTGTCTAACACCATGTTGATTCTCACCATAAAATGTGGCACATCTTCCATGTGCCTCCAGTAGCCGTTGCCTCCATTGAGTCTGATAGCAAGAGATTTTGGGCATCCATGCCTAACAGAGCCGTAATAGTCATAGTATTACACTAAACAAAGCCCAACCTACTCGACAGGTTTATATGGCATTGGATAAAGGTCCAAGGCTCCAATTTATAAGTGTTTTGCTCCTGACAACTGCTGTGGTTGAGGTGAAGAGAAGGATGGAATTGAAGGCAATGCAGGACGATTTGGTCTGGGACATTAGAAGGAAATAATGATTGCTTTGGACTCTGCATGGAAGTGATATCTGATGTCTTACCAGACTGAACTACACATATTTTCCATATTACTCATTATTTTAGAGCAGGGGTTAAAGTCCTAATTGCTGACAGCATATAGTTTAGCTTTAGAAAGGTTTTCATTCAGCAGCCATAGCTAAATACTTCCCATTAAGAATATTAACATTTTAGTTTTGGTTATTGAGACAGGATTACTGTGATACAGCCACGGCTGTCCTGAAACTTGTTTTGTAGACCAGGGTGGCCTCAAATTCACAGAGATGCACCTGCCTCTGCCTCCCAATTGTTGAATTTGAAGTTGTGTGCTGTAACATGTGGGTTTGCCTGTTGGGGTTTCTGTTCTGCCCAGTTTCCACAGCAGGTAAGTCCCCTGAAAAAAACACACAGAAGGTCTACTTAAGTTATGAAACTGATTGTCCCATTGGTTCAGGCTTCTTATAAACTATTACAGTTTAAATTAGCCCGTTATTCTAGTATATGTTAGCCACATGGCTCAGTACCTTTTTCAGTGGGCATGTCACATCCTCCTTCTTCCGTGTCTGGACAGGACTGGGGAGTAAAGAGCTTCCTTCTTCTCAAAATTCTCCTGTTCTCATTGACCCACCTCTACTTCATGTTTGGTTGTCCCGCCTGTACTTCCTGCCTGGCTACTGGCCAATCAGCATTTATTTAAAACATAATTGACAGAATATAGACAATTGTTCCACACCAGTGTGCCAAAAGGCCTGCTGAATGTTCATATTTTTATTCTCCAATAAATGTGGTTAACACCGCAGAAAATTTATTGGCGATATTATTAATAACCATGGCCCTTAGCTAAGGTTTCTATTAATGGGAAGAGACACCATGACCACAGCAACTCTTATAAAGGAAAATATTTGAATAATGTGGTAGTTTACAGCTCAAAGGTTCAGTCCATTATCATCATGGCAGGGAACATAGGAGTGTGCAGGCAAACATGGTGCTGGCTCCATCTTGATCACAAAGCAATAGGAAGTAAACTGAGATACTGGGTGTGGCTTGGGCATATAGCAGACAGACCTCAAAGCCCACCCACACAGTGGCATACTTCCTCCAACAAGATTACACCTGCTTCAACAAAGCCACACCTCCTAATATTGTCATTTCCTATGAGCTTATGCGGGACAATGATATTCATACCCTTGGCATAGAAAGATAGATCTTTTATTATCTCATGGGCTTTAGACACTAGGCTTAGCAGTGTATTCACAAAGGACATATTGCTCCAGAGAATTTACATTACTTTAGCTCAGCCTTTTATCCCTCCTTGGTGACATTGTCAGCCTGGAATGCTCATCTGGGTAAGTGGGAATCTAAATATTAATAAATGACTCATCTCTAGTACACACAGGATTATATTTGACACAAAGACCTCACTGTGTTGGCCAAGATTCGTAAACGCTGCTGAAAAAGAAAAATCATTGAGTAATTGTTATCTCCAAGAATATCTGAGGTATATTTTGGCACTATTCTTGGGTGTAAAATGTATTCTCGTCTACCCACATATTCAAATTGGTATATTTGTTTTTTTGTGCTCCTGATTTCAAGAGCTTAAAGAAGGTTATTTGGAGGTACCAGAGTGTGCCTGTTAAAATGTAACACAAATCATGCTGTACTTCTGTTTTACATGCGCAACGATCTGCCATTCTCAGTCAAAGGAAAAGCAGAATTCCACTGTAGAGGTTGTAACCTGCAGGGCTTTGGTATCTGTTACCCTTGTGACTTCTCTGAGATCACGTCCCACAGTTCTCTACCTCCCTCCATCAGCCCCCACCATGCTGCCATCCCAGCTGCTCCTCCTCACATGTGCCAGGTCTTCTCTGAGCTCCAACAACTGTCATCACTCTACCTGGAACGCTCTTTCTCCTTCACTGCTGCCAAAGGGCCACATTCTCACTACCTTCATGTTTTCATTCCAAATCTAGAGGATCCGGGAAACCTTTCCGGACCACTCTGTTTCTCTGTAAAGAGCGTTATCTTCAAACTTCATTTTCCCAATCCTGGCCTAGGTGTGTCCTTTCCTATCACTTACGAATATGAAAATATTTCCAATAGATTTATGAACTACGTGGCTAACTACACATCTGACACACTACAAAAGAATTTCCATGAGGATAAAATCCATTCATCTGCTATATCCGCTCACCTCACCTCTGTGTCCCGAATAGTGTCTGGTACAGTCCACCCAAAGTGTTTATGGGATGAAGGTAAAACAAATGAATGAAGAATCCATGGAATTGAGCATAGGAAATCAGACAAGTATCCATGCTTCTGGCCATAAAGCTGCAAATGAACCTTCTTCTAGAGCATGGACTCAGATTTTACCAAGGCATGGCCAACTAAAACCTTTCCAAGGTGAAAATGAGGTCAACCCACCCTTCCTTGTATTCCAGTTGAGAGACGGGTCCTATCCCAGGACGTTTATGTGATATGAACTTACCACAAGTCTAATTGGATGCAGAACACAGCAGAAACATAACCAACCAACAAAACATGAAAGCTGGCAGAAGTGCTCCCCACAGGACCTGCTGGTGTTGTCTGAACAAAACCACATGATGTAGGAAAGAAAACTAAGGCTGTCCTGTGAGGTGTGCTTGACGTGTGTCATTCTTGAAGCAGTTTATAGAGTCAGCGCTTGCTCAGTGGTGAGCATCAATGAGGTTTAGCACTTTCTTTCCGTGTCTGGCCAATCCTTGCTTGCTCCAAGTGTGTCTTTAGGAAGACCCCCACAGCAAGAACCAGAAACACAGTTCTCTTGGGAGGCAACAGGTGAAGGAGGAGGCAGAGCACACACAGTATTCTCAGAGGGACTTTGAAAGGTTGGGGAATGACAACAGAGATCAGAAGAGGACAGGGACCCATGTCCTGAACTCCACAGTTGTGAGACACTTTCCTGGCATTCCCAATTCCTCTTTGCATGGAGTTCAGCCCTTTCAAAGGGCAGTTTCCAGCAAAAGGAATTACTTAAGCAAAGCCACACTTCCCAGCCCTACCGCTATCCTCAGTTTATACCATCTTCTTGCAAAAGAGAGGTGCACACATCTCCATCAGGGGTAGCTGTGATTTTAAAAAGGAACGGGGAGTTAGTTTGGATAGGAGGTACCTAGAAGGTGTCAGTTGCTACAGGCTTTTCAGGGAGTCTAGTCAGAATGGGATGCCTAAGGTAGGACAGTTTTCCTTTGCTTGGGTACTGAATGGAGCCAGGTGGCTGTGACAGAGCATGGACAGCCAAGTTCTCTCTGTACCATGGAGACATGAGGCACAGCCATCAGATGACCCATCCCCCCCCCCAGGAAGGCAAGGATTACTCCAGCAAGCAGAAGGACAGTGTCAGCATGCTATTCCTGGATTCACAAATTTTCCCAAAGAAAGTACTTTCCCTTTGCCCAGAACTAGCCATGAACTCTTGTTAGTTGCTTAGGCTTCAGACTGTGTCAGACTCTCTGAAAACAGACAAGCCTGATATGTAGACAGAAATTTGACATTGGCTTCCATTCTCCCAGTAGGCCCTAAGGAAGGCCATTCAGTGACCCTCTAACACAGGAGTTTTGCTTGATACCTGACCATTGCCACTATGAGCAGCCAGAAAGAAGAAGGTGGATGCATCAGGTCATTCTTCTTGGAATGCTCCTCCCAGTTAAGCTTAGAGTGTACTGTGTCCTATGTGTGCATCCTCCTGGCCTCTGAAGTCCCAGAGTCTCTCCTCAGGGCCCTCTCTGCACAGTAGATCTTTCCTGCCCTTCTTGTGTCCCCCTTCACACTGCTGTGTGTATTCTCCTACAGGAGTTCCTTTGGTGTTCTGAAAGCCAGAAGATGCCAGAAGGCTTCACTCTGTTACCCCTCCTGCCCTTCCCAATCCATGTTTCTTGCTTCACTCTATCCATGGCCCCAAGGAGACTCTCTCTCACTCTGGCTCCCCTCCACTTCTCCCTAGGCAGTCCCCTCTTCCACAGCCCAACCTCAGTTCCTTCTCCTCCTCCCCCCAGGACCAGACCTACTAAGTCCCATTCCATTTTTAGATGATACTAGCTCTCTTCTCTCACAGGCTGAATTGACAGCTGTTCCCTCCTTCCCTGCTCCACCCACCAAACACACCCAGTGTTTTCCATAAGGCAAAGTGCTTACAGACAGCGTGCCATACACAGAGAAATGTGTATTTGTCAGGGTAAACTTACACCCAAGGCGAGCTCCAAACACTCTTAAAAGCAACAGCCTCTGAAAGTCTAGAAATGACAACTTTATTTCAACAGTTGTGGTGGTGTAACTTTGCCAATTAGGCATTTTTCACAAAGTCATAGACATAGATATGAAAATCATCGTCAAATTTAATAAAATACACTGATGGTAGGGCTTCTACTTTGCCAACCATCTTTCCCTCTCTTTTGGTGCCATCATCATTGGTATATTCAACATGTTTTCCTATCAGATCATCCTCAAATTCCAGGTCCACATCTAGTGGAGGAATCTCATTATACTTTGACAGAATTCGGAGTTCACCCTCTTTATAATCATCCAGAAGCTCGTACATGTATAAGACTGGGTCGTTCGTATAGGTAATGTAAAAGAAGGTATTAAGGATAGGAGCTTGGGCCAGAACCATCCCCCTCCATTGATCTTTTGAGCCATGCTCACCCTCAAATATGTGCTCCACCACTTTGCCAATTATGGTATCAGCAATTTTGGAATCAGGGACTGGGGATGGTTTTACTGCATCAGAGAGCACTTTAAGGGACAACACCCTTTCATCTTGGTGAAGTTCCAATCCATAGACACAGTCTATTCCATCGTATTTCACCAGATAGAGAGAGGGATTTATGGCCACCTGATTCAGAACCGTTCCTCTCCAATGGGTGATGGGTCCATCCCCTTCCTTCCACTTGTGAGAAATTCTGCAGCCCACGATGTTCCTTTGGGCCAGGGATGAAGATGTACTCCTCTGCCTCTTCTGCGTAGGTTTTTTTCTTGGTCAAGTTTGGAGTTTCCTTGGTGTAGTTCTTACAGGACTCATGCCCAGCAGCTGCATCTGCGGGTTCCCCTTGAGCCTCAGTGGCCCAGAAATACCGGGAGCTGGTGTCTGGGTCCATGACTGCATTGGGAAAATGGGAAGAGACAGTTAGCTGAGGGGATAAAGGGCCAAATTACCCACCCAACACCCAACTCCCGTTAGTTGCCTCCACTCCAGGGGCCTGTTCCATAACCGCCACCCCCCTCCTCATGGAGCCTGAGAGCAATGCTGGACACCTGGCGGGATGCCTCCTGGGTTCCCTGGTGTTGTTGGGAAGGGCAGGAGAGCTGCACTGGGGTGGAGGATACAGAACAGGATTTGGGCCTCCGAAATGCTGGAACCCGTGACTCTTAAGCTCAACTGTCCAAGCCACGTGCCTCACCCCCACGTGGCTGGAGCAAACCTGTTTGGAAGCTCAGTAGAGTGGCACAGCAAAGCTCCTCCCCTCCCTGCACCTTACCCTTCACCTCAGAGTCCAGGAATTTGCTTTTTCTCCCCACTAATGCCCTCATGAAATTGTTAGTGAACATGAGTTTTCATTGGAAAAACTTTGAAGGGGGATGTGTGCTAGCACATTAGACTGCCGTTTTGACCTAGTCTCTCCCGAATTTTTACTGACCTTCACTATCTTTCATTTGGGCGGGTTTTTTTCTTGTCTTTTCCCCTCTCCTTTCTGCTTTAGTCTATGGAAAAGTAATCATGTTTATACCTTGAGTGCTATGTAAATTTATTGAAACTGACAAGAAGGACATGATTACAGTTGTATCTTTCATTTCAAGGTCTCACAGCAAAATATTATTTCCTTTTCCTATTAGTGTTTTCTAAGGACATTACATAGATTTAAAATTAGTTTTCTTTTTTATTTAATATATAATTATTTCTTCGCTGATCTGCAAAATTTGATTTTGTGATCATCTGTAGCTTTCTTGTAATCTCTCAGTTTTGGAAGAATAGTTTCACAATAACGGGTAATGAAATTTATTCATCAGAATGTATATCTTTGTTGAATATGTTAAGTTCTGAGGAGAAAAACAACCAATTTGTAATCTGTGAATTAAGACTTGGTCTCTTAAACAAATACAGAAGTAATAATTTAATCGTTTTACTTCTTGGTTTTACGAGACAGGGTTTCTTAGTGTAACATTCTTGTCTGCTTTAGAACTTGTCATGTAGACCAGGCTGGTCTTGAACTCACTGAAATCCAGCTGCCTCTGCCTCCCAAGTTCTGGGATTAAGGGCATGCACCACCACCACTCAGCCTAATATTTTTGTTTTGTGTTTCTTTGTTTTGTTCGTTTGTTTTGTTTGTTTGTTTGTTTTCATATTGTTTTTTGAGACAGGGTTTCTCTGTAGCTTTGGAGCCTGTCCTGGAACTAGCTCTGGTAGATCAGGTTTCCCTCGAGCTCACAGAGGTCCACCTGCCTCTACCACTCGAGTGCTGAGAATAAAGGTGTGTGCCACCACTGCCCAGCTCTGGCCTAATATTTTTATAAATTGAGTTGCTACTTGATTCATAAAACTTTAAAATATAGAAAAATCAAACACAACAAAAAAGCAAATAAGCACATCCCATGCCATAAATAATAAATCATGAATCTGAAACAAGATGTTTATCTTAACAGTTGTTTTTAAAGAAAAAATGACTAAATGGTAAAAGAACAAAATTTTTATTCAATATTTAAAGTATAAGAGGCTATTAAGCTACTATTGATTTTTTCAAAGAGGTCTATATTCAATGGTAATATAAGAGAATGTTCATTTTGTCTTTATAGACAGCAATCAGCAGATAGGCCATGGTTTCTCTAAGGTCACGCTAAAACTCACACCTGAGATTGGAATCCCAACTGTGGTGGTTTGAAAACAAAATAATTTCCATAGGCCCTTAGGAAGTGGTACTATTAGGAGGTGTGGCTTTGTTGGAGCAGGTGTGGCATTGTTGGAGGAAGTGGGTCACTGGGGACAGGCTTTGAGGTTTCAGTTGCTCAAGCCAGGTCTAGTGTTTCTGTCTCTCTCTGTTGCCTGTGGATCCAGATGTAGAACTCTCAGCTACTTCTCCAGGTTCATGTGTGCCTGCATGCCTCCATGCTTCCAGTCATGATGACAGGACAGACCATATTTTTGTTTGGAGGAATATGGATTAGAAAACAGTTGAACAGTTTAAGATGGTGAAGATGTAATTGAACATGTGGGCCATGTTTCAGCCTCTGCAAGCCGAAGAACTTGGCAGCTTCAGCCATGTGGCACTGGCTTTAAAATGAAGGATAGAAGAAAGCCATTATGGAATTGCCCTTCACGACTAAGGACAGCTGCTGAGTCAAGGCATGTGTCAGGGGTGTCTGTGCATGGAGACCTAGAGAGGACACTGCATGAAGTTGTAAAGTTGAAGCCTGAGTTACCTCAGAGACCCCAAGTTGCCAGAGATGCCCGAGGCATGGGATACCTCCTAATGGAAGCTGCTAATGGGGAGGGGTCCTGCCCAAGAGAAAGAAGTTTGTTGCAGTCAACAAAGCTAAAAGAATTGGAGATCTGAAGAATGTTTTGACATCAGATATGGAGATGAAGAGTTTGCTCAACTGTTTTTAAGTTTTGCTTTGGTCCAGTATTTCCTCATGGATGTCTGCTTTTTATGTGTTCTTCTTTACCACTTTGATTTTACAGGGGATTACAGTAAAGAGACTGCATAAATCTCAGAAGAGACGTTGAACTTAATGACTTTTAAACAAGTTTGAGACTGTTATAGACTATGGGACCTTTTATAATTGGACTTTATGCTACTATAGCCTGTGGGGACCAGGGCAAGGAATTTGGTGGTTTGAAGGAAAATGGCTCCCATAGGCTCATTGGTAGTGTTACTATTAGGGGATATTGCCTTGTTAAAATAAGTGTGGCATTGTTGGAGGAAATACATCACTGGGGCCAAGCTTTGAAGTCTCAGATGCTCAAGCTAGGCCCAGTTTGGCATTCTCCTTCTGCTGCCTGTGGATCAAGATGTTGGACTCTCAATTCCATCCCTAGCACCACGTCTGTCTGAATGCTACCACATTTCACTTCATGATGATGATGGACTAAACCTCTGAACTGTAAGCTGCCACCTCAAATATTTGCTTTATAAGAGTTGCTGTGGTCATGGTGTCTCTTAACAGCAACAGAAATCCTAAGTAATATAGGTGCTGGTACCAGGGACACAGGTATTGCTGTGATAGGACAGACCATGGTCATGGTTTCTCCTCAAAGCAGTAGAAATCTTAATTAAGATAAGGGCTCTTAGCCAGGTTCCTTCTCAGAAGTTGGACCCTACCTTTTGGTCCTTTTGGTCTTTTTGCGTCTGGTTTACGTCCCTTAGCATAATATTCCATAATCCATTAATCTGATATCTATCCTTAAGAGGTGAAACCAAGTAAGCGCTTATGTCATTGGGTATATGCACTCAGAAGAGATAGTATGACTACAGTACCTGCCTTTTCTTCATTTCATGTCTAGCTATGGGACAAATTGTCTTCCACCCTGATGAACATACACAGTGATACATTGGGCCATCATTGGTACAAAGCAGTGGAACCAATTTATCATGTGTTGAAACCTCCAAAACTATATATTCTTTTTAAGTTGACTTGTGTTATAGTGAAAATATGACTAAGGCAGTGGACAAACCATATTTTTATTTATTTACCTTTTGATGGATAGTTGTGCTGTTTTATATTGAACTAATATGAAGAATGCTGATATATATGTGTGTGTGTGTGTATTTTGTACATATTTTATTTAGATATGCTTTTATTTCTGTTAAATTTATATTAAGGGAAGGATTGTTTGCCCATATAGTAATTAATTATTTAAGGAACTATTAGTGGTTTCAAAATGGTTGTGAGGGTTTATGGTTTATAATCACAAATAGATAAGAATTCCATTTTCTTAATAGCCCTCCACAAGTATTGCTTGAATTTTCATCATTGTCATTCTACTATGTGTGATGTATTATCTTATTGTGTAATGATTTACATTTCCTTGTGATGTCAAGCACTTTGTTACTATTTTTAGATAAATGAATTTTCAGATATTTTCTATTTTTATTGGGTTGTTTTTTATAGTTGAGTTGTAAAATATCTAAGTATAAATCTCTCATAATCTACATGACAAAGAAATATTTTATCTGATTGTGTGATTTGTCCTTTCAGTTTCTTGTTAGTGTGCTTTGAAACTTAAAACCTTCATCTTAGAAAAATACAATAATACCTCATTTGTGAAACAATACAATACAATACTATAGTATCTCATTTGTTATTTACTTTATTTCTGTCATATGTAAATATACATTGCCAATCCAGAATGATGGAGATTTACACTTAGCTGCTTAAAAACGTGTTTTACTTTTACAAACCCTTACAGTTAAGTCTTCACTGTATTTTTTATGAGAAAGTAATTTTATTAAATTATAAAAGTTTCCATTTCCGCCCCTCCTCCCAACACCTTCCCACTCCCCCCCACTCCCTCTCCCCTCCCTCTCCATCCCTAAGAGCAGTCAGGGTTTCCTGCCCTGTGGGAAGTTCAAGTTCCTCCCCCCTCCCTCCAGGTCCAGGAAGGTGAGTGTCCAGACAGACTGGATCCCCAAAATCCAGTATATGCAGGGGAAACAAGTTCCAGTGTCATTGTCAATGGCTTTTCAGAAAGACTCCGGGCCAGCCACATTCAGAGAATCTGGTTGGATCGCGTCCTCGTTCAGTCCCAGTCCAACTGGCCTTGGTAAACTGTCATTAGATCAGTCCCCTTGTATTAGTGGGTGATCGCATCCCTCGCAGTCCTGATTTCCTTTTTCATTTTCTTCCTCCTTCTGCTCCTCATTTGGATCTTGGGGTGCTCAGTCCGGTGCTCCAATGTGGGTCTCCATCTGTATCGCCATCCATCTTCGGATGAAGGTTCCCTCTGGTCTTGCCTTCTTTGCTCATGTTCTCTTTCCTTCTGCTTCACGTTTGGACCTAGGGAGTTAAGTCCAGTGTTCCAATGTGGGTCTCTGTCTCTATCTCCATCCATCGCCAGATGAAGGTTCTATGGTGATATGCAAAATATTCATCAGTATGGTTATGGGCCAAGGCCGGTTCAGGCACCCTCTCCTCTGCCCAGAGAACAATCTGGGGATCTCTCCTTGGACCTGGGATCCCATTTATAATCAAGTCTTCTGTAAACCCTAAAATGACTCCCTTAGTTGAAATATATTCTTCCCTGATCCCATATCCATCCTTCCTCCCTCTCCCCATCCCAGTCCACCGAGCTTTCCCCATTCCTCCCCTACTCCCTTCTCTCTATCCCTCTCCCCTTCCAACAACCCTCCTACCCCCCCCCATGCACCCGAGGTTACCTGGGACTCTTGTCTATTTCCAATCACCAGGAGGATAGCTACATGATTTTCATCAGGATCACCTTCTTATTTAGCTTCTCTAGGGTCACGAATAATAGAAATGAAAAGGGGAACACAGACACAGAGGAAATTCAGAGAATCATTTTTTTAGATAATTATCTTCACTGTATTTTGTGTTCATTGTGTCATCTACTGCGGAGGTACGGTTCCAACTTCATTGTTTTTGCATTTGGCAACCAGTTTGTCACACCATTTGTTCTAGTAGTACAATATTAAAATGGCAAGAACAGACATCTTTGTTTTCTTCTTGATATGAAGGGGGAAGTCATCAGTCTTTTGTCATTAAATGTGCTATTAGCAGTACTTCATCAGGTACATCCTTTCTAAAGACTTCTTTCCCTTCAAGTGCTCCATCTGCCCATGGAGAGCAATCCATAGTCCAAGGGGCCCCTTTGTCCAACACCCCATTTAGATATAACCCATTTTGGGGACTAGAGCTTTCACTTGGTGTGGCTAGTGATAGATTGGTGAGGCTTTGATTCCCCCATTATGTGGTGATTCCCTTTAGATTTCTGTCATAGGTGGAAATATTTTAAGAAATTTCCACTGCAATAAGTTTCATTATGACCCTTAAAATGACCCTTAGTGTTATCTGTCACTCCCCATACTCCCTCCTTGCCCACCTCTACCCACCCCCTCCATTTAATCCTCCCATGGCTCTGTTGCTCAAGACTACATCTACAGATCTCATTGAACATGCAGAAAACATGTTGGTGCCTATCTAGAGCCTTCATGTCTACCAACTATTGTTCATTGTGCTGGAAGGTACTCTGCAGGTTGCCAGAGGAGGAAGGTAAACAACCCTGTGACCAACAAGAGTGAGCTACCTGCATGGCATGCAGTTCATATAGTACAATAATGGGACTGATGTAGTAGAAGTAACCAAACACTCTGTAATTAGATTTGTCTCACTCCATGAGATACAACCCATTCCCAGCATTGCATAGATGGACAAGAACCTGAGATAGACCATGCACCCAGGAGAAAATCAAATACTATTTTTCTTCTAAATGAATATGGCAATAAAATGATTTCTAATGATATTCTGCTAGTCACATAGATTAGTATCTCACTCAGTCATCAGCAGAGAAATTTCTCCTGCAGGAGATGAGAACTATGCAGTGACCTACAACTGAATTCTAATGATGAGAGACCTTGGAAAACTAAGTCCTAAATAGGATATCTGCATCAAATCAATCCCCATGGGGTCAGGGTACCCTGTGAAAGAGGAGACAGAGAGATTAAGAGTCTATGGGGATGGAAGATAGCAAGGAAACAATGTCTTCCCCAACACAACAGAAATGATGCACATATGAACTCACAGGTACCATAGCAGCATGCACAGAGCCTGCACATGTCCAAGAAAGATGGGATCCCTGTGACCCTGTAAGATCCCTGTGATCCCTGTGACCCTGCTAAGAGGGTAAGTGGACAGAGCTCCCATCAGAAGTTATATTCAAGTGTCAATCACTATCAAAGAAAACTTGTTCTTTTTTTTCCAATGGCACCAGCAAACATATGGTTAACCCAAAACGAGCTCGAGTATTTTTGGAGATTATTTTTTGTCTTATACTTTGTTGGACATTTTTTACCATATTGATAATTTGCTTATGTATTATGGTTTCAGATTTTGTTTGTTTTCCAAAATATAAAAAATTATACTTCCCTCTATATTTTCTTTTCTCTATTGATTAGTGATAGTGGACATCTTTTTCAAATATTTGTTGGTCATTTGTGTGTCCTCTTGAAAGAAATGTCTATTTATATCCTTTGCCCAATTTTTAATTGGTTCATTTGATTTCTTTCTATAAAGTTGAGTTCTTGATATATTTTGAATACTAACCCATTATCAGATGAATGTCAATATTTTTCTTACTTTATAGGTTGTCACTTAACTCTCTTGATTTTTTAGTTTATTTTGTTGTGCGGAAGCAATTTTAGTTAATGTGATTATACTTGCATTTTTTATTATAGAGAGTAGAATCCAAGAAATCTGTTGCTCAGATAAATATCATGCAATTTTCCAAATATTTTCTTTTAGTAATTTTGCAACTTCAGATTGTGTTAATCTTTAATCCATGTGGAATTTATTTTAGTATATGGTGTCAGATAATGGCCCAATTTCATTGTGCATTTGGACAAGCTGTCTTCTCATTTTTGGCACCTTTGCTAAAATCTCTTAGCTACATATGCTCTTTTTTTCTGTTCCAATTCTTGGTGAGTCATTTTGCATGCTGCTGTCACACTGTTTAATTACTATTGATTTGTGCTACAGCTTAAAATGTGGTAGTGATTGGTGGTTTCAGCTTCATTGTTATTGCTCATAACATCTTCAGCATGTTTGTGATTGCCTGGAACTGTAGAATAAGTTTTCCTTGATCTATAAAAAATGACATTGATATTTTGATAGTGATTACATTGACTTGCTTTGGAAAATATGGATATTTTAATAGTATATTTGCTTCCTTCAACTTTATTTATGAACATTTTATAGAGTTTTCAATGTATAAATAGTTCATCTCTGTGTTTATTTGTGTTTTTAAATACTTGTGAACCTATTGAAATTATGTTTGTTGTTTTGATATTTTTTCAGAAATTTTGCTATATAGTATAGAAATATTACTCACTTTTTACTGTTGAGCTTGTATTCTGCTACTTTACTGTATTTAATTATTAATTCTATCAATTTTGATGAAATCCTTAAGGTTTTTATATAAGATCATGCTACTAGCAGAGTCAGGGTTTGACTTCATCATTTCTCATTAGGAAGTTTTTAATACCTTTTATATCTGCCTAATTGTTTCAGTCAGTCCCTTCAATGCTATATTGAAGACATGTGGCAGATGTGGGCATCATTGCACTGTTCTGGATCATAGAGGAAATGTTTTTAACTTATGCCAGTTGAATATGATTTTAGCCGTAGTTTCATATGGGGCTTTCAGTGTATTTATGATAGCTCCATTTGTTATACATTGTCTTTATTGTACTGTGGCACTTCTTTCTACTCCAAATTTGTTGAGAGTTTTCAGCTCGAAAGTATGTTAAATTTTATCATAATTTTAATGTTATATGACCATATTATTTTGTATTTTGTTCTTTTACACTTAAACAATTACACATATAGCACCCTGTTTGCAGCTCTCATATATATCCCTCTTGATCACTGTGTATCATCTTTTAAAAAGTACTGCTGAATTTAGTTTTCTAATATATAGTAGTATTTCCATCCATAGCCATTAAATTATAGGCCTATAGATTTCTTTTTATAACCCTGTAACTGTATGATCATGGTAATCATTAAATCATAAAAGGAGAGCATTATGGTATATCTTAGAATTGATAAATATTTTGGTACTTGGTCATACTGTAACAAGCTATGATACACACTAAAAATATATAGCTTTGGAACTGGAAAAATGTCAGAAGGATTTTTGAAACTCTTGGTAGAACAAGTCTATAGGTCTTTGTACAGACAGCAATTCAAAATGCATACTAAAGGTGTTTTTCATGCAATCTCACACAAAAATGAGGAACATGCTATTGGAAACTGTACAAAGTGATTCTTATTACAAAATAATTGACTACTTAGCTGAACTCTGTTACCTTGAATATAAAACAAGATTTGTAAGGGATGGATGTTAGTATTCAGACATCTGCACTGACATGCACTTGAGGTCCTCCTAACAGGGTGTGTCCTCAGCTGCAGCAACAAAGAGCACCTCCTGTCCATGCTTGCTATATTCCTTTTTAAATGGTGGACCTTACCCACTTCCCGTCTCTTCCTTCATTTCCTTCCCTCCCTCCTTCCTTCCTTCTTCCCTCCCTCCATCCCTTCCTCCCTCTCTCCCCATTCTCTTTCCCCTTCTCTCTCTCTCTCTCTCTCTCTCTCTCTCTCTATATATATATATATATATATATATATATATATATATATCTGACTCTCTCTTCTTTTTTACCTCTCCTATCCCCAGAGACTGGTCTCCCCTCTCCCCTCCCCCACTTTCCCATTCATTTTCCCCCAGTAAAAAACCCCTCCACCTGATCTGTCTCATGGTGTCTTTCTCTCTTCCACTGCCTTTTTAAAGTTACAACAATGAACTTTGGTATTTATTTGAGAAAATTCCTCTTTTTAACATTATTATTACTGTTTATTAACTTGTCATTATAAAAGGCTTCATTGTGACTTTTTGCATGAATGCAATATGCTTTGATGAGAATCACCTCTCCTCCATTATCTGAGAGAATCACTAAGCAAATGCTGAATATATAACCTTTACTTTTCTTACTGTGAATAACAAAATAGGAAAAGGATAATTTGAAAAAGATTGTTGTTTAAAAAGGGATACAAACATAAATATTTAGAATATTCATATTATATTTTAAAAGCATATTCTAGTAAGAATAGTATTATACCCAGATTGTGGCATTCCCCAAAGAACAGCACCAAGCCAAATCTGTATGCAAAAGCAAAGAACCTTTATTCATTCAAGTGTGAGCTGGGACCCTCTTGTGTGAGAGGTCCAGTCCCGGAGGGATGGGGTGTTTTTTTTAATCATAGCAGAGATTGTGGGTGAGGGAGGTTTCAGGTTTCAAACTCTGACTGACTGAAATTTGTCTAGGGGTGTTTCAGGGAAAGGAATAGGTGAGTGCTGGGTTCAAGGAATCTGGTGATCTCATTTAATCTTATAGAACATTTTCTCTATTCAGAATGTCAGGTACTTCCCCTTAGATACTGGCCTGTCTCTAGATGGTATCAGCTTATGGCTTTCTCTGGAATCGGGTGCTGCCTGACAGTAAATGGAAACTCAGGCCTACTCTCTTGGCTGGTCTCAATCAATCATGTCATGGCAGCTGTGCAGCTTGGACTCCATATATGTGTCCAGGCTTCCCTTAACTCCATATATATCAAAGATAAGGTTGAACAACTTTCTAAATACACAATTACTGAAACAATGAGAAATATTCTGTAGTTTGTATCTTAGATGTTCTTTAAAGGCTTACATTATAAAGGCTCAGTTCCCAGTATGACACTGTGGGAAACATTAAGAGATTTAACATAGTGGATAGTTATCAGGTAATGTGGTATGTTATTCCTCATAGCTTACTCAGCCTTTGTCTTAGTTAAAGTATCTTTTTTGGGGGGGGGTGTTCAAGACATGATTTCTTAGTAGCTATGGAGCCAATTCTGGAACTTGATCTGTAGTCCAGGCTGGCCTTGAACTCACAGAGATCCGCCTTACTCTGCCCCCAAGTACTGGGATTAAAGGAGCGCTCCACCACCACCAGCTCTTAGTTAATGTTTCTATTGCTGTGAAGAGAGAGCTTGATCACAAGAACTCTTATAAAGATGAAGAAAAAACATTTAATTAAGGTACTGGCTTACAATTTCAGAGGTTTGGTCAATTCTCATCAGAGCCGGAAGCATGACGGTTGAAACTATCTATGGTGGAATGCAGGCAGACATGGTACTGGAGAGGAATTGAGGCTTCTAAATCTTGCACAGGCAACAGGAAGTGGCTCAAGACACTGGGTGCTATCTTGAGAGCGTATATGAGATCTCAAAGTCCTTCACAAGTACATGCTTACTCCAACAAGGCCATACATACTCCAATAAAGCCACACTTTCTAATAGTGCCATACCATTTGGGAGCCAGTTTTAATTTTTTCTTTTCTTTTGATTTTTGAGACATGGTTTCTCTGTATCTTTGGAGCCTGTCCAGGAACTCACTCTGGAGACCAGGCTGACCTTGAACTCACAGAGACCCCTCTGCCTCTGCCTCCAGAGTGCTGGGACTAAAGATGTGCACCACCACCTCCTGGCTGCCATTTTCTTTGGAACTATCACAGCCTGAGGAGAGGGAGAGGTTCACAGGAACCCCTCCTGTGTCCATGGTGGACTGTTCTACAGCACACTGCTTGTAAACTTCTTTATTGAATGTGGGAACACAAATATCCCAACTGTGTTTACAGCTTTATGCATCACTCTTTAATTCTGATATTTTTTGGTACATATATATGTTCATAATTATTGTATCTTCTTCACAAATTAGTTTCTTTATCAAAATATTTTGTCTTTACCTCATTATAGTTTTTTATTTAAAGTCCATTTTATTTAATGTTAATGTAGCCATACCAGCTCTGTTGTCATCTTTGAACTTTTTGACTGCAGAGAATCTTCGATTCTGGGACTGCTAAGCTAAACCAACATGTATATTTTAAAAGTATCTTGAATTTAGAATTTGAGTTTAAGGATATGTTGGTTTGGGAAAGAGGTTCTTCTTTCATTTCCACAGAGGATGAGAGCCTGTGGATATATTCCAGACTCATGTGGTTTGATGGACCAAGAACCTCTGAAAGGTCACCTTGAACACCCCCCAAAAAATACATTGCCCAATAAATAGCAAGAAGGAGTTTGGAGAGAACTATGCCCATATTCCCAAATATTGTTTACAAACATTTATTTATACTTAAAGGGAGATGTGCTATAGAGGTGGATATATTGCATTGGTATGGATCTTGCTTTATTGATACCAATTTAAGATCAATTTTGTTTTATGTGTATTTCTGCTCTTGATTAAGTTATTATGTTTGTGCAGCACATTTAAAAGTGTAATATAAAATAAAGAAATATAGGTTAATAGAGAGTTACCTATAATAGTCAAGCTTATAGTGGCATTAGGTTTTCTAGATATACAGAGATATATTACTGTTAGATAAATATTCTTAAAATCTTTCAGAGATCTACAGAATATCACATTTAAAATGTTTTAAGAAGTTAGGACTTTTCATGACAGTGAGACATATGTGCTCCTGGGAGCACCAATTTTTTCGAGAGAAAGATGGCCAATATAGGCAGAACTGTCTTTTAAAATTTCCTGCTTCATGGAAAAGTCTGCTGAATACTATGGGCCAGTAGGCTGAAGATGAGTTCCCCAATGGTACAGAAGAACTTTGGGTGACAGTAAAGGCGACACGATATCTCTGTCAACTCTAGAATTTTGGAAGTTACTTACCGTGAACTTATTGTTTACTTAGGTAATGTTATATCCTTCTGGAGTCTTTGATGGAGTTGAAGAATTTATAGTTATAGTTTGCCTTAGTTGTGATAAAAGAAAGTAGATATAAATGTTGTAACTGTAATTCTTGCTTGATATCTATTTTGTTATTTGTAATTTCATTATGTTAAAGTTAAAACTTTTATTTTATTTAGACAGAAAATGGGAGGTGATATGAGATTTCCCCCTCTATATGTTGTGAACAGCATTGGTTAATAAGTAACTGCCTTGGCTGTTGATAGGGTAGAGCAGAACTTGGCGGAAAAACTAAACTGCATGCTGGTAGAAAGAAGGACAGAGTCAGAGAAGCCATGTAGCTCTGCCAGAGAAAGACACTAAAATTTTAGCTGGTAGGCCAAAGCCATGTGACGATATGCAGATTAATAGAAATAGGTTAAATTAATATGTAAGAGTAAGCCATTCAGAAGCTAGAGATAATGGGCCAAACAGTTATTTAATGAATAATCTATATCTATCTATCTATCTATCTATCTATCTATCTATCTATCTATCTATCTATCTATCTATCTGTCTGTCTATCTATATCCAACCTCACTCTGCATCTCAGTCTCTCACCTGCCACATGGCTTTCTGACTGGGACACAGCTGCCTTCATGATCTGCTGTGGACTCATGGTCTGCTGTGGACTCAAGACCCGCTGCCTACTGCCTGCTGCCGCTTGAGGACCTGCAGCATGATCTCTTGGCCCGCTGCCCACTGCTGCCACTCAGGGACCTGCAGCATTATACTTAGACCATTACAGTTTCTAATTATTGTTATTTCATGATGGAGCTCACAGCTGAGTTTGACTAGAGTCTTAGAGGAAGGGGACTTTGACTCTTTAGAGACATTGCAGGACTAAATTAAGGCATTTTGCATAGTAACATGGACTCCTTGGGAGTCAGAGCAGAATGGATTTGGCATATGCTCCAAGTCTCCAAATGATTAAAAAAAATAGCCCAAGATTGGCACTATTGCAAAACAGTGGAAACCTTAAAGGGTGTGACATCATGGGAGGGGGGTGTCTCTGATCTCTAGAGTCAGGCAGTCAAGGGGAACTGACTAGTTCCTTCCTGCTTCTGTCTTCTAGTCATCAGATGAGTGGCTTACTCCACCAAATGTTCCCATGAAAATGTACTGATTTGCTTAAGAACCAAGGCAACTGGTCAAGCACTGTGTCACAGTAGGACATGGTCACTTTATAATTTTCTGCTAGTAGAGGCAGATTAACATAGAATATGGCTAGTATATCTAGCAATTATAGCATAGAAAGGTCACCAAATTAAAAAAAAAAAGAGGACAGAGAAAAGATTAAATGAAGGAATGCCGTCAGATTTCCATGGTCCTGTGCTGTTGGCCATGTCAGAGGAGTTGTAGTCAAGAGTGGAGTATATGGAGTTCAATTCACTAAAAAGAACAGCTAAACCCTGGCAAGGCAACCCCTCCTCCCAGGGAGATTGTTTCCAGAATGACCCATTCTTCTGCTGTTCTTCCTCCTGCTTATGGCTGCCATGTTACTGCTGTATTAGGCAAGGTGTGATTACTATGTGAAAGGATCCCACTGTATCTAGTATAATTTGATTGTTTCATGGAAAAATTCCACTCCTCACTGAGCAATTTATTTGCAGTTCGTAATGAAGATGATTTTTATAAGAGCAATAATACTTACCTGAATCAATTTGAATCTAAAAAAATACAGGTGGCTAAGACAGTGAAGATGATTAAGGAAATACTTTAGGTTATTCTGCAAATTGCTCCCATAAAAGATACAAAACAAAACAAAAGTAGGCTGGAAGTCACTCATCTTTTATTAGATATGAGATTCACAGAGGACAAAAATTATGAACAATGTAATTTAATGCGTTTTATACCCATGAATTCTGCCTGTGGAAAATAGGCTTGATCAAAGAAAGCAATCATGTCCCTATACCCTGAGTTAGGCTTGAGTTCCTTGATTATGTAACTTAAAGAATTAATCATAGGTTTTGGTATGCACCTTGAAAAAAACAAAGTTGTGAAAAGAAATAAAATGACTCTATTGTATATAAAGAAAAATATTTGGTTAGGTAGTGTAATGGATTAAGGAAAATGCCGCAGGTTCCCGAGTGCCTGCAGTGGGCAGCAGGCCATGAGACCATGCTTCAGATCCTCGAACAGGGGAAGGCAGTGGACAGGTGATCTGGAGAGGAGCCAGTCCCAGGCACGGATGGCGCAGTTCCCCACGTGGCTGCAGCAGGCCACAAGGAGAGACAAACAGATGGGCATACCATGAGACCAATCCTCAGTCTCCAAAAAGGCTTGTCCTGGGCCGGGAGCCTCATGGCAGGCAAGAGACAGAGACATGGATAGACACACCATTCAGAGTAATGTTGGAAATTTAATTAGTGGGTTATGGAAGGAAAAGAGAGAGGGTGTAAGGAGAGAAGCAGGAGGAGCAGAGAGAAACCAAGAGAGACAGAGAGAGCGAAGGGTGATGGGAAGAAGTGGGGAGAGTGGAGAGAGGCAGAAGCTGCATCTTAGGGGGAGAGACTGAAAAGAGGAGAGACACAGGACACAAGCAGGAAGGAAGATTTGCCTGCCTCAGTGGACTGTGGAGGGAGTGGGCAGGGCTTATCTCTTAAAGGGACATAACAGATCATTAGAGCCTTCCCTCTGCTAAATTCTACTTTGTGGGACTTACTATCTACAAAGCATTAGCAAATCCTTTACATCACCAATCCTACTCTTCTACATCACAGGGAAATGTGGAGTGCTACCAAACACATGAGATGCCTTTTAAAACCACCACAAAATTAACCATAAATGGACATTACAGGTAAACTTTAAGTGCAAAGTGCTAAATGTCTAGAAGAAACCACAACTTGAAGATACTAAAACTAGGTCTCTCTGAGTTAGGCAACCTGCCTTCCTTGACTGCACCAAAAGCACATTGTTGTTGACTTACACACATAGCTTACTATTCCCAATGCTCTGCACTGGTGCAGCCCACAGAGCAAAGTTATCCAGAGCACTTTGTCTGGGTTCAGAGAGTATCAGGGACCACATGGGAACTCACAGAAGAAGGAATAAGGCTCCAGATTTCCAACTGGCCATGGGGAGGACACACCACACTTGCTCCTGCACTTCCCACTGCGATCTTGTTTTGTACATCTATGGTGATTGAAAGTTTTGCTGGGTATAGTAGTTTGGGCTTGCAGCCGTGGTCTCTTATTGTCTGTATAATGCTTGACCACAACCTTCTGGCTTTCATTATCTTCAATGAGAAGTCAGGTATAATTCTGATAGGTCTGCCTTTATATGTCACTTGGCCTTTTTCCTTTGCAGGTCTTAATATTCTTTCTTTACTCTGTATGTTTAGTGTTTTGATCATTATGTGGCAAGAGGACTTTTTTTTTGATCCAGTCTATTTGATGTTCTGTAAACTTCTTGTATCTTCATAGGCATATCTTTTTTTAGGTTGGGAAAGTTTTCTTCTATGACGTTGGTAAATGTATTTTCTGTGCTTTTGAGTTGAACTTCTTCTCTTTCTTCTATACCTATTATTCTCAGGTTTGGCCTTTCATGATGTCCCATGTTTCATGGATATTTTGGATTAAGCTTTTGATAGATTTAATGTTTTCTTTGACTGATGAGTCTATTTCCTCTATTGTATCTTCAGCCCTTGAGATTCTTTCATCTCTTGTATTCTGCTGTTTATGTTTGCATTTGTGGTTCCTGATCATTTTCTCATGATTTATGTTTCCATAATTCCCTCGGCTTGTGTTTTCTTTACTGTCTCTATTTCAGTTTTCAAGTCTAGAATAGACTTGGGTGCACCTGGACACACAGAGGGCCTGGCTCAGGCCTACTTCCTCAGTGGTACCAGACTCATGCCCAGATCCACAGAGATTTCTGGATCCTGCTTACTGCTTCGGAGGTTCCCGACAAATGCCTGAACCCAGAGAGGTCATGGCTCAGGCCTAGTTCCTCGGGGTTCCCAGACTTATCCCAGACTCACAGGGGTCCTGACTCAGGTCTACTCCTTCTAAGGTCCCAGATTCACACCTGGACCCACAATAGTCTCTGACTCTGACCCACTCTCTCAGGAGTTGCTCCCCTGTACCTCCTCCTGTAGATTTTTTGTCTCAGGTCTGCTCTGGCCCAGGTGCCTAGCTCACTCTGCCTCAGTTAGAGTTACCTATTATGAGTAGAGGAGGTGAAAAAAACAAGTGATAGAAGCTGGGCAGGCAGTTTGGCAAAACTCACACATGCTTGGTAAGTGCTCTACCCCTTGAGCTATACCCTCAGCCCATATTCCTGAGAATTTAAGCCATAATGTATGGGATCTATTTTACATTGACCTTTGGAGTCTTATGAATATTATTCACTTTCTTTGATAATGTAATCAAAACTCATAAAAGAGGTTATTAATTTTTCTACTGCTCCATTTCCTGCCAAGGAGTGGGGCCAGTATAAAATACATATACGATCAGTATAAATGGGAAATACCCTGAAAAAAATCATTCATAACCTTATACTATAATTTAATTCATGAAGTTGCAGACAGGTTGAAGGGGAAAGACTTGGAGTAGACACATATTAATCTGAAGAGTGTTTGAGTTTTACCCAAGCTTTAGCAAAACTTTACACAAAAGTTAAAGTTACAGAATAGTGTAACTCCTGATAAGGTGATCAAAAGTACAGGCATGTGAAAAAGCCTTGTGTGAGTGCCACTCAGCACTCACCATTAAGAAGACCTCCAAGTGGAATGTAGATATTTATTAGGAGTATGTCCCACATAAGAGGACTCTGAGTCCTCCACTGCAGCTTCTTCTGAAACTGTAATACACTGGCTGTCTTGGAAGGGGCAACTTTACTAGTGCCCTACACTAAAGGGCACTTTACACTTTGTAAAGTGCCTTTACAATTGCCTGTGATAGATCTTGAAAATTTACACAAACAATTTTGGCTTAAAACTAAACTCTTCAACGTCATTATTTGATTTCTCAAGGCCTGAATAAAAACGGTAAGCTCCCCTCATTGTAGACGCTAAAGAACCAGATTTCTGAAAGTCTGCCTGAAGATACAGAAAATAATTCCAGGCCATAGAAGGAACAGCCTTGCCTGGAAGACTAAATGTGGCCATGAACACAAACTAACAAGTGTCATGCCAAGGAAAGAGGTTCGAGAGCTTGTCTACATTTATGTTAGGAAACTAACAGCCCAGTAAGAATCTAAGAACTCCATACTGAGCCAGTTTTGGTGACACAGTACCTGACAAGATGTTAGAAAATTATAGGCCCCTAGAGTTCACCCTTTTGTCTGCGGGGTCCTTTGACCACCAAGAGTCCTGTCCCTGTGCTGAGGACAACCTTTCAGACCGGTGAGTGGGTGCCATCCCAGGACAGGGCAGAACATCCCGGAAAGGAGCACTGGGCCCCTTTAGCTTCTGCTGCATGGGGTTCTCTGTTCCACACTTCCCTGCCAATGCTCACCACCCCCCCCCAAGCTTGCCCTATTGTCGGTGAGGTCCTGGGCCCAGGAACAGGTCCTGCTCCTTCACTGAGGCTACCCACCCAGAGGGGTGAATGCACACCCGCCCTGGGGAGAGGAGTGCATGGCCCCTCCAGCTCCTGCTGCAGGGGTTTCTTGGCTCTGCACAATTCTCCCCTCCCCCTCTAGTTAGCCCTTTTGTCTGTGGGGTCCTTAGACCTCCAAGAGTTCTGCCCCTGTGTTGAAGACAACCTTTCAGATTGGCCAACCGGGGAACAGTTCCTGCGCCTGCACTGAGGAGATTCACCCAGAGTCAGGCACAGCAAAGGTTGGACCAAGACACCAAGACTCTCCTGGCTGCATTTGAAGGAATAGTTGGGCAGGCGCCAGTGCAAGAATTCCTCCAACAACCAGAAAGGCAAAATGACATCAGCAGAATCCAGGGATCACGAAACAAGAAGAACTGAACACTCTACTCCAGAAGAAATAGAAGAAATCAACTTTAAACAGAACAGTATGAAAATAATAGAGGAGCTGAAACAGGAGGTGAAAACCTGACGTAAAGAAATGGAGATCACAAACAAAAAGGTAGATGAAATGAATAAATCTCTGAAAGAAACCAAAGAAAAAGCAATCAAACAGGTAAGGGAAACAGTTCAAGGCTTGAAAAATGAAATGGAGGTAATGAAGAAAACACAAACCAAGGGAAGGCTGGATATGGAAAATTTGGGTAAACGAATAGGAACTGCAGAGACAAGTATTACCAACAGCATACAAGATATAGAAGAAAGAATCTCAGACACTGAAGATACTATAGAGGAAATAAACTCACTGATTAAAGAACAAAACAAATCCAACAAATTCTTAACACAAAACATCCAGGAAATCTGGGACAAAATGAAAATAGCAAACCTAAGAATAATAGGAGTAGAAGAAGGAGATTTACAGCTCAAAGGCCCAGAAAATATATTCACCAAAATTATTGAAGAAAACTTTCCCAACCTAAAGAAGGATATTCCTATAAAGGTACAAGAAGCATACAGAGCATCAAATAGACTGGATCAAAAAACAACATCCCCTCACCATATAATAATCAAAACAAAAAACATACAGAATAAAGAACAAATATTAAGAGCTGCAAGGGGAAAAGGTCAAGTAATATATAAAGGAAAAAATATCAGAATTACACCTGACTTCTCAATGGAAACCATGAAAGCCAGAAGGTCTAGGATAGATGTGATGCAGAAACTAAGAGACCAAGGATGCAAGCCCAGACTACTATACCCAGCAAAGCTTGCATTCACCACCAATGGAGAAATCAAGATATTCCAGGACAAAAACAGAGTTAAACAATACGTAGCCCCAAATCCAGCCTTACAGGAAATAATATAAGGAAAATCACACACCAAGGAAGCCAACAACAACCATAATAACACAAGCATCTGCCAGCCCTCCACCAACACAACTCAAAGAAGAGAAACACACAAACACTTCCACCAGGAAAAATAACCGGAGTCAACAATCACTGGTCATTAATATCGCTTATTATCAATGGACTCAACTCACCTATAAAAAGGCAAAGGTTAAGAGAATGGATACGTAATCAGGATCCAACATTCTGCTGCCTACATGAAACACCTGTAGTAATCACCTGTGTACTATCGGATCACCATGGAATAAAGTTAGAATTCAACAACAATTCTAACCCCAGAAAGCCTACAAACTCATGGAATCTGAACAGTCAACTACTGAACCAACCCTGGGTCAAGGAAGAAATAAAGAGAGAAATTGAAGTCTTCCTTCAATTCAACGAAAATAAAGACAAAACATACCCAAACCTATGGAACACTATGAAAGCAGTGCTAAGAGGAAAGTTCATAGCACTAAGTGCCCACATAAAGGAAATGGAGAAAGCACACATTAGAGACTTAACAGCACACCTAAAACCTCTAGAAAAAAAAGAAGCAGACTCAACAAGGAGGAGTTGAAGACTGGAAATAATCAAACTGAGGGCTGAAATCAACAAAATTGAAACACAGAAAACAAAAGAATCAATGAAACAAAAAGCTGGTTCCTGGAGAAAATCAACAACATTGACAAACTCCTATCCAAACTAATCAAATGGCAGAGAGAGAACACGGAAATTAACAAGATTAGAAATGAAAAGGGGGACATAACCACAAACACAGAGGAAATTCAGAGAATCATTAGATCTTACTACAAAAGCTTGTATGCCACAAAATTGGAAAATGTGAAAGAAATGGACACTTTTTTAGATAAATACCATATACCAAAATTAAGTCAAGACCAGGTGAACAGTTTAAATAGACCTGTAAGTCATGAGGAAATAGAAGCTGTCATCAGAAATCTCCCTACCAAAAAAATCCCTGGACCAGATGGTTTCAAGACAGAATTCTATCAGAACTTCCAAGATGAGTTAATACCTATACTCCTTAATGTGTTTCACAAAATAGAAGCAGAAGAGTCATTGCCTAACTCCTTCTATGAAGCTACAGTCACCCTGATACCAAAACTACACAAACACTTCACCAAGAAAGAGAATTACAGACCAATCTCACTCATGAACATCGATGCAAAAATTCTCAATAAAATACTGGCAAACAGAATCCAAGAACACATCCAAAAAATTATACATTATGATTAAGTAGGCTTCATCCCAGAGAGGCAGGGCTGGTTCAACATATGAAAATCTATCAACATAATCCATCATATAAATAAACTGAAGAAAAAAACCATATGATCATTTCATTAGATGCTGAAAAATCATTTGACAAAATTCAACACCTAGGATAACCAAAACAATCCTATACAATAAAAGTACTTCCGGAGGCATTACCATCTCTGACTTCAAATTCTATTACAGAGCTACAGTAATGAAAACTGCTTGGTATTGGCACAAAACTCAAGTCCAAATGGATTAAATACCTTAATATTAATCTGACCACATTGAACCTGACAGAAGAAAAAGTGGGAAGTATTCTACAAGACATGGGCACAGGAGACAACATCCTAGGTAGAACCCCTGTAGTACAGACAATAAGAGCATCACCAAACCCTCATCAGACAAAGGTCTGATCTCCAAAATATACAAAGAACTCAAAAAACTAGACACTAGAACTCTAATTAACCCAATTTGAAAAATGGGGTACTGAACTGAACAGAGAATTCTCAACAGAAGAACTCCGAATGGTCAAACGACACTTAAGGTCATGCTCAACCTTCTTAGCAATCAGGGAAATGAAAATCAAAACATCTTTGAGATACCATCTTACACCTGTCAGAATATCTAAACTCAAAAACACCAATGATAGCCTATGCTGGAGAGGATGTGTAGTGAGAGGAACAATCATCCATTGTTGGTGGGAATGCAAACTTGTGCAGCCACTTTGGAAATCAGTGTGGCGGTTTCTTGAGAAACTGGGAGTCAACTTACCTCAGGACCCAGCAATTCCACTCTTGGGAATATACCCAAGAGATGCACTATCATACTACAAACGCATTTGTTCAATTATGTTCATAGCAGCAATATTTGTAATAGCCAGAACCTGGAAACAACCTAGGTGCCCCTCAATAGAAGAATGGTTAAAGAAGGTGTGGAACATATACACATTAGAGTTTTACTCAGCGGTAAAAAACAATGACATCTTGAATTTTGCATGCAAATGGATGGAAATAGAAAATACTTTACTGAGAGAGCTCAGACCCAAAAAGAGGAATATGGTATGTACTCACTCATAAATGGATTATAGCCATAATTAAAGGACATTGAGCCTATAATTCGTGATCCTAGAGCAGCTACCGAAAGAAAATCATGTAGTTATCCTCCTGGATATTGGAAATATACAAGATTCCCAGGCAAAACGTGGGTGCACCGGGGAGTGGGGGTGTGGATGAAAGAGGAGATGGGTAGAGAGATGGGAGAAGGGGAGGATTCGGGAGATCTTGGGGGAATGGGATGGATGGGATGGAGGAAGGGTGGATATGGAGCAGGGAACTAAATATCCTAATTAAGGGAGCCATTTTAGGGTTTGCAAGAGACTTAACTCTAGAGGGTTTTCCAGGTCCAAGGAGAGGTTCCCAGATAGTTCCTTGGGCAGCAGAGGTGAGGGAGCCTGTACTGGTCTTGTCCCATAGCCACACTGATGAATATCTTGCATATCACCATAGAACCTTCATCTGGCGTTGGATGGAGATAGAGACAGAGACCCACATTGGAGCACCGGACTTAGCTCCCAAGGTCCAAATGAGGACCAGAAGGAGGGAGAACATGAGCAAGGAAGTCAGGACCACGTGGGATGCGTCCACCCACTGAGACAGTGGGACTGATCTAATGGGAGCTCAACAAGACCAGCTGGACTGGGAGTGATGGATCATGTGATCAAACTGGACACTCTGAATGTGGCTGGCAATGAAGGCTGACTGAGAAGCCAAGGACAATGGCACTGGGTTTTGTTTCTACTGAATAGACTGACTTTGTGGGAGCCTGGTTTGTTTGGATGTTCACCTTTATAGACCTGGATGGAGGGGGGGAACCTTATAATTCTCACAGGGCAGGGAACACTGTCTGCTCTTAGAACTAGAGAGGGAGGGGGAGGTGGGAAGGGGGAGGGAAAAGGGAGGCAGGGAGCAGGCGGAAATTTTTAATAAATAAATAAATAAACAGATAAATAAATAAATAAATAAATAAATAAATAAATAAATAAATGGTTATGTGAGCTGGGTGCCACCCACCAAATGTACTTTTTTCCACTTTCCTAGTTCTATTCTCATCACACCCACTTTAAAATTTATTTTCATATAATATTTTTGATTATATTCATTCACTTGCACTTGTCACCTTAACTACTCCCCAGATGCACCTCCCCTCCCTATCCCTTGACTTTGTGCTTTTTTCATTCTGTCACCCATTGACTTCTCTTTGTGATGCGCATATACTTCCCAAGTGATTTTACATTGTTTATATAGTTCTGTGGATCAAAGCAGACCCTCCTGCTTGCAAGGGTAGCAGTATACTAACTGACCTATCTCTCTAGCTTTCAGAGAACAATGTTTTCATCACTGAACATTTGAAATTCTGTATATTGTTTATAAAAAGCCACACATGTATATTCCTTTTGAAAGAGAGACAGTAAGAATTGTGGTTTTCATTTATTTAAAACAATTTAAGGTCACAGGTGAGCAGACCCCAGAGGGTTAGATCAGGAGGGCAAATCTTGCCACCCGCTTGTGTGCTATGTGCTGGCATTGGTAAGGGAAAGATGCTCCCAAACCCTCACCCCTTGCCACCTGCAGCAGGCAGAAAGAGCTGGCTGGCACCCAGGATCATGAGAGTTGGAGAGCTGACCTTGCCCCTTACCAGCTGCACCAGGCAGGAGAGCAGGCCCTACAGTTTGCCAGGACAGCACACTAAAGCTGACCTGTTGGCTGGGATGCAGGTGAGCTAGCCCTGAGTGTATGAGAGTTGGAGAGATGACCCCATCATCCCTTCAAATGTCACATGTGGCAAGGGTGAGGGAAAGATGTTCCCTGAAACTTGTCACCAGTGCCAAACAGAAAAGATGGCGGTGGTGATATTTTGCTTGTGATCTAATAAATACAGCTTGCCTGAAGATCAGAGAACAGAGCTAAGTCAATAGTTAGCCATAGAGACCTGGCAGTGGTGGCTCACACTTTTAATCCCAGTACTTCGGAGTCCCACACCTTTAATCCCAGCACTAAAGACGTGGAAACAGGAAGGGATATGTCTGGGTGGAGAGACAAATATAAGACGGGAGGAGACAGGAGCTCCTGGTATTCAGTTTGAAAATTCATGGAGAGAGAACCTTCTCCACTTTTGTCTGAGTATTTCCTAGAGGTAAAAGGTCTCTCTAATGGGTGACTCATTTACTTCTCTGATCTTTCAGCATTTACTCCAATCTGACTCTGGGTTCTTATTATGAAGACCAATTGTGATATATCTGGCATTACAACACGGGCCAAAATTTCCACATAAAGCCTGAAAAGGTCTTAAAAAGGATTCTAAACACACAAAATCGCAGTCAGACTCAGTTTCTTTTTAACCCCTTTGTCTCGGGTGGGTTCTGTTTGTTAGTGGCAAACAGAGACAGTGATCCTTTAACAGATGGCTTACTGACTCAGTGCTAGTGGCAAAAACAGGCAGCTTGTTTAAGAGGCCTACTAATAAACTTTGGGGTTTATGATTAGTGGATGAAATGCTACATGTAAAAGCTTCCCAGAGCTGGGACAGAAATCATGGGTCCCAAAGGTGGCCATAGTCTCCATCATGAGACTAATCCTTCAGGGAACCAAGGAGAGGGGTACAGCCAGTGACCAAAGTTGCCCACTTAGTCAAAGTCATGGTGCTTAGCAGTATAAAGACTCATGTGGCAAGGAAAACATAGAGATATGCGGTAAAGACAGATTCAGACAAGAAATAAAGTCCTCTAAACAGTTTGTTTAAAAATATTCATAGGCCTGGGAAAGTAAAGAAAAGGTATAGACAGTCATAAAAAAGAAACACATAGTTTTAAAATAATAAGGTCCTTAAAAGGGGAGTAAAGTAACATTAAGAATCCACATAAAAGTGAGTCTGCAGTACCTCTATCCAGGATCTTCTGGCTTTCGTGGTTTCCATAGAGAAATCCGGTGTAAGCCTGATAGGTTTACCTTTATAAGTTACTTGACCTTTTTCCTTTGCAGCTCTTAAAATTTTTTCTTTAATATTTATGTTTTGTGTTTTGATTATTATATGGCGAGGGGATGTTTTTTTCTGATCCAGTCTATTCGGTGTTCTGTATGCTTCTTGAACCTTCATAGGAATATTGTTCTTTAGGATGGGAAAGTTTTCTTCTATAATTTTGTTGAGTATATTTTCTGGACCTTTGAAATGCAATTCTTCTCCTTCTTCTACTCCTATTATTCTTAGATTTGGTTTTTTTATTGTGTCCCACAGTTCCTGAATGTTTTGTGATGAGAATTTGTTGGATTTGCTGTTTTCTTTGGTCAGAGTGTTTAATTTCTCTATGGTGTCCTCAGAGTCTGAGATTCTTTCTTCTATCTTTGTATTCTATTGGTTAAGCTTGTTTCTGAAGTCTCTGTTCATTTACCCAGATTTTCCATAGCCAGCCGGCCCTCGGTTTGTGATTTCTTCATTGACTCCATTTCAGTTTTCAAATCTTGAACTGTTTCTATTACCTGTTTGATTGTTTTTTCTTGGTTTCCCAGAATTTCATTTACGGATTTACTCATTTCTTCAAACTTTTTGGTATATTTCTCTTCCATTTCTTTACTCATTTCCTCAATTTTTTTGTTATATTTATCTTCCATTTCTTTACGGCAGATTTTCACCTCCTGTTTAAGTTCCTCTATTATTTTCATAAAGAAGCGCTTAGAGTCGATTTCTTCTATTTCTTCTGGAGTAGGGTGTTCAATTCTTCTAGTTTCGAGCTCCCTGGATTCTGGCGATGTCATGTTGCCTTTCAGGTTGTTGGAGGAATTCTTGCATTGGCACCTGCCCATCTCCCCCACTCTGGATGAAACTCCTCAGCACTTTCTGGATAGAACTCCTCAGCACTCTCTGGGTAGGACTTCACAGCACTCTCTGGATAGAGCTCCTCAGCCCTCTCTGGGAAGAACTCCTCAGCAATGCAACAGGGCTAGCTGGTCTTCCCAGGACCCAGGAGACAAAGGGCCCGCAGCAGTGGGGGGAGGGGAGGGGTCCCTTGGAACACCGAAGACCCTGCCGTAGAAGCTGAGGGGGGAAGGGCTGTGCTCCCTTCCCGGACAGGCAGGCAGGCTGCCCAGGCTAGCACCCACTCAGCTCTCTGGGAAGAGCGCCTCAGCAGTGCTACTAATCCAGCCTTACAGAGAATATTAGAAGGAAAATCACTACCGAAGGAATCCAACATTCCCAACACGGCCTACAATAGCTCGAACATCTAGCGACCATTCACAAGCACAAATCAAAGAAGAAAAACACATACACTCTACTACCTAAAAAAAAAAAATGACCGGAGTCAACAGCCACTGGTCATTAATATCACTTAATATTAATGGACTCAATTCACCTATAAAGAGGCACAGACTTAGAGATTGGATACGAAAACAGGATCCAACATTCTGCTGTTTACAAGAAACACACCTCAACCACAAAGACAGACACCTACTCAGAGTAAAGGGTTGGGAAAAGGTTTTCCAAGCAAATGGACCTAAGAAACAAGCGGGTGTGGCCATTCTAATATCTAACAAAATCGACTTCAAACTAAAATCAATCAGAAGAAATGGAGATGGACATTTCATACTCATAACTGGAACAATTCAACAGGAGGAAGTCTCAATCCTGAATATCTATGCTCCTAATATAAAGGCACCCACATATGTAAAAGAAACTCTTCTAGAACTCAAGGCAGTCATCAAACCACACACACTAATAGTAGGAGACTTCAACACTCCTCTCTCACCAATGGACAGGTCAATCAGACAGAAACCAAACAGAGAATTGAGAGATTTATTGGAGGTATTGAATCAAATGGACTTAACAGACATCTATAGAACACTCCACCCAAATAGGAAAGAGTATACCTTCTTCTCTGCAGCTCATGGAACCTTCTCGAAAATTGACCATATACTCGGTAACAAAGCAAACTTCCACAGATACAAAAAAATATTAGTAACTACCTGTGTCTTGTCAGATCACCATGGATTAAAATTAGAATTCAACAACAATGCTTCCCACAGGAAGCCAACAAACTCATGGAAACTGAACAGTCAACTACTAAATCACCCCTGGGTCAAGGAAGAAATAAAGAAAGAAATTAAACTCTTCCTTGAATTTAATGAAAACAAAGACACAACATACTCAAACCTATGGGACACTATGAAAGCAGTGCTAAGAGGAAAGTTCATAGCACTAAGTGCCCAATGAAAGAAAGCGGAGGAAGCACACATTGGAGACTTAACAGCACACTTGAAAGATCTAGAAAAAAAAGAAGCTGATTCACCCAGGAGGTCTAGAAGACTGGAAATAATCAAACTGAGGGCTGAAATCAACAAAATAGATACACAGAAAACAATCCAAAGAATCAATGAATCAAAAAGCTGGTTCTTGGAGAAAATCAACAAGATTGACAAACCCCTATCCAAATTAATCAAACGGCAGAGAGAGAACATGCAAATTAATAAGATCAGAAATGAAAAGGGGGACATAACCACAGACACAGAGGAAATTCAGAGAATCATTAGATCTTACTATGAAAGTTTATATGCCACAAAGTTGGAAAATGTAAAAGAAATGGACATTTTTTTAGATAAGTACCATATAACAAAGTTTAACCAAGAACAGGTGAACAATCTAAATAGACCTGTTAGTCGCGAAGAATTAGAAACTGTTATCAAAAATCTCCCTACCAAAAAAAGCCCAGGACCAGATGGTTTCAATGCAGAATTCTACCAGAACTTCCAGGAAGAGCTAATACCTATACTCCTTAACGTATTCTGCAATATAGAAACAGAAGAGTCATTGCCTAACTCCTTTTTATTTATTTATTTATTTTTTTGAAAGTAATTTTATTAAATTATAAAAAGTTTCCATTTACGCCCCTCCTCCCAACGCCCTCCCACTCCCCCCCTCCCTCTCCTCCTCCCTCTTTGTCCCCAAGGGCAGTCAGGGTCTCCTGCCCTGTGGGAAGTCCAAGTTCCTCCCCCCTCCCTCCAGGTCCAGGAAGGTGAGCATCCAAACAGACTGGATCCCAAAAATCCAGTATATGCAGAAGAAACCAGTCCCAGTGTCATTGTCAATGGCTTCTCAGAAAGACTGCAGGCCAGCCACATTCAGAAAATCCGGCCACATTCAGAGAATCTGGTTGGATCACATGCTCGTTCAGTCACGGTCCATCTGGCCTTGGTAAACTCTCATTTGATCCGACCCCTTGTATCAGTGGGTGATAGTATCCCTCGCAGTCCTTCGTCATTTTCTTCCTCCTTCTGCTCCTCATTTGGATCTTGGGGGGCTCAGTTCGGTGCTCCAATGCGGGACTCCATCTGTATTGCCATCCAACGCCAGATGAAGGATCTATGGTGATAAGCAAAATATTCATCAGTATGGTCACGGGCCAAGGCCGGTTCAGGCACCCCCTCCTCTGTCCAGAGAACAATCTGGGGATCTCTCCTTGGACCTGGGATCCCATATATAATCAAGTTTCCTGTAAACTCTAAAATGACTCCCTTAGTGGAAATATATTCTTCCCTGATCCCACATTCATCCTTCCTCCCTTCCCCCCATCTCGGTCAACCGAGCTTTCTCCATTCCTCCCCTACTCCCTTCTCTCTAACCCTCTCCCCTTCCAACAACCCTTCCACCCCCCCACCCCCCATGCATCCAAGGTTACCTGGGACTCTTGACTATTTCCTACCTCCTGGCGGATAGCTAAATAATCTTCATCAGGTTCGTCTTCTTATTTAGCTTCTCTAGGATCACGAATAATAGGCTCAAACACCTTTACTTATGGCTAGAATCCACTTATGAGTGAATACATACCGTGTTCCTCTTTTTGGGTCTGGCTTACCTCACTCAGTAAAGCGTTTTCTATGTCCATCCATTTGCATGCAAAATTCAAGATGTCATTATTTTTTACCGCTGAGTAAAACTCTAATGCGTATATGTTCCACACCTTTTTTAACCATTCTTCTATTGAGGGGCACCTAGGCTGTTTCCAGGTTCTGGCTATTACAAATAGTGCTGCTATGAACATAGTTGAACAAACACTTTTGTAGTATGTTTGGGAATCTCTAGGGTATATTCCCAAGAGAGGAATTCCTGGGTCCTGAGGGAGGTTGACTCCCAGTTTCCTGAGAAACCGCCACACTGATTTCCAAAGTGGCTGCACAAGTTTGCATTCCCACCAACAATGGATGAGTGTTCCCCTCATTCCACATCCTCTCCAGCATAGGCTATCATTGGTGTTTTTAACTTTAGCTATTCTGACAGGTGTAAGATGGTATCTCAAAGTGGTTTTGATTTGCATTTCCCTGATCGCTAAGGAGGTTGAGCATGACCTTAAGTGTCTTCTGGCCATTCGAAGTTCATCTGTTGTGAATTCTCTGTTCAGATCAGTACCCCATTTTTTAATTGGGTTAATTAGAGTTTTAGTGTCTAGTTTCTTGAGTTCTCTGTATATTTTGGAGATCAGACCTTTGTCTGATGAGGGGTTGGTGAAGATCTTCTCCCAGTCAGAAGGCAGCCTTTTTGTCTTACTGACAGTGTCCTTTGCTTTACAGAAGCTTCTCAGTTTCAGTAGATCCCATTTATTCATTGTTTCTCTTCTTCCAGGAAGAGCTAATACCTATACTCCTTAATGTATTCCACAATATAGAAACAGAAGAGTCATTGCCTAACTCCTTTTATGAAGCTACAGTTACCCTAATACCAAAACCACACAAAGACACAACCAAGAAAGAGAATTACAGGCCAATCTCACTCATGAACATCGACGCGAAAATTCTCAATAAAATACTGGCAAACCGAATCCAAGAGCACATTAGAAAAATTATCCATTATGATCAAGTCGGCTTCATTCCAGAGATGCAGGGCTGGTTCAACATACGCCAATCTATCAATGTAATCCATCATATAAATAAACTGAAAGAAAAAAACCATATGATCATCTCACTAGATGCTGAAAAAGCATTTGACAAAATTCAACACCCATTTATGATAAAGGTGTTGGAGAGACTGGGGATACAAGGATCATACCTAAATATAATAAAAGCAATATACAGCAAGCCGACAGCTAACATCAAACTGAATGGAGAGAAACTCAAAGCCTTTCCACTAAAATCAGGAATGCGACAAGGCTGTCCACTCTCTCAATACCTCTTCAATATAGTGCTTGAAGTTCTAGCAATAGCAATAAGACAACATAAGGAGATCAAGGGGATTCGTATTGGAAAGGATGAAGTTAAACTTTCGTTATTTGCTGACGATATGATAGTTTACATAAGTGACCCCAAAAACTCTACCAAAGAACTCCTACAGCTGATAAACACCTTTAGTAACGTGGCAGGATACAAGATCAACTCCAAAAAAATCAGTGGCACTCCTATACACAAAGGATAAAGAAGCAGAGAGGGAAATCAGAGAAACATCACCTTTCATGATAGCCACAAATAGCATAAAATATCTTGGGGTTACTCTAACCAAGGAAGTGAAAGACCTATTTGACAAAAACTTTAAGTCTTTGAAGAAAGAAATTGAGGAGGATACCAGAAAATGGAAAGACCTCCCCTGCTCTTGGATTGGGAGAATCAACATAGTAAAAATGGCAATTCTACCAAAAGCAATCTATAGATTCAATGCAATCCCCATCAAAATCCCATCAAACTTCTTCACAGACCTTGAGAGAACAATAATCAAGTTTATATGGCAAAACAAAAAACCCAAGATAGCCAAAACAATCTTATACAATAAAAGAACTTCTGGAGGCATTACCATCCCTGACTTCAAACTCTATTATAGAGCTACAGTATTGAAAACAGCTTGGTATTGGCATAAGAACAGAGAAGTCGACCTATGGAATCGAATAGAAGACCCAGATATTAACCCACAAACTTATGAACACCTAATTTTCGACAAGGGAGCTAAAGGTATACAATGGAAGAAGGAAAGCATCTTTAACAAATGGTGCTGGCATAACTGGATGTCAACCTGTAAAAAAATGAAAGTAGATCCATATCTATCACCATGCACAAAAATCAAGTCCAAATGGATTAAAGACATCAACATTAATCCGTCCACTTTGAACCTGATAGAAGAGAAAGTGGGAAGTAGTCTACAAGATATAGGCACAGGAGGCCTCTTCCTAAGTAGGACCCCAGCAGCACAGACAATAAGAGAAACAATGAATAAATGGGATCTACTGAAACTGAGAAGCTTCTGTAAAGCAAAGGACACTGTCAGTAGGACAAAAAGGCTGCCTTCTGACTGGGAGAAGATCTTCACCAACCCCTCATCAGACAAAGGTCTGATCTCCAAAATATACAAAGAACTCACGAAACTAGACACTAAAACTCTAATTAACCCAATTAAAAAATGGGGGGTACTGAACTTAACAGAGGATTCACAACAGATGAACTTCGAATGGCCAGAAGACACTTAAGGTCATGCTCAACCTCCTTAGCGTTCAGGGAAATGCAAATCAAAACCACTTTGAGATACCATCTTACACCTGTCACAATAGCTAAAGTCAAAAACATCAATGATAGCCTATGCTGGAGAGGATGTGGGGTGAGGGGAACACTCATCCATTGTTGGTGGGATTGCAAACTCGTGCAGCCACTGTGGAAATCAGTGTGGCGGTTTCTCAGGAAACTGGGAGTCAACCTCCCTCAGGACCCAGCAATTCCACTCTTGGGAATATACCCTAAAGATTTCCTAACATACTACAAAAGCATTTGTTCTACTATGTTCATAGCAGCACTATTTGTAATAGCCAGAACCTGGAAACAGCCTAGGTGCCCCTCAATAGAAGAATGGTTAAAAAAGGTGTGGAACATATACACATTAGAGTTTTACTCAGCGGTAAAAAACAATGACATCTTGAATTTTGCATGCAAATGGATGGACATAGAAAACGCTTTACTGAGTGAGGTAAGCCAGACCCAAAAAGAGGAACACGGTATGTATTCACTCATAAGTGGATTCTAACCATAATTAAAGGTCTTTGAGCCTATTATTCGTGATCCTAGAGAAGCTAAATAAGAAGATGAACCTGATGAAGATTATTTAGCTATCCACCAGGAGGTAGGAAATAGTCAAGAGTCCCAGGTAACCTCGGGTGCATGGGGGGGGTGGGAGGGTTGATGGAAGGGGAGAGGGTTAGAGAGAAGGGAGTAGGGGACGAATGGGGAAAGCTCGGTGGCCTGGGATGGGGGGGGAGGAAGGAAGGATGAATATGGGATCAGGGAAGAATATATTTCAACTAAGGGAGTCATTTTAGGGTTTACAGGAGACTTGATTATATATGGGATCCCAGGTCCAAGGAGAGATCCCCCAGATTGTTCTCTGGACAGAGGAGAGGGTGCCTGAATCGGCCGTGGCCCATAACCATACTGATGTATATTTTGCTTATCACCATAGATCCTTCATCTGGCGAAGGACGGCGATAAAGTCGGAGACCCACATTGGAGCACCGGACTGAGCCCCCCGAGGTCCAAATGAGGAGCATAAGGAGGAAGAACATGAAAAACGAAATCAGTACTGCGAGGGATGCTATCACCCACTGATACAAGGAAACGGATCTAATGAGAGTTTACCAAGGCCAGTTGGACTGGAACTGAACGAGGACGTGATCTAACCAGATTCTCGGAATTTGGCCGGATTCTCTGAATGTGGCTGGCCCGAAGTCTTTCTGAAAAGCCATTGACTATGATACTGGGACCTGTTTCCTCTGCATATTCTGGATTTTGGGGATCCAGTCTGTTTGGATACTCACCTTCCTGGACCTGGAGGGAGGGGGGAGGAACTTGAACTTCCCACAGGACAGGAAACCCTGACTGCCCTAAGGGACAAAGAGGGAGGAGGAGAGGGAGTGGGGGGAGTGGGAGGTTGTTGGGAAGAGGGGCTGAAATGGAAACTTTTATAATTTAATAAAATTTACTTTCAAAAAAAAGTGAGTCTGGATACTGTACATTATTGTGTTGTCTTTAAATAGTTTGACTGCTGAGAAAATAACAAAAGCTGCCAAAAGATATTTTATAGTAAATGTTGCTGGATTAATCCAACATATATATTTTGAAAATGCCTTGACTTCAAAATTAAAGTCAAAAGGTATATTACTTTGGAGAAGAGGGCATGCTTTGGTTTCCGTGGGAAATTGCAGTGTATAGATTCATTTTGGAATAAGAAAAATCACAGGTGATAGAAGAAAACCGCCTGAAAAAAAAATCTCTAATGGTAGGGGAAGGCTCAGATGATCCAACATTTCAGAACACCTCTGTTGCACTTTCCTCTGAGTTCTACATCTAGAAGAGTCTGAAGACTGCTCGCTGAGATGAGCCACGGGATGGCATCCTGAGCATAGGCAATCTCAAAGGCCCCTCCACAGTGACACATGTCCTCCAACAAGGTCATACCCACTCCAATAAAGCTATCCTTTCTAATAATGATATACCCTATGGGACGATGAGAGCCATTCATATTCAAACTACCAAGTCTAGTCCCTGGCCCCCATAAACTGGCAAAAATATCATAATGCAAAATGCATTTAGTCTAGCTCCAAAAGTCTCTGTAGTCTATCACAGTCTCAACACTGTTTTAATGTCCAAAATTCAAATTCTCTCCCGAGATTCATGCAATCTCTTAACTCAAGTAACAAATAAAATAAAATAAAATAAACAGAATTAACATTTAATGGCACAGGATATATATATATATATATATATATATATATATATATATATATATATATATATTATAGGTCCAAAATATCAGAAAGAAAGCATAGTGAGGAAATACAGGACCAAAGAAAACCTAAAAACCAGTTGAACAAAGTCCAAACTCTATTTTCATGCCTGATGTCCAAGGTCTCTTCAGATCTCCAACTCTATTTCTCTTTGACACTGGCTCAATCTAGTGTTACCAGGGGTGGACTTGAACTCACAGAGATCTTTCTGACTCTGTCTATTGAGTGCTGGAGTTAAAAGTGTGTGCCACCACTACCTGTCCTCTATGGCTATCTAGTGGCTTATCTCTTCACTCTGATCTTCAGGCAAATTTTTATTTGTTAGATCACAAGCAAAATATCACCATGTTTCCTTTTTTTCTAAAATTTAAAAGATTATAATTAATATAAGAAAACCACAAGTACAATAACTATATATTGTATACAATAAGGGTATACAATATATTCAGACAATAATTATATTAACAAAGTCTAGTCATTAGCACTTGACAAATTCAGAGAAAATACTCCATTATCCTACTTTGGTGAGTCCAAAAGGTAACAGCTAATTTGTTTTCTATTTCAACTTGCATTACCACATTTACCACATTTCTGTAACCCCCTTTTCTTTTTAAAACAAGATCCTGAATCTATTGAGTCAGAGGGATTTTGGAGACAGGATCTTGCCTATTTGGTCTGAACATTTGTAGAAGTAAGAACTCTAGTGGCTGGCTTCTCTGCTTCTCTGATCTTTCAGCTTTCACCCCTAATACCTGACTCTGGGTTTTTATTATTAAGACCAATTAGAATTCGCACTACATCTGGCCACGGAGGCATGAGAGTGGGAGTGCTTGCCCTGCCCCTCACCAACTGCAACACTCTGAGTAGAACTGGCCCTGGAGGTGTGGGTACAGGTGAGCCAACCTGAAGGACTGAGAGCAGAACTGGACCTGCTCCTTGCTGTCTGCTGCACTGGGTGAGCTAGCCAGGGCAAGAATGGAGAACTCACTCAGGTAGTGACTATAAGGGAAAGCTGGCAGGGAGATCAACTCAGCTACCACCAAGCCCAGAAGCGGGACTCTGAGTTAACCCAGCTCAGCATCCAATGAATCTGTGAACTGCTGGAGCAGGTGAAGGGGATGAACCTACACACCCAAACCAGCAGGATTCCCACTAAGGCAACAACAGTATATGAAGGAGGAGTCATGGTGATGGCCCAGTGTCAATAGTGTAGCAGAAGCCAGAGAATAAAGGGTACACTCTGGGGCTAACTGGGCCACAACTACAGTTTCCATGCTGAGATTCATTCTTTCATTTGCTCATTTATTTTAATTTATTTTATTTTATGGATGAGTTTGCAAGAGCAGAGGGCATATGCAAAGAGATGTGGAAATGAATGGGATTGGAATGCCTGATGTGTATGCCTTCTCTCTCTCCAAAACACGGCCAGATCTTCCCCTTCTCAATGTTTAAATATCCAGACATCCATCCCATTTCTCCAGCTTTGTGAAAGTTTCCTTTGTTACATTCTTCCTTTCCTCCCACCCTCTGGGTACACAGGTCTCTCTGAAGGACATGGCCAGGAATCCGTGCTTTCTTATGTTTGGTCCCTACTGAACAATCCCACTCACACTTTCTTTTCCTAATGAAATACTTTTTCTGAAAATATGCATTTGAAAACTTGATAGATATCAAGCTCTTGGTTATTTTTACCTATGAAGATTGGGAAATGCTCATGTTGTTTGTAAAAGTTGGAGGACACCCAAGTCCCAATCAGCATAGGAAGATGATGTGGAAAGTCCTTCGGTATGTGTGTTGATTTATTGGTTAATGGATAAAGAAGCTGCTTTGGCTTGTGATAGGGCAGAGTAGAGCTATGAGGAAAAACTAAACTGAATGCTGGGAGAAAGAAGGCAGAGTTGAGAGAAGCCATGTGGCTTCCAGAGGAGAAAGACATGAGCTGCCAGCTAACATTGCTGGTAGGTCTCAAGCCTCATGGTGAAATATAAAATAATAGAAATATAAAAAATAATAAAAGTATAAAATAATAGAAAAATAATAATAATAGAAAAATAATAGCTACATAAAAATAAAAGATGTAAGAGCTAACTAGTAATACACTTAAGCTAGTGGACAAACAATATTGCAAATTAAACAGTTTCTGTGTGTTTATTGAGGGACCAAGCAGGGCAGAACCCTCCGACAATATGAAGGAATGAGTAAAATGATTGGTGCATACAGTGTGTGAGAAGGAATGGGGGAGCACTGGTTCAAACCATTCTATAGGTGATGTGAGACACAAGGAACTGTAGACTGGGCATGAAGCATCATGTGCCCGGGATTCTAAGTAAATGGGCAGACACACAAGAGGTCGGTGTTTGCCAAATGAACCCACCTACAGGACCTGCCCAACTCAGACATGAGTGGACATACATGGCAGAAGGCAGAGAAATGGCTGAGGAGTTCCAGGGATCAGGAAAGCTGTAGCTCTGGATTTGCTCCAGATGCCTGGGGCTCTGAGCTTGAATCTCCAGCAGGAAAAGGGGAAAACCTCAGGTTTACAGTGGTGCCTGGGGCACTGGTGGCACAGGGAGGGAGACAGGTGAGGAGGGAGAGGGACAAACAGCTCGTACTTAATGGGTAGGCATGTTGACAGCACCTTAGAAGCCAAGGACTGTGAAGGACTTGTTCTCGATAGCACCACAGACGTCTTTGTCTTTCCTAGAAGGCACCCCGGGTGTCAAGGTGGCAACAGCACCCCTAGCGAGGGCTGGCTGGGAGTCATCCCACACGTGACACGTCATCAGTGAGAGCGGAAGTGTGACAGAGTGGGCTGTGACCCACCGTGAGGGGCCCCTTGGACACACAGGGAGGTGCAGAGACGGACATTGGGATCAGGGTGGAGGCCCAGAGTCTAGCAGGCCAGCAGGGAGCAGCAGGTAGAGCCCAACCAGCCCCTGGGGGCGCACCTTGAGGCCACCATGCCCCAGACCAGGCAGAGCAGCCGCCAAGGGTCATCTCGTCAGGGGTCCTCGTCTCGTCAGGGGTCCTCGTCTCGTCAGGGGTCCTCGTCTCATCAGGGGTCCTCGTCTCATCAGGGGTCCTCATCTCGTCAGGGGTCGTCTCGTCGGGGGTCGACTCGCCACCGTGCACGCTCCTCCAGAGCCGGGCTGACACTGGCTGTGAGTCTAGTGGAACACCATCTTCGGGAGGCCAGCCATGCCTCGCGACTGAGCGAAACAGCGCCCATCTTGCTGACCGCCATCTTGGAGTTCCTGATCCGCAGAGTGCTGGAGCTGGCAAGCAACGAGGCCCAACGCCGAGGTGCTGAGATGTTCATCACCCCGGAGCTGCTGGACTTCACTGTCTACAACAACACGCTCCTCAGCGAACTGTTCCAGTTCACCACCATCTCTCGTGTGGCTCCGCCTCATCCTGGTCCTCGTCGTAGTAGTCGTCGACGTCAATGATGGCTCCTACCTGCTCCTGGCTTGCTGGCTGGCTCTGGGTTTCTGATGGACTTTCTGCCCCGTTTATTCATCGAGCATCAGTTAGTTCATCCTGCCCAACATTTCCCATGGCCAGCCCTGTTTGGCTGGCAAGCCTCGCCACTCTGTTGTGTTCTCATTAAAGTTTTTGTTAGAGCATCGCATAGATTTGCTTCCCTGATTTTTCTTTGGGCATGGGATAGGGGTAGAGGTGGGTGTGAGGGAGGCAGTGGGGGCAGAAGGTTAGGTGGACCTACTTAAGGAACACAGGGGCTGTGCCTAACTGAAGGAACACAGAAGGTCGGAGTGATTGTTTGGGTTGCCAGGGACCCACAGCCTGGTTTCCCCAGTTTTTCTTTGGGCAGGAGGCAGGAGGGTGAGCTGGGCCTAGTCGCAGGACACAGTGGTGTTTCGGGGGCTGGTGTGGAAGGCAGACAGGGATGGTGGGTGAGCTGCTGCTCTCGAGGGAGACAAGAAGGACCTGGGTAGGGAGGCGTACACAACTTGGTCCTGAATCCGTGTGGACCAGCCTGAATAACTGCATCAGAAAGATGGCCTTTTCATAGGAAACCACAGGGCAGAGGAGCCCACATCCAAAGGCGGACTTTCGATTCAGGTTGCAGATGTACACAAGAATGCTGACACGTGGCAATTAGGTTCATGGAAGTATATTATTTACTATTAATTCTTGAAAGATCTACCAGGAGTTTCACCTGGCAATGGATGTGAATGTGTAACCTAGCCCGCCAGTGCTTGTACTGCCCCAACATCTATGGCTTTGCCTGCCCTGCGTTTCAGGGTTTGTACATGAGGCTATATCCCTGAATTCAAGCTCAACCCTACTTCCTGTTATTTGCACACTGATCAGACACTTGGCTTGCCCTGCCTCCCGATTTGTGACGACTCTGGCCATACCTACAGTATGTGTGGTTGGCAGTTGGTTTCATCCACTTGATATAATTTGCATATAGGGCTGGTGGTCTGACATAATCAGAACCATCATCCCGGTGACTGTGACTGGAGTAGGGACCCTCTCTGTATGTTGTAGGCAAGAATGCCACCTCCCACTACTGGCTTCAAGCAGCTGCAGTTGCCCATTCCTTAGCAGCATTTGTCCACTCCTCCCAAATTCAGTGGAGGCTGTAACTTAGAGTGGCTCAGGGGTGTCCTGCTAAGTCTAATCACTGACACCACCACTTCCAACTGTCCAGTTCCCTGCAAACTCTCCAAACTCTGTCCTGTTCCCCCCTGCCACAGTGGAAACAAACAACGACATAGGATCATCCAACTAGAGGAGACAGAGAAAATCACTAATGGATGATATCAGTGGACTACTCGTGAAGGGAAAAAACAATACATCAATGCATACATATTTGAAGCCTCTCCCAGGTTATAAAGTGAATGAAATTCTTCTATGTGTAAGGGAGTCATTTTAGGGTTTACAAGAGACTTGATTATAAATGGGATCCCAGGTCCAAGGAGAGATCCCCAGATTGTTCTCTGGACAGAGGAGAGGATGTCTGAACCGGCCTTGGCCCATAACCATACTGATGAATATTTTGCTTATCACAATAGAACCTTCATCTGGCGATGGATGGAGATAGAGACAGAGACCCACATTGGAACACTGGACTTAACTCCCTAGGTCCAAACGAGAAGCAGAAGGAAAGAGAACGTGAGCAAAGAAGGCAAGACCAGAGGGAACCTTCATCCGAAGATGGATGGCGATACAGATGGAGACCCACATTGGAGCACCGGACTGAGCGCCACAAGGTCCAAATGAGGAGCAGAAGGAGGAAGAACATGAAAAAGGAAATCAGGACCGCGAGGGGTGCGATCACCCACTGATACAAGGGGACTGATTTAATGAGAGTTTACCAAGGCCAGTTGGACTGGGACTGAACGAGCACGTGATCTAACCAGATTCTCTGAATGTGGTCGGATTCTCTGAATGTGGCTGGCCTGGAGTCTTTCTGAGAAGCCATTGACAATGACACTGGGATTTGTTTCCTCTGCATATACTGGATTTTTGGGATCCAGTCTGTCTGGATACTCACCTTCCTGGACCTGAAGGGAGGGGGGAGGAACTTGAACTTCTCACAGGGCAGGAAACCCTGACTGCTCTTATGGATGGAGAGGGAGGAGGAGAGGGAGTGGGGGGAGTGGGAAGGTGTTGGTAGGAGGGGCAGAAATGGAAACTTTTATAATTTAATAAACTTTGGAAAAAAATAAAGAAAAAAAGAAAGCCAATTGGAGTAGCCATTCTATAAGGCACTTTAACTGTAATAATTAATAATATAACCATCATTTTCAAGCAGCCCCTGTGTGTCAATGATCAACTTTATTATAATAAACTAGATTATCATTCTAAACAAACAGAAAAAATGGGTCCAACTGTAGGCACTGAGAGAGAGAAATAAAAGCCAGGCATGGAAACACAAATACTACATCTTATCTTTCATATGTGACCTGGGAACCAGGGACCAGGGACAGGAAAGCTGTAGCTCTGGATTTGCTCCAGATGCCTGGGGCTCTGAGCTTGAATCTCCAGCAAGAAAAGGGGAAAACCTCAGGTTTACAGTGGTGCCTGGGGCACTGGTGGCACAGGGAGGGGGACAGGTGAGGAGGGAGAGGGACAAACAGCTCGTACTTAATGGGTAGGCATGTTGACAGCACCTTAGAAGCCAAGGACTGTGAAGGACTTGTTCTCGATAGCACCACAGACGTCTTTGTCTTTCCTAGAAGGCACCCCGGGTGTCAAGGTGGCAACAGCGCCCCTAGCGAGGGCTGGCTGGGAGTCATCCCACACGTGACACGTCATCAGTGAGAGCGGAAGTGTGACAGAGTGGGCTGTGACCCACTGTGAGGGGCCCCTTGGACACACAGGGAGGTGCAGAGACGGACATTGGGATCAGGGTGGAGGCCCAGAGTCCAGCAGGCCAGCAGGGAGCAGCCAGGTAGAGCCCAGCCAGCCCCTGGGGGCGCACCTCGAGGCCACCATGCCCCAGACCAGGCAGAGCAGCCGCCAAGGGTCATCTCGTCAAGGGTCCTCGTCTCGTCAGGGGTCCTCTTCTCGTCAGGGGTCCTCGTCTCGTCAGGGGTCCTCGTCTCATCAGGGGTCCTCATCTCGTCAGGGGTCGTCTCGTCGGGGGTCGACTCGCCACCGTGCACGCTCCTCCAGAGCCGGGCTGACACTGGCTGTGAGTCTAGTGGAACACCATCTTCGGGAGGCCAGCCATGCCTCGCGACTGAGCGAAACAGCGCCCATCTTGCTGACCGCCATCTTGGAGTTCCTGATCCGCAGAGTGCTGGAGCTGGCAAGCAACGAGGCCCAACGCCGAGGTGCTGAGATGTTCATCACCCCGGAGCTGCTGGACTTCACTGTCTACAACAACACGCTCCTCAGCGAACTGTTCCAGTTCACCACCATCTCTCGTGTGGCTCCGCCTCATCCTGGTCCTCGTCGTAGTAGTCGTCGACGTCAATGATGGCTCCTACCTGCTCCTGGCTTGCTGGCTGGCTCTGGGTTTCTGATGGACTTTCTGCCCCGTTTATTCATCGAGCATCAGTTAGTTCATCCTGCCCAACATTTCCCATGGCCAGCCCTGTTTGGCTGGCAAGCCTCGCCACTCTGTTGTGTTCTCATTAAAGTTTTTGTTAGAGCATCGCATAGATTTGCTTCCCTGAATTTTCCTTTGGGCATGGGATAGGGGTGGAGGTGGGTGTGAGGGAGGCAGTGGGGGCAGAAGGTTAGGTGGGCCTACTTAAGGAACACAGGGGCTGTGCCTAACTGAAGGAACACAGAAGGTCGGAGTGATTGGGTTGCCAGGGACCCACAGCCTGGTTTCCCCAGTTTTTCTTTGGGCATGAAGCAGGAGTGGAAGGTGGGGGAGGAGGGTGAGCTGGGCCTAGTCGCAGGACACAGTGGTGTTTCGGGGGCTTGTGTGGAAGGCAGGCAGGGATGGTGGGTGAGCTGCTGCTCTCGAGGGAGACAAGAAGGACCTGGGTAGGGAGGGGTACACAACTTGGTCCTGAATCCGTGTGGACCAACCTGAATAACTGCATCAGAAAGATGGCCTTTTCATAGGAAACCACAGGGCAGAGGAGCCCACATCCAAAGGCGGACTTTCGATTCAGGATGCAGATGTACACAAGAATGCTGACACGTGGCAATTAGGTTCATGGAAGTATATTATTTACTATTAATTCTTGAAAGATCTACCAGGAGTTTCACCTGGCAATGGATGTGAATGTGTAACCTAGCCCGCCAGTGCTTGTACTGCCCCAACATCTATGGCTTTGCCTGCCCTGCGTTTCAGGGTTTGTACATGAGGCTATACCCCTGAATCCAAGCTCAATCCTACATCCTGTTATCTGCACACTGATCAGACACTTGGCTTGCCCTGCCTCCCGATTTGTGACGACTCTGGCCATACCTACAGTATGTGTGGTTGGCAGCTGGTTTCATCCACTTGCTATCATTTGCATATAGGGCTGGTGGTCTGACAAAATTAGAAACATCATCCCGGTGACTGTGACTGGAGTAGGGACCCTCTCTGTATGTTGTAGGCAAGAATGCCACCTCCCACTTCTGGCTTCAAACAGCTGCAGTTGCCCATTCCTTAACAGCATTTGTCCACTCCTCCCAAATTCAGTGGAGGCTGTAACTTAGAGTGGCTCAGGGGTGTCCTGCTAAGTCTAATCACTGACACCACCACTTCCAACTGTTCAGTTCCCTGCAAACTCACCAAAATCTGTCTTGTTCTCCCCTGCCACAGTGGAAACAAACAATGACATAGGATCATCCATTAGAGGAGACAGAGAAAAGCACTAATGGACGATATAAGTGGACTACTCGTGAAGGCAAAAAACAATACATCAATGCATACATATTTGAAGCCTCTCCCGGGTTATAAACTGAATGAAATTCTTCTATGTGTAAGAAAATGGGTCCAACTGGAGGCACTGAGAGAGAGAAAAATAAAAGCCAGGCATAAAAACACAAATACTACATCTTATCTTTCATATGTGGAGAAAAAGGAAAAATTGAAAGGACTGGAAACTAGAGGAGATAACTATTGGGTATGGTGGTTCTGGAAGACAGCATATTTAGAAAGAAGTGAAAGGTAGAAGCCTGAGGGCGGGGTATATATGCAGTATGCAGATATTTACAGAGGTGGTGAGAACCCCATGAAGAGCACTCATTTGTAAATCTACCGATAATTTCAAATGTATACGTCAGTTTAAAAATATTCGAATAATAGAATAGTTAAAGCAGACGCATGAAACAGGAGTATGAGGAAATACGGCAACCATTCTTTTGATACGGGTTTTCTTTCTAATAGTAAGCTACAAAAAGAATATGAATAAAGAACAGATTACAGATAACTTATGAGACAACTTCTAATGGAATAAAAAAGAGGTTTTGGAGGCTTCCTAAAACAGCATAGGGCAAAAAGGATAACTCTCTAATTTTCAGAGTCAGATGCATTATGTGTACATGTCCACAGTCAAGCTGTATAAAAGAATAATAATAGAATCACTATAAAATTGTTCCTAGAAACGTGGTGTTGGATGCTCTTTTGTCTATAGATTGCTTTCATTGTTAATAAATCGAGAAACTGGCTTGGCCTGATAGGGCAAAACTTAGGTAGGATCAGAAAACAGAACTGAAGGCTGGGAGAAAGGAGACAGAGTCAAGGAGAAGCCACATTGATCCTCTGCCTGAGATGAACAGCCAGTAAGAGTCTTGCCGGTAAGCCACTGCCATGTGGTTATATACAGATTAATAGAAATGGGTTGAATCAAGATGTGATAGTTAGCCAATTAGAGACGATAGATAATGGGCCAAGAAGTAATTTAATTAATATAATTCTGTCTGGTTATTTTGCGGCTCAGGTAGCTTGGCGGCCAGGACAAACAAGCAACTCCCTCCTTGCAACAGAAACACCCATTTAAAACATTGAAACTGCAAATGTTTATGCAGATAATCATTGACAAAATGTTTTTGACCAAGGGTAATATCAGGTATCTTTCAGATAGTGTTGAATACAGTCTCAAAATGAGGCTGGAGGTATTTGGGACACTGCAAGCTCAAACCAAACACATTAAGATCTACCTCTGCTGTGGGAATTGTGTTAACAGTTTAGTAAATAGTTTAAATAGACCAATAAGTCACGAGGAAACAGAAGCTGTCTTCAGAAACCTCCCTACCAAAAAAATCCCTGTACCAGATGGTTTCAAGACAGAATTCTATCAGAACTTCCAAGAAGAGTTAATACCTATACTCCTTAATGTGTTTCACAAAATAGAAGCAGAAGAGTCATTGCCTAACTCCTTCTATGAAGCTACAGTAACCCTGATACCAAAACTACACAAACACTTCACCAAGAAAGAGAATTACAGACCAATCTCACTCATGAACATCGATGCAAAAATGCTCAATAAAATACTGGCAAACAGAATACAAGAACACATCCAAAAAATTATACATTATGATCAAGTAGGCTTCATCCCAGAGAGGCAGGGCTGGTTCAACATATGAAAACCTATTAAGGTAATCCATCACATAAATAAACTGATTGTAAAAAGCCATATGATCATTTCATTAGATGCTGAAAAATCATTTGACAAAATTCAACACCCCTTTATGACGAAGGTCTAGGAGAGATTAGGGATACAAGATTCATTCCTAAATATAATACAAGCAATATACAGCAAGAAGACAGCTAACATTAAATTAAATGGAGAGAAACTCAAAACCATCCCATTGAAATCAGGAACAAGACAAGGCTGTCCACTCTCTAAATACCTCTTCAATATAGTGCTTGACGTTCTAGCAATAGCAATAAGACAGCACAAAGAGATCAAGGGGCTTCTAATGGGAAAGGAAAAAGTCAAACTTTCATTATTTGCAGATGATATGATAGTGTACATAAGCGACCTAAAAACTCTACCAGAGAACTCCTACAACTGATCAACACCTTTAGTACTGTGGCAGGATACAAGGTTAACTCAAAAAAAAATCAGTTGCCATCCTATACAAAAAGAAGAAAGATACAGAGAAGGAAATCAGAGAAACATCACCTTTCACAATAGCCACAAATAGCATAAAGTATCTTGGGGTAACCCTGACTAAGGAAGTGAAAGATCTATTTGACAAGAACTTTAAGGTTTTGAAGAAAGAAATTGAAGAGGATACCAGAAAATGAAAGGCTCCCCCATACTCCTAGATTGGGAGGATCAACATAGTAAAAATGGCAATTCTACCAAAAGCAATCTATAGATTCAATGCAATCCCCATCAAAATCTTTACAAAATTCTTCACAGAACTTGAGAGAACAATAATCAAGTTTGTATGGAAAAACAAAAAAACCCAGGATAGCCAAAACAATCTTACACAATAAAGGAATTCTGGAGGCATTACCATCCGTGACTTCAAACTCTATTTCAGAGCCATAGTAATGAAAACTGCTTGGTATTAGCACAAAAACAGAGATGTTGACAAATAGAATCGAATCGAAGACCCAGATATTAATCCTCAAACCTGTGAACAACTGATTTTTGACAAAGGAGCTAAAACTATACAATGGAAGAAAGAAAGCATCTTTAACAAACAGTGCTGGCATAACTGGATGTCAACCTGTAGAAGAATGAAAATAGATCCATATCTATCACCATGCAAAAAACTCAAGTCCAAATGGATTAAAGACCTCAATATTGATCTGACCACATTAAACCTGATAGAAGAGTAAGTGGGAAGTAGTCTACAAGACACGGACATAGGAGACCACTTCCTAGGTAGAATCCCAGTAGCACAGACAATAAGAGCAACAACGAATAAATGGGACCTCTTGAAACTGAGAAGCTTCTGTAAAGCAAAGGACACTGTCAGTAAGACAAAAAGGCTACCTTCTGACTGGGAGAAGATCTTTACCAACCCCTCATCAGACAAAGGTCTGATCTCCAAAATATACAGAGAACTCAAGAAACTAGACACTAAAACTCTAATTAACTCAATTTAAAAATGGGGTACTGAACTGAACAGAGAATTCTCAACAGAAGAAGTTCAAATGGCCAAAAGACACTTAAGGTCATGCTCAACCTCCTTAGCAATCAGGGAAATGCAAAATCAAAACAACTTTGAGATACCATCTTACACCTGTTAGAATAGCTAAAATCAACAACACCAATGAAAGCCTATGTGGAGTAAGTGGAACACTCATCCATTGTTGGTGCGAATGCAAAGTTTTGCAGCCAATTTGGAAAACAGTGTGGTGGTTTCTCAGGAAACTGGAAGTCAACCTACCTCAGGACCCAGCAATTCCACTCTTGGGAAAATACCCAAGAGATGCCCTATCATACCACAAAAGCATTTGTTCAACTATGTTCATAGCAGCATTGTTTGTAATAGCCAGAACCTGGAAACAACCTAGGTGCCCCTCAATAGAAGAATGGTTAAAGAAGGTGTGGAACATATACACATCGGAGTTTTACTCAGCGGTAAAAAACAATGACATCTTGAATTTTGCATGCAAATGGATGGAAAATGCTTTACTGAGTGAGGTAACCCAGACCCAAAAAGAGAAATATGGTATGTAGCCACTCATAAGTGGATTCTTGCCATAATTAAAGGACATTAAGCCTATAATTCGTGATCCCAGAGAAGCTAAATAAGAAGGTGAACCCAAAGAAAATCATGTAGATATCCTCCTGGATATTGGAAGTAGACAAGATTGTCTGGCAAAACTTGTGTTCATGGGGGTGTGGTGTTTGGACGTAAGGGGAGATGGTTAGAGAGAAGGGAGAAGAGGAGGATTCGATAGAACTTGGGGGAATAGAATGGGTGGGATGGAGGAAGGGTGGATATGGGAGCAGGGAAGTAAATATCCTAATTAAGGGAGCCATTTTAGGGTTTGCAAGAGACTTGACTCTAGAGGGGTTTCCAGGTCCAAGGAGAGGTTCCCAGATAGTTCCTTGGGCAGCAGAGGAGAGGGTGCCTGTACTGGCCTTGTCCCATAGCCACACTGATGAATATCTTGCAATTCACCAAAGAACCTTCATCTGGCATTGGATGAAGATAGAGACAGAGACCCACATTGGAGCACTGGACTTAGCTCCCAAGGTCCAAATGAGGACCAGAAGGAGGGAGAACATGAGCAAGGAAGTCAGGACCATGAGGGGTGCATCCACCCACTGAGATGGTGGGACTGATCTAATTGGAGCTCACCACGGCCAACTGGACTGGGAGTGATGGAGCATGTGATCAAACTGAACACTCTGAATGTGGCTGGCAATGAAGGCTGACTGAGAAGCCAAGGACAATGGCACTGGGTTTTGATTCTACTGCATGGACTGACTTTGTGGGAGCCTGGTTTGTTTGGATGTTCACCTTTATAAACCTGTATGGAGGGGTGAGGACCTTGGACTTCCTACGGGGCAGGGAACCCTGACTGGTCTTAGGACTAGAAAGGGAGGGGAAGGTGGGAAAGGGGATGGAAAAGGGAGGCGTGGAGGAGGTGGTAATTTTTAGTAAATAAATAAATAAATAAGAAGAAAGAAAGAAAGAAAGAAAGAAAGAAAGAAAGAAAGAAAGAAAGAAAATTATAAAGACTACACCTTAGTAGGCCAATAATATTCAAATGCTTTGGAATTATTCAATTATACACAGACCAAGATCTTGTTAGGATTGCTATTGTTGCATCCAAATTCATGAACAAAAGCAACTTTGAGAGGAAATGACTTATTTCATCTCCCATTCCTCATATTACAGTCTACCACTGAGAAAATCAGGGTAGGAACCTAGTGGCTGGAGCTGATGCAGAAGCCATGGAGAGGTGATCTTTACTGACTTATTTCTAGGGGATTCCTGTGGTGGTTTTAAGAAAATGGCCCCTAAAATGAATGGCACTATTAGGAGTTGTGGCTTTATTGGAGGTAGTATGTCACTGTGGGGGCCTGGTTTTGAGGTCTCTTTTTCTCAAGCTTCCCTCAGTGTGACTGTCAGTGGGCTTCCTGTTGCCTCTGAGTCAAGATGTAGAACTCTCAGCTCCAGCACTACATCTGCCTGCATGCTCCCCTTCATAATGGAATGAACCTCTGAACTATAAGCTGGTGTAGGAGGTCCTTCTGCATTTGTGTTGATTTCATTGGTTGAATAAAGGAGCTGCCTTGGCCTTTTGATAGGGCAGCCCTTAAGTGGGTGCAGAAGACAGAACAGAATTCTGGGAGGAAGAAGGCAGGCAGAGAGATGCCCGCCATGAAGCTGCCAAGTCAGAAATGCTGAATCTTTCCTGGTAAGACACAGTCTCATGGTGACATATAGATTCTTAGAAATGGGTTGAATCAGGATGTGAGAGTTAGCCAATAAGAGGCTAGAGCTAATGGGCCAGGAAGCAATTTAATCAATACAGATTTCCATGTAATTTGGGGGGGGGCATAAGCTAGCTGGGTGGCCAGGGCGACAAGTAGCCTGCCAGCCTGGGTGTAAGCCAGTCGGGCAGTGGGACACAGACCGCTGCTCCACCTACAACAATAAGCAAATGATCATAATGTAGTGTTTTCATTTATAAGCGTTGTCATGGCCATGCTATTTCTTCAGAGCAATAGTAAACCCTAACTAAGACAATTGCTCAGCCTACCTTCTTATACAACTCAAGACCACCTGCCCAGGGATGGCACCACCTGCAGTGGGTTAGGCCCTTCCACATCAATCATCCAGCAAGGAAATGGCCCCACAGTATTGCCTACATGTCAGTCTTATGGAGGTATTTTCTTGGTTGAGCTTCCCTCTTCTCAGATAACCTTAACCTGTGTCAAGTTGACATAAAAACTAGACAGCACAGTATGCAAAGTAATGAGAATATGCCTTGTTTTATATTCCCCAACTTAAGTAGTACAGCATGCATGCTCAACAACAGGGAATGATTTGAGTATTTAGAGATATCTTACACTGTTCCATATCTGCATACTACACTGGAAGAAGGCAAGTAAAGACTTTCTGTGAAAGAAATTGTACATCAAATGTGTCCATACAGTACTAAGAGTATTGGAGGCAATGTCTAAAATTGATACTAACCTGTAACACGAGGGCTGGCTTGTTGGGGTTTCTGTCCCGCCCAGTACCCCACGTCCGGCAAGCCCAAAGAGAAATCACACACAAGACTCCATAAGGTTATAAAACTGATTGGCCCATTAGGTCAGGCTACTTATTAGCTCTTATAACTTTTATTACCCCATTATCCTTATCTATGTCAGCCATACGGTACCTTTCTCAGCTGGGCAGCTTACATCTTGCCTCTTAGGTGGTCTGCACAGGAGTGGCAGAGGAATCTCCCTGCTTCCCAGAATTCTCCTATTCTCATTGCATCACCTCTACTTCCTGTCTGGTTTTCCCACCTATACTGCCTGCCTGGCCAATCAGCATTTTATTAAAATATGATTGACAGAATACAGACAATTCTCCCACACCACTAACCAACTAGAAGCCCTTTCTAAGGGCAGAGATCCTGAGTGAAACAAAGACTCTGTGTAAAGCAGGAGCAAGTATAAGGTAAGAGGATTCTTCAAGTATTTCAACGTCAGGTCCCACACCACTTTTCTTAAATGTTTCAATCGCTCTTTGCCATGGTTAATTTTGATCAAGTCTGAGATCAACTGTGAGACAATCTCTGTCAGGGAACAGTTTTGACAAAAATACCTCTTGCCAGGGTACAGGTGAGGGGATTTAGAAATATAGTAAAGAATATGAAGACGTGAATGAAAGTAATAGCATGGAGAAACATAGAACAGAATCAGGAGGGAATTCCAGTGAGTACTGAAATACACCAAAGTTTAATTTCCAACTGCTTAAAATAACCCTGACCCCAAAAGGTAGGAGAAAGACAAAAGACTGCATTAACATGATACAAGAAAATAAACATACCGATTGAAGGTGGCAGGCTGTGTCCACAGTTAAACATCCTGTTGCTCAGACAAAACAAGTCCCACTCACACCATAGACCAAAACATTTTGTAGGCACTCTCTGGGTGGAATCCCAAGTTATCTAGGTAAAGGAAACTGGAACTTAGTTAGATTCTTAGAATTTTGCTTGTGATAGGAACAGTTATGCTTCCCTCTTCCTGGATTGCAAAATTCTGGCTATTAGCCACACCTATTGACAATAACTTTGAGAAAGCATAACTCTCTTATCTAAATCTAGGTGGGACCTTATTGAAACACAATAACCTTGAAGGAATAGAGTTAAGTTCAACTCTCTGACCTTTGGTCCAGGTGGAAATGGGCTTACATTTTTGGTCCCTCACAACACTTCATAATATTTAGGGGAAAAATCAACTGAGCAGGGGATATTCTCCAAAGAAGTGGGTAGTAACTTTTGGCTGCAGTGCATGTGTAAAAAGGCCTGAGACAAAATCGGTGCTCCTTCTGTCTGCCAACCTTCACTTCCTGTTAATAAGTATACCTACTCCGAGGCTCCCACTGCCTCTGCTGCTAACATTCTTTGTTGCCAATAGAACTCAATTTCTTCAGAATTTTATCATGAACTGTGGACGAGAAGCACTTCAGAAATCCTCTCGGTTTCCAGCATTAGAATGGAAATGCTGTGGTATCTAGCTCCATGGATTAAAAAGCTACCAGGCTCTTAGCCTCTCTGGTATGAGGACAGCGATTGTTGAACTAAACCAGCCTGTAGTGTGTAAACCAATCTAATACAATCCCTTTATGACATTCTGTATTATCAGTTCTGTTCCTCTAGAGCAATCCTTTTCAACCTGTGGGTTATGGATCCTTTTGCAAACCTCTATCTCCAAAAATACATTATGATTCATAACAGAAGCAAAATCACAGTTATGAAGTAGTAAGGAAAATAAATTTAGCTTTGGGTGTAGCACAAACAGTAAAAACTCAGGAACAGATATTGGGGTTTAACCCGTAGGTCTGAAAAGCAAAGCAACCAAGCCACTACAGAGCTCTTACCTCTGTGAAATCTCCAGACTGAAATGCTGGAACAGTTAGTTCCTCATGTTGTGTTGACTGTAATGGTCTGTCCTGTTCTTTTAAGAGACAAGCCCCATCCACTCCCTCCCCCATCTGCTGAGGCATGCAGATCTTCCTTCAGCTTCCAACCTTAGTTCCTTTCTCTCCATCTCTCTCCTAAAGAGGCAGCTTCTGCTTCTCTCCCTTCTCCCCACTTCTCCCCTTCCCCCTGTTCTCACTCTCTGTTTTTCTCTCTGCCTCTCTCTCTGCTCTTCTCCGTTCTTTTCTTACCCCCTTTCCCTTTCCCCTCCATAATCCACCAAATAAATGCCCACTTTCTCTTCATGGTGTGCCTATAGGTTTCTGTCTCTCATCTGCCACGGGGCTCTCTGACTGGGACTGACTGCTTTCATGGAACAACTTAGTGTCATGCCTGCTGCCCACTGCCACCACTTGGGGACCAACAGTGTTTTACTTTTACCATAACAGAAAGAGAGTGAGTTCCTGTCTCATGCCACTTTATATTCCTTTTTAGTGCTGAGATTAAAGGTGTGTATCACCACCCCCATGAACTCTATGGCTACTAGTGTGGCCACTGTGATAACCATGTGTGCCATCACTACCTGACTTGTATGACTGACTAGTGTGGCTCCTTTGCATTCTGATCTTCAGGAAAGCTTTACTAAAATGCAAGTAAAATATCACTACAGTTGGAGGGTCAGTGTTATGGTAAAAATAAGATGGCACCATTCCCCAAGGGGCCTATAGGCCATGATGGGCTACGAATCTCAGGCAGGGTGAGAGACAGAGATGGATAGGCACATGGCATGCAGAGTGAGGTTGGATTTTTAGTGGATTATGAAACAGAAGGGGAAAGGGAAGAAGGGGGAAGATCAGAGACAGAGAGAGAGAGAGAGAGAGAGAGAGAGAGAGAGAGAGAGAGAGAGAGAGAGGTTAATCAGTGATGAGTGCATGTGGTAGATAGAGGGATAGAGGTGGCTTGGAATGTGTTGAGGGAAACTGTAAGTGAATAACTGTGGGGATAACATTCTGGACATGGACAGTGCCCTTCTCGGGACCCAAACTAGACTATCATTTCATTCTCAAGTTTTGCAAGATGCTGTTGTAAATTGGGTTATCCAGGTATAGATAAAATTTATGCATGCCAATCAATAACTATTTCCTTACAATTTTAAATTAAACTGATTCAGTATAGATAATGTTTACTTGTGTATATATTTTCATGGCTGTTCAACATGATAAGCAAATGGTGTGCTCTTCCCTGGGAAAGACCACCTCTCTCACTCCCAGCACTGAGCTTCACTGTATAGCACTGACTGTACTGGAACTCACTCTGTAGAGCAAGTTGGTCTTGAACTCACAGAGATCTGTCTGCCTCCATTGCCTAAGTACTGGGATCAAAGTCATATGCCACCATTCCCAGCCTCTGTGTACTTTTTAAAACTTTTTTCTCGAGATAGAGTCTCATGCAGCTCATAATGGCTGTAGACTTGCTGAAGTAACCAAGGATGACTACTAAAAGTATATATTTTGTTTATGTTTTAAATGCTGGTGTGTGTCACTCAAGTTACTCCTTTGTTTCCATACTGGATCTCACTAAATTGTTTAGAACAGTCTTGAATTTACACTGCTGATATTGCAGGCCTTGCCCTTGCAATCCACCTGCATCAACCTGGCAAATACCTGAATTATAGTTCTTAGCTTCTTTGACCTGCAGATATTAGAAACTGTATAGTGGTATTATTTCCTTTATGCCAAGGAGAAAAGGAAAGTGTGAGTCTCAGGCCATTGAACCAAGTCAGACAAGGCCACATGGAAAGTGTCTTAGAGAAATGGTTGGTATTGGAGTCAAATGCAGCTGCTGGATGCATGATAGACCAACTATGTCAAGGTACTGTGGTAGTAAGATGACTTTACTTGAAAAGTCAGTTGAACCAGAAAATGAAGACCTCATTTTCAAAGTCCATCATATACCTTCAAGCCAGTGAAGTTTTTAAAGTATTGTTTTTATTTTGAGTCCATTTGTATTTGGTGTACATGTAAGACTGTGCACCATATGCATGCCTGGTGCCTGTGGAGGCCAGAAGATGTTGCAACCCTTGAATCTGGAGTTATAAGCAGTTGTGAGTCACTACGTGGGTACTGGGAGTAAAACCCAGGTCTTCTGGATGATCAACCTGGGCTATTAATTGCTGAGCCATCTCTCTAGACCCAAAGGGCTTTTGTAATAATGAGAGATTTAAGGAAGTTGTTCAAATGGTTGTAGTTGTAAACTGCATGACAGGGCACTATAAGGGGTAGCTTTGTATGCTAGATACCATTTATTCTTTGTAGAGTTTCCATAACGCAGAACACATTCTTCTAAGTAGAGATGGTAATCTCTTCTAGTATCATCTTGTTGCTGTGATAAAATACTCTGGCAAAAGCAACTTGGGGCCAGACAGTAGCAGCACATGCCTTTTATTTAATCCCAGCACTCAAGAATCAGAGGCAGGTGGATCTCTGTGAGTTCAAGGTCAGCCTGATCTACAGAATGAGTTTCACGATAGTCAGAGTGGTCACACTGAAAAATCCCATCTCAAAAAGTAAATTTGAAAAAAAAAGCAACTTGGGGGAGGAAAGGGTTTGTTTGGCTTATAATTTCAGGTTACAGCATTTCAATAAGCATCTTCCTTTGGGGTTTCTGCTTCAAGCTTCTGTCTTGACTTCTTGCCTTGGTGATCCTTGATGATATACTCCAAGCTGTATGAAGAAATGAGTGCTTTCCTCCCCAGGTGGGTTGGTTATGAAGTGTAGCACACCAATAGACATCTAACTAGGATAGAAGGCTACTGTACAAGTAGGCACCTGTGGCGGCCCCGGGGTTCCCCAGCAGCCTGTGGTGAGAAGTCTGAGGAGCACACTCCAGCACTGGTCACTCAGAGTGAAGGCTATTAAGGGGACTCAAGACTAGAGAGACTTTTGAGGGTTATTCAGGGGGGAGCATAGGTGTTCCTCTTCCAGTCTTTTGGAGTGTCTCTGAATTCAGAAACACACAGCTAATGTTATTTCACCAGGAGTGGTGATAGAGACCTGAACTTCTTGAGGAGAGAGTCCCTTCCCAGGACCCAGACAAACACTCCAGCTGAGATTCCTAATAGCAGGTAGGGCTCTTCAATGATGCTCACGGAGCAGGAGAATGTGGCTAGGAACAGACCCTACAGCTTCCACTAGTGCCCACTTCAGTAGCCACACAGGGCCAGTGGTGAACCAAGGGAAATGGCAGGCCTAGGGAGTCTGTGGAGGGGTGGACATTTTATAAAGTCACCATACTCAGCTGATGTTCCTTACTTCTTTCTCCAGAGTGCTGAGATTCCAAGATTTTGCCTCTCCCTCGCTAAAGGGTTTCGTGAATTATAAACCATACCTGGGGCCCAGGGGTTCAAACCTAGGCACTTGAGGAAGGCATTTAAACACTTCATAAAATGCTATCACAGGATGTGAGTAACAGCGAAACTTGAATTTAGCTACTTACTCCCTATTAGAAAGGACAGATCCAGGGAGTCTGTGGAGGGGTGGACGTTTTATAAAGTTTCGGCAGCTGGGTGTAGAGTTGGACATGTATATATTAGATATGAACATATAAAAGTATGTTTCTGAGAAGTGTTGGTGCCTTTTGTTAGACTCTGAAAAGCAGGGCACCCAATGAACACTCTTGTCACCACTGCTGTGTCTCCTTTGTCACCAAGTCCCCTCCTCTGTTGCAGGTGGCTTCCCTGGTGAATGTCCAGCAAAACAGCTGAGACCTGAGACCTCAGGCCCAAGATAAGCTGTAAGCAGCCAATCAGCATACACAACGGCTGCACCCAGAAAATCAGCCATTCAGGCCCCCTCATTGTGCCACCAGGACCCTCAGCCTCAAGAGCGTGACACACCCTGGGAAGCCTTCCACCGGTGCTTCAGTCAGTTCCAGTATGAAGAAGCAGCCGGGCCTCGAGATGCCTTCTGCCAGCTCTGGGAGCTTTGCTATCAATGGTTGAAGCCACAGATATGGTCTGTGTAACAGATCCTGGCGCTGTTCGTGATGGAGAAATTCCTGTAAATTCTACTGCAGACACAGAGAACGGCACCAGCTTGCTCAGCCTGGAGACTAGAGAACGACTTTTCACCCTGATAGAAGGGCTGCGGGGGGGGGGGGGGTGATGGGGAAACAGAGAACAAGGTGAGAATGGCGCTGGCTTCGTTGTTCTCAGAACAAAACAAGTGCCCAGGCAGCTGTGTCAAGATGAGACATTCCATTCCTCTCATTCCACAGCCCCTACCCTTCCCCAGAGTCATTTCAACAGTCTCTTTTGTGGGAGTCAGCTGGCGCCGGCATAGGGCTCATAGGATAGGGGTCAGAGTTTTCACCCTGTACCTGACCACCACGCCCTCTCTACAACACACAAATGTCCCCTTTATTATCAGTAAATGAAATTCTAGGCAGCATAACTTCTCTATCCACACCCATCAAAACATCAGTGCATCTATCTGTGGGATGCCTTTGTCTTAGCAACTCAGAATCCTTTTAACCTTGCCAAATACTGGCTAGCTGGGTGTACAGGCACATTCCTCCTGTAGTTCTGATAAGGGTGAGGCAGGAATATCACTTGAGACTAGGAGTCTGAGATCAACCTGGGCAACAATTAGAGCGTTCAGGTGGAAAAAACGCCCTTACATAACAGAAAAGGCTAGTTGCTGGTCATGGTGCACGCCTTTAATGCCAGCACTGGGGAGGCAGAGACAGGAGGATCGTTCTATGTTCAATGCCAGCCTGGTATACAGAATTCTAGGACAGCCAGGTCTACACAGAGAACCTTATTTCAAAAAAATAAAAAAATAAAATAAAAAGCTAGGATTGCCTGTCATTCCAGCATTAGGGAGGTAGAGTGAGAGAAGGATCTCTGTCGCTTACTAGCCAACCTGTCTAGCAAAAATAGTGAGCTCTAGGTTCAGTGAAAGACCACCTCAAAAAATAAGGCAAAGAGTAATTGAGGACAGAAGCCATCAACTTTTGGCTTCTGCACCTATGTATACACATATGCATGTGCCAAAATACGTACATGTCATCCATAATGAAGAAATAATCAGTATTATGTCCAATAAGCAAATAATTTATGCATATTAATAGATGAAAAATATGTTTTTTCTTCTTGAACCGATCAGGCTGATCTCTGGAATTTTAAAGAAAGGCAAGAGTTTTTCTATAGTTCTGTCCCTTGGACACAGAATATATGTCATGTATGCTGAAATACAATACAGTGTATGTATGGCATATGTTTTTTATATTGAGATAGACATTGTTCATTTCTTATTCCTACATGCATGCATTCGAGTCATTAATGAACAGCCATCTGGGAGTGCTGAGGATATAGTCTATGATGTAATATGGGAGGAGTATCCTATTCAACTGCATCGTCTTCTGGCATGTCTGGAACACTTCTTTTTATTGTTTGTGCATACAGGAACTATACAAGTCCAAGAAAACTTGGAAACAGACAGCAAAGCCAAGTTGAAACAAAAGCAATGTATTAAAGACAAAATCAAGCTTCAACCATAAAACTCCAGATTGTAGTTATATCTTGGTGGTAGGGCATAAACCTAGAATAAATAAAGCCCCAGGCTTGAATTTCAGCATGCAAAGAAAGCTAAAATAAATAAAATTGAAAATGTAAGATGGGTGTCATTCACTTCTAGAGAGAGCAAAGCTGTGTATTTCCTTCCTTTTAAATTGAAGAGTCTGAATTATCACATGTACTCACTCATAAGTGGTTTTTAAACATAAAGCAAAGAAAACCAGCCCACAAATCACAATCCCAGAGAACCTAGACAACAATGAGGACACTAAGCTAGACATACATAGATTGTTGAAGGGGAGGGGAGAGGTGGGAGGGGAGCAGAGAAAAATTTAGAGTTCAACAACAATCAATAAAGTGCAAAAATAAATAAATTAAAATTCTGCATTGTTTTCTTTTTATTATTATTTTATTAATTAAAAAATACCAATCCAAATTCCCACTTCCCGCCCTCCTACTTCCCTCCCACTCCCTTCACACACTCTTCCTTTCACCCCCCTCCAATCTTAAGAGAGGGCAAGGCACCCTGCTCTGTGGGAAGTCCAAACCCTCCTCAGTACATCCAGGTTGAGCAAGGTATACATCCAAAGAGAATAGGATCCAAAAAAGCCAGTACATGCAGTAGAGACAAAACCCATTGCCATTGTCATTGGTCCCTCAGTCTACCCCAACTGTCAGTCACAGTTTGATCTCATGCTCGTTCATTCCTAGTCCAGTTGGAGGTGGTGAGCTCCCATTAGTTCAGGCACATTGTCTCAGTGGTTGAACCCCTCATGGTCTTGACTTCCTTGCTCATACTCCTTCCGTTCTTCAGCTGGACCTTGGGAGCTCAGTTCAGTGCTCTGATGTGGATCTCTGCCTCTGCTTCCATCTGATGTTGAATGAAGGTTCTATGGTAATATTTATGATAATTATCACTCTGACTACTGGGCAAGGCCAGTTCAGGCACCCTCTCTATTGATTAGGGTCTTAGCTGGGGTCATCCTTGTGGATTCCTGGGAATTTTTATAGAACCAGGTTTCTTGCTAACACCAAAATGGCTCCCTCAATCAAGATATCCCTTTCCTTGCTCTCATATCTGTCCTCCCTCCATCTCAACTATCACATTCGCCCAAACTCTCCCCAACCCTCCCCTTCCCCGCTCCTTTCCTCTGTCTCTCCTTCCTTCTACCTCCTGCCCCCATACTCCCAAATTTTGTCAGGCAATCTTGTCTGCTTCCAATTTCCAAGTGGATCTATATATGTTTGTCTTTGGGTTCACTTCATTACTTAGCTTCTCTAGGATCAAGAACTATAGACATTAGAAAACACTATTCTGAGTGAGATAACCCATACCCAAAAATATGAATATTGTATGCACTCACTCATTAGTGGACACTAGCCATAAACAAAGGACATTGAGTCTAATTTCTTTCTGTAGGCACTTAGTACTATAAACTTTTTTCTTAGCAGTGCTTTCATTGTGTCCAATAAGTTTGGGTATGTTGTTCATTTGTTTTCATTGAATTCTAGGGAGTCTTTAATTTCTTTCTGCATTTCTGCCTTCATCCAGTTTTTATTCAGAAGAGAGTGGCTTGGTTTCTATGAATTTGTAGGATTTCTGTTGTTTCTATTGTTGAAATCCAGCTTTAATCTGTGGTGGTCTATAAGAAAGAGGGTGTTATTTCAATTTTCATGTATCTGTTGATATCTGCTTTGTGACGGACCATGTGGTCAATTTTGAAGATTGTTCCATGAGGTGCTGAGCAGGCATAATGTGTTTAAGTGAGATGTTCTGTAGATATTTGTTTGGCACATCTGAGTCATAACATCTGTTAGGTCCATTATCTCTCTATTTAGTTTCTGTCTAAATGACCTGCCTAGTGGTGAGAGTGTGGTGTTGAAGTCTCCCACTATTAGTGTGTGGAGTTCAACGTGTGATTTAAGTTTAAGTAATGTTTCTTTATAAATGTGGGTGCGATTGCACTTGGGGCAAAGATATTTGTCATTAATATGTCATCTTGGTGTATTTTTCCTTTAATGAGTATGAAATGTCCTTTCTTATCTCTTTTGAATAATTTTGGTGGTAAGTCTATTTTATTAGATATTAGAATGGCTACATCAGCATGTTAGATATTCTAATGACTATACCAGCTTATATCTTGGGACCATTATTTTGAAAAATCTTTTTCCAATCATTTATTTTGAGGAAACATCTATCTTTAATTTGAGATGTGATTTTGTATGCAACAGAAGGATGGATCCTGTTTTCTCATCCATTCTGTTAGTCTGTATCTTTTTATTAGGGAATTGAGTCCATTTATAATGAGAGATATTAATGACCAATGATTGATAATTCCCATTATTTGTGTTGTTGTTATTGTTGGTTTGTATGTGTGTGTGTCTTTTCCTTCTTTTGGTTTTTCTGGTGCGATATTAACTTATTTCCTATGTTTTCTTAGGTGTAGTTAACCTACTTGGGTAGGAGTTTTCCTTTTAGTACCTTCTGTAAGGCTGGATTTGTGAATAGATATTTTTTAAATTTGACTTTGCATTGGAATATATTGTTTTCTCTATCTATGGTGACTGAAAATTTTGCTGGGTATCATAATCTGGGATGGCCTCTGTGGTCTCTTAGAGTCTGCAATACAAATCTGTCTGGGTCCTTTTGGCATTTAGAATCTTCATTGAGAAGTTGGGTGTAATTCTAATAGATCTGTCTTTATATGTTACTTGGTCTTTTTCCATTGCAGCTTTTAATATTCTTTCTTTATTCTATACATTTAGTGTTTATGTTTTATTTTTTCAAATCAAAGTAAACTATCTTTTTTCATTATACATATCAATCCTAGTTCCCACTCCCTCCCCTCTTCCCATTCCCTTCACTTACCCCTCCAATACACCCCCATCCACTCCACAGAGAGGGTAAGGTACACTGTTTTGGGGAAGGTCCAAGGCCTTCCCTACTGTATCTAGGTTGAGCAAGGTATCCATCCAAAGGAAATAGGTTCTCCAAAAGTCAGTACAAACACTAGGGCTAAATCCTGGTGCCACTGCCAGTGGCTCATCAGTCTGCCCCAGCCATGCAACTTTCAACCATATTCAGAGAGACTAGTTTGATCCTATGCTTGATCCTTCCCAATCCAGCTGGAGTTGGTGAGCTCCCATTAGCTAAGGCATACTGTTTCAGTGGTTGAATCCATCATGATCTTGACCTCTTTGCTCATATTCTCATTCTTCCCATTCGTCAACAGGACTGTGGGAGCTCAGTCCAGTGCTCTGTCTCTGTTTGCAACAGTTGCTGGATGAAGGTTCTATGGTGATAGTTAAGATACTCATCAGTCTTATTATAGTTGGACTGTAGCCAGTTCAGGCACCCTCTTCTCTATTGTTCAGTGTCTTAGCTGGGGTCATTCTTGTGGATTCCTGGGAATTTCTCTAGAGTCAGGTTTCTTGCTAGCCCCATAATGTCTCCTTCAATCAAGATATTTCTTTCCTTGGTTCAATATTTTTCATTGAAACTATTTATTTATTTTACATACAAACCGCGATTTAGTATTTTAATTATTATGGTGGGGAGACTTTCTTTTTTGGTCCAATATATTTGTTGTTCTGTAAGCTTCTTGTACCTTTATATGCCTCTCTTTCTTTAGTTAGGAAATTTTTCTTCATTGATTTTGTTGAAAATATTTTCTGGGCCTTTGAGATGGGAATTTTTCTCCTTCTATTCCTATTATTATTAGGTTTTGTTGTTTCACAGTGTCCCAGATTTGCTTGATGTTTTGTGTCAGGAACTTTTTAGAGTTAACATTTTCTTTGAACAATATATCATTTTCTTTTATTGTACCTTCAGTGACTGAGACTCTTTCATCTCTCATAGTCTGTTGGTGATTCTTACATCTATAGTTTCTGTTTCATTACCCAGTTTATCTATCTCCAGGATTCCCTTGGTTTGTACTTCTTTATTGCTTCTATTTCCATTTTCAGATCTTGAACAGTTTTATTAATTTCTTTACCTGCTCATTTGTATTTTTCCTGGATTTCTTTAAGGAATATATTTGTTTCTTCTTTAAGGGCCTCTATCATTTTCATAAGATTGAATTTAAAGCCATTTTTTTGTGTTTCAGCTGTGTTGGAATATCCAGGGCTTGCTGTAGTAGGATAGCTGTGCTCTGGTGGTGCCATATTGCCCTGGCTGCTGTTAATTGTTTTCTAATGCTGACCTCTAGTCATCTGAGTTTGGGTTTATTATAGGCTTAGGTGTCAAATTTCTGAGTTTATCTTTGTTGGTTGAATTTTTAAAAAATGTTTTTCCCTTGGTTCCTGTTTTCTCTCTGGTCTTATGGCCTGAGAGGCCTGAGGTTCTGGTGACCAATGAGTCTTCGGGTCTAGTAGGGCTGAATGCTGGGAGAAACAAAGCAGAGTCAGGGAGAAGACATGGAGCTGCTGCCAGAGACAGACATGCTGAAACTTTGCTGGTAAGCTGCAGCCACATGGCAAAAAAAAAAGATTAATGGAGATGGTCTAGTTTAGGATATAAGAGTTAGCCAGAAATACACTTAAGCTATTGATAAAATATTATTGCAAATAATATGGTTTCTGAGTGATTATTTTGGGACTGAGCCAGGAACAAACAAGCAGCCTCCTACAATAGTAGGGTGACTCTGCTGAGGTTTTCTGCCTGGGTAACCTCTGTGGTTTTTGGGTTCTGCAACTTGGCAAGGCTTTTGGGGTTCTGGATACTGGTATAGCCTGTTGGTTCTGGGTACTTGTGTGGCCTCTAGGGTTCTGGGTACCAACTTGGTCTCTGGAGTTTCTAGTACCAGCAGAGCACCTATTATCTGATTTTAAAGTTTTCTAAGCAGGTTTTCATGGCCACACACAATGAAGAATTCAGACTTTACAAAATTGGTTCATAAAACTCACTAAGCAAAATGCAACAGCAAATCCTTCAGAGAAGATCAAAACTGATTTGATTTCTAAAGTTGTCAGTGTATAAGGTCCATATGTCCATCATTCAGCATATAATCTGAGATATACAGAGAAATAAAAATGTATGTAATGATAGCTATAGAAATAAGATGAAAGACAAATGTTATGTGTTTGTGGGGTCTTGGAAGATAATTATTTTTAATTATGTGTAAGTATGTGTGTCCACACAGAGGTATGTATTCATGAGTGCAGCTGCCTACAGAAGACAGAGTGTTGTGCCTTATGTAACTGGAGTTACAGACAATTGTGAACTGCCTGATGTGTGTTTTGAGAACCAAACCTGGGTCCTCTGTAAAAGTTGCTAGTACTCTTAACCACTGAGTTATCCCTCTAGCCCCCATGTCTTTTGTTATATTTTTTTCCAATTTATTAAAAAATCACTGCTTGAAACAATAATTATAAACCAATTTTATAGAATTATGATATATCAGTATGTACTGGATATGCTTTTTAAAATAGTGTATATATATATACATATATATATATATATATGAGAAAGATAAGTAAGGAAGCAAAATGGAATCCAAGTTTTATAAGCTTTTTAAATTGACATAATTTTTTAACAAAGTAATAGGGTTCACTGTAAAAATTTTCATATTTGGCTACTGTGCTTTAGCTGTTCTTACTTTGACTGAGTGTATTCATTACTCTTAACACATTTCTATAAAATTCACAAGAGTATAGTGGTATAAAAATTAAAAAAGGCAAAAAGAATGAATTGCAGATGGATTGTATTCCACACTCTGTATAACTTACAAAGATACTTACAGTGACCTAAAACCTTCCATAGCTATTTGTGCTTCTAATGTTTTCTACCCACATACGCAGGAGCAGACTTGGAGGAGTAGAATATTCCACATGTCTATTCCTTGGCTCCTACTTTGTTTCTCATTCTTCAATAATACAACCACTGTTGAAGTATGTACTGGCTGTTTTTGTGTGTCACCTTGACACAAACTTCAGTCATCTAAGAGGAAGGAACCTCAATTGTGAGAATGTTGTAGTGCAAATTCTAATTGGTCTTAATGATAAAAACCTGGAGTCAGATAATCAGGATAAATGCTGAAAGATCAGAGAAGTAATGGAGCCAGCCATTAGAGACTTTTTATCTCTACCAAATCCTCAGACCCAAGGAGGCAAGATCCTGTCTCCATGAATCCTCAGATTGAATGCCTGAGCTCCTGTCTCCTTCTGCCTTATATTCTTTCCTGTTTCCACCTCCCTAGTATTGGGATTGATAGTGGTGGGATTAAAACTCCTTCCTAGAGCCATTAAAGAACATATTGCCTATTGTAAGAAACCATATTGCTCTGGGTGATAGATCAGCTATAGAAGAGAGAAAAATTCAGAAGAAATGGTGAGTCCCATATTTGGGCAAACTTCTATAAATTAAGATATGACTCTGACATATGTCACCCCATTGATTGCCAGGGTAGATTTGGCTGATCTGGCTGGCTACATGGGTGTCTCATGCTTAATTCACTGCTCCATGTGTGTCCCTCCTGAAGCAGGACTCTCGGTTGAAGAGGACAACCTTCCCTGAATAAAGGAAGACCAGTCTTCGGTCAAGGGTATATGAGTGGCTGCACTCCCCTGCTAGAACTTCCAAGCAATGAACTTATGAGGATGTGATTTGTTACAGCAATGGAATAATCAGATTAACATTCCTTTAATCTCAAAAACATTAATGTATGTTTCTGGGAAAAATATTGGAAGTTATTTTAAAGAACAATCACTGACTATTCAGATTGTACAAGAAGAGGGCACAACAGCTGCTGATCTTTCAGATGCACCAACTGCCCTACCTTTAAAATGGTTGACAGACAATCTTGTATGGGTTAAGCAATGGCCTTTAACAACAGAGAAGCTGCAGGCCTTAGAACAGCTACAGGAGCAGCTAAATGCCCAGCATATTGAAGAATCAACTAGCCCTTGGAATTTTCCAATATTTATTATTAAAAAGAAATTGGAAAAATGGAGAATGATAACAGATCTAAGAGCTGTTAATAAAGTGATTCAGCCAATTCTCTACAGTATGGCATTCCTTGACCTTCTCTAATACCTAAAGGATGGCTTCTTATAGTTATTGATTTAAAAGATTGTTTCTTCATTGTACCTTTACAAGAAAAAGACAGTGAAAAATTTACGTTCATGGTGCCTACTTATAATTCTCAGTCTGCAAAGAGGTATCAATGGAAGATTCTCCTGCAGGGAATGTTAAATAGCTCCACCCTGTGCCAATATTTGTATGGCAGCACTGGAAATGATACATGCGCAATTTTCCTCAACCTACAGTTTACCATTAAATGGATGACATCTTATTAGTTGATTCAAATATTGATACTTTAGAAAGAATGTTTGAAGAGGTAAAAAAAAATTTTCCCTGCTGGGGCTTACAAATTGCTCCTGAAAAATGCAAATAGTAAGTTCTATTAATTATTTAGGGTATAAAATATGTCTTCAAAAATTAGATCCCAAAAGGTATAAATTAGGAGAAATGGATTGCAGACTTTTAATGAATTTCAGAGATTGTTAGGAGACATTTTGAATCTACAGCCCATTATTGGGATAAAAGAACATGAACTTAGAAATATGGTTGAAAACTTGGATGGTGACAAAGGCTTACATAGTCCAAGAGAATTATCAGCTGAAACTGAGAGAGAACTGGCTTTGGTGGAAAAGAAATTACAGGATGCACATGTGGATCATTTGTATCCAGAGCTTGATTGAATTCTACTTATTTTACTTTTTAAGTATTCTCCTACATCAATATTAAGGAAGAGGGACAATATTGTCTTAGCATGGATCTTTCAACCAGGGAGTAGGGGCACACACTTTTAATCCTAGTACTCAGGAGACAGTGGCAAAAGGACCTCTGTTAGTTGAAGGCCACCCTGAACTAAACAAGACTGGATCTGTCCAAAAGAGAAACAGGTCACACAAAGGTGATCCCAACACTTGGGATCCCACACCTTTAATCCCAGAGGAAGAATGTAAGACAGGAGGAGAGAGGATCTCATATGCAGTCTGAAGTTTGATGGAGACAATTGCAGTCCGAGAATCACCCCTGCAGGCTGAGGATGCAGTCTGAGGAGACAGTCTGAGGTCATGATTGTACCTTTGGTCTGAGCATTGGTAGAAGTAAAAGGCCCTCTAGTGGCTGGCTGCACTGCTTCTCTGATCCTTCAACTTTCACTGCCTCTGTTATGACCAATTAGAACTTGTGCTACAAGAAAATGTGCTGGAGGTCACAAAATTTAATTAAAAACATCATGTCAATATGAAAACTTTAAAAAAAGATTTTTTCATCACATGGCAACATGCTTAGGAAATGTTCTACTTGTTCTTTAGACAACTAAGCACCACAGCCTGCAGGAAGTAACCCAAAGGGTACTCGGAGTACTGAAACCTGGCAGATGTATGTTTTCCATTTTGTAGAATTTGGAAAATTAACATATGTATACCACACCTTTCAGGATTGCAAAGGGAAACTACTTTGAATCTGAAAAGACTGATTCTGTAATCACATATTTGCTAGAAGTTATGGCAATTATGGGTATACCTGCACAAATAAAGTCAGACGATGTTCCAGCCTATGTCTCTAAGAAAATTAAACAGGTTTTTTTGCTTATTAAAATATAAAACATATTACAAGTATAAAACACATTCCAACAGGGCAGGCAATTCTTGAAAGATCAAATTGAACTCTAAAGGATATGTTAAATAAGCAGAAAGAGGTAATAGAGACTCCCAGAAATAGATTGTATAATGCTTTATTAACTTTGAATTTTCTAAATGCTAATGAGAAAGGAACAACAGCTGCAGAGAGACATTGAATAATATAAAAAAAACTTACATAATTAAATCACCCTGTATACTTTAAAGTTGTGCTGACCTCAGAATGGAAACCAGGACATGTGTTACACGGGGAAAGGGGTTTTGTTTTTCTTTGCATGGGAGAAGAAAAGGTATGGTCACCATCAAAAATGATAAAGATTCTATTTGAACAAGAGAGACTTATTAATTATAAGAGATGATGGTTCATCAAACAACATGGCTGTTCAATCTAAACTAAGTGATAAAACAAATAAATGCCTTTTATTTGCTCAGATATTACTTGCCAAAGGGAAACCTCCTCAAAGTTAGAGTTGGGAAAGTGTTTGTCTTTCCAGGAGAATAAAGGCATCCAGCTAAGGAATCTGAAAACCACTGGACAAATGAGACATCTGAAGAAAAAGAACAAATCATCCAGAAAAAAAATGTCTCAAGAAAAGGAGTAATTGGAATATTAATATATCACATTTCCAGCAGGATAAAATTTCATAAACCTTCCCACATGTTTGTTGCTGCTGTTCTCTACAGACAGATAATGCAAATGGCCTTTTTGTAGTACCAGTCCAATTAGAAATTGAAACTGGCTTTGGAGTTGGAGTGTGACACTCTCCTCTAAACCCAAGCTTGTTAGGAAAGTAATCGCTGGATCAAAGCATGAGCTGCTTTTAGTGTTTGGCATATATTATGAAATGATCCTTTCAAAATTTGTGCCTGATTCAGTTCCTCTGTATTCTACCTAACTCAAAAAGAACACATGGTGTTTCAAACCCACATGGCAGCTAACAACTCTCTGTAAATCCAGTCCCAGGAAATCCAGTGCCCTCTTCTGGCTGGCCTCTGCAGACACTGAACACAAATCATCCACAGACATACATTCAGATAAAATACTCATACATATAATTTTTAATATCAAAAGATTTAAATTGTATCTCAAATGAATTTTAGTTCCTTTCTGATTTCTCCTTTCCCTTTATTTTTATTTATTATATAATTTACTTATTTTACATTCTGACTGAAGTTTCCCCTCCCTTCTCTCCTCCCATCCCCTCTGCCTATTTCCCTCTGCCCACCACCCAAGGAGGGATGCATGAAACCTCCTGGGAAGAGGCAATAGAAGAGTTCTCCTGGGTGGACAGGGTGTTGGTGGGGATGGAAACTTGAGGGATCAAGTTGAGGATGGAATGGGAGAGTACTGAAAGAGATGACTGGAAAGGGTTGGGACGTTTCTCAGGGTCAGGTAGAAAACTGATGCAAGGGAAACTCCCACAAATCTATAACGGTGATCTCACCTAAGACTCCAAGCAGTAGTGAAAATGTTTCCTTTTATTTCTTTAATTTGCTCCTCCTCCTCCTCCTCCTCCTCCTCCTCCTCTTCTTTCTCCCTCTCTTCCTCCTTGTCCTTCTTGAGACAGAACCTCTCTGTGTATCCTAGGACCCACATAATCCTACCTATCAAATGCTGTGACTACAGTAGTGTGCCACCACATACAGATCCATCTGATTTCTAATGTGGATGAACAATAATTCATATAATATTAATTCGTTAATGTTTGATCTCATTTTGTTGTCTTATTTGCTCTAGCCATAGCTTCAAGAATTATGTCAAATAGTTATGGAGAAAGTGGAGTCACTTTTAGTTTCTTTGCAATTAATTTGATGTTTGCTGTTAGTCTGTTGTATATTGCTTTTATTATACTTGCATCCCTTATCTCTCCAAGACCTTTACCATGAAGGAGTTTTGGATTTTGTCAAATGCTTTTGCAGCATCTAATTAGATGATCATATGGTTTTTCTTTCAGTTTATTTATATAGTAGTTTACATTGATAGATTTTCATATGTCAAACCATCCCTGCATCTCTGGAATGAAGCCGACTTGATCATGGTGGATGATTTCTTTTGATGTGTTCTTGGATTATGATTTGACAGTATTTTTTGAGTATATTTGCATCAGTGTTCATGAGGGAGAATGGTCTGTAATTCTCTATCATGGTGGTACATGTACACAATAGAGTACTGCTCAGTGGTTAAAAAACAATGATATCTTGAAATTTGCATGCAATGGGATGGAACTAGAAAAAAACATCCTGAGTGAGGTAACACAGACACAGAAAGATGAACATGGTATGTACTCACTCATAGCGGATACTAGTTGTAAAACAAAGGATAAGGGGCCTATAGTCCATGACCCCAGAGAAGCTAAGTAACAAGGAGAACCCTAAGAGAAACATGCATACATCCCCCTGAGAAGGGGAAACAGACAAGATCTCCTAAGAAAATTGGGAGTTTGGGGATGGGTGAGAAGGAAAGGCAGAAGGGAAGGAGGAGGTGAGAAGGGGGAGAGGGTTAGAGAGAACTGGATGATTCAGATGAGAGAAGGACAGAGCCAGAGAACAAGGAAAGAGATATCTTTCTTGATTGAGGGAGTCATTATGGGCTATCAAGAAACTTGGTACTAGAGAATTTCCCAGGAATCCACAATAATGACTCAAGCTAAAACCCTAAGTAATAGTGGAGAGGGTGCCTGAACTGGCCTTGCCCTGTAGTCAAATTGATAACTATCCTAAACATCATCATCAAACCTTCATCCAGCACCTGAGGAAAACAGATGCAGAGATCCACAGTGGAGAATTGGGCTGAGCTCCCAAAGTCCATTCAAAGAGAAGGAGGAGTGTGAATATGAACAAAGAGGTCAAGACCATTATGGGGACACCCACTGAAGCAGCTTACTTGAGCTAATGGAAGCTACAAATTCTGACCTGACAGCAAGGGAACCAGCATAGGACCAAACTAGTCCCTCGGAGTGTGGGTGATAGTTATATGAGTAGGGAAGACTGTGGGGTCACTGGCAGTGAGACCATGATTTATCCCTACTGCTTGTTTTGACTCTTTGGAACCCATTATGTCCGGAGGGATACCTTGCTCAGCCTAAACACAGTGAAGAGGCCTTATTCCTGCCTCAAAGCAATGTGCTAGACTTTGTGGACTCTCCATAGGAAGCCTTACCCTCTCTGAGGAGTCGATGGGGGTGGGATGGGGGCGTGGATAGGCAAAGTGGAAGGAGCAGTTACAGGAGAAAGAACAAGAACTGGATTTGGCATGTAAAATGAGAAAAGATAGTTTTATTCTTTAAAATAAATTACAATAAACAAACAAACAAATAGAAAGAAAAGAAAAAGTAAACAGGACCCTTCAAGGATTGATTCTGGCAAAACTGGTTATCTCTGTAGAAGTGACAGAACTCTAATGGTCTGCAGGTAGATTGATCAAATGGAACCCACATCATCCATTCCTGAAAAACTAGCCCACTCACGAGTGTCACTAATCCCTCAGGCTTCAGATAGTTCAGTATGACAGCAATCATGAGTGACGTAACACCAATATTCAGACTGCCTACGAAACTAGGCCGGTTTTGTTCTATACAGACACGCAGAGACGTCAAGACCCTGATAGATGGTTCAGTCAAGCTGCCTCACCCGAACCGTTTGCCCCTGAATCTGTAACACACACACACACACACACACACAGACACACAAAACCACACACATACACATGACATGCACGCATGCACACATGCCTACACACACATACATACACACAGACACCCCCCCACACAATACATATGAACAAATGCATGCACACACTTATGAATGCATGTGTGCACACAAACAAACACAACACACACAACACAGAACACACACATGCATCTTCATCTCCACTTTCCTATCCAGCAGGACATCACCCAAAGACACTGGTTACTGTGATTGATGCAGTATGGTCCATCACAGCCCTTGTCTTGGCTGAGTTCAGAGACTTATCCCTCTCAACACATTCCTAAGGTAGGAGAACATGTGGAGGACAGGAGGGAGTTGGACAGGATTCACCCAGAGGGACTTGACTCTGTGTCAGAACTTGATTAGAGAGGGAAGTCATCAGCATAGGTATGGGGGAGCTTGTCCCTATGGCCACTTTCTGTGTGGTCTGGGCCCAGGGCATGTGATGACACAGGAGGGGTGACTTGCAAGACTGCTAGGACAGTTCAAGCTACGTAAGGACTGGATGGACAACCTGGGCCCACAGCCAGAGAGGGCCAGGATAAAGAGGAATACATTTGTACCAGATTCAGTCCAGTCAATAACAGGTCTCTACGTCTGTGGCATGTCTGTGTGTCTGTGTATGTATGTTGGTCATAGGGGGATGTTTCTGGAGGGCACCAAGGAGTCACTTGTGGGTATGGTAAATCTCAGGTTATAATGAGAAAACAAAGGGGACTGGTGGAGATAGTCCAGGGTGGACAGACCTCGGTGTTGTAAAATTTGAAAGACTGGTCCAGGGTAGTAGGGGTTGGGAGTTAGGGGTTCATGACGTATGCCTGTAATCCCAGCTCTATCAGCAGATTCAGGAGGATCAGGAAGTCAAGGGTTTAGTTGTCTGTATGTGCATTTTGAGGCCAGGCTGGGCTATTGGATTCTTTTCTCAAAAAAACAAACAAACAAAAAAACCAAAACAACAACAGCAACAAAAAACAGAAAAAAAAGAAAACAAAAAATTCTGCTCATCAGGAATGACAATGTAGCAACATGAGTTCACACAAACTTTGGTTGGTAATTGGAGAGAACATAAGTAGTCGCTAATGGTTAGCAAAACGGAAAGAAAAAGATTACAGAGAGTGAGACAGCTTGTGAACCTTGCTCTTCAGTCTGCCTAGCTGCTCACTACTCTTCCATGCCCTAAGAGAAACCAACAATCGCTTGCCCCATAAGTGCCACCACTTAGGAGGAAACAAACTCGCTAGAAGACATTGACACTCTATGCCGCCAAGTGGAAACATTTGCAAAGCTCTGCCTAGTCATTTATTTTTGAAAACAAGTTTTACTCAAATAAGGGTTTAAATATATTATATCACATTAAAGATGCGAAGGAAAAAAAAAGAAACAAAAACCAGTTTGTTCCTTCACATGGCATGGGTCAGCTGCTGCTAGTGAGTTATGGGCTCTATATCCAGCTAATGAGTGGCATCCGTTTGGTATTTGTTTCCTTGCTTAAAGTATAATGGGTGTTAGGCTGTTGTCACATTCTGTTGTTCAGACATCCCTAAACTAGGATATGTCTGGTTTAAAAAAAAAAAAAAAGATGACCATGGTGGCAAGCCAGATGCCCTGTCACCTCCCTGGAAGAAAAGTATTCCTTTCTGAATTCTGCTGACCTAGTCAGGTTAGACATAAGTGCAGTACAAATTCTAACAGGTCTTAATAATAAAAACTTGGAGTCAGATATTAGGGGGTAAAAACTGAAAGATCAGAGAAGCAGAACAGCCAGCCACTAGTTCTTAGCTCTACCAATTCCTCAGAACCAAGGGGGCAAGATCCTGTCTCTACAAATCCTTAGACTGAATCTCATGTGCTCTTGTCTCATCCTGCCTTATATTCCTCTCTCTCCCCCAGCCAAATTCCTTCCTGTCTCCACCTTCCTAGTGCTGGGATTAAAAACATGTGTCTCCCAAGTACTGGGATTAAAAGTGTGAGCCACCACAGCCTGTCTCTGTTTCTCTTTTAGACTGGCTCAATCTTGATTAGCCCAGGGTGGCCTTGAACTCACAGAGATGCCACTAGCTCTGCCTCTAGAGTACTGGGATACAGATGTATGCCACCACTACCTGGCCTCTATGGCAAACTAGAGGCTTAGTTCCCCACTCTCACCTTCAGACAAGCTTTATCTTTAGATCAGAAACAAATTATCACATTTTCCTTTTTTTTCTGAGGTAAAAAGTAGGTTATAACTAATATAAGAAAAACTATATAAAACAAGTACAATAACTATATATAATATACACAGGCAATAAATCAGCAATATTATATATATCAGCAATGTCTAGTCCACTTGCATTTGACAAGTTCAGAGAAAATACTCCATTATCTATCCTATCTGGTGAGTCCAAAGTCTTGTACCTAATTCACTTTCTATCCCAACTTTCCTTACTATCCAAAACTATTTTTTGATAGCTCTCAACTTTACACACTTTACACTTCTTTAGTGAGTCTCTTTTCTGGGTCTGATCAACAAGGAAAACTATAACTATCTAATGTCCAACTCTCTGTAGATGTGTGTGTGAGGGGGTGTCTGTGTGTATGTGTGTGTGTGTGTAGGCATGTGTGCATGTCATGTGTGTGTGTATGTGTGGTTTTGTGTGTGTGTGTGTGTGTGTGTGTGTGTGTGTGTGTGTTATAGATTTAAGGGCAAACGATTCGGGTGAGGCAGTTTGACTGAACCATCTATCAGGGTCTTGAAGTCTCTGCGTGTCTGTATAGAACAAAATCAGCCTGGTTTCATAGGCAATCTGAATATTGGTGTTACATCACTCATGACTGCTGTCAACCTGAACTATCTGAAGCCTGTGGGCCAGATTTTGGGGAATGGATGATGTGGGTTCCATTTGATCAATCCACCTGCAGAGCATTAGAGTTCCGTCAGTTCTACAGAGAAGATCAGTTTGGCCAGACCCAATCCTCGTGAGGTCCCATTTTCTCAAGTGGCACAGGCCTTGCCTCACCTGGTGCCCTGAGGACAACAGGGCGGGGCGCGGCAGAAGCACCTCAGGCCATCCTAGAGCCGGCAAGGGACAGTAGTGTTGGTGGTGGGTTCTGAGACGACCAGGGCAGCCATGAAGGACCCTGGCAGAAGGACGGGTGACACACTAAGCAAGCAGAGAAGACACGAGTAGCCTCCCAAGCTCTGGTACTCAGGCAAGTAGAGATGATACTGGAAGAGCTGAGGACAATGCCGGTGTGCCGAATGGTTCTGACTGCTCTGGAATCCCCCAATGTTGTGAAGGCAAAGACGACGAGGGCACGTTGGTGGAGAAAGCTGCCCTTGTGAAAAAGCCACCACATGATCCAGAGGAGGGAGAACGCGACGAAAGCCAGTTCCTGGAGTTGTATCCTTTATGACGTTTGTGATAGCTGCTGAGGGATAGTCTGGAGGTGGCCTGAGATGGCTAGGGAGAAGGTTGGGGGGCCCAACACAGAGACGTCTAGAGGAAGTGGTGTTGGAGAAATGGGGGAATCAGGGGCCCTGGAGGAGGCAGTCTATGTGGAGAGCACCCAGGGACAAGAAGGAGTCACCCTAACAATATCCCCCACCTGTGACTTCAAGGTGCCTTTCCAGTCCTTCATGGATGCAGAGTTTGTACGCTTGTACCTGATGCGGAAAGAGGAGACCCTGAAAGGAGTGGTTCACAGGGAGGTCAGAGTGACTGGCAGTGACCTCATTATGTAAGTTCCAGAAGGGGAGGAGCCTGCATGAGGGCAGTAGGCAGCCTTTCCTGTCTCTGCCTGAGGAGCCTACCCCATTGTACATTGGCAGACTCCTTAAGAGTCACTGTAAGGAGGCGGGTGTGGTGAGGCAGACCTGTAGGAGCCTGGCAGGGAGACTGGGGAGTCCTGGAAGGATTGTATCCAGTGTCTCCAGGGGAGGCATGGGGGAGGAGTGGGCTGAGGGGAGCATTCAATGTCTTCTCCTCTCCCCTTCATTTTTTGTCGAGTAACTTCTGAAAACTCCAGCCTCCTCCACAGTTCTGTCTCCTCCCTGCTCAGCCAGCTTCCAACAGTGGCCACTGACCTGAGGTTCTTTGTGCCTGAGTTCTTCAAATCTCACCAGGGATAGAGAGGGGGCTTGGGCTCTCAGCATGCATCCTCCTGCCCTTGACACTGTACCCTTCCCTAGGGCAAAGACTCCCCCAGTCCTTGCTTTAGTGGGGAGGGGAGGGTGGTGGTGGTAATTGTTCTCTGTACCTACCCTCTGATGGCTAAATGTTTGCCAGCATTGAAAATAGAATAAAATTGAGAGACTGGTCTGTGTCTGTGTCTCTGTCCAGCTATCGCTAGTCCAGATTGCCTCATCTTCAGCCCTGAGTTACAGGAGAGCCCCTGGGATTCAGATGCTTAAGTAGTGCAAGGTGATTGCAGGTATATTTGGAAATGTATTATCAGTTGTATCCTGTCATTCATTGTTCGTGACCACAAGCACTTTAAAATGCGTTTGAATTGCTGAAGTCCAAGACACTCCTGATATGTGTAGAAATGTCACGGGTAGAAAAGGTTGACTGTGCCAGTTTAAAATCATGACATGGTTCGAAATGTTACTTATGTGACATTAACAAAGCTAAGCCAATGGGAGAGAAGGGCAATTTTTACCTAAGATGGGTGAATCTCTCTCAAAATCAAAATATAGGGGAACTGCAACAGGATCACGATGGGGGCTGAGAATCAAAAGAATATAAGGGAGGTCATTAAATAACCAGTGAGGGAAAGAGAAAGAGAAGGGAAGGAGGGGAGGAAGAGACTCTTAATGTAGCCAATAGCACCAATACTGGGTCAGTGGACATCCGTCCTCTTCAGCCCCAGCTGCTTCGGGTCAGTTGCTAAGGCCATTGCCCATGGCACGTACACAGAGACTCTCTCCCTCTAGCCCAGTGTCAGATCCTCCCAGGACTGCAAGTGGGCACTGTGCCGACCAGGAACTGGATCTACCCACCCACAAGACAGAAACCTCAAAGTATATGGGGCACAGGACACTAAAGGCACAGGATATGGGGTCAAGATGGACACTGATCAATGGAAGTCCAGGCACAGAGTCGATGAGTGTGGTGATATTTTGCTTGTGCTCTAACAAATAAAGCTTGTCTGAGGATCAGAGTGTGGAGCAAGCCACGATTTAGTAATAGAGGCCCAGAAGTGGTGGTACACACCTTTAATCCCAGTACTCGGGAGGCAGAGGGAAACCCATCTCTGTGAGTTGAAGGCCACCCTGGGCTACACAAAATTGATCCAGTCTCCGAGACATAGAACCAGGTAGTGGTGGCTCACACCTCTAATTCTAGTACTTGGTGATCATAGGCCTTTAACCCCAGCAGCACTAGGGAGATGGAGACAGGAAGGGAGATGACTGAGCTGAGAGGGGAATTCAAGGTGGGAGGAGACAGAAGGGCATGGCATTTAGCCTGAGGACTTAAAGAGACAAAATCCATTCTGTCTGAGGATTTTGTATAGGTAAGCACTCGTTGCTGGTTGTTCCGTTTCTCTGATCTTTCAGATTTCACCCCCTAATGCTTGACTCTGGGCTTTTAGTATTAAGGCCAATTGGAAATCACACTACATCTGGTGCCCATCCTCCTGGAGGGAGAAACTGTCAGTAGACCCTAGGAGACACCCAGAGTTGAAGAGATGGTTGTGAGAATCTGGGCAGCTGAGGTCTTTGAGGTTGAGTCTGGGCAGCTGCAGAGGAACAGAGCACTGCCTCTCCCAGAGGGCCCAACTAGAGACCTGCAAGCCCAGCACACGAGAAAACTACCGGAGACCAGGAATGGGTCACCCCACACACAGTCATCACAAGATCACAGGTAACTGCCCAACCCAATTGAGCCAGGAGCCTGTGACCGTGTCTGTCCACCTGCATACAAAACCTCATCATTCAGGAGGCAGTAGGCAGGGCTCTCGGAGAGACCTGACCCCCACCCAACACATTACAGGGATAGACAGAAGGACTGGGAACATTCAAGACAGAGTGAAGAAAGAAAACAATCAAGAAACAGTATCAAACCAGAAAGAAATAAATTGCCTTTAACACACATATGTACACATACATATATATACACAAACATACATATATATAAACAGTCACAAGAATTAATGAGTGAGTTTAGCAGGATTCTCGCATGCAGGCTGTTTGTACACAGCTAGTCACTACTTAACAAGCACAACCATTTGTCTCAATGTTGCTCTACACTAATCTGAAAGAAGGCCTGGGAGCCTCAGATATCCTGCTCTGGGTTTTCTTTCTTGTCTTCTCAAAATAAATTAGTTTTTCCCTTCTGTATGAAAACGATCAACCCAGTGGTTATGAAAGAGAGTCTGCAGACCGAGATTTGGTGAGTGTAAGGCCCATATTAGAAAATGGTAGAGTAGTATATCTAGAGAAATTTAATACGTGACTATATAAATCTTTAATTCAGGAAATCTGCTTCTTCTAATATACCTTAAGGAAATAAGTTTTCATGAACTCAATTATTTATTACATAGGAAAGTATGGATAAGGCGAAATGTTTAGTATCTGTATATAGGATTTTTTTAATGAAAAATTTTCCTGAAAAGTGTGAGGAAATGGAAAAACTAATATTCCGTAAGAGAAATATTTCCAGGAAAAATATTAAAGGATAAACCTAAAAATGTCTTTATTGCCTTTATATACCTAGTTCTATAGAACCCCTCCCCCACACTCTTTTTTACAGTACTTTGGGATTGAACTCAGGGACTCGGGCACGCTAGCAGAGCTCTTTAGCATAGTCTAACAAAAAATCCTACTTCAAAGATAACCATACTGTGTGCTGAATAACCAACAGACTTTAAATAATATCATTTTTCTTTCCATTTACTAAAATACTTTTTCCTGCTTTGGACTGTGAGAAATTTTAAATTTCAGAACTTTCCTTCCAACCAAAGTACACAGATGAGAAAACCTGGAGGTTTCTGCCATAGCCAAAAGTAATGTCAGACCAAAACATCTAAACCACAATATGTTAGTTTTATTTTGTTCAGCAACAAACATTTAAGCACCCTTTCCTTAAGCAAAAGGGAAACAAGCTAACCATGGGGCTGATAAAAGGGAAATCGCATCAAAACATTGAAATTTGAAGGCAAGGTAACAATTACCAAAACCACGAAATGCCTTTGTCCTGTCTTTTAGGGGGAGAAAGTTTAGGTGTGATGAATCCTTCCTCTTCCTCGTTTGACAACAGCCACAAACTGGAAGTGCTGAATATTTCTCATCACCAGGGAGAGCTGGTCAAGAAAGCTATTGATGGAAATCTGGAAGAGACTGATGTCATCAGTTGTCCACCTACTAAATATGAGAGAAAGAAACACCATCAGGGAAATGAGGGATCTGTTCAGGTCCCTCACACCATACCTTCCCACTTACATCTAACCCACCAGTGTCTCTCCATTTGGACACCCCTAGAGCACACACTGCCTCCCAACTCTGAAACCACCCCTACTCCAGGCTTTGGGAAAACTGACACAACCAAGGTACTGTCATTCACAGTGTACTCCTGTGGAACCATTGGTGGCTGGCGCTGGGCATTGGCGACCAGGGACCTGCGGACCATGTCTGCCTCTACTGCAGACCCGAAAGGCACTCTTACAGAGCTGGAGGGGGCTATGGTTAAGGTATCATCCACTATTAGGTTTCCTATTGCTATGTGGCCTGGTATACTTCTGAGGTCTGTCTGACACTGCCCCCATGTGCAACCCAAGACCAAGACTGTCCCAGAATCTTCTTTCTGACGATGCTAAACAAGCATCATCTACCTCCCGCCTCCCCAACGGTTCAGGTTTTCTTCTACATTATGAAGTCTTCTCAGGATTAGGCAACTCCCTGTCCTGATAGCATGACGTTTCTTTTTGAGCTAACAGTCCAGAGTGTACCAGTCTGTCTCTTCCTTCCCTTGCTGTCAACCTTCCTGCTCACCCACCCGAAAGACTTTGTTTCACGTTTCATCCTTCCTATCTTCCCATAGCCCTGGCCAAAGGTCTCCCAAGAAAGGATACAATTCCAGGGATCGACTTGCAGTTGTTACAGCATCTCCACTGGGTCCAGAGAGAAGTGGTGGTAGCTCGTCTTGGAGAACGACAGCTGCCTCTTCAGCGGCCACACCTAAAGGGCTCCCTGGGTGGGACCTGCCTGGAACAGACTGGCTATTGGCATCTTGTGGGCCACTCTCACGAGGGACCTCGTCTTGGTCACCCTCTGCCGCCGAACTCTGAGAGCTAGACTGGATATCGGAAGCTCGAGGTCGCTGCTGTCCATCCTCGCCTTCTTCGACCCGTGTTCTACCACCTGTGGCCTCACCAGGATCCTGCATGGCGATTCGGACTTTTCATTCAGCTCCCCTGCCTTAAGCAACGGCACTACTCAGGCTCAGCTAAGGAGATGAGGTGGCAGTTATGAGCCCCACCGAGCACACCACGTGAGGCGCACTGTGCTTGAACAATCGAGTTCTCGCGAGATGAGCTACTTCCTGTCTTTTGGTGGGTGGGGGAGGGGCACTAATAACTCTTGTTCCCTTCAAGCAAGTTCTTGGGAGGGTTGGCTCCTGCTGAGCTACTTTCTGGCTCTTGGAGTGTGTGGGATTGGAGAACCACCACCAGCTTCTGTTCCTTGCAAGCAAGTTCTCTTGAGAGTTGGCTCCTGCTGAGCAACTGCCTGGCTCTTGGTGGGTGTGTCTGCTACCCCACCCCCCTACACACACACACACACACACACACACACACAGGCACAGGCAGAATTCCTGCTTCCTAACTGGGCTCTTCCTCTAGGTGGCTTGTACTGATGAAACCATTCGGTATAGAATTCCCCTATGATTCTTCTCCATTCTCGAATGTCACTGCTTCCTTGGCACACAGAAAGTCTGAGGCTTCATGAAGTTCTCTGTGGCACCAATGGTATATGGTGCTGCAATTGGCTTCAGCAAGCAGGTCCAGTCTGTGTCTGGCATCTCTGTAGTTGTTGGGACCCTGAGAGATGGGTCTCCTGAGCCAAACTGTTCCCCCGTATCCAGAATACCCTTGTACACAATGCAGCCCTACATCCCTCACCAGAGGGGCATCCCTTAATGACACTGATAAGTGTGACTGAAAGACATTAGTGCTGACCGAGATCAGAGACAGATTTTCACTGCATTCCTGTAATCATGTTCCTAAAACTGGATTCTTGTTGGGGGATGGGATGGCATGGGATAGGATGGCATGGGATGAGCTAAAAGGCATGTACCCCTGCCCCATAATTGGGTGTCAGGAAGCAGTCAGTAGGTTAGTCGCATATATGATGCCACTCTGGATAACATCACTGTGCTCATGATCCAGGGGACCCACTTGAACTACCATCCAGGACAGTGGCCTCTGATTACATTTCAAAACAGAAGTAAACATAGCAGAAAAGGATTAGCTATTAGCTCAGGTAAACTGTTTCAGTCCATGAGCCCATCATGGTCTTGACTTCACTGCTCATATTCTCATTCTTCTCACTTTTCAACTGGACTTTGGGTGCTCAGTCCAGTGCTCCAATGTGGGTCTCTGCTTCTGTTTCCATCAGTTGCTGGATGAAGGTTCTATGGTGATATTTAAGATATTAATCAGTCTGACTACAGGGCAAGTCAACATCAGGCCTTCTCTCCTTTATTGTTTAGGGTCTTAGGAGGGGTCATGCTTGTGGATTCCTGGGAAATTCTCTAGAGTGAGGCTTCTGCTAACCCTATAATGACTCCCTCAATCTAGAGATCTCTTTCCTTGCTCTCCTCTCTGTCCTTCTTCATCTCAACTATCCCTTCCCTCAAGTTCTCCTCAGCCCTCCCTTTCTTCTCTCCTCTTCCGCTTCTACCCTCCCTCCCTTCTTCCCCACCCCATGCTCCCAATTTTGTCAGGTGATCTTGTCTGTTTCCAACTTCCAGGTGGATCTATATATTTTGGTGATCCCCTGATTACTTCACTTCTCTAGGATCATGAACTATAGGGTCAATGTCCTTTGTTTATAGCTAGTATCCCCTTATAAGTAATTACACACCATATTCATCTTTTTGGGTCTGGATTATCTCACTCAGGATAGTGAATTTTGCACGCAAAATTCAAGATGTCACTTTTTTTTTAAAGCTGAGTAGCACTCTAATGTGTAAACGTGCCACATTATCTTTATCCATTCTTCAGTTGAGGAACATCTAGGTTGTTTCCAGGTTCTGGCTATTACAAATAGTGCTGCTATGAACATAGTTGAACAAATGCTTTTGTAGTATGATAGGGAATCTCTTGGGTATATTCCCAAGAGTGGAATTGCTGGGTCCTGAGGTAGGTTGACTCCCAATTTCCCGAGAAATCATCACACTGATTTCCAAAGTGGTTGCACAATTTTGCATTCCCACAAACAATGGATGAGTGTTCCCTTACTCCTCATCCTCTCCAGCATAGGCTATCATTGGTGTTTTTGATTTTAGCCACTCTGACAGGTGTAAGATGGTATCTCAAGATTGTTTTGATTTTCATTTCCCTGATCGCTAAGGAAGTTGAACATGTCCTTAAATAAGTTTGGGCCATTTGAACTTCTTCTGTTGAGAATTCTCACTTCAATTCAGTACCCCATTTTTAATTGGGTTATTTAGAATTTTAATGTCTAGTTTCTTGAGTTCTTTATATATTTTGGAGAATAGACTTTTGTCTGATGTGGGGTTGGTGAAGATCTTCTCTCATTCAGTAGGTTGCCTATTTGTCTTATTGACAGTGTCCTTTACTTTACAGAAGCTTCTCAGTTTCAGGAGGTCCTATTTATTCATTGTTGCTCTTATTGTCTGTGCTACTGGGGTTATACTTAGGAAGTGGTCTTCTGTGCCTATGCATTGAAGGCTACTTCCCACTTTCTCCTCTATCAGGTTCAGTGTGGTCAGATTTATATTGAGGTCTTTAATGCATTTGGACTTGAGTTTTGTGCATGGTGATAGATATGGATCTATTTTCATTCTTCTACAGGTTGACATCTAGTTATGCCAGCACCATTTATTGAAGATGCTTTCTTTTTTTCCTTTGTATAATTTTATCTTCTTTGTCAAAAATCAGGTGTTCATATGTATGTGGGTATCCAGGTCTTCAATCCATTGGTCAATGTCTCTGTTTTTATGCCAATACCAAGCTGTTTTCATTACTGTAGCTCTGTAATGAAGCTTGAGAGATGGCTCAGAGGTTAAGGAGAGTCTGCATTGTTTTCAAGGATATAGTATTAAAAGTTTGGCAGTAGTGGATTACATAATATGAATTTCAGCCTGAAATTCATTTGGGAAATGAATCTTTAAACACTGACCAGTACTTCTGGGAATTTGTGCACATAAAATCACTTCACATTTTGGTAAAGTTATGAAATAATTTGTATAAGGACTTAAAGTTAAATTCAATTTGGGGCTTATAACTCTTGTTAAAGCAATAAGCACAAAGCCTATTAGAACTATTTTTTCTTCATTTAGGCACTAAATATAGCAAATCCATTTTTTTCACAAACTCCTAGAAGATCCAGGATTTCTAACATTGTCATAAACACACAAATCTTTTATAAAACGAAAGCCGTGAGTTTAAAGCCCCACCGCTGGCAGATGGGTAAGAGCATGCACTGCTGTGAGGACTCAGCTAAGTAAGTTCTAGAACTGCAAGTGAAAACAAGCTCCAAACATTTGCTGCCAATAGCATTTGCTGCCAATAGCAGAAAGACAATTGTGTCAAAAGAAAATATTGTAATGTTAAATTAGAGACCCTCAAATAAATACTAATTTCCTTTTCACAAATGATCTTTGCACAAAGACGTTCCAAAAGCACCTGAAGGAGTCCCAAGCCAAACATAACTGAATGTAATGAAGATGAGCAAGTTAAATTAAAAGCCAGACTGGATTCTGTCTTGGCTGGAGAAAGCAGTTAGGTGACATGGATGGTGACTATAAAACTTCAAGTGGTCAGTCAATCAACTCATTTGAGATTACACACATAGTAAACACTTGAAGGGATATTGATAAAACAAGGCCAAATCTAAATTAAACACATTCAAATGAATATGGTGTCACACATCAAAAATGCCATTTTATTATAAAATAACACAAGAAATTGGGCCTCTATATACTTCCTTCCCTTCAGGGTCTTAAAGCTGCCAGTTCTTGCCAAGCAGTCACTGTGTTCCATATTCATAAAGTATAAATAACACTAAACTTGTTAAAGAACACTCTGGGTTACAGATACAGACATTAAATATACAAGAAAATTAAAATAAAAATTCAGGGCTGTTGGCATGGTGGGTATTAACACTGGCCTCTCTGCCAGAGGACCTAGGCTTCATTCCCAACGCCTACACTCAAAACACTCACAAGTGGCTCTAAGGCCACCATCAGGAGATCTGATTCCCTCTTCTGGTTGCTGTGGATAATGCATGCATGTGGTGCACAGACGTACATGCAGGTAAAATACCCATTCACATAAATTCACAAAAATAAGATAAACCTTAAAAAATAAAATAAAAACAAAAATGAGAAATCAAAAAAAGTTCAAGAACGACTGCCAAGGTGTTCGGGCTTGTTGGAGAATAATATGTGTGACTGTTTCCTTATCTTCATATTGAAATTATTAGGAAATTTTGCTCTCAGAGAGGAACTCATCTTGTAGCCTGAGCTATAAGAATATGTAAGAGTTAAATGTGCAGGAAGAAATAAGGACATAGCTGACCTTAACACCTAGAGAAGCTTTATTGAACGTCAGAGAGGTGGCTTCTCGAGTTTTGGCCACACAACCATCAGGGCACAGGACCCAGACACTCAATACCAGAGTTCCAAAGAATGAAGATTACATGTTTCAAGCTGGGGATAGAGAAGGAGGAAGGGTATTTGCTTAGGGCAGAATGGCGAAATTAGCTGTTTTCCTTACACAAACTGTTTGTTTTTGAAACTGTGTGATGGAGTTGTTTTTGCAACCACTGGGTGTTCTCGGTCGGGATCAGAGGCTTTTATCTGCAGTTCTCAAATAGCTGGCTTTTAGAACTTTGAGCATTTCTTAGGACCTTGGTTTTTGGGGGGAAGGGGGAGGCGTGTTCCTTTACAGGTTACCACCAAGCACATGATCCTCTTGTCTTTGCCGTCCAAGAGCTGGGTTGTTACAAGCTTTAAGAGGAAGGCTGGAGATTCAGAGGCTCTTCGAATGCTACAAGAGGACATAAGCCTAGAGACAAGGCAGTAGTCTGGGGAGGAAAAAGATGGGAGTCTCAGTGAATGCACGGAAGTCTGGGGAGAAGACAGTAGGCTTAGGGTGAGGCTAGCAGGCTGCAGGGAGATCTGAGGTCATGGGGCGGGTGGAAAACATCAGGAGAAGACACGCATGAAGGCAAGAGGTTAGGAATGAGGACAACAGGTTCAGGGGGAAAGGTTAGAAGCTAGGAAGAAATAGGAATCTGGGGAGGAGGGTAGAAAGTTTCAGAAGAGGGTAGGAGGTTTGGGAGGGATGAAGGGTGGGGAGATCACATGGCTAAAGGAGACGGTTAGTGGCTAGAGAAAGGTAGAAGTCACCGGAGCAGCACAGGTAGGAAGGCAGGAGACAGCTGAGATAAGCTGGGAAGGAATGCAGGAGTCTAGGAGAGAAAAGGAGAATCAGGGAGTAGACAGGGAACTAAAGGCTGAGACAGTGATGAGCTAGAGGGTACAAGGCTGGGAGGAGGCATAGGGATAGTGAGAAGATAAGGTGGATGTGAAGAGTCTGGGAAAGAAGACCAGGGACCAGGGGCATTTGGAGGATGAATGAGAGCAGGAGGGTCAGGTGAAATGTAGCACAGTAGGTCTGGAGAGGCCACATGGGTAGAGGGTTTTAGAAGGGGGCAGCACCCTGGCATACCTGTGGCCTGCCCAAGCTGGGAAGCTGAAGCGGTAGGTGAGGCTTTCCCATGTTTCCTGGTAGTCCTTTCAGGGCATTGGGTGGCTATGGCATCTTAGAAGGTCAATTCATCACCAACACACAGACAGGGAGCCCCTCCCAACCACCTTCCAGGCCTGACGTCCCTCTTTTGTAGAACCATTTTGAGATGTAACCTGAACCCTGAATGGGCCAGTGAGCCCCCAGGAAGGTACTAGAAGAGTAAATAATTGTCCATTGGTCTCCCTGTGTCAGGTAGTCAGATAAAATGGACAGTTCTTTTCTGAACCAAAGCTCAGGTCTGTCCCCTTCTTTGCACGCAGGCCCAAGGTTAGTCTCTGCCGCTTTATGCAGCCCTTCTCCAGACTGCCTCCTCCACTCTTGAGGATGGGGCAGGGGACTGTCCTCTGCCTGCTCCTCCTGTTCTCCCTCTTTCTCCCCTAACCTGGTCTGGGGGCATTCCTGAGGCTCTCTGCCTCTGCAGACAGGAAAGAACAGGAAATATTGATTACAATCGTCTCTTTCCCCCACAGCCTGCTGTCTGCCCAGCAGAACCTGCGATGACACTCGTGTGACCCAGAAGCCCATCTTCCAGCCATGAGCAGCCTGGCAGCCGTGTGCCACAGGATCTGGGGAAGTGGGAAGGATTCCAGGAGTAAGCAGCTGCTGTCAGGATAGGGTGGAGAGGCAGAGTGCACAGGAGGCCAACTCTGAAGACTTCTCTTTATTTTTTTTTCAGGCCTTGGTCTTCTAGGTGATGGCTCCCTTCTCTGATCATTTCAAGATGGATCCCTATGTAGAGATGCCTGCCTCTGTTCCTGAGCAGCCCGGGGAGCAGCTGAGTGAAGAACCTGCCTAGAAGAGGAAGGGCCTTTCTGGTAGAGGCTTAGAGAGTGGTGGTGTGGCTCAGATCTTCTGGCCCCGCCACAGAAAAGATGCCAGTGTACCTCGGGCACTGATGTCTCCTAGCACCACTGTGAGGGAGGTGTATTCTCTCATCTCATGAACACAATGGGGATCAAGGACCGGGCTGGGATTTGCCCTTGTTATACACAGAAGAAGGGGGAACTCAGCCTGCCCTGGACCTGCAATCCCCAACCCCTTCTGCAGTCTTCTTCATGACATGGAAGGAAGCTGAGGTGGGGAGGGAGTAGAGAGTTGCCAGGGGACCTAGGGAGAAAGAGAGGCTGTGGGTTAGGGAAGCTGAGCATCTGCCTTTCCTTGGAGTGGATGAGAAGACAGGCAGATAGATGAGTTTATGAACAGAGAGGAAGGTTCAAGAGCTTCCTGAAATGCCTAGTCCTCTCCACCTCTCTGGTACTTGACCAGGGCCCCCGAGCAGTTGTGTGGTAGTGAACTACAATGATGGCATTGTGGTTCATGGGAAGTTGAAGAGCTACAGGCAGGTACACATGGTATGGCCCTGTTTCTTTGTTCCCAGGCTTGTAGCCCCATCCCAGGCATCACATGGGAAAAAAATCTCCTCCAGATATACTGAGCACAGTCTGTCCAGGAGGCCTTTCTTAGGCTAGACTCTCCAAATGCCCAAGGATGACCCAAGGAATACTTTTGCTACTTCTCCTACACTCCTCCAAGCTTCTCTGTCACTGGTATCTCAAGGTCCATGCATTGCTTTCCTGATACAGAAACCTTCAGCATGCCGTCAGCCTTGACCTACTGGACAAATGAGTATGGAGACAGAGGCCCTGCCTTCTTAGACCTCCTGCTCCAGGAAGCCCCTCCCTGATTATGTCCAGACATGGGCTACGGTGTGAGGTCAGAAACACTGACAATGGACTGGACTCTGGGCGAGGAGATGGGGGTAGAACTAGGATTCTGCTTTGTGTGTTTCATTCTGGCCCTGAATAGTTTGTGAGCCTCTGTTTTCCCTGCCCCCTTGTGTAGAAGGCCGCAGCCACATCCTCCATCATCAAGATGGCGCTGACATCCGGCTTCACCACCAGGTGAACACACACGTGTTGGTATCTTTCCACTTCTGTGTCCCCGCCTACTCCCGAGGCATCACCTGGGACTGGGAGCAGCGGACCAATCCAAGAGTGACTCGTTCGAAGCTAGGACTGTTTCATATATAAGGGATGGCTTCCTTCATATCTGGGTCTCCGTCATATGGCTTATGCTCTAGCTCCCAAGAGGATTAAAGCCTTTCTACAGAAGTATCCTATGTGTCCCGCGTGGTTCTTGCAGGCGAGGCCGAGCGCGGGACATCTGGTGCCGAAACCCAGGAAGAAGAAGAACTTTGCACCGCCGGAGACCAGGAAGGATTCAAAACTGCAGGCATGCATGCTTAGAGAGGTACGCTCTAAAGTCCAGAGAGCATATCAGAAACTGAGCAGCAGTGGAAGGTTGTGCGCGCGCACTCAGATAAGTTAAAAAGGACCCCCCAATGATTCTAAGAAAGTAAAAATGGGGGAGAAGGCTGATTTACAAGGTCAAAAGCTTTATGTTATGTTGTTCATGTTGTTTTTTATGTACTGGACAGGAGAAAGATATTTGAATTTAGGAACTGCTAAAAAAAGGTAGTTTAAATTTAAAACATGGACTTAAGAATATGATGTTTTGGAGGAGAGGTTCTGTTTTCGCCTCCACGAAGGATGGGAGCCTAAGTATGTGCTTGAGATCCACGTGGTTTGAATCACTGAGACCTCCTGAAATGTTGTAGTGTTTACCCCTAAAATGCAGCGGCCCAATAACAGCAGGAAGCAGCCAGAGAGACTAACGACGCCCAAATTCCCTAAAAGATTAAATGAGGTCCTTTCAATGGTTGCAGAGCAGCAAGCCTGCTTCTCTGAGTTCCGCTTTGCTCCGTACACCGGTTTGGGCTCGGAGTGGGTGCAGCTGGGGCTGGAGGGCAGCTGGAGCGGAGCTTTGCTCTATGGCTATGGTGGGGTTCACGTTGCGCCGGCTCGGTTGGTGCCTGGCCTGGAGGGTGTCACGGTGGTGCCAGGAATGAGAGCGATGCCACAGGCAGCCGGGTCAGAGGGCTTACAATGTACCTGGGACTATGAGGGTCTCTGAGGCTAAAATGGCTCTGATTCCATTTGGCTATGCTAAACGATGCTAACTTCAGGCAGGGCTGATCGTAATTATCATAATAAAAGCACAATTAAGGTTTAGACGCAGTAAACAGGCAGTACTGTATTACATCTACATAGTGCGACTTAAGTTTTTAAAAACTGCTTAGCATTTTAAAAACTCAAGTCCTCCTGAAAGATTGCTGTGTATACGCTTGGCTTGTCTGGTGTTTCAGGATCCGCAGGGAGGTGGATGCAAAGGGCCCTTGGATTTTGGGGTGATTGGGTCGTTGGCTGGATCTGTGAGAGTTTACAGCCGCTTTTGCTGTGGCACAGGTGTTGAGAGTTGGCTAATAGGGAAGCGGCCCTGTTCGCCGCCTCTCCCATCGGCCCCTTGAGCTGCAGCGGCTCTGGCGCGGACCTTGAGATGTTGCCAGCCTATGTCACCTCAGTTACCAGTCCGGGTGTTGGCTCCCGCCACACTCCCCCACCAACACAGCAGCGGAGGTCTGGGCTGGCCCCGCGGGGAAGGCGGGGGCGCCTGGGGGTGGAGCCGCCACTTCCTGGCCTGGGACATGCGGAGCCACGCAGCGAGCAGGCCCAGGGCCGCACACAGCCCTTGGATGGCGGGCGGGCTCTGGAGCCCGAGGCCACTGTACCAGCAAGAAATACGGGAGCCAATAAATCTTAAATCTAATATCAACAAACAGGGCCTGGGTTTTTCCTAGGCGCCACTGGGGCAACACGGCCTATATCATCAAAAACAGAGACCCTCAATCAGTTATCTACCACAATGGCTACAGCCCTGGATCAACAGGCTACCATAGATACATCTATTAGAGATAGAATAAAAAACAGGTGGATATCTTATGACAGCCTACCCAATTGGGCTATAAATGGAAAACTCCAGCCTTATGTATGACCAATGTACCATATGAAAACTTTATAAAAAAGGCTAACTTGTCCCGAGAATTGTCTTTGTATCTTGCAGGAGAATTTTGATGATTTGCTGTCCTCCTTGAGACGGTCCATTGTGACAATCAACTCCACGCGAATGGACATAAGCTTGGCCAAAGGATTCCAGTCCTGGGTTGTGTCCTTCATCCCCTACTTCAAAGAATGGGTGGGGATGAAAATGTTTTGAAATGGTCCTACGCTATGGAATAATGTTTCTCCTCTGGATGGTCTGCTGACTCAAATCCCAAAGTCTTAGGGACAAAATGGTTTTTGCTCAGTGCTGGCTACCCTGGAACAGGGAGCATCTACTGATATATGGTTATCTATGTTGAAGCAGTAAGGTTTATGCCAACCAGCTCCTGCACCCCTAGGACAATGGTCCATTACACAGGGTGGAATGCTTGGCTTAGCTAGCCCTAAAGGTTGTCGAGCTGAAGAGCATCGCACAGAAAATGGCCCTCTCTGAGAGATAAGTCGCTCTGCATAAGGATTTCCTGCCATATGTTCCCTTTCCCAAAAAATTGGCAGAGGGCAGGCTGGATAGGTTCCAGGTGTCATGAGCCTAGGGGCAGATTCCATGTAAGCCCATTTTAATGTTTTCATTTTGGGAAATGCGACCTCTATCTTTACCTTCCTAGGGAGTTGCCTTTCTGCAAAGAAGTAAAATTAGGGGGAGATGTAGAAGGCCGCAGCCACATCCTACATCATCAAGATGGCGCTGACATCCGGCTTCACCACCAGGTGAACGCACACGTGTTGGTATCTTTCCACTTCTGTGCCCCCGCCTACTCCCGAGGCATCACCTGGGACTGGGAGCAGCGGACCAATCCAAGAGTGACACGTCCGAAGCTAGGACTGTTTCATATATAAGGGATGGCTTCCTTCATATCTGTCTCTCCGCCATATGGCTTATGCTCTAGCTCCCAAGAGGATTAAAGCCTTTCTACAAAAGTATCCTATGTGTCCCACATGGCTCTTGCAGGCGAGGTCGAGCGTGGGACACCCTTGGCTACCTTTCTTCCTCTAGGATGGCCTGGCTGTGTGATGGGGTCGTGATGCACTTTATCTCCTTGCTGTCTGTGCTGCAGGCAGCGGAGCTTCAATCAGCTCAGAGACTGGACTTGGATGGCCGCATACTTCCATGTGTGATGAACTCTGCACTGCCAGTGCTGTCTGGTCAGAGATGTCGTTTCTGATGTTGCCACATGTTGTTGTCTCTCAAAGTTAAAAGAAAATCCTCCAGTCAGTACACCAAATACCGCCTGAATGCCTCCTCTTTTTCTCCGGTGCCATACCTTACCTAGGTTGGGGAAATGGGTGGGGTGTGGGACAGCACGCTCCAAGCCCAGTGAGGTCATTCAGAGAGCTGGTCAGGGAAACTGAAGCTTCAGAGCCTCCTCCTAGACCACCATTGACAGGACCACCACCCTCTGCTCCCCACATCCAGTGGGTAACAGTCGAGCAATGCCCAGAATGTTCCAGTTGTTGTCATTCAGTGTTCAGAGAAAGAAGCTAAGCAGAGGCTTCTCTTTCATTCCAGGGTCTGGACTGAATGTGTTTAATTCAAATTGAGCCTGAAGAGAAAGGGGAAATGCAAGAACGTTCTGCAGGCCACTCTGCAGCCCAGAGATCCATCTGCAGGAGCAGGTGGTAAAGTTCTTAACGCCATCTGACCGGGAGCTTGCTAGGCTCCCGTGACAAAATGAACCACCTGCTACAAAGCTGGAGCTGATTTCTGTATAAACTGACGTACGACTGTTCCATGGTATGGTTAAGGGGAAGGTTTTTATTGCAGAAATGAGAGAGAGAGGGAGAGAGAGAGAGAGAGAGAGAGAGAGAGAGAGAGAGAGAGAGCAACCAGAGGCATCTGGAAGAGTCCAAATCAGGAATGAAAGTAGGCAGAACATGGCCAGCAGATTGTATCTGGTCAGGGAAAGAGAGGGAAGAAAGTTGGGGAATAGGAAAGGGAGAAAACAGCAAGAGAAGCAGGAGCCTGTCCCACACACAGGTAGTGAATACACAGCAGGACTGGCAGCATTAAAAGAGGAATGAGTAACTAGGGCCAGAGAAGCCATTGAACTGGAAGGAATGCCGTGCAGGGGAGGTCATGAGAAGGGCTTGGATGCTAGCATGAATGTGGAATGTGGAGTAGGTACTTGTGACACCTGCAAGCACTTTGTGCTACCAGCATACACTTCTTAACATGCTGGGAGGAGCCACAGACAGCCACAGGTCCCTTCTGCCAGAGATAAGGGAAGGACACTTCTCATTGGAGGGAAACCGGCTTCACAAGTTCCCAAGGAATGCTTGATTTTATCTAACACCCAGAAATCCTCCTGTTTTCCAGGCTGAGCTCATTTCCAGACATTCGGATAGCCATTTGGAGCTTAGAGGACTGAAGCTTCCTTTGGACCTGAAAGGTGACTGCTTTTCTCTCATGACTTTACCTCTGTTCTCTCAGAACTCCATTCTGAGGGGTTACCAGAGAATCCAGGAGCCCTAGGGCTGAGGTGAGGTGGGGCTTAGCAAGAGAGCAGGAGGCTCAGCGCAGAGGAGGCTGGGGGAGGTCAGACAGTAAGACTGTGAGAGACTCCCTTGTGGGGGTTGGGAAAAGGGCACCCAGGAGGGTAGGAAAGGTAACAGGAGGCTCTAATGCATTGTGGGAGACTGGAGGAAGTCAGGAAGTTTTCCTGGGAAAGTAGGAGAAGCAGGACAGGAGACTCCTGGGTGCTGTAGAACAGGACAGGATGCTTGGGGGGTACTGTAGACCTTGGGGAACATAGAGGGCTCAGGAGAAAGACAAAAAGCTGAACAGATACCCAGGAGTCTCATTGGGACAGTAGGAGGTCAGGCAGGAATGACTAAAGGCTGGGGAGGCTAGCAGAAGAGTGGTGTAGAAGGTAAGAAGCTCAGGGGGTGTAGGATTCTGGGAAGGGTGACAACAGGCTGGGGGGATGGTAGGGTGGGAGATGATAGGAGGATGGGCCATGCAGAAGACTCTAAAAAGGGACAGGAGGCTAGAGGAAAGGTTACATTGTGAGAAGGGCAGGAGGGTTATAGAGTGGGCCTGAAAACTAGAGAGGCAGGTAGGAGGTTAAAGGGGAAGTCAGGGATGAAAGGGGTAGCTGGGGGAGGGCATAAGGTTTAGAAGGAGGACCAGAAGCACAGAGGAAGCTTGGAAGACTGAAGAAGAGAAACCAAGGGCTCAGGAATGCAGTATGTGAGCCAGGTGAGAAGGATCAGAAGAAGGTATGGATGTGTTAGACAGAGAAGCTGGCTCAGGGACTGTATGAGGCTGAGGGGAAGGCAGGCAGAGCTAGGAGACAAATACTAGGGTGGGCAGAGGGCAAGGATCGACAGCCATACTGTTAAGGGAAGGTGGTGTCTGGTGGGCAACACAGAAGACTGAGAAAGGTAAGCCGGACAAGAAACAGGAGGGGTCATGGGATTGGGGAGGGCAGAAAATTTTGGGGTGCACAACAGACTGGAGGGGAGAATGGGTATCTGGGATAGGGCAGAAGGGTAGGGAGCTTGGCAGGAAGCTGAGAAGGCACACAGGAGAGTGAGGAGAGCTTTAGGAGACTCGTGGGGACAGCCCATGATGAGAAAGGCAGGTTTCGTGGACGGTATGTGGCTGGGTTGAGGAAAGAAGAACAGGGCTGTGTGAAAGCAGAAAGAAGGCTGAGATTGAGGCATAGACTGAAAGGACAGCTGGGAGCTGGGAAGGGAGGGGAGACTTCGGGAGGTAGGGGCCAAGAGGCTGGAGAGAAGACTGATGAGAAAGACACATGGGTGAGGAGAGCAAAACGAGGAAGGATGTGAGAGGTGGAAGGCTAGGTAGGGAAGGTTAGGTAGGGAAGAAGGAGACTTGGGAGGAAGGAAAAGGCAAGGCCTCAGGCTGGTGAGGACTGCTAGTGGGTGGGGGAAGGGCAGATCGTGGGTGAGGAGGGCAGGAGGTTCAGGGGAGGTTATGATGTTACAGGGTGTAAGTCTATTGAGGAAGGAATTGTGGCCAGAGGGAAGGAGGGGACTGTGGAGGGTGGAAGGCCTAGGAAGTGTGCAGGAAGCTAAGGAATACTGTAGGAGTCGGGGGTGGGGTCTGAGAAACTGTGGGAGTATGGAGAGGAGAATAAAGGAGAGCAGAAGCTGGAGAAGGCAGCGTACATGAGAGAAAATTGGGATATGGATAGAGGCTCAGGGCACTGTAAGGGTCTGGGGGACCCAGAAGGTTGAGGAGGAGGCCCAGGAGCTCAGGATGAAATCAGGAATGAAATAGATGGTAAAGGAAAATGGAAGGTTGGGGAAAGATAGAAGGCTTGGGGAGGGCAGAAATCTGGGAGATGGGAGTGATGTGGGATTCCCTTCTGGATGCTATAAGTAGGTTTTATTCCCATTGTTTAATAAAGAAGCTGTTTTGGCCTATGGTAGGACAGAATAGAGCAAGGCGGGAGATCCAAGCAGAGATAGAGGAGGAAGGAAGGCGGAGTCAGGGAGACGCCATGTTGCCACCCAAGAAGCAAGAGGTAGCAAATCGCTAGACTTGCGGTAAAATATAAAGTAATGGAAATGGGTTAATTTAAGAAATAAAAACTAGCTAGAAATATGCCTGAGCCATTGGTCAAACAGTGTTGTGATTAATATAGTTGCTGTGTAATTATTCAGGTCTGTGTGGCCGGGAAACCAAACTGCCGTCTCCATTTACAGAGGAGCAGAAAACTGGAGGCAAGACAGGAGGTAAAGGAGGAGATAAGGATTGTTATAATCCAGAGAAGAACAAGAGGCTAGAAGAGAAGGGGAGGCTCCTGGTGAGAGCTGGAATTATAGAACAAAGACAGCAACATGGAGCCTCAGAGGGTGGGTAGGACACTGAAGATGGTTCACTTTAGGATTAGTAGTGGAGGAGAAAGCAAGATGCTCAAAAGATAGTCAGAAAATTTGGAACTAGGCACTAGATGTGTGTGTGCGTGTGTGTGTGTGTGTGTGTGTGTGTCTGTGTGTCTGTGTGTCTGTGTGTGTCTGTGTGCGTCTGTGTGTGCAGCGGGAGAACTAAGTGTACAGAGGAGAGAAAGCATCCCGGAGATGGGCCTGATGCTGAGAACAGTTAGAAGGTTGACAGGACAGGATGGCAGAGTGAAAGGCACCAGAGTTGGGGATTAACACAGAGAGGAAGCAAGGCTGATCAGGAAGACACACACACACACACACACACACACACACACACACACTCACACACACACACACACACACACACACACACACTGGCCCAGGGTAGGAGTCTGCAGATGAGGACAAAGCCCAAGGCATATGGTATGGTTGTAGACTAAAGAAAGGCCTAGGTATGAGGAGTGCCAGATGATCATGGAGAAGGAATAAGAATCAGAGATGTCAGGAGTAAGGGGGGTGGGTAGATGAGAGCAGAAGGATGGATCTGAGGAGAGAAGACCTGGAGAAAGACAGGAAGGTCTGATGAGGGAAGAAAACAGAGTGAGAGCAGGTTCTGAGGGAGGGAGGAAGGCAGGGGGAGAAGATTGGAAGGAGGGAGAGCAAGCCCCTTAGGGGAATGCATGTGACTGAGAGAAGGAAGGATGAGGATGATGAGGCAGCTGAACAGGAACCTGTGAGGGTATTTAAAAAAAATTTGTTACAGAGCAGGAGGTAGATACTGGCCAAGGGATTGGAAGGAAATAGTAGTTTATAGAGAAGGACATGTAGAAGGGCGTGAGGTTAAAGGGGAAGGTGGGAGTTGGGAGAGGATGAAGAGGAAGACAGAAGAATGCAAAGGAAAAAAGTTTAGGAAGAACCTAAGAGTCTGGGCAGAAGGGCAGAACCATGGTGACAAAGCAAAAAGGAGCCTAGGGTAAGGCTACAGGAGGTTTAATATTCATACAGGGGACTGAAGAGGAGGGAGAGATGGTGAGGATGGTGGTAGAATACAGGAGAATAGAATGTAGATGAAGAGTAGGAGAGAAGAAGGTGCCCTAAAAGGGCATAATGGTTATCAGGACAAAAGAAGTTTGGGGAAGAGAGCAGGAAGCTCAGGGACAGGGTAGAGGTGAAGGGAAGAGGTAGACACTGCAGGGTGGTGAGGATACAGGTAGCTTAGTGGGCAGTTAGAAGGATGGGGTGGAAAGAAGACGGAACTGAGGACAAGATGGAGGTGACAGGAGACTAGGGAGGAAGGACAAATAGAAGTGTCAGGAGACACACAAAGAGGATACTGGTGAGGAAAATGGTCAGAGTATCATAAGAGTGGAGAAGACCTGGGAGGAGGTGAACTGTTTGCTTTATATTCCTAGTGAGTGGAACCAGAGGCTCTGGAAATTGAGAATCCTGGGAAAAGAGGCTCATGGAAAGTCTAAAGGCTGGGGACATACAGAAAATCGGGACAGGAAGATAGGCAATATGCTGACTTCTGTAAGGCTCATGTGGAGGGAATCAGGTTCCAGGAATTCCCCAGAGACACAGGGCAGTGAGCAGACTAGAGATGACATCATGAGGGATGTCAGCTGAGAATGGGGGTCCATGCTCCTGAGGAGAGAATGAGCTTCTGGGATAACATAAGGATAAGGAGGATAAGGGTCTTAAAAGAGATTGGAAGGAAGCCAGGTGGTGGTGGCACAGGCCTTCAATCCTAGCACTCGGGAGAAAGAAGCAGGTAGATTTCTTTGAGTTCAAGGTCAGCCTGGTCTACAAGAGCTAATTTCAGGACAGGCTCCAAAGCTACAGAGAAACACTGTTTTGGAAAATCAAAAGGGGGGATATTGAAAGAGCTAGAGAGATAGTTCAGCAGGTAAGTGCCTTCGGTTCAATTATCTGCAACCCATGATTGTTCACAACCATCTATAATTGGATCTAATGCCCTTTTTGGCATGTAGACACACATGTAGGCAGATCACTTATACCTTCAAAATACATAAAAGGGAAGGAATGCATGGAGAAAGAGAGGACTGGGGAAGCAATTAAGAGTATGATGGGGAGGTGGCAGGAGACACATTGAGATGGTTAGAAACTAAGAGGGTATGCAAGACGTACAGGTGTGAGGAGATGCCACAGTTAGCAGACAGAGGTGGGATGTGATTGTCAAAATTGGAATGATTGGAAATGCTAGGTCTGAGGATGGGATAGAAGCCTTCTGCAAGTGAAAGGGGATGGGGAGAAATGTGTTCTTGGGAAGAGTACAGTGCTGGGAACAAGAAGCAGACCAGGGTACCTTGGAATCTGAGTACCAGACCAAAAGGATCCAATTGAAACTTAACAGATAGAGAAGTCAGAAGGCCAAGGACAGGGCAGACAACTACAGAAAGGCTAACATCTGGGTTGAGATGTCAGAAACATAGGGAAAAGAAGGCAAATGCTTGAGGACGAAGGCAGGATTGTCAAGAATTTTAGATCAGAGACTGAGGTAAAGGTGAAATCTAGTTATTAGGGCTGTGTAGGGAGACTGGAAAGTAGGAAGAAGTTTGAGGAGTGTGGTGAGACTGAGCTGGACAGGAGACTCTGGATGCTCCCAGAAGAATGGAGGAACTCAGGAGTTTGTAAAGATGGGTAGTAGGATAGGACAATGACAGGATATCCAGGGTGATCTTATACTCCAAGAGTAGAGGCAAGTGTCTGAGTTTTGGGGACAGTGTGTGTGGAAGCACAGGATCTAGATAGGAGTACAGTGGCATGGGAGAAATTCAGAGACTACTCTGGGACACAGTGCTTCTGAGCAGGGCAGGATACACACCAAGAGCAAACAGACTGGAGTAAGGCGTGAGGTTGATGGAGACATGAGAAGGCTAGGAATACTTAGAGGGGCAGGAAGGACAGGGACCAGGAGGAGAATAGGAGTCTTTGAGGAAGATTAGGAGCCCAAGGGAGGAACAGAATGCTAAAGAGGTGTTCTTATGTTTGGCAGGATATCAGAACAGGAATGCAGCAGAGAAGAGGATCAAAAGGATTGGAGCGAATAACTGGTGAGTTCAAGTACTATACAAAAAAATATGAGTCTGAGAGGAAGGTAAGGTGTATGCTGCAGAGAGCATCATGTACCAGAAAGGGTTGGCAATAGTCTGGGTTCTGAAAGAAGGATGAAGTTGAGGGGGGGGGGGAATAAAAAGGATTAAGAGAAAGCTGCATATATTCAGAAAGAGTGAAAACTTGGGGTAGACAGAATGGGAGTCTGGGTCAGGTCCAGCTTGTTCTCTGTCAAAGGGAAAGTTGATGCAGCACAGTTGCTGGGAGGCACAGAAAACTAGGCAGGAGGACAGTAAGATGTGTAGATTATCAGAGGTCATGTGTGAGTAAAGGAGTGTGAGGAAGTATGTAGGTATGAGAATAAGGAGTGTGATAGGAGGCCTGGATTTTTCTGGAGGCTGAAGGGATCAGGATGAACAGTGAAAAAGAAGACAAGTGTAAGATAAGGCAGACGACTCATAGAAAGATGGGGGCCAGCTGCACAAGAGTGGGTTTGCAAATATGCCCACAATTTCAGATAGACCAGGAGGGAATGAGGCTGAGCAATCTGTCTCAGCACTCAGAACAGGTGCCTGCTTTTTCACAGGTCAAAGATTTGATACCAAACTCCCACATAGGATGCACAATGTCTTCAGCTCTGTAATAAGGGCCTCTGAGGCACTCTTTTGTCTTATCCTGGAGCCAGGGATGCAGTGACTTCTTACAACATTTACACAGGTATTGACAGAAAATATGTAATGATTCTTGATAGAGGGGTTTAATAATAGGGACGATTTTAGCCTTCACCCATGATAGGTGGAGAACTCAGTACTGGATGGAGTTTCTGGTAAGGTGGATTCTAAATAGGGTTTAGGGGAGGATCTGGGAAAGGTAGGAGTTGGAGTAGAGGGAAAGGAGTAAGGCAGCAAGTTACAGAGTAAAATGCTTAGACTAGGGATGAAAGAAGGCATCTACAGAGCAGGCTTTCTAGGCCAAAGCATGAAGGAGGAGGTAAGATTGCAATAGGAAGATGTTGGATGAAAGAGAAAGGAAGACGGAAGACACACAAGGAAGGAAAGGGTGAGAAGAGTGAATAGAAAGGATGAAAGAAAAATGTAGGAGAGAACAGGAGGGAAAGAAGAAAGTAAGGAAGAAGAGGCAGGAGTTAATAGGAGAGAGGAAAGAAGAAGAAAAAAGAGAGAAGAATGAGGAGGGAAGAGAGAGGAGAGTGGAGGAAAGAAGAAAGATGAGGAAGAAGAGCAGAAGAGAGGGAGTATGAGGAAAGACAAAGGAGGAGTAAGGATGGACAGAAGAAGAGGAAAGAGAGAGGAGGGAAGACGAGGAAGGTGGGATGATGGAAATCAAGCAAGAAGGGAAAAAGAAGAATGAAGAGGAGGAAAGGTGATTGTGGAAGAAGAGAGAGAATTGGATGGAGGAATGAACAGGAGGAAGGAGGGAAGAATGAGGAAGTAAATGGAGGAAAACAAAAGTAGAAAGAAAAATGAAATGGGAAGAGGGAGAAGGAAAAGGAGGTCATTGGGACTGGAGATAGAGGAGGGTAAAAGGAAGAGGAGGAATAAGGCAGATAAAATAAGAAGGAAGAGTAGAAAGCAAGAGAGTGAAAAGAAAGAAAAGAGAGGAAGAGGATGGAGGAGAGAAGAAAAGAGATTAGGGAAGATGAAGTAAAAGAGATGGTGGTGCAGGGATGATGGAGAAAAAAGAGGAGAGAAATGCAATAGGAAAATATGGGATGAGAAAAAGAAGGAGGAATGAAGTGAACAGAGGATAGAAGAGGAAGATGAAGAGAAGAGAGAAGAAAAAGGAAAAGGAGGGAGTAGGGATGGAAAGGGACAGGTGTTTAGGGGATAGGAAGGAAGAAGTTGGAAGAAGATGGAATAAGAGAGGGGAAATGAATGGAAAGCAAAGGAAGGAATAAAGGGGAGGGAGAGAGAAACAATAGAAAAGATGAAAGAGAACAGAAGAGGAAAGAGAAGAAAAGCGGGAAAGGGAAGGAGAAAAAAAAAGAAGAAAGAGGAGGTAGGAGGATAGAGAAGGAAGGAGTGAAGAAGAGGTAGCAAGGAAAGAAATATAAAAAGGAGGAGGAGTAGTGAGGAGCAGGAAAGAAAGGGAGAAGATAGATAGGTAGAAAGAGGAGAAAAGAGGAGGAAGGAAGAGAGAAGCAGGACAATAAGGATCAATGAACGAGAAAGGAGAAAGGAAGAGAATTGATTAGGAAAGAGGAGGGAAGAGAAGAAAGAAGAGAGGAGTAGAAGGGTGAAATAGGGTACATGTGGGTGAAAGAAAGAGGAGGAAAATTGTATGAGGGAGAAGGAGTCAAAATGAGTGAAGAAGGAAGAGGAGGGAAGAGGTGTGGGTGGGAAGATGAGAAAAAAGTAGAGGAGGGAGAGTGGATGATGGAAGAGAAGGTTGTGGAAAGAGTTTAGAAGTGGGAAGAAAAAGGGAGGGAAGAGGCAAGAAGAGAGAAGAAAAGTGAGAGGAGGAAGGATAGAGGAGGGAAGAAGAGTAGTAAAGGGGGATGATGGAAGAGAAGGAAGAATTACAGGGAGAGATGGGGAGGAGTGAAAAGGAGAGTGGAAGGATAGGAGAAAAAAGCAGAGAACATTAAATGGGAGAGAAGAGGGAAGAGAAGGGAAGAAGCAAAGAGGAGGCAAAACTAGGAGAGAAGTGGAAGGTTCAGGGAAGGGGAGGAAAGAGTATGAGGTCAATAAAAGAGTAGAGAATTGACAAAAGAAGATGCGGGAAGAGGGAATAGAAAAGATGAAAAAGGAGAAGAAAAGAGGAGTGAAAAGGGAAAATGGAGAAGAAAAAGGATGGAAGAAAGTGGAACCAGACTGACAAGGACAGAAATGGGAAGAGAACATAAAAGGGACAAGGACATAAAGAAATGGAAACAGAGAAAGGGATTTGTGAAGAGAAAGGATGAAAGAATAGGGAAGAGGAAGGATGGGGTAAGAAGAGGAAGAACTAGGGAAGAAAGAGAAGGAAAAAGAGAAGATGGAAGAGAAATGTAAAGATATCAGCAGGATGGGGAAAAAGAGTGAATAGGAGGAAGGAGGAATGAGCTATAGGAATAGAAGAGGCAAGAGTGAGGAAGATTGATGAGTGGGGGAAAGAAGCGGGAAGAGTAGAAGAAGAAAAAAGAATGAAATAGGTGGGAGGAGAGGGTTGGAGAGAGGAGGAAAGAGAGGTGGCAGGAAGGAGTAGTGAAGAGGAAGGGGAAGGAATAGAAGGGAATAGAAAGGAGGGAAGAAGAGAAAATAGGAAAGAGAGGGGAAGAAGAAAAAGAAGGAATGGGGAAATGGAGGAAAAAAGAAGAGGTAGGAAAGAGAAGAAAACAGGAAGAAGGGGAGATAGAGGAAGAAAGAAAGATAGGGAAATGGGAATACAGGAAAGATGAAAGGAAGGGAAGAAAAGAGAACAGTATGGAGGAGTGATGAGGTTGGAGGGGGGACAGAAGAGGAAATATAAGAAAATTGGACAAAGGAAGGAGGAATAACTGAAGTAGATGTAGGATGGAGGAAATGAAAGAGGAGAGAGGAATATGGTAGAGAATAAAGAGAATATGTGAAAGGAGAAAGGAGGGACTTGGAGAAAGATTGAAAGAGGGAAGAGGGTAAGCAGAGAAGAAGATCCAGTAGGGAAACTTGGAGTAAGTGATTTGAGGAAAAAGAAAAGCTGAAGGAGGAGCAGGAGGAAAAAGGAAAGAGGTGGGAGATGGGAAGAAGAAGGAAAGGGAAGAAGAAATAAGTAGGGAAACAGAGAGAAGAGAGGGTAGAAATAGAATCCGTGAGGGAGCAACAGGGAAGAGGGAAAATATGCCAGAGATAAGAGGAGGGAAGAGAGGGATAGAAGGAGAGGATGGCACAGTACAGTAATGAGTTAAAGAGGAGGAAGTAAGGGTGAGAAGGGCTATGAAGGTGACAGGAAGAGAGGAAAGGAGGAAAGAGGAGGGAGGGGAAGATGTGGGAAGAGGAGAGAAAAAATATGAAGAGATTATGGAAACGGGGAAGGATGGGGACGATGAAGGAGGAGAAAGCAAAAAGAAAAAGGAATAACGAAAGAGAAGTTAAGACCAGGAAGGAGTAAAAAGAGGGCAGTGAGGGGAACAGAAAGAGCATGGAAGAAGAAAGAAGAAGAAGAAAGAATAGGAGGAAGTAGAAAGAGAATGGAAAAGGAAATACAGAAAAGAAGAGGAGGGAATGAGAGGGAGGAAGAAGAAGGAGGAGAGGGGAGAAAAGATAAGGGATGAGGAAAGATGAGACTTGAAAGAGAAGCAATGGGGGAAGAGGGTGGTGGACAGAAGAGATAAAAGGACACAAAAGGGAGAGAAGTGGTGTACAAATAAAAGAGGAAAAGTGAGACAGGAGGAAGAGATAAGATTAGAGAAGGAAGAGGGTGAAGTAGGATGCAGAGAAGAAGAGGGAGGAGAGAGCAGAGGGGAGTGAACAAGAGGGAAAATCATAGAGGAGAGTGGAGGAAAGTTGAGACAATGTGGAAAGATGAGAGAAGAATAAATATATGTAAGTTGTGGGTGAGTGAAAAGGAAGAAAGAGTGAAGATGGCGGAAGAGGGCTGGATATAGGGCAGGAAACCCTGAGTCCTCTTAGGACTGAAGAGGGAGGAGGAGAGGGAGTGGGGGGAATGGGAGGGTATTGGAAGGAGGGGAGGAAGTGGAAATTTTTATAAATAAATAAATAAGTAAATTTTAAAAAAAGAAAGAGGGAAGAGAATGAGTAAGGAAGAGTTAGAGGAGAGGAGAGATGAGAGGTGGTGGAAGAGTGGAAGTGGACAGAAGAACAAGGGGAAGGAGGAGGGAAGAAGAGGGGATAGAAGAAAAGGAAAGAATGAAGAGGAGGGAAGAGGATAGAATAGAGATAAGGAAACGAGAAGAAAGTGGCTAGAAGAGCAAGGAGGAGAGAAAAGGAGATAGGAGGGAAAAGCAGGGAAGATGAAAGAAGATGGAGGAGGATGTATTAGGGATGCAGAGGGAATATGAAAGGAAAGAGGAATTATCAGGAAAGAAAATTGAAGGAGTAAGAGAAGAGAAACATGTAGAGAAGGGAGGAGGGAATAGAAAAGAAAGAAGAGAGGTAGGATGAAAGAGTCAAGTGGAGGGAGGAGGTAACAATATTGAGGAAGAAAATAAGGAAAGAGATAGAAGGAGAAAATCTGAGTGAGGAGGGAACAGTGAAGAACAGAAAAAAGGAATGAAGAGGGAAACAAAAGAATTAAAGGGAGACTAATAGGAAAAAGGGAAGAGGAAGGAATCAGATGATAGAGGATAAAAGAGAGGAAGGAACAGGGAAGAGGAGAAATTGTGAATAAGAAAAATGGAAGCGAAGGAATAAAGAAAAGAGGTAGGAGGGAAGAGGAAAAGGATGAAATAGCAGGTAGAATGGAAGATGGGAGATGAAGTGAATAGTAAGAGGTTGGAGGGATGAGAGGAGAAGAAGGAAAAGAGGAGTGAGGTAGAATTAGGAGGAACAATGGAAGAGAAGGGAATAGGGAAGACAAGGAATTTGGGAAAGAAGAGAATAAAAAAGAGAGGAAGATGAAGAAAAAGAGAGGACAGGGGTGGGAAAGGGAGAGGATACAAGAGGAAGGAGGAGGAAAGAAGGATAATAAGGACAGAGCAAGAAAGAGGGAAGATAAGGGAAAAGTAATAGAGAGGGAAAAGGGAAGTGGAGGAAGAAGGAAAGAGGAGGGAAAAAGGAAGATTGGGAAGAGGGAGAAAGCACAGAAAGGAGGAGGGGATAGGTGGGAACAAGATAGGAGAGTCCAGAAAAGTAGAAAAGAGGAGAGAGGAGGGGAGAGGGAAGAAAAGGGAAGAGGGAATGGGAGGGAGGAGGGAAGATGACAGATGAGGGAAGATGAGGGAATGCAGAAGAGAAGGGAAGGGGAGGTAAGTGGGAAAGGGGAATATAAGGGAGGAGGAAGCAGTACAAGGGAGGAGAGCACAGTGAAGAGTGAGGTTAAAGGAGTGAAAGGAAAGAGAGAAGGAGGAAAGAGAAGGGAATAGGAATGTGAGGGAGAGAAGAGAAGCAGGAAGAAGAAAAGGAGGGAGGTAAAAGGAGGAATGCAGAAAATAGGGAAGGAAGAAGACAGAGTAAGGAAGAGTGAGGAGAGAAAAGGAGGGAAGAGGAAGTCGAGAAAAGAAAGATGAGAAGAAAGGGAATGAAGGATGGCGGGAAGATAAAGGAAAATGGTTGAAGAGTTTAGGGGAGGGAGGAGGAAAAATGAGAGAAGAGGTGTGAGAAGAGTTAGAGGTGAGAACAAGTGGAGTGAAGAGAAAGGAGGGAAAGGGGGGAAAGAAGGAACAGACAATAGGGGGTAAGAAAAGGAAGAAGTGAAGAATTAGGAGAAAGGTGGCAAGAGAAGGTAGGAAAGAAGTGGAAAAAATTGTTGCATAAGGAGCGGCGACACAGCGAGTTTAGTTGCCATCAAACAAATCGTAGCACTTTACTCCAAATTCTCCATTCAAAAGCTCTGTCTCCCGCAGGAGCCAGACAGAGATTGCAATGGCAGCACAGCCCAGAAACTGGTATTTCAAAACCGCCACTTTCTAGTAGACCTGATCCCACTGCCTACTCAGGCAGGAAGAGCCGAGCCATGGACATAGTCTCAGCTACTTTGTCCCCCACCCTGAGTAAGCAGACAAACGTCCAGGCCCAGAAATGCTCCAAAGCCAGAGATTGCACCGGTGACAGCCGGGCCCAGTAGCCTTGTTTTAAAACAGCGCGGCTTTTTTTTTTCTGCTGCTATTGCTGAAACAGGAAATATCTCTATGGCGTGTCCTAGCAAACACGCCTAACAGTAAAAAGCTGTGTTAAACTCTATATTTGGGTCTAGAATTCCTTTTAAAGTGCTCGTAGGTTTTATGTGGAGTTAGTTACCATGTTGGGTGCCATTCTGCTGCATAAGGAGCGGCGGGCTGCGTTTGGCCAGGATCCCAGCTCCCCGGCTAGTTTACACCTGAAATAATTACACGGAAACTGTATTCTTTTAAACAGTGCCTGGTCCATTGTCTCCAGCCCCTTATTGGCTAACTCTTACATATTAATTAACCCATTTTTAATAATCTGTATGTCACCACAAGGTCGTGACTTACCGGGAAGATTCAGCATGTCTGACCTGGCAGCTTCATGGCGGGAGGCTCTCTACCTATGCCTTACTCTGCTTTATTTCTCCCAGCATTCTATTCTGTCTACTCCACATACCTATGTTCAGACCTATCAGGCCAAGCAGTTTTCTTTATTAATTAACCAATGAAAGCAACAGATAGAAGACCCACCTACATTAGGAAATGGGGAAGAAGAGGGAGGCTGAGTGAAGTGGGAAGTGTCAGGGTGCTGAAAATGAAGGGAGGAATTAGGTGGATATAGGAAAAGGATGCTACAGGTGTAGAATAGAGGAGAGGGAAGGGAAGAAAAGGGAGGAGTGTAGAGAAAGTTGGAAGTAAAAAGATAAAAAAGAGAAGAGGAGAGAACAGGGAAAACAGAAATATAGCAAATGTGGAAGGAGGAGAAAAGAGGGAAGAGGAGAGATCAGGAAGGAGGTGGGAATAGAGGGAGAACAGGGTTGGTTTCAGGGAAAAGTAGGGTGAATGAATGTTTTAGAAAAGAGAAGAAAAATGGGGTGGAGAAAGGAGAGAAGTAGAGGAAGGAGGAGAGAGGAAAAGAATGAAATGTAGGAGGGAGGGAAGAGGAGGAAAGGCAAATTTAAGGAAAGAGGTAAAGGAAAGGGGCAGGGAAATGCAGGGAGATAGGAAGGGGAAAGAGGAGAAAGAAAGAGAAAGATCAAGGGAACAAAATTGAGAAGGGAAGAGAATTAAGAAGGGAAGAAGTTGGAAAGAAGTTTAGGGAAGATGAGAATGAAAAAGGAGTAATGGGAGGGGAAATATAATAGGCATGAGGTGGGAAAGGGAAATTGCAAGGGAAGAGGAGGGAAGATGGAAAGAAAAGGGCAGAGGAGGGAAGATGGAAGAGAGAAAAGGAGAAGGGAAAGAAAAAGGAGGAGAATAAAGAATGCAGAAAAGAGGAGGGAAGAAGATACAAGAGGATGGAAAATGATTGAACATAGAAGAGAGAAGAGGGAAGAAGGAAATAGAGAGAAGATTGAAGTGGGCAAAAGGAAGTAAGAGGAGAAAAGAAAAAAGAGAGGGTAAGAGAGAAGATAGGGAAGAGAAATGAGAAAGGAGAATCGATGGAGGAGGATCATCTGTCTATGTGTTACTTTCATTGGTTACTAAAGAAACTGCCTTGGCCCTTTGATAGGACAGAAAATTAGGTAGGCGGAGGAAACAGAACAGAATGCTGGGAGGGAAAAGGCAGTGAGGCAGTCGCCATGACTCTCCTCTCCAAGAGAGATGCAGGTTAGAATCTTCCCGGTAAGCCACCACCTCGTGATGCTACACAGATTACTAAATATGGGTTGAAGCAAGATGTGAGAATTAACCAATAAGAGGCTGAAACTAATGGGCCAGGCAGTGTTTAAAAGAACACAGTTTCCGTGTAATTATTTCAGGGGTAAGCTAGCCGGGATCCAGGCGGGAACACAGCCTATTCACTCCCTTCTACAGAGGATAGAAGAGTAGGGAAGTGGAAAAGTGAGGGAGAGAGGAAGAAGAGAAAAAGGAAATGAAAAGGGAGAAAAGAGGTATGAAAAGTAGGGACGATTTAAGTGGAAGAAAGACAAAAATGGGCAAGAGAGAAGATAAGAAAAAAGGGAATCAGGATGGTGAGAAGGATGGGGGAAGAGGAATAAAAAGGTGTAAAGATGGAAGAGGAGGGGAAAGAGAGCAGTACACAGAGGAAGAAGAAGAGGGAGTAGAGGATGAAAAAGGAAGTGAACAGTGCAAAAGAAAAGGAGGAGGAAAGAGAATGCAAGAGGGAATGTATGAGAGAAAAAAAGAGAAAAGAAGTGGAAAAGGAAGAAAGAGCTGAAGAAGAGAAGTGGAAGATGAAGGCAGAAATTAAGAAGAGGGATGAAGAAATAGGGAAGAGAATGGAAGAAGAAAGAGGAGGGATACAGGAAGAAGAGGAAAGGGAGTGAGCAGGAAAGAGCAATGAAGATAAAAAGGAAAGGAGAAGAAGAGTATAGGGATGAGGCAATATGAGTGAATGGGAGGGAGCAGAGAAGAGGAGATACAATGAAAAGTATGGAAGAAGATGGAAGCAGATTGAGGAGGAAAGAAGTAAGTGCACTGATGAAGGAATAGAAAGATGGATAAGACAGAAAAAGATAAGAGAAAGCAAGGAGCAGGATAGTAGACAGAGGATCAGGGAGACGAGGGAGGGAAAGAGAGAAGTAAAGAGAGAAAGGGGGTAGGAGGAGAAAAGAGGAAGGGATAGGAGAAAATAGGAAAGAAAGAGATCCAAGAGGGACAAGGATGGAAGAGGAGGAAAGAAAAAGGAAGGAATAGGGAAGAGGAACAGTGATAAAGGAGGTAATAGAAGGTAAGAAACAAGAGGATAAAATGGAAGGATGTTGGAAGTGGAAGGAAGATAAAAATAAGGTAAAAGCACAGACAAGGGAAGAAGACAGAAGAAGGAAGAAGAGGGAGGGGTAAAAAGGAGAGAAGAGGTAAGGAAAGTAAGGGGAAGGAAGGAAGAGGAAGCAACTGAAGGAGGACTGGTAAGGGAAACATTGGGAGCAGGAAAGGACAAAGAAGAAGAAATAGGAAAGGAAAGGAGAGAAGAGGAGTGTAGAAAAGAATAAGGAGGAGAGGAGTGCAGGGCAGTGAAAAGAGAGTGGAAGGAGGAAAGAGGTTAGCAGAGGATTAAAGAGAGAAGAAAAGGTGAGAGGAAAAAGGAAACAAGAGGTTAGAGGAGGGATGAGAAAAGAGCAGAGACTGAGGAAGAAGAGAAAAGAGTGAAGGGTAGGAAGAGAAAAAGGATGAGTAAGGACAGAAGAGGAAGAGAAGGGAAGAAGGAAATGGTAAAAGAAAAGGGAATGGAGAAGAGAAGAGGCGTGATTAGTGAATCAGAGAGAGGTGAGAGTAGAAGAGGAGAGGAGGGAGAATGGAAGAGGGAAGAGAAAGGGATGGGAAGAGGAGGGAACATGGAAGAGATGGGAAAAGAAATTAAGTGAATAGTAGGGAACAGAGATTAATCAGTAAGAGGGGTGAACAGCAGAGTATTGAGAAGAGAAGGAATGAGGGAAGGGGTGGGAGAAGAGGAAAAGGTAAGGGACTAGGAGAAAAAATGGAAGATGAGAAGAAAGGAAGGAAGAGGGAAGAACATATAAGTGAGAAATGAGGGAAAAAGGTAAAATGGAAGAGAAAATGAAAAGGAAGAGGAGTGAGGAAATAAGAGAGAAGGGGAATAAAGGGCAGCTATGAGGAAAGAGCATAGAAGGATAAGATAAAAGAGTAGAGAGAGGAAAGAAGAGAGAAGAGTGAAGAGAAAAGGGGCAGGAGGAGTGATAAGGACAGAGGAGGGAAGAGAAGGGAAATAACATGAGGGATGATTGAAGAAGAGGCATGTGGGAAGAGCAGGGAATAAGAATGTGGGAAGGCAAAGGGAGAAAGAAAGGAGGAGGATGAAGATGGGAAAAGAACAAGGAAGTAGTAGGAGAAATGAACAGGGATGAGGTAGAAAAAAGACAGAAGCAGGAAGAAGGAAGATAGGAAAACGGAACAGGGAAGTAGAGGGAGGAGGCAACAGGAGTGAGGTAGTAAAAGGAGGACTGAGAGAAAAGAAATGCAAATGGGAAGGGTAGAAGGAAGTGGAAGAAAGTGTGGAAGGGAAGTATGAAAAAAGAGGAGGGGGAAAGAAATGGGAGGGAAGATGGAAGGGGATGAGAAAAGAGGAAGCAAGAGGGAACTGATGTAAGAACTATGAGAAGGGGAGAGCAGAGAAGAGGGAAGAGGAGGTAAAAGGAGGAGGGAGAGTGTGATAGAGAGAAAAGGGCAGAAATTGGAGTAGAGAAAGTAGGAAAGAGTAAGGAGTAGGGCAGTGAAGAGAGGTTGAAAAGAAGGAAAGAGAGAATAGGAGTGAGGAGGGAGGATGAAAGTGGAGGAAGAAGGAAAGAGGATGGAAAAAGGAAGAGAGGGAAGAGGAAAAAAGCACAGAAAGTAGGAGGGAATAGGTGGGAACAAGATAGGAGAGAGAGTCCAGAAGAGTAGAAAAGAGGAGAGAGGAGGAGGAGAGAGAAGAAAATGTAAGAGAGAATGGGAGGATAGAAGGTGACAGATGAGGGAAGAGGAGGGAATACAGGAGAGAAGGGAAGGGGAGTTAAGAGGGAAAAGGGAATATAAGGGAAGAGGAGGCAGTACAAGTGAGGAGAGTGCAGTGAAGAGTGAGGATGAAGTAATGAAAGGAAAAAGAGATGGAGGAAAGAGAAGGAAATAGGAATGTGAGGGAGAGAAGAGAAGTAGGAAGAAGTGCTAAGTGGAAAGAAGGGGATTAGAAAAGAGAAGAGGGAAGAGGAGGGCGAAGTGAAAATGATGGAGTAGAGAAAGGAAAGAAAGAAGAGTGCAGATGGAGGAAAGAAGAAGAGAGAGGATGGAATAGGAGAGAGGCTGAAAGAGAAGGAATGGGGAAGAGGATGGAGAACAGAAGAAAAGGGTGTGGGAATGATGAAAGAAGGTCTAAAAGAGAATAAAGGGAAAGCACAAGATGAGAGAGAAAGGGATGAAGAGAGAGGAGAGAAGAGGAGGATGGATTGAGGAGAAGGGTGCAGGAAGAGGCGTGATGAAGAGAGAAGTGGGAGGTGAGATGTGGAGAGAAGAAGAGAGAAGGAAGGGGATAGAGGAAAGAAGAGCTAAGGAGGAGAAAATAAGAGAATTCAGGGAGTGAAAAGGGATTTAAAAGGCAGAAAAGAGAAGAGGAAGATAGAAGAAAAAGAGAAGAGGAAAGAAGTAGAAAGTGGAGGGAAGTAGAAATAAGAGAGGAGAGGAGGGAAGTGGGAAATTTAGTAATAAGGAAAGAACCAAGATGAAGAAATAAGAGGGAGGAAGAGGGAGTAGGAAACAATATGGACTATGGAAGAGGATGGGAGTGGGGAGAGGAAGGAAAAGCAGGGATGAGGGAAGAGTGCAGATTAGAGAGGAAGGAAAAGGAGAGTACATGGTGGAGGGGGAAGGAAAAGGATGGAACAGTTAAGAAAAAAGAGGAGGGAGCAATGATGTGAATGAAGTAGTGAAGACATGATAATAGGACAGAAATGGGAAAAGGGTGAAGAGAGAAGAGTAGGAAAGTGGGGAGCAGAGAGAAGGACAGAGAAGGGAAGATAAGACAAAGGATCAGGTAAGAGCAGTGGGGAGGAAGAGGAGGGGAGAAGTAGGGAAGAGGAGGAAGATGGCAATTGGAGGGAGGAAGGCAGTGTACAGAGGAAGCAAGAATGGGGAGTGTGAACAGGATTGTGGAAGGAAGAAGAGAACATAATGAAAGAGCAGGTAGGAGGAAGGAAGGAAGGGGAACAAGGAGGCAATAGGAGGGAAAAGATTACAGAAGGAAATGGAGTGAAGGGAAAGTTGGTATAGAAATTAAGAGGGAAGAGATGAAGAAGGAAAGAGGATGGAGAAAAGAAAAGAAAGGAGAGAATGGGATACATATAGGAGAAGGAGTGAGGTGCATGAAGTGGAGGTGACAATACAGGGAAACTGTAACATGAGGGCCAGCTTGTTGAGGTTTAGGTCCTGCCCAGCTGGTAAGTCCCAAAGCAAATCACACTGAGATCTCCATAAAACTAATTGGCTCGTTAGCTCACTCTTCTTATTAGCTCTTGAAGCTTATATTAACCCATTATTCTTATCTATGTTAGCAACATGGTTCAGTACCTTTCTCAGTTGGGCAGATTACATCTTGCTTCTTCCGTGATTTGGGCAGGACTGTGGAGGGAGCTTCCTACTTCCCAGAATACTCCTGTTCTCATTGCCCCACCTCTACTTCCTGTCTGGTTGACCCACCTATACTTGCCTGGCCAATCAGTGTTTATTTAAAACATGATTGACAAAATGGTGACAATTCTCTGGCACCAGGGAAATGAAGGTATTAAGAGGTGGTATGAGAGATGATAAAGGACTAGAAAAGAGATGGAAAGGGCAAAGTGGAAAAAGGAGGGTGGAGGAAGAATACAGACAAAAAAGGAGGAGGCAAGAGAAAACATGAAGAAGTAGGGAAATAAAAGGAGGGCAATAAAAGGATGAGGGGGAAACATAATAGTAGGAAGACTAGGAAGTAGGATGAGGAAGGTGACAGAGCAGAAGACTCAGGCAAACATTGGAGGATGAAGAGGAGAACAGAAGAGTGGGAATGATGAGTATTCAGAAGAGTTCATAAGTCTTGGCAGAAGTACAGAATCATGGTGACAAAAAAGGAGCCTGGGGTGCATTTGGAAAGCTATAGGATGCTTAAAGTATACAGAGTTGACTGAAAAGGAAAGCAGATGGTGAGAATGATGGTAGATCACTGGGAAAGAATACAGAAGAATAGAATATTGATGAAGAAGAGCATAGAAGGAGGTGCCCTAAAAGGGTATGATAGTCAGCAGGACAGTACAGTTGGGGAAGAGAGCAGGAAAGTCAGGGACAGGGTAGAGGTGAAGGGAATAGGCCAGATACAGCAGGGTGGTGAGGATACAGGTATTTTAGAGGGCATTAGAAAAATGGGGTGGAAAGAAGATGGAGCTGAGAACAATATGTTGGAGGTGATAGACGATGAGGGAGGAGGGACAAATGGAAATGTCAGTAGGTACACCAAGAGGCTATTGGGAAGGAAAATGATCAGAATCATAAGATTGGAGAAGACCTGGGAGGAGGTGAACTGTTTTCTGTGTGTGCCTAGTGAGTGAAACCAGAGTCTCTGGAAAGTGAGAAGACTGGAAAAAGAGGTTCATGGGAAATCTAAAGGCTAGGGACATAAACAAAGTCAGGTCAGAAAGATAGGCAATAGGGTGGCTTCTGTAAGGCTTAGGGGGAGGATATCAGGTTGCAAGAAAACCCCAGAGACACAGGGCAGTGAGCACATGGGAGATACCATGATGGACGGCAGCTGAGAATGGGGTACATTCTCCTGAGTCTGAGGCTCTGGGACAATATAAGGATAATGAGGATAGGGTAAAAGAGATTGGAAGGTCTAGAGAGATGGCTCAGCAGGTTAATACACTTGTTGCTCTTCCAGAAGTCCTTAATTCAATTCTAAGCAACCTATAACTGTGATCATCTATAATTGAATCTGATGCCCTCTTTCAGCATGTAAATATACATGCAGACAGAGTACTCACTTCTTAAACATGCATAAAAGGGAAGGGAAGAAGGTATGAAGAAAGAACAGGAGAATAGTAACAGGATTGTGGTTAGGGGGGCAGGAGACATAGTCGGATTGCCAGAAAATAAGAGGGAACTCAGGAGGGTAAGGGGTAAGCAGATGTCATGGATAGAGGCTAGAGGCGGGAAGTAATTGCCAAAGATGGAAAAATTGGAAATGCTAGGTATGAGGGTGAGGATAGGAGTCTTCTGCAGGTGAAAGGGAATAGGACAGAAGCGTGTTTCTGGGGAGAGTACAGCACTGGCTTCAGAAGCAGACCAGGGTGTCTAGGAATCTGAGTACCAGGCAAGGAGGATCCAATTGAAACTTAACAGATGGAGAAAAGAAAGATGGCATGTCAGAAAGCCAAGGACAGTACAGACAACTACAGAAAAGCTAACATCTGGGTTGAGGTGTCAGGAACATGGGGGAAACAGGGCAACTGCTTGCAGAGGAAGGTAAGATTGTCAAGACTTTAATTCAGAGACTGAAGTAAATGAGAGATCTAGTTATCAGGGCTATTAAGGGGGACAGGAAAGGATGGAGGGTCTGAGGAGGACAGTGAGACTGAGAAGGACAGGAGGCTTGGGGGTGCTCCTAGGTGGACTGAGGAAATCAGGAGTTTGAGATGATAGGAAGTAAACTAGGACAATGACAGGATAGCCAGGGTGAGTTTATACTCCCTGAATAGAGGAAAGTGCCTGAGGTTTGGGGACAGTCTGTGTGGAAGTACAGGACCTGGACATGAGTGTAGAAGCATGGAGGAAATTCAGAGACTACCTTGGGACACAGTGCTGATGAGCAGGGCAGGATATGCACCAAGAGCAAACAGACTGGAGAAAGGCAGGAGGTTGATGGAGACATGAGACGACTAAGAGCACTTGAAGGGACAAGGAGGACAGGGACTAGGAGACTAGAAGGCTTTGGGGAGATCAGGAGGCAGAGGGAGGAACAGAAGTCTGAAGAGGTGGCCACATACTTTCCAAGGCCACATACTTGCCTGAGAGGAAGGCAAGATGTATGCTGCAGAGAGCATCATGTACCAGATGCCATGTACCAGTATTGGCAATAGGCTGGGTTGTGAAAAAAGGATGAAGTTGATGGATAAAGAAGAACAATAAAGACAAGGATACCTGTGTGCATAAAGAGTAAAAACCTGGGATGTGCAAGAAGGGGGCCTGTGATGGGTTCAGCTCACTCTCTTCAGGAGGGGTGGTGGCTCACATATATGACAAGATAACTGGGAGGGACAGCAAGCTAGGCAGAAGGACAGGAAGTGGTGTAGGTGATCAGAAGCAATGTGTACGTGAAGGAGAATGGGGATGTAAACAGGAGAATAAGGAGGGTGATAGGAGGCCAGGGTTTTACTGGAGACTGAGAGGATCAGGGTGAACAGTGTAAAAGAAGATAAGTGTTTGACAGGGCAGAGGGCTCATAGAAAGGTGGGAGCCTGCTGTGCAAGAGTGGGCTGGGAAACATACCCACAATTTTAGCTAGACTAGGGGAGACTGAGTGCAAACAATCTGTCTCAGCACTCAGGACTCTGATCTTACACAGGCCAGAGCATTAATGTCAAACTCCAACCTGGTGTTCACAATGTCTTCAGCTCCATGCCAAGGGCACCTGAGGGATTCTTCTGCCCTATCTTTGGACCAGCAATGTAGTTGCTGCTTTGTACATACACACAGGCATTCATAGAAAATTTGTAATGATTATTGATAGGGGATTTTACTAATTGTGAACATATTTGCCTGCACCTGTGATTGGCGATGAACTGAGCTCTGGAGGGTGTTTCTGGTAAGGGTGCATTCTAATTAGGGTTTACATGAGTATGTGGGGAAGGTGGAATATAGAGTCCAGGGAAAGGAGTAGGGAACAGGTTACCCTATGGCAGGGCAATGGGCTAATATAAGTTATAAGACTTAAGAAGCCTGAGCTAATGGGCCAATCAGATTATAACTAATGTAGACCTCTGTGTGATTTTTTTGAACTTAATGGCTGGGGTACTGAGCAGGACAGAAACCTCAGACAACAGAAATGAGTCAGGTTTGCTGGTCCATGTATTTAATCACAACCTAAAGGAGGCCTAGGAAGATGGATCTCTGAGTTGCATGCCAGCCTGTTCTACTGATCAAGTTTCAGGGCAGCCAGTGTTATTACACAGAGAAACTCTGTCTACTCTGTCTAGATAAACCAAAGAAGGAGAAAGAGGAGGAGGAGAAGGAGGAGGAGGAGGAGGAGGAGGAGGAGGAGGAGGAGGAAAAATTAGGAAGGAAAAAAGGAAGAAAGGAAGATCAAAGAAGAGAGGAGGAAAGGGGGAAGAGGCTGGATAGAGGAGTGAAAAAGGAAGTTGAGGAAACGGAAAGACAAGAAAAGAAGAGGGAGATGAAGTGAGAGGAAGGAAGGAAGAGACGGAAAGAGAAATGGTGAGGGAAAGGAAGAGCAGTGGGATAAAATGAGAGAGGAAGGAAAGATGATGGTGGAGGAGAATAGAAGGAAGAGGAAAAGACAGAAGAGGTAAGAGAAGAGAAAAGAGAATGAAAGAAGAGAAAGAAAGAATATGGAAGGTGAAACAGTAGGAAGAAGAAGAGTGAGGGGAGAGGAGTGAAGTATGGGAGGAATGAGGCAGAGGGAAAAGGAAAGAGAGAAAAGGGCCAAGGGGATAGAGGATGAAAGAAGAGAAATGAGAGAAGAAAATTAAAGAGGGGAGAAGTGGAAGAAAGAAAATAGAGGGATGAGAGAAGAAGGAACAGGTATTATGAGAGAGGAAGGAAGTTGAAGGAAAGAGAAGGAGAAGGGAAGATAGAGAAGGTGGGAAGAGGGAAGACAGACAAGGGAAAAGGAAGAATGGAGGAAAAAGAAAGAGGAGAAAAGGTAAGTGAAAGGAGAAAGTATAAAAGTGGAAGAAGAAAGGAAAAAGAGGGAGGAAGAAGGTGGAGGAATGATGAGGGAAGAGGAGAAAAAATAAAAGGACAAAGGAGCAAAGAGAAAGAAGAGTGAAGGAAAGAAGAGGGATGAGGAATAAAGAGGTTGAGAATAAAATAAGAATTAGGAGGAAAGAGAAAGTAAGAGGGAGAAGAGAGGGAAGAAGATGAAGGAATGAGGAGTCAAGAGGAGGAAAAAGGAAGGGACAAAGGAGGGAAGAGAAAGAGGAGTGGAGAGAAGAAGAGGGATGAGGGATAAAGAGGCAGAGGAGGAAAGAAGGAGTAGGAGTAAAGAGAAAGGGAGAGGAAGGACAGAGGGAAGAAGATGGAAGAGAGTGGAAGAAAGAGTATGGAGGAAGTAAGACAAGGAGGGAAGAAGAGAGAAGAGAATGGGAGGAGGGAGGAGGGAATTGGATGGAGGAATGAACAGTAGGAAAGAGGGAAGTATGAGAATGTTAGTGGAGGAAAAACTAAGTAGAAAGATGAATGAAGAGGGAAGAAAAAGAAAAAGTAATAAGTTATTGGGATTGGAGATAGAGGAGGCTGAAAAGAAGAAGAGGGAATAAGAAAGAGAAAAGAGGAGGGAAGGGTAGAAAGCAAGGAAGTGAAAGGAGAGAAGAGGTAGAGGATGTATGAGGGAAGAGAGGAGAGGAGAGAGTAGGGAAGAAGAGGAAGTAGAGAAGTGGAGCATGTGAAAGAGAGGCAAAATGAAAAAGGAGGATGATACAAAGAGGGAAATGAGAAATGAGAGAAAGAAGGAGGAATGAAGTGGACAGAGGATAGAAGAGCAAGGAGAAGAGAGGAGAGAAGAAAGGGAAAGCGGAGGGAGTAGGGAAGGAAAGAGTCAGGCATGTATGTGGCAGGATGGAGGAAGATGAGAGAAGAAGGAATAAGAGGGAGGGAAAATAAATGGAAATAAAAGGAAGGAGTGTAGACGGGGGAAGGAAGAAAGAACACTAGGGAAGTTGGAAGAAGAGAAAAGAGAAAAGACAATGGAGGCAGGAAAGGGAAGAAGAAAGGAAGAGGAAAGAGGAAGGAGGAGGAAGGAGAGGAATGAGTGAAGATGATGGGGCATGGAGGGAAATTGTAAAAAGGAGAGGGCGTAGTGTGGAGGAGAGAGTAAAGAGTAAAGAGCAGAGAGTAGAAAGAAGAGGGAAGAGGAAGAAGGAAGAGGAAATCAGGACAAAGAGAAATGATGAAACAGAGAAAGGAAGAGGAGAGATTAGGAACTAAGAGTAAAGAGAACAAAGCAGAGAGGAGGGAAAGAATGGAATAGAGTAGATGAGGGTGGAAAAAGAGGAAGGATGCTGTATGATGGAGAAGGATGCAAAAGAAGGAAAAATGGAAGAGAGGGAACTAGGAGAGGGAGTATAGGAGAGTAGTGGAGTGGAAAGGGGGATGAAGAAAGAAGACGGGAAAAGAGTAGGGAAGTGGGAAGAAAGGGGGAGGGACAAAGAGGGAAAGGAAAAGAAAAGGAAAAAGAGGGATAATAAAAGAAGCAAGACTAGTAAAAGGGAGGTAATATGGAAGAGAGGCAAGAGAAAATCCTGGGGAAAAGGGGGAAGACTGGAAAAGAGAGTTTAGGAAAATAAGAACAATCAGGGCACATTAAAGTGGAGAGAAGAGGGAAGAGAAGGGAAGAAGGAAGAGAAGGCAATGATAGGAAGGAGGAGGAAGGCAGAGGGAAGGGGATAAAAGTAGATGGGATAAATTAAAAAGGAGTGGAGAGAAAGAAAAAAGGAAAATGAGGTAAGGGAAGAGTAAGTAGAAGGGAATAAGAGGGCTAAGGAAAAAGAAATGAAAAGGAAAGAGGAAAGGGGGCAAGACAAAAGAGGAGGAATAGGGGGTAGCAAATGGAAGAAGACTGAGGAATACAGAAAAGGGAAGAGGAGACAAAAATACAAGAAGGTAAGAGGATAGAAAAGGTACTGTGAATAGAAATGAGGAATCAATCTGAAGGGGAAGGGAATAGGAAAGAGAATGGAGAGGGATAAGGAAAAGAAAGGAAGAGGGAGGAAAGAGAAGAGGGAAGAGTAAAGTACAGGATACTAGCAGAATGAGGAAAAGAATAATGAGGAAGAAGGAGGAGAGAGCTATAGGAAGATATTAGGAAATAGTTAGAAGGAGGGAAGGGTAGGGAAAAGATGAGAAATGAAGAATAAGAAAAAGGAAGATGGGAATAGAAGAGAGAAGAGGATTGGAGGAAAGAGGAAGAAGAAGGGCAGGGAATAAAAAGGAGCAAAAAGGAGGGAGGTGAAGGAAGAAGGAAAGGGAGAAAGAAAAGAGGAGGTCAGAAGGTGAAGGTAACCTGAAGGAGAGAGGAGAAATAGGAAGTAAGATGGAGGATATGGAAGTAGAGGCAAGAAAAAAGAAAAAGAAGAAGTAAAGAGAACAGAATGGAAGAAGGAAGATGAAGGGGGGAGCATGGAAGAGGAAAAATGAGAGAAGAGAGGATGGGAAAGAGGAAGGAGATAGTGGAGGTAGGATAGAGGCTGAATGGAGGAGCAAAAGGAGGGTGAAATGGGAATAAAGGTTTATGTAAAAAGAAGAAGGAGAGACATTGATGGAAAAATGGAAAAGGAAAGAGTAAGGAAGAACAAGAAGAAGAGAGAAAAGGAGGATAAATATGGAGTAGAGAGTGGAAGAAAAAGGGAAGAGGAAGGAAGATAAAACAGAGGCAGAAGAAGGGAAGAGAATGGAAAAGGAAGAGGTGGGAAGAAGGCAGAAGTAAAGAAAAAGAGAGAGAGGGAGGGTAGAGAAAGGATAGATGAGGGAGGAATAGGGAAGAGGCAAATGATGTCAATAGGTAAGAGGATAGAAGAGAGGATGAAAAGGAAGGTAAGGGAAGAGTAGTGTAATGAAGTTGAAAGAGGAAGCATTAAAGGTGATATGGGCAGAAGGAGTGACAGAAAGAGAGAAAAGGAGGAAAGAAGAGGGAGAGGGAAGATGTGAGAAGAGGCAAGAGAAAATTCAAGGAGATTAAGAGAAAAAGAAGGATGGGAAAGAGGGAAAAGAGAAACAAAAGGAAAATGGATGAAGAAAGAGAAGGGAGGAACAGAAAGGAGAAGGAAACAAGAAAGTGAGGGGAAAGGTATGGAAAAAAGAGGAAATAAAAGAAAGTAGAATATGGAATAGGAAATATGGAAGAGGTAAAAGAGTGTATGGGAAATGGAAAGAAAGAAGAGGGAGGATAGAAAAGAAGAGGTGCAGCAAAGAGGCAGAATCTGGTAAGAAAAACAAAGAGGAAAGAGGAGGGAGGTTAGACTAGATAAGAGGACAGAAAAGGAAAGAGGAGTAAAGTGGAAAGTAAAGAGGAAAGGGGAGGGAGGAGGAGAGAGATAAGAGGACAGACAAGGGAAGAGAATGAAGGAAAACGGAGGGAAGCAGAGGGAGGAGAGAGCAGACAGAGTAAAGCAAGAAGAAAAGCATAAATGATAAAGGAGAAGGGCAGAGGAAAAAGTAGGAAGAAAGGAAAAGAAGGGAGATGAAAGACAATATGGAAACATGAGGGAAGAGTAAAGAGGACAGAAGTTCGGGATGAGAAAAAGAGGGTAGAGTGAAGAACGAGGAGAAAGGGATGCACATGGAACAGGGAAGAAGAGTGGCATGGAAGGGGAGAGAAGGAAGATGAGGAAATAGAGTGTAAGTGATTAGAAGAGCAAGAATGAAAGAGGAGAAGAGGAGGGAGTGAAGAGAAGAGAAAATAGAAGATGAGGTAATAAGGATGTGGGAAAGAAAAGAGGAGGGAGAGAAAAGACAAGGGAAGAGGAAGGTGAAAGGAAGAGAAAAGAGGAGGGAGGGGGAAGAAAGGGAAAAAGCAAAAAAGGAAAGGAAGAAGAATGTGGGAAGAGGAGCAAAAATTAGGGAGGAGGAAGAACCAGGGAGTGGGGAAAGTAGGGAAGAGGAACAAGAAAGAAAGAATCAAAATGGGGGAGTTGGGAACCTGAGAAAAAGGGATGGAAGAGGGAAGATAGGAGGCAATAGGAAAGAGGAGTGGAGATGTAAAATGCGTTAAGAGGGAAGTGGAGGAAAGAGGGAAAAGAGGGAAGTAGAAGAGGAGTTATGTGGAGAGAAGGAAGAAGGAATCAAGAGTGACAATGAGGGGAAAGGTGGGACTGGCTGAGACCAGACAAGAAGGGAGGAGAGAGGAGAGGAGAAAAGTGGAGGGAAGAGAAGGATAATAAGAAGAGAATATAAGAGGGAGAGGATGTTTAAATGAAGAAGACTGATAATGGGAGAAGAATGGAAGGAAAACATGGAGGGAGGAAGATGAAGGAGAAGGAATGAAGGGCAAAGTAAGGATGGGAAAATAAGGAAGAGGGAGATGGATATAAGAGGAAAGAGGATGGAAGAAGGCAGAAAGTTAGGAAGAAAAGGATGGTCAAGAGAAGAGGAAATATCAGAGGAAAAGGGGAAGGATGAAGAGAAAAGAAGTGTGAAGAGAGGGGAGGAACGAATAGAAAAGAAAAGAGGAGATTGGAACAGTATGGCAGAGAAAAGTGCAGGGGGGGAGGAAACAGTATTGAGGAACGTAGAGAAGAGAGAAGAGAAAAGGAGGGAATAGGAAGAAAGAGAGAAGGGTGAGAACAGGAAGAAGGAGGGAAGAGCGAAAAGAAGAAAGACTTGAAGAAAAACTAAGAAGAATAATGGTAGAGGAAGAAAAATGAGAAACGATCGAGAAAGGAATTGGAAGGAATAGAGTAGAAGAGAGGAAGAAACTGGTAAGAGGAGGAATTATGACTATGGAGAGAAGATGAAGGAGGAAGGAGTATTGAAGAGGGGGAGGGAAGAAGAGGGGAGGATGAAAGGGAAGGTAGAATATAAGATGGGGAATGATGGATGAAGTGACAAAAGGAAGAAGATAGAGGGAAGAGGATTGATGAAAGAAGAGGAGGGGGAGAAGGGTGGTATGAAGAGGGACAATGGAAGAGGAGGAAATCTGGAAGGTGAGAAATTTGCAAAGGGAAAGAAAGAGAGAAGAAGAAAGAGGAGGAGAAGGAGAAGGAGGGGAAGAGGAAGAGAAAGAAGAAGAAGAAGAAGAAGAAGAAGAAGAAGAAGAAGAAGAAGAAGAAGAAGAAGAAGAAGAAGAAGAAGAAGAAGAAAAGACAGAAAAGAGAAGGAGGAAGAAAGATGAACCAGGAAGACAGAGTAAGAAGGAGGGAAGAAGAAGAAGAAGAAAAGACAGAAAAGAGAAGGAGGAAGAAAGATGAACCAGGAAGACAGAGTAAGAAGGAGGGAAGAAGAAGATGAAGAAATGAAGAGGAAAATGGGAAAACTTTGAAGAGAAGAGGAGGAACAGGAATGGAGTAGGGCAGAAAATAAGTAAAAAGAGAGAATAATGAAGATGAGGGAGGAGAGAAGATGAGGGAAGGTGGAAGTGGAGAGAAAGAAGAGAAGAAGAATGGAGGATGGAGGAAGAGGAAGGAAAATGGATGAAGAAGAGAATAGAGGATGAAGGAGGGAAGGGGGAAGATGGCAGAAGAACAGGTGAGATGGAAAAGAATGTGAATCAGAGATCTCTCTCTCTCAGTAGTTCTTGACTAGCCACCCAAATGCTTACTATTACCTATAAATATTTGGCTGATATCTCACCCCAATTATTAGCTAGTTCTTACATTTAAATTAAGCCATTTTAATAATCTATTTATTGTCAAGTGGCCATGGTTTTTACTGGTCTGCTTGCATGTTGCTTCTTGGGAATCTTCAGGCATATCCTCGACTTCACCCTCCCTCTCCTGTATCTCTGCTTGGCTTTGCCATAGGCCAAAGCAGCTTTATTTATCAATCAATGGGAGCAGCACATATTCACAGGATACAGAAAGACATCCAAAAGAAAAAGATGACAAGGGGGGGAATTAGACAAGAGGGGGAAATGGGGAAAAGGAGGGAGGCTGAAAGAAGTGGGAAGAATCAGGAGGGCTGTAGAAGAAGGCAGGATTGAGGTGACTTATAGGGTAAAGGATGTTATAGATGTAGGATAAAGGAGAGAAGAGGGAAGAAGAGGGAGGTGTATAGTGACAGTTGGAAGAAAAAACAGGAAAGATGTGTGTGGTAAAAAAATGAAGAAGAGGGAACAGCAAAGAGAAGTGAAGAGTGAGGAAAAGGAGGGATGGAAAAATATGGAAGTGGGGAGATGAGGTGGAGGCATAAAAAGGAAGGCAGAGTACAGGAGAGATTGAAGGGGAGTGCATGGTGGAAGAATGTTTTTTAAAAAAGGAGAATGGATGGGAAAGAGAGAAGAGAGAAGTGGAGTAATGAGGAAAGTGAAAGAGAAAGAAAAAGGAGGAGGGAGGAAAGAAGAGGAAAAGGGAGGCAGGAGGAACGATAAAATAGGAAGGCAAAGAAAGGAGAAGTGTAGAGTAGGGAGAAAGAAAGGGGAAAGAGGAGGAAGGAGGGAAAAGGACAGTTAAGTGAAGAAAACTGAGGAGGGAAGGGAATTAAGAAGGGAACAGCAAGGAGGAGGGAAGACTAAGAAAGATGAAATAAAAACAGAATGAAAAAGAATATAAAGGGAGGGGAAATAATGTAGTAGAGATGAAATGGGAAAGGGAAGGCAATGGGAGAGGAGGGACAATGGAAGAGCAAAGAAGATGGCAGAGGAGGGAAGATGGAAAAGAGAAGAGGAGAAAAGAAAAAGGGGGAGGAGAATAAGGAATGCACAGAAGAGGAAAAAAGAGTGGGAGAAAGAGGGAGGAGGGTGGAAGAAAGAAGAGAGAATTAGAAGAGAGAAGTAGGCAAGAGGAAGTAAGAGAAGGAAAGAGATCTTAAGGGAGAAAACAGGGAAAACAGATGAGAGAAGAGAAAGGAAAAGAGGAGAGTAAGGTAGTAAAAAACTCAGGGAGAGAAGAGGAGGAGGAAAGGGAAGAAAAAAGAGAGGAAAGAGGGAGGAAGAATATGAATGATTGAAGTAGAGGGAAGACAAACAAATAGGTAAGAGAAAAGATAAGGAAGCATGAAAGAAAAGGGGAGAAGAGTGATGAGAAAGGGGGAGGGAAGAGGAAAGTGAGGGAGAAAAAAGAGGGAAGAAGAGGAAATGTTGACGATGGTGGAAGAAAGGCAATGAGGAAGAAAGAAAAAGGGAAACAGGATGAAGTAGGAGAAGTAAATAAGAGGGAAGGAAAAGGAGGAAGAAAAAAAGGAAGACTGTAGATTATGAAAGATGAGAGAGGAGGGAAGAGGGAAAAGATGAGGTAGCATATAAAAGGAAGAAAGGATGGACAAGAGGAGGGAATAATTAAGAGAAGGTAAGAGAGAATATAAAGGAAAAGGGAAGGGGAGAAGAGGGAAGAAGAGTTTAAAGGAATGAAGAGTGAAGAGGAGGCAGTAGGGGAAAGAAAATAAGGAACACGGGGGAGCAGAGAAGAGAGAAGATGAGGAGGAGGAGGGTAAAGTTATAAGAAAAAAGAGAGCAGAGGACATAAGAGAAGAGAAAAGAGTAGGGAGGAGGGAAGAGGAGGTAATCGAGAAGAAGAGTCAAGGGGTTAGTGTAGGGATGTTTGATTCTGACAGAAGAGGGTATAGGAGAGCAGAGGGAAGAGGAGGAAGAAATAAAGAAGAGGTAGAAGGGAAGAACTGGGGGAGAGGGAGGAAAAGATAGGAAGAAATTGTGAAAAGAAGAGTGGGTGGAAGAGGAGAAAGATGAAAAAAGAGGAAAAAGGAGGTTGAAGGGAATAGGGGAAGAAAAAAGTGTTGTAAAGGAAAAGAATGAAAGAGGAGTCAAGTAACAAAAGAAAAGAGGGGGACGAGCAGGGAGCAGGGATGAGGAATGAAAATGAAAAACAAGTAGAAATGAAAATGGAAGAGGAGGAAATAGGAAAAAGGAGAGAAGATGGATGAGAAGAGAGGAGGGAAGAGGAGAGAGTATGAAAGAGGAGAGGGAAGAGAAGGGAAGAGAGGAATAATGGGAAGGAAGAAGAGAATAGAAGAAATAAAGAAATGTAGAAAGGACAGAATATGATAGAAGAGATGAGAAAAAGAGGAAAGTGGAAAGAAGAAGTACAGGGAAAAATAAAAAGGAAGGAAGAGAATGAAAGAGGAAAGGGAACAGAGGAGAGAAGAAGAGGATAAAGGAACATGAAGCAAAAAAACAGGGAAGAAGGGATGAGGGAAAGGAGTGTATGAGGGAATGGGGAGAATATGGTCGAAAAAGGAATTGGGAAGATGGGACGGAAGAAGGAAGAGGGAAAGGAAGAAAAAAAGACAGGGCAGGGATAGAAGAGGAAAGAAAAGGAAGCAGGAGGTGCTAGGGAAGAGAAGGAAAGAAGAATGATGAGGAAAGGGGAGTGAGAAGGTGAGAGGAGGGAAGAAGGAAGAGAAAGGAAAAGGAAAGCTATAGAGAGGAAGAACAGAAGAGATTAGAGGATGGAAGTAGGAAGGGGAAAATAATGTAAAGAGAAAGGGGAGGTAAGAGAATGGAAGAGGAAAGGCAGGGGAGGATGAAAGAGAAGGGAGCTGGAAACAGAGAAGGGTAGTGAAGGAGAGAAGAAAATAGAGGAATTGAGTGGGAAGATGACTGAAGAAGAGCGAAAGAGGGAATAGGGATGATAAGAGAAAAGGTGTAAGAAAAAGGGATACAGGAAGAAGAGGAAAGGGAATGATCCAGAAAGAACAGTGAAGATTAAATGAAAATGAGAAGAAAAGTGTAGTCATGAGGAAGGACAGGAAATGGGAGGAAGGGGTAAGTAGAGGGAGAATGGAAGATGTGGAAGAATATAGAAGAGGACTGAAGAGGGAAGTGGGACATGAGGGAAGAGTAGAGAAAGGAAAAAGGAGGGTAGACGATGAGGGGAAAGAGAAAAAAGTCAAGGAATTGGTGTAGAAGAGAGGATGAGGGAGGGAAGTGAGGGGTGGAGTAAGGAGGGGAAGGGGGAAGAGGAGGTAAAAATGAATAGAAATAAAGAAAAAAGAGTGGATAAGAAGAACGAGGAGGAAAAAGAAGGAAAGAGGATGGAAGAGGGAGGTAGAATGGTGAGGGAGAAGAAAAGAGGATGGTAGATAATGAAATTAAAAAAAGGAAGAGGGGAGTTGAACAGTGAGGGAGGAGGAAAAGCAAGAGAAGAAAAGAGGAAGGATGATGGAAATGGAGGGAAGAAATTAGTATAAAAGTGTCTACAAAGGAAGAGAAAAGAAGAAAGAAAAGGAACAATGGGTAAAGAGGATGGAATAGGAAAGGGGAAGGGGGAAAGCGGGAAGAGGTGGCAAAGGAAATGGGAGGGAGGAGGCAATAGAAAAGAGAAAAATGAAGGAAGAAGAATGATAAGGAAAGTATTGCAGGAGAAAAGAACAGGTAAGAGGGAATAGGAAAAAAGGAGAGAGGAGGAGGGGAGGGAAGTGTAAGGAGGAGTGAAAAGCAGAGGAGTGGAAAATGGAGGGAGGATGAAAGAGTATAGTAGAGGACTAAACAGGAGACAAAAGGTCAGAGGGAAAAGGAAGCAAGGAGGAAGAGGAGGGAGGAGAAAAGAGGGGGGAAAGAGGCATGAGATAAGAGTAGGACCAAAGGAGCAGAGAATAGAGTGAAGGAATGGGAAGAGGAAGAGTAATGAAGAGGGAGAAAGAAAGAGGAAAGAAGAGGAGGAAAAAGGGAAAAGAAGATAAGACAGAAGGGGATGTAGAAGGGAAGATGACTGGTTAGGGAATAGGAGAGAGGTGAGTAGAGCAGAAGATTTGAAAGGAAAAAAAGAGAGAAGAGAAAGGATAGGGAAGAAGATGAAATATGGAAGAGATGGGTAAAAAAGTTAAATTAACTGATAGGGAAACAAAGTTTAGAGGGAAGAGGAGAGAACATGATGGTATAGGGAAGAGTAGGGAAAAGGGAAGGGGAGGGAGAAGGAAAAAGTGGAGGAAATATGAGGGAAGAGAAAAGACAAGATAAGAAAATGAAAGATGGAAAATATGCAAGTCGAAAATAAGGTGAGAGAAGAAAATAGGCAAGAGAAAAGAAGAAAGAACAGGAGGGAGGAAATAAGAGAGAAAAGAAAGAATGAGAAATGGAAGTCACAAAAAGGGGGAAAAGAGGGAAGAGCAAGAGGAAAGAGTAGAGAGAGAAAAGAGGAGCGAAAAGGTAAGTAGAGGGAGAAGTGATGAGGACAGAAGAGGACAGAGCAGTGGGCTAAGATGAGTGTTTGAAGAAGAAACATGAGGAAAGATCAGGGAAGGAGAAAGTGAGAAGATGAGGGATGTGGGAAACAAAGGAAGAACAAAGAAGAAGGAGGAGGAAGATAGGAAAATGGAACAAAGATGTGGTGGGAGGAGGCTACAGGAGTGAGGTAATACAAGGAGGATTGAGAGAAAAAAATGTGAATGAGGGGGGAAGAAGAAAGTAGAAGAAAGTGTGGAAGGGAAGTATGAGGGAAGATGAAGGGGAAAGGAATGTGAGGTAAGATGGAAGGGGATGAGAAAAGAAGAGGGAGGAGGGAAGTGATGTAAGAGTTATGAGAAGGGAAGAGGGGAGAAGGTAGAAGAAGAGGTTAAGTTGGAGAGAGTGAAGAGAGCAGGAATTGGATGGAGTGGAGAAAGTAGGGAAGAATAAGAAGTAGGACAGAAGAGAGAGGCTGAAAAGGGGAAAAGAGGAAAGACAGAATAGGAGTGAGGAGTGAGGATCAAAGTGGAGGAAGTAGTAAAAAGGAGGTAAAATGGAAGAGGGGGAAGATGGAAGACAGCACAGAAGTGAGCTGGGAATGGGTGGGAACAAGATAGAAGAGAGAGTCCAGAAGAGAAGAGGAGAGAGGGGGGAAGAAAAGGTGAAAGGAAATGGGAGGGAGGAGGGAAGGTGACATATGAGGGAAGAGGAGGGAATGCAGGAAAAAGGGAAGAGGAGGGAAAAGGTAAAAGGAAATATAAGGGTGGGGGAGGCAGTACAAGGGAGGAGCGAGGATGGAAGAGGAGGGATGAATGAAAAAGAGCAGGAGAAAAGAGTAGGGAGGAGGGATGAAAAGTAAAAGCTAAGGTGGATGAAGGAAAGAGACAGGAGGAAGGAAGAGAACAGAGAGGAGAAGAGAGCTAGGTAGGAAAGTAGAGTAGTAAAGAGGAGGAGGGTAAAGAAGGAGGAAATAGAATGGAGGGAATATGGAAGGGTAGACAAGAGGAAAAAGAATTAGAGAAAGGGGAGAAAAGGAGGGAGGAAGCAATATGGAAGAGGAGAAAAGAGACAAGAAGATGGAAGAGAATTGGGGAAGTAAATGGAAAGAAACAAGAAGCAAAGAGGAGGTAGAGAAAATAAGAAGAGAGGGGGTAGAAAGAAGGCAAAAAGGAGACAGGAGGAGAAATTTCAGAATAGGAAATAGGTTTGAGGAAGAATGAGGAAAAATCAGGAAGTGGTAGGAAGACAGAAAAGGAGAAAAAGCAGTTGAGGGTATAGGGAACAGGGGAGTAGGATAGAGGAGAGAGGAGGGAAGAACAGTAAGAAGGATGTATTAGGTGGAAGGAGCAAAGATGAGAGAATGGAAAAAGAAGGAAGAGGAAATAGAACAAAGAGAATGGAGAGGAAAGAGGAACTGGATGGAGGAGAAAAGTAAAGTGAGAAGGGAAAAAGATGGGTTGGGTAAAGGTAAGAGAAAGGAAGAGAGAAGAAAAAGATAGTAAGGGAAAGCACAGAGAAGTGTGGTTTTCAGGAGATGTGAAGAAAGAAGCAGATTGAACAGGGAAGAGGGGAGAAGAGAAGGGAATAAGAAAAATAGGAATGAGATGGTAAGAGATGAGGAGGAAGAGGAGCAGAGTATAGAAGAGCCAAGAGGATGGTAGTGGGAATGTGAAGGAGAAAAGAAGAGAAATTGGAGAAAGGAGTAAAGAAGAGGGATATCAAAGTGAAGGGAAGACAAAAGAATAGGTAATAGGGCCTACAATGAAGAGTATGGAAGAGATAAAAGGAAAGATAAAAAGGAGGTATGAGAAGAAGAAGAAAAAAGGGAATAGAGGGAAGAATTCAAAGGAGGAGAGAAGAGGGAAGAAAAAGGAAAAGGAATTAAAAGGAAAAAAGTAGGGATTGACAGAAATTTCTCTCCCACCATGTCCCACAGCATTTCAGTTCGAAAGAAACACACAGAGGTCTACATTAATTGTAACCTGCTTGACCAATTAGCTCAGGCTTCTTATTAACTCATATAACTTATATTACTCCGTAATTTTTGTCTGTGTTAGCCACAAGATTTGGTAACTTTTATCAGTGAGGAGTTCTCAATCTTGCTTCATTTTTGTCTAAATGACAGCTGTAGACTGAGCCTTTCATCTTCCCAGAACTCTCCTATTCTGGTTGCCCCACCTATACTTACTTCCTCACTACTAGGAAATCAGCACTTTTCAAATGAATATGTGATCAATCTTTACAGCATATAATGTCAATGTCCCATAGGATTTCCCCTCTTTATTTCTAAACAAGAACTCTGAATCTAATCTTTTTTGTTTAGCTTTCTTTCTGACCATTATCCATAAAAACTTGTAACTAACACTCAAAACAAAGAAAACATCCAAAATCCATTTTTTGGAATGAGTGTGTAGTTTTTCAGGCTACTTCCTGTTGATTGCATGTGCTGATAATCTTACAGGGACCAAAAGATAATTTTGAATTATGGTCAAATCCTAACTGGAATATTATGAGAGGCTTGAACATCTCAGTCACCGGTTTTGAGACTGTTCAGTATGTAGAACTCAGACATCTGGGTCATCTTCTCCTATGGGAGATTTCTTGGGGGTCTTCCTTGATCAAACATGATTTTTCTTAGCCCAGAATGAATCCATAGCCTCTCATTTCTGGTGCAAACAAAAGCAAAACCTTTTCTCCAAAGCAACATATCTTTTCACTTAAATTTTGAAGTCAAGGCATTTTCAAAACATACTTGTTGGATTAATCCACTCGCATTTACAATCAAGTGTCTTTTAGAAGCTGTTGCTCATTCCTCAACCATCAAACAATACAAAGACAACACAATAACATACAGTATCCATACTCTCTGTGTATTTTCCATTTTTATGTGGCTTTATTATAAACTCTATTTCTTTTATTTTTTAATTTTTGGTTTTTTGAAACAAGGTTTCTCAGTGTATCTTTGACTGTCTTGGAACTCACTCTGTAGACCAAGCTGTCCTTGAACTCACAGAGGCCTGTCTGCCTCTGCCTCCCAAGTTTGGGGATTAAAGGTGTGTGCCATCACACCCAACAACTCTCTCTCTCTCTCTCTCTCTCTCTCTCTCTCTCTCTCTCTCTCTCTCTCGGGTTTTATCCTTTTTATTTTTCTCCCAACGCTGAATATATTTTTAAAGGCATTATACACCATTTAGTTTACTTCATTTTATATACCATTTAGTTTACTTCATTTGTATCTATCTTTACTGTATATCTCTCTTTTTCTGACCATATGAATCTTTAATTTGCTAAGCAATAAGGCTAAGGTTTAAGCTGTGGTTTTGACATTTAGATCCACCCCATTCCTTAGCTTTCTGAGAGCCTAGTCTCTGACAGTGGTACTGGGAGGAGCCATATTTATTGCCACCACTCTAAAGAGTTTCAAAATTCCTGTCACCACCAAGAGGCATGCTCTTGGCTATTCATAAACACCATTTAAGTGTTTGGGGGCAGGGTCCCTTAAAAGGGCTGCAAGGTTTTGCTGCTAAAGCTGAGTCAGGAAGACTCTCTTAAATTAGATGTGCTTGTTTCTAGCAAACAAAGTCCACCCAAGAAAATATTGCTGCCAAAAATTCATCCTTCACTTTGTTCTTATTGTGTCTAGAATTCCTTCCCAACCATTCTCAGGTTTTAAGCTGGTACCATTTTTTGACAGAGGTTTCTGTCCCATCAGGTCCCACAGCAGTTCTGTCCCAAAGAAACACACAGAGATCTACATTAATTATAAACTGTTTGGCATATTAGCTCAGGCTTCTTATTAACTCTTATAACATATATTAGCCCTTAATTCTTGTCTGTATAAGCCACGTACCTTGGTACTTTTTATCAGTGAGGCATTCTCATTTTGCTTGCTCTTTGTCTGGATGACAACTGCAAACTGATCCTTTCATCTTCCCAGTATTCTCCTGTTCTGGTTGCTCTGCCTATACTTCCTGGCTACTGGCCAATCAGTGTTTTATTAAACTAATATGTGACAAATCTTTATAGGGTATAAGATCATTGTCCCATATCAAATAGGGAAGGGTAGAAAAAGGAGAAGACCAGGGGAGTGGGAAAAGAAAGGAGGGAAGAGGATGGATGAAGGAAGAACAAAAAGTGGGAAATAAAGGATAGCAGAGAGAGAAAAGATAAGATGAAAAAGGAAGAAAGGGGAAAAAAGAGAAAAAATCGAGATGAAAGTTGAGATAAGAGGAGGAAAAGGGAGGATGGAAGAGGAGGGAAGTAAAGAGTGAGGATGAAGAAGTGAAAGGAAAGAGAGAGGGAAGGAATAGAAACAGGAATAAATGCAAAGTGGAAAGGAGAGGACAAGAGATGGGAAGAGGCAGGAGAAGTTTGACGTGAAGTTGATGGAGTAGAGAAGGGGAAAGAAGAGGTGGAATGAAGATGGAGGAGGGAGAAAGAGAAAGGATGGAAGAGGAGGGAGGTTGAAAGAGAAGGATGGTGGAAGAGGAGGGAGAATGGAAGAAAAAGGAGTGGGAATGAGGACAGAAGGTCTAAAAGAGAATGGAGGGAAAGCAAAAGACACGATAGAAAGGGTTGAAGAGAGAGGAGAAAGGGTGAGGGTGGGGGAGGGTGCAGTTAGAAGATTGGTGAAAAGAGAAGAGGGAAGTAAGAAGTGTAGAAAAGAAGAAAGAAGGAAAAGGGAAGAGGAAAGAACAGCTAACCGAAAAAAATAAGAGAACATAGTGTTAAGGAGTAGTAAGGAGGGAAGAGTGTTTTAGAGGGTAGAAAAGAGAAGAAGAAGAAGAAGAAGAAGAAGAAGAAGAAGAAGAAGAAGAAGAAGAAGAAGAAGAAGAAGAAGAAAGAAGAAAGAAGAAGAAAAAGAAAAAGGAATGAAGTATGAATTGGAGGGAAGTAGAAATGGAAACTAGGAGGGAAGAAAAGGGAAGCTAAAAAGGAAGAGCAGAAAGGGGAGAGAAAAATAGCAGGAAGAAGGAGGGAAGAGGGCAGAAAAGCAAAAAAAATTAAAAAATCAGAGGAGAGCTGAGAGAATAGAAAGGGGTAATCAGGATTATGGAAGAAGGTGTGGGAAGCAAGAGGAAAATTAAGGAAAGATGAGGGAATAGAGGAGGGTAATAAGCAAGGAAGAGCAATAAGGAAGATGGATGGAAAAAGATGAAGAGAGGAGAGAAGACAAAGATGAGTTAAGAGGAGAAAAGTGCAGGGAAGTGGATGGAGGCCAGAATAGACAAAAGGAAGAGTAGGGCAGATATAAGTGGCTGGAGGATGAAAGAGGAAGAAGAAAGAGGAAAGGAGGAGGAGTTGTGAATAGGAGGGAATAGTGGAGTTGAATGTGGAGGCGAAAGGATGTTGGAAGAAAACAGGAATGTGGAAGGAAGACAAGAGGAGGTCGTAGAGAACAGGATTAAAGATGGAGGATAGAATTGGGAAAATGAAGGGAGAGGAAAGAGGAGGGAGAGTGAAGGAAAGTGGAGGGAAAAAGAATCAGGAAGGATGAGACTGGAAAAAGTAAGGGGAAGAGGGAGGATGGAAGAAGGAAAAGGAGGAAAGCAGAGGAAAGAGGATGGAGAGAAGATGAGTGAGGAGAGAAGAAAAGGGAGGAAAGGGTATAGGTGGAAGGATTGAGGAAGGAATAAGAATAAAGAAAGATGTGAAAAGAGAATAGGAAAGAGAGGAGGGGAAATGTAATTGTAAAGAGGAGAGAAAGAAGAGGGGTAGAAGGGAAGAGGAGGGAAGAGGAGAGATGAGGAAAGAAGGTAAGATTAGGGTGGAAAGAAAAGGAAACGGGGAGTGGTGAATAGGAAGGAGAAAGGAGGATTAGAGACAAGTGAAAAGAGAAGAGTAGAATTGGGGGAACTGAAAAAAGGATGGAAAGAAAATGAAGAAGCAAAGAGAAAAATGGAGGAGGGTAAAAGAAGGAGGAGACAAGACATGGGAAGAGGGAAGAGAAGAGAATCAGGGAATGAAGATGGAAAGGAGATGAGGGAACAGGGAGGAAGAGGAAGCATGCCAGAGGAGAAGAAAGAAGATGAAGAGAAGGAAAGGGAAAAATTTGGAGAATAGAAGAGGAAACAATTTGGTAGAGAAGAAAGTAGAACAGAGAAAAAAGGAGAAGAGGAGTGGGCAAAGCAAGAAGGTGGAAAGAAGAGGGTTTTGAACAGTAAGTACAAAGGCAAAATGAGAGAAGAGGGAAGAGGGAAGGTGAGGGGAGAAGAGATAGGAGGAAAGGATGAATGAAGGAAGAGAAGAGGGGGGAATTAAGAAGGAAAAAGGAAGAGAAATGAAGTGGGAATGTGAGATGAGGGAAGGGAATGGAGGGTGAAAGATGAGGAAATGGAAGGGAAGATCTTTGAGAAGTAAGTGGAGGAGAAAAGGAAGAAGAGGGAGAATAGAGGAGAAAGAAAAGAAAATATGAGGGAATGTGGAAGAGAGGAGAGAAGGGAAGTGGGAAATTTTGTAATGAAGAGGGAGGAAGAAGGAGTAGAATATAATATGGAGTATTGAAGAGGATGGAAGTGGGAAAAGAAATGAAAAGGAGGGATGGGGGAAGAATACAGTGTATAGAGGAAGGAAAACAGAAGTAGAGGGTGGAGGTAAGAAAGAAGGGGAGGGAGCAATGATTAGCAGGAAGTAGAGAAGGTATGGTAACAGGAAAGAAATAGGAAGAGGGTGAAAAGAGAAGAAGAGGGAAGTGGAGAGCAGACAAGAGAACAGAGAAGGGAAGATGATGAAAAGGGAAGAATCGAGAAGAGGGTGGAGAGAGAAAAGAGGACAGAGAAGGGAAGGTAACAGGAAGGATGAGGAAAGAGAACTGGGAAGGAAGGAGGAAAGTATAAGTAGGGATGTGAGGAAAGAATGGAAGAAGAGGAGAAAAGAGGAACAAGATTGCAATAGGAGGGAAAATGTAGTTGACAGAGTAGGAAAGAAGAGGAAGGATGAGAATAGGATTATGAAAGAAGAGAACAGAATGAAAGAGCAGGAAGGAGGGAAGAGCCACAAGGAGGTAATAAGAGGTAAATGGATGATAGAAGGAAATGGAGGAAAGGGAAATGTGAGAATAGGAGTTAAGAGGGAAGAGAAGAGATAAGAGAGGAAAGAGGATGGAGGAAAGAAAAGAAAGAATGAGATACAGATAGGAGGAGTAAGGTGCATGGAGAAGAGGAGGAAAGTCAGGGACATTGAAGATAAGAAGTGATGGCAAGAGAAATGAGAAACGAAGAGAAAAGAAATGGGAAAAGGGAAAAAGGTCAAAGTATAAAAGGGATAGTGGAAGAAGAGAGAAGACTAAAAAAAGGGGAAAAGCAAAAAGGAAGAAGGAGAGAAACTGAGTGAGAAGAGGGGTCAAACAAGAAGGAATAAGAGGAAGGAGGGAAATAGAGGTGAAGAAAAGGAAGGATGGAGGAAGGAAGAGAAAAGAGGAGTGAAGAACAAAGAGGCAGTATAAGGAAGAGAAGGGAGGTGTGAAGGGGAAGGAGAAATGTAAAGAAAAGGATGGAGGAGAGAAGAGGGAATAAGGAGAACAGGAAAGTGGAGGATTATGAAAGAGGGAAGAGTAAGAAAAACAGAATACTAGAGAAGAGGATGGAATACAAGGGAGGATGGAAGTGGAGGGAGGAGGGCTGAAGCATGAGGAAGAAAGAAATTGGAAGACTGAAGAGAGAAGCAGGAATTGAATGCCGAAAGGAAAGAAGAGAAGACTGAGAAAAGAAAGGGAGGAGAGAGAACAAGTAAAGAGGGTTGTGGAGGAATGTAGATGGAATAGAAATGGAAGAGAGGAAGAGAATGGAATATAAAACAGAGAAAGGAAAGTAGGAGGGAATAGGGAGGAGGAAAGTATAGGAAGGAGGAAGAAGGAGAGAGGACAATAGTGGAGAGAGGAGTGAATAGGGAGGAGGGAAGAGGGCAAATGAAAGGAGAGCAGGGAAGAGGGAAGAATGTGGAAGAGGAGGAGAAAAGAGAGAACAGGGAAGAGGAAGAAATTGTAGAAAAGTATCAGGTAGAGGAGGCAATAGGGAAAAGGGCAGGAGGGAAGAAAAAGAGAAGAAATATTAGAAGAGGAAAGAGGATGGATGGAAATTGAAAAGGGAAAAGAGCAGGATAGAAGGGGAGGACTAGAGATGGTCAAGAGAATTGAGGGGTGAGGAGGGAGGGGGAAGTAGAGGGAGAAAGGAAAAGGTGCAAGGAGGGAGAACAAAGGGAATGAAGAGGAAAACTGTGGGTGGAAAAAGAAAGAAGTGGGAAGGGGAGGAAGGAAAGAACGGAAGAGAGGAGGGAGGACATTTGAGAAGGGAGCAGGGAAGATGAGCAAGGAAAAGGGGAAAGAGGAAAGATAACTCTAGAGGAAGGAATAGGGAAGAAGTGGGAGAAGAGTAAAATAGAAAGGGGAGAAGAGAGGGAAATGTAAGTAGGGAGGAGGAGGGAAGGGGAGAGAAGTGGAAGGAGGAAAGGAAATGGGATAAGAAATAGGAGGGAGGAGGGATGTGGTGAAGAAGAAGGGATATTAAGGAGGGAAGAAGAGAGAGGAAAGAAGAATGAAAGAGATTTCAGAGAAACAGAAGGAAGGAAAAAGAGGCAGATGAAGGGGAGAAGAGGGTGGAAGCAAAGGGAAGAGTGAATTGAATGAAGGAGAAGGGAAGAAAAGATAAAGGAATTATAAGGAGATATGAAGGAAGAAGAGGAATTAGGGAGGAAGAAAAAGAATGGAAGAGGAGGAAGAAGGTGGATGAAAGTAAACAGAGGAGGTAATAGGAAGAAAGAGTGAAGATGAGGGACAAAGGATGAGTAGGGAAGAAAGAAAATGACCTAACAGGAGGGAACAGGAAATATTGGTGAGGAAGAAGGAGACAGCGTAGGAAATAGGATAATGGAGGGAAGAGCAATAAAGAGCAGGTAGAAAGGAAAAGGAAAGAGGAGGGAGGAGAAGGAAAGAGACAAGAATAGAGAGGTGGACAGTGGTAGTCAGAGAAGGAAGTAGGAAAGAGGAAGGAATAATTTAGAGGGGAGGGGAAAAGGTGACTACAGGGAAGAGGGATTTCACTAAGGAGGAGGGAGGGAAAGGGAAGAATAGAAGTAAAGGAAAGGGGGTGAATAGAGAGGAGGAAATGTATGAAGGAGGGATAAAGGGAGGAGGAAGGAACAAGGAAAATCATGGAAGAAGAAAACTGAATTAACAGGAGAGAAAGGGGAGGAGGAGGGATGAGAGAAAATGGAAGAGGAAGAAGAAAGGAAATGGAAGGAAGAGGAAAGAGGAGGGAGGAAAACTAGACAGGAGGAGTGAAGAGGAAGGAGGAGGTCTGAAGAGGGATGTGGAAAAGATTGGTCAGATGAAAGAGGGAATAGGAGGGAAGAGAGGAGTGGAGGAAGGAAGGAAGTGTAGGGAGGGGCATAAGTGGAAGGAATCAAGAGGAAAGAGGAAGCAGGAGGGACAGGAAAGAGAATGGAAGACTAGGAAAGAGGAAATTTGAGAAATGTTAGATGTAGTGGAGGAAGTAGAAAATAATCAAGTGGGAAGATGAGGGACTAGAGAGAAGGAAAGTGTAGGTAGGGAAGACAAGGGAGATACAAGGAGGAAATAACAGAGGGAAGAAGAAAGAAGATGGAATAGGAGTAAAAAGGGTGGAAGGCAGAAAGAGTAGGGCAGAGGAAGGCAGAAGAGGTAGTAGCAAAGATGAGGAGACAACAGTAGAAGGGGAGGGTACACCAATATTAGAAAAGAAAAAAGGAAGGAGGGGATTGGACAAAGAAGAGTAATGGTGGATATAGAAGTGAAGGAAGAGAGGTGAGGAGGGGTAAAGAAGGAAATATGAGGGAAAAATAGAAAAGATAGAAATTATGGAAGGGAGAGGAAGGAAGACGGAAGAGAGAAAGGTTGGAGAAGTTAGGAGGGCAAGGGAAAGTGAATGAAAATGGAAGAGGAACAATATAGGAGGGAAGGGGTGAGAGGAAGGAAGAAGAAGAGATAAGAAGCATGCAAAAGAGGGAGAGAAGGAAGGATCCAAGTGAGAAAAGAAGGGAAGTGAAGAGAGGGAATAAAGCAGGAAAAGAAGGGAAGAAAAAGGAGGGAAGATGGAAGAGGAGGGAATGGAATGAGTGGGTGAAGGTGGGTGAAGAGGGTAGGGGGCAGAAAAATGAAGAAAGTGTCAGGAGGGGGAAATGAGGATAAGAGAGGGTTGGTGAAGGGAAGAGAAGGGATATAGGATTGTTGAAGAGGAGGAAAGAGTTTGGTGGACAGTTGAGGGAAGAGAATCAAAGAAGAGAAGATGAGGGAAAAGGAAATAGAGGAATGAAAAAAGAGGAAGGAGAGAGGTGGAAAGTGGGAACTTGAAGAAGGGGATAGGAGGTAAAAGAGGGAATAGAAAGGGGAAGGTAAACAAATAGGAAGGAGAAAAGAGTATGGACCAGGGAGGAAGTGGAAAAAGAAGGGTAGTAGATGGAGGAGGATAATATGGAACATGAGTAAAGATGATGCATAAGGAAAGGCTAGGGATGAAGGAACGTGACACAATAGGAGAAAAGAGGGAAGAGAAAAAAAGGAAAGGAAGGGGAGGGGAGAAGGAAGAGGACTAATGAAATATAAAGGAGGAGGAATGGAACAGGAGGAAGGAGGGAAGTGCATGACAGAGAAAGAAATGAAGGGAAAGGGAGGATTGAGAGGATAGAGAAGGAAGATAGAGGAGGAGTGAAAAGAAAAGGATGAAAGATTCCATAGAAGGAGTGAAATGGAGAAAGAAGCAGGGGAAGATGAAAAAAGAGGGGAGACAGAGGATCAGGGCTAGAAAGATGAAAACAAAGTCACAGGGCTAAAATGAGGGTTGGAAAATTGAGAACTAGGCAATAGATGTGTGGGGGATATAAAATAAAAAGGAGGAAGATAATAAATAGTAGGGAGACTAGGAAGTAGGATGAGGAAGGTGACAGAGCAGAAGATGTAGGCAACCATTTGACAATGAAGTGGAGGGCAGAAGAACAGAAAGGTATTGAGTATTCAGAAGACTCCATGAGTCTGGGCAGATGGGCAGAACCCTGGTGACAAAACAAAAAGGAGCCTGGGGTGAGTTTGGAAGGCTATAGGACATGAAATGTATGTAGAGTTGACTGAAGAGGAGGGGAAGATGGTGAGTTTATGGTAGATCACTGGAGAAGAATGCAGAAGAAGACAATGTAGATGAAGAAGAGAGAAGAAGGCACATGGAAAGGGAATAATTGTCAGCAGGACAACAGAAAGTTGGGGAAGAAAGCAGGAAGCTCAGGAACATGGTAGAGGTGAAGGGAACAGGCCAGTTACTGGAGGGTGGTAAGGATACAGAAAGCTTAGGGGCATTAGAAGGATGGGGTGAAAAGAAGATGGGGCTGGACGCAAGATGTTGGAGGTGACAGGAGATTAGAAAGGGGGGACAAGTGGAAATGTCAGGACTCTGAGGGGAAGGCAAGATGTATGCTGCAGTGAGGATCATGTACCAGATAGCATGCACCCCTATGGGCAACTGGCTGGGTTGTGAAAGAAGGATGAAATTGATGGATATGGAAGAAGAAAAATACAACGATACCTGAGTGCATAAAAAATAAAAAAAAAACCTGGTATGGGCAGAATGTGCGCATGGTATGGGTTCAGTTTGCTCTCTGCAAGACAGGAAGTAGCTCATATATATGGCAAGATGACTGGGAGAGACAGGAAGCTAGGCAGGAGGACAGAAAGAAGTGCAGGTGATCAGAAACAATGTGTGAGGGAAGGAGAGTAAATATGTAGGTAGGAGAATAAGGAGGGTGATAGGAGGCCTGGGCTTGACTGGAGGTTGAAAAGATCAGGGTGAATGATGGAAAAGAAGACATGCATCAGACAGGGCAGAAGACTCATAGAAAGGTGGGAGACTGCTGCACAAGAGTGAGCTGGGAAACATGCCCACAATTTCAGAGAGACCAGGGGAGACTGGGGGTGAACAATCTGTCTCACCAGGCAGGACAACTGCCTGATCTTCCACAGGCCAGAGGTTTGATGCCAAACTCCAACCTGGGGTTCACAATGTCTTCATCTCAATGATAAGGGTATCTAAGGGACTCCTCAGCCCTATCCTGGGGCCAGAGATGCAGTTGCTTCTTCAAACATACACTGAGACATTCATAGAAAATGTGCAATGATTCTTGAGAGGGGCTTTTACTAATTGGGAAAATATTTGCCTTCTCCTGTGATAGGTGAAGACCTGAGCTATGGAGGGAGTTTTTGGAAAGGGTGAATTCTAAATAGCATTTACATCAGGATGTAGGGAAGGTAGGATATAGACTCTCAGGAAAGTAGTAGAAAAAGGTTACCCTATTGTAGGGCAAAATACTTAGACCAGCAAGAAAGAAAGGTGCCTATAGAGGATGTTTTCAGGGTCAAATAATGAAGTTTCATCTAGGTAGTTTGGCAAAGAAGTCTTATTTTGAGATTAAGTTGTGTATTAGGTGAAGAAAAAGGTTGGAGGCAGGTTTGGTGGTCCATTTATTTAATCACAATATAAGGAAGGCATAGGAAGTTGGGTCTATGAGTGGCACGTCAGCATGTCCTACTGATCAAGTCGCAGGTCAGCCAGGGTGGTCAAACAGAGAAACTCTCTCTAGCTAAACAGAAAAAAAGGAGAAGGAGGAGGAGGAGAAGGAAGAGGAGGAAGAGGAAGAAGAGGGTGGGAATGAGGAAGGAAGAAAGAAAAAAACAAAGAAGGATGAGAGAAAAGAGGAAAAGGGGATGAGGCTGGATTAAAAAAAAGGGAAATAGGAAGTGAGGAAATACGAAGGACAAGAAAAGAGGAGGGAGAAGAAAAGTGAGAAGAAGGAAGAAAGAGGAGGAAAGAGAAGGGGAAGGGAAGGGGAGAGCAGAGGGAAAAACTAGAGAGAAGGGAAAGAAGATGTTGGAGAAGAAAGAAGGAAGAGGGGAAAAGAGGAAGACAGAAGAGGTGCAGGAAGTGAAGAGGATGGAAGAAGAGAAAGTAAAAAATAATGGAAGGTGAAACAGGAGGGAAAAGAAGAGGAAGAGTGGGAGGAGTGAAATATGGGAATAATGAGGCAGGGGAAAAAAACAGAGAAAAGTAGCAAAGAGGATAAAAGATGAAAAGGAAATACAAGGAAAGAGTGAAGAAGAAAAAGGAAGAAAGTTGAGGGAGGAGAGAAGAAGGAGAAAGTATGATGATAGAGGGAAGAAGTTGGAGAAAAGAGGAGGAAGAAGGGAAGATAGAGAAGAAGGGAAGAGTAGGGAAGTGGGAACATAGACAAGGAGGGAATAGGAGAGAAAAAGAGGGAAGTGGAAATATGAAGGAAAAAATATTACGACAAAAGGTGAGTGAAAAGATGAAAACGGTGCTAGGAGGGAAAAACAGGGAGGAACAAAGATGGAAGAATGAGGAGGGAAGATGAGGAATAATGAAGGAACAAAGAAGGGAAGAGAAAGAAGAATGAAGGGAAGAAGAGGGATGAGGGATAAAAAGGTAGAGGAGAAAACAAGGAGTAGGAGAAAAGATGAAGGATGAGGAAGAACATAGGAAAGAAGATGGAGGAAAGAGGAAGAAAAAGTATGGAGGAGGTAAGACAGACAAGGAAGGAAGAAGAGAGAAGAGGATGGGAGGTGATAGAGGAGGGAGGAGGGAATTAGATGGAGGAATGAACAGGACAAAAGAGGGAAGTATGAGGAGGTAAGTGGAGAAAAACCAAGTGAAAGGAGAAATGAAGAGGGAAGAGGAAGAAGGAGGAGGAAATTGTTAGGACTGGAGATAGAAGAGGGTGAAAAGAAGAGGAGGGAATAAGGAAGAGAAAAGAGGAGGGAAGAGTAGAAAGCAAGGAAGTGAAAAGAGAAAAGAGGAATGAAGAGGATGGAGGAAGGAAGAAGTAAGAATAGAAAAGAAATAGGGGTAGAAAAGATGAGGGTCCAGGGAAGAGGGGGAAAGAGCATAAAGGATGCAGGAGCAAAGGCAAAAAGGAGTGATAAAAGAAAGGAGGAAAAAGTGGACAGAGGACAGAAGAAGAAGGTGAAGAGAGAAGAAAAGGGAAGAGAAGGGAGTAGGAAAGGAAAGGGACAAGTGTTGAAGGTGTAGAAGGAAAGAAGTTGAGAGAAGATGGAATGAGAGGAAGATGGAAATGAATGGAAAGAAGCGGGAGGGGTGCAGAAGACGGAGGGAAGAAGGAACACTAGGGAAGCTGGAAGAGGGGAGAAAAGGAAAAAGAAGGGAGGCAGGAAAGGGAAGAAACAAGAAACAGAAGAAGTGAAGAGGATGGATTGAAGAAGTGGGAACAAGGACAGGAATATGAAAAAGGAGAGGGAGTAGTGAAAAGGAGAAAAACAGGAAAGAGTCACGCGATAGAACAAGAGGAATGTGAAGGAAGGAATAGGGACACAGGACACGGAGGAATGATGAGAGAAAAGAGAGAAAGGAATATGAGGGATTAGGAAACAGAAGGGAAGAGAAGAAAGGGGAGAAAAGGGAAAAATGGAATAAGGTAGATGAGGGTGGAATAAAGAGGAAGGAAGGTGTATGACAGGTAAGGAAGCAAAAGAAGGGGAAAAGGAATAAGTAAGAGAGGGAAGATAGAAAGGACAGTAGAGGAGAGGAAAGGAGAGGATAAAATGGGACACTGGGGGAATAGTGTGGAAGTGGGATGAAAGGCGGAGAGATGAGGAGGGAAAGAAGAAGAAAATTAAAAGGAGGGAGGAGTTGAAGAGGGAAGACAAATAGAAAATAAGGGAGTATGGAAGTGTGGTAAGGAAAAATACTAGGAGACAGGGGATTTAAAAGGAGAGTAAATGAAAAGGAAGAACAAGCAGGAGACATTAAAGAGGAGAGAAGAGGGAAGAGAAGAGAAGATGGAACAAGGATGAAGAACGTCAGAAGGAAGAGGAAGGCAGAGGGAAGGGGATGAAAAGATGGGATGGATAAAAGAGGAGAGAAGAGAAAGGACAAAGGAAGATCAGGGAAGCGTGAGTGGAACGGAAAAGGAGGGCAAAGGAAAGGAATGAAAAGAGAAGAGCGAAAGGGGCAAGACAAAAGAGGAGGAAAATGTAAGATAGGGCAGCAAATGGAAGAAAACTGGGGGTGACAGAAAAAGCAAGGAGAGGTAATGAGGACCCTAAGAGAGACATAAATAGACCTAATCTATGTGGGAAGTAGAAAAAAATAAGATCTCCTGAGTAAATTGGGAACATGGTGACTTTATGAAAGGGCTCATAGGGAGTGGAGAGGCAGGGAGTGGAGCAGAGAAAAATGCAGAGCTCAAGAAAAAAGAAGGACACTTAGGTAAGAAGAAGGAAGTGTGGAGGGTATATTGTGAAGAGAAAAGAGGAAGGAATAAGAAAGGGGTGGGAATAGGAAAGAGAAATGAAGGACCAAAAAAGGAAGGAATATGGAGGGAAGTGGAAGAAGAAAAGATGAGGGAAGAGTAAAGTTCAGGATACTTGCAGAATGAGGAAAAAGGAGAAAGAGGGGGAGGAGGGAAGAGCCATAAGAAGCAGTGAGGCAATAGTGAGGAGGAGGAATGAGTAAGAACAATTATAAGAAATGAAGAATAAGATAAAGGAAGATGGGAATAGAAGAGAGGAGAGAATTGGAAAGGAGAGGAGGAAGGAGAGGAGGCAGGAAGAGGAAGGAACAGGAAGGGCAAAAAAGAGTAGGGAGCAGAATGTAGGTAAGAGAAAGAAGGGAAGGGAGGAAGAAAACAGGAGGTCAGAAGGTGAGTATAACAGAAAAGAGAGAGGAGAAAGAAGAAAGTAAGAGAGTGAAGATGGAAGGAGAGGAAAGAAAAGGAAGGAAAGAGAAGAGAGCAGCATGGAAGAAGGAAGAGGAAGGAGGAAGGGCAGAAGAGGAATGATTAGAGAAGAGAGGATAGGAAGGAGGAAGGAATGAAGTAGAGGTAGGATGGAGGCTGAATGGAGGAGGAAATAGAAGGGTGAAAGGGAAATGAGGGTTTATGGAAAGTGAGGAAGGAGGGGACCTAAGCCTGAGTGGTACAGAGAAAGCAAACTCCACAGGAGTGGAAAAAAATCCACTTCAGGGACATTGGCAGATCAGCATTGAGACAGCCACCTGGGCCAAAGCTGACCTGAGACAGGGAACTCTACAGGAACAGGTACAGGGGAGCACCCGCTGAGTGAGTGAGACAGAGATAGAAACCACTGAGGGTCCAGGCATGAACCTGGGACCATCAAGGGAGTAGACCTAAGGCAGAACCCCTGTGGGTCTGGGAGTCAGCCTAGGACTTCTGAGGAACTAGGCCTTAGCCAGGTCCCCTGTAGTTCTGGGCATGAATCTGAAACCTCCAAGGGATTAGGCAGGGACCCGTGATCTCTGAGGGGCAAGGAATGAGTCTCGGACCACAGACGGAGTAGGCTTGAGCCAGGACATATGTGTGTCTGGGCATTGGACAGTTACATCAAAGGCAATAGAGAGGAACTAGAAACATCTGTGGGTCCCAGCATGAGTCTGGGACCTCCGAGTGAGTAAGCCTGAGACAGATCCTTTGTGGGTCTTGGGGCATCCGAGCCTGGAAACTCCAAGGGAGTAGACCAGAGCCAGAGACATTTGCACAACCAACACCAAGTCAAGGACCTCTGCAGGAGTAAACACGGACCAGGATTTACAGAAACAGGTCAAAGCTGACAACCTAGGCTAGTACAGGCCTGGGATAGCTGGTGCAGGAGAATTGTCTGTATTCTGTCAATCGTGTATTTTAATAAAATGCTGATTGTCCAGGCAGGAAGATTAGGTGGGTCAACCAGACAGGAAGTAGAGGTGATGCAATGAGAACAGGAGAATTCTGGGAAGCAGGAAGCTTCCTCTGCCACTCCTGCACAGACCACCGAAGAGGCAGCATGTAACTTGCCCAGCTGAAAAAGGAACCAAACCATATGGCTAACGTAGATAAGGATAATGGGGTAGTATGTGTCATAAGAACTAATAAGTAGCCTGACCTAAAGGGCCAATCAGCTTTATAACTTATAGAGATCTCTGTGTGATTGATGTTTCCTTGGGTTATGCCGGCTGTGGGGTACTGGGTGGGACAGAAACCCCAACAAGCCAGTCCTCATGTTACAGATAGCAAACTCCAAGGGAGTGGAGCAAAGTTGGGGAGTGCTGAGCAACCTCCAGGAACATGGGGTGACCAGAGGGATAACAGAAACTGTGGCACTAACTGTACAATGAGGAACAACTATCAGAGCCTTGGATTCACTGACACCTAAAAGACTAACAACAGATTCACTGACAGCCCCAACCACATCTATTAGTATAAAAGATGATTAGAACAGACAGGAGGTCCAATGGTCAAATATAAGACCCAAATATCAATCTATACATCTTCAAACACTTGGTTTTGACAAAGAAGCAAAAATATATCAAATGGAAAAAAGAAAGCATATGCAACAAGTGGTGCTGGCATAACTGGATATCAACATGTAGAAGAATGAAAATAGACCCATATCTATCAATGCACAAAACTCAAGTCCAAATGGATCAAAGATCTCAACATAAAGCCAGCAACACTGAACCTTGTAGAAGAGAAAGAGGTAAGTACACTTGAACGCATTGGCACAGAAGACCACTTTCTAAATATAACCCCAGCAGCATAGACAGTGAGAGAAACAATTAATAAATGGGACCTCCTGAAATTGAAAAGCTTCTGTAAAGCAAAGGACATGGTCAACATGACAAAATAACAGGCTACATAATGGGAAATGATTTTTACTAATCCCACATCAGACAGGTCTGATCTCCAAAATATAGAAAGAGATCAAGAAGGTAAACATCAAAAGAACACACAATCCAATTTAAAAAATGGAGGACAGATCTAAACAGAGAACTCTCAACAGAGAATCTAAAATGGCTGAAAGACACTTAAGGAAACATTCAACATCCTCAGTCATCAGAGAAATGCCAATCAAACAACTCTGATACTCCATTTTACACCTGTAAGAATGGACAGGACCAAAAACGCTGATGACAACCTATGCAGCAGAAATTGTGGGGAAAAGGGAACACTCCTGCATTGCTGGTGGGAATGCAAGCTAGTACAAATCCTTTTGATGTCAGTGTGGTGATTTCTTGGAAAATTAGGAAACAACCTTCCTTAACCCAGTAATAACACTTTGGGGTGTATATTCAAAGGATGCTCAATCGTGCCACAAGGGCATGTGTTCAACTATGTTCATAGATCTTTGTTTGTCATAGCCAGATTCTGGAAACAACCTAAATGCCCCTCAGCTAAAGAATGAATATGGAAAATGTGATATATTTACACAATGGAGTACTACACGGATGACAAAAAATAATGACAACTTGAATTTTGCGGAAAAATGGATGTAGCCGGAAAACATGATTTTTGAGTAAGGTAACCCGATCACAGAAAGACAATTTTCACATGTACTCACTCATAGGTGGTTTTTAAACATAAAACAAAGAAAACCAGCCTACAAACCACAATCCCAGAGGACATAGACAGCAATGAGGACACTAAGAGAGACTTCCATAGATCTAATTTACATGGGAAGTAGAAAGTAGAAAAAGACAAGATCTCCTGAGCAAATTGAGAACATGGGAACCTTGTGGGAGGGTTGAAAGGAGAGGGGAAAGGCAGGGAGGGCAGCATAGAAAAAATGTAGAGCACAATAAAAATCAATAAAGAAAAGAAAAAAGAAAAGGTAAGAACATATGCAACACCACAAAGAGCAATATAATACCACTAAAACCTAAAAGACCCTAAAATAGCAAGAATTGAACAACCAAATATAGATGAAGCAAAAGAAAATGACTTCACAAGAACTTTAGGAAATTGTTTGAGACTCTTAAAGAAAAAAATGAGAAATTCCCTCAAAGTAACGGAGAAAAAGACAGAAAAAATTAGAAGACATCAGCAAACCCCTTAAAGAAAACCAAGAAAAAGAAATTAAACATATGGAAGAAACTATTCAAGACTTGAAAACTGAAATAGAGACAATAAAGAAAACACAAGCTGATGGAATTATAGGAACAGAAATCATGAGAAATGATCAAGACCCACAAACGCAAGCATGAACAGCACAATACAAGAGATGGAAGAAAGAATCCCAAGCACTGAAGATACAATAGAGGAAATAGATTAGTCAGTCAAAGAAAACATTAAATCTAACAAAAACTTAATCCAAAGTATCCAGAAAATATGGGACACCATGAAAAGGCCAAATCTAAGAATAATAGCTATAGAAGAAGGAGAAGAAATGAAACTCAACTCATCTGTAAAAAGGCACAGACTAACAGATTGGATATGACAACAGAATCCATCCTTCTCCTGCATACAAGAAACACGCATCAACCTCAAAGACAGATATCGTCTCAAAGAAAAATATTCCAATCAAATGGACCGAAGAAACAAAGGAGTGTATCTATCCTAATATCTAACAAAATAGACGTCAAACTAAAATCAATCAAAAGAGATAAAAAAGGAAATTTCATAACAGTCACAGGAAAAATTTATCTAGAAGAAATCTCAATACTGAACATCTGTGCTCCAAATATAAAGATACCCTCATATGTAAAAGATAAAAACAACAACCTACAGAATGGGAAAAGATCTTCACTAACCCTACATCAGACAGAGGTCTGATCTCGAAAATAAACAAAGAACTCAAGAAATTGATCATCAAAAGAACAAATAATCCAATAAAAAATGAAGTACAGACCTAAACAGAGAATTCTCAACAGAGGAATCTAAAATGGCTGAAAGACACTTAAGGAAATGTCCAACATCCTTAGTCATCAGAGAAATTCAAGTCAAAACAACTCTGAGATTTAATCTTACACCTGTAAGAATGGCAGAGATCAAAAACCCTGATGACAACTTATTCTGGGGAGGATGTGGAGCAAAGGGAACACTTCTGAATTGCTGATGGGAAGGCAATATGGTACAGCCTCTTTGGATGTCAGTTATGGTGATTTCTCAGAAAATTAGGAAACAACCTTCCTCAAGACCCAGTAATACCACTTTTGGGTATACATCCAAAGGATGCTCAATCGTGCCACAAGGACAAGTGGTCAACTATGTTCAAAGCAGCATTATTTGTCATAGCCAGAAACTGGAAACAACCTAAATGCCTCTCAACCAAAGAATGAATAAGGAAAATATGGTACCTCTATATTGTGGAGTATTGCAGGAAAATGGATGGAGCTAGAAAATACTATTTTGAGTGAAGTAACCCAGATACAGAAAAACAATTATCACATGTACTCACTCATAGGTGATTTTTAAACATCAAGCAAAGAAAACCACTCTACAAGTCACAATCCCAGAGAACCTAGACAACAATGAAGACCCTAAGAGAGAAATGCATGGATCTAATCTACATGAGAAATAGAAAAAGACAAGATCTCCTGAGTAAATTGGGAGCATGGGGACCTTGAGAGAGGATTGAAGGGAAGGGGTGAGGTAGGGAGGGGAGCAGAGAAAATTGTAGTGCTCAATAAAAATAAAAATGATGAAGGAGGGACAAGGGGAAGGTGGAAAGATGGATTTGGAGAGAGTAAGGAAGATGAACAAGGGTAAGAGACAAAAGGAGGATAAATACAGAGTAAGAGGGTGGATTGGAGAAGAAAGAGAAGTGAAGAGGAAGAAAATAAGAGTCAGGAGAAGAGGGGGGAAATGTAAGAGTTGGGAAGATGGCAGAAGCAGGAAAATAGAGAGAAGAGATGGTAGGGAAAGGATAGATGAGGTAGGAGTAGGAAAGAGGGAAAAGAAGGGTTGAAGAAAAATAAGAAAGAGAGGGGAAGAAAGAACAAAATGAAAGAGTAGTGTTATGAAGTGGAAAGAGGAGATAGTAAGGGTAATATGGATAGAAGGAGTGACAGGAACAGAGAAAAGGAGGAAAAAAGAGGAACAAGGAAGATGTGGAAAGAGGAAAGAAAAATACGAGGAGATTAAGGAGAAAGGGAAGCATGGAAAGGAGGGAAAAGTGGAGGCAAAATGAAAAGGGATGAAGAAAATGAAAGAGCAGAAAGAAAGAAGAGGAAAGTTAGAGGGAGAAACAGATTATAGAAGAGCAAAATGAAATGAAAAATAATTAAGAGAAAGGAGAAATAGTATGAATAGGAATGAAGGAAGAGTAAAGAGGAGGGTATTGGAAGGGGAAAAAGAAGAGGGAGAATAGAAAATAAGAGGTGTAGTAAAGAGGGATTCTGGTAAGAGACTCAAAGAGGGAATAGGAGAAAAGATAGAAGAGTTAAGGGGACAGGAAAGGAAAGAGGAGTGATGTGGAAAGAAAAGAGAAAAGAGGAGGGAGGAGTAAAGAGATAAGAGGACAGAGAAAAGAAAAGAATGAAGAAAAGAGGGAAGATGGGGAAGAGAGAGCAGAAAGGTGAGAACAATAGGAAAAAGCATAAATGGTAAAGGAAGAATACAGAGGAAAGGGAAGGGGTGAAGGTAAAGAAGTTGAGATGAAAGATAATATGAAAACATGAGGGAAGAGTAAAGAGGATGTAAGTAGTAGAATGAGAGAAGAAAAGGGTAGAGTGAAAAAGGATGGATATGGAAGAGGAAAGAAGTGTGGGATGGAAGGGGAGAAAATAAAGACAAGGAAATAGGGTGCAAGTGACTAGAATAGCAAGAAGGAAGAAGAGGAAGAGGAGAGAATGAAGAGAAGGAAAAGTAGAAGAGGAGGTAATACGGACACGGGAAAGAAAAGAGGATGGACGTGGAAGGTAGAAGAAAGGGAAGAGGAGGGAGGCAAGAAGAAAAGGAAAAATCAAAGAAAGAAAAGAAGAAGGAAGTGGGAAGATGAGAAAATGAAGAAAAGAGGAGAGACCAGGGAGTGGGGAAAGGAGGGAAGAGGAACAAGAAAGGAAGAGTTAAGATGAGAAAGTTGGGAACCTGAGAAAAGAGGATGAAAGAGAAAGAAGAATGTAAGATGGGAGATGAGGGATGAAGTGATAAAAAGAGGTTAGAGAAAAGAGGATTGATGAAAGAAGAGGAGAGGTAAGGTAGAATGAAGAGGGACAATGGAAGAGGAGGTTATCAGGAAGGTGAGAAATTAGCAAAGGGGAAGAATGAAAGAGAATAAGAGGAAGGAAAAGACAAGACAGAGGAAGAAAAATGGTGAGGAGAGGAGAGGAGGGAGGAGAAAGGAGCAAGAAGGACAGGGAAAGTGTCTGGAAAATGAAGGAGAAGGAATGAAGAGAAAGGAAGAGGGTGAAGGGGAATGGAGGATGGTAGAAAATAAGGAAGGAAGAGTAGAGAGTAAGGAAGAGGAGGGAGGAGAGAATATGAGGGAAGTGGAGAAAAAAGAAAAAAGGAAGAATGGAGGATGGAGAGAAGATGGAGGAAAATGGATGAAGAACAGAATAGAGATTGAACGAGGGAGGAGGGAAAGGGAAGAAGACAGAAGAGTAGGTGAGAGAAAAAGGAGGTAATTAGGGGACAAGAAAAGAGAAGAGTGAAGAGGCAGGAAGAAAAACAGGAAAGGTAGAAGAAAATAGCCAGTAAAAAGAGGAAGGATAGATAGATTGGAATCAGAGATCTCTCTCCCTCCCACTAGTTCCTGAATAACCAGTCAGATACTTACTGTTGTTTATAAATACTTGACTTATGTCTCTGACTTACTATTAGCTGGTTCTCACATTTAAATGAAGTCATTTTATTAATCTATATATTGTCATGTGACCCTTGCTTTGACTGGTCTACTCACATGTTGTTTCTTGGGAGTCTGTGGGCATTTCTCAGACTTCACACTTCCTCTCCTATATCTCTGCTTGAATTTGTCCTAGGCCAAAGCAACTTCATTTACTAATCAATGAGAGAAGCACATAATCACAGCATACAGAAAGAAATTACATAGAAAAAGATGACAAGAGAGGAGAGTAGAGAAGAGGGAGAAATGCAGAAAAGGTGGGAGGCTGAATGATGTGGGAAGCATGATTTTGAGTCAAAAAGAAAGCAATATTGAGATGGAATATAGGGAAAAGAGTGGTGAAGGTATAGGTGTAAGTTATAGGAGAGAGGACAGAAGAAGAGGAAGAAGTGTAGAGAAAGTTGGAAGTAAAAAGAGGTAGGATGTGTGGGGTGAAAGAGGGGAAGAAGAGGGACCAGGAAAGAGGGATGAAAAGTCAGAAAAAAGAGGGAGGAGAAAAGATGGAAGAGGAGAGATGGGGAGGCAGAAATAGGAAAATAAGAAGGATGAGTACAAGATAGGTGGAAGGGAAGTGCAGGGTGGAAGAATGTTTTGGAAGAAAGAAAAAAAGGATGGGGAAGAGAGAAGAGAAGTGTGGTAATGAGGAGAGCAAAATAGAAAGAAAAGGGAGGAGGGAGGCAAGAAGAGGAAAAAGGAGGCAGGAGGGAAGATAAAAAAGGAAGGCAAAGGAAGGAGAAGTGCAGAGGAGGGAGAAAGGAAGGGAAAAGAGAAGGAAGGAAGGAAAAGGACAGGCAAGTGAAGAAAATTGAGGAGGGAAGGGAATGAAGAAGGAAACAGCAAGGAGGAGGAAAGATTAAGAAAGATGAAAGGAAAATAGAATGAAAAAATGTAAAGGGAGGGAAATGATGTAGTGGGATAACATGTGAAAAGGGAATGAAAAAGGAAGACGGAAGAACACAGAATATGGGGAGGAGGGAAGATATATGAGAGAAGATGAGAATGTAAAAAGGTTGAAAATAAAGAATGCAGATAAGAGGAGGGAAGGAAATAGAAATGGGAGGAGAGGGTGCAGGGTAGAAGAGGAAAGACAGAAAAAAATAGAAGAGGGAAGGGGCAAGAGAATGTAAGAGAAGGAAAGAAATTCTAAGGGAAAACAGGAAAAAGGAAAGAAAGAAAAAAGGAAGATAGCAGAAATGTGAGAGAGAGAAGAAAAAGAGTATAGAAAATGAAAAAGAGGAGTAAGAGGGAGGAAGAGTATGGATGATTGAAGTAGAAGGAAGACAAGAAAAATAATTAAGAGGGAAGATAAGGAAGCATACCGGAAAAGGGAAGGAGATTGCAGGACCAACTCCCAGACAGGGACTTCTGCAGGAGGGAATTCAGACCAGGATTTACAGAAACAGAACAAAGCAAATAACTTAGGCCAAAGTAGGCCTGAGACAGCAAATGCCAAGGGAGCAGAGCAAAGTACAGGAGCACTGAGCACAGAATAAGCAATGGGGAACTAAAACTGGAACACTGACTCACCATGGGGAACAACCATCTGAGCTTTGGATTCACTGGCAAAAAGAAGATTATTCAACAGAATCTCAGGCAGCCTCAACCTCACGTATTAGAGGAAAATATGAGTAGAAAAGGTAAGAAAACATGCAGTAGAAAAGGTAAGAACACATGCAACATCACAAAGAACAACACAACACCAATAAAACCTAAAGACCCTACAACAGAAAGACCTGAACAACCAAATATAGATGAAGCAGAAGACAATGACCTAAAAATAACTTGAAGAGAATGTTTGAAACACTTAAAGAGAAAATAAGAAATTATCTTTAAAAATGGAGAAAAAGACAAAAAATTGGAAGACATGAGCAAATCTGTTAAAGAAAACCAAGAAAAAGAAATTAAACATATGAAAGAAACTATTCAAGACTTGAAAACTGAAATAGAGACAATAAAGAAAACACAAGCCAAGGGAATCATAGAAACAGAAATTATGAGAAAACAACAAAGAACTACAAACAAGCATGAACAACAGAATACAAGAGATTGAAGAAAGAATCTCGAGCCCTGAAGATACAATAAAGAAAATAGATTAGTCAGTCAAAGAAAACATTAAACCTAACAAAAGTTTAATCTAAAGTGTCCAGAAAATATGGGACACCATGAAAAGGCTGAATCTAAGAAGAATAGGTATAGAAGAAGGAAAAAAATGTAACTTGAGAGTACAGAAAATATATTTCACAATATCATAGATGAAAACTTTCCCAACCTAAAGAAAGACATGTCTATGAAGATACAAGAAGCTTACCAATCACCAAATAGATTGGATCTAAAAAAAATTCCTCTTCCCACATAATAATCAAAACACTAAACATACAGAGTAAAGAAAGTATATTAAGAGCTGCAAAGAGAAAAGGTCAAGTAACACATAAAGGTAGACTTATCAGCATTACAACTGACATCTCATTGTAGACAATGAAAGCCAGGTCATTGTCAAGCATTATGCTGACATTAAGAGATCACAGATGCCAGCCCAGACTACTATACCAAGCAAAATTTTAAAACACAAAACAAGACATTCTATGACAAAACCAAATTTCACTTATACCTAGCCACAAACCCAGCCCTACACAAAATACTAGAAGGAAAACTCCAACACAAGGAAATTGGCTACATCTACAACCACAGACAATTGATGGTCTCATAGCAGCAAATCCCAGAGAAGGAAAAAATGCACAAATTAACATGACCAACAATGAAAACTAAATTAACAGAGATAGCAATCACTGGTCATTAATATCCCTTAATATAAATGGATTCAATGCACCTATAAAAAGACACGGGCTAACAGATTGGATGTAAAAACAGAATCCATCCTTCTTCTGCATACAAGAAACACATCTCAAGCTCAAAGACAGACATCATCCCAGAGTAAAGGGTTGGGAAAAATATACCAATAAAATGGACCTAGAAACAAGCAGGTGTAGCTATCCTAATATCTAACAAAATTGACTGCAAGCTAAAATCAGTCACAAGAGACAAAGAAGGTCATTTCATATTTGTCACAGTAAAAATCCATCAGGGAGAAATCTCAATACTGAACATGTATGCCCCAAATACAAGGGCACCCTCATATGTAAAAAAAACACTTTTAAAGCTTAAATCATACAGTAAACCACACACACTAAGAATGGGAGACTTCATACATCCCCTCTCACCACTGGACAGGTCAGTAAGACAAAAAAATGAACATAGAAACAGGAGAACTAGCAGATGTTATGAATCAAATAGACTTCACAGAAATTTAAAGAATATTCCATCTAAACAGGAAAGAATATACCTACTTCTCAGCACCTCATGGAACCTTCTCAAAAATTGACCACATACTTGGTAACAAAACAAACCTCAACAAACACAAAAAAATGGAATAAGCCAATGTATCTTATCAGATCACTATGGTTTAAAACTAAAAGTCAACAGCAATACTAATTCCAGAAATCCCACAAACACGTGTAAATTAAACAATGCTCACATGAATCATCAATGGGTCAAAGAATAAAAAAATGGGGAAATTAAAGACTTCCTAAAATTTAATGAAAATGACCACACAACATACCCAAGTTTATGGGACACAATAAAAGCGGTGTAAAGAGAAAAGTTCATAGCACGAAATGCCTATATAATGAAGCTGGAAGAATTCCACACAAGTGACTTAACAGAAAATTTGTAAACTTTAGAATAAAAAGAAACAAAGTCACCCAAGAGTACTAGACGGCAGGAAATAACCAAATTTAGAGCTGAAATCAACAAAATAGAAACAAAGAAAACAAAACAAAGAATCAATGAGACAAAGAGTTGGTTCTTCATGAAAATGAACAAAATTGACAAACCTTTATCCAAAGTAACCAAAAGGCAGAGAGAGAATATCCAAATTAACAAAATCAGGAATGAAAAAGGGGACATAGCAATAGACATGGAGAAAATCCAGAGAATCATCAGGTCATATTTCAAAAACTTGTCTTCCACAAAATAAGACAACATAAAGGAAATGGACAACTTTAGGGACTAATATCGCTTACCAAAATTAAATCAAGACCAGATAAGCAAATTAGACAGACCTGCAGAAATAGAAACAGTCATCAAAAGTCTTCCAACCAAAAAAGCCCAGGACAGGACATTTTCAGCTCAAAATTTACAAGATTTTCAAAAACGAACTAATACCAATACTCCTCAAATTATTACACACAATAGAAACAGAAGAAACAGTGCCGAACTCTTTTTATGAGCCTGTAATTACCCTGATATCCAAACCACAGAAAGACATAACTAAGAAAGGGAATTATAGAACAATCCCACTCATGAAAAATACTAAACAAAATACTGGCAAATCGAATTCAAGAACGTATCACAACCATTATCCAACATGATCAATTGATTTCATCCCTGAGATGCAGGGGTGGTACAACATATGAAAATCTGTCAGTGTAATCCACCATATAAACACACTGAAATATAAAAACCACATGATCATCTCATTAGATACTGAATAAGAGTTCGACAAAATACAACATTCCTTCATGATAAAGGTCTTCGAGAGAACAGAGATGCAAAGAATACACCTAAGCATAATAACGGCAATATCCAGCAAGGTAACAGTCAATATCAAACTAAATGGAGAGAAACTCCCAGCAATTCCACTGAAATCAGGAACAAGACAAAGTTGTTCCCTCTCTTCATACCTATTCAATATAGTTCTTGAGGGCCTAGCTAGAGCAATAAGACACCAAAAGGAGATCAGGGTGATACAAAATGGAAAAGAAGTTGAACTCTCCCTGGTTGCTGATGATATGATAGTTTAACATAGGTGATCCCAAAAATTCTTCCAAGGAGCATCTACAACTCATAGACAATTGCAGTAATGTAGCAGGATGCAAGATTAACTCCAAAAAATTCAGTAATCCTCCTGTACATGGATGATAAAAGGGCTAGGAAAGAAATCATAGAAAGAACAACCCTCACAATATACAGAAATAGCATAAAATAACTTGGAGTAACTCTAACCAAACAAGTGGAAGAGGTATATGACAAGGACTTTAAATATTTGAAGAAAGAAATTGAAGAAGACACCAGAAATTGGAAAGATCTCCCATGCTCTAAGATAGGCAGAATTAACATAGTAAAAATGGCAATCTTACCAAAAGCAATCTACAGATTCAACACAATGCCCATTAAAATCCCAGCAAAATTCTTCATGTAGCTTGAAAGAACTTCATATGGAAAAGCAGAAAATTCAGGACAGTCAAAACAATCCTGTACAATATAAGAATTTCTGGAGGCATCACAATCCCTTACTTCAAACTCTACTACAGAGCTATAGTATTGAAAACAGCCTGATAGTGGCATAAGAACAGACAGGAGGACCAATGTAACCAAATAGAAGATCTGGATATTAATCTAGATACCTTCAAACACTTGATTTTTGACAAAGCAAAAAATATCACATTGAAAAAAGAAAGTATATTTAACAAGTGGTGCTGGCATAACTGGATATCATGTATGGTGTGTAATGAGGCAGCAGGGGACAACGAAAAAAGAGTAAGAAAGAGAGGGAAGATAGAAAGGACTGTAGAGGAAGGGAAAAGAGGATAAAGTGGACAATGGGGAAATAGTGGGGAAGTGGGACAAAAGGAGTAGAGATGAGTAGAGAAAGGATAAGAATGAAAAGGAGGGAGTGTTGAAGAGGAAAGACTAATAGAAAATAAGGGAATATGGAAGTGCAATAAAGGAAAATATTGGGAAAGGGGGGATTTAAAAGGAGAGTGAACAGAAAAAAAGAACAAGCAGGAGACATTAAAGAGAAGGGAAGAGGGAAGAGAAGGGAAGATGGAACAAGGATGAATAAAGTCAAAAAGGAAGAGTAAGGCAGAGGGAAGGGGATGAAAGAGGATGGGATGGATAAAAGAGAAGAGAAGAGAAAGGACAAAGGAAGATCGGGGAAGAGTGAGTGGGAGGGGAAAGGAGGGCAAAGGAAATAGGAATAAAAAGGGAAGAGAGAAAGGGGCAAGAAAAAAGAGGAGAAAAATGGAAGATAGAGCAGCAAATGGAAGAAGACTGAGGAGGACAGAAAAGGGAAAGGGAGGTAATGGGGACACTAAGAGAGACATACAAAGATCTAATCTATGTGGGAAGTAGACAAAGATAAGACCCCCGGAGTAAATTGAGAGCATGGGGACTTTGGGAGAGGGATGAATGGGAGGGAAGAGGCAGAGAAAAATGTATAGCTCATTAAGAAGAAATAATAAAAAGAAGGACAGAATCATGGAGCAGATATTTTGAGAAGAAAAAAAGAAGGAATAGGAAAAGGTAGGGAATAGTGGAGAAAAGTGAAGGAGCAGGAAAAAGGAAGGAATAGGGAGGGAAGAGGAGGAAGAAAATATGAGGGAAGAGTAAAGTACAGGATATTTCCAGAATGAGGACAGAGGAGGAAAGGGGGGGGAGGAAATCACCATAGGAAGTGATGAGGGAATACTGAGGAAGAGGAATGAGTAAGAAAAATTATAAGAAATGAAGAATAAGAAAAAGAAAGACGGGAATAGAACAGAGGAGAGAATTGTAGGGGAAAGGAGGTAGGAGAAGAAGCAGGAAGAGGAAAAAACAGGAAGGGCAAGGAATAGAAAGGAGCAGAATGTGGATAAGAGAAGGAAGATGGAAAGGGAGAAGGGAAGCATCTTTAACAAATGGTGCTGGCATAACTGGATGTCAACCTGTAAAAGAATGAAAATACATCCATATTCATCACCATGCACAAAACTCAAGTACGAATGGATTAAAGACCACAATATTAATATGACCACAATGAACCTGATAGAAGAGAAAGTAGACTGCAACACATGGGCACAGGAGACCACTTCCTATGTATATCCTCAGTAACACAGACAATAAGAGCAACAACGAATAAATGGGACTTTCTGAAACTGAGAAGCTTCTGTAAAGCAAAGGACACTCTCATTAAAACAAAAAGTCAGCCTACTGACTGGAAGAAGATCTTCACCAACCCCACATCAGAAAATGGTCTGATCTCCAAAATACATAAGGAATTCAAGAAACTAGACATTAAAACTCTAATTAATCCAATTTAAAAATGGGGGTACTGAACTGAACAGAGAATTCTCAACAGAAGATGTTTGAATGGCCAAAAAACTCTTAAGGTCATGCTCAACCTCCTTAGCAATCAGGGAAATGCAACTCAAAACAACTCTGAGACACCATCTTACACCTGTCAGAATAGCTAAAACCAAAAACACCAATGATAGCCTATGCTGGAGAGGATGTGGAGTAAGGGGAACAATCATCCATTGTTGGTGGGAATGCAAACTTGTGCAACCACTTTGGAAATCAGTGTGGTGGTTTCTCAGGAAACTGGGAGTCAACCTACCTCAGGACCCAGCAAATCCACTCTTGGAAATATATCCAAGAGATGCCCAATCATACTAGAAAAGTATTTGTTCAACTATGTTCATAGCAGCATTATTTGTAATAGCCAGAACCTGGAAACAATCTTTGTGCCCCTCAATAGAAGAACGGATAGAGAAGATGTGGCATATATACACTTTAGAGTTTTATTCAGTGGTAAAAAAATTGACATCTTAAATTTTGCATGCAAATGAATGGAAATAGAAAACACTTTACTGAGTGAGATAACCCAGACCCAAAAAGATGAATATGGTATGTACTCACTCATAAGTGGATTCTAGCCATAAATAAAGGACATTAAGCCTACAATTTGTGATCCTAGAGAAGCAAAATAAGAAGGTGAACCCAAAGGGATAAAAAGAAAAAAGAAAGAAAAGAGAAGGTCAGAAGGTGAGGGTAACAGGAAGGAGAGAGGAGAAAAGAGAAAGTAAGAGAGTGAGGATGGAAGTAGAGGAAGAGAAAGGAAGGAAAGAGAAGAGAACACAGCATGGAAGAGGGAAGAGGAAAGAGGGAGGACAGAAGACGACAGATGAGAGAAGAGAGGATAGAAAAGAGGAAGGAGAGAAGTGGAGGTAGGATGGAAGCTGAATGGAGGAGGAAATAGGAGGGTGAAAGGGAAATGAGGGTTTATGGAAAGTGAGGAAGGAGGGGACCTAAGCCTGAGTGGGACTGAGGAAGCAAGCTCAACAGGGGCAGGAGCAAATCCACTTCAGGGACATTGGCAGATCAGCATTGAGACAGGGACCTGGGCCAGAGTAAACGTGAGACAGGGAACTCTATAGGAACATGTCCAGGGGAGCAACCACTGAGTGAGAGAGACAGAGATAGAGACCACTGAGGGTCCAGGCATGAATCTGGGACCTTCAAGGGAGTAGACCTAAGGCAGGACCCCTGTAGGTCTGGGAGTCAGCCCAGGACTTCTGAGGAACTAGGCCTGAGCCAGGTCCCCTGTAGTTCTGGGCATGAATCTTAAACCTCCAAGAGAGTAGGCAGGAACCAAAGATCTCTGAGGGGCAAGGAATGAGTCTAGGACCACAGACGGAGTAGGCTTGAGCCAGGACATATGTGGGTCTGGGCATTGGACTGGTACATCAAAGGCAATAGACAGGAACTAGAAACCTCTGTGGGTCCCAGCCTGAATCTGGAAACTCCGAGGGAGTAAGCTTGAGCCAGATTCTCAGTGGGGCTGGGGTCACCAAAGCCTGGGAAATGCAAGGGAGTAGAATGGATCCAGAGACCTTTGCAGGACCAACTCCAAGCCAGGGACCTCTGCAGGAGCGAATACAAACCAGGATTTACAGAAACAGGTCAAAGCTGACAACCTAGGCTAGAGCAGGCCTGAGACAGCAAACTCCAAGGGAGTGGAGCAAAGGTTGATATTGCTGAGTGACCCCCTGGAGCATGTAGTGACCAGGGGATAACAGGAACTGTGACAATAACTGTACCAAGAGGAACATCTATCTGAGCCTTGGATTCACTGGCACCTAAAAGATTAATCAACAGAATCATTGATAGCCACAAACACACTTATTAGAAGAAAAGATGATTAGAACAGACAGGAGGTCCAATGGAACTGAATAAAAGACCTGGATATGAATCCACACATCTTCGAACACCTGATTTTTGACAAAGAAACAAAAAAAAATCAAATGGAAAAAAGAGAGCATATTTAACAAGTAGTTTTGGCATAAATGCATATCAACATGGAGAAGAATGAAAATAGACCCATATTTATCACCATGCACAAAACTCAAGTTCAAATGGATCAAAGATCTCAACATAAATCCAACCACACTGAACCTTATAGAAGAGAAATTGGGAAGTACCCTTGAACGCTTTGGCACAGGAGACCACTTCCAAAATATAACCCCACCAGCACAGACACTAAGAGAAACAATTAATAAATGGGACCACCTGAAACTGAAAAGCTTCTGTAATGCAAAGGATGTGGTCAACAAGACAAAATAACAACCTAAATGCCCCTATTCTGTGGCAAAACCAGATTTCACCAATACCTAGCCACAAACCCAGGCCTTCACAAAGTACTAGAAGGAAAACTCTACTTCAAAGAAGTTGGTTACATCAACAAAAACACAGATGACTGTCTCAAAGCAGCAAAACCCAAAGAAGGGAAAAATGCACAAATTAACATCACCAACAATAAAAACTAAATTAACAAAAGATAGCAATCACTGGCCATTAATATCCCTTAATATAAATAGACTCCACTCACCTATAAAAGGCACAGGCTAATACATTGGATACGAAAATAGAATCCATTCTTCTTCTGCATAAAAGAAGCACACATCAACCTCAAAAACAGACATCATCTCAGAGTATAGTGTTTTGAAAAATATTCCAATCAAAAGGATCTAAAAAACAAATGGGTGTAGCTATCCTAATATCTAACAAAATAGACTTCAAGCTAAAATCAGTCAAAAAAGATAAAGAAGGTCACAGGAAAAATTAGTCAAGAAGAAATGCTCAAATACACGGGCAACCTCATATGTAAAAGAAACATTTCTAAAGCTTAAAAATACATTAAAGCCCACACACTAATAATGTGAGACTTCAACCCTCCCCTCTCACCACTGGACAGGTCAGTCAGACAAAAAATGAACAGAAAAAACAGGAGAAATAACAGATACTATATTTCAAATGGACTTCACAGAAGTCTATAGAATATTCCATCTAAACAGAAAAGAATATACCAGAGGCGGCTCCTCCCTGCTGAGCTCTCCCAAATCCCGTCCCAGCCTTTATCCAGGTACACCTTCCTCTCTTCCCCCCTCCCCTCTGGGGCCACAAGATTTCCCCAGAGCTGCTCCCTTGCATGCTGGGCCTGGGCTATGGGCTCAGTCCGGCAGGGGCAGTTCCAGTGCTTTGAGAGCCCACCTAAGGACAGGCAAGCTCTGTCTCAGCTCAGCCACATTCCTGGCCATCAAGAAACAGTGAACTTCTAGCAGACATCCATTGGAGGAGGGGTGAGTTTGCTACTGGCCCGAGGACTTCAGCTAGGAGGAATTCAGACTTTCCCTGCCCCCCTTGACTTTCTGGTCACCTGGCAGAGGTGGCTCCTCCCTGCTGAGCTCTCCCGAATCCCATCCCAGCCTTTATCCAGGTACACCTTCCTCTCTTCCCCCCTCCCCTCTGGGGCCACAAGATCTCCCCAGAGCTGCTCCCTTGCTCGCTGGGCCTGGGCTGTGAGTGCAACCCGGCAGGAGGGAGTGCCTGTGTTTCAATAGACTGCCTGAGGAAAGGTAGGCCTTCTGTCAGTGAAGTCCCTGCCCAACAAGGGAACCTGACCTGGTACTAGAAGATCCAATAGAGAGCATTTGAAGGAAGAGATGGGCAGACGCCGAGGCAAGAACTCCTCCAACAATCTAAAAAACAACATGAAAACACCAGATCCCAATGACCCTACAATAGAAGGACTTGAACCTCTTAATTCAGAAGAAGCGGGGGAAAAATGCCATTATGAAAGCAATAGAGTCCCTTAAACAGGATATGAATAACTCCCTTAAAGAACTGGATGAGAAGTATAACAAAAAGATTGAAGAAATGAGTAAAGAAATGGATGAGAAATATAACAAAAAGTTCGAAGAAATGAATAAATCCATGAATGATACACTGGGAAACCAAGAAAAAACAATCAAACAGGTAATGGAAACAGTTCAAGAATTGAAAACTGAAATGGAGGCAATGAAGAAGACACAAAACGAGGGCTGGCTGGATATGGAAAATCTAGGTAAACGAACAGAGACTACAGAATCAAGCCTAACCAATAGGACACAAGAGATGGAAGAACGAATCTCAGAGTCTGAAGATACCATAGAGAAAATAAATGCTCAGATCAAAGAAAACAGCAATTCCAACAAATTATCATCACAAAACATTCAAGAAATCTGGGACACAATAAAAAAACCAAATCTAAGAATAATAGGGATTGAAGAAGGAGAAGAACTGCAGATCAAAGGACCAGAAAATATATTCAACAAAATTATAGACGAAAACTTTCCCAACCTAAAGTATGATATTCCTATGAAGGTTCAAGAAGCATACAGAACACCGAATAGACTGGATCAAAAAAAAAAAAAACCATCCCCTCGCCATATAATAATCAAAACACAAAACATACAGATTAAAGAAAGAATATTAAGAGCTGCAAAGGAAAAAGGGCAAGTAACTTATAAAGGTAAACCTATCAGACTTACACCGGACTTCTCTATGGAAACCATGAAAGCCAGAAGGTCCTGGATAGAGGTACTGCAGAAACTAAGAGACCATGGATGCAAACCCAGACTACTATACCCAGTCAAGCTATCGTTCACTATCAATGGAGAAAACAAAATATTCCAGGATAAGAACAAATTTAAACAATTCGTAGCCACAAACCCAGCCTTACAGAAAGTAATAGAAGGAAAATCGCAACCCAAGGAATCCAACATTGCCAGCACTGCTTACAATAACTCAGACATCTAGCGACCCTTCACGAGCTTAACTCAAAGAAGGGACACATACAAACTCCATTAAACAAACAAACAAAAAATAATAATAACTGGAGTCAACAACCACTGGTCATTAATATCACTTAATATTAATGGACTCAATTTACCTATAAAAAGGCACAGACTAAGAGAATGGATACGAAAACAGGATCCAACATTCTGTTGTTTACAAGAAACTCACCTCAACCACAAAGACAGACACCTACTCAGAGTAAAGGGTTGGGAAAAGGTTTTTCAAGCAAATGGACCTAAGAAACAAGCAGGTGTGCCCATTCTAATTTCCAACAAAATTGACTTCAAACTAAAATCAATCAGAAGAGATGGAGATGGACATTTTATACTCATAACAGGAACAATTCATCAGGAGGAAGTCTCAATCCTGAATATCTACGCCCCTAATATAAAGCCTCATATTTATGTAAAAGAAACACTTCTAGAACTCAAGGCAGTCATCAAAGCACACACACTAATAGTAGGAGACTTCAATACTCCTCTCTCACCAATGGACAGGTCAATCAGACAGAAACCTAACAGAGAAATAAGAGAATTATTGGAGGTATTGAATCAAATGGACTTAACAGACAACTATAGAACATTCCACCCAAATAGGAAAGAATATACTTTCTTCTCTGCAGCTCATGGAACCTTCTCGAAAATTGACCACATACTGGGTAACAAAGCAAACTTCCACAGATACAAAAAAATATTAGTAACCACCTGTGTCTTGTCAGACCACCATGGATTAAAGTTAGACTTCAAGAACAGTGCTACCCCCCAGGAAGCCAACAAATTCATGGAAGTTGAACAGTCAACTACTGAATCACCCCTGGGTCAAGGAAGAAATAAAGAAAGAAATTAAAGTCTTCCTTGAATTTAATGAAAATAAAGACACAACATACTCAAACCTATGAGACCCTATGAAAGCAGTGCTAAGAGGAAAGTTCATAGCACTAAGTGCCCAATTAAAGAAAACGGAGAAAGCACACATTGGAGACTTAACAACACACTTGAAAGCTCTAGAAAAAGAGGAAGCTGATTCACCCAGGAGGAGGAAAAGACTGGAAATAATCAGGCAGAGGGCTGAAATCAACAAAATAGAAACACAGAAAACAATCCAAAGAATCAATGAATCAAAAAGCTGGTTCTTGGAGAAAATCAACAAGATTGACAAACCCCTATCCAAACTAATCAAACGACAGAGAGAGAACCTGCAAATTAATAAGATCAGAAATGAAAAGGGGGACATAACCACAGACACAGAGGAAATTCAGAGAATCATTAGATCTTACTACGAAAATTTATATGCCACAAAGTTGGAAAATGTAAAAGAAATGGACATTTTTTTAGATAAGTACCATATACCAAAGTTGAACCAAGACCAGGTGAACAATCTAAATAGACCTGTCAGTCATGAAGAATTAGAAGATGTTATTAAAAATCTCCCTACCAAAAAAAGCCCAGGACCAGATGGTTTCAATGCAGAATTCTAAAGGAACTTCCAGGAAGAGCTAATACCTATACTCCTTAATGTATTCCACAATATAGAAACAGAAGAATCATTGCCAAACTCTTTTTATGAAGCTACAGTTACCCTGATACCAAAACCACACAAAGACACAACCAGGAAAGAGGATTACAGACCAATCTCACTCATGAACATTGACGCAAAAATACTCAATAAAATACTGGCAAACCGAATCCAAGAATACATTAGAAAAATTATCCATTATGATCAAGTGGGCTTCATCCCAGAGATGCAGGGCTGGTTCAACATACGCAAATCTATCAATGTAATCCATCATATAAATAAACTGAAAGAAAAAACCCTTTTGATCATTTCATTGGATGCTGAAAAAGCATTTGACAAAATTCAACACTCATTTATGATAAAGGTGTTGGAGAGACTGGGGATACAAGGATCATACCTAAATATAATAAAAGCAATATACATCAAGCCATCAGCTAACATCAAATTGAATGGAGAGAAACTCAACGCCTTTCCACTAAAATCAGGAACACGACAAGGCTGTCCACTCTCACCATACCTCTTCAATATAGTGCTTGAAGTTCTAGCAATAGCAATAAGACAACATAAGGGGACCAAGGGGATTCGAATTGGAAAGAATGAAGTTAAACTTTCATTATTTGCAGACGATATGATAGTGTACATAAGCAACCCCAAAAACTCTACCAAAGAACTCCAACTTTTGATAAACACCTTTAGTAATGTGGCAGGATACAAGATTAACTCCAAAAAATCGGTAGCCCTCCTATACACAAAGGATAAAGAAGCAGAGAGGGAAATCAGAGAAACATCACCTTTCATGATAGCCACAAATAGCATAAAATATCTTGGGGTAACTCTAACCAAGGAAGTGAAAGACCTATTTGACAAGAACTTTAAGTCCTTGAAGAAAGAAATTGAGGAGGATACCAGAAAATGGAAAGACCTTCCCTGCTCTTGGATTGGGAGAATCAACATAGTAAAAATGGCAATGCTACCAAAAGCAATCTATAGATTCAATACAATTCCCATCAAAATCCCATCAAACTTCTTCACAGACATTGAGAGAACAATAATCAAGTTTATATGGAAAAACAAAAAAACCCAGGATAGCCAAAACAATCTTATACAATAAAGGAACTTCTGGAGGCATTACCATCCCTGACTTCAAACTCTATTACAGAGCAACAGTATTGAAAACAGCTTGGTATTGGCATAACAATAGAGAAGTCGACCTATGGAATCGAATAGAAGACCCGGGTATTAACCCACAAACTTATGAACACGAAATTTTTGACAAGGGAGCTAAAGCTATACAATGGAAGAAGGATAGAATCTTTAAAAAATGGTGCTGGCATAACTGGATGTGAACCTGTAGAAGAATGAAAATAGATCCATATCTATCACCATGCACAAAACTCAGGTCCAAATGGATTAAAGACATCAACATTAATCTGGCCACTTTGAACCTGATAGAAGAGAAAGTGGGAAGTAGTCTACAAGATATAGGCACAGGAGACCACTTCCTAAGCAGAACCCCAGGAGGACACACAATAAGAGAAACAATAAATAAATGGGACCTCCTGAAACTGAGAAGCTTCTGTAAAGCAAAGGACACTGTCAGTAAGACAAAAAGGCTACCTTCTGACTGGGAAAAGATCTTCACCAACCCTCAACAGACAAAGGTCTGATCTCCAAAATATACAAAGAACTCAAGAAACTAGACACTAAAACTCTAATTAACCCAATTAAAAAATGGGGTACTGAACTGAACAGAGAATTCTCAACAGATGAACTTCGAATGGCTAAAAAGCACTTAAGGTCATGCTCAACCTCCTTAGCGATCAGGGGAATGAAAATCAAAACAACTTTGAGATATCATCTTACACCTGTCAGAATAGCCAAACTCAAAAACACCAATGATAGCCTATGCTGGAGAGGATGTGGAATGAGGGCAACCCTCATCCATTGTTGGTGAGAATGCAAAATTGTGCAGCCACTGTGGAAATCAGTGTGGCGCTTTCTCAGGAAACTGGGAGTCAACCTCCCTCAGGACCCAGCAATTCCTCTCTTGGAAATATACCCAAGAGATGCCCTAACATACTAGAAAAGCATTTGTTCAACTATGTTCATAGCAGCACTATTTGTAATAGCCAGAACCCGGAAACAACCTAGGTGCCCCTCAATAGAAGAATGGTTAAAAAAGGTGGGGAACATATACACATTAGAGTTTTACTCAGCGGTAAAAAACAATGACATCTTGAATTTTGCATGCAAATGGATGGAAATAAAAAACGCTTTACTGAGTGAGGTAAACCAGACCCAAAAAGAGGAATATGGTATGTATTCACTCATAAGTGGATTCTAACCATAATTGAAGGTCTTTGAACCTATTATTCGTGATCCTAGAGAAGCTAAATAAGAAGGTGAACCTGATGAAAATCATGTAGCTATCCTCCTGGAGATTGGAAATAGACAAGAGTGCCAGGTAACCTCGGGTGCATGAGGGGGTGGGGGGGCTGTTGGAAGGGGAGAGGGTTAGAGAGAAGGGAGTATGGGAGGAATGGGGAAAGATGGGGGACTGGGATAGGGGGGAGGGAGGAAGGATGGATATGGGATCAAGGAAGAATATATCTCAACTAAGGGAGTCATTTTAGGGTTTACAAGAGACTTGATTATATATGGGATCCCAGGTCCAAGGAGAGATCCCCAGATTGTTCTCTGGACAAAGGAGAGGGTGCCTGAACCGGCCTTGGGCTCTAACCATACTGATGAAGATTTTGCTTATCACCATAGATCCTTCATCCGACTATGGATGGCGATACAGACGGAGACCCACATTGGAGCACCGGACTGAGCCCCCCATGGTCCAAATGAGGGGCAGAAGGAGGAAGAACATGAAAAAAACTCAGGACCGCGAGGGGTGCAATCACCCACTGATATAAGGGGACTGATCTAATGAGAGTTCACCAAGGTCATTTGGACTGGGACTGAACGAGCATGTGATCCAACCAGATTTTCTGAATGTGGCCGGATTCTCTGAATATGGCTGGCCCGGAGCCTTTCTGAAAAGCCATTGACAATGACACTGGGACTTGTTTCCTCTGTTTGGATACTCACCTTCCTGGACCTGGAGGGAGAGGGGAGGAGCTTGAACTTCCCATAGGGCTGGAAGCCCTGACTTCTCTTAGGGATGGAGAAGGAGGAGGGGGGGGAGTGGGAGGTTGTTGGGAGGAGGGGCTGAAATGGAAACTTTCATAATTTAATAAACTAAAAAAATATATAAAAAAAAGAATATACCTTCTTCTCAGCACCTCATGGAACCTTCTCAAAAACTGACTACATACTTGGTAACAAAACAAACCTCAACAAATACAAAGAAATGGAATAACCCAATGTACCTTATCAGATCACTATGGTATAAAAGTAGAAGTCAACAGCAATACTAATTCCAGAAAACCCACAAACACATGAAAATTAAACAATGCTCATCTGAATCATCAATTGGTCAAGGAAGAAATATATTGAGAAACGAAAGACTTCCTAATATTGAATGGAAACATCCACACAACATACCCAAATTTATGGGACACAATTAAAGCAGTGTTAAGGGAAAATTTCATAGCACTAAATGCCTACATGAAGAAGCTGGAGGAATCTAGCACTAGTGAACTAGCAGAACATTTGAAAACTTTAGAAGAAGAAGAAACAAACTTACCCAAGAAAGCTAGATGGCAGGAGATAATCAAATTGAGAGTTGAAATCAGCAAAATAGAAACAAAACAAAACAAAGAATCAATGAGACAAAGAGTTGGTTCTTCAAGTAAAACAACAAAATAGACAAAGCTTTATCCAAACTAACCAAAAGGCAGAGAGACTATCCAAATTACCAAAATCAGAAATGAAAAGGGGGACATAAAAACAGACATAGAGGAAATTCAGAGAATCATCGGGTCATATTTTGAAAACCTATACTCCACAAAATTGGAAAACTTAAGGGAAATGGACAACTTTATAGATAAACATCAATTACCAAAATTAAATCAACACACCTATAACTGATGAAGTAATAGAAATAGTGATTAAAAGTCTCCCAACCAAAAAAAAAAATTAAAACCCAGGACCACATGGTTTCAGCTCAGAATTCTACAAGACTGTCAAAGAAGAACTAATACAAAGATTCCCTAAATTGTTCCACACAATAGAAACAGAAAGAACATTGCCAAACTCTTTTTACGAGGCTACAATTACCCTGAAAATAAGGAAACAACCTTCCTCAAGACTTAATAATACCATTTTTGGGTATATATTCAAAGGATACTCAATCATGCCACAAGGAGATGTGCTCAACTATGTTCATAGCAGCATTGTATATCATAGCCAGAATCTGGAAACAACCTAAATGCCCCTTGACAGAAGAATGGATAAGGAAAATTTGGTACATTTACACAATGGAGTACTACACAGCAGAAAAAATAATGACATCTTGAATTTTGCAGGAAAATGAATGGAGGTAGTAAACATTATTTCGAGTGAGGTAACCCTGGCACAGAAATACAATTATCACATGTACTTACTAATATGTGGTTTTAACACATAATGCAAATAAAACTAGCCTACAAATCACAATCCCAGAGAACCTAGACAACAATGATGGCACTAAGAGAGACTTACATAGATCTAATCAACATGGGAAGTAGAAAAAGACAAGATCTTTTGAGTAAATTGAGAGTATGGGGACCTTGAAGGAGTATTGAAAGGGGAGGGGAGAGGCAGGGAGAGGAGCAGAGAAAACTACAGAACTCAAAAAAAGGGAAGAATAGTGATGAGAAAGGGAGAGAGAGAAATGAAGGGAGAAAAAAGAGGGAAAAGGGAAAGTGGAAAGAAAGGTAAAGATGATGAGGTTGGCAGAAGGACAATAAAAAGGAAAGACGGAAAATATTATAGAGGAAGGGAAGTAAATAAGAGTAAAGGGGAAGGAAGAAGAAAGAAGGAAGTTTGTGGATTAGGAAAGATGAGAGAGGAGGGAAGAGGGAAAAGATGAGGTAGCAGATAAGAGGAAGGAAGGATTAACAAGAGAAGGAAATAAAGATGAGGAAAGACAGAATACAAAGGAAAAGGGAAGGGAGGTTAGGTGACAAAAGTGAATGAAGAAAAGGAACTAGGTAAGTGGATGAGTATGGAAAGGGGAAGAGGAGAAGATAGAAGATGGAAGGGGAGAAGAGGAATGAAGAATGAAGAGGAACAGTAGGGGAAAGAAAATAATGAACAGGGGGAGCAGAGAAGAGAGAAGACAAGGAGAGAGGAGGGTGAAATTAGGAAGAGGAAACAGGGCAGAGGACACAAGGGAAGAGAAAAGGGTAGGGATGAGGGAAGAGGAAGGAAGAGAAGGTAATTGGAAAGAAGAGTCAAGAGGAAAGGGCAGGGAGGTTTGATTCAGATAGAAGAGAGAAAAGAAGAGCAAAGGGAAGATAAGGAAGAAATAAAGAAGAGGTAGGAGGGAAGAACGGTGGAAGAGTGGGAAGAAAAAAGAAGAAATAAGAGGAAATTGTGAAAAGAAAAGTGGAAGAAAGAGGAAAGAGGTTAAAAAGAAGGAAAAGGAGGGTGAAGGGAATAGGGGGAAGAAAACAGTGTGGTAAAGGAAAAGATTGAAAGAGGAGGCAAGAAGCAATAGGAAAGAGGGGGAAGAGCAGGGAGCAGGGATTAGGAATGAAGAGAAAAAAGCAGAAGAGAAAATGGAGGAGGAGGAAATAGGAAAAAGTAGGGAGGATGGTTGGGAAGAGAGGAGGGAAGAGGAAAGAGAATAAAAGAGAAGAGAAAAGAGAAAGGAAGAGAGGGATTATGAGAAAGAAGATGTTAGAAGAAATAAAGAAGTGAAAAAAGACAAAATATGATAGAAGAGATGAGAAAAAGAGGAAAGTGAAAAGAAAAAGAAAGGGGAAAGGATAAAGAGGAAGAGAGGGAATAAAAGAGGGAGGAGAGAAGAGGAGGACAGAGGAATGTGAAGCATAAAATGGGAAAGAAGGGATGAGGGAAAGGAGTGTATGAGGAAATGGGGGAGAACATGTTAGAAAAAGGAATCAGGAAGATGGTTATGAAAGAGGGAATAGGGAAAAGAGGAAAGAGGACAGGGAAAGGATAGAAGAGGAAGGAAAAGGAAGCAGGAAGTACTAGGGATGAGAAGGGAAGGGAAGGAAAGAAGATAATGGGGGACGGAGAGTTAAAGGTGGGAGGAGGGAAGAAGGAAGAGAAGGGAAAAGGAAAGCTATAGAGAGGAAGAAGAGAAGAGATTAGAGGATGGAAGTAGGAAGTGGGGAATAGTGGAAAGAGAAACGGAGAGGTAAGAGAATGGAAGAGGAAAGGTGGAGAAGGATGAAAGAGAAAGGGACTGGAAAATAGTTAGAGAAGGGTAGTGAAGGAGAGAAGAAAATAGAGGAATTAAGTGGGAAGATGACTGAAGAAGTGCAAAAGAGGAATAGGGATGACAAAGGAAAAGGTGTAAGAAAAAGGGATACAGGAGAAGAGGAAAGAGAGTGATCCAGAAAGAGCAGTGAAGAGTAAATGGAAATGAGAAGGAAAGTGTAGTGATGAGGAAGGAAAGGGAATGGGAGGAAGGGATAAGAAGAGCAAGAATGGAATATGGAAGAGGACTGAAGACAGAAGTGGGGCATGAGGGAAGAGTAGAGAAAGGAAAAAGGAGGGTAGAAAACAAGGGGAAAGAAAGTCAAGGGAAGAGTGTAGAAGAGAGGATGATGGAGGGTAGTGAGGGGTGGAGAAAGGAGAGAAAGGAGGAAGAGGAGGTAAGGAATGAATAGAAAAAAGAGAAAGCGGATAAGAAGAATGAGGAAGAAAAAGAAAGCAGGAGAGAGGAACGAGAGCAGGATTTGGAGAGAGTGGATAGAGTAGGGAATAGTAAGAAGTAGAGCAGTGGAGAGAGGCTGAAAGGGGGAACAGAGGAAGGACAGAATAGAAGTGAGAAGGGAGGGTGAAAGTGGAGGAAAAAAGAAAGAGGAGGGAAAAAGGAAGGGGAAGAGGGAGAATCACAGAAGTGAGGAGGGAATAGGTGAGAACAAGATAGGGGAGAGAGTCCAGAAGAGAAGAAAAGATGAGAGAGGAGGGAAGTTGGGAAGAAAGTGTCAGAGGGAATGGGAGTGAGGTGGGAAGGTGACAGATGAGGGAAGAGTAGGGATTACAGGAGAGAAGGGAAGGGTAGGTTAGAGGAAAAAGGGAACATAGGGGAGGAGGAAGCAGTACAAGGGAGGAGAAAGAATGGAAGAGAAGGCATTAGTGGAAAGGGCAGGAGAAAAGACTAGGGAGAAAAGAATAGGGAGGAGGGATGTAAATTAAAACCCAAAGAGAATGAAAGGAAGAGATGGGAGGAAGGAACAGAAGAGATAAGGGAAGAGAGTCAGGTAGGGAAGTGGAAAGAATAGTGAAGAGGAGGAAAGGGGAAGGAGGAGGCAATAGAATGGAAGGAATATGGAAGGGTAGAGAAAAGGAAAAAGAAGTAGAGAAAGAAGAGAAGAGGAGGGAGAGGGAATATGCAAGAGAAGAAAAGAGATAAGAAGACAGAAGAGAAGGAAGGAAATAAATAGAAGGAAAGAAGAATAAAAGAGGAGGTATGAAAAATAAGAACAGAGGGCTGGAAAGAAAGAATAAAGGAGACAGGAGGAAAAAGGTCAGGAGAGTGGGGAATAGGTTAGAGGAAGATTGAGGGGGAATCAGGAAGAGGTGAAAAAGGAAAGAAGGCAGTCAAGAGTGTAGGGAAGAGGAGAGAGTAAAATAGAGGAAAGAGGAGAGAAGAACAGGAAGGAATGTGGAGAAGGATGGAGGTAAGAAGGAGGATGTTTGAGATGGAAGGAGTGAAGATGAGGGAACATGGAAGAAGGAAGAGGAAAGAGAACAGAGAATGTAGAGGGAAGTGGAAGTGGATGGGTTGGGTGAAGGTAAGAGAAAGGAAGAGAGAAGAGAAAGATGGTAAGAGGAAGCACGGAGAAGGAATGTTAGCAGGAGAGAGGGGGATGGAGAAGCTAATTTAACAGGGAAGCCGGAGAAGAGGTGTGAATAAGAAAAAGAAAAATGAAATGGGATAGTAAAAGAGATGAGGAGGAAGAGAAGTGGAAAAGAGTGGAGAAGAGGCAAGAGGAAGAAAGTGGGAAAGTGATGGAAAAAGGAAATGAGAGAAAGGAGGGAAAGGGGGGATATTGAATTGTAGGGAATACAAGAGAACAGGTAATGTGGCCTACAAAAAATTGTAGAAGAGAGAAGAATAAGGATAAAAAGAGGGGGTAAGAGAAGTAAAAAAGATGGAAGAAGAGGGAAGAATACAAAGGGAATAAGAGAAGAGGGACGAAAATGGAAAAGTGATTAAAATGAAGGAGTAAGGAAAAGTAAGAAAAGGAGAAGACCAACAAGAGGGAAGAGAAAGGAGGAAAGAAGATGTATGAATGAAGAATTGGAAAGTGGAAAATAGAGGATAGTAGACAGAAAGAAAGAAAATTAAAGTGAAAGAATAAGAAAGGGGGGAAAAGGAAGCTGAGACAAGAGGGGGAAGAGGGAGAAGAAAGGAGGAGGAAGGGGAGTTCAGTGAAGTGTGAGGATGAAGGAATAAAAAAGAGAGATGGAGGAAAAAGAAAAGAACAGGAAGGCGAGGGAGGGAAGAAAAGCAGGAAGAAGTGCTAAGTGAAAGAAGGGGATTAGAAAAGAGAAGAGGGAAGATGAGGGTGAAATGAAGATGTTGGAGTAGAGAAGGGAAAGAAAGAAGAATGCAGATGGATGAGGGAAGAAAAGAGAAGATGGAATAGGAGGGAGGATGAAGGAGAAGGAATGGGGAACAGAATGGAGAATAGAAGAAAGGGGAGTGAGAATGAGTAAAGAAGGTCTAAAAGAGAATAAAGGGAAAGCACAAGAGAAGAGAGAAAAAGAGAGAAGAGAGAAGAGGAGGCTGGAGTGAGGAGGAGGGTGTAGGAAGAGGAGTGATGAAGGGAGAAGAGGGAGGTCAGAAGTGGAGAGAAGAAAAGAGAAGGAAGAGGGAAGGGTAGAGGAAAGAAGAGCTAAGAGGAGAAAATAAGAGAATTCAGAACTGAATAGTAGTAAGGAGAAAAAGGAGATTTAGAAGTCAGAAAAGAGAAGAGGAAGACAGAAGGAAAGAAAAGAGGACAGAAGTAGGAAAAGGAGAGAAGTAGAAACAAGAAGGAGGATGGCAGAAAAAAACAGCTGGAAGGGAAAAGATGAAAGGGGAGAGTAAAAGGAACAGGAAGAAGAAGGAAAGAGAGAAGAAAAGGCAAGGGATTTAAAGAGAGCAGAGGAGAGATGGAACAGAAAGGGGTAAGCAGGATGAGGTAAGAGGATGGGTAAGGCAAGAGGAAGATGAAAGGAAGACAAGGGAATTGGAGAGGGTAGCAAGCAAGGAAGAAAAATAAAGAAGATGACTGAAAGATGAAGAAAGGAGAGAAGACAAAGATGAGTTAAAAGGAGAAAAGAGGAACAAAGTGGAAGAAGGCAGAAGAGGCAGAAGGAAGAGAAGGGCAGATACAAGTGGCTGGAGGATAAAAGAGAAAGAAGGAAGGAGAAAGGAGGAAGAGTTGTGTTGTCAGGGTTTCTGTCCTTCCCCATTATCCCAATCGCTAAGTCCCAAAGAAATCATACAGAGGTCTACATTAGTTATAATCTGATTGGCCCAATTGCTCAGGCTTCTTATTAACACTTATAACTTATATAGCCCATTATTAGCCATTATTCTTATTTGTGTTAGCCATGTGGCTCAGTACCTTATTCACCTGGGCAGCCACATCTTGCTTCTTCTGTGGTCGGATGAGGACTGTGGACCAAGCTTTCCTCTTCCCAGACATATCCTGTTCTCATTGACCCACCACTACTTTCTTTCTGGTACATCCTGCCTGGCTTCTGACCAATCAGTGTTTATTTAAAGTATAATTAACAGAATACAGACAATTATCCCACACAAGAGTTATGAAAAGAAGGGAAGAGTGGAGTGGAGTGTGGAGAAAAAGAAGGTTGGAGGGAAACAGAAGTGTAGAAGGAAGACAAGAGGCAAAGAGAACAGGATTAAAGAAGATAAAGGATAGAATTGGGGAAAGTAGGAAAGAGGAAAGAAGAGGGGAGACTGAAGGAAAGTGGAGGGATAAAGAATCTGAAAAAAAGGCTGGAAGAAGTAAGGGGAGAGGAAGGATGAGAAAGAAGTAGGAGGAAAGCAGAGGAAAGAAGACAGAAGGAAGATAAGAGAAGAAAAGAGGAAAGAGGGTATAGGTAGGAGGAGGATTGAGGAGGGAATAAGAGAAAAAGAACGATGTAAGAAGAGGATAGGAGAGAGAGAATGGAGAAGATAATGTAATTGAAAATAGGAGGAAGAGAAATTGAGTAAAAGGTAAGGGGAAGGATGAGGAAAGAGGAGGGATGTGGGACAAAATTGAAGAGTGCATTGGAAAAGAGAGGAAATGGGGAGTACAAAGAGGAAGAAGAAGGGAAGATGAGAGACATGTGAAAAGAGAAGGGGAAAAGAAGGAATTGGAAAAAGTAGATTAAGAAAATGGAGGATCAAAGAAGAAATGGAGGAGGCTAAAGGCAGGAGAAGAGAAGACATAGGAAGAGGGAAGAGAAGAGAAACAGGGAGTGGAGACGACAATGAAGATGGAACAAGGATGATGGAAGGGCAAAGAAAGGAAGCATTTAAGAGGAGATAAAGAATATGAAGAAGAGAAGTAAGGGGAAGAAGTTAGAGACCAGAAGAGGAAAGAACTTGGTAGAAGAGCAAGTAGGAGAGAGAAGAAAAAGTGGATGGGGTAGGTAAAGCAGGAAGGTAAAAAGAAGAGGGTTGTAGAACAGGAAGAGAAGAGGCAAAATCAGAGAGGAGGGAAGAGGGAAGATAAAGGGAGAGGAGATAGGATGGAAGGGGTGGATGATGCAAGAGGAGAGAAAAAGGAAGGGAATGAAGAGGAAGGAATAGTGAAGAGAAAGAAAGTGAGGAGGTGAGAGGAGGAGTGAGGAGGAAAGAGGTGGGAAAGGAGGAAAGAAGAAGACAGAGGGTGGAAGATGAGCAAAGAGGGAATGTAGGGGAATTTCTATGAGAAGCAAGTGGAGGGGAAATGGAAGAAGAGAGAGAATGGAGGAAAGAGAAGAGGGAATATGAAAGAGAAGGGAAGTGGGAAATTTAGTGGTAAGGAAAGGCCAAGGTGAGGAAATAAGAGGGAGAAAGATGGAGTAGGAAATGATATGAACTATAGAAGAAGAGGGAAGTGGGAAGAGGAAGGAAAAGCAGGGATGAGGGAAGAGTGCAGATTAGAGAGGAAGAAAAAGGAGAGTAGATGGTAGGGGGAGGGAAAGGGGGTAATATTTAAGAAACAAGAGGAGGGAGCAATGATTTTGAGGGAGTAGTGAAGACATGATAATAGGAAAAAATGGGAAGAGGGTGAAGAGGGAAGAGTAGGGAAGTGGGGAGCAAAGAAGAGGACAGGAAAGGGAAGGCAAGACAAAGGATAAGGTAAGAGTAGTGGGAAGGAAAAGACAGGAAGAAGAAGTAGGGAAGAGGAGGAAGAAGGCAATAGGAGGGGGGAAGATAGTTGGCAGAGGAGACAAGAATAGGGGGAATGGGAACAGGATTGTGGAAGGAAGAAGAGAACGGGATGGAAGAACAGGTAAGAGGAAGGAAGGAAGAGGAACGAGGAGACAATAGGAGGGGAAAGGATTGCAGAAGGAAATGGAGTGAAGGGGAAGTAGGTATAAGAATTAGGAGGGAAGAGAAGAGATGAGGGAGGAAAGAGGATGGAGGAAAGAAAAGAAAGGAGAGAATGGGATACAGATAGGAGAAAGAGTGAGGTGCATAGATTAGAGGTAGAAATGCAGAGGAACTGGAGATATGAAGGGGTGATAAGAGAAATGAGAAAGGAAGAGAAAAGAAGTGGGAAGGGGAAAGAACAGCAAAGTGTAAAAAGGAGGGTAGAGGAAGAATAAAGACAAAAATGAGGAGGCAAGAGAAAAGAAGAAGGGGGAAATCGAGTGAGGAGATAAAAGAAGAGGGGAGAACAAGTAGGGATAGTGGGAGGAAGGAAATAGAGGTAAAGAAAAGGAAGGCTGGAAGAAGGAAGAGGAAAGAGGAACAAAGAGCAAGAGGCAGAACAAGGAAAATAAATGAGGTCTGAAGGGAAAGGAGAAATTAAAATGTAAGAATGGAGGAGAGAAGAGCAACAGGAGGAACATGGAAGTGGAGGATGGTGAATGAGGGAAGAGTAAGAAGAAGGAAAGACAAGAGAAGAGGATGAAATACAAGAGATGATGGAAGTGGAGGGAAGAGGACTGAGTGGGAGGAGGAAAGAGGTTGGAGTTCTGATGAAGGAAGCAGGAAATTAGATGCAGGAAGGAAAAGAAGAGAAGAGGACTTAGAAAGGATGGGAAAAGGGAAGACTACTAAAGAGGGCAGTGGGGGAATCTAAATGGAGTAGAAATGAGAGAGGGGAAGAGAATGTAGTTGAAAGCAGGGAGGTAGAAATAAGAAGGAATATGGAGGAGGAAGAAGAAAGAAGGACAGTAGTGGGGAAAAGAGTGGATGAGGGAGGAAGGAAGATGGCAGAGGCAAGGAGAGCATGGAAGAAGAAAAAGTGTGTAAAGGAGGGAAGAAGAGAGAACAGGGAAGAGGAGGGAAAAGAAGAGGAAATTGTAGGAAAGAATCAGGTAGAGGAGGCAATAGGAAAGAGAAGGCTGGAGGGAAGAAAGGGGAGGAAGAATGTTAGGGGAGGAAAGAGAATGGAGAGAAGTTGAGAAAGGAAAAAGGAGGTTAGAGAAGGGAGGAACTTGAGATGGTCAAGAGAAAACAGAGGTGAGAAGTGAGGTGAAGCAGAGGGAGAAAGGAAGAGGTGCAAGGAAGAAGAAAGAAGGGATGAAAGAGGAAAAATGTGGGTGTAATAGGAAAGAGGTTGGAAAAGGAGGAAGAAAAGAAGGTAAGGGAGGAGGGAGGACAGTTTAGAAGGAAGGAGGGAAGATAAACAGTGAAGGGGAGGGAAGACAAATAAGGCCTATAATGGAATTAAAAGGGAAGAAGTGGGATGAGAGTAAAATAGAAAAGGAAGAAAAGAGGGAAATGTAAGTAGGGAGTAGGAGTGAAGGGGAGAAAAGTGGGAGTAGGTATGGTATTGGTTTAGAGGTGTGGAGTAGGGGGAAAAGGAGGGAGGAGAAGAGTGTTGAAGAGGAAGAAATAGTCGGGGAAAAAGAAGATTGCAGGGAATAGAGAAGGAATAGAGAATAGGAGAGATGAGAAAGGAAGAGAAAAGAAGTGGGAAGGGGAAAGAATGGCAAAGTGTAAAAAGGAGGGTAGAGGAAGAATAAAGACAAAAAGTGAGGAGGCAAGAGAAAAGAGAAAGAAGGGGGAAGAGGAGGGTAGAAGCAAAGGGGAGAGGTAGGTAGATGAAGGGGGAAGAAAAGAGAAGGGAGCTAAAAGGACATATGAGGGAAGAGGAGGGTCTATGGAGGAGGAAAGAGAATGCAGGAAGAGAAAGAAGGTGGATGGAAAAAGAGGACAGAGGTAACAGAGAGAAAGTGTGGAGATAAGGGACAAAGGAAGAGTAGGAAAGAAGAAAGATGACCTAACAAAACGGAAGAGAGAATATGAGTGAAGAAGAAAACAGAATACAAAGGAAGAGCAGGTAGAAAGGAAGAGGAAGAGGAGGGAAGAGGACTATGAAGCTTGAGTAAACAGGAAGGAGGAGGTCTGAAGAGAGGTGAGGAAGAAGTTGGTGGGGACAAAGAGGGAAGAGGAAAGAAGAGATAATGGAGGGGAAAAGGAAGTGTAGGGAGGGGAAAAGTGGAAGGATGCAAGAGGAAAAGAGGAGGCAGGAGGAAAGGGCAGAAAAAAACATGAGGGAAGATAATAGAGAATGGAAAAACAGGAAAGAGGAGTATTGAGAAATGGTAGAGGAAGTAGAGGAGGGAGGAGAAAGGAAAGAAGTGGAAAGATAAAGTAACAGGAAGGAGGAAATTTAAGAAAGAGGAAGGAGATAGCAATAGGGGAGGAAATAATAGAGGGAAGGATAAAGAAGATGGAATAGATGTGAGAAGGATGGAAGGAAGAAGGAGTAGGGGAGAGGAAGGCAGAAGTGGTAGTAGCAAAGAGGAGGGAGGAGAGATGAGGAGGGAAATGGTAGAAGGGGAGGGTACACCAATATTAGAGAAAAAGGAAAAAGGGAAGAAGACAAAGGAGGGTCACAGAGAATATAGAAGTGAGGGAAGAAACGTGAGGAGTGGTAAAGGAGAAGGAAAAAAGAGGGAACAAAAGAAAGCATGGAGATGATGAAAGGGGGATGAAGGAAGAGGGAGGAGGGATGAGAATAGGGAAGGGGTTAGGAGGGGAAGCAAAGTGGAAGGAAGGGGAAGAGGAACAAGATGATAGGGAAGAGGTGAGAGAAGGGAGGAAGAGGAGAGAAGAGGCATGCAGAAGAGGGAGAGGAGGAAAGATCAAGGAGGAAAGAAGCAGTAGAAGAGTGAAGATGAGAAGTGGAGGCTTTAAGAGAAGGGAAGAACAAGGAAGGAAGGTGAGGGAAGATGAAACTGGAGGGAGCTGAATAATTGGGAGGTGGTGGGAGAAGAGAGTAGGGAGGAAGGAGAACAGAGAAAAGTGTAAGAAAGAGAAAACTGGAGATAAGACTTTGAAGAAGGGAAGAGAAGGGATGTAGTATAGTTGAAGAGGACAGAAGAGATTAGTAGAAATAGAGATGAGGGAAGAGAATCATAGGGAAGATGAGGGAAAAGGAAATTGAGGAAGAATAGAGGTAGAAGGAGAGAAGAGAGAAGTTGGAATTTGAAGAAAGAGGTAGGAGGGAAAGAAGAGGAAGAAAGGGGAAGCTAGACAAATAGGGAGGAGGAAAGAGTATGGAACAGAGAGGCAGAGGAGAAAGGAGGGTAGAGGATGAGCAATAGGGAACATGAAAAAGGCAGATGAATAAGGGAAGGCTGGGGATGCAGGAATACGATACAACAGGAGGGAAGAAGGAAGAGAGATGGAAGGGGAGGAGCCAGAGAAGAGTATGTAAGAAGGCTAATGAAACATAAGGGAGGATGAATGTAACAGGAAGAAGGAGAGAAGTGGAAAAGGGAGGAAGAAATGAAGGGAAATGTAGGATTGAGAGGCGAAAGTAGGGATGATTGAGGAGTAAAGAGAAAAGTAGGAGAGATTCAATGGAAGGAGAGAAGTGGATAAAGAAACAGTGGGAAGAGGATCAAGGAGGGGAGGCAGGGGAGCAAGAATAGGAAGTTGAGGAGAAAGGCATGGTGCTTAAAGGAGGGTAGGAAAATTAATGTAGGCTGTAGGTGTGTGGGAGAATAAAAGGATGAGGGGAAAGATAATATTAGGGAGACTAGGAAGTAGGATGAGGAAGGTGACAGAGCAGAGGACTCAGACAAGCATTGGAGAATGAAAAGGACAGAAGAGTGGGAAGGACATGAGTATTCAGAAGAGTTCATGAGTCTGGGCAGAAGGGCAGAACCCTGGTCACAAAACAGAATGGAGTCTGGGGTGAGTATGGAAGGCTATAGGATGCTTAAAGAATGTAGAGTTGACTGATGAGGAGGGAGAGATGGTGAGGTTGATGGTAGATCACTGAGGAAGAATACAGGAGAAGAAAATGGAGATGAAAAATTGGAGAGAAGTAAGCACCTTGAAATGGTATAATGTTCAGAAGGACAGTATAAATTTGGCAAAGATAGTGGAAACTCAGGGACAGGGTAGAGGTAAAGGAAAGCGGTCAGACAATGTGGGGTGGTAGGATACAGGTAGCTTAGAAGACAGTTAGATGGATGGGGTGGAAAGAAGATTGAGTTGATAATAAGATGCTGGAGGTGACAGGAGATGAAGGAGGAGGGTCAAATGGAAATGTCAGGAGACACACAAAGATGTTACTGGTGAGGAAAATGGTCAGAGTATAATAAGAGTGAAGAAGAAGAGTATAAGAAGAGTGGGAGGAGGTAAACTGTTTCCTGTGTATTCCGAGTGAGTGGAAGCAGAAGCTTCAGAAATTGAGAAGCCTGGGAAAAGAGGTTCATGGGAAGTCTAAAGGTCAGGTCAGTAAGATACGCAATATGCTGGCTTCTGTAAGGCTCAGAGGGAGGGTATCAGGTTCCAGGAAGTCCCCAGAGACACAGGGAAGTAAGGAAAGTGGAGAAGGTACCATGACAGATGACAGCTGAGAAGGGGGATACTTGCTCCTGAGTCTGAGGCACTGGGACAACATAAGGATAATGAGGATATGGTAAAAGAGATGGGAAGGTCTAGAGGGATGGCTTCCTCAACTCAGCAGGTTAATGCACTGAGTTAATGAGCTCAGAGGTCCTGAAGTCAATTCTCAGCAATCAATGGTTGCTCACAACCTATAATTGTGATAATCTATATGATTTCTTTCAACATGTATACATACTTGCACACAGAGCACTCATATCTTAAACATGCATAAAAGAGAAGCGAAGGAAGGTAGGGAGCAGAGGACTGTGGAAGAGATTAACAGGATTATCGGAGGATGGCAGGAGACACAGCCGTTGGCCAGAAAATAAGAGGGAAGGCAGGAGAGTAAGGGGTAAGCAGATGGCATGGGTAGAGACCAGAGGTGGGAAGTGGTTGCCAAAGATGAAAAGATTGAAAATCTGGGTTGAGATGTCAGGAAATAATGGGGATAAAGTCAAATGCTTGGGGAAGAAGGCAAGACTCTCAAGAATTTTGGATCAGAGACTGAGGTAAAGGAGATATATAGCTATCAGGTTTGTGTAGGGAGACTAGAAAGAAGGAAGATGTCTGAGGAGGATGGTGAGACTGAGCAGGGGGACAGGAGGCTCAGGGTTTGCCAAGGTGGGCAGATGTCAGGAGTTTGTTAGGATGGGTAGTAAGCTAGGTTGATGACAGAATAGCCAAGGTGAGTTTACACTCCAAGAGTAGAGGCAGATGTCTGAGGTTTGGGGACAGTCTATGTGGAAGCACAGGACCTGAATATGAGTGTATCTGCATGGGAGAAATTCAGAGACTTCCCTGGGACACAGCGCTTCTGAGCAGGGCAGAATACACACCAAGAGCAAACAGACTGGAATAAGGCGTGAGGTTGATAGAGACATTAGAAGACTAGGAGCACTTCGAGGGGCAGGGAGGATAGGGACCAGGAGGAGAACAGGAGGCTATGGGGAGAGAAGCAGGCTGAGGGATGAACAGAATTCTGAAGAGGAATGTCACATACTTATCAAGTTAGCGGGAAAGGGATGCAGCAATGTGTAGGATCACAAAGATTTGAGAAAATAACCAATAGTTCAAGTATTTTAGAGGGAGTTTAGGAGTTTGAGAGGAAGGCAAGACATGCTGCAGTGAGGATCATGTACCAGATACCGTGTACCAGTGTTGGCAATAGGCTGGGTTGTGAAAGAAAGATAAAGCTGATAGATAAGGAAGAAGAATAAAGACAAGGATACCAGTGTGCAACAAAGTAAAAACCTGGTTTGGCAAGAAGGGAACCTGAGATGAGTTCTGCTTCCTCTTTGTAAAAGGGGAAGTGGCATATTATATATATATATATATATATATATATATATATATATATATATATATATATATATATATATATATATATATATATCTCAAGATGGCTGGAGGGATAGGAAGCTAGGCAGGACAGGCATTCATGCAGGTGGAGAGAAGCAATGTGTGAGGAAAGGAGAGTGAGGGTGTAGGTAGGAGAATAAGAAGGGTGATAGGAGGTCTAGGTTTGACTTGAGGCTGAAGGGATCAAGGTGAACAGTAAAAAAGAAGACACATGTCAGACAGGACAGATGACTCATAGAAAGGTGGGAGACTGCTGCACAAGAGTGGGATGGGAAACATGCCCACAATTTCAGAGAGACCAGGGGAGACTGGGGGCGAACAATCAGTCTCAGCACGCAGGACATCTGCCTGAACTTCCACAGGTCAGAGGTTTGATGCCAAACTCCAACCTGGGGTTCACAATGTCTTCAGCTCAATAAGAGCATCTGAAGGACTTTTCTGTCCAATCCTGGGTCCAGAGATGCAGTTGTTTCTTCAAACATATATAGGCATTCATAAAAAGTTTGTAATAATTCTTGAGAGGGGTTTTTACTAATTGTGAATATATTTGCCTGCACCTGTGTTAGGTGAAGACTGAGTTCTGAACGGAGTCTCTTATAAAGGTGGATTCTAAATAGCATTTACAGGAGGATGTGGAGAAGGTAGGAGATACAGTCTAGAGAAAGAGGTAGGGAGCAAGTCACACTATGGCAGGGTAAAATACTTAGACTATAAAGGAGGGAAGGCACCTGCAGAGGAGGTTTTCTGGGACAAATCATGATGCTTAGTTGAGATAGTTTGGCAAAGAAGCCTTTTGTTGAGGCCAAGTTGTCTATTAGATCAAGAATCAAGGGAGGGAGACAGGTTTGGTGGTTCACGTACTTAATCACAACATAATGGAGGTATCAGAGGTGGATCTGATTGGCAGGTCAGCCTGTTCTACTGATAAAGTTTCAGGGTAGCCAGGATTACACATAGACTCTATTACACATAGACTCTGGATAGGGAAAAAGGAGGAGGAGGAGGAGGAGGAGGAGGAGGAGGAGGAGGAGAAGAAGAAGAAGAAGAAGAAGAAGAAGAAGAAGAAGAAGAAGAAGAAGAAGAAGAAGAAGAAGAAGAGAGAAGAAGAAGAAGAAGAAGAAGAAGAAGAAGAAGAAGAAGAAGAAGAAGAAGAAGAAGAAGAAGAAGAAGAAGAGGGGGAGGAGGAGGAGCAGGAGGAAAAGCAGGAGGAGGAGGAGGAAGGAGGAGGAGGAGGAGGAAGAGAAGGAGAAGGAGAAGGAGAAGAAGAAGAAGAGGAGGAGGAGGAGGAGGAGGAGGGGGGAGAAGCAGGAGGAGGGGGGGAGAAGCAGGAGGAGGAGGCAGGACCAGGAGGAGGAGGAAGAAAAAGAAGAGGAAGGGGAGAAGAGGAGGAACAAGAAGAAGAAGGAAAGATAGATAGATAGATAGATAGATAGATAGATAGATAGATGTAAGACAGGTGACAAAATGAGGAAAATGGGAAGATGCATATTTGAGGGTGGAAAAGGGAAGTTAAGGAAATAGGAAGGAAAAGAATAGGGGAGGTAGAATAAAAGTGAGAGACAGGAAGAAGGAGGAGGAATAAAAGAGAGGATGGAAATGAAGAGCAGAGGTACAAAAGACGAAGGAAAATGGAAAGAAGGAGTTGGAGGAGAGAAGGGATGTTAAAAAAGAAAAAGAGGAAGAAAGAATTGATAGGGGAAGAGAAAAAGAGGTTGGAAGAAGGGAGAGGAAGAAAGGATATTGAAGGTGAAGCAAAAAGGAAGAGAAGAGGATGAACGAGGGAGTAGTGAAGTATGGAAGAATAAAACAGAGGAAGAAGAAAAGAGAGAAAATAAGCAAATAGGTTAGAAGATGGAAGAGGAGAAATGAGGGAAGAAAATGAAAGAGGGAAGAAGTGAAAGGAAAAGAAGAAGAGAGAAGAAGAAAAACAGATATGATGACAGAGGGAGGAAGTTAGAAGAAAGAGGAGGGAGGATGGAAGACAGACAAAAATGAAAAAAAAGGGGGAGGGAAGATAGACAAGCAGGGAATAGAGGAGAAAAAGGAGAAGAAAGTATAAAGAGGAGGAAGAAGTGAAGAAGCGGTAACAAGGAGGGAAATATAAAAAGAGGGGGAGTAGTGAGGAGGAGAAAGAAAAGAGAGAAGAGCAGAGAAGTAGAAAGTGGAGAAAAGAGAAGGAAGGAAGAGTGAAGCAGGACAGTAAGGATCAGTGAATGAGAAGGGAGAAGGAAGAGGATTGTAGGAAAGCAGAGGGAAGAGAAGAAAGGAGAGAGGAGAAGAAGGATGAAATAGGGTGCCTGTGGGTGAGGGAAAGAGGGAGAAGATTGTATGGGGGGAAGGAGATGAAAAAAGTGAAGAAGGAAGAGGTGGGGAGAAGAGTGAGTGGGAAGATGAGAAAGAGAGTAGATGAGGGAGAGTGGGTGATGGAAGAGGAGGTTGTTGAAAGAGTGGAGAAGTGGGAAGAAAGGGGGAGGGAAGAGGAAAGAAGAGAGAAGAAAAGTGAGAGGAGAAAGGACAGAAGAGGGGAGAATAGAAGAAAAGTGGAGAGTGGAATAGAAGAGAGAATTACAGGGAGAAATGGGGAGGAGTGAAAAGGAGAGTGGAGAAAAAGGAGGAACAAGCAGGGGACATTAAAGGGAGAGAAGAGGGAAGAGGAGGAAAGAAACAAAGAGGATAAAAAGACTAGCATGGGAGTGGAAGGTGCAGGGAGGGGGAGGAAAGAGTATGGGGTCAAGAAAAGAGTAGAGAAGTGACAAAAGAAGATGAAGGAAGAGGGAGTAGAAGGGAAGAGGAGGGAGAATAAAAGAGGAGTAAAAAGGGAAAATGAAGAAGAGGAAAGAGGAGGGAAGAAAGTGGAAGCAGATTGTAGAGGACAGAAAAGGGAAGAGAAGGCAAGAGAGACAAGGACATAAGGGAATGGAAGCAGGGAAGGGGATTTGTGAAGAGAAAGGATGAAAGAATAGAAAAGAGGAAGGAAGGGGTAAGAAGAGGAAAAAATAGGAAAGGAAGAGGAGGAGGGAGAGAAGATGGAAGAAGTCAATAACAAAGGAAGTGAAAGACCTATTTGACAAGAACTTTAAGTCTTTGAAGAAAGAAATTGAAGAGGATACTAGAAAATGGAAGGATCACCCATGCTCTTGGGTGGGTAGGAGCAACACAGTAAAAATGGCAATTCTCCCAAAGGCAATCTATAAATTCAATGCAATTCCTATCAAAATCCCAACAAAATTCTTCACAGACCTTGGGAGAATAATAATCAACTTTATATGGAAAAACAAAAAACCCAGGATAGCCAAAAACAATCCTATACAATAAAGGAACTTCTGGAGGCATTGCCATCCCTGACTTCAAACTCTATTACAGAGCTACAGTAATGAAAATAGCTCGCTATTGGCATAAAAACAGAGACATTGACCAATGGAATTGAATCAAGGACTCGGATATTAACCCACAAACATATGAACACCTGATTTTCAACAAAGGAGCTAAAATTATACAATGGAAGAAAGAAAGCATCTTCAACAAATGCTGCTGGCATAAATGACTGTCAATCTGTAAAAGAATGAAAATAGATCCATATCTATCACCATGCACTAAACTCAAGTCCCAATGGATTAAAGACCTCAATATAAATCCGATCACACTGAACCTGATGGAATCGAAAGTGGGAAGTAGTCTACAACATATGAGCACAGGAGACCATTTTCTACGTATAACCCCAGTAGCACAGACAATAAGAGCAACAGTGAATAAATGGCACCTCCTGAAATTGAGAAGCTTCTGTAAAGCAAAGGACATTGTCATTAAGACAAAAAGGCATCCTACTTAATGGGAGAAGATCTCCATGAACCCCACATCAGACAAAGGTCTGATCTCCAAAATATATTAAAAAAAAACTCAAGAAACTGGACGTGAAAATTCTATTTAACCCAATTAAAAAATGGGGTACTGAACTGAATTCTCATCAGACAAAGTTCAAATGGCCAAAGACACTTAAGGTCTTGTTCGACCTCCTTAACAAACAGGAAAATGAAAGTCAAAACAACTTTGAGATACCATCTTACAACTGTCAGAATGGCTAGAATCAAAAACATCAATGATAGCCTATGCTGGAGAGGATGTGGAATAATGGAAACACTCATTCATTGCTGGTGGGAATGCAAAATTGTGCAACCACTTTGGAAATCAGTGAGGTGGTTTCTCATGAAATTGGGAATCAATCTACCTCAGGATCCAGCAATACCACTCTTGGGAATATACCCAAGAGATGCCCCATCATACTACAAAAGCATTTGTTCAACTATGTTCCTAGCAGCATTATTTGCAATAGCCAGAACCTGGAAACAGCCTAGATGCACCTCAATGGAAGAACAGATAAAGAAAGTGTGGCACATACACACATTAGAGTACTACTCAGCAGTAAAAAAACAATGACATCTTAAATTTTGCATGCAAATGGATGGAAATAGAAAACACTTTACTGAGTGAGATAACCCAGACCCAAAAAGAAGAATATGGTATGTACTCACTCATAAGCGGATTCTAGCCATAAAAAAAGGACATTGAGCCTATAGTTTGTGATCCTAGAGAAGCTAAATAAGAATGTGAACCAAAAAAAACACATGTAGTTATCCTCTTGGATATTTTAAGCAGATAAGATTTCAGGGCAAAAGCTGGTAGCAGGGGGATTGAGGTGGGTTGGGGGGAAGGGGGAATGGTGAGAGAGAAGGGAGAAGGAGGGATTGGGGAGAGCTTGGGGAAATTGGATAGTTGAGATGGAGGAAGGGTGGATATGGGAGCAGGGAAGAAGATATCTTAACTAAGGGTGCCATTTTTGGGTTGGCTAGAGTCTTGGCTCTAGAGAGGTTCCCAGGTGTCTAAGGGGATTTTCCCAACTAGTTCAGTGGGAAGCAGAGGAAAGGGTACCTGAACTGGCCTTCTCCCATAGACACACTGATGAATATCTTGCATATCACCATAGAACCTTCATCTGGCGAGGGATGGTGATAGAGACAGGGACCCACATTGGAGCTCCCAAAGCCCAGATGAAGAGCAGAAGGAGGAAGAATATAAGAAAGGGAGGCAGGACCATGAGACACCCATGTCCATGTTCACTCACGAATACTGTGAAACTGATCTAGTGGAGCTCATCAAGGCCACCTGGACTGGGTCTGAATGAGCATGTGATCAAACCGGACTCTCTCAATGTGGCTGACAATGAGGGCCCTCTGAGAAGCCAATGATAATGACACTGGATTTTGATTCTACTGCATGTACTGGCTTTTTGTGAGCCTAGTCTGTTTGGATGCACACCTTCCTAGGATGGAGAGGGGGCTTGGACTTACCACAAGGCAGAGCACCCTGACTTCTCTTAGGACTGGAGATAGAGGGGGAGGGGGGAGGGAAATGGGAGGATGAAAGGATGTGGACATTTCAAATAAATAAATAAATAAATAATTTTTTAAAAAAAATAGTTCACAAGCCTAGAGAGGTCAAATAACAAGGTGAACCCAAAGAAAGACATATATAGATCCTCCTGAAAATTGGAAGGAAACAAGATGGCTGGGCGTTGGGAGCATGGGGGTGGGGGTAGGGGTGGGGGTGAGGGAAGGGAAGAGGGGGAAAGAGAAGGAAGAAAGGAAAGACTAGAGCGATCTTGGGACAGTGGGAGGGTGGAAATGGAGAAAATGTGGAAATAGGAGCAGGAAAAAAGATATCTACATTAAGGGAGCCATTTTAAGGTTGACAAGAGACTTGGCTCTTGAGGGGATCCCAGGTGTCCATGGGGATGTCCCCAGCTAGGTCTTTGGGCAGAAGTGCAGAGGGTGCCTGTCTGTCCTTGCCCCACTATCGTACTGATGTTTATGTCAAATATCACCATAAAATCTTCATCCAGCTATGGATGTAGATAGAGACAGAGACCTTCATCAGAGCAACAGATTGAGATCCCAATGTCCAGTTGAAGAGCGAAGGAGGAAGAAGATGAGCAAGGAAGTCTGGATGGTGAGGGGCTGATCCACCCACTGAGACAGTGTGCCTGTTCTAATGAGAGCTCATCAAATCCAGCTGGACCAGGATTGAATGAGCAGGTGATCAACCCAAACTCTCTGAATGTAGCTAACAATGGGGGCTAACTGAGAACCCATTGATAAAGGCACTGAGACTTGTTTCTACTGCATGTACTGCTTTTTGGGACCCTAGTCAATTTTGATGCACAGCTTCCTAGTCCTGAATGTATGGGGAAGGGCCTTGGACTTCCCACATGGCAAGGTTCCCTGCCCTTTCTTAAAGAGGGGGGGGCAGGGAAGAAAGAAGAGAAAAATGGAAACCTCAATAAAAAAAAAACAAAATCAAAAAAGAATATGTGTCTTATATGCTTTGTAAACTGTAGTTTATCAAGCAATTACAGGATTGAATGGATGTTCTTTGCATTATGTACTTGTAAGGTTATGTGCCTGAGATGGGTAAAGAGTTGTATCTTACAGATTCAACTTGAGGTTTACAAACCATGTTTCTTTCCCAGGAACTATTTAGTGTGTTATTGATTGATTAAGCATATTATTGTTTTGGGGGGAAAAAGTTGAAGGAAAAAAGCAGAGGGAAAAGAAAAAAAGGAATAGGTATGGTGACAGAGGGAAGAAGTTGGAGGAAAAAGGAAAGTTAGAGAAGAAAGTTAGAAAAGGAAGGAAGGAAGATAAGTCAAGAGGGAAGAAAGACAAGGAGGGAATAGGGGAGAAAAGAAATACGAAGAAAGATGAAGGAAAAAGCAAGAGGAGAAAGAATGAGTGAAAAGAAAATGTTGTGGAGAGGAGAAAGGAAGGAAAAGAGGGAAGAAAGAACATGGATTAATGAGGAGGGGAAAGGAAGAAAAAGGAAGGGAAAGAAGAGGCAAGAGAAAGGAGAATGGGGGGAAAAGTGGGATGAGGGATAAAGAGGCAGAGGAGGAAAAAGATGGAGTAGGAAGAAAGAGGAATAAAGAGGAAGGACAGAGGTAAGAAGATGGAGAAGAAAGGAAGAAAATTTATGAAGGAGGTAAGACAGATAAGAAGGAAAAAGAGAGAACAGGGAAGAGGATGGGAGGTGATAGAGGAGGGAGGAGGGAATTGGATGGAGGAATGAAAAGGAAGAAAGAGGGAAGTATGAAGAGGTAAGTGGAGGAAAACTAATTAGAAAGAGGAATAAGGAAGGAAACGGAAGAAGGAGGAACAACTTATTGAGGCTGGAGATAGAGGTAGATGAAAAGAAGAGGAGGTGATATGGGAGAGTAAAGTGGAAGGAAGAGTAGAAAGCAAGGAAGTGAAAAGAAAGAATATGAAGGAGCAAAAACGAAGAGCAAGTTGTAAAAGAGAAAGTAAGAAAGAGAAGGGTGCAAGGAAGATGGGCAAAGGGCAAAAGGGAGGATGGAGCCAAGTGGGAAATGAAAGATGAGAGAAAGAAATAGGAAAGAAGTGGATAAATGATGGATGAGGAAGATAAAGAGAGGAGAGAAGAAAAGAGAAGGGGAGGGAATAGGGAAGGAAAGGGACAAGTGGGGATAAAAGAAGATGGGAGAAGATGGACTAAGAGAGTGGGGGAAATGAATGCAAAGAAGAGGAAGGGGCACAGAGGTGGAAGTGAAGGAGAAACATTAGGAAAGATGGAATAAGAGAGAAGACAAAAGACAAGGAAGGCAGGAAAGGGAAGGAGGAAAAAAGAAGAAAGATGAGGTAGGAGGATAAAGGAGGAATGAGTGATGATGAGGGGGCAAGAAGGAAAATTGAGAAAAGGAGAGGGAGTAGATTGGAGGAGGGAAGAAAGAGAGAAGAGCAGAGAGGTAGGAAGAGGAGAAAGGAAGAGGGAAGCAGGACAAAGAGAGAAAATGAAAGGAAAGGGAGAAAGAAACAGGAGGAATTAGGAAGAGGAGTGAAGAAAAGAAAGGAGACAGGAGGGAAAGAATGAAATAGGGTAGATGAGAGTGGAGGAAAGAGGAAGGAGGGTGTCTGAGAGGTAAGGAGGCAAAAGGAGGGGGAAAGGGAGTATATAAGAGAGGGAAGATAGAAAGAAGAGTAGAGGAGGGGGAAGGGAGGAGGAAGGAAAAGGATGTGTAAAGTGTGGGGAAAGTGGGAAGAAAGGGGGAGGGACAAGGAGGGAAAGAATAAGAAACTGAAAAGAAGGAGCATGGAAGAGGGAAGACTAGTAGAAAATGAGAAAGCATGGAAGCGAAGTAAGGGAAATTACTAGGAGAGGGGGGAGGATTTAAAATGAGAGTGGATGAATAGGAAGAACAAGCAGGGGACATTAAAGGGGAGAGAAGAGGGAAAAGAAGGGAAGAAGGAATGAGGAAAAGGGGTAGGAAGGAAGAGGAAGTCAGTGGGAAGGGCATGAAAGAGGATGAGATGGATAAAAGAGAACAGAAGAGAAAGGACAAAGGAAGATGAGGGAGGAGTGAGTGGGAGGGGAGATGTGGTTGAAAGAAAGAAGAATCAAAGAGGGTTCCATAGCAGTTCAGCCCCAAAGAAAATCACAGAAATGTGCAATAATTATAAACTGGTTGGCCGAATAGTTCAGGATTCTTTTTCTTCTTTATCAAGCTACACACTTTTTTTCTTCTCAGGATTCTTATTAACTAATTTACATCTTAAATTAGCCCTACTTCTTGTCTGTGTTAGCCATGTGACTTGACACCTTTTATCAAAGAGTCACTTTCCTCTTGCTTCCTCTGTGTCTGGGTGACTACCACAGACTCAGCCTTTCCTCTTCCCAAAATTCCCCTCTTCTGGTTGCCCCATCTATACTTCCTGCCTGGTCGCTCCACCTATACTTCCTGCCTGGATACTGGCCAATCAGTGTTTTATTAAAGCGAGAAAAGTGACAAATCTTTACAGAGTAGAAGACCATTGACCCACAGCACTTTGTTATTTTCAAAACAAAAACTCTTCTTTATTTAGTTTTTTCCTGACCATTATCCATAACAACTTGCATGCAACACTCTGAACAAAGAAAAACATCCATAATTCATTTTGGGAGAAATGGGGGCATAATTTTCCAGGCTACTTACTGCTGATTGAGAGTGCTGATAAACTTATAGGGACATAAAGATGTAGTAATAAGGACTGGCGGGCTGTATTCCAGCCTGGATCCCAGCTAGCTTACCCCTGAAATAATTACATGGAAACTGTATTCCTTTAAACATTGCTTTGCTCATTATCTGTTGCCTCTTATTAGCTCATTCTTACATACTGATCTAACCCATTTCTAATAATCTGTGTAGCACCACGAAGTGGTGGTTTACCAGGAGGACTCTAACCTGCGGCTGTCTCGGAGTGGAGAGTCATGGCGTCTGCCTGCCTCTGTTTTCTTTCTCCCAGCATTCTGTACTGTTTACTCCGCCTACCTAATTTTCTCCTATCAAAGGGCCAAGGCAGTTTCTTTATTAACCAATAAAAGTAACACATAGACAGATAACCCTCCTCCATCATAAAGAACATTTAGAATTACAATAAAGTCCTGACTGGAGTATTCTGTGAGGCTTGATCATCTCAGCCAGCAGTCTTGAAACTCTTCTAGATATAGAACTTAGACATCTGGGCCATTTGCTCCTCTAAAAGATTTCTCAGGGGCCCTTCCTTGATCAAACATGACTTTTCTTAACCCAGAATGAATGCACAGCCTCTCATTTCTGGTGAAAACAAAAGAAAAAACTCTTCTCCAAGGTAACAAATCTTTTTACTTAAATTTTGAAGTCAAGACTTTTTCAATCCAGCAGCATTTATAATCAAATATCTTTTAGCAGCTGTTGCTCCTCCCTCAGCCATCCAACAATCCAAAAAAAAGAACCATAATAGCATACAATATCCAGATTCTTTGTGTATTTTACATCTTCACATGACTTTATTTTAAACTCTATTTCTTTTATTTTTATTTTTAATTTTTGGGGTTTTGAGACAGGGTTTCTCTGTGTACCACTGGTTGTCCTGGAACTTACTCTGTAGACCAGGCTGTCCTTGAACTCACAGAGATCTGCCTGCCCCTGCCTCCCCTGTGCTGGGATTAAAGGTGTTTACCACCACACTCAACTACTCTCTTTCTTTTTATTTTGGAGTACTTCATTCTTTTGTTTCCTCTCCCAAGCCTACATATACTTTTAAACACACTATAAACTGTTTAGAGGGTTTTTTGGAATGACACTATCTTTCCTATATTTCTTTCTTTTTCTGAGCACATGAGTCTTTAATTTGCCAAGCATTATAGCTAGGATGAAAGGTGTGGCATTGATGGCTGGATCCACCCCATTCCTCAGCTTTATGAGAGTCTAGCCTCATGGCGGGGGCGGGGGGGAGTTACTGGTCAAAGTAATGTTTATTGCTACAACTCTGTGGAATGTCAAGGTTTCTGCCACTACCAAGAAGTGTGCTGTCAGTTATTTACCAACATCATTTAAGTGTTTTGTGGCAGGGTCTCTTAAAGATCTGAAAGGTTTTTGCAGCTAAAGTTGAGTCAAGAAGCCTCTCTGGAAGGAGATGTGCTTGTCTCTAGCAAACAGAGCCCACTTGAGAAAATGCTGCTACCAAGAAGCCATGCTTAACTCTGTTCTTTTTATGTCTAGAATTCCTTCCCAAACACCCTTGGGTTTTATGTAGCTTTAGTTGTCATTGTTGGTGTCATTTGTTGGCAGAAGTTTCTATTTCACATGGTCCCACAGTCATTCACTTTCAAATAAACACACAAAGGTCTACATTAATTATAAACTGCTTGGCCTATTAGCTCTTGCTTCTTATTAACATTTACATCGTACATTAACCTATAATTCTTGTCTGTGTTAGCCACATGGCTCGGTACCTTTTATCAGTGAGACATTCTCTTTTTGCTTCCTCTGCATCTGGGTAAAGACTACAAACTGACACTTTCCTCTTCCCAGATGTGTCCTGTTCTCATTGCCCCACCTCTACTTCCTGCATGGATGCCCTGCCAATACTTCCTGTCTGGTTACTGGTCAATCAGCATTTTATTAAAGAAATACAACTAACAAATCTTTACAGGGTAGAAGACTATTATCCCACATCAGGAAGAGGGAAAAGGGCAAGACAAAAGAGGAGGGAAATGGAAGATAGGGCAGCAAATGGAAGAAGACTAAGGAGGACAGAAAAGGGAAGAGGAGGTAAGAGCTACAAGGATATAAGATGATAAAATCAGGGAGGAGAAAAAGAAAGGAAAAGAGAGGAAACTGTAAGAAGAAAGGAAGAGGGAAGAGTAAAGTAGAGGATACTGGCAGGATGAGGAAAAAAGAAGGAAGAGGGGAAGGACAGGAGTGCTATAGGATGAGAGAGTAGTGAAGAGGATGGATGAAATGGGAAAATGATGGGAAAGAAGAATAAGAAAAAGGAAGATGGGATTAGAAGAGAGAAGAAAATTGAAGGGAAGAGGAGGAAGGAGGGAGAGGAGGCAAGAACAGGAAGGGAAAGGAATAGAAGGGAGCAGAAAGGATGGAAGTGGAAGAAGAGGGAAAATATGAAAGAGGAAAAGGAAAACAGAACAAAGGAGGCCAGGATGTGAAGGCAACAGGAAGGAGAGAAGAGGAAATGGGAAGGAAGCTAAGCAGGATGGGTGTAGAGTTATGGAAGAGTAAAGGAAGTAAAGATAAAAGAACAACATGGAAGAGGGAAGAGGAAGGAGAGAGGACATAAGAAGAAAGATGAGAGAAGAGAGGATAGGAAGAAGGAAAGACAGAAGTGGAGGTAGGATGGAGGCTGGGTGGAAGAGGAAAGAGGAGGGTAAAATGGAAATGAGGGTTTATGTAAAAAGAGAAAGGAAGAACATGGAAGGAGATGGAAATTTGAAAGAGGATGGAGTAAGGAAGAAGACCAAGGGGAAGAGAGAAAAGGAGAAAAATATAGAGAAAGAGAGTGGAAAGAAGAGAGAAGAGGAAGGAGAAGGAATAAAAAACAGCAGACGAGAAGAGGATGGAAAGGGAAGAGGTGAGAAGGCAGAAGAAGGAAAACAGAGAAAAGAAATGATGGGGGAAAGGAGAGAGGAGGGAGAAGTAGGAAAGAGGGAAAAAATTTCCCTCTTTTCAATAGGTAAGAGGAGGGAAGAGAAGGAAGAAGAAGGGGAAGGGAAGGAAGCTAAGCAGGATGGCTGAGTGAGTGCCATCCCGGGGCGGGGTGGAACAACCGGGAAAGGAGCACTGGGCCTCTTCAGCTCCTGCTGCTGGGGCTTCGTTGTTCCACACATCCCTGTCCCCCCCTCAAGCCTGCCCTATTGTCTGCAAGGTCCTTGGCCCAGGAAAAGTTCCTGCTCCTGCACTAAGGCTACCCAACCAGAGGGGGAGTGTGCACCCGCTAGGCTGGAAGGGAGTGCAGGGCACCTCCAGCTCCTGCTGCAGGGGCTTTTTGGCTCCACACACCCTCCACTCACCCCAAAGTTTGTCCTTTTGTCTTCGGGGGCCTTCGACCTCCAAGAGTCCTGTACCTGTGCTGAGGACAACCTTTCAGACCGGAAGGAACAGTTCCTGCTCCTGCACTGAGGAGATCCACCGAGAGTCAGCCACAGCATAGACTGGACCAAAACACCAAGACTCTCCTGGCTGAATTTAAAAGAAGACATGGGCAGGCATCAATGCAAGAATTCCTTCAACAACCCAAAAGGCAACATGACAACACCGGATTCCAGGGATCACGCAGCAAGAAGACTTGATCACCCTGTTCCAGAAGAAGTAGAAAAAATCGACTTTAAAAGTAACGTTATGAAAATGATAGAGAACCTAAAACAGGATGTGAAAAACTGCCATAAAGAAATGGAGATGACAAACAAAAAGGTAGAGGAAATGAATAAATCTCTCAAAGATAACCAAGAAAACCACAATAAAGCAATCAAATAGGTAATGGAAACAGTTCAAGACTTGAAAAATGAAATGGAAGTAATGAAGAAAACACAAACCAAGGGAAGGCTGGATATGGAAAATCTGGGTAATCAATCAGGAACTACAGAGACAGGCATAACAAACAGAATACAAGAGATAGAAAAAGAATCTCAGACACCGAAGATACTATAGAGGAAATAAAGTCATTGATTAAATAAAATAACAAACCCAACAAATTCTTAACACAAAACATACAGGAAATCTGGGACACAATAAAAAGACCAAACCTAAGAATAATAGAGATAGAAGAAGGAGAAGAATTACAGCTCAAAGACACAGAAAATATATTTAACAACATTATAGAAGAAAACTTTCCCAACATAAAGAAGGATATTCCTATGAAGGTACAAGAAGAATACAGAACACCTAATAGACTGGATCAAAAAAAAAAAGGATCACCTCACCATATAATAATCAAAACACAAAACATACAGAATAAAGAGTGAATATTAAGAGCTGCAAGGGAAAAAGATCAAGTAACATATAAAGGTAAACCTATCAGAATTACACCTGACTTCTCAATGGAAACCATGAAAGCCAGAAGGTCTTGGATAGATGTGCTGCAGACACTAAAAGACCATGGATGTAAGCCCAGAATACTATACCCAGAAAAGCTTGCATTCACCATCGATGGAGAAAACAAGATATTCCAGGACAAAAACAGATTTAAACAATGTGTAGCCACAAACCCAGCCATACAGAAAATAATAGAAGGAAAATCACAAACCAAGGTAGCCAACAGCACCCATAATAACACAAGCATCTGACAACCCTCCACCAGCACAACTCAAAGAAGGGAAACGCACAAACACTACCACCAGGAAAAACAACCGGAGTCAACAACCACTGGTCATTAATATCGCTTAATATCAATGGACTCAACTCACCTATAAAAAGGCACAGATTAAGAGAATGAATACGAAATCAGGATCCAACATTCTGCTGCCTACAAGAAACACACCTCAAACACAAAGACAGACACTGCCTAGGAGTAAAGGGTTGGGAAAAGGTTTTCCAATCAAATGGACCAAAGAAACAAGTGGGTGTGGCTAAACTAATATCTAACAAAATTGATTTCAAACTAAAATCATTCAGAAGAAACGGAGATGGACACTTTATACTCATATCAGGAACAAATCATCAGGAGGAAGTCTCAATCCTGAATATCTACACCCCTAATATAAAAGCACCCACATATGTAAAAGAAACATTACTAGAACTCAGAACATACATCAAACCCCACACTCTAATAGTGTTTGATTTCAACACTCCTCTCTCACCAATGGACAGGTCAACCAGACAGAAACTTAACAGAGAAATAAGAGAACTAACAGATGTAATGAACCAAATGGACCTAACAGACATCTATGGAACATTCCAATCAAACAGAACAGAATATACCTTCTTCTCAGCATCTCATGGAACCTTATCAAAAATTGATCACATAATTGGTAACAAAGAAAACATCCATAAATATAAAGAAATTGTAGTAATCACCTGTGTACTATCAAATCACCATGGAATAAAGTTAGAATTCAACAACAATTCTAACCCCAGAAAGCCTACAAACTCATGGAAACTGAACAGTCAACTACTGAACCATCTCTGGGTCAAGGAAGAAATAAAGAGAGAAATTAAAGTCTTCCTTGAATTCAACGAAAATAAAAACACAACATACCCAAACCTATGGGACACTATGAAAGCAGTGCTAAGAGGAAAGTTCATAGCACTAACTGCCCACATAAAGGAAATGGAGAAAGCACACATTAGAGACTTAACAGCACACCTGAAAGTTCTAGAAAAAAAAAGAAGCAGACTCACCCAGGAGGAGTAGAAGACTGGAAATAATCAAACTGAGGGCTGAAATCAACAAAATAGAAACACAGAAAACAATCCAAAGAATCAACGAAACTAAAAGTTTGTTCTTGGAGAAAATCAACAAGATTGACAAACCCCTAGCCAAACTAATCAAACGGCAGAGAGAGAACACGCAAATTAATAAGATCAGAAATGAAAAGGGGGACATAACCACAGACACAGAGGAAATTCAGAGAATCATTAGATCTTACTATGAAAGTTTATATGCCACAAAGTTGGAAAATGTAAAAGAAATGGACACTTTTTTAGGTAAATACCATATACCAAAATTAAGTCAAGACCAGGTGAGCAGTTTAAATAGACCTGTAAGTCGCGAGGAAATAGAAGCTGTCATCAGAAACCTCCCTACGAGAAAAATCCCTGGACCAGATGGTTTCAATGCAGAATTCTATCAGAACCTCCAAGAGGAGTTAATATCTATGCTCCTTAATGTGTTTCACAAAATAGAAACAGAAGAGTCATTGCCTAACTCCTTTTATGAAGCTACAGTCACCCTGATACCAAAACCACACAAAGACTTAACCAAGAAAGAGAATTACAGACCAATCTTACTCATGAACATCGATGCAAAATTTCTCAATAAAATACTGGCAAACAGAATCCAAGAACACATCCAAAAGATTGTACATTATGATCAAGTAGGTTTCATCCCAGAGAGGCAGGATTGGTTCAACATACAAAAATCTGTCAACATAATCCATCATATGAATAAACTGAAGGAAAAAACATATGATCATTTCATTAAATGCTGAAAAAGCATTTGACAAAATTCAACACCCCTTTATGATAAAGGTCTTGGAGAGATTATGAATACAATGTTCATTCCCAAATATAATAAAAGCAATATACAGCAAGCCGACAGATAACATTAAATTAAATGGAGAGGAGTTCAAAGCCATCCCACTAAAATCAGGAACAAGGCTGTCCACTCTCTCCATAACTCTTCAGTATAGTGGTGAAGTTCTAGCAATAGCAATAAGACAGCACAAAGAGATCAAGAGGGTTCGAATTGGAAAGGAAGAAGTCAAACTTTCATTATTTGTAGATGATATGATAGTGTGCATAAGCAACCCCAAAAACTCTACCAGAGAACTCCTACAGTTGATCAACACCTTTAGTACTATGGCAGGATACAAGATCAACTCAAAAAAAATCAGTAGTCCTCCTATGCACAAAGAACAAAGATACAGAGAGTGAAATCAGAGAACCATCACCTTTCATGATAGCCACAAATAGCATGAAGTATCTTGGGTAACTATAACCGAGGAAGTGAAAGATCTATTTGACAAGAACTTTAAGGTTTTGAAGAAAGAAATTGAAGAGGGTACGAGAAAATGGAAGAATCTCCCATGATCTTATATTGGGAGGATCAACATAGTAAAAATGGCAATTCTACCAAAAGCAATCTATAGATTCAATGCAATCTCCATCAAAATCCCATCAAAATTCTTCACAGAACTTGAGGGAACAATAATCAAGTTTGTATGGAAAAACAAAAAAAAACAGGATAGCCAAAACAATCCTATACAATAAAAGTACTTTCCGGAGGCATTGCCATCCCTGACTTCAAAATCTATCACAGAGCTACAGTAATAAAAACTGCTTGGTATTGACACAAAAACAGAGATGTTGACCAATGGAATCGAATCGAAGACCCAGATATTAATCCACAAACCTATGAACACCTGATTTTCAACAAAGGAGATAAAACTATACAATGGAAGAAAGAAAGCATCTTTAACAAACGGTGCTAGCTTAACTGGATGTCAACATGTAGAAGAATGAAAATAGATCCTTATCTATAACCATGCACAAAACTCAAGTCCAAATGGATTAAAGACCTCAATATTAATCTGACCTCATTAAACCTGATGGAAGAGAAAGTGGAAAATAGTCTACAAGACATGGAAACAGGAGACCACTTCCTAGGTAGAACCCCAGGAGCACAGACAATAAGAGCAACAATGAATAAATAGGACCTCTTGAAACTGAGAAGCTTCTGTAAAGCAAAGGACACTGTCATTAAGACAAAAAGAAACCTACTGATTGGGAGAAGATCTTCACCAATCCCTCATCAGACAAAGATCTGATCTCCAAAATATACAAAGAACTCAAGAAACTAGACACTAAAACTCTAATTAACCTAAATTAAAAAATGGGGTACTGAACTGAACAGAGATTTCTCAACAGAACTTCGAATGGCCAAAAAGGCACTTAAGTTCATGCTCAACCTCCTTAGTGATCAGGGAAATGCAACTCAAAACAACTCTGAGACACCATCTTACATCTGTCAGAATAGCTAAAATCAAAAACACCAATGATAGCCTATGCTGGAGAGGATGTGGAGTAAGGGGAACACTCATTCATTGTTGGTGGGAATGCAAACTTGTGCAACCACTTTGGAGATCAGTAAGGTGGTTTCTCATGAAATTGATAATCAATCTACCTCAGGATCCAGCAATACTACTCTTGGGAATATACCCAAAAGATGTTCAATTATACTACAAAAGCATTTGTTCAACTATGTTCATAGCAGCACTATTTGCAATAGCCAGAAACAGGAAACAATCTAGGTGCCCCTCAATAGAAGAATGGATAGAGAAGATGTGGCATATAAACACTTTAGAGTTTTACTCAGCGGTAAAAAAAAAATGACATCTTGAATTTTGCATACAAATGGATGGAAGTAGAAAATGCTTTACTGAGTGAGGTAACCCAAAGCCCAAAAAAGGAATGTGGTATGTACTCACTCATAAGTGGATTCTAGTCATAATTAAAGGACATTGAGCCTATAATTCATGAGCCTAGAGAAGCTAAGTAAGAAGGTGAACCCAAAGAAATTCATATAGTTATCCTCCTGGATATTGGAAGTAGACAAGATTGCCAGGCAAAACTTGGGTGCACTGGGGGTGGGAGTGGATGTAAGGGGAGATGGGTAGAGAAAAGTGAGTAGGGGAGGATTTGGGAGAGTTTGGGGGAATGGGATGTATGGGATGGCAGAAGGGTGGATATGGGAGCAGGGAAGTAAATATCTTAATTAAGGGAGCCATTTTAGGGTTTGCAAGAGACTTGACTCTAGAGGGGTTCCCAGGTCCAAGGAGAGGTCTCCATATTCTTCCTTGGGCAGCAGAGGACAGGGTGCCTGAACTGGCCTTGTCCCATAGCCACACTCATGAATATCTTACATATCACCAAAGAACCTTCATCTGGCAATGGATGGAGATAGAGACAGAGACACACATTGGAGCACTGAACTGAGCTTCCAAGGTCCAAATGAGGACCAGAAGGAGGGAGAACATGAGCAAGGAAGTCAGGATCATGAGGGGTGTGCCCACCCAATGAGACCGTGGGACTGATCTAACGGGAACTCACCAAGGCCAGCTGGACTGGGAGTGATGGATCATGTGATTAAACTGGACACTCTGAATGTGGCTGGCAATGAAGGCTGACTGAGAAGCCAGGTTCAATGGCACTGGGTTTTGATTCTACTGCATGGACTGACTTTGTGGGAGCCTGGTTTGTTTGGATGCTCACCTTTATAGACCTGGATGAAGGGGGGAGGACCTTAGACTTCCCATGGGGCAGAGAACCCTGACTGCTCTTAGGACTAGAAAGGGAGGGGGAGGTGGGGAAGGGAAGGGAAAAGACGGAGGGTAGGAGGTGGAAGTTGTTAATAAATAAATAAATAAATAAATACTCCACAACCCACAAAACTAGGAACTGGTTATTTAAAACTTGAAGATTTATTCAAAGAGGAATACTGGGGTTAAGCTGAAGCAGCTTTTCTGGATGACTAGGAGGTAGGAAGGGAGAAACTGCAATACTCTTTCCCTAATCAGAAAGGTCACTTCTTCTTTATACAGTTTGAAGAAGAAGATGGAGAATGGTGGTATTAGGTTCTCTTGAAGAATCTAGCAGGGAGATACCCAAGGTTTCCTCAGCCAAATTGCTACTCGTCAGTCTATTATGTACATTATAAAAAAAATTTATTGATATTATTTGGGGGTGAGGGTCATGGGACTGTGAGCAGTGGTAATTAGGTTTTAGCTTGTCTGTGTCATTTGGATTTCTGCAAAGAGAATATGTTCATATATTCCATTCATTGATTTAGCTTATTACCTGGCTTCTAGAGATACCATGAATATCTTAGTCAAGGTAACTGAACTCAGGAGTCTCAGTATTGACCACCAGATTGTAATGAACACTACTGACTGCATTGATAAATTTCTTTCAATGTCTGAAAAAAAGAAAGAAAGAAAAGAGAGAAGTAGAAAGAGGAGAAAAGAGGCAGAAGGAAGAATAAAGCAGGACAAGAAGGACCAATGTATGAGAAGGGAGAAAGGAAGAGGATTGTAGGAATGCAGAGGGAATAGAAGAAATGAGAGGGGAGAAGAAGGATGAAATAGGGTACCTGTGGGTGAGGGAAAGAGGAGGAAGACTATAAGAGGAGGAAGGAGTCAAAAACAGTAAAGAAGAAAGAGGTGGGAAGAATAGTGGATGGGAAGATGAAAAAGAGAGTAGAGGAGGGAAAGTGGGTGATGGAAGAGGAGGTTGTGGAAAGAGTGGAGAAGTGGGAAGAAAAGGGAAGGGAAGAGGAAAGAAGAGAGAAGAAAAGTGAGAGGTAGAAGGACAAAAGAGGGGAGAATAGAAGAAAAGTGGAGGGTGGAAGAGAAGAGAGAATTACAGGGAGAGATGGGGAAGAGTGAAAAGGAGAGTGGAGGAGAAAGGAGGAACAAGCAGGGAATATTAAAGGGAGAGAAGAGGGAAGAGGAGGAAAGAAACAAAGAGGATAAAAAGACTAGTATGGAAGTGGAAGTTGCAGGGAAGGGAAGAAAAGAGTATGGGGTCGAGAAAAGAGTAGAGAAGTGACAAAAGAAGATGAGGGAAGAGGGAGTAGAAGGGACGATGAGGGAGAAGAAAAGAGGAGTGAAAAGGGAAAATGAAGAAGAGGAAAGAGGAGGGAAGAAAGTGGAAGCAGATTGTAGAGGACAGAAAAGGGAAGAAAAGGCAAGAGAGACAAGGACATAAGGGAATGGAAGCAGGGAAGGGGGTTTGTGAAGAGAAAGGATGAAAGAATAGGAAAGAGGAAGGAAGGGGTAAGAAGAGGAAGAAATAGGGAAGGAAGAGCAGGAAGGAGAGAAGATGGAAGAAGTGTGTAAAGGATATCAGCAGCATGAGGGAAAAGGAGTGCATTGGAGGGAGAAAGAAAGAGCTCTAGGAAAAGAGAGGCAAGAGTGAGGAAGAAGGGATTGTAGCCAGGTTTGGTGGTCCATGTATTTAATCACAACATAAGGTAGGCAAAGGAAGGAGGAAGAGGAGGCAGACAAGAAGAACAATGAGAACAAGAAGAAAACGAAATGAAAAAGAAGGAAAGAAGAGATGAAAGATGGGAGAAGAGAAGAGAAAAGGCCTAGATATAGGTTGGAAAAAGAAGTTGAAGAAAGAAAAAGAACAAAAAAGGGGGAGAGAGAAGAAAAGTGAGAGCAAGAAAGAAGGAAGAGGAAAAAAGGAAGAATAAAAAGGGAGAAGTAAAGTGAAAGCAGAGGGGAGAAGGGAGAGTAGAGGGGGAAAAAGATGGTGAAGGAGAAAAGAAGGAAGAAGGAGAAAGAGGAAGCCAGAAGAGATACTTATGGGGAACCTTAACCAATCACATTCTGCTTAGGGTGTGTCCCCCTAGGGTCACACAAAACAAAAGATTGAAGTGCGCTTGCCACTTCCTCTCTTTGCCCCTGCGTTCTTGGACCATTGGGACCCTGATGTAAGTTTTCTTTTTTTCTGTTTATTAAAGATATATCGTTTATATTAAGCTAGTCTGGTCAATTTTAATTACTGATCAACCTCACCCCTTCAATTGTCGCCCAACGTGGGGCCCTTGGGAGCCCTCTACAGAGGGTTCCCCGCTGATTAAACTCAGCAGGTCTCCACTTTTTTCTGCGTCCCAGAAGTTTTCCCTGCTCGTCAAACAAGCAGTTACTGTCTGCATCTCGGCCAAGGCTCATGCAGTCTTCCCTGCTCAAGTGCAACTCCCAGGGTACCCACCTCCACGCAGCCTCTGGGAGCCAGTGACTTCCACCGCTGCAAAATGAGCGAACAGAGCTCAGGTGGCTAGAGCACTGCCAGTCCACCGTGGCCTCAGCCCAGGCATGCACAGTGCAATTGTTCCACAGCGTTCCCCGCACACGCCAGCTCCCAGCTCCATTTAATAGCAACTATGGGCAGGATTGGGGTGGGGAAATTCCTTTGCACTACCCATCATCAAGGCCGTGGCTTATGGAGGGAGCGACACACCCAGCAACACCCAGCACCACAGCCCCAGCTGAGTCCGGCTGCGCTCACCTACTGCAGCCCACTCGGCTGTAACCCACACAGCATACAGTCTGTGAATTTAACCTCTGGATTTGAGTATATATATTTCAAAATTTTCTCCTGCCACATGGATTCAGGTGCACCCCGCCAACTACTGGCAGGCAATGGTCATTAAAGGTAAGATTTTTTTCGGTTAAAAAAAAAACTAAATAAATAAATAAAATAAATACAACTAAGATTTCTTTTGATTGAAAATGTCAGACAACATTACTGTTCAAGGTTTTCATAGCCTTTTTAATTATACTATGGATGAGATTTTGCAAGATGTTTATGATATTCCTCTTACTTGGCTATTTCTGGGGCTTATCATTTTTTTGTGTTTGGTAGTCTATTGAGGATGGTGCAGTCCTTACAGACTGAATCAAAAATTATTAGGACTAAGGTTGAAACCTTAAGGAAGGGCACGACTGTTTTGAATGACAAGTTTCAGTCGGTTGAGGTAATTTCAAAAACAATGCAGATTGACACCAATCTCCTCAAAAAAGAGTTTGGAGTCCTCAAGGAGGAGACTATATCTTTGTCTGATATAACTCGATCAACTGACAAAAATTTTGAGAAGGAGCAATCTAATATAATTTCTTTAAAAGAGAGCTTCACTGCTCTGGAGGAGGGAACAACTAATTTGGATCATAAAATCCAGTCCAAGACTGTAAATGCCGAAACATTAGCTGAGAGGATTAAAACCATTAAATGTGAAAATTGGACTTTATCAAAAGGGTATGATAGATTAATTGACAGAATTTCCATACAAGAAGGCGCAGTACATGCCATGAGGATTATGTCCAAGGATGAGATATTATCTCTAATGGACAAACTTCATACCTTAGAATCCTCAATAAAGGCTTTGTAGCATAATACTGGACAGGAGATTCAGGACTTAAAGAAGGCAATGGTAAACAGATTTAAAAAGATTGAGGAAGTTATAGACTCTGATAAAAAGGAACAAGAGGTAGAAAAACAAAATTTAACTCCAAAAACTCTCAGATTACACAGAGTTCTACCTGCCTTTCCAATAATAACATCAGAAAAAATAACCAGTTCCAAAAACCCTAAGATCATTACGGAACATACATGGGAGCCTGTATGTATGAGTGATCAAAAAAAATTTAAAAAAGCAATTGTAAATTACGGACTACATTCGTCCTTTGTTAGAGAGATGCTCAAAACCTGGACTCTCAGTAACCAGGCCATGCCTCATGACTAGAATCAGCTGGTGTCTGCTGTCCTGGAGAGTGGATCTCTATTACATTGGAAATGCCTTTTCAAACAAGAGGCCAGACTTCTGGATCAGCAGAAAAGAGCTAAAGGAACTAAAATTTCCCTAGATCAAATTCTAGGTAAAGGACTTTACTCTGATCCTCAGAAACAAGCTCTTTATGATGACCACCTCTTATCCATATGTGCCACAGCAGCTTTAAAGGCTTGGGACAGGGTTCAAGACCCAGGACAGAGAATGGAATCATATAGCAGGGTTAAACAGGGTCAGAGAGAACCCTTTAATGACTTTTTACAAAGACTAACTAAGGCTGTACAAATAGGGATACCTGACCCAAAAGCAAGACGTATAATAATTGAGTCTTTGGCTTATGAGAATGCCAACATAGAGTGCAAAAGGATCCTGGGGCCTTTAAAGATCAGATTAACACCCTTAGACGAATGGGTCTTGCATACAATAAATGTTGATACATTTGACTATGGCACTAAAGCATGGGTAGAAAAAAACAATTTCCAATGGTAAAAGGAGACATCAGATTTCCAAATGCTTTAATTGTGGTAAAATGGGACATATGAAAAGGGACTACAGAAAACAAAATTCCAGAAATAATGCCTCTTCTAAGAATAACAGTAATAGGAGGACTCAGCCTTCAGGTTTATATTGGAGATGTGGAAAAGGCAGACACTGGACAAATGAGTATAGATCAACAAGAGATAAACAAGACAACCCGTTAGCATTGGGAAATGCAATGAGAGGCCTCTCGTGGGTCCCCATGGCAAATGTGGTCCAGTCATTTCTGGTCTCTACAGAGAATGTGCCTCTTCAGGGAAATTTGAAAACCCCATGCCTGCCGTTAAAAACAATAATGGCCTAAAGGATGAGTTAAATATGGAGAATAAATCAAAAACTCTGTTAGGACTGAGTAAACATATATTGGCAAACTAGACCAAAGCTAAGAGTATGTGTAAATGGCATTTTTATTACTGGCTTACTGGACACAAATGCGGATGTAAATATCATTACTCCAGAATCTTGGCATCCGAATTGGCCTCTTCAGGAGATAGATATTCAGTTCCTGAAAATTGGAACTTTATCTCAAATAAGACAAAACATGAGATGGGTTAAATACATAGGGCCGAAAGGACAAATAGGAAAACTAAGGCCATATGTAGCCAATATTCCAATAAATTTATGGGGCCATGACCTATTACAGCAATGAAATACCCAAATTAACATTCCTGCTGCTTCTAGAGCCTATATTTCTGAGAAAAATATTAAAAGATATTGCAGATGGCGGAAACCGGCCATTAGGGCTATACAAGAACACAAAGCAATTGATGGCCCTTCAGAGGTACCAACAGCCTTGCCTCTAAAATGATTGACTGAAAAACCAATATGGACTAAGCAATGGCCTTTAGCTGAGGAAAAGTTACAGGTTTTAGAACAGCTGATACAAGAACAATTAGATGCTCAACATATTAAAGAATCTACCTTCCCTTGGAATTCTCCTGTATTTGTTGTTAAGAAAAAATCTGGTAAATAAAAAATAATGACAGATCTTAGGGCTATCAACAAGGTTATTCAACCTATGGGCCCTCTATAATCTGGAATTTCTCTGCCCTCTTCATTACCAAAGGGATGGCCCCTTATAGTTATTAATTTGAAAGATTGTTTCTTCACTATACCTTTACAAAAAAAGAAAGAAAAAAGTTTGCCTTCACAATGCCTACTTATAATAACTCTCAGCCTTCTAGGAGATACCAATGGACTATCCTCCCACAGGGAATGTTAAACAGCCCTTCATTGTGCCAGTATTTTGCAAATAAGCCATTAAAAATAATACACAGTTTCCAAAGTCTATCATTTACCATTACATGGACGATATCCTGTTGTCTGATTCAAACATATATACCTTAAAAAGATTGTTTAAAAAAATAAAGATAGTTTTACCTAAATAGGGATTACAGATTGCTCCTGAAAAAATACAAAAAGGAAATTTTGTCAATTATCTAGGTTATAAAATAGGTTTACAAAAAAATTAAGACACAAAAGGCACAAATTAGGAGAGACCAGTTACGGACTCTTAATGACTTTCAAAGATTATTAGGAGACATTTCCAGCCTACGACTGGCTTTTGGGATAATACATGATCTAATAATTCATTTAAACAAAACCTTAAATGGTGATAAAGACTTAAATAGTCCTAGAAAATTAACAGCTAAAGCAAAAAAGAAACTGACAATGATTGAAAAAAATTACAAGAGGCACATATGGATAGGGTAAATCCAAAGCTAAGATATATTCTTGTCATATTGCCTTCTAAAATTTCTCCTACAGAAATCTTAATACAGAGAGATAATATTATCTTAAAATGGATCTTTTTTACCACATAAACCAAATAAAAAATTAAAAACTTATATTAAAAAGTCTCTAAATTAATTATAAAAAATAAATTGAGACTTCATCAACTAGCAGGCATAGACCCAGCAGAAATTATAGTGCCTTTCACTACAGATGAGATAAAAAAGTTATGGAAAGACAATAAACCATGGCAAAGAGCTTGTGCTAATTTTTAGGAAAAAATTAATAACAACTATCCCAAAAGCAATAGGCTTAACTTTATAAAGAGAACTTCTTGGATTCTTCCTCAAATCATCCATGACACTCCGATAACCGAAGCCCGTACATTTTATACTGATGCTAATAAATCAGGGAAGGCAGGTTACAAATCAGAAGAATTGAGTAAGGTGGAACAAAGTCCTTATGGTTCTGTCCAGAAGACAGAATTGTATGCCATTCTTATGGTGCTTAGGGATTTTAGAGAACCTCTTAATGTAGTTACTGACTCGCAAAATGCAAAAGAGTTATCTTGCATATTGAAACTGCTGAATTTATACCAGATGATACAGAACTGACTTCATTGTTTATCCAGGTACAAGAAATGATCAGAAATAGGCACTGCCATATGTACATAACACACATTCAATCCCATACGGGTCCACCAGGTCCTATAGCACAAGGTAATGCAGACATTGATCAATTGTTGATTGGTAGTCTGATGCAGGCCTCTGAATTTCATAAAAAAAACATCACGTCAGTATCAAAGGCTTGAAGAAAGAGTTCTCTATTACATGGCAGCAAGTTAAGGAGATTGTAAAGAAGTGTCCTACTTGCTCTTTCTATAACCAGATACCACTGCCTGCAGGGACTAATCCAAAGGGTACTCAAAGGAATGAAATTTGGCAGATGGATGTGTCCCACTTTGCAGAATTTGGCAAATTAATATATGTACACCACACCATTGACTCGTATTCAGGTTTTCAATGGGCAACTGCTTTAAGCTTAGAAAAAGCTGATTCAGTAACCACTCATTTATTAGACGTTATGGCCGTCATGGGTATACCTGCACAAATAAAGATGGATAATGGTCCAGCTTACGTCTCTAGGAAAATGAAACGGTTTTTTGCTTATTACAATAGTAAGCATGTTGCAGGTATACCATACAATCCTATAGGTCAAGCAATCATAGAAAGATCAAATTGAACTATAAAGGATATGTTTAACAAACAAAAAGGGGTGGAAAATACCCCCAGAAATAGGTTACATAATGCTTTATTAACCTTGAATTTTCTCAATGCTAATAAGAAGGGAACAATGGCTGCAGAAAGACATTGGATAGTGGGAAAGTCTGCTGAATTAAATCAACCAATTTATTTCAAGGATGTGCTGACCTCGCAATGGAAGCCAGGAGATGTGCTGTGTTGGGGAAGGGGTTTTGCTCTTGTTTCCACAGGAGAGGAAAAATTGTGGATACCATCAAAATTAATAAACTTTGGTTTGAAGAGGAGAAGCCTCTTGGAAAAGATAAATAACAACTCATTCACAAGGGTAATAATCACACCAATGATAAGAAAAACATAAATGTTGGGGGCAGGGTTCTCTTCTTATCTCCACAGGAAAACACTCACCTTCCAAAAATTTAAGGGACCCTGGATATTTGAATACTGATGGATGGAAACTAGTTACAACCTAATATGGATGAGCAATAAAAATAAATGGGTTCAGTAAGTATGAACATTTTTAATATGTATTTATAGACATTTATTTATAAATATATAGAGTTGGTTTTGAAGTTGAACTCTGGCTCAGTCCCTCTTCAATTCCAAGCCTGTTGATAATAGATATCTCAGAGTTTCTGTCTCATGTCAAGAGCCATGATATGGGACAGAATAAGAATAAGAATATTAATAATAATTGATAAACTTTCTTTGTCTTTCCTCATATCTGTTTCTATCTTTATTATAACTTTCATTGAATAATGTTTAAATTTCCCATAACAAACAATAAATTTTCCTGCAGTAATCGTTAAAGTTTCCAGGATGAAGATGGGGCCCCACAACATCAACTCCACCTGGTTGCTATGACGTCATAATATTGATAGCGCTAATACTAGACCTGTTTTTTGGTAACAGCTGCACAAGACAGTTTCAAATGGTACACATTTTTGACAACAATCTGGACGGACCTCCTCAGAACACTTTAAAACTATTTCTAATTTTCTCAGACCAAAAATTAATCTGGGAATTTTACCATCATTTTCTTTCACAGGACCCCCCTAAGAAGAACATTGCCCCCATGACAGCTGGAAGCAATCTTAGAGGACAACTTCCCCTCCCCCAACAGAGTTTGCCCTCAGGTTTAGGGATATCATTTAGGGGTTGGTTATAATTGGTATAGGATTGAGGGGATGGGGGAAGTATTTTATAGATTCAGGAATGTTTATTGAAAAAAAGAGGGATTAATTGGTGATGAGATAATAATATATTGGTATTTGTGAGTTATTGTTTTTAGAAAATTGTATTGACATTGATTCTTGTATATTGATATATTGAATATTGTATGTGAGTATGCTTCTACCTGCTTAAAACATTTGTTATTGTATTGATATATATACATGTATTTACCATATTGCAGTGTATATTTCTACCTCTGATTAAGATACTTATATATTATTTATGTAATGATATACATTGTTTACATTTGGAGGTCATTGTCCTCATTTATTGCACAGTTGTTTATTCTCTTAGTCTTCAAGTTAGATAGTTATCGAGAATTATAAATCAATTGTTGTAGAAGGAGTGGTGGGCTGTGTCCCGCCACCCGACTCCCGGCTAACTTTACCCAAAATAATTACACGGAAACTGTATTCTTTTAAACACTGTTTGGCCCATTATATCTAGCCACTTATTGGTTAACTCTTACATATTAATTCAACCCATTTCTAATAATCTGTATATCATCACAAGGTTGTGGCTTACCGGGAGAGATTCAGCATGTCTCACCTGGCAGCTTCATGGTGGTGGCTCTCTGACTCTGCTTTTTTCTCCCACAATTCAGTTCTGTCTTCCCCACCTACCTATGTTCTGACCTATCAGGCCAGGCAGTTTTCTTTATTAATTAACCAATGAAAGCAACGGATAGATAGAAGACTCTCCTACATCATTTCCCCTTTTTCTGTTTAAACAAAAAGAAAGGCTTTAACTTTAACATAGCAAAATTACATCTAGCAAAACAGTTATAAAGCAAGAATTATAGTTACAATATCTATATCTATTTTATCTTTTCTCATAACTAAGGAAAACTATTACTATCTATCCATTCTTGAACTCTATCAAAGACTCCAGAACAATATAATATTACCTAAGTAAACAAGATATAAACAACTTCCAAACTCTAGAAATGACTGAGACATCTTGCTGCCTGAACATTCATCCAAAGTTCCTTTGTACCATTGGGGCCTCAATATTCAGCCTTCAGGCCCATAGTATCCAGCAGAATTTTCCATGAAGCAGGAAAGCAGTCACTATCTGCTGTGTCCTGCAGAATGTTTCATAGACTCTTTCATGAGTCAGGAACCCCAAAGAATCATCTCACCTTTAGGCAAGTTCAGCAGTCCTCTTTCTGTGGGTTCTTTGTGTCCAGTTTATGCAACAGTCCAGGCAAGAGAAGTTTCTTGTCCAAATGGCTAGCCAACTCCATAAGGAGCCTCTTCGATGCCCATCTTCTTCTTGAAGTACATTGGTGCTGTCAGAAGCAGACGTGTATCATTGTCATGAAAAGCCCTAAGTTATTAAAACACTAAATGTCATATTCTATAGTCTTTGAAAGATATGAAGAATGCCTATCTAACTGAAATATATCTTTATATATAGAGAAAATCTAACTAACATGACTACAAGCTTGATTATTATCGATGATTATCCATTAATAACCTATATTTCCTAATTATACATTACATTTTTAAAAGAACTACACAATCACAATACCTTAATCAATATCAGAAATACATATACATATAACAAAATTGACCTTAAAATCCATACCAATGCAAATTACTCACATCTATATCATATCCCCCTTTAAATGTAAAAGAACATTTATAAACAATATTTGGAAATATGGTCATAGTTATTTCTCTCCAAACTTCTTCCTGCTGTATGGGGGCACTGTTAATCAGGTCTTACATGGTATAACCTGTATGCCAGGTTCTTCTCAGTTGGCAGTTTAGCAAAGTAATTTTTTGAGGGTGTTCACAGCAACCTTTCAGGAGGGTGTGGTCTATCATACCATATTGGGATAGAAGCAATCCACAGGGTCTCATCCTCTGTGAAAACAAAAGAAGACCCTCTTTTTCAAAGCATCATATTTTTAGACCCAAATTCTGAAGTCGTAATACCCTTATATCCATTCTGGTTTAGCTTGGCAGCCCATGTAATGAAATGTCTCTCTGTACTTTGCTCCTTTACAGTCAAAAGATTCAAAGAAAACACAATAATACAAAGAATCCAGACTCTTCGTGAATTTTCAATTTTTACATGACTTATTTTCCTTTATTTCTTTTAATCTATAACTATCTGTACTCTTTCTCTTTAAAGACTTTACCCCCTTTTTTAGGCATTAACTTTATTCTCTATATTCTTTTTCTTCTTTCCCAAGCCTACATATGTCTAACATTATGACCCATTTAAAGGTCTTTTATGTCTGAATCTGTTCTATTGTGAATCTGTAAGTTTTTTTTTTATCCAGGAGCGTTTTTGCTTTGCATTTTTAAATCACTAAGCACTTAAGAATCTAAGCTGTGACATTCCTAGTTCAAAACAGGTACTGCCTGCTTACCCCACCCAGCCCAACATGGCGGAGCTGCTCGTGCCTCTGAGCCTTGCACATCGCACTGCTAGCATGGCGGAGGTCCTTGTGTCTCTGAGCCCCAGCATACAAAGATCCCCTTTTAGGCACACAGTGAGTCTATTTGCCATAAAACAAATTGTCACACTTTACTCCAAATGCTCCATTCAAAAGCTCTGTCTCCCACAGGAGCCAGACAGAGATTGCTATGGTGGCACAGCCCAGAAACTGGTATTTCAAAACCGCCACTTTTTAGTAGACCTGATCCCACTGCCTACTCGGGCAGGAAGAGCTGAGCCACGGGACTAGTCTCAGCTACTTTGTCCCTGACCCAGAGGGGGCACACAAATGTCCGGGCCCAGAAATGCTCCATGGTCGGAGTTTGCACTGGCGGCAGGGCCCGGGAAGCGGCGTTTTAAAATGGCGCAGGTTTTTTCCTGCTGAGGCTGTTGAGTCAGGAAAATTTCTCTGCAGCACACCCTAGCAAACAGCAAAAAGCTGTGTTAAACTCTATATTTGTGTCTAGATTTCCTTTTTAAGCCCTCTTTGGATTTATGTGGAGTTAGTTACCATGTTGGGCACCACTTTGTTGTAGTCATATATGTTTGTCATATTTATATTTTGGCTAATCAGTTTCTTTAGATACATAGAGATTATATTTAGTATAGATAGTATAATCTTCAACCTCTTCGAGGAACTGTGGAAAATGGCCTTTCCACGGAACCTAGAGTTCCATGCTAGTGAGACACAATCACTCCTGGCAACACCACTCTACTCCCGAGAGAACGTTGAGCACCAAAGACACTCCACTTGGAGCTTGTCTTCTTCTTGGCAGAACTGGCCTTTGGGCAAAGAAAAGCCCAAACCTCAGCCATCAATAGAGTTACAGAGTATCCGTAAATGGATAAAAACAGGATTGTCTTATCCTGCCAAGACATAGTAAGATAGTTCCAAAAAGTTCCTTGCCTTTGAAAATGGCATGTCAGTTATGTTAGGCCTTAGCCAAAGTTGGTTGCCTCAGCATTGCAAATGAGATTTAGGGTGATTGCCCAGGTAGTCAGTTGTCTCTGTCATTTGTTGTACATTTCGGAAGTTTCTTGCTTGTACTTCCTGGTTGATTAAGTAATATTACTTCCCTTCTCAGATCTTTGATGGAGTTGAAGACTAGATAGTTGTAGTTACCCTCTACATTATTTAGACTCCTTAGTAAAACTTTTGTTATGTTTCTTGCTTAATATTGTTTGTTGTTTGTAATTTTATATTTGGTATCTGTTCCTACTGTATATAGTTGTATTGGGTTTAGGTTGGTCTTGCTTAGACAAAGGAGGAGATGATGGGGAACTTCAGTCAATCACATTCTGCTTAGGGTGTGTCCCTCTGGGGCCACACAAAACAAATAAAAGTCCAGGCGTGCTTGGTTCTGCCCTTTTTTGTTCCCTGTGCTTCTGGATCACTGGAACCCTGGTTTTGTAAGTTCCCTTTCTTCTGTTTATTAAAGCTAAATATTTTACATTAAGCTAGTCTGGTTAATTCTAACTACCAATCGACCACGCCCATCAATTCTCAAATGACAGCTTCTTAACTATGGGCATAGTTGTGATCACATCACCAAACAATCTCCCTGCCAACTGCAATATCCTATCCACATAGTCCTGAAATGGTTCTGAAGGCCCTTGTAAAACTTTTGACAGATGATCCCCCATGGCCTTGTTTGGCAGGGCTTTCCAAGCTTTGGTGGAACCTCCACTTTGCCATGCCAGCACGGCAACTGTCATTCTTCTGAGCAAGGGATGTCGGGATTAACACCCAACACAACTTCAGGTTCTGCAGACAAGCCTTTATTCCACTTTCTCACACAGTATATTTAACCCTCAGCAAGGGAGGCCAAGCCAGCAAAAACTGGAAGCTCATCATCATAACACAATGACTTAGGGGTAAACATCCTTAGAAACATTGCTGAAAACAACAGATTGTTCCTGCTTTTGTTCCTGTCTTCAACCAACCACAAGAGTGCAAAACAGATCAAGTGGGGGTGTGAAGGCCTGTTGTCTAGGCACCCAACACACAAGGATATCAATATATAAGTGGATTCCCTCCCTCTGCCAATAACCAGGAAAGTGTGTATGTATAAACTTAGTTCATATTGTAATTACCTTCTTCTTTGGTTCTTCCCCAGCCATTTATAAAACACTCTGGTTTTGGTCCAGTTTTTGGAAAACACCAAAAGGAGACAAATAGGCTGAATGGAGTCATTATACTTCACAGCTCTCCTTAGACGGAACAGTGCGATATCATTTATGAAAGTTTCCAGAATGCAGTCTGGCTGGATGATGATTGCTACAACTTGAATATTCCTGATGTGGGAGCAGCGACAGGAGAGGTCATTGGGTCCAATCACTGCTCTCCACCTGAGAGGGTTGCTGAAAAAAAGCAGATGTTCTTAGTACAGACAGGCTCAGTTCAACTCTTTCCCTTGATTTTCTACTAGATTTTGGGTTCTTTATATTGAACTGATATCAAAGTTTAAGTGTTTTTTCACATGACATAAGTATAAAACAAAAGCATAAATGTCATGATGCAGCACAGGGGAGAAAGCTGAGTGGGATCAGAACACAAGAACTCTGTAGTTGACCAGGACAGTGTCTCTTACTATCAGACAGATGCCTGGATTACTCAACACACAGCTTTGAGACAGCAAGCTGTTTGGAAAGAAAATGAAATCCCCGAAACAGCACAAACCACCAAAGTATACTCCAAATGGATTAAAAACTTAGAACTCTATTAAATCAAGAGTTATCATCTTCAAGAGACAGGGAGGTGACAGAGCTGGGATTTGTCTCCAAATAACTGTAAAGCAAGGCGAGGAGTTTAGCTTTGCAGAGTTTGGGGTCAGTACACATAAGGCACAGATGGGAGGGGCACGAAAGGACACAGGAATGTGTAGTGATAAGGAACGGCAGGCTGCATTTCCACCCAGATCCGGGCTAGTTTACACCCAAAATAATTATACTGACACTGTATTCATTTAAACACTGTTTGACCAATTATCTGTAGCCTCTTCTTGGCTAACTCTCACATCTAGATTCAACCCATTTCTAATAATCTGTATGTCACCACAAGGTCATGGCTTACCAGAAAGACTCAGTATGTCTGACCTGGCAGCTTCATGGCGGGCAGCTCTCTGCCTTCTTTCCAGCATTCTGTTATGTCTACTCCACCCACCTATGTTCTGACCTATGAGGCCAAGCAGTTTCTTTATTAATGAACCAATGAAAGCAACAGAAATACAGAAGACCCACCTACATCAGGAGTGAATACATGATATACATGTATGGAAATGTCATCATAAAGTGATGGAGGAGAGTTTTCTGTCTATGTGTTACTTTCATTGGTTAATAAAGAGACTGCCTTGGCCTTTTTGATAGGCCAGCCCTTAGGTGGGTAGAGTAGACAGAACAGGATGATGGGAGAAATAAACAGAGCCAGGCAGTCGCCATGACTCTCCTCTCCGAGATAGATGCACATTAGGATCTTTCCCGGTAAGCCACCACTTCGTGGTGCTACACAGATTATTAGAAATGGGTTAATCAAGATGTGAGAGTTAGCCAATAAGAGTCTGAAACTAATGGGCCAAGCAGTGTTTAAAAGAATACAGTTTCTGTGTAATTATTTCTGGTAAAGCTAGCTGGGCAGGCTAACCCACCGTTCCTTTAACAGTAAAGTTATATAAAATGAATACATGCCAATAAAAACCATTAAAAAGTAAGTTTAATACTTGAAGCTGTGTGATAAGAACATGGAAAAACACTTTCTCTGCTTTTACGTTTTTAAAATTTTATTTTTATTTTACATGTTATGGGTGTTTTGTCTTATATATTTTTGTGCACCACATATGTGCCTAATGTCCAAGAATGCCAGAAGAAGCTGGGCAGTGACTGCACATGCCTTCAATCCCATCACTTGGAAGGCAGAGGCAGGCAGATCTCTTAGTCCAAGGCCAGCATGGTATAGAATGAGTTCCAGGACAGCCAGGACTACACAGGAAAACCCTGCCAAAAAAAAGTGCCAAAAGAGGGAATCAGATTCCCTGAATGGGTAATTAGAAGTAGTTGTATAGTTGTTAGGGACAAGGTGAGTGCTAAAAATCAAACCCAGGTCCTCTGGAAGAGCAGACAGTGCTTTTAACCACTGAGCCATTTCTTGAACCCCTAATTATATATATATATATATTATATATATTTTATATATATTATATATATATATTATATATATATACATACTAGAATAAAGCATTTGGATTTTAGCATTAGAATTGAAAAAATTAAACCAAAAAATAAACAGGTAAAGGCACAGCGCTGCCATAAGAAAAATTTGGTTTTCTTAGACAGAGTTTTACCATGTTTGTTAGTTACTTGTCTCTCTGCTGGGATAACACACTCCAATAAAAGGAGCATAATGGAAAAGGCTTGCTCTCTCTCACAATCCTAGGGCACAGTCCATTATGGCAGGAAGGCATGAAGGTGGGGGCTTCAGGTGGCCAGACACATTGTATCAGGAAGCAGAGGGCGATAAACACTAGTGCCTAGCTCCTATTCTCCTTTTTATTCAGTCTAAGAAAGGTGCCTCCTTCAGTTAATCTACTCTAGATAATTTCTGACAGCCATGCCCAGAGTATAAAAGAAATGACTTTTTATACTTAGGGCATGACTTTATGCCCTAAGTATAAAAGAAAATAATTTGAGAAATGAGAGAAAAAATAACTAAATCCTAATGGTCTGCTGTGGAATAATCCTTCTGTACACCGTGTAACATGGTGGGCCTGCTTGTTGGGGGTTTTGTCTTGCCTTGCCCATACCACATGTTGTTTATAAATGTTCTTTTACATTTAAAGGAGGATATGATATAGATATGAATAATTTGCATTGGTATGGATTTAAGGTCAATTTTGTTATATGTATATGTTTTTCTTCTCCTGATTAAGGTATTGTGATTGTGTAGTACATTGTAAAATGTAATGTATAATTAGGACATATAGGTTGTTAATGGATAATCATCAATAATAGTCAAGCTTGTAGTCATATTAGTTAGATTTTCTAGATATATAGAGATATATTTCAGTTAGATAGGCACTCTTCATATCTTTCAAAGACTACAGAATATGGCATTTAAAATGTTTTAATAATATTGGGTTTTTCATGACAATGAGACACATCTGCTCCTGGCAGCACCAGCTACTTCAAGAGGAAGATGGGCATCGAAGAGACTCCTTATGGAGTTTCATAGCCATTTGGGCAAGAAACTTCTCTTGCCTGGACTGTTGCATAAACTGGACACGAAGAACCCACAGAGAAAAGACTGCTGAACTTGCCTAAAGGTGAGATGGTCCTTCAGGGTTCCTGCTTCATTGGGACACTCTGCAGGATACAAAAGAAAATGACTAAACTATCTTTGAAATTTCCTGCTTCATGAAAAATTCTGCTGGATACTATGGACCTGAAGGCCAAAGATGGATGCCCTAATGGTACAGAATAACTTTGGGTGACTGTCCAGGGGGTGAGATGTCTCTGTCACTTCTAGAGTTTTGGAAGTTGCTTACAATGTACTTCTTGTTTACTTAGGTAATATTATATCCTTCTGGAATCTTTGATGGAGTTGAAGAATAAATCGTTATACTTATAGTTTTCCTTTGCTATGATAAAAGATAAAATAAATGTAAACATTGTAACTGTAATTCTTGCTTAATACCTGTTATATGTAATTTTACTATGTTAAATCCTTCCTTTTTGTTTAAACAAAAAAGGGGAAATGGTATAGGAGGTTCTTCTGTATTTGTGTTGCTTTCATTGTTTATTAAAGAAACTTCCTTGGCCTTGCTGATAAGGCAGAACTTAGATAGGCAGAGAAGATAGAACTGTATTCTGGGAGAAAGAAAGCAGTAGATAGAGCCCATATGCCATGGCTCTCCTGCCCAAGATGGATGCTGGTTAGACTCATGCCAGTAAGCCACAGTCAAGTGGCAATACACATTAATGGAGGTGGGTTAAACTAATATGTGAGAGTTAGCCAATAAGAGGCTAGAGCTTATGGTCAAGCAGTAACTTAATTAATACAATTTCTGTGTGATTATTTCAGGTATAAGCTAGTCAGGTGGCCGGAACAAAAAGCAGGTTTGCAACCTCCTGTTACAACACTGTAAATACATATTACTCTCATAAAGAAGCTAATTGGCCTATAGCAAGGCAGGATATAGTTAGGTGGGACAATCAACCTGAGGATACTGAAATGAAGAGGGGCGGAGAGAGTCTCTGGGAGATGCAAAGAGAGCAAGATGGGCATGTCATACTTAGAAAAGGTACCAAGCCACTTGATAAAGCATAGATAAAAATATGGGTTGATTTAAGAATTAGCTAGTAACAAATATGAGGTATTGACTGAGCATTTGTAATTAATATTGAGTCACTGTGTTGGTTATTTGAGAAACATCTGCAGCACAAGAAAACTCTGCCTACAATGGTCATTTCTGTCAGGGTGAAAGCTGGCATCACAGGAAAAACTGTGGTTCTGCCCTGTGATAGACACCGAAACCATCCTACCATACATGGCTGGAGATTGTGGCTCAGAACTGGAAAACTCACCTGGCATGGGTAAGGCCTTAGATTCAGACCCCAGTGTCAGAAAACAGTGACCCTCTCCCTTCTGCTAGAAGTATCTATCTATGTGCTTGTACAAGGAAAAGTGATTTATTCACTTTGTCATCTAGGGGTCCTGATCCAATACATGACCCAAACCCCTTATCCACAGTTCTGTCTGACCAAAGAACAGTTCATTAATAAACTGGAGTGCTATCCTCCTTTTTTACAGTTGCTGCCTTTTAAGCTACAGCTGTCCTAATCAGCAACTGCAACTCCAAGGCTACCAGCAGTGGCTAGACCACCAGAGTCACAGCCTGAGGAAATAAATTCTGTTCCCACAGGCATCAACTCTTTCAAAGCTACTAAGAAAATTTATCTAAAGCTCTGTCTTGCTAAAGAACTCACAATTCAAAGGTTGAGGTAGAATCCTGCTTCCCAGAGAGGCTGAAGAGCAAGCAGCTCACCTCCTTGCATCTCCCAAAAAATTCTCATTCTTTTCCTGGCCCCTCCTTATAAACCCTTCTCTGTAGGGCCCATGGGTCTACCCCTGCTCCCGGGGTTCATTTTGAGGACAGTTCCTGGCCAGCCATCTAAACATCCTGCTTGTTACTGTGCACCCTCCACCATATGGGTCTTGGCGACTAAACTCAGGCAGTAGATGGATGAGTGGGGCTGGCAGGCAGAGAGAATAAATAAGAGGATAGTGTAGGAGGTACTTCTGTTTGTGTCTTACTTTCATCAGTTAATGAATAAAGAAACTGCTTGGTCTGATAGGGCAAAACTTAGGTAGGCGGTGAAGACAGAACTGAATTCTGGGAGGAAGAAAACAGAGTCAGGAGAGAGCCACCATGGAGCTGCCAGAGACAGACATGCCAAATCTTTTCTACTAGGCCACGAACTCGTGGTGATATACAGATTAATAGAAATGGATTAAATCAAGATGTGAGAGTTAGCCAATAAGAAGTCAGAGCTAATGGCCAAGCAATGTTTTAATTAATACAGTTTCTGTGTGGTTATTTCAGGTGTAAGCTAACCGGGCAGCTGGAACAAACAAGGGGCCCGCTCCTTGCAACAAGAAGAGAGAGAGAAAGAGAGAAGAGAATGAGGGAGAAAGAGCGGGAGACACTTGAAGCCAACCAGCCAAGCCACCAGCCAGACTGGGAAGATGCAAGAAAAGTAGGTCACACTGAATGAAAGAAAGATAAAAATCCCCAAAGCAAAACATGAAGAGAAACAAGTTAATTTAAGTTATAAGAACTAGTGAGACAAGCATAAGATAAGGCCGAGCATTCATAACTAATATGAAGTTCTGTGTCATGATTTAGGGGCTGGGAGTTCAAGAAAGCCTGCTACATCCAGCCACAGTTTTATCAGAGTACATCCTAACCAAGGTACCTTTGGAGCCACCCTATAATTTCACTTAACATTAAAGGGAGGAAGAGTTTCTTGGCAACCCTTTGATTTGTAATGAGAGCCACCAAAATTGTTTGTGGAATTAACCACTACTATGGCGCTCACATGGCTTTCCTTTGAAAGCCCATACCCTCTTTCCCAAGTGTCTCTTTCTACCTCCTCTGGTTTAATTTTGTTTTTTTCTTTTTTTCAAGACAGGGTTTCTCTATGTAATCCTAACTATCCTGGAACTCATTCTGTAGACCAGGTTGGCCTTGAACTCATAGAGATCCATCTGCCACTGACTCCCAAATGCTTGGATTAATGGCATGGGCCACCATACCTGGCAATTTATTTTTATAGATATGGATGTGGTGTGAGTGCTTGTCTCTGTGTGCACTTCTATGTAGTGACCATAGAAGCCATAAGAAGGTGCCAGACTCCCTGGATTAAGAGAAGTGTTCTTAATCACCGAACCATCTCTCTCATGCTTAAATTTATGTTAAAAATCTATTTTTACTTTATTTTATTGAGACACAGTTTCACTATGTCTTAAGGTTGGCCTTGAACTTGGCATGTAGATCTGAATGGCCTTGATGCACCTGCTTTCCAAGTACACCACTGTACCCAGAAGAAATCTCTTTTTAATAAATTCCAGTCCTACTTGATACTGGCTGATTCCAAAGTTCTTGCCTGGGGAAAATTCAAGGATGCAGCTTTTTGCTAGTAGAGGCCCCTGAAGAATAGGGACCTCAGCTGGCCATCTCCATGCTGGGCTGTGTCCCCTAAAGGATAGAGACATCAGATGGCCAGCTCCATATTGGACTGTGTCCCCTTAAGGATAGGGACCTCAACTGGCCATCTCCATGCTGGGCTGTGTCCTCTGAAGGATAGGAACCTCAGCTGGCCCACTCATACTGGGTTGTTGTCTCCTGCTGTATTGCTGATGAAAAGGCTGAAGAGATAGAATCACATTTAAGGGCTCCCTCCCCCCAAGCCAACCAGATTCCTTGCCTCTCTGAGAGGCCATGGACACATTCCTTGACATTCCAGTCACCTTAAGGAAGGTCTTTAAATAGCCCTGGCTAACCCACTGAACAAGTTAGTACTACCTTATACAACATAAATGGGTTTTCTTTTCTTTTCCTTCCTTCTCTCTTTCTTTCTCTTCCTCTTTTTTTATATTTTTTTGTTAAAACAGAGTCTCATGTGTCCACCAGACTGACTTTGAGTTCCTCAACCAATTATAGGCATGAGTTACTCTGTCTGTCTGTGCTGGTGATGCAACCCAGGGCTTTGTACATACAAGGGAAGCCAGTGCTATGCCAACTGAGTCACAGCCTCAGGACTCATGCACCTAGCTTAGTTTTTAAATTTTTATTTTATTTCATGTGCACAGATATTTTGCCTGCATGTGTATCTAAGTACTGCTTTCATGCCTATGGCCCGTGAAGGCCAGAAGAGGGTGTCAGATCCCATGGAACTGGGAATAGACAGTTGTGAGCTACCATGTAGGTGCTGGGAATCAAACCCAGGTCCTCTGGAAGTGCTGCCAGTGCTCTTAACTGCTGAGCTACATCTCCAGTCTCTTATGCAACTACCTTAACAGTCTTGAGTGGGAGCTGAGGAGATAGTTCAGTGGTTAAGAACACTGACTTCTCTTCTAGAGGACCTAAATTCAATTCCCAGCACACACATGGCAGCTCATGGTTGTCTGTAACTCCAGTTCCAGGTATCTAATACCTCCACACTAATGCACATAAAACAGAGTTAATTTTTTTAAAAAAAAATTGTTTAATTTTCAGGCAAATGGATGGCTCTAGGAAAAAAATGAGTGAAGTAACCCAGACCCAGAAAAACAAATATATACTCACTCATAAATGGTTTTTAGACATAAACCAAAGACAAACCAGCCTACAGTTCACAACCCCAGAGAACCTAGACAACAAAGAAGACCCTAAGAGGGACATACATAGATCTACATAGGAAGGAGAAAAAGACAAGATCTCCTGAGCAAAATGGGAGCATGGAAGTCACATGAGAACGTAGAAGGGGAGAGAGGAGGAAGGGAGGGGAGCGGAGAAAAATACAAAGCTCAATAAAAATGAAAAAAATAGTTTAAGAAACATTCTTGAGTGAAGACAGCCTTGCCCTGCCTTAGTAAACATCACTGAATAGTTTCTAGCGTTTTAAAGATTGATGTCTGACATTCAGTTTTACAGGATTCTGTCATTCCTATTTTGAACTATGCTGAGTCCTACCATGTTCACCCAATAGGGTCAGAAATAAAAGAGTGCTGTGGGGGGTGATAGTCTGAGGGCTTGGCCTTTTGACAGAGAGTTATGGGAGGGGCCAATACTAGGACACAAGGACAGCTGCACTGCCTGCATCTTATCCAGGCAGAGACGGGTGGCACAGCAGATAAAGGGAGCCAATTATTTAGGTTAGGTGCTAAGCTTGAGTCAGTGAGTGGGAAGGTAGGCACTTGTATAAGCCAATCCAAGTGACTCCTGGCATTGACAGTGGCAAGGGGCAATCAGTCCTTCCTTACTCAGCATTAACAGAAAGGTTGAAGAGAAACAGCCGGACAGGCATTTCTGTGTGAGGTCTGTGTACAATTGAATTGGATATGGTTTTGGAATCAGGGCAAAATAACGAGTCTAGCTATGACAGAGAATAAGGGTTCAAAAAGTGGGTGCATGCTGTCAAGCTATGAAACGGCACAATAAGGAGCTGGTGAGTGCCTGGCTTCCCTCTGCCCTTCTTTCCTATCTGCATTATCACTTCTCTATGGGATCACACTCATCCACAGACAGACACCTTCTGATGCTACAGCACCTTCTTTCTTGCAGGATGCTCCTCTCAGAGTTGCTAGATGCAGAGATTTGAATGTGTCCTCCAAAGGTTCATGGACGGAAGGCTTGGTCTCTAGTGGGTGACATTAATGTGTGGGAAATTAAAGAAGGAGGGCCTAAGTTGGGCTTGGGGGACATCAGATTCTGAACCTTTAGACCCAAGACTGAGTTTGTTTTATTGTCTGGAGACAAGGTCTCGGGTTGATCAGGCTGTCCCAGATCTCCCTATGTAGCCAAGTGTTGGCATGTGCCAGACTTCATGGCATAGCCATGACTTCAGCTAAGTCAGAGCTTGTAAGTCCCTTTTCTTTACAAAGTGCCTTCTATCTGGTACTGTGTTGTCGCACATGGTGGATTAGTGTAGGAGGTCAGTACTGTGAGATTAAAGTTGTAAGAGATTGTGACTTCTGTCTGGGGCATTGCCCACGACTGTTCCTCCGACATCAGCTGGCTTCCATGATGTGAGCTGCTCTGTGACCTTTTGGAGAGGCCTCTAAAAAACAAGGGAACACTGGGTGAGTGGGGTTAGAAGCAGAACAGCAATTTTACCTGACACAGGGGGCCAAGCCCAGGGACTTGGGATGGGGGCAGGTGGCTCTGCACCAGGAGCCACATTCTCATCTCAAATGCCTTACTTTCAATCCTGTGTGTTCTTTAAAGCTTTTTGTCTGTTATGTTTGTTTTTAGGGACCAGAGCAGGACTTGGGTCATCACCTTGTTTGTCCAGAGCTAGCCTACTGTTAGCCATGGTCCTTTGGAGTTTCTGGATCCCAAGAGTTGAAAGTTTAGCTCACATAGATTTGCAAGACAGCTTTGTTCAACTGAAACAATTGTGCAGGCTAGGGAGGCCCCACCATTCAGACAGGGGCCACATGAATGATAGCACGCCAATGGTGGGGCTTCTTTCCTGGAGTTCAGTGGGAGGAAGGGCTGATTACAATTTTCATGGATAGATTAGATCACACATGTACTTTCCTGCTGCTCCTCTCTCTTCCTGTAACATGTCTGATGTTAATTATATCATGTCCGATTTCATATAGGCTAAGATGGTAAATAGGCGTCCAGTTTCAAACAGGCTTAAGATGGTCCCTAAAAGGTGACCAGAGGGCCAGGTGCATGCTTTTAATCCCAGCACTGGGGAGACAGAGACAGGTGGATCTCTGTGAGTTCAAGGCCTGCATGGTCTATAAGAGCTAGTGCCAGGACAGGCTCCAAAGCTACAGAGAAACCCTGTCTCGAAATCCAAAAAAAAAAAAAAGCAAAACAAAATTCCCCAAACAAAATTAGATGAGCACCTCAACAAGACATTCTCTTCCCTTGCCTCCTAAGTGAAGGCTCAGGAGCCATGGTCAACAGTAGGTGGAGGCTTGTGCCATGGCTGGAGACCTGGAGTCAGCTGGGAGCATTTTTTTTTGGTTTTTTGAGACAGGGTTTCTCTGTAGCTTTGGAGCCTGTCCTGGAACAAAGACCATGCTTTCACTTTTCCAGCCACCCAGACCCAAATAATCACACAAAACTATATTAATTACAACACTGTTTGGCTGATGGCTCAGGTGTATTTCTAACTAGCTCTTACATCTTAAATTAATCCATTTCTATTCATCTGTGTATCACCATGAGGTTGTGACTTACCAGTAAGGTTCTGGCGTCTTTTTTCTTCAGTAGCTGCATGGTGAAGACAGACACTGAAAAGAAATCCCACACTAGCTCAGAATTGAGTATAATAAAGGGTTATTTATTTAGGGGTAGACTCACAGATCACAATCCTCTGCTCAAATGAGGAGTAGCAAACTAATCCAGCAGCCAGAAGAGAGAGCATGCGCGTACTTTACATCAGCATTTTTGGTATAAAAGACCACGCCTAAGTGGGCAGGTAACTTAAAGACTACTGGCTGAAGAATTTCCTACAGCAACATGGCATCTCTCTGACTCCTCCTTCTTTCTCCCTGCATTCAATTTAGTTTCCCTACCTACCTATAGAGCTGGGCATCAGTATTCATCCATCTCTCTGTCCTCATTGTGGATGTATGCGATCCTGCTTCAGGTCCCTGCCAGCTTGACTTCCCTGTCATGATGGAGTGTGAACCTGGTCCCCTTGAGTAACAATTTTTTTCCATCCATAAAAAAGAATGAACTTTTTTATGTTGGCAGGAAAATGAGTGCAACTGGAAATAATCACATTAAGTGAATTGAGCTGCTCTCAGAAAAGTATCATGTTTTTCTCTCATTTGTAGTTCCCAGACTTTATATAAATACATAAAACTATGTATGTATCCATGGTTCCCCAAATCCGTCAGGGGCCTGCTAGCCAGAGGGGGAAGCACCGCTGCTTCTCCAGAGACCTCCCTCCTCCCTAGAGCCGCCTTGAAGCACTCTTTGATTTTACCTCAGTCTTGAGGGTTCTACAGTGATGCACGGACTTGTGAAAATTCCTGCATCTGTGCCTGAAAAGAGTGTCACAGGAGAACACAAGCAGGACAGGTGGACTCTGCTGCAACAAGCCTAGGGAGGGATGCTAAAAGAATTTCAGAACATTACAGACTAGTACAAAGAGAAAATAAGATGTGCTGGGCCTACAAAGACGCACACTCAGCCAGGTGCCTGCTGCAAAGGCACAAAGACCTGACTTGGATCTCCAGAACCCACATAACTAGTCAGGCATGGTGGCACATCCTGTAATCCCGGTCCTAGAGAGGCAAGCCTAGGGATCCAGGTCAGTGAGAGATCCTGACTCAGAAAACAGGCCAGGCACTAGAGATTGACTCCTGGTCCCACATGCATGTGCGTACATGTGCATCTACACATGTGTCCACTTACACAAACATTCCCTCTATATACACAATAAAGAGAAAATGCACTGTTGAGACAGTGTCATCAAGCTAAATCTCAAAGAGAGAGACAATTGTGTCCCAAGAGGGCTAGAGTTCCTTGGAAACAGTTAAGGGGAAATCATCTGGTCTACTCCATATGCCTGTGTCTGTGGGACAGCAGGCTGCTCACTGCCTTAAGTACTTGCACTTTGATGATTCTGGCCATCAGGGATAAGGCTCAGCAAGCGGTTCTGAATGCAGCTTCAGGTGCTTGTGTCAGATTACAGCAATGTGACTCAGCAGCTGGAGGTGCTTCTGAACAAACCTGGGAACCCCAGAAAAGGTAGGAGGGAATCACCTCGATTCAGAGTTGTCCTCTGTCCTCTACGCACACGGTAAACAGGATAAAAAAGATACCACAGGCCCCTAGACTCAGCACCGTGCAGTCAGGGTCCAGTGGTGAAAGTGTGGGGATCTACATGTCTTTGATCTTTGGTCTCCACCATTCAGTTAATATCAGGTAACCAAGCATTAGAACTATGTAGAGCCTCTTAGTGTTGGTTACTTTGGAAATGCTGGCACAAGTGCCTCCATTCTGTTAGCTTTGAGACTAGGCTTTGCTGACCTCAAGCTAACAATCCTCCTGCTTCAGCCTCCCACGCACCATTACTCACACTGTCAACGCTGATAACCCATCTTATACCAGTTGTCTAACTCTGGAACTTGCTGTGTAGCCCAAGCTGGCCAGACATACACCTGCTTCTTCCTCAGTTGTTGGGATTAAAGGTGTGCATCACCATGCATGTCTTTTGTGGCAGTTGTTAACTGTCCCCCATTGCTGGGATGTGACTTTTCCTAGTTGGTCTGACCCAATTAGTGATTTTACTTTGTGCTGGGAGGGGCAGGCAGAAAGGGAGACAGATGCCAAAAATGCTTTTCACCTGCCAACTGTAAGCAACTGAGAAGGGTAGAGGGAAGAGTGGGCTGGAGCCTTAGATTCTAATGTGCAAAGTCTCGGGAGGAGGGAGTTCCTTTGCTCTCTGAACTTGGTAGGCATCCTTTGTCCTGGATCCACTTGCTCCTTTTCTTTGACAGGTTGCAGGGTGGTGGAAGCTTTTTCTCTTTTCTTTCTCTGAAGGTCAGCATTAAGTTTAGCCCCTGTGGTGCCTGTTAAACAACAAACTTCTTAATTGAAAAACGGTCTGTAACAAAACGTCAAGAGATCCAACCTCACCTTAAAAAAAAATCTATTTTCATTACTTTTAATGAAGCGTATGCATGGGCATACACACATTAATGAAGTGTAGGCATATATGCCTGTGTATGAGTGTGTGCATATAAGTAGGCCTGTATATTAATGTGTGCACATAAGTATGGTGTTCTGGGGGCCAGGGGCACTGAATCCCCTGGAGCTGGAGTTAGAGGCAGTCCTGAGTCATCGAATGTGGATGCTAGGAACTGAACTTGGATCCTCTGCAGAAGCAGTATGTTCTTAACCATTGAGCCATCTTTTCACCCCTTCTCTGCTTTTGTGAGACAGGGTCTTATGTAGCCCAGACTACTCTTGAAAACTGTGAAATAAATGGGAATGATCTTGAACTTCTGATCCTCTTGCCTCCATATCCCATCTGCTAGAACTGCAGATATGTGCCACCAAGCCTATTAATCCTGTGTTGGCCAAGGAGCACAGGGCCTAGAACAACCAAGCAAACACTATACCAACTGAGCCACAACCCCAACCCCCAGATTTATTTATTTAATTTACTTTCTTTCTTTCTTTAATTTACTGGCTAGTTTAGTGTGTTAACTTGACACAAGCTAGAGTCAGAGAGGAAGGTGCCTCAGTTGAGGAAATGCCTGCTTGATACCCAACTGTAAGACACATTCTCAATTAGTGATCAATGGGGAGGGCCCAGCCCATATGGATGGTGCCATCTCTGGGCTGGTGGTCTTGAGTTCTATAAGAAAGCAGGCTGAACAAGCCAGGGGAAGGAAGTCAGTAAGCAGCATCCCTCCATGGCCTCTGCATCAGCTCCTGCCTCCAAGAACCTACCCTGTGTGAGTCCCTGTCCTGACCTCCAGTGATGAACATCAGTGTGGGATAAACCTCCAGGAGCCTGCCCATGTGAGTCCCTGTCCTGACCTCTTCCAATAATGGACAGCATGTGGGATAAATCCTTTATTCCCCAGCTTGCTTTTTATCTTGGTGTTTCATTGCAGCAATAGAAAACTAAGACTATTTATTTATTTATGGGTATAAGGTCTAATAAGAGAATTACAAAACAGAGCAAAGAAATCCTAGCAAACTACAACCAGTTTAGATATTTCTGGCTTCCACATGTGCACACACTTACATGTACACATAAGCATGCACACACACACACACATGCACACACACGTACACACCCCGATGGTTTTTAAGAAAGCCATTGCTTTAAACAGAGAGAAACGGGTTCCAGTTTTAAGTTGATGAATTAGTTTTGAGTTTTGAGCCTTAGAAAATCCTTTGGATAAATTTACATTTTGAAAATCATGCTCAAAATCTTTGAACCTAGGCATAGCAGTGCATGTCTGTAATCACACCACTCAGGAGGCAGAGGCAGAAGACTACCACAAGGAGTCTGAGAACAGCCTGCTCTATATGAAAGGTTCTAGGCCATCCAAGATACAAAGTAAGATCCTGTGTCAAAACTAAATATATTATTTAAAAATAGCATTAATGACCTAAGCGAGTGGTACATAAGTGTATTCCATGTACAAGATGTCCCCCTTTAACCAGAGGCATAAAATGATGGTTACAAAGATATGTTGCATGCTAGGTGGTAGTGGGGCATACCTTTAATCCCAGCAGTCAGGAAGCGGGGTCGGGTGGTTCTTTGTGAGTTCTAGACCAGCTCTGGCTACAAAGAGAAATCTTGTCTCAGGGAAAAAAAAAAGATGTGTCTTAGTTAGGGTTTCAGTTGCTGTAATGAAACATGAGCAAAGGTTATGGGGGAAAGGCTTATTTTACTGCCATGGTCCATCATGGAAGGGAGCCAGGTGGGGAACTCTGAGCAGAAACTTACAAGCAGAAACTGATGCAGAGACTGTGGAGGGTGCTGCCTTTTTAATGACTTGTTTATTGTTCAGCCTGCTTTCTTATAGAACCCAGGATCAATAGCCCATAGATGGCACCACCCACAATGGGCTGGGCCCTCTTCCATCAATCACTAATAAGAAAATTCCTACAGCTTGATTTTGTGGAAGCATTTTCTTAATTGAGGTTCCCTCTCTCAGATGACTCTAGCCTGTGTCAAGACATAAAAGTAGCGAGCACAAGATGTGAGCCTAAATGGAACTGTAAATGATGCTGGCAGGCATGTTCTTGTTAATGCCTGATCTGTATTTTTCTAAATAAAGTAAGTAAGATCTAGTTCTGTTTAAAGGATGACAAAATTAACAGGAAACACAAAAGATTAAATTCCTGTCTTTTCAAGTTATCCCTGTCTGGGACCAGAGAGATGGCTCAGCAGTTAAGAGCATCTACTGCTCTTGCAGAGGGCCCAGTTTGGTTCCCAGTATTCCTATCAGGGCTCAGGACAACTTAACTCCAACTCCTTGTGGCTTCTGTGGACATTGTCATGTGAAAACTCATGCACATGGGGCCCTTTATATACATAATCTAAAGTAAAATCTTTAAAGTTAGCCTTTTTAAAAACTTTACTTGAAGTAGACCTACATTTTATTTTTTAAAATCCATTTGAATATAAAGCACTAGAAAACAATATAAGCATATTTTATTGTATCCACCTAATTATGTATGATTCTTTTCTCATAAGATATTTTTCTACGCCTCTTGCAACAAATCCTGATGGCAAAACACAGCTGTGACTCCAAAGTTAGTAAAAGGGCCTTTATTCTGAGCCAGAGATGAGTGACGTCAGCTGGGAAAATTGGGTTTAGGTCAACCTGAATGACATGCTCCTTTGTGGAAATGGTCACATGAACTACTGCAGTTACGGAACAAAGTAACGTTATAAATGGATCACTCACTGAGCACCTTGATGGGGACAGGAGTAGGTGAACTACAAAGAAGAGGGACAGGTCTGCCACTGCCAGGATGTTACAACTACAGCAACATCTGGGAGGCCTGCTAGAAATACATTCCAAAGACTGGCATTCCAAAGGTCAGCATTCCAAAGGTCAGGACTCTCTCTTCTTGGGTTGTTGTTGTTTGCTTGTTGTTTTGGGGGATAGGATCTTAATATGTAGCCTTGGCTGGCTTTGAAGTTACTTTGTAGACCAGGCTGGCCTTGAACTCATCCTGCTTCTATCTCTAGAATGTTGTCATTAAAGATGTGAGCTACCTGGCCTGGCCTGCCAAAGGCTTTACCTGGCAGAAGGGATGTTAGTTCCCCATTGACTGCACAGACGTGGGCAATCAAGGCAGTCAGGTGACTAAAGACAGACCAGGCTAGCTCTGGCTCACTGTTTGCAGCACTCCAGCCTCTATAACCCGAGTGCTAATCAGCTATGCAGCCTGAAGATCTTCCACAGAAAGGGACCTTTTCAGAGTACCTCAGTTCCAGTATTCACTCCGAGATAACTTGTCTGGCTGGGTAATTCTAGCACTCGGGAGGCAGAGGCAGGCAGATCTCTGTGAGTTTGAAGCCAGCCTGGTCTACAGAGCTAGTTCCAGGACAGGCTCCAAAGCCACAGAGAAACCCTGTCTCGAAAAACCAAAAAAAAAAAAAAAAAAAAAAAAAAAGATAACTTGTCTGAACTATGGGAAATCTAGGTTGTTTTCCTTTTTTTTCTCTGTCTTCTTTATCTGATGTTATTTGACAACATGGAGATTCTTGTCACACAAACAATTTGTGTGTCACATATTTTTTGGTTTTGTTTTGTTTGTTTTTCTAAAACAAGGTCTGTGTAGCTCTGGTTGTCCTGGAACTAGCTTTGTAGACCAGGCTGGCCTTGAACTCAGAGATCTGTCTGCCTCTGCTTCCTGAGTGCTGGGATTAAAGGTGGTTTTCCCATGGTACCACATTTGTCAGAAACTGATGCAGCATTAGAAAATGTTCTTAGCTGATAGTTATGTCATATACCACAAGGATGTGAATTTACCCTAAACCCAGTGTTGTCTTTTTGAGAGTAATACTGATTTGACTGCCATATCTTTGCACACACATTCCAATACCTAATTACTTGCACTATATAAAACAGAATTTATTATCTGCTAACCCTGAGCTAATGCTGTGTGAAAACATCACCACCCCGATAGTAGCAATACCTCAGCATCCACAAAATGCATGCCTGTGTTATTTGGATTAGAAGAGGACTCCACATGAGGGCTGGTACTTTCAATTCTGTTTATCCCTTCATCACATCTTAAAACCAGGCCCTGGTGGCACAAGCCTTTGATTCCAGCACTTTTGAGGCAGAGACAGGCAGATCTCTGGAAGTTCCAGGCCAGCCAGGGCTACAAAGCTAGTTCCAGGACAACTAGAGCTACACAGACCTTGTCTCAAATAAAAACAATTAATTCACATTCTCATTTTTGCCTGGAAACAAAAACAGTTTAGAAATGTTTAAGCATTAAAATACACTCTAAATGCAATGTAATAGTTATTTCTCTCTTGACAAGTCATAATGACGTGGTTCTGTATCTACTACAACTGAGTAACATATCAGCTTGCCCAGACCCTGGACATCACCCTCTGTAGGGTTTGGCATGTCCTGAAACTCCAATTTAAATGTTTACTTACTATTTGTGTGAGAGTATGAAGGTGTGAATATGGACTCATGCTTGGTACAGTGTGTGTGTGTGTGTGTGTGTGTGTGTGTGTGTGTGTGTGTGTAGATCAGAGAAGAACTCTAGGAGTCAGCTTTCTCCTGGCACCTTGTTTGGGAACTGAAATCAGGTCCTTGCACATGCAAACGCCTACACCTCCTTAGTCACCTCAGTGGTCTCTACTTTTACTTGTTTACTCTCAGTTGAAATCCTTGAGGGGTATGACATCACATGGATTCTGTGTCCTGTAGCATGAGGGCTGGCTTGTTGGGGTTTCTGTCCCGCCCAGTACCCCACAACTGGCAAGCCCAAAGAAAATCACACACAGGACTCCATAAGATTATAAACTGATTGGCCCATTAGGTCAGGCTTCTTGTTAACTCTTATAACTTATATTAACCCATTAGTCTCATCTATGTTAGCCATAATGGCTCCATACCTTTCTCAGCTGGGCAAGTTACATGCTGCCTCTTCGGTGGTCTGCGCAGGAGTGGCAGAGGAACTTCCCTGCTTCCCAGAATTCTCTTGTTCTCATTGCATCACTTCTACTTCCTGTCTGGTTTTCCCGCCTATACTGCCTACCTGGCCAATCAGCGTTTTATTAAAATATGATTGACAGAATACAGACAATTCTCCCACAGTGTCCAGTCACATTGGCAGGAAGGCTACTTCAGAACTTCTCAGGGGCTCATGGTGTCACATGCCCTTAGTTCCAGCACTCCCAGCACTGGAGAAGCAGAAACAGATGAATCTCTATGAATTTCACCATGCCATTTTGGTAAAACCTGATCCGTGGCTTTAGTACAAAGACTTTCAGGACTAGTCAATGGTTTATGCTATAAGCCCAGGATTTGGAAGACTAGGGCAGGAGGATTGATAATGCGTTCAAAGTTGGTGTCCAGGTTAGATTTATATATATTTATCAACCTGACACAAGATAGGATCATTTGGGGAAGAGGTAACCCAAACTGAGAAAATACCCCTGCCAGACTGGCCAGTGGGCAAATATGTGGAGCATTTTCTTGATTAATGACTGATGTGAGAGGACCCACTGTGGTTGGTACCACTGCTAGGCAAGTGGTCCTGGATGGTCCTGAGCTGTCCTGAGCAAGCCCTGGAGAGCAAGCCAGTAGGCAGCGTCCATGGTCTGTGGGCCTCCTGTCCTGACTTTCTAAAATGCTGTGTTGTGACCTGAGACTTGTAAACTGAAATCACCCTTTCCTCGCTGAGTGTCTTATCACAGCAACAGAAACCCTAAGGCACATGTAGTACAGAATAAAGAAAGGCCTAAATAAATTAAGGCACTTTAAAAATATATTGGTGGAAACATTAGGCAAGAGGGTTAAAGTGGGGAGAAATCTCTGCTATGGGTCTCAGACTCTGCCCCTTGCTTTCCAGTGGGTAGAAGCTAATTAACATGCCAACACATGCATCACAAAGGCTCTCCAGGTTAGTGGCAGGGTGTTAGCTCAGACAGAGGTGGCCATAGGGAGGCAAAAGAGCCCAAGTGTCATCAGACCCTCAACCTGTGACATTCCAACCTCTGCACAGTGGAGGTGGTTGGAAGGTGGGGTTCTCTTGAGAACTCTTGTTCTCACCCTCACCAGACTGGCTGAGGCCTTCCTGCAGGACTGGAATAGGACCGACTCAGATGCCCTCTTCTGAAAATACCCCCACAGATGGCACTTGTGAAACTTCTGACAGTGTCTAACTTTAATCTGGAAACATTTTAGTATTTGTTTAAAAAACAAAAGACCTTTTTGTAGGACTATAATGCTAGAGTCCAGACTGGGTGCTGCTGAGGCCACAGTCCCTGCAGCAGCCGTCCCCACTCCCTGACCAGTCCTGACCAGTGTCGTGCTAAACATGTCCCCTGTGAGCACCATGATTTCCAGGTGCGAAGTCTCTCTTTGGCATGGGAGTTGACATCAAAGCGGGTACTGGCGGCCACACATTCTGGCTTCCCACTGTGTCCCTGCCTCCTACCCAGAAATCAGAGAGCCCGCTGCAGTTTGTGCTGTGCAGTGATGTAGGAGAGTCTTATGTATTTCTGTTGCTTTCATTGGCTAATTAATAAAGAAACTGCTTGGCCTGATAGGTCAGAACATAGGTGGGCGGAGTAGACAGAACAGAATGCTGGAAAGAATGGAAGTGAGGCAGTCGCCATGACTCTCCTCTCTGAGACAGCCGCAGGTTAGAATCCTCCCGATAAGCCATCACCTCGTGGTGCTACACAGATTATTAAAAATGGATTAATCAAGATGAGAGAGTTAGCCAATAAGAGGCTAAAACTAAAGGGCCAAGCAGTGTTTAAATAAATACAGTTTCCATGTAATTATTTCAGGTAAAGCTAGCCATGAGCCAGGTGGTGGGAACACAGCCCGCGGCTCCTTCTACTTCAGCGCAGCCCTCCCTTCCCAGAGCTGTAAAAGCAGACCCCACTTCCCCCACCACATAGACCTGATGCCTTTCTTCAGCTGTCCCCCACATGCTGTCTGTCCTGGTGCTGGGCCCTGAACTCAGGTTCAGTCTTCAACACCCACATGGCAGTTCAGACCTGTCTGTCTATAACTGCAGTTCTAGGTGATCTGACACGCTCTTCTGACCTCTGTGAGTACCAAGTACACATGTGATACACATACATGTGAGCAAAACACCCATACACATCAAAACAATTAAAACAGGAGGAATAGAAGATACCTCCTCCAGGCTGGTGAAGAGCTAATGGAAACTAAAAAACTATAGTGAACAGTATATTCACTGGTAAAAGACTGTGTGACTAGGAATAACTTTATGAAATTCTATTCTCATCAATCCTATTTAACACCATAGTCAAGTCGTGGTCTCATGGTCAGGACAGTAAGGTCAAGGACAGCCAGACACAGAGATATAGCTGTCCGTGTTGCTACTGTTATAGTCTCCTTAGCAAAAAACCCAGCAAGCATTCACGGGTCTAATGAGTGACTTGGCACACACTCACCAATAAGGAGCAGGTGGAGCTGAAATATAAGCAAACATTACAGCTCTGTCCATCCTGGCAGGAGGATCCAAAGATACTTGTGTCCTTTTCTTCAGCTATTAGACCTTTAAAACGTTCTCCAGGAAATCTGAATTTTCTCAGGAGTCACACACTGGGGAAGAAGAAAGCTGAGTGAGGCCTGGTTAAGTCAGGAGTGAGCTTGTCTCCCAAGAAGGGATTTCACATGATTCTGACTTGTCAGATCCACAGCAGGAGACCCTTGACACCCAGGTTGTCTTTGTCCTGATTCAGTGGGGATAATAAGCTAGCCACACTACAGCCAGGGCTGCTTACCCTCACATCAGGGACACACAACAACCAGAACTTCTTAGACAGTCTGGGCCAGGGGGACACTGGATTGATTTGTTCCTCTTCCTAATGTGATCACATTTAATATGATAAACCCCCCTTGCGTTTCACCATGACTTTATCTGTTAACTGGTCAAGCTTGCTGTGACACAAGCCTGCCTGCCTGTGCCAGCCAGAGGCTGACCCTGGGACCCCAACCACTGGGTCTGTTTGGCTACTCATCTTAGGAGTAGGAGGGAAATGAGATTATTCCATTTGACCAACCCAGGAAGATGACTAGTAACTTCCTTCCGGAAGGCAGAGGAATCCAGCAGAGCAGAAGCTGAGGGTCTGATCTCTGAGTCCTTTGGAAATCCTGGCACTGGGCTAAGGGCAGCGTCAACGTCTGCTCCTGGCATGTGACCACCTGCAGGAATATGGGACTGAAGGAGAAGAAAAAAACTTATTTTCTTCAAGGAATTAAAGGTGTGTGCCACCAACACCACCACCCAACTTCAATAGAATTTTAAGGGAATCTATTACATTGCCGTGTAAAGTGTCTAAGAAAAACAAAAGGTGGTAGTTAGATCATGGCCTGCTCCTTACTAACAGTAGTAAAGATTCACCATTGCTGAAGTGTGTGGCTTCTCCAACTCACCTACCCAGAGATTTAAAACAATCCCAGTTGAAACCTTAACACTTTGGGGAGGGGGGGTTGATTTACAAGCCGATTCTGGAAGGTCATTCCACAGCTGGTTCCAATTAATGACTGCTCTCATTGAAGACAGGCTCAAATTTCTCATGGGGTCACTGCCCCCATTTGGAGGTGGTTTCATTATCAGGTGTTCTGTGTCGTACAGTTCACTGTCCCAGACTTCGAGGTGACTGAGCGTTTGGAGAAATAACTGGAGACTTTGAGGTGCCTGCTGAGGGGTCTGGGGCAGGGCAAAGGATGCCTTAGTTGGCTATCATCTTCATGTCAGGCCTGAAGGGGTGTGAGGCTGGTCAGGCCCGACCCTCAGGCTTTAGAGAACCCTAAGAAATTATCATGCTTCTGGGCGTAGCAAAGCAGAGAGTTGATCCAAAGCAATGGGGGGTGCAGTCCAGGCTTCCATCAGTCTGCACTTCTTATCAGAAAGCAGTTTCTAAACTCCTGTAATAGTGTGCTGTTCACCAGTCTTCTAAAGCAGTGACCAGCCTGTGCTATAGTTCTGATGAAAGGGTAGATGCACATAGGCAAAGAAACAGTCCTTCTTCAAAATGTATTGAGCCTGACTTCATTACCCCATGTGTGGCCTATTTCATACTTGGAGGAGCTGTCTGTTGTGTGTTCTGTATTGAATCGTAATAAAAGAACCCTTTGCAGTTGGTGTCTGAGGCTGGCACACATCCTGTTTGCCTGGCATGTTAACTTCACAGTGGCTTTTCTTTCTCAGATGTAAGATAAGTTCACTCACTCTAGTTTCATTCTGTTGCTGTACAAATACCATGACCAGACTGAGGAGATCCATTGGGAGTGGTGAGAGCATGGCCACCTGGCCTAACAGTCCTGGGAATGGAGTACAGGCCCCCTCCAATCCTCTAAATGTTTCTGGCCATCCAGCGGGGCATCTCCCTGGCTCCTGGCTTTCTTTATTTACCCCCATCCCATCTTGCCCCCAAGCGTTCCTTTCCATCTGCAGGGTCCTTGAATCCCCCAACACAGCCTGCTTCGAGGCTGAGGGTCTGAGGAGCCAGTTGTGAGTGCTCCTGCCACAGGGGCTTCTTTGTTCCACACCACCCTGCCCACCCAAGCCCGCCCTTTTGTCTGTGAGGTCCTTGGCCCATCAAGAGGTCCTACTTCTGTACTGAGGAGATCCAGCTGGAGTGGTGAGTGTGTGGGCACCCAGACTGACAGTCCCAGGAACAGAGTAAAGCCCCCTCCAATTCCATAATGTTTCTGGCCATCCAGCTGGGCGTCTCCCTGGATACTGGTTTTCTTTATTTACCCCATCCCATCTTGCCCCCCAAACATGCCTTTTCATCTGTGGGTTCCTTAGATCCACCAGCACAGCCTTTTTCAGGGCTGAGGAGATCTGAGAGCCAGCTCCTGTGCTGAGGGGCTAAGAGAGAGAAAACCAAGAAAAACCACCAAGTACACAGTCAGCCACAGCAAAGATTGGACCAAGACACCAAGAATCTCTGGCCCGCATTTGAAGGAAGAGATGGGCAGGCACCAATGCAAGAATTTCTCCAACAACCTGAAAAGGAAAATGATAACACCAGAATCCAGCAAACACACAACAGGAAGATTTGAATACCGTAATGCAGAAGAAGTAGAAGAAATCGACTTTAAATGTAACAATATTAAAATGATGGAGACCCTTAAACAGGAAGTAAAAAAAACTCCCTTAAAGACATGGAAGAGAAGACAAACAAAAAGTTAGAAGAAATGAATAAATCCCTCAAAGATACCCAAGAAAACCAAGACAAAGCAATCAAACAGGTAATTGAAACAGTTCAAGACTTGAAGACCGATATGGAGGTAATAAAGAAAACACAAACTGAGGGATGGCTGGATAAGAAAAATCTGGGTAAACAAACAGGAACTACAGAGACAAGTATAACCAACAGAATACAAAAGATAGAAGAAAGAATTTCAGACACTGAAGATACTATAGAGGAAATAAACTCATTGATCAAAGAAAACAACAAATCCAAGAAATTCTTAACACAAAACATCCAAAAAATCTGGGACAACATAAAAAAGACCAAACATAAGAATTATAGGGGCAGAAGAAGGAGAAGAATTACAGCTCAAAGGCCCAGAAAATATTCAACCAAATTATAGAAGAAAACTTTCCCAACCTAAAGAAGGATATTCTTATGAAGGTACAAGAATTTTACAGAACACCAAATAGACTGGATCAAAAAAAAATCCCTCACCATATAATAATCAAAATACAAAATATACAGAATAAAGAAAGAATATTAAGAGCTGCAAGGGAAAAGGTCAAGTAACATACAATAGTAAACCTATCAAAATTACACCTGACTTCTCTTGGAAACCATGAAAGCCAGAAGGTCTTGGATGGACGTGCTGCAGACACTAAGAGACCATGGATGCAAGCCCAGACTACTATACCCAGCAAATCTTTCTTTCACTATCAATGGAGAAAATAAGATATTCCAGGACAAAAACAGATTTAAACAATATGTAGCCACAAACCCAGCCTTATGGAAAATACTAGAAGGAAAACCACAACCCAAGGAAGCAAACAACACCCATAATAACACAGACATCTGACAACCTTCCACCAGCACAACTCAAAGAAGGGAAACACACAAACACTACCACCAAAAAAAAAACAGAGTTAACAACCACTGGTCATTAATATCACTTAATATCAATGGAATCAATTCACCTATAAAAGGGTACAGGTTAAGAGATTGGATACAAAAACAGGATCCAACATTCTGCTCTTTACAAGAAACACACCTCAATCTCAAAGACAAACACTACCTCAGAGTAAAGGGTTGGGAAAATGTTTTCTAATCAAATGAACCAAAGAAACAAGCAGGTATGGCTCTAATAGTACCTAACAAAATTGATTTCAAACTAAAATCAATCAGAAGAGATAGAGAAGGACACTTTATACTTATAACAGGAACAATTCATGAAGCTGAAGTCTCAGTCCTGAATATCTATGCCCCTAACATAAAAGCACCCACATACGTAAAAGAAACATTATGTGACCTCATACATCAAACCCCACACACTAATAGTAGGAGATTTTAAGACTTCTCTCTCACCAATGGACAGGTCAACCAGACAGAAACTTAAGAGAGAAATAGGAAAACTAACAGATGTAATGAATCAAATGGACTTAACAGAAATCTATAGAACATTCCATCTAATCAGGAAAGAATAAACCTTTGTAACATGAAGGGCCAGCATGTTGGGGTTTCTGTCCCACCCAGCCCCCTAGCTATTTAGTCCCAGAGAAAATCACACAGAGGTCTCCATAAGTCATAAGCTGATTGGCCCATTAACTCAGGCTTCATATTAGCTCTTATGACTTATATTAACCCATTATTCATTATTCTGATCTATTTCAGCCATATGGCTCGGTACCTTTTTTCAGCTGGCAGGTCACATCCTGCTTCCTCAGCGGTTTGCGCAGGACTGAGAGGAATCAACTTTCTCCTTCCCAGAATTCTCCTGTTCTCATTGCATCATTTCTACTTCCTGTCTGGTTTTTCCATTTATATTTCCTACCTGGCCAATCAGCATTTATTTAAAACATGATTGACAGAACACAAACAATTCTCCCACACCACCTCCCCCTCTTTAAAAAAAAGGAAAATATCCATAGTCCATTTTTTTGGGAATGTAGGTGTAGTATTCCATGTTACTTCCAGCAGGTTGGGGAAGCTGATAATCTTATGGGGACCAAAAGAAAATTTAGAGTTATTATAAACTCCTGACTGAAGGATCCTGTGAGTCTTGATCATCTCAGGCAGAAGTCTTGAACCTGTTCTGGATGAAGAACTCAGACATGTGGGCCATCTATTCCTGCTGGAGATTTCTCAGGTGGTTTTCCTTGATCAAAGCTGATTTTTCTTAACTCTGAATAAATCCAGTGCCTCTCGTTTTCTGTGGAAACAAAAGCAAAATCTCTTCTCCAAAGTAACATATCTTTTGACTTCAATTTTGAAGTCAAGGTATTTTCAAAATACCTATCTTAGATTAATTCTGCAGCATTTATAAGCAAATATCTTTTATGAGCTGTTTCTTCTTCCTCAACATTCAAACAATTTAAAGAGAGCATAATAACATACAGTATCAAGATTCTCTGTGTATTTTCCATCTTTATGCAGCTTTATTTTAACCTCTATTTCTTTTATTTTTACTTTTACTTTTTAAAACAGGTTCTCTGTATATCTTTATCCTGGAATAACTGTGTAGACCAGGCTGCCCTTGAACTCACAGAGATCCCTCTGTCTCTGACTTCCAGGCAAATCCTACCAGCATGTGCCACCACAAACAGCTACTCTCATTCTTTCTTTTTTCTTTTTTTAACTTTGAGAACTTTAACCTTTAGCATGTATATATTTTTAACACACTGTAAACCATTTAGAGGTTTTCTTCCTCTTTGAATCTCTCTTTATTGTATATCTCTCTTTTTCTGACCATGTGGGTCTTTACTTTGCTAAGGAATATGGAAAAGATTAAAGCCATGGCTTTGACTACTAGATCCAGCCCATTCCTTAGCTTTATGAAATTCCACCCTCATGGTGGAGGTACTGGTTGTAGCCAAGATTTTTTTGACAAAACTCTATGACATTTTAAGGTCCTTGCCAGGAAGCAAGCTGCAACAGTGTTTCCATAAATAACAGTCAAAAGCTCCATAGTCTGGATGGCCTGCTTGAAAGAGTCAGAGTTTTCCCTGGCAAGACAGCCCAGAATGCCGGCATTTTAAAACAGCGCAGGTTTTTTCCTGCTACGGCTGAAAACTGAAATGCTTTACTCTAGTGTTTCCAAGCTTTCTCAGGCGTTCTGTGGATGCAGTTATCCACGTGGGCACCATTCTGTAGCAGGAGGACCTGCTGCTTGTTGGGGTTTATGTCCTGCCCAGTTCCCACTGTCATTAAGCCTCCAAAGAAAATCACACAGAGAGTCTGCATTAAATATAAACTGATTGGCCCATTAGTTCAGGCTTCTTCTTGGCTCTTATGACTTATATTAATCCATTATTCTGATCTATTTCAACCATATGGCTCAGTACCTTTTTTCAGTTGGCAGGGCACATCCTGCATCCTCGGTGGTCTGCACAGGACTGGGAGGAATCAACTTCCTCCTTCCCAGAATTCTCCTGTTCTCATTGCACCATTTCTACTTCCTGTCTGGTTTACCCACCTATACTTCCTGCCTGGTCAATCAGAATTTATTTAAAACATGATTGACAGAATACAAACAAAACTCCAGCACCAAACCTTCTTCGCAGCATCTCATGGAACCGTCTCGAAAACTGATCACATACTCAGTAACAAAGCAAGCATCCAAAGATACAAAAAAAAAGTTGTAGTGAGTACTTGGTGTCTTATCAGATCATCATGGAATAAAGTTAGAATTTAACAACAATTCCACCCCCCAAAAGCCTACAAACTCATGGAAAATGAACAGTCAGCTACTGAACCACCCCAGGGCAAGGAAGAAATAAAGAAGAAACAAAAGTCTTCCCTAAATTCAACGAAAATAAAGACACAACATACTCAAACCTATGGGATGCTATGAAAGCACTGCTAAGAGGAAAATTCATAGCACTAAATGCACTCATAAAAAGCTCACATTAGAGACTTAACAGCACACCTGAAATCTCTAGAAAAAAAGAAAGCAGACTCACTCAGGAAGAGTAGAAGACTGGAAATAATCAAACTGAGGGCTGAAATCAACAAAATAGAAACAAAATAATCCAAAGAATCAATGAAACAAAGAGCTGGTTCTTTGAGTAAATCAGCAAGAGTGACAAACCCCTATCCAAACTAATCAAACAGCAGAGACAGAACACACAAATTGACAAGATTAGAAATGAAAGGTTGGACATAACAACAGACATTGTGGAAATTCAGAGAATCATTAGGTCTTACTACAAAATCCTGTATGACACAAAATTGGAAAATATAAAAGAAATGCACATTTTTTAGATAACTACCATATACAAAAATTAAATCAAGACCAGGTGAATAATTTAAATAGACCTATAAGTCATGAAGAAATAGAAGCTGTCATTTAAAAAAAAAAAACTCCCAACCAAAAAACAGCACATGACCAGATGGTATTAATGGAGAATTCTACCAGAACTTTGAAGAAGAGCTAATACCTATAGCCCGTAATGTGTTTCACATAATAAAAACAAAAGGGTCATTGCTAAACTCTTTTTATGAAGCTACAGATACCCTGATACCAAAATGACACAAAGACCCAACCAAGAAAGAGAATTACAGACCAATCTCACTCATGAACATCGATGCAAAAATTCTCAATAAAATACTGCCAAACTGAATCCAAGAACACATCAAAAAATCATCCATTATGATCAAGTAGGCTTCATTCCAGAGAAGCAGGGCTGGTTCAACATACAAAAATCTATCAATGTAATCCATTATATAAATAAACTGATAGAAAAAAAACATATGATCGTTTCATTAGATGCTGAAAAAGCATTTGACAAAATTCAACACCTCTTTATGATAAAGGTATTAGAGAGATTAGGGATATAAGGATCATGCCTAAATATAACAAAAGCAATATACAGTAAGCTGACAGCTAGCATCAAAGTAAGTGGAGAGAAACTCAAAGATATTCCACTAAAATCAGGAACAAGACAAGGCTGTCCACTCTCTCCATATCTCTTAAATATTGTGCTTGAACTTCTAGCAATAGCAATACGACAACATAAGGAGATCAAGGAGATTCAAAATGGAAAGGAAAAAGTCAAACTTTCGTTATTTGCAGATGATATGATAGTGTACATAAGTGGCCCCAAAAACCCTACCAAAGAACTCCTACAGCTGATCAACACCTTCAATGATGTGGCAGGATACAAGATCAATTCAAAAAAATCAGTAGCCCTCTTATACAAAGAGGATAGAGAAGCAGAGAGGGAAATTAGAGAAACATCACCTTTCACAATAGCCACAAATAGTATAAGTATCTTGGGGTAACTCTAACCAAGGCAGTGAAAGATGTATTTGACAAGAAAATCTTTGAAGAAAGAAATTGAAGAGGATACCAGAAAATGGAAGGATCTCCCATGCTCTTGGATTGGGAGAATCAACATAGTAAAAATGGCAATTCTACCAAAGGCTATACAATATAGATTCAATGAAATCCCCATCAAACTATCAACAAAATTCTTTGCAGACCTTGAGAGAACAATCATCAACTTTATATGGAAAAACAAAAATCCCAGGATAACTAAAGCAATCCTATACAATAAAGGTACTTCTGGAAGCATTACCATCACTGACTTCAAACTCTATTATAGAGCTACAGTAATGAAAACACTTGGTATTCGCATAAAAACAGAGATGTTGACTAATGAAATCAAATTGAAGACATGGATATTAATCCACAAACCTATGAACACCTGATTTTTGACAAAGGAGCTAAAATTATACAATGGAAGAAAGAAGGCATATTCAACAAATGGTGCTTGCATAACTGGATGTCAAGCTGGAGAAGAATGAAAATAGATCCATATCTATCACCATGTACAAAACTCAAGTCCAAATAGATTAAAGACCTCAATATAAATCTGACCACACTGAACCTGATAGAAGAGAAAGTGGGAAGTAGACTGCAACACATGGGCACAGGAGACCACTTCCTATGCATAACCCCAGTTATAGCACAGAAAATAAGAGCAACAATGAATAAATGGGACCTCCTGAAACTGAGAAGCTTCTGTAAAGCAAAGGACACTGTCAATAATACAAAAAAGGCAACCTACTGAATGGGAGAAGATCTTCACCAACCCCACATCAGACAAAGGTCTGATCTCCAAAATATACAAAGAACTCATGAAACTAGACATTAAAATTCTAAATAACCCAATTAAAAAATAGGGTACTGAACTGAACAGAGAATTCTCAACAGAAGAAGTTCAAATGGTCAAAGGATACTTAAGGTCATGTTCAACTTCCTTAGTGACCAGGGAAATGCAAATCAAAACAACTTTGAGATATCATCTTACACCTGTCAGAATAACTAAAATCAAAGACACCAATGATAGCCTATGCTGGAGAGGATGTGGAGTAAGGGGAACACTCATCCGTTGTTGGTGGGAATGCAAACTTGTGCAGTCACTGTGGAAATCAGTGTGGCGGTTTCTCAGGAAACTAGGAGTCAAGCTACATCAGGGTCCAGCAATTCCACTCTTGGGAATATACCCACGAGATGCCCTATCATACTACAAAAGCATTTGTTCAACTATGTTCATTGCAGTATTATTTTTATAGCCAGTACCTGGAAACAATCTAGATACCCCTCAATGAAAGAATGGATAAAGAAAGTGTGGAACACATACACATTAGAGTACTACTCAGTGGTAAAAAAAAATGACATATTGAATTTTGCATGCAAATGGATGGAAATAGAAAACACTATTCTGAGTGAGATAACCCAGACCCAAAAAGATGAATATTGTGTATACTCACTCATTTGTAGACTCAAGTCATTAACAAAGTACATTGCACCTATAGTTTACGAGCCTAGAGTAGCCAAATAATAAGGTGAAACCAAAGAAAAACATATCTAGATCCTCCTGGAAATTGAAAGCAGACAAAATCGCCGGGGAAAAGTTGGGAGCATGTGGGTAGGGGTGGGGTGGGGGGAAGGGGAGAGGGGGAGAGAAAATTGAGAAGGGAAAGATTGGGGAAAACTTGGGAGAGTGGGGGGTTGAGATGGAGGAAGGGTGGATATAGGAGCAGGGAAAAAGATATCTTAATTAAGGGAGCGATTTTAAGGTTGGCAAGAGACTTGGCTCTAGAAGTGATCCCAAGTGTCTGCTGGGATATCCCCAGCTAGGTCCTTGGACAGTAGAGGAGAGGGTGCCTGAACTGGCCTTGCCCCATAGTCATACTGATGAATATCTCAAATATCACCATAGAACGTTCATCCAGTGATGGATGGAGATAGAGACAGAGACCATCATCAGAGCACTGGATGGAGCTCCCAAGGTCCAGATGAAGAGCAGAAAGAGGGAGCAGATGAGCAAGAAAGTCAGGACCACGAAGGGTTGGTCCACCCACAGAGACAATGTGCCTGATCTAATAGGAGCTCAAATAATCCAGCTGGACTGGAACTGAACAAGCATGTGATCAAATTGGACTCTGAATGTGGCTGACAATGGGGGCTGACTGAGAAGCCATTGATAAAGGCACTGGGACTTGGTTTTATTGCATGTACTGACTTTTTGAATCCAGTCTGTTTGGATGCACACCTTCCTAGGCCTGGATGGAGGGGAAAGGGCCTTGAACTTCCCATAGAGCAGAATACTCTGCCCTCTCTTAAGACTGGAGGGGGAGGGAGGAGGGAGAGTGGGGGAGCAGGATGGAAATGAGAGGAAGGTAGGGAGTGGAAATTTCATATCGAAAAATAAAATTAAAAAAGAAAAAAACAAAAAAGTAAAAAGGGAAGGAAAGTGAGGAGTCAGAGGAGAGAATAAGAGGGCTAATGAAACATAAGGGAGGAGGAATATAACAGGAGGAAGGAGAGAAGTACAGGAAGAAGGAGGGGAAAGAGAGGATTGAGAGGACTGAGTAGGGAAGATTGAGGAGGAGTAAAGAGAAAAGCAGGAGAGATTTCATGGAAGGAGAGAAGTGGAGAAAGAAACAGGGGGAAGAGGGTCAAGGAGGGGAGACAGAGGAGCAGGGATAGGAAGCTGAGGAGAAAGGCACAGTGCTCAAAGGAGGGTAGGAAAATTGAGAGCTAGGTAGTAGATGTGTGTGGGAATATAAAAAGGATGGGGGAAAAGATAATAGTAAGGAGACTAGGAAGTAGGATGAGGAAGGTGACAGAGCAGAGGACTCAGACAAGCATTGGAGGATGAAAAGGACAGAAGAGTGGGAAGGACATGAGTATTCAGAAGAGTCCATGAGTCTGGGCCAAAGGGCAAAACCCTGGTGACAAAACAAAAAGCAGCCTGTGGTGAGTTTGGAAAGCTATAGGACACTTAAAGTATGTATAGTTGCCTGAATAGGAGGGAGAGATGGTGAGAGTGATGGTAGATCACTGGGGAAGAATACAGAAGAATAGAATATAGATGAAGAAGAGGAGAGAATGAGGCACACTGAAAGGGTAAAATGTCAGCAGGCTAACAGAAACTTGGGAAAGAGAGCCTGAAGCTCAGGAACAGGGTAGAGGCGAAGGGAAGAGATCAGATACTGGAGGGTGGTGAGGATACAGATAGCTTAGGGGGTGTTAGAAGAATGGGGTGGAAAGAAGATGGGGCTGAGCACAAGATGTTGGAGGTGACAGGAAATTAGGAAGGGGGGACAAATGGAAATGTCAGGAGTCTGAGAGGAATGCAAGATGTATGCTACAGAGAGGATCATGTACCAGATACCAAGTACCAGTGTTGGCAGTTGGCTGGGTTGTGAAAGACTGATGAAGTTGATGGATAAAGACAAGGATGCCTGTGTGCATGAAGAGTAAAAACCTGGGATGGGCAGGAAAGGGGCATGGGGTGGCTTCTCCTCACTCTCTTCAGGAGGGGATGGGGCTCATATATATGACAAGATGGCTTGGAGGGACAGGAACCTAAGCAGGAGGGCAGGAAGAGGTGCAGGTGATCAGAAGCAATGTGTGAGGGAAGGAGAATGAAGATATAAATAGGAGAACAAGGAGGGTGATAAGAGTCCTGGCCTTGACTGGAGGCTGAGAGGATCAGGGCAAATGGTATAAAAGAAGACAAGTGTCAGACAGGGCAGAAGGCTCATAGAAAGGTGGGAGACTGCTGCACAAGAGTGGAATGGAAAACATGCCAACAATTTCAGAGAGACCAGGGAAGACTGGAGGCAAATAATCTGTCTCAGTAAATCAGGACATCTGCCTAATCTTCCACAGGCCACAAGTTTGATGATAAACTTGAAGCTAGGGTTCACAATGTCTTCAGCTCCATGCTAAGGGCATCTGAGGGACTCTTCTGCCCAATCCTGGGGCCAGAGATGCAGTTGCTGCTTAGAACATACACATAGGCATTCATAAAAAAATTGTAATGATTCTTGAAAGGGGTTTTTACAAATTGGGAAGATATTTGCCTGCTCCTGTGATAGGTGAAGAACTGAGCTCTGGAGGGAGTTTTTGGAAAGGGTGGATTCTAAATAGCATTTACATCAGGATGTAGGGAAGGTAGGAGATAGCGTCTCAGTAAAGTAGTAGGGAACAGGTTACACTATTGTAGGGCAAAATACTTAGATCAACAAGAAGGGAAGGTGCCTATAGAGAATGTTTTCAGGGTCAAACAATGAAGTTTAATCTAGAGAGTTTAGCAAATAAGTCTTGTATTGAGATTAAGTTGTCTATTAGGTGAAGAAACAGGGGAGGGAGTCAGGTTTGGTGGTCCATTTATTTAATCACAACATAAGAGAGGAATCGGAAGGTGGATCTCTGAGTAGCAGGTCAGTATGTCCTACTGATCAAGTCTCAGAGCAGTCAGGGTAATCAAATAGGGAAACACTGTCTAGCTAAACAGAAGGAGGAGGAGGAGGAGGAGGAGGGGATGGAGGGAGGGAGGGAGGGAGGGAATGACGGAGGAAGGGAGGAAATGAGGATGGAAGGAAGATAAAACAAAGAAATATGGGGGAAGACACAATGAAAGGGGGATGAGGCTGAATAAAAGAAGGAAATAGAAAGGTGAGGAAATAGGAAGGACAAGAAAAGAGGAGGGAGAAGAAGGAAGAAAGAGGAGGAAAAAGAAGGGGAAGGGAAGGGGAGAGCAGAGGGAAAAACTAGAGAGAAGGAAAAGAAAAGGTTGGAGAAGAAAGAAGGAAGAGGGGAAAGGGGAAGAGAAAAGAGGATGGAAGAAGAGAGAGAGTAATAAGGAATGGTAGGTGAAACAAGAGGGAAAAAGAGAGAGGAGTAAAGTATGGGAATAATGCGGCAGAGGGTAAAGGAAAGAGAGAAAAGAAGGAAAAAGGACAAAAGATGAAAAAAGAGAAATGAGGAAAGAAAAGGAAAGAGTGAAGAAGGAAAAGGAAGAAAGTTGAGGGAGGAGAGAAGAAGTAACAAGTATGATGATAGAGGGAAGAAGTTGGAGAAAAGAGGAGGAAGAAGGGAAGATAGAGAAGTAGGGAAGAGTAGGGAAGTGGGAACATAGACAAGGAGGGAATAGGAGAGAAAAAGAGGGAAGTGGGAGGATGAAGGAAAATGAATAGGAAAAAAGGTGAGTGAAAAGAAAAAAGAGGTGCTAGGAGGGAAAAACAGGGAGGAAAGAAGATGGAAGAAGGGAAGAAGAGGAACAAGGAAGGGACAAAGAAGGGAAGAAGAAGGATGTGGTATAAAGAGGTAGAGGAGGAAACAGGGAGTAGGAGACAAGATGAAGGATGAGGAAGAACATAGGAAAGACGATGGAGGAGAGAGGAAGAAAAAGTATGGAGGAGGTGAGACAGACAATGAAGAAAGAAGAGAGAAGGGAGAAGGGGATGGGAAGTGAGAGAGGAAGGAGGAGGGAATTAGATGGAGGAATGAACAGGACAAAAGAGGGAAGTATGAGGAGGTAAGTGGAGAAAAACCAAGTAAAAAGAGAAATGAAGAGGGAAAAGGAAGAAGGAGGAGGAAATTATTAGGACAGGAGATAGAAGAAACTGTAAAGAAGAGGAGGGAATAAGGAAGAGAAAAGAGGAGGGAAAAGTATAAAGCAAGGAAGTGAAAAGAGAGAAGAGGAAGGAAGAGGATGGAGAAAGGAAGAAGAGAGAATAGAAAAGAAAAGGGGGTAGAAAAGGGGAGCATCCAGGAAAGAGGGGGAAAGAGCATAAAGCATGCAGGAGCAAAGGCACAAAGGAGCGATAAAAGAAAGGAAGAAAGAAGTGGACAGAGGACAGAAAAGGAATGTGAAGAGAGAAGAAAAGGGAAGAGGAGGGAGTAGGAAAAAAGAGACAAGTGTTGAGGGGGTAGGAGGGAAGAAGTTGAGAGAAGATGGAATAAGAGGGAGGGGAAATGAATGGAAAAAAGAGGGAGGGGAAGAAAGGAGGGAGAGAGAAACACAAGGAAAAACAGAAGAGGAAAGAAGAGGAAAGATAAGGGAGGAAGGAAAGGAAATAAACAAGAAAAAGAAAAGAGTAGGTAAAAGTGAAGAGGAAGAATTGAAGAAGTGGCATCAAGGACAGAAATATAAAAAAGGAGAAGTGTTGTGGGAGAATTGTCTGTATTCTGTCAGTCATGCTTTAAATAAATGCTGATTGGCCAGGCAGGAAGTATAGGTGGGTCAACCAGACAGGAAGTAGAGGCAGGGTGATGAGAACAGGAATATTCTGAGAAGCAGGAAGCTCCCTCCCATTCCTGCCCAGATCACGGAAGAAGCAAAATGTAATCTGCCCGGCTGACAAAGGTACCGAGCCATGTAACTAACATAGATAAGAATAATGGGTTAATATACATTACAAGAGCTAACTCGAGCTAAAGGGCCAATCAGTTTATAATCTTATGGAGACTTCTGTGTGATTTTTCTTTGGGGCTTGTCAGCTGTGGGGTAACGTGCGGGACAGAAACCCCAACAAGTAGTCAGGCCCTCATGTCAACGTGGATAACTGCATCCACAGAAAGCCTGAGAAAGCTTGGGAAAGAATAGAGTAAAGCATTTTTCTTGGTAGCACAAATTTCTTGGGTCTGCTCTGCTTGCTAGAGGCAAGCAAGCACTCTTATCTAAGAGAGGCTTCCTGACTCAGCTTTAGCTGCAAAACCTTGCAGCTCTTTTAAGAGGTCTTGCCACCCAATGCTTAAATGGTGTTGATGAAAAGCTGACCACATGCTTTGCGGTTTTCAGCCGGAGCAGGAAAAAAGCTGCACCATTTTAAAATGCCGACTTTCAGGGTCAGCCTGCCAGGGCAAACTTGACTCTTTCAGGCAGTCGGTCTGACTACGAAACATTTGAATGTGGTATGTGAGCAGAACGCTGCAGCTTGCTTGCTGGAAGGGACCTTGAAATGCTATAGAATTGTGGTGATAAAAATGGCTACAGCCAGTACCTCCACCATGAGACTGGAAAGCTAAGGAATGGGCTGGATCCAACTGTCAAAGCCATGGCTTTAATCCTCTCTATAAAGATTCATGTGGTCAGAAAAAGAGAGATATACAATAAAGAGAGATTCAAAGACGAAGAAAACTCCTAAATGGTTTACAGTGTGTTAAAAAAAAATATACAGGCTTTAAAAAGGGGGTTAAAGTTCTTAAAATTAAAAAAGAAAGAGAGTAGTTTGGGTGTGGTGGTACACACCTTTAATCCCTACACTTGGGAGGTAGAGGTAGATTGACCTCTGTGACTTCAAGGTGTGGTAGCACACACCTTTAATCCCAAAGTTTGGGAGGCAGAGGCAGACAGACCTCTGTGAATTCAAGGTGTGGTGGCAGACATCTTTAATCCCAACACTTGGGAGGCAGAGGCAAGTGCATCTCTGTGACTGCAAGGACTGCCTGGTCTACATAGTTATTCCAGGATAGAGATATACAGAGAACCTGTCTCAAAAAGTAGAAGTAAAAATAAAAGAAATAGAAGTTGAAATACAACTGCATAAAGATGGAAAATACACAGAGAATCTTGATACTGTATGCTGTTATACTCTCTTTGAATTGTTTGAATGCTGAAGAAGGAGCAACAGCTGCTAAAAGATATTTGTTTATAAATGCTGCTGAATTAATCCAAGATAAGTATTTTGAAAATACCTTGGCTTCAAAATTGAAGTCAAAATGTATGTTACTTTTGAGAAGAGGATTTTCTTTTGTTTCCACAGGAAATGAGAGGCTGTGGATTCATTCACAGCTAAAACAAATCAGGTTTGGTCAAGGAAGACCACCTGAAAAATCTCCAGTAGGAACAGATGGCCCGGATGTCTGACTTCTACATCCAGAACGGATTCAAGACTTCTGCCTGAGATGATCAAGACTCACAGAATACTCCAGTCAGGACTTGATGATAATTCTAAATTTTCTTTAGGTCCCCATAAGACTTTCAGCACCCCCAACCAGCCGGAAGTAGCCTGGAATACTCTGCCCACATTCCAAAAAAAATGGACTATGGATATTTTCCTCTGTTAAAAAAAAAAGAGGGAGAAGTGGTGTGGGAGAATTGTCTGTATTCTGTCAATCATGTTTTAAATAAACACTGATTGGCCAGGCAGGAAGTAAAACAGGAATATTCTGGGAAGAAGGAAGCCCATTCCTCCCAGTTCTGTCTCAACCACCTACGAAGCAAGATGAGGGCTGCCCCACTGAAAAAGGTACCAAGCCATGTGGCTAACATAGATAACGATAATGGGTTAATATAAGCTACAAGAGCTAATAAGAAGCCTGAGCTAATGGGACCAATTTATAGCCTAATGTAGACTCTCTGTGTAATTTTCTCTGGAACTAAACAGCTGGGAGATCAGGCAGGACAGAAACCCCAATAATCAGGTCCCTCATGTTACAAGGCAGGAACCAGGGATCTCTGCTGGGCCACATGTGAGTCTGGGACCTCAGAGGGAGTAGGCTTGAGCCAGGACCACTGTGGGTCTTGGCATTGGTCTAGTACATCAAAGGGAATAGGCAGGAACCAGAAACCTCTGTAGGTCCAAGAGTGAGTCTAGGACCTCTGAGGGAATAAGCCTGAGCCAGATCCTCTGTGGGTCTGGGTGCACCCAAGCCTGGGAAATCCAGGGGAGTATACTGGAGCCAGAGACCTTTAGAAGATGAACCCCAAGTCAGGGACCTCGGCAGGAGCAGATACAGACAAGGATTTACAGAACCAGGTCAAAGCCAACAACGTAGGTTAGAGCAGGCCTGAGACAGAAAACTCCAAGGGATTAGAGCAAAGCCTGGGAGTGCTGAGCAACCTCCAGGAACACAGAGTGACCAGAGAGGTAAATAGAACCGTGGCACTAACTGTACCACGAACAACCATCTGAGCCCTGGATTCACTGGCACCTAGAAGATTAATCAACAGAATCACCGACAGCCCCAAACACACCTATTAGAGGAAAAGATGAGTAGAAAAGGTCAGAACACATGCAACACCACAAAGAGGAACACGACACCAGTAAAACCTAAAGACCCTACAACAGCAAGATTTGAAGAACCAAATATAGATGAAGCAGAAGAAAATGACCTAAAAAATAACTTCAGGAGAATGTTTTAAACTCTTAAAGAGGAAATGAGAAACTCCCTCAAAAAAAAAAATGGAGAAAAAGACAAACAAAAAAATGGAAGATATCAGCAAATCCCTTAAAGAAAACCAAGAAAAAGAAATCAAACATATGAAAGATAACTATTCAAGACTTGAAAACTGAAATAGAGACAATAAAAAAACACAAGCCAAAGGAATTACCAAAAAAAAATGAGGAAATGATCAGGAACCACAAACGCAAGCATGAAGAGCAGAATACAAGAGATGGAAGAGAGAATCTTAAGCACTGAAGATACAATAGAGAAAATAGATTAGTCAATCAAAGAAAACATTAAATCTAACAAAAGCTTAACCCAAGATATCCAGGAAATATGGGACACCATAAAAAGGCCAAATCTTAGAATAATAGGTATAGAAGAAGGAGAAGTTCAACTCAAAAGCACAGGAAATATATTTAGCAAAATCATAGAAGAAATTTTTCCCAACCTAAAGAAAGGCGTGCCTATGAAGATACAAGAAGCTTACAGAACACCAAATAGACTGGATCCAAAAAAAAGTCCCCTTACCACACAATAATCAAAACACTAAGCATACAGAGTAAAAAAAAAAAATATTTGGAGCTACAAAGGAAAAAGGCCAAATAACATATAAAGGCAGACCTATCAGAATTACACCTGACATTTCATTGGAGACAATGAAAGCCAGAAGATGATGGTCAAGTGTTATGCAGACATTAACAAATCATGGATGCCAGCCCAGACTACTATACCCAGCAAAGCTTTCAATCGCCATAGAAGGACAAAACAAGATATCCCATGACAAAACTAGATTTCATCAAAACCTAGCCACAAACCCAGCCATACAGAAAATACTAAAAGGAAAACTCCAACCCAAAAATTGGCTACACCAACAAAAACACAGACAATTGATGGTCTCATAGCAGCAAATCCCAAAGAATGGAAAAATGCACAAATTAACATCACCAACAATGAATACAAAATTAAAAGGAGATAGCAATCACTGGTCATTAATATACCTTACTATAAATGGACTCAACTCACATATAAAAAGGCACAGGCTAACAGATTGGATATGAAAACAGAATCCATCCTTCTTCTGCATACAGGAAACACACCTTAACTTCAAAGACAGACATGGTCTCAGAGTAAAGGTTTGGGAAAAAAATATTTCAATCAAATGAACATAAGAAACAAGCAGGTGTAGCTATCCTAAAATCTAACAAAATAGATTTCAATATAAAATAACTCAAAAGAGACAAAGAAGGGCATTTCATATGAGTCATAAAAAGTCCATCAAGAGGAAACCTCAATACTGAACATCTGTGCCCAAATACAAGGATACCCTCATATGTAAAAGAAAAACTTCTAAAGCTTAAATCATACATTAAATCCTACACACTAATAGTGGAAGACTTCAACACTCCACTTTCACCACTGGACAGGTCAGTCAGACAAAAACTGAACAGTGAAATAAGGGAAATAACAGATGTTATGACACAAATGGACATAGCAGACATCTATAGAATATTCCATCCAAAGAGAAAAGAATATACCTTCTTCTCAGCACCTCATGAAACCTTCTCAAAAATTGATGACATACTCGGCAACAATACAAACCTCAACAAATACAAAAAAAATTGATAACCCAATGTATCTGATCAGATCATCATGGTTTAAAACTAGAAGTCAACAGCAATACTAATTCCAGAAAAGTCACAAACACATGGAAATTAAACAATTCTCACCTGAATCATCAATGGGTCAAGGAAGAAATAAAGAGAGAAATTAAAGACTTCCTAAAATTCAATGAAAATGACCACACAGCATACCCAAATTTATCTTACACAATAAAAACAATGTTAACAGGAAAATTTATAGCACTAAAGGCCTACATAAAGATGCTGAAAAAATCCCACACTAGTGAATTAACAGAATATTTTCAAACTTTAGAACAAAAAGAAGCAAACTCACCTAAGAGGACTAGAAGACAGAAATAATCAAGTTGAGAGATGAAATGATCAAAATAGAAACAAAGAAAATAATAAAAAGAATCAATGAGACAAAGAATTGATTCTTTGAGAATATCAACAAAATAGACAAACCCTTATTCAAAGTAAAAAAAAAAAAGGCAGAGAGAGAGAATATCCAAATTAACAAAATCAGAAATGAAAAGGGGGCATAACAACAGACACAGAGGAAATCCAGAGAATCATCAGGTCATATTTTGAAAACCTGTAGAAAGGAAATCGACAACTTTCTAGATAAATATCACTTACCAAAATTAAATCAAGACCAAATAAGCAAATTAAACAGATTTAGAACTGTTGAAGAAATAGAAATAGTCATCAAAAGTCTCCCAATCAAAGAAAGCCCAAGTCCATATGGTTTCAGCTCAGAATTCTACAAGACTTTCAAAGAACTAATATCAATACTCCTCAAATTATTTCACACAATAGGAACAGAAGGAACAATGCCAAATTCTTTTATGAGGCTACAATTACCATGATACCCAAACCACAGAAAGACATTACTAAGAAAGAGAATTACAGACCAATCTCACTCATGAACATCGATGCAAAAATACTCAATAAAATATTGGCAAATCGAATCCAAGAACACATCATAACCATCATCCAACAAGATCAAGTCGGCTTCATCCTGGAGAGGCAGGGATTGTTCAACATCTGAAAATCTGTCAAGGTAATCCACCATATAAAAAAAAATAAAAAATAAAAACCGGACTGGGACTAATGGAGCATGTAATCAAACTGGACTCTCTGAATGTGGCTGACAATGAGGGCTTACTGAGAAGCCAAGGACAATGGCACTGAGTTTTGATTGTACTGCATGGACTGGCCTTGTGGGAGCCTAATCTGTTTGGATGCACAACTTCCTAGACCTGGAGGGGCGGGGGGGAAGAACCTTGGACTTTCCACAGTGCAGGAAACCCTATTGCTTTTAGGAATAGAGAGGGAAGGGGAGAGGGAGTAGGGGGAGTGGGAAGGTATTGGGAGGAGGGGAGGAAGTGGAAATTTTTATAAATTAATTAATTTAAAAAACCCACATGATCATCTCATTAGATGTAGAAAAAGCTTTCAACAAAATACAACATCCCTTCATGATAAAGGTCTTGGAGAGAGCAGGGATACAAGGAACATACCTAAACATAAATAAGGCAATATACAGCAAGTCAACAACCAATATCAAACTAAATGGAGAGAAACTCCCAGCGATTCCACTGAAATCAGGAACAAGACAAGGTTGTCCACTCTCTCCATATCTATTCAATATAGTTCTTGAGGTCCTAACTAGAGCATTAAGACACCAAAAGGAGATCAATGGGGATACAAATCAGAAAAGAAGAAGTCAAACTCTCACTGATTCGTGATAATATGATAGTTTACATAAGTGATCCCAATAATTCTACCAAGGAACTTCTACAACTCATAAACACTTTCAGTTATGTAGCAGGATACAAGATTAACTCAAAAAATCAGACAAGGGAGGAGGAAAGATGAGGTAGGGGGCAATAAAAGGAAGAAGAAGGGAATAAGAAGTAGAAGTGAGGGAAGTGTGAAGAGGAGGGAGGAGAAGGGAAGAGGCAAACATAGAGAAGTAGGAAGAAAAGGCAATAGGGAAGAAGTGAGAATAATTTGGAGGGGAGAGGAAAAAGGAGGATGCAGGGAAGAGGGAATTGGACAAAGGAGGAAAGGAAGAAATGGGAGAAATGCAGGCAAAGGAGTGACCAGAGAGGAGGAAAGAGTATGAAGGAGGGGGTAGAGAGTGGTGGGTCTACATTCCATCTGCCAGCACACACATATCCCCAAGTCCCTGGGCTCCACCATCTTGTTCCAATCACCCCACCATGCCCCTGATGTCCTACTCCCTCTGCAGTATCACAGGGTCCCACAAACACAGGGGCCAGACCCACGTTTTTGTGTGAATAGACAACTATGTGCTCATGAGATGCTGAAGAGCTCTATTCCTGGGGACTGGATGGTCACTTAACCATGGGCAAACACTATTGCTCCTCACAACATTCATTTATTAAAATTAATAATGTGAATTTGTCCTTCTTAACTGCAGTTGGAGAGTGTGCTATGATTAAAACGCTTACAGTCTAGCATGGGAAGATGGGTCACAGGCAAATAAAAATGTAACAATTGAGTAAGTGTGGGAGGTTAAAAATGCTGTGGGCAAATGAATACCACAGGCCTGATGAGGAGATTTCAAATGGAACCCAAGCAGCAGCTGGCCGTGGGGCCTCCAGTCAAGTGCTTTGTCCTATATGTTAGTTATGGGACAGAGCAGCCCCACTGGCAGCAGAGGGTCCACTGCTGGTCTCAGGAGTCAGGGAATTTCAGATCAGGTCATATGTTGATATTGCCTCCATCAAGAGGCAGCTTGAGCATCTGTTCCAATGGATAAAGTCCCTTCACACTGAGTGAAGGCTCCCTGGAGACAGATCTAAGCAGCATAGTGGCCAGAAAATTCACATTCACATGTAACATTTTCTTGAGAATCCCTAACATAAGTGTTTGCATTAAATGAGGACCTCTACGTCTTATAGAAATAACTTGCAGAGGGATTCCCAGGGCCCTCGCCCTACAGCACCTTCACTGGTCTCATGGAGATGGCTCTCCAGCTGTAGTTGGGCCGGAAGCTCTGCACCATCACTGCATTGACAACATCGCCGACAAGAGGGGTGTAGCCCAGAGGGCATTTCAGTGAGTTCAGGGTGAAGAAGATGGAGTGATTGAGCACTCCTTGTCGTCTGTGGATACTAGTCACGCGGGCCTGTCAGGAGAAAGTGTGGCAGTGAGTGCCAGAAGCCCTAATCCCTGGGAGATCTCTGTCCCTCCACGCTCTGGCTCTAAACACTTGCTGACTCCACTGTGCCACCGTGTCCTGTTCTGCCTGCTACACTGCCAACACTGGGGTCCGTGTCACCCACCCCCTTCCCCAGATCCAACCTCACACCAATTAGAGAGGAGACTCTGTTGGTGGCTCGGTCCTGCTGGGGAGAGACTATGTCCTGAGGAATAGTGGCCATTAGCCCCTGCGGTTAATGTGGGTAGGCCAAGAATTGACCGTAAAGGAAAACAGCATGAAGTGGACTATTGCCACCTCTTAACCCCGACACTCTTCAGGCTCATGATTTCATCTGTATGTTGGCGGACTCTCATTTGCAGGCTAGTTGAACCACACCCCAGTCACAGCCCCACTTTGCATTCCCACCTTCCCAGCAGTGCTCTCTGGACTGCTCATTTTTCTCCTGTTGTTTTTAGAATATCCCACATATCAGTCCACGTGACAAGCTCGGAATTGAAGTATTGCATGTGTGACCTCTAATGTCTTTAGTTACTTCTTTACAAAGTCCTACCATTTAAATAAATAGGTCAAAGAGACATTCTTCATATGTCCATAGTTCCCAACACACCCAACAGAGAGCTAGTCACAAATACCACCATAGGAGGCTTTAAAACAAGCCAACAATATAGAAAAGCCATTACCTCTTGCAGGTGCCTACGCTTTGTGGCCTTCAATGACTGTACTATGATCTTTGAGGATCCTTGCTCCACAGAATACTCAATGTCTAACCAGTCCCCTTCACACGGTGTAAAACCTAAGATAGCTAAGAGAAAATTAAGTTTAGAATTCTGCCAACTATCTCCAGTCTCAACTTTAGAAGACTCTGAATAAATGTGATTACAGTTTAATGTTGGTCAAGTAAATTTTACTGTTACGTTGACTTTTAACACCATGATCAAGTGAGTGGTTGGTGTAAAGTGCAGGCGGCTTAGAAATCTTCCAGCCAGAATAGAAAGAGATAATTCTTTGTTGTTTGTTTGGTTTTTGGTTGGTTTTTTGAGACAGGGTCTCTCTGCCTTGACTGTTCTGGAACTCCCTTTGTAGACGAGACTGGTCATGAACAAGCAGAGTTCTGCCTGCCTCTGCTTCAAGAGTGCCGGGATTAAAGACATTTGCCACCACTACTAGGCTCAGAAACTGATTGTTTCTAGACGCTGGTTTTGCTCTATTCCCTTAGCCGAATCAAGTGGACAAATGGACAATGACATCACAGTCTGTTTCATTGGGAACACAGGAGAATTTACTGCTTAATTGGTCACATCCAAAGTCCTCTCTTTGAGACAGGGTCTCATGTGTTCCAGACTGTCTTCAAACTAATTCTCCCTTTCTCCCCTCTCTCTTTCGCTCCTTCCCTCTCTGTGTATCCTTCTCTTCCTTTCTCCACCTCTTACCTATCCCTCTCTGCTTCCCACTCTCTCTTTTGCTCTTTACTTTTCTCTATCCTATCCTTTCTCTATCCCTCTCCATCCTTATCTCTCCTCTCCTGTCTCTCCTTTCCTCTATCTCCCCTCTCTTGTGTTCTATCTCCCTCCAATCACCCTCTTTCAGACTCTCTTCATCTCTCTTTCACTCACCTGCCCTCCCTCCCTAACTGCTTCTATCTCTATTATTTTCACTCTTTCTCTGTCTTCTTCTTTTCCTCCATCATCATCTCTGCTTTCCTTCTTCTTTATGTCCCTCCCTTTCCTGTCACTTCTCTCCTTTCTTCCTCACTGTCTCTCCTCCTCCTTTCCTTAATCTCTCTCCCTCCTCAAGCATTCTCTCATTCCTCTTTAATTCTTCATCCTTCTGTCTCCCTGCCTGATTCCCTCTCTCCCTCACTCCTCTCCCACCTTCCTCCATATCTCTCCCTCTCTTTACATCTCTCCCCCTCTCCTTCCCTCCACACTCTCTCCCTCTTTCCCCTTCTGTCTCTTTTTCTCTTTCTCCCTCTATCCCTCTCCTTTCCCTGCCCTTTCATCTCTCTCTCCTACCTCTCCGTTCATCTCTTTCCTCTCCCTCCATCTCTCCCCTTCCTCCCTCACCTCTCCTACTCCCCTCCCTTCCTCCACTTTTCCCTCCTCTCTCCTTCCCTCTATCTCTCTTCCTCCTTGTCTCTCATTTTTCTCTCTTGCCCTCCTCTCACCCACTCTATGTCCTTCTGCCCCTACTTCTCCCTCCCACCCACTTCCTCTCTGTGGACTCCTCTCTTTGTCCCTGCATCCCCTCCTCCTATCTCTCTCTATCCCTGTCTCTCTCCCTCCCTCCATATCTCACCTCTACCTCTATCTCTCTCCCTTAATCTCTCCTCTGCCCCTTCCTCTCTTTCTCTTCCCTCCATGTTTCTCTGTGTCTTTTTCTCTCTTCCTCTATCACTTTTCTGTGTTGGTTTCTCTCATCGTTCTTCTTCTCTCACGTCTCTGTGTCTGTTTCTCTCGTCTTTCTTTCTTTCCCTCTGTCTCCCTCCCTCTCACTCCATCCATCTCTCTCTCTCATTCTGCCTCCTTTTTTCTCTACCTCCTTCTTCTCTACCCTTCTCTCTCATTTCCTCTCTCCCCATTTCCCTCTTTCTCCTTCTCCCTTTACCTCCTTTTCTGTCTCTCCATTTCTCCCACCCTCCCTTTTCCTCTGTCTCCTCCTCTACCCCTTTCTCTTTCCTTCTCCCTACTTCCCTCCCTCCCATGCTCTCTTTTCTTCCTTCTCTTTCCCACTCCCTCTTCCTGTCTCTCTCTACCTCTCTCCCGTGACTCCTCCCCTCACTCTCTCCCTTTATCTATTTCTCTCTCTTCTCTACTCCCCTCTTTACCTCCATTTTTCCCTTTGTCTCCTTCCTCTCTATCTCCCCCTCTCATTCCCTCCATCCCTATCTCCCTTCTCTCTTCCTTTCTCTTCCTCCATCTATCTCCCCCATACTCTTCTCTCCCCTGCCTCCTTCACTTGCTCCCTCCCTCTTTCCTCTATCATTCTCTCACTCTCTCCTCACTCCCTCATCTCCCACTCCTTACATCCTCTCTCTTCTCTTCTTCCCTCTGCCCCTTCCTCTCTGTCTTTCCCTTTCTGTCTCCCTCTCTCAGTCCCTCTCTGTATATGCCTCTCACTATTTCCCCTGTCTATTCTTCTTTCCTCTCTCCATCTTTCTCTCTCTCTCCTGTCTCGCTCTGCCTCCTCCTCTCTTGCTTTCTTCCTTCTCTTTTTGTATCCATAAGCATATCTGTCTCTATGCCTCTCTGCCTCTCTCACCCCTCTTCACATATACGCAGGAATGTCAAGAACCAGACTCAGGTTTTCCGCCGGAGAACTATGTGCTCTTAACCCCCTGCTTCATCTTTCTGGCCACAGCAGGTCTTAGTGTTTTTAAAAATACTTTCTCTGTGGCTCATAACCACCTATAGCTCAGAAGGGATCTGATACTTGCTTCTGAACTCTGTAGGCAACTGTATTCATGTACACAGACCAAAACACACACACACACACACACACACACACACACACACACACACACACAGCAAATCTAAAATTAAGTAAGCCTTAAAAGTATAAAGGTTTGTATGCATTTGTAATAGTTTTGTTATCAGAATTACATACTTACCTGAGTGAAAGATGCGTCCATGTTTTATCTCTGCATTCAACTAAATGAGCACCTAGTGAATGACAGTGTAAATGTTTACAAACATTACCTGTTCGTACCTGCATTGCACTTGACTTTCGGTGACCAAGATCCACCACAAATGACGAAGAGCCCCTGAATTCATCAGAGTCTGCTGCAGCCAAACCAAAGTCTGCACTAAAACTCAAAATGTTAAATGTGACAGAGCTTTAAAATAAAAACTGAACCTTTAGAAATGCTGTCCAGGTAGAAGTAGTATTTATCAGCTAGGTGGATGATTTCTTTCTTCACATCAGAAACCTGCGCAGTTAATACTTGGATCTTGGAGTATGGTTCTGTAGGCCTATCATCTTCGAAGAGAACACATACCTACAAGATGAGGAAGGAAGCAGCAATAAAAACATGATCAGAAATCAAAATGGAAACCTATATGTCTAAACCACTGCCCGTGGAAGGATTGAGCTAGGAAAGGCCAAGAGAGAATGGAAAATTCCGGATTTAAGATGTTCTCCTTTGTTGTAAACAGTTTGGCTCATTGGGAAGCCTTTCTCCACTGGGCTCTTTCCATCTGTCAACACCAACTCCATGGTTATTTCCCTCAAATTGACGTTCCTAGAGCAGTGAAGTACCAGGCACTGATCTGTTCACTAGCACCCTGGTAGTCCCCAGGCTGACGATCCACTGCCCCATAGACCTGTCTGTGCCCAGATGCCAAAAAACTTCATAGTCATAGTGTCCAATGAACCTACCGAGAAGCCTCATGTCCAGGACGCATTATTACCATTCCAATTCCCTTAACACAACAGGGAATGCAAACAGATTCGGTGGTTCATGAGGACCACAGAGGTGGTCTTTCAGTTCAGCAGAGGCACAAGTGGTATTCCACTTTGTGGGAAGGCACAACAGTGAGATATGGATTCTCTTTATGTGTGAATCTTTATGTGTGGCTGAATCCAGTCTTGCTAAATGTTCAGATGTAACTAAACTGTGATAAGGAAAAGGACCATATTGCATGGGTGAATTAGGAAGCAGTGCAAGACTCTCTGTGTATTCTTACTGAACATGTGGACAAGAAGAGCTACACTGAACATTGAATGTCAAAAATTCAAGAGGTGGCAATGTCACAATGACCCAGGAAACCTTATATGTTCCTTTTCTTAAGAGTCCCAAATTGCTTGCTATGCAAACAGTAACAATATGCCTGATTGATAAGTGGGGCTGTCAGAGAACAAAAATAGATGCATTCTCCCGAAGACTTCCACCAGCTCCCAAGAAAATTACCAGACTGCTTTTCCCTTCTAAGACTTGCAAGGTCTTGGATGTTCAGGGCCCTTCCTTGCACATACTGAGAAATGGGCAGCCTGGTGGTAGGAGGATCAATTCGTGCAGCAATGTTAGTAGACAATTTCATCATATCTCTATTATGTGCTATAGTTTTGTGACTCTATGAGCCGTAAAACTCATGAATCTCACACCACAGATGGCAGAGCCCAGTGGGTTGTCAGTGCTACCTGAGTAAGTGTTTTCTGAAAGAGGAACACACATTTCATTTGAGAAAGCCTACCACTTTTGAAAATGCATCCGAGAAAACATAGATTTTACCTGAGAAAGCAGTGGCAAGATGGTGCTGTGTCTATGGCTTATCACTGTTGAGGCTTCTGTTTGAACACTGGGACAACACAGAATTTTACGGGGTAGAATATGGAACTCAGGGGTGGGTATGGTGGCACGTACATCATGGCCCACTGGTTAAGGGTGCAGGATTCCAGGAGGATGAGGACACCTGGGCAGTAGAGTGACACCCTCCACCGCTCCTTGCTTGTTCTCTCTCTCACTCTCTTGCTCCCTTTCTCTCTCTTCCTCTCCCTTTCTCTCTCCTCTTCCTCCCCCTCTATCCTTCTCTCTCTCTCTCTCTCTCTCTCTCTCTCTCTCTCTCTCTCTCTCTCTGATACACACACACACACACACAGAGAGAGAGAGAGAGAGAGAGAGAGAGAGAGAGAGAGAGGAAAAGAAGAATCTTCAACTACAGGGGACATTGATTTCATGCCAAGCACTATACAAGCACTGGAGAGGTTAGTTTAAAAGACAATGGCAAGGTTGAAAGACCCATAGGAAAAGTCTTCCCAAACCTATACAAAGCTTACTTCGGTTGCTTTCAAGTCATGTGAGAGTGGGTCTTCCTCCACAAATGCAAGGACATTATCTTCAATTTGCAGAGATAAATGGCCGATCACAACATCAGTGCTGAAGAAGACACAATGCTCAATCCAGCCATAATCATTCCCACAGGCAGTTACAATACCCTTCACAATCTTGGTATTGGGTTCATCTGTGAATGGGAACATGGCAAGAGCCATGAATTAATCTGAGAAGCAATAACCCAAAATTCCTCCCCACAGATGATACGGTACACAAACAAGTCCTTCTGCTAACAGTGTACTTCTGGTAGGAGGAGCCCATGCAAGGGACTGGAAGCAAATGGGGGAACTCTGCAGGATTCTGGAGGCAGAATATACAGGTTCAAATCCTGATGTGCCATGCTTTGCACAGGAGGACCCTGGTTAAGGGCATGAGTTGAGACCCAGATAGCCTTGGTTATGACCACTGTGTCCTTAAATGATGGTCTGTGTAGCCCCAAGTATATTTCATGCCCTCTGACAATGTTAGGAAATTATGTCTCCTGATTTCTGGGGTGCACATCAAAAGGCACAAAAATGTCAACCCCAACTATTGTGAGTGTCGTGTACACCTTAGGATTCAAAACCTGTGTGTGGACAATGTTTCAAGTACAATAGTTGCTGTAAAGTGTTGTCTAATACAGTGAGGGACAGCTATGGAGATTTTACAGAATCATCAAAAGCAGGCCTATGGGCACAGTCTGTAAAGAATGACAGAGAAGTATCAAAAGGTCAAGGCTTTCCTAAGCCACAAATCAAGCCCCCTGGCCATCCTGGACAACACAGGGAGTCCTTGAGTCAAAATTCCAGTGTGAGGCAAGGACCGTGTGTTCTGCCCAGGTGTGTAATGACTGCCTATCATGCAGTGGACTTTGGATTCCACTGCCAGCACTACGTCCAGATAATGCCGGGAATGGATTTGGTTTCATGAGACCAAGGTTCACACCGTGGCCCTAGACAGGCCCGAGACTCAGTCATTATGCAGCTTAGGTTGGCATCAAACTTCTGACGCTCCTGCCATCCCAAAAAAAAATTGCTGTAGGATTGACATGGCAAGACTGGGGCTTCTCTTGAAGGATCGCTCATGAATATTAACCACATGCCCGGCAAATCGAAACACCAGATCAAGTTAGAATGACTTAATAGCTTGGACACCATAAACCCCTGACAACTTTCTTACACTGCCCTAGGTTCCCACCCACCCACAGGCCTTCACCTACCCTGCTTGAGTGCTCACTAAAAGTGAGATTCGAGTTGCAGGGAACAAAGTGAGCATCATACAATTGTGACCCCTGCTCTCCCAGGCTTGGCAAAGAACAGGGACTGACTCCCTTCTTGCCTCAAATACGAGCAGGGATCGGAAAGACACCAAGACCGATGCTGAATCACGCTCAAATGTGGGTGCTTTGCTGCTCCCAGAAGTATAAGAAAGGCTCTAAGGAAAATTTTGTGTCCTAGCTAGTGTAAATGGGTCAAAATTCTTCCCGCATTGGCCCACCAAGCGAATTTGACAAGTGGACACGGTCCCACTGAGGACAGGTGCAGGCCTCTATGATCTTTTGTAGCCTGTGCTCACAGCTAAGGACAGCCTCTCTGGAGTGTCTCCTGCAGTGAAGTCTAGGGCACTGTGTGCCCGGGGACTACCTTCCAGTTGTGCCTGGTCTCTTTTGACAGATTCAATCTTCCACTGAAATAAGTACACTACACCACGCAACAGCCTGAATAACCGCCTGATGCAGCAGTAGGAACAGCCACTGCAATAGCAGCATGAATGCCTGGATATCGTGACCCGCATGTGGTCACCTCCTGATCTTCTGCCTCACTCCTGGGAGACAGTACCACATGGCGACTGGTCAGTCCTCAGGGCAGTTAGGCTCCTCCTACCACCCCAGCATCTCTGCAGAAGGTAGTCCACAGCCTCTCCTGAGGAGCTGGTAACCAGTGGGCATTGTTCCACCCACCAACCAATGAGAGCGCTCCATGTGCTCACAATACCCACGTGCCTATTGGCCAATGGCAGGCGCTGAGAGGAGCACCATGAGCCTCTTAAGCTTTATGCCCCTGCCATAGGTCGATCATGGAAATGCATTGCCCTGTGAAACCTGGGCTATTCAAAGAATGGTTGGAAAGATATTGTTTCAGTGTTTCCTGAGAATACTAAGTTCTGGCTTAGGCGCTGGGACAGAAAGGCGTTCCTGGGTGTACAAGCGAATTCAGGGTGCACTCAACAGAAAGCCGGGCGACTAAGTGGTTAGACAGTGTTTAACAGCAGCTGTGGTGGCCGCTGTAGTAATGGGGTTCATGCGACTAAGCCACAGTTTGGCAAGGTTCTCGAAGTGGTGTGGCTCCTGGAAGTATTTCACTTCAGAGTCCCGCAGGGTGCCTGGGGTCCTGTGAGTAGGTGCACCTGAGCCATGTTCAACACCTGCCATCTCTGCTCAGCTCCTCTGATGGAAACCAGTCATGCATTATCACAGAAGCCCTAATTTTCATTGCTCCCACCCGGTCACCATCAGCCTTGCTATGCCAAAAGTCTGATGTAAGGATTACCTTTCCTCGTTTGTTTAGCAAGTCCCTGTGGGCCACAGACGCAGCTCTATCATGAAATTTGTGAATAAAATAGGCAATTGTCTTTGCCCTGTGGCTTAATTTTCTTGGAGCCTGAGGAAACCACAACCGACCCAAAGGGTGACATAAAGAAGTAAATGCCCACAGTGGTAAGTCCTCAACAAGAAAGCTAACGCATAAATGCCCTTTGGAAATGAGGTTTACTGTAACAAAGGGACTTCAAGGATGCACTTGAGCCTCGTGATGGAGGAGAGATTTAGAGAGAAGAAAATGCGGTACATGGAGAGTGATATGTGAAGGGAGGCTTTCTCTTTAGATTCCAGACATTGGTTCATTAAAAGTGAGAATAAGATTACCCTTTACTTAACAGCTAATATCCATTTATAAGTGAGCACATGGCAAGTTTGTCTTTCTGGGTCCGGGTTACCTCACTCAGGATGATTTTTCTTCCTATTTGCCTGTAAATTTCAAGATGCCAATGCTTTTTACAGCTGAGTAATACTCTATCGTGTAAATGTACCACATTTTCTTTACCTGCTCTTCAGTTGAGGGGCATCTACATTGTTCCAGGTTCTGGCTATTATGAATAATGCTGCTATGAACACAGTTCAGCAAGTGTCCTTGTGGTAAGATTGAGCATCCTTTGGGTATATTCTCAAGAGTGGTATAGCTGGGTCCTGTGGTAGAGTGATCCTGCTCAGTTTTCTGAGAAACCGCCACACTGCCTTCCAAAGTAGCTGTACAAATTTGTACTCACACCACAAATGGGGGGTTGCTCCTCTTGGTCCCCATCCCCTTCAGCCTGAGCTGTCACTTGTGTTTTCTACCTGAGCGACCCTGATAGGTATAAATTGGAATCTGAAGGTCGTGTTGATTTGCATTTCTTTGATGGCTAAAGTCATTAAACATTTCTTTAAGTGTTTCTCGGCCATTTGGTATTAGCAGTAAAGTAAAGGGTAAGCATGCTACAAACCACACACCCAGACAGGCTGAATGAGAAGAAAAGCTCAAGGGGGGGGGAATGTATGAAACTCCCTGGGAATGGGAAATAAAATATATTTCCTGGTTGTCCGGGGCGCGAAGGCATGGGACCAGGAGGGATCAGGTTGGAGGATGGAGGGAGACAGTACTGGGAGAGACAACTGTAACTGGGGAGCATTTTGGGGGGTGAGATCGACACCTACTGCAATGGAATCCCCAGGAATCTCCTAGGGTGATACTGGGGAAGAGTTCTTGTAGTGGGGATATGGAACCTGAACTGGCCTTCTTCTGTAGCCAGGCAAGGCTTCCAGTGGAGCAATTAGGACACCAACCTAGCTGCACAGGCCTCCCAGATCAACAGGGCCCCCGGCAACAGCACATCCCTCAGACACCAACAGGACCCCAGATGGTGGCGCAGACCCAGGAATCCGCATGGGCTCTGTGGCAACACGAGCCTCAGAAATCAACACAGATCCTGACTGCTAGAGGGACACAGAACTTCTGGGAGTGGCCAACCTATGACTGGTCCAACTTGAGACCCATGAGACATAAGGTAGCCCATCCATCACACTCCCTGGAGGGGCAGGAACCAGAGGCGGGTTAGACCAGAAACCAACGAGAGAAACAAACATGACCAGCAAAAGAGAGAGAGACGCAGAGACAGAGACAGAGACAGAGACAGAGAGAGACAGAGACAGACAGACAGACAGACACACACACACACACACACACACAGAGACAGACAGACAAAGAGAGAGACAGACAGCGAGAGAGGTCAATGAAATTGCTGCTGGACTCAGACTGAAGCCTGGCATAGTCATCATCAGAGAGGCTTCATTCAGCAACTGATGGGTGCAGATGCGGAGATACACAGCCAAGTCCTGGGCCAAGTCAGAAATCCTATGAAAGAGAAAGAGGAAGGACTGTTTGAGTCAGAGACCTCAAGGACAACAAAAGAAAAGGCCTCGGGATCAACTAATCTCTGCTCACAGGGGCTGACAGAGACTGAACCGACAACCAGGGAGCCTGCATGGAGCTGATGTAGGCACTCTGCCTATGTTATGGCTGTGTAGCTGGCTCTTATTGCAGGACGCCTAACAGAGGGAACTGGGGCTGTTTCTGACTCTTTTGGCTGCTTCTGGGACCCTTTCCCTCCTCCTGGGTGGCCTCACCCAGTCTTAATATGAGGGGAATGTGCCTAGGCTTGTTGTAACTTGATATGCCACCTTTGGCTGACATCCCTGAGATCCCTGTCATTTTCTGAAGGGAAACAGGAGGAGGAGTGGATCTGGACAGAGGGGAGGGGGGAAGTGGGAGGAGGGGAGAGGGGAAAGTGCGGGCAAGATGTAAGATATGAGAGGAGACACACTAAACTAGAGAAAAAGAGCGCGAATAAGCTGGGCATGGCGGCAAATGCCTTTCATTCTGGCATTCGGAAAGACAGAACAGGAAGATCGCTATGAGTTTGACACCAGTGTGGTCTCCATACTGAATTCCAGGCTAGCCAAGGCTACATTGTGGGATACTGTCTCAGAAATCAGAGAAAAAGGCTGACTATTAGAAGGAACTGGGGAGAACAAGAGAGATGGCAGGGGAGGGGAGCAGCCAGAGGAGCCCTTTATTTAGCAGGTTCCATCTCCAGACTGAATCCACTAGCAGTCTCTGGGAGGAAGCTCAGACTAGTCACTAGAGGAAACTCAAGGTCTGAACTTATAAGCAACTAACAGTGACAAGAAAAGTACTAAATCATGTGATTTAGTTCAGCATTGCTTATGTGACAGGAAGTATGGGGAAATGAGGTTCCGTGTGTTGACAGCTCTCAAGTCTCACGACATGCTGCTTTTTTCTTTTAATTTAGCACCATTTCTTTACTGAATCTTTGGTAATTTAACATCGCAACCTCCCCCCCCATTCTGCACATCTCCCAGTCCCTCCACATCCTCCCTTCCGCCCTGCAGTAGCCCCTCACGTTGACTTGCAAATGCTCATTGCAGTGAGTCACTGGTGTGGTTCAAGGGCTCTGGTTTCTGGAACACCGTCATCCCTGGATGATTGCTGAAACTCCCCTGGGATATCTCTTGACTGCCCCGAGTCATGGAGATATTGCTATTATCATTCCACAGCACCGGTCCCTTCACAAGCTGCAGCATGTCCTAGATGGGGGCAGCTGTAGGGTGGGCCAACCCAAGGGCCAGCTGTGGGCCTGGGTGGTAGTTGAGCTGGTCAGTCCAGGTCCTCAGGCCACTCCCCTCAGGCCAGGGGTGGAGCCAGCTCCCCTATGCTCATGCCATCAAGGTCAGCTCACAGATGGTGACAGGTGGGGCCATCTCTCCTGCGTGGGGGTGCAGCTTTTCCATGAGGGCTGTGGCCAGTTCTCTTATTGGAACAGCCAGCGAGGAGTAGGGACAGCTATCCCAGGGCCAGAAAAGGGCAGAGCTGGCTCAGCATGGCCCTCTGATTCCATGAAGCAAGGTTCTCATGGTCCCTGAGGTCACACGGGTTACAGACATCAACACAGACCCCAGCTGCAACAGGATCATGGAACCAGACATAGTCCTGATCAGCAGTTTGGTCCTGGATGTCACCATGGCCCCAGGTGGCAGCGCAGGCTACTCAGATCAGGATGGCTCTGGTGGCTGCCTGCCACTGTCCCCAACACCAACAAGGCCACATGTCCCTGATCCTGGACTTCCATGTAGCCTTTGGTGACAACCCAGACGCTGACTATGGCAAGACCACAGACCTAGACATCCAGACATGGTCTTGCCAGCATCTGGGTCTGGATGTCACCATGGCCCCAGATGGCAGTGCTGGCTACTCAGATCAGGATGGCTCTGGTGGCTGCATGTCCCCACCCACAACACCTAAAAGGCCACAAGGATCACACATGGCCCTGATCCTAGACTTCCATGTAGCCTTTGGTGACAACACAGACCCTGGCTATGGCAAGACCATGAACCTAAACATCCAGACATGGTCCTTGCCCACATCTGGGTCTGGAAGTCACCATGGCCCCAGGGGGCAATGAAGGGCACTCAGATCAGCAGGGCCTCAGTGTCAGCGTGGCCCTTGGACACTAATAAGGTCCTAGATCTTGGGAATCCACATGGTCATAGACAGTAACAGGAACCTCTGACATCCCTGGCTGCAATAGGATCCTAGAACCAGACATGTTCCTCAGTGGGAGCTCGGGTCTGGACGTCACCATGACTCCAGAGGGCTGCACAGGCCTCCCAGACAGACAGGGCACAAGGCAACAGCACATCCCTCAGACACCAACAGGACCCCAGTTGTGGCTCAGACCCAGCAATCTGCATGGGCTCTGTGGCAACAGCAGCCTCGAACATCAACACAAACCCTGACTGCTAGAAGGACACAGACCCAGACAGGGCCCTCAGCAGCAGCCCGGGCCCACATGACACCATGACACTGGATAGAAGTACATGCCATGTAGATCTGTATGGCACGGGATGCAGCATGGCCCATGGGCACCAATATGGTCGGTCTCAGACCCAGGGCAACCGCATAGCTCTTTGTTGCAACAGGAGTCAGAGGCGGCGACTCAGCCCCCAACTGCTGTACAGCCATGGATCCAGACATGGACCTAGGCCGTACCTAGGGTTTGGATGACACCATGGTCCCAAGTGGCAGTACGGGCCACCAAGATCAGCATGGCTCCCATGGCAGAATGTCTGTTGGACACCTACATGGCCACTGATGGCAACCCCAGACCCTGGGTATCCTTGTGACCTTTAGTGGTATCATGGGACATATGGCTTGCTAACCTGGTGGCAGACAGAGTTGCAGGGAGGTGTGGCCTGACTTAGGCTTTGGGTCCAGGATGAAAAGTGGAGGTCCACAGTCTAATAAAGACCCTGAGGGCATCTTTCACTGGGTGTGATTGGCCATTAAAACTCGAGGGTTTCTCTACCCATCTTACGTGAATGTCAAGCACAGACACTATCTGAACACTGTCACTTTTGACTCTACTTCTCCCACATCTGCTGAGGACATGGCTCTGGATTTTCTGGCTGCCTAGTGACTTCCAGGATATCATTATGTGGTCATGTTGGGAAATGTTAAAATCACTTCCAACTTTTATCCCAGGCAACATTGTCTCTTTCTCCGTGGCCCATACACACGCTCCTGAACAACAGTAATGTGAAAAGGATGTAAAAACCCTCTGTGTGGTGGCAGAACCCACAAATGGAGGAAGAGGAGATAAACCGTCTCGCAGGTTCAAGCCAAGTGAGAGCAGTCGCTTGGGCCAAGTGGGCCGAAACACAGGGACCATCAATACACACATCAGGAAGACTCTGCCTCACGGTTAAGCAAGAACCAGAATGTCTTTTCTCCCTGCCTTCATTTCCCCCCTCTCAACTTCACTTTGGGTCACTTGTTTACTTTTGCAGAGAGACGTGTTTTTTACTCCGGGAGTATCTGTCCTGGAATCTGTGATGTCTGATCTGTGTCATCCCTATATAAGGTTGACGGCACAGAGCTGAGTCCCTGTCCTCAGGCTCCACTCAGTCACCCTGAAGTGCAGACAAAGGAAGGCTTTCACGCAGGACGGTCTCGCCCACCATGTGAACCACTGTGGATGAAGGAGAGTCTCCAGTCTCCCACAGACCATTTTACAGGAACCTCTCCTGTGAGATTAGGAGAGTCATGCTTTCTCCTAGGTCTGGGCGTGGCATGCTTATGGGTCCCTCTGCTTCACGCACCAGACTGCCTCACATACCACTCTCATGTTGATAGTGGCACACACACCAGGCTCTCATTCGGGCCATATAAGAGGCAGGATCGCCACTTCCTTGACCTCTGTCCCCAGGAGCCGACTTGGGTCTCAGGGCCTCTCCAAATCATACACAAAAGTCTCTAGGGCCCTGACATGGAACTGACCCAAGAAGTGCCACCACACCGTTCTCAGAAGGATCAGGGAAGGTGGCCAGGAGCACACCCACTCTCCCTGGGCGGAAGAAGCTGTCTGTATCTACCAAGGACGCCATTCTACTCCTAAGCTCAAGCCACACAGAAACCAGCAGTCGGCCACTGACTGGGCCTTCCCCCTCCCCTCTGTGATGCAATCCCTGTCATTTCACCTCAATACTAGTCATTCTCAGGAATGCTGCATGCCCCAGGACACCCTGAACTTGGGCTCACATCCTCTTCTGGTGACACTCCAAGGTGACCCCAAGGTAAGACCCGCACATGGATCGCTCAGGGGCCCACTTAAGGGAGCCATTGGGGGAGGGCACACACATTCAGAGAGGGAACTGAGGGCTGTGAGAAGGGCTGGTGTGCAGGACTAGGGCCTCAGGAATCCCCTCAGGAAGTGGTGAGTGTGATAGGAAGAATGCCTGCCTCAGGGGAGAGTGTCACCAGAAGACCCACAGGCCACAAGAGCAGAACTGTGTACAGAGACCACTGGCCAGGCATTCTCAGGTCCCACACGGTAAGAAGAGATGTCAGGACACAAAGAGGAAGGACCCCAGTAGATGCACTGCTAGGCAGGGCTAGAAGGCTATCCATGCCGGTGCTGAGGTGTGTACCATGCAAAATTCCCAGTTCTTTCCAAGCAAACTCCAAGGCCCTTCTCATCATTGTGAAGACAGTCTCACTAAGAAGGAACCCCCAACCCTCACTGCAGCCATGTCTTTGCAGTTCCCAGACTTCGTCCTGCTGCCCTGAATTTCAGAATTAGGCAGTGTGCAGAGCCGAGCAAGGGCCTGAGAGCACCAAGTCTGGCCAGGGGCTCCTGCCCACAAGCTGTAGGAACTCCCTGAGCACTCTTCCTGGGTCTCCCTGTCTTCAACATAGGATGAGGACACAGTCGTGCATACTTCAGAAGCCTCCTCACAGCCCCTGATTAGGCTTAAACCCCCAGAATCCTTGGTCTCCCTACTCTGAGGTGCTGGTCACTAACCAAAAAATGAAGTAAAGAGGTGCTTTTTAGATTTTAGAAATCCTGTTGATTTCTAAAAAGCCCAAACCAAAGAGTGATTAGACAACACAGTGAGGGTCATTAAGTCTCAGGTGTTCATTTACCAGGAGGTGTCCAGATGAACCAGGACTGCTTGGAGTAAGCCATGCCCATTTGTCGACCAGGTGCCAACCTTTAGACCAACTTGCAGTGTAGGATGGACAAGCTTTGGGGAGGAAATCCGGGGCAACATGAACTTCTTCGTTTTGTAATGAGCTGGGTGATCTCTGTGCTCCGTGGGCTTCACTTCCGGGGTCTATGAGATGGTGCACACTTGTAAATAACCGTTCTCTGGGTTTTCGTGGCTCTGGGAAGAAACTTCTATGAACAGTGACTGAGAAAATGGGCGGATGTACTCAGAGCTCTCAGGGCTCAAACCCAGGTGTTTTTACCACCTTGCTACCTGTGAAAGCGCTAGGAGGCCATCTTCCCTTGCCTCTTCTGCCATCTGGTGGCTGCAGCTGTGTTCTGCATCTGGCAACACAGGATCCTCCCACTTCTGTGGCTCTCTGAATTTGCTACTCTTTCCCTGCTGCTTTCAGTTTTTCTTGCAAACATATTGGTATGCATTTGATTGGGCTTCCCGTAGAGACCAGAGGAGGGGGTCAGAAGTCCTGGAGATGCAGTCACAGGATTCCGAATCTTATTTTGATATATGTGATTCAGCACTTATTTAGAAAAATTGATCCACTTACCCTGCATGTAAATTGAATCCAACTCTTCTTTAGGAAAATAGATTCTTTTAAAAATAATAGCACACATTTGAGAAGCCTACATCTTAGCTTATGGGAGCAGCCTCAAGACTGGCAGCCGCATTTACTAAGTTTAAAAATATATTCCATGTAACTCCACTACCATCTTAGTTTAGTTGATCAGTGGTGCAAAAGAACTAAAGCAGCAATGATAAAACTTCTTAGCCTACAGAGCCTTCTGCTTATCTTCATACCGCCTCTTTAGACTAAGTAGGAGACAATAGGTCTCCAAAATATCTTTATGACGATGGATCTTTTTGCTGTTAACAATAATCCAAGTTTATAAATTCCTAATGTTATAAAGGTGTACTCATAGTAACAAAACTCAACTTAGAGATGTATGTCTAACTACTTGTGTGTTGATAAACTGTGTTCTACACCAGGTCACTGAAAGTTTTAGGTAAAAATTAACATGGAGTGGGTTGGAGGGAAAGTAAAGGAAGCGAGAGGAGGAGAGAGAGGGGGAACTGGGCTTAGCATGCAAAATAGAAGAGATTGTTTTAAAATAAAAACAACATAGGTTTGCTAAACATTTGATACATAGGGTTTACAAGCTCCCAGATTTTGTCAGTTGGTAGAAACTGACTTAAAGATAGACATGCAGACACTTTGACTTTGTTAACTTTGCTCAGCATTAGATATTTGGGAAAAGAGAGTATACAAGAAACATCTGTTTCCCTAAACAATAGTTCGATTCAGGTTACATATATAGTAAGTAGTTGTATTTTTCAAATAAGAGTTGAGTCAAAGTATAGCAAATTCAGATTCAACCTGTTATTACTAGTTTGAAGTTAATGTCTTTGTTGCATATTTATAATTTTTTAAAACCATATTCAGCCAATATACCAATTTGAAGACAGACTGATAGCATAGTCTTCAGAGACAAATCGTTTGAGAGCAGGGCCCAGAGAAATCCTAGCCATGAAAGATTTTCAAGAGTGGAAAGTAGAGAGACCTTAGAGATAAGAGACTTTTGGAAGTGGAGGAAAGAGCTAGGTTTCAAGTGAGAGACTTGGGGATTGTTTGTGCTGTGGCAGGGGTTGTTACATTTGAGAGAATTTGAAAATTGGACATGCCAGTCATTGAGCTTTGATCTGTACTGAGGCAGAACTGCTTGCAGGAAGACAGCAAGGCCTCGATGAATTTATGTCCCTGGGGAAACAAAGGGGTCACACAAGGGAACTCCTGAGGGAGGGGTTTCCTATGAGTGAGCACCAAGAGGGAGCTGAGAGACAGCATAAGTGGCCCAGACTGGCTTAGAGAAATTGTGTCACTGCAGGAAGGAGCTGGAGAGAGGGATCAGGGCAGAGAAGAGGCAGCAAGCAAGGAAGGATCACACAGGGTGACAGGCTTGCTCCCAGAGAGCAGGAGAGAGAAGGCAGGGAAGGAGCTGAGCTGAGATAGCTAGTGACAAGATTTCAGACTGGAGAGATTTGTCAAAGAAAAGTGTCCCAGTCGGGCTGTGGAGGCACACAACTTTAATCCCAGCACTTGTGAGGCAGAGGAAGACAGATCTCTGTCAGTTCGAGGTCAGTATTATATACAAGAGCTAGTTACAGGACAGGTTCCAAAGCTACAGAGAAAGCCGTTCTTGGGGAAAAAAAAGAAGGAGGAGGAGGCGGAAGAGGAGGAGAAGGAGGAGGAGGAGGAGGAGGAGGAGGAGGAGGAGGAGGAGGAAGAAGAAGAAGAAGAAGAAGAAGAAGAAGAAGAAGAAGAAGAAGAAGAAGAAGAAGAAGAAGAAGAAGGAGGAGGAGGAGGAGGAGGAGGAGGAAGAAGAAGAAGAAGAAGAAGAAGAAGAAGAAGAAGAAGAAGAAGAAGAAGAAGAAGAAGAAGAAGAAGAAGAAGAAGAAGAAGAAGAAAAGAAAGCTGTCCTGAATCCCAGAGAAAAGGCATCCTTCTTGATGTGACTGGGGCATGGTAGGAAGTGAGGAGGCTTCCTGACACACTGGGGAGGGTAGGATTTTGGAGTCATCAATGCAGGCAGCTCCCTGCTGGAGACACTTATCCAGTGGAGGGGGAGAGCACAGGTCTGCTGAAGCTTGTTGGAAAGGGCAAGGCTCAAGTAAGTGTCTTTAGTAGCACAGAGAGATGTGTTCCTGTGGAGGGCATAGAGAGATACCCAGGCTGTGTAGCAGGCCTCCCAAGACGCTGTAGCAGGCCCCACCGGACACTGTAGCAGGCCCCACAGAAGGACATTGAAGGTTTCAAGCACCTGACAAGCGCTCACCGCATAGACAAGGAGAGGAATGGATAGAGTACATGGAGGCAGGAGTAGCTGACGAGGCAGACTCTAGAATTTGGCATCAAATTTGGTGGATGGCAGGAGCCAGCAGAAATAAATGATCCCTATGTACCTTAGGAGATTCAGATCAGCAGCTTGGTTCAAAGAGGCGACGTTTATTTGAGGGGAACTCATTTAGGCCAATCACGTGGTTTCATTACCAGATTGGGAAAAAAAGAAATAAAAGGTGGACATGACTGCTCCTAGGTTTTGGTGGAAGGGAAGGTTTGTTGTCGAGAAGATCCCGAGTACAGCAGAGGCATCTGTGGGCATCCAGAGTGGACAGAATCAGCACAGAGCCAAGCCTTGTGAGGACAGAGAGGAGTGCAGAGCCAGGAGACCAAGAGGCCACATGAGTTAAAAAAAAAAAGTCTGACAAATCCAAAATGGCTGTGTTATACAGGGAAGAGCACCCGAGAGAAGGGCAGCCCAGCTCAGTCCTTTGTCTGAAGGTTAGGCTGTGGGGCTGGATATGTCAGCCATGTGGACCTGTAGGTAAGGACTGAGAGATGCTGGGAGATGATGGCATTTTCCTCCCTCCCAGACCTTGTAACCTTATTTTTTTTTATAAACTTTATTTTATTATGTATACAAGATTCTGTCTGTGTGTATGCCTGCAGGACAGAAAGAGGGCATCAGACCTCATTACAAATCGTTGTGAGCCACCATGTGGTTGCTGGGAATTGAACTCAGGACCTTGGGAAGAGCAGGCAATGCTCTTAACCACTGAGCTATCTCTCCAGCCCCTAACCTTATTTTATTTACTGCTTTATTTCTTTATTTTCTACCTTCCTGTTGCCTTTCCTCACAAACCTTCATGGCAAGCAAGCACTTTTGTCATTCCCACAGAAAGATTTCCAGCATTTTCTCATGATTTGCCTGGTTTGCTATTATATTTTGACAGCTGCCACTTCCAATTGTTAAAGATCCATGAATTTGGAGTTGTTATCATGAATGGTTGGTGACCAGTATCAAATTTCTATTCTTATATATATAGACAAATTGCATGAAAAAGTACACTCTTTTTCTATTTACCATGGAAGATTACATGACTGCTATTTGAAACCAGAGTCGTGAAATTTAACAGACTTTGATCTGTATATATTACTATTTATTCAGTGTTTGGATGTGCTGTGACAACTATGTAAGTGCAGTGTGTAGTGCGTATGTGTGTGTATGTGTTTTGGGAGCCTGCACACACATGTGTGTGTGCCCGGTTGTGTAGGTCTCAGGAGAGAGTAGGGAGTCATCTCTTGAGAGGCAGACAAGTTGTTCCTTGCCTTCTGGCAGTCCTTCCTGCTGGGCCCTCTGTCTTTCCGTGAGAGATTATTACAGGTCAGCCCACTGACTCTTTATCTGGCTTCCATTGGGAGAGTCAGGTCGTCCTGATGACACAGCAAGCCCCTAACCAACAGGACTATCTCCCCACACCGGACCGTGCTGTCTATTTATTGCGAGCTTGTAGTGCTACCGTGCATCTCTCTTTCATATCTCATAAAGTCCTTGACACCTTCCAGTGGAAAACTGGACCGGCCTCAGCAAACTAGGAGTGATAGATTCTCTTTGATTCTATTCTCTGGGACAGACACAGGTGTTCATTACTTAAAGATATCAACCCAAGAAAAGAAATGGGGGCTAGAATAGACTACCTCAATGGTCAACCACCTCCTAGGGTCAGAATTTTGGAGCTGCGATACCCACCCCTTGCATGTCTGCTTTGGTTTTAAAAATAACATATCATAGAGCCCACTGAGGCACAAGCAAGCTTGAATTGTTATTACCTGAGAGTTTAGGGAGAATGATGGAACATCCTGGGCCATCCTGGGCTACATTATGAAATCTACTCTAAAGGAAACACACCGTCCAGACTCTTGCTTTCTTTTTTTCCACCTTTGGCTTTTTGAGAGAGGGTTTCTCTGTATAGCCCTGACTGTCCTGTGCCTTGCTCTGTGGAGAAGGCTGGCCTGGAACTCAGAGAAACATCTGTCTCTGCCTCCACAGGGGTAGAATTAAAGGCAAGTGCCACCACCACCTTACTCAGAATGTAAATTCTCCATCTCCCCCCTCCCTTTCCTTCTTCCCATCCCTTCCCCACCTTCAGTTTGTTGAAACCGGGTTTCTTTGTGTAGCACTGGTGTTCCTGGAACAGTCTGGTAGAACAAGCTGGCCTCAAACTCAGAGATCTGAATGACTCTGCCTACCAAGTGTTGGTTATTAATTCATGCACCAACAGAGTCCAACCAGACTGTCTTCACAAATTAACATTGAGTATTTTACTAAAGCACTGTCTGTTTAATCTAAACATGTCTTTACGCAAGTTTACCTTAACCAGTGAAAAATGATGTGTTATCCCTATACTGCATCGTTTATTGGGGAATCCTCATAGGTATCCTGGCTATGAATATCTTTCTGCCTGTCACTTTTTTCTGAGGTATATTAATAACGTAAGCACTTTGGGTTCTTGCTTTACGTTGACAATATCTTTGAATGTAACTCAAGCTGCCATTGAATTCAGTGTGGAGCCCACATTGGACTCAAACTTACCGAGGCTCCCCACCTACCTCCCAAGTGTGGGGATTATAGATGCGAGACCTGGCAGCCTGCTCATGAATTTTTAATAGTCTTAAGAGCTGAATTAGTGTCTTATTCAGCTTGGACCACCAGGTCATCTGAAAAATATTCTTCAGAGTATTGGCCACTGACTTTCAGTATCTTTAGAACGTGCTACACTCCCTTCTTGCCTTGCAGATGTCCTGCCAATCTGGTGTGTCTTCACATGCTTAGGAGAAATTCCCCGGGGTTCCTTAGGATAAAGGCAGGAAATTGACTCATCCTGAGTTTGCCACCCCTGGACCTCATCTGACTGTCTCCCACTTAGCACATCTCTGGGCACCACCACATTATCAAGCTGATATGAAACCAGACAAGCAGGAGTATAGAGGGGAGTGTTGTTTGAAGGACAGAGGGGTGAAGGTTGCCAGGCAGATTATGAGATGCACTCAAGATGACTATGCCACGTAAAGTTTTTGTGCCAGCTGAGTGAGGTGCAAAACACACATTTTGCACTTGTGTTTATATGGTCACGGTGGCACCAGGTAAGGAGGAAACACGTAGAGAAAGAGGAGTATTTCTTTAGTCACCTGGTTCTATGGGACAGTATCTTCTGGGTTACATTGGCAACTCTGCAAGTGGACAGTTTCCTTCCATAATCAAAATTACCATATTCATTATGCTGAGATATTCCTGTCATATCTCTGAGCCTAGCAGTCTCTTTCCATTCGTTTGGCTATTCTTCCCTTCTCTTTCCTTAAGTATTCAAAACCCAGTTTTGCTTTCACATTTCTTTTGGTTTGTTCCAAGGCCCTATTTTAATTGCTTCACAAGTTGCATCATAAGGAAATCATGTCTTTTAACATGCTACTTTCTGTAAAAAAGCAAGACACTTGTAAGTAAGTGTTTGTTATGTGCTTTACCTGACAACTGGCTTCATGCATGATGCATACTGCAAACTTCCTCCTCTTCTCTCCAATTTTCGGAAATCATGTTCCTTTCTCTTTTATTTTTGGACACTGCCTCGTATCCTATAGTAGTGAGTAAGCTTCTTCCCCCTCGTTTGTGTTTACTCAAATGATCATCTCTTGGTTTCTTATACAGCACATTTAGAGATTCCCTGACATCTAACTCACCTGACATCGATTGCCCTCTATGCCACCACGTCATTCTCTGAAAGGGCGGCCCTGTTGTCTGCTCTCAGATGTTTCAGGGGCTACCATCAGTGCTGAAAAGCATCCACATCTGCAGATTTACAGAGAGATAGTTCTTCCTTCACACAGAGACCAGAAACAGGGAAATGTGTGCACTGAACAGCTAGCTCCCAAGGGATGTCCACATCCTAGGGTCTGGAAAGGAAAACAAAGCATCTGGCTAGGAAAGGGCTGCGAATATGTGCTGGAAAATCCCTTAATTGTTCTCCTATTCTCCAGTGATACTGAACAGCACCATCACCAAAAGATGCCAGAAATCCAGTACCCTCCCAGACTGTCTGACTTTTCCTCATTAGTACATAGGTAAGCTAGGTTCCTGTCTCTGTGCTTTAGGACACTACTGTACCCAAACATAGGAACAACTATGGAAACAATCGCCTGGGGCTGTCCAGAGACGTGCCTGTGCACTAGTGACCACCAAAGTTTTGTTGTTGTTGGTGGTGGTGGTGGTGGTGGTTTTTGGTTTTTTTGCTTTTTGTTTTTTGTTGTTGTTGTTGTTCTTTTGGGTTGTTGTTTTTTTTTTTCTGCGCCAGCCTCTCAGGCTCGGGATTCAGGCGGGGTCCCGCCCACAGTCACGCACAGCAAGCGCCCACCTCCGCACGCACGCACTTCCGGTGACGGCTTGGCACTGACAACCTGTGAGCTCAGCAGCCCCTGCAAAGCCCAGCGGACCCCGCTGAGAACCCACCGACTCTGCACAGGGCCCGGCCACCCCGCGACGAGCACAGCGGAGCAGGGGCAGCGCCATGGACCGGGTGAAGCTTACGATGGCCTTGCTAGCCTGGCCCGAACTGCCTCCCAGGCCTCCGAGTAACCCCCTCCCGTTTCCCGAGCTCTTTGATGGCGACACCGAACGCCTCCCGGATTTCATCGTGCAGACGGGCGCCTACATGTTGGTGGACGAAAAGATCTTCGACTGCGACGAGCACAAGGTGACGTTCCTCATCACCCGCCTCAAGGGCCCGGCCCTGGAGTGGGTGATCCCTTATATCGAGCAGGACAGCCCCCTGCTCTGGGATTACACCGATTTCCTGGCCGAGATGAAGCGGGCATTTGGATGGGAGGAGGAGGAGTTCCCGGAGATCAGCTCCTCGGACCTGTGACGAGTGCTCCGGGAGGGTGGGCTGGTGCAGCGCCCCTCGCTGCAGCCAGGGTCGCTTGGCCCAGGGGCGGCCTCCCATCGCGCCCCCTCCTGCCCGAGTCCCGAGATCTCGCATGCGCGCCCCTGTCCCCTCCTCTGTCCTCCCTGCCTTTGTTCCAAGAATAGCTCTCTAGGCTGCAGCTGCTGCCCCTGTTGGGCCTGGCTCTGGAGAGCATGATGCCTCCCAGGGCTGACAGCCCAGCCCCTCCCAGGCACGTTTGGACACTGGCCTGGGCTCCAGCTGCAAGATGGACTCCTGTCACATAATGGACAGATCACCCGCCGCCGGACGCTGTCCACTGCCTCCTGTCTGGTGGACAGCCTGCACCCATCTGCCCACGAGGCCTTCCCTGCCGCTCCCTTTCACGTCCCCACCTCCACCATCTGTGGAAGGACCGCTGCTCTTAACTGATCTGGACTGACCTCACTGGGAGGTACCTGAGCTTCCCACAGCCCTGGACATTGATTCACCTTGAGCGGGACCCATTCTCCCCCTGCTCCCAGAGACCTCTTGTCTCTCCTTGTGTCACGAGGACCAGTTCATTTTCCCCAGAACCAATCCAGTTTTCTTTCTGAATTCGCAGCTGGCTCTCTGGAGTGTGTGCCTTTGTTCAACACAATAACCCCTGTGCTCTTTCCAGCTCCTCTGTTCTACTTGTACAAAAGCCTCTTCCTTGCTTTCAATAAACGTCAGATGCTATTTCAAAAGAAAGCGAGTGTTCCTTGGTATAGCATCTAAAGGTCCCCACCCCCACCCTCCCAGCCCTGCAGATGTGCGCATGCGTGATCCCTTTCTTGTTCAAGAGGTGTGCGTGGCCTACTATTCAGTGACTTGTATTTACTCCAATGAAATCCTTTTGTTACCCTGCTTGAAGCTTCATGGTAAATCTTTACATCATACCAGACCAGAGCAATGTGACTAGTATGATCTCTTAGAAAAGACTCCTGATTTCCCCAAATAATAAAATAGATTTATCTAATTAATATTAACCACAAATTATTGGTGAGTGTATATAAATATTATTTAACACATTACTCAGGGAAATAGCAGAAAAACCATCTTTTAAGAAAGCATTTATAGAATCCTGATTATATAGGTAATGGGGAAAATACATAATGAGATTGTGAATTTAGCCCCAAAACTGGTTGATAATCTGTAGGATAGTGAAGATTTCTGCGGTAGACATGGTGTGATCAATTTTGAATTCCAGCACTTAAGACGTGAATGTATAAGTGTGACAAGTTTGAGGTTCACTTGTCTAAAAAGTAAAATCAGCTTGCTCAAGACCTGCACAAGTTCAAAGCAGACAACAATCCCATCCCAAAGATTGGGGCACGTACACAAAATAGCACCCCTAGTCACGTACCTGTCTCCAATTGGTGCCTTCTTTAAAAGGGAAAATCAATTATTCTCCAATGGAGTGTCACTAGGTATTGTCAACCACACTCCAGGGCAAACTGAAGCCTGAGATTGCTAGGGGGATAAGGGGGATCTGGCAGCAGCTGGTGTGTGGTAAGAATATGACAAAAATACATTGCATATCAAAAATTTCAATAAAAGCCAGGTATGCTGGCTCACATTCAGAGACACTGTCAGTTTGAGGACAGCCTGAGCTTTATAGAGAGATCCAAGCCAGCCAGATCCTTCCCAACAGTTCACCAGCTAGGGACAAAGCATTTAGATATATGAGCTTATGGGGGTATATCCTCATTCAAACCAACACAGTGTGTGTAAGATAATCGCTGTGTACTGAATATGTTTTTACACTCACTTCAGATTCTTACTGAGACTCTCATACCCAAATTGCTGTTTGTAGATTTGACTTTTGAGAGACAATTAGATAATGAGGTTATGAGGGTGGAACTCCAGGAGTATATTATTAATGTAAGTCATTGGTTTTATTTTATTTTTTTAGACAAGATCTCACTATGTAGTCCTAAATGGCTTGGAACTCTCTGTGGCAGCAGTCTTCAACTGGCAGCAGCAGGAGGTCACATCATAACCTCTTTGGTGGTCAAATGATCCCTTTACAGGGGTTGCCTAAGACCACCCCAAACCACATATTTACATTACAGTTCATAACCGTAGCAAAGTTACAGTTAGGAAGTAACAACAAAAATATTTTTTTGGATGGTGGGTCACCACACCTGAGGAACTGTATTAAAGGGCTGCAGCATTAGAAAGCTGAAAACCACTATTCTACGTAGGATCAACCTGGCCTTGGATTCACAAAGATCCACTTACCTCAGTCTCCTGAGTGCTGGATGATGTGTGTGTGTGATATGTGCACCATCATGCCACTTTTGGTTATAATTTTTTTGTGTTTTCCCCCCATTTCTGTCTTATCAGTCTCTTATACTCCTACACCAAAATCTACCTCCAATGTTACTATCAAAGCAAGAAACAAACTGATAAAAAGGAGGTAAATCTAACAGGTATGAGAAAAAATAAATTAACATTTCTTCCTTTAAAAAAATTGGTGGTTGGGCACAATATTGAAGTGAATCTTACAATCAAGATTAACACAGATTTTATGGCGCACAGAAGGATTTTAATATGTGAGATAAAAGCTCAGAAAGAGATCAATGTGGTATTGAGTAGTAGTTTAGTGATCTGAAATCTTGAGTTCCAGGACAATCCTGATAGAGAGAACTTGTGTAATTAAATGTTTTAAGGTGAAAGTTTCAGGTTGTTACAAACCATAATTTTTTTTGAGACAGAATCTCACTATGTTGGTCAGGTAATCTTAAAATTCCTAAGGGCTCCTCTTGTCTCAGCCTTCTGAATAGTTGGAACTACAGGTATGTAATTTCATGCCACCAGAAAAACAGAATTATTTCAAAAAGCATTGGAATATCTGGGAATGCAATAATTTTTTAGCTATGAATATTTTAGATGTTCAGGGACACCACTTCTTATAATACTTGTACAAATTCACTTTCAGCTGTTCTTGTCACACTTCATATTGAACCCAGGACCTTCCACATCCTAGGCAAGTACTCTATTACTGGCCTAAAGATACCTAGTCCTCTTTTTTTCCACTTTTTTTGGAGACAAAGTCTCATTAAAGAGTCCAGGATAGCCTGGAACTTGCGATCCTCTTTCTTCATCCTCCTGATCCAGTGAGATTACAGGACTATTCTTCCAACCCTACATAAGTTAAATTTGTTTGTTTGTTTTTTGAGGCAGGGTTTTTCTGTTGTAACCCTGACTGTTCTGGAACTCACTAAGATCGACCTGCCTCTGTCTCCCAAGTGCTGGAATAAAAGATATGAGCCAGTATGCATTTGTCTACCATAGAAACTGCCACCTCCCCCACCAATGAGTGGAAGGCCTGAACATTCTTTCCTTTCTCACAGAGACATTGGAATTCATAGGCTCCCTCACTGGGAAGGGAAGGCATTCTTTCTGTTCATCTTTCAGTAGAGACATGACTTGGGCCTCACCGGTATGTGTGATGTGGGGGTCATTGGTTAAGAAATAGGAACTGAAGGAGATGTGTCAGGCTCTAAAATGCTTGTTGCTCAAACATGAGGAGCTGAGTTCAGATCACCAGCACCCACATGCTGTGGAATAATCCTTCCATATGTTGTGAAAATATGTCACTCTCATTGTAAGTAAAAAGCTGATTGGCCAATAGCTAGGCAGGATTTTTGGGCAGAGAGAGTCCTGTGAAGATGAAGGGCAGAGTCTGGGAAGTCTTGGGAGATGCAAAGAGAAGCAAGATGAATATGCTGTGTTTCAAGATATTCATCTTGAAAGAAGGTACAGTCATGTGACAGAGGGTAGATAAGAAATTTGGGTTAACTTAAAATGTAAGAGTTAGATAGTAACAAGCCTAAACTATAGCTCAAGCATTTATAATTAATAGTAAGTCTCTGAATGATTATTTGGGAGCCACTGCCAAGACACAGAGAAACTCTGCCAACACCCACATCAAAAGCTAGGTGCGGCAGGCACCATGCACCCATAATCTTAGCACTAGGGAAACAGAGACAGAAGGATCCCTAGGGTTGCGGGCCAAACAGTCTAGCAGAATTGATGAGTTTCAAGTTCAATGACAGACCTTGTCTCAAAAAAATAAGGTGAAGAGTTCTGGAGGAGGATACCCCATGTGTATCCCTAGTCTTTGTAACACACACACACACACACACACACACACACACACACACACACACACAAATATGTAAGTAAAATAAAATGAATATTTGAAAATATAGGCCAATATAAGATAAAGAAGACTGTCACCCAGGATGGCCAATTTAAGAAGTTACTTTTTTTTCTTCTTCAAGTCTTGTCCATACAGGAATAGTGGTATAGCTTAATGGTAAAGCATTGTCTACCACATGTACACAGCTCAGGACTGATCCTCAGTACTGAAAAAAGAATAGTTCAGTTAGATCAGTGTTTCTCAACCTTTGGGTCATGACTTCTTTAGCGATCTTTTCACAGGGGTCACATATCTGATATCTTACATATCAAATATTTACAAGTCATAACAGTAGCAAAATTACAGTTATGAAGTAGAAACGAAAATAATTTTATGGTTGGAGGTCACTACATCATGAGGAACTGTATTAAAGGATCACAGCAATAACAAGGTTGAGAACCACTGATTTCGATATTAAAACACATAACTATGATGGGACCTATATATAGGTCAAATTTGTTTAAAAATTATAATTTACAGGTCAGTGAGATGGCTCAGTGCAACCCCTGCCACCCATATGGTGGAAGGAGAGAACTCAAAAGTTGCATTTTGACCTCCATGTACAGGTCTTGCCTCACATTTTAAATAAATAAATGTAATTTTAAAACTAAAATAATGTAAAATGATGTATAGTTGTTAGGAACATAAGTGAAACCATTTTATGTAACATGAAAACCATTTTATGTGGCTTGGAATAATGTAATTGTATGGAACACTAAAGTTGGCTCAATATACCCCAAGACCAAGTTCTCGGCACAAAGGAGATTTATTTGTCGCAGAGGGATAAGGAGAAGGTCAGGAGAACAAGGGAGAGGGCGAAGGGGTATGGGGTATTTGTGGCAGGGCTGGGGGTTGTGTGGCACTGGAGGACGAACAACTGGACTGGATAAAGGACTATCTATGGATAGAGAGGAGACACACATGGGCATGGCACATAAATAGCGGTTTAAAAAAGTAAAAGGGGTGCCAGGTGGTGGTAGCATACACCTTCACTCCCAGCACAGGAGGCAGAGGCAGGACAATCTCTGAGTTTGAGGCTACAGAGATAGCTCCAGGACAGCAAAGGTTATACAGAGAAACCCTGTCTCGAAAACCGAAAACCAACATAAAGGTAAAAGGAGAAACCCAGTGTTAGGATGAGGTGTTTAATTTTAATCGGGCATGTTAATTAGGAGAACCGAAGGGGGCTTTTGGTTGCTGGACTTTGTCAGGGTCTGATGCCAGCCCATATTTCTATATTTACAAATTTTACCCCCGATATTACTGTCCTGCTTTATTATATGTCTTTAAATTCTATTCTTTATTTCTGAGCACTCATGCTCATACTCAGGTATACACCTGTGGTGAAATTTTTCTCTTGTGGGTTCCTCACATTCTCCTCTGTACTTCTGGTCACTTCTCCAGCATTTCAGCGGTCAGCCCCACCTTGTAGGTGCCACTATGTCGGGGTCCAACTCCAACATAAATTATCTCTCTGGACAGGTGTGGAGGCATGGGAATAATTGAGACACAGTTCACACAGCAATATTGGAAGGGAGTCTCAGGGTTCATTCAAATCCTGAAGATCACCCGCATTTGCATTTAGTCTCCAAACATCTTTTATCTCTCAAGGTAAACTGAGAGGGAAATTCATTAGCATTTTGTTTCCGGAGTAGCAGGACTACAGTCCTGTCTGCAGCTCTGTCATTAGCTTGGAATTAACACCTCTTCTCAGGCGATCTCCATAATTACAAAGGAGCAGCACAATGTCAGCGTATCCAGAGCTCAGGAAACAGCCAGTCTGAAGATGCTTTCAGCACCTCAGTTGCTACTGTGGCTTGAGAGCCTCGCTGCTGATACAATGCAGAAGTAAGTGGCCTGTATAAAATTGCCCCATAGGAATTCAGTACTTTGATAGCTGGACCTTGGAAGTGAGTCACAGGAGGAGGAAGTGGCCAAATAAGGAACTAGACCTTGGCGGCTAGATTTAGGAATATAATCTAATGGCTTTTAGCAAGGCAGAGGGAATGGGAGAGAAGGGCAAGGCCTGCCAGAGCCTTGCTTATACACTGGAGCTAGTCAGAGTCCCTTCTGTAATGCTTGCAAGACTGAATGAACCAGCCACAGGACTGCTCTGAGTTGATCCAAATCTACATGTTAGATGTGTTAATGAACCTCTGGTATATTAATGAGCCAACCCCAAACTGACTCCAATATGCTGATGAATCAGCCCTAAACTTTGAGCCTTGATAATGTAAAGCTAACACCTGTTGGAACAATAAAAATATTAAATTCTGAGCTGATCTTGTGTTCTGCTTCATTACTGAAGGTGTTTATCAGCTGTAGGAATTTCCTGGTAGAATTTTTGGGGGGATTTATGTATGCTATCATATTACCTGTGAATAGCAAAAGTTTGACTTCTTCCTTTCCAATTTGTATCCCCTTAATCTCCTTTTGTTGTCTTATTTTTCTAGCTAGAACTTCAAGAACAATGTTGAATAGATATGAAGAGAGTGAACAGCTTTGTCTTGTTCCTGATTTTAGTGGAAGTGCTTTGAGTTTCTTTCCATTTAATTTGATGTTGGCTGTCAACTTTTATTATGTTTAGATATGTTCCTTGCATCCCTGATCTCTCCAAGACCTTTATTATGAAGGGATAATAAAGGGATGAAGTTGGATTTTGTCAAATACTTTTTCAGCATCTAATGAGACAATCATATGCTTCTTTTTTTCTTTCAGTTTATTTATATAGTGGATTATATTGATAGATTTTCGTATGTTGAACCATCCCTGCATTTCTGGGATGAAGCCCACTTGATCATCGTGGATGATTGTTTTGATGTCTCCTTGGATTCAATTTGCCAGTATTTTTGCATCAATGTTCATGAGGGAGATTGGTGTGTAATTCTTATTCTTGGTTGAGTCTTTGTATGGTCTCAGTATCAGGGTAACTGTAGCCTCATAGAAAGAGTTCAGCAATGTTCCTTCTGTTTCTATTATGTGGAACAATTTGAGGAGTATAGTTATTAGCTCTTCTTTGAAGTTCTGTTAGAATTCTGTGCTAAAACTATTGGTTCTTGGACTTCTTTTGGTTGGGAGGCTTTTGATGACAGCTTCTATTTCTTTTGTAGGTTATAGGTCTGTTTAAATTCTTCATCTGGTTTCGGTTTTATTTTGGTATGTGGTACCTTTTATTCCTTAAAAAATGCTGGTGTGACCCTGGCGGGCTCGCAGAGCAACCGAGCAACCGCTAGTCTGGCAGAGACAGCTGTGGGTCCCTGCAAGGTCCCCAGGGGCCATGTCAAAGCAGGCAGGAGCGTGTCCTGGGCAGACTGGCTGTGGCCAGGCAGGCAGGAGACAGAGACATGGACATGTAAAATGAGATTAAAATATTTATTCAGTGGGTTATGGAGGAAAAGGGGAGGGGGAAGAGAAAGAATGAGACAGGGAGGACAGGGAGAGAAAGAAAGACAGAAACAAAGAAAAGGAGAGAGAGAAAAGACAGAAAACACATGTGCATACGCCAAGAGAGAGAGAAGAAAGGGACCAAGATGGAGAAGAGAGGTCAGAAGTCGCTGGGAGTGGGCATGGCTTGCCCCTTAAAGGGACCAGAGATCAAAAGGAATAACAGTACCTATCTAGAAAATTGTCCATTTCTTCTATATTTTCCAATTTTATGAAGTACAGGTTTTTATAGTATGACCTAATGATTCTCTGGATTTTCTCAGTGTCTGTTGTTTTCATTTCTGATTTTGTTAATTTGGATGTTCTCTCTCTACCTTTTGGTTAGTTTGGATAAGGGTTTGTTTATCTTGTTGATTTTCTCAAAGAACCAGCTCTTTTTTTTTCATTGATTTTTTGTTTTGTTTTCTTTGTTTCTATTTTATTGCTTTCAGCCCCCAATTTGATTATTTCCTGTTGTTTCCTCCTGGGTGAATCCGATTTTTTTTTTTGTTCTAGAGCTTTCAGGTGTGCTGTTAAGTCATTAGTGTACTATTTCTCCACTTTCTTCTTTTCCCAATTGTTCAAGGATTTTATTGTATGAATTCACTTTGTGGGGACAGTGACATGGATTGCCTTCCAGATCATCAAAAATGGCCTGGAGGCTAAGCCTACAGACACTGGAATTCCAAATGTAAAGAGTTTATTATCTGTCTTCTTTAGTCAATAACAGAGCTCACTGTGCAAGAATTTAGGCAAGAAATAGTTGAAGTAAAACAGTATTTCTTAAAAACCAGAGCCTCCACCAGCCACTGGGCATTTCTCAGCTGTCTGACCGGCAGTGGACTCACTCGGGTCTTTTGGTCTCTTCCCTTCCAATCAGTAGCTTGAAGGGAGGTCAGGGTCACTGGGTTCTGACAGCCTGCCAGATGAGCATGGCAGGCCCTACCAATGCTGCTAGAATCTCATGCAAAACTGACAGACACTCTGGCACAAACCACTGTTAAACGTTCTCGGCTGTTTGGAAAATCATTTCTGACACTCTAGCGTCAGCTCAACAGTCACCTTGTGCTGAAGATAAACGAACCCTAAACGTACACATCTCACATCACAGCTTCTGCCAAGTTACTAGTTACTAGTCACCTAATTAGAGAGTACTCTGCCACTTCATCAAACAGTAACTTTACCACAAAAGGAACAGCGGGAAAGGACTTCAAAACTCACTAATAAGTTGGACAATTTTATGCAGAAACTGCCAAAGTCTTAGTGTTTAATAATTAAGACAACTGACCAAGATGTAAAGATACCAAGTTTGAGAAACTGGGGGTGTTGGGGGGACACTCTATGGACTATGCAGGCTGTGATAAGAATGCATGCTTTATAAACTTGTCGACACATAATAGTTGCAGAAAGCCACTTGGCTTTCTCTTGGCTTGGAAAAAACGACGTTCTGGATTCACTGTGAATATCAGCAGCCTTCAACTCTTTTGCACAGTACGAATCTTGTTTTTGCCTTCCAGTTCTTCCACTCCAGCCTGGGTCATGAGGTCAGCAATATTTTTTTCTAGGTTGTCAATGTGACTGTTCATGTTATCAATCCTTCCAATGATCTGATCAGACATGATCTGAAACTTGTCTTGCATCTGCTTCTGGAGTGTCTCCAGCACCAAGGTGATGTCCTCCATGGTCTTGGGGTCCGTCTCGGCCATCTCCCTGGTTCCCAGCTTGGCTGCGATGTCTCGGAACCGTCACCTACACTCTATTTCTCCATTCTCTGTATGTAGACAGTTAGTGCTATTAACTTTCCTTTTAGCACTGTTTTCAGAGTGTCCCAAAGGATGCTCAATCATACTACAAGGGCATTTGTTCAGCTATGTTCATAGCAGCATTATTTGTAATAGCCTGGAAACAACCTAAATGCCCCTCAACTGAAGAATGAATAAAGAAAATGTGGTACATTTACATAATGGAATACTACTCAATGGTAAATACAGTAACATCTTGAAATTTTCATGCAAATAGATAGAACTAGAAAAAAAAAACATCCTGAGTGAGGTAAACCAGACCCAGAAAGATGAACAGGGTATGTATAGGGCCCACAAGTCTACCCCTCCTCCCAGCGTTCATATCAAGGATAGCTTGAAGTTTCTGGCAAAATATCTTGTTGCAGTTTCTGGCAAAATATCTTGTTTGTTCCTGTGCTCGCTCTGCCCACCCTGGTGGTTAGCTACAGGGGAGTTGTTTGCTCCATCTTGAGGCTGGTAATTTGTCACCTGCCTGTGGGATGGCCACTGTTAGGTATTTAACAGTGGGATGCAGCTGTTAGGTATTTAAGGCTTTCTCTAAGCTTGAATACATGTCATTATGCATTCTCTCTTCACGAATGAGCCACATCTCTTGTGTTCTTTAATCTCCAGTCCCTTTCCTGACTCACAAACTGTCCTGTTGCACACACGCTACAGTTGGAGGCCACCAGCGAGATCGGGAAGTAGGGACCCCTGAGAGATTGCCCTCAGAAGGCTGGCCAGCAGGTAAGATATTGAAGGTGAGGGTGAATTGAAGATGGGTGCTAGTAATTCTGTTCAAGTAGTGTCTGACCAATTGATAGTTCTTTTAATGAATCAAGGCACCTTTATTAAAACTAAGACAGCACAAGAATACATTAAGACAGTTTTAGAATTTAGTCCCTGGCTTCTGTAAGCAGGGGATTTTAATTCTTGATTGGAAGCAGGTAAAAGCTGACCTTCAAAAGTCTTTAAAAGAGCGAGGGCCAGAAGAATTTCCCAAACAACGTTTTCGTTATGGTGTTTAGTCAAAGATGCTCTTCTCAGTGATAATGTAAAAGTGAAAGAACAATTAGAGAATTTGGTCAAAACCTTTGAGGAGATTTGGAATGAAGTATCTGTGAAATCTATTAAGAGCTTTGAGGAGGGGGAAGTTAAAAGTACTAAAAGGGATATAGAAGAGGTAGAAGAGACTTCAGAAAGGGAGATTGAGGATGGGGAGAGCTTGGGGGAATGGAGTGGTTGGGATGGAGTGTTGTGGGAGTAACTTCCGCTGCCTCAACCAATAGTCGCTGAAATACGAGCCCACAGTGCAGGGGGGAGCGACTTCTGCTCCGTCAGCCAATAGCCGCTGAAATATCAGCCCACTGGGGCGTGGTATATTTCTCTTTTAAAAAGAGAAGCAGATCCGGATCAGGCCCTCTTGGTCCCGGCTCTTGGTTCCAGTGCTTGCTCCTGGCTCCTGCTCCCGGCTCCTGCGACTAGGCTCCCTTCCTGACGGTTTATGGTGTATGTAAGTTTTACCCCCCAAAATAAATAACCCCTTAAAACATAACTGGTGTGGGATTGATTCACCGACAATTGACGCCCAACGTTTGGTTTAAGAACCACCCCCCCACCCCCAGCTCGGCCTCCCAGGATACACAGGTCCGGACAGTCTCTGCCGGCTTACTTTGCCCTGTTCGGCACAGATTTTTAAATTTCTTCTTGCAACGTGAGTCAAAGAGCTCACAGCGCAAGCTCCCTTTGAAGTTCCAGCAAGCTGTTTGAAACCCCTGCCATCCGCCATAACTGATTAGGAGTGCTGCAAGCAGCTTGACTCTTAATCCCAGCACAGGGACACAGGGCCCAAAGCACTAGGCCTCTTTAGCAACAGCGCAGTGGCTGTGTCACGACCCTCTGCATCCGGTTGAACAGAGCAGCAGGGCCTTGTTTATTGCCTTGTTTACTGGCCACTAGAAGCTCTCTGACCTTTTGTGATCTGTGGATTTAACCTCTGGATTTGAGTGTATATATTCTAGAGTTTACTTCCTCAATCAACACCACTGCCACGTGGATTCAGGTGCGCCCCACCTCCTACTGGCAGGCAATGGTCATTACAGGTAAGATTTTTCTTTTCGGTTGAAAATAAATACATACATACATACATACAAGTACAATTTCCTTTGATTGAAAATGTCGGAAAATATTACTATCCAAAAGTTCAATGGTTTTTTCAATTGCGCTATGGAGGATATTCTGAAGGATGTCTCAGATATTCCTCTTACTTTGTTATTCCTGGGATCTGTTGCTTTTCTGGTGTTTGGCTATTTTATAAGAAAGATACAGTCCTTACAGACTGAATCTACAATGCTGAGGGCAGAGATTAAAACCTTAAGAACAATTCAGACTGATACCAACCTCCTCAAAAAAGAGTTTGGAGATTTCAAAGAGGAAACTAGATCAGAGTTTGGAGTTTTCAAGGAGGAAACTAGATCAGAGTTTGGAGATTTCAAGGAGGAAACTAGATCAGAGTTTGGAGTTTTCAAGGAGGAAACTAGATCAGAGTTTGGAGATTTCAAGGAGGAAACTAGATCAGAGTTTGGAGTTTTCAAGGAGGAAACTAGATCAGAGTTTGGAGTTTTCAAGCAGGAGACTAGATCAGAATTTGGAGTTCTCAAGGAGGAGACTAGATCTTTGTTTGATATGACTCGGTCGACTGACCAAAATATCAAGAAGGTACAGTCTGATATTGCTTCTTTAGAAGGGAGCGTCACTGCTCTGGAGGAGGGGACAACCAAAATGACTCATAACCTCCAGTCCATGACTGTAAGTGCTGAAACATTAGCTGAGAGGATTATAACCATTGAATGTGAAAATCGGACTTTATCAAAAGGGTATGATAGATTAATTGACAGGATTTCCATACAAGAAGGCACAGTACATGCCATGAGGATTATGTCCAAGGAGGATATCATATCTCTAACGGACAAGCTCCATGCCTTGGAATTATCAATGAAGGCGATTGTGTCCAAGGAAGAAATAGTGTCTCTGACGGACAAGCTCCATGCCTTAGAATCATTAATGAAGGCTTTGGAGCATAATACTGGACAGGATATTCAGGACTTACAGAAGGCAATGGTGAGCAGATTTAATAAGATTGAGGAAATCATAGACTCTGATGAACAGGAGCAAAAGGTAGAAAGGCAACCTTCACCTCAAAAAACTCTCAGTCTACATAGAGTTATACCTGCCTTTCCAGTAATAACATCAGAAAGGATAACTGGCTCCAAAACCCCTAAGGTCATTAAAGAACATACATGGGAGCCTATACATATGAATGATCTGAAAGAATTTAAACAAGCAATTGTGAATTATGGACTACATTCATCCTTTGTTAGGGAGATGTTAAAATCCTGGGCTCTGAGCAACAGGGCCACCCTTCAAGATTGGAACCAGCTCACATCAGCTGTCCTTGAGAACGGACCTTTATGGCATTTCAAATGCCTATTCAAACAAGAGGCCAGACTTTTACAACAACAAGAATCAGCGAAAGGAATTGAGGTTTCTCTAGATCAAATTCTAGGGGAAGGACCTTACTCTGATCCTCAGGAACAAGCTCTTTATGATGAAAACATTTTATCCATGTGTGCTACAGCAGCTCTAAGGGCCTGGGACAGGGTTCAAGACTCAGGTCAGAGAGTAGAATCGTATGTCAGGGTCAAACAGGGTCAGAGAGAACCCTTTAGTGACTTTTTGCAACGACTAACTAAGGCTGTACAAATAGGGATACCTGATCCAGAAGCAAGAAATATAGTAATTGAGTCTTTGGCTTATGAGAATGCCAATGTAGAATGCAAAAGGATCCTGGGGCCTTTAAAGCTCAGATCAGTGCCTTTGGACGAATGGGTTTTACATACAATGAATGTTGATACATTTGATTATGGCAATGAAACATGGGTACAAGAAGCAATCTCCAAAGGTAAAAGGAGACATCAGATTACAAAATGCTTTCATTGTGGCAAAATGGGACACATGAAAAGGGACTGCAGACAATGGAATTCCAGGAATAATGCCTCTTCTAGGAATAACAGGAATAGGAGGACTCAGCCTTCAGGTTTATGTAGGAGATGTGGAAAGGGCAGGCATTGGACGAATGAGTGTAGGTCAACAAGAGATAAACAGGGCAACCCGTTGCCATCGGGAAACTCAATAGGGGGCCTCTTGAAGGCCCCCATGGCAAATGTGGTCCAGTCATTTCCGATCACTGCAGAGAACATGCCTCTTCAGGGAGATTAGAATGCCCCATGCCTGCTGTTAAAAGCAATAACGGCCTGAAGGATGAGTTAAATGTGGTGAATGAATCAAGAAATCTAAGAGGACAAAGTAAACGAATATTCTGGCAGACTTCTATAAATGAACAAAGACCACAGCTAAGAGTGTGTGTAAATGGCAAACTTATTACTGGCTTATTGGACACAGGTGCGGATGTAAGTATCATTACACCAGAGTCTTGGCATCCGCATTGGCCTCTTCAGGAGGTAGATATTCAGTTCTTAGGAATTGGAACCCTATCTCGAGTAAGACAAAGCATGAGATGGGTCAATTGTATAGGTCCAGACGGACAAATAGGAAAACTAAGGCCATATGTAGCAAATATTGCAGTGAATTTATGGGGCTGTGACCTATTGTAGCAATGGAACACCCAAATTAACATTCCTGCTGCTTCCAGAGCCTATATTTCTGAGGACAATAGTACAAGATATTACAGATGGCGGAAACCAGCCATTAGAGCTATACAAGAACACAACACAATTGATGGCTCTTCAGAGGTACCAACAGCCATGCCTCTACAATGGTTGACTGAGAAACCAATATGGACTAAACAGTGGCCTTTAGCTGAGGAAAAGTTACAGGCTTTAGAACAGCTGGTACAAGAGCAATTAGATGCTGGACATATAGAAGAATCTACCAGCCCTTGGAACTCTCCTGTGTTTGTTGTTAAGAAAAAATCTGGTAAATGGAGAATGGTGACAGATCTTAGGGCTATCAACAAGGTTATTCAACCTATGGGCCCTCTGCAATCTGGAATTCCTCTGCCCTCCCTGTTACCAAAGGGATGGCCTCTTATAGTTATTGATCTGAAAGATTGTTTCTTCACTATACCATTACAAGAAAAAGATAGAGAAAAGTTTGCCTTCACAGTGCCTACCTATAATAACTCTCAGCCTGCAAGGAGGTACCAGTGGTCCATCCTCCCACAGGGAATGTTGAACTCTCCCACCCTGTGCCAATATTTTGTAAGCCAACCATTGAAAATTATACGCAAACAATTTCCTAAGTCCATAATATACCACTATATGGATGATAACCTGATATCTGATCAAAACAAAGATACCTTAGAAAGGCTGTTTGAAGAAGTAAAACTAGTATTACCTAAATGGGGATTGCAAATTGCTCCTGAAAAAATTCAGAGAGGAGATTCTGTTAATTATTTAGGTTATAAAATAGGCTTACAAAGAATTAAGACTCAAAAGGCACAAATCAGGAGAGACCGGTTACGAACTCTTAATGACTTTCAAAGATTATTGGGAGACATTTCCAGTCTATGACCAGCTGTTGGGATAACACCTGATCTAATAATTCATTTAAACAAAACCTTAGATGGTGACAAAGATTTGAATAGTCCCAGAGAGTTAACAGCTGAAGCAGAAAAGGAACTGATGATGGTTGAGGAAAAATTACAGGAGGCACATGTAGATAGGGTTGATCCAAATCTTAGTTGCATTCTAGTTATATTACCTTCCAGAATTTCTCCTACAGGAATTTTAATGCAGAGGGAAGATACTATTTTAGAATGGATCTTCTTACCACACAAACCAAGTAAAAAATTAAAAACTTATGTGGAAAAAGTCTCTGAATTGATTATAAAAGGAAAATTGAGACTTCGTCAATTAGCAGGTATAGACCCAGCAGAAATTATAGTGCCTTTCACTGCTGATGAGATAAAAAAGTTGTGGGAAGACAATGAACCATGGCAAAGAGCTTGTGCTAATTTTTTGGGAGAAATCAATAACAATTACCCAAAAAGCAAGAGACTTAACTTTATAAAGAGAACTTCTTGGATCCTCCCTTGAATTGTCCGTGATGCTCCAATAACCGGAGCCCATACATTTTATACCGATGCTAATAAATCAGGGAAAGCAGGTTACAAATCAGAAGAATTGAGTAAAGTGGAACAAAGTCCTTATGATTCTGTCCAGAAGGCAGAATTATATGCCATCCTTATGGTGCTTAGGGATTTTAAAGAACCTCTTAATATAATTACTGACTCACAATATGCAGAAAGAGTTATTTTGCATATTGAAACTGCTGAATTTATACCTGATGATACAGAACTGACCTCATTGTTTATCCAGGTACAAGACATGATCAGAAACAGGCTCTGCCCTATGTATATAACGCATATCCGATCCCATACGGGTCTGCCAGGTCCTCTAGCACAAGGTAATGCAGATATTGATCAATTATTGATTGGTAGTGTGCTGGAGGCTTCTGAATTTCATAAAAAACATCATGTCAATAGCAAAGGCTTGAAAAAAGAGTTTTCTATTACATGGCAACAAGCTAAGGAGATTGTAAAGAAATGCCCTACTTGCTCTTTTTATAACCAAACACCATTGCTTGCAGGGACTAATCCAAAGGGTATTAAAAGGAATGAAATTTGGCAGATGGATGTGTTTCACTTTCCAGAATTTGGCAAGTTAAAATATGTACATCACACCATTGACACTTATTCAGGCTTTCAGTGGGCAACCGCTTTAAGCTCAGAAAAGGCTGACTCAGTAATCACACATTTATTAGAAGTTATGGCCATTATGGGTATACCTGCACAAATAAAAACAGATAATGGTCCAGCTTATGTATCTAGGAAAATGAAACGATTTTTTGCTTATTATAATATTAAGCATGTTACAGGTATACCATACAATCCTATAGGTCAAGCAGTTATAGAAAGATCAAATCGTACTATAAAGGATATGCTAAACAAACAGAAAGGGACGAAAGATACCCCCAGGAATAGATTGCATAATGCTTTATTAACCTTGAATTTTCTTAATGCTAATGAGAAAGGAACAACAGCAGCAGAGAGGCATTGGATAATGGAAAAAACTTCTGAACTAAACCAACCTGTTTATTTCAAAGACGTGCTGACCTCTCAATGGAGGCCAGGAGATGTGCTACGTTGGGGAAGGGATCTTGATCTTGTTTCCACAGGAGAAGAAAAATTGTGGATACCATCAAAATTAATAAAGGTTCGATTTGAAGAGGAGAAACCTCTTGGAAAGGAGAAATGACAGCTCATCCACAATGATGATATTCATACAGTTGGTAAGAAAAACATATAGAATGGGGGCAGGGTTCTGTTCTTATCTCCACAGGAAAACACTGATTTTTGAAAAGTTCAAGGGACCCTGGATATCTGAATACTGACAGATGGAAAATAATGGCCCAATAAGGACTATCAAGAAAACTGAATAGGTTCTGTAAGTAAAATATACTAAATCATATTTCTAAATTTATAGAGCTGGTTTTAGAGTTGGACTCTGGCTCAGTCCCTCTCTAATTCCAAGCCTGTTGTTAAAAGAAAAACCCAGAATTTCTGGAGTTTCTGTCTCATGTCAAGAGCCATGATATGGGACAAAAAGGAATATGAGTTTAGAAAACATCTTTACTTTTCTTCATATCTATCATACCTTTCATTAAATATATCTATCATGTCTTTTATTGAATATATGTATGTCTGTATATGTCTATATGATTAATATATGATTATATATTATTATAATCATATAATATATGATATTAATATATGATTAATATATGATTAATATATATGATTAATGTTTAAGTTTTACACAATGAACAATAAGTTTTTCCTGCAGTGACATTTGAAGTTTCCAGGAAGAAGATGGGGCCCCATAACAACAACTCCACCTGGTTGATATGACATCATGATACTGATAGCGCTACTACAAGACCTGTTTTGAGTACCAGCTGCACAAGACGATTCCAACGTGGTTAGCTGAAATGATGCACATCTTGTACAACATTCTGGCCAGTCCTCCACAAAATACTCAGAGACTATTTGCAATTTTAAAAGACATTGATCTTGAAATTTAACCATCATTTTGCTTTCACAGGATCCCCCAGAAAGAACGTCGCCCCCATGACAGCTGGAAGTAATTCTAGAGAACGACGTCCCCTCTCCCAGTAAAGTTTGTCCTTGGGTTTAGGGACATCATTTAGGGGTTGGTTATAATTAGTATAGGGTTGAGGGTTGGGGGAGGAATTTTATAGGCGCAGGAATCCTTAAAAAAAAGAGGGATAATTGGATTATGGGATAATAGCTTTGTACTTGTGAGTTATTGTTTTTAGACAAATATATTGGTATTGATTCTTATATATTGATACAAACTTAAATTATGTTGACTATTTTAGGCATGCATGCTTCTACCTCTGTTTAAAACATTTTTATGTATTGACATATATATATATTATATTGACATATGTATATTTTATCATATTGCATTGTACACTTCTACCTCTGATTAAGATACTTATATATTATTTATGTATTGATATATATTTACCATATTGCAATGTATACTTGCACATTGTTTATATTTGGAGGTCATATTGTCCCCATTTATTGCACAGTTGTTTACTATTTCAGTCTTTAAGTTAGATAGATATTGAGAATAATATAGATCAATAGTCATCTAAGTTTGTCATTTATAATTAGACTAATCAGGTTCTTTAGATACATAGACATTATATTCAGTATAGATAGATAATCTTCAACCTCTTCAAAGAGCTGTAGAAAATGGCCTTTAATCTAACTCAGAGTTCTGTGGTAGGGAGACACAATCACTCCTGGCAACACTGATCTATTCCCGAGAGAATGTTGAGCACCAAAGACATTCCACCTGGAGCCATTCTTCTTGGCAGAACTGGCCTTTGGGTAAAGAAATGCCCATACCTCAACTACTGACAGAGTTACAGAGTATCCGTAAATGGATAAAACAGGACTGTCATATCCTGCCAAGACAGGATAAGATAGTTTTGAAAAGTTCCTTGCCTTTGAAAATGGTATGTCAGTTGCGTTAGGCCTTAGCCAAAGTCGGTTGCTTCAACGCTGCAAACGTGATTTTGGGTGTTTGCCCAGGTAGCCAATTGTCTCTGTGATTTGTTACATGTTCTGGAAGTTTGATTGCACTTCCTAATTACTTAGGTAACATTATTTCCCTTCTCAGATCTTTGATGGGATTGAAGATTATATAAACGTAGTTACTTTCTTTTCATGACATGGCCAAGTTATTTCTTATACAAGACTTAAGCTAGTTAGAATAGGATATTTGTATTTATTGTATATAATTGTGTAGGTTTGTACTTACTGTATATAATTTCGTAGTAGGCTTAGAACTCTCTTACTTAAACAAAAGGGGGAGGTGTTGTGGGAGTAACTTCCGCTGCCTCAACCAATAGTTGCTGAAATACGAGCCCACAGTGCAGGGGGGAGCGACTTCCGCTCCGTCAGCCAATAGCTGCTGAAATATCAGCCCACTGGGGCGTGGTATATTTCTCTTTTAAAAAGAGAAGCAGATCTGGATCAGGCCCTCTTGGTCCCGGCTCTTGGTTCCGGTGCTTGCTCCTGGCTCCTGCTCCCGGCTCCTGCGACTAGGCTCCCTTCCTGACGGTTTATGGTGTATGTAAGTTTTACCCCCCAAAATAAATAACCCCTTAAAACATAACTGGTGTGGGACTGATTCGCCGACAATGGAGGAAGGGTGGATATGAAAGCAGGGAAGTATAGATCTTAATTAAGGGAGTTATTTTAGGGTTGGCAAGAGACTTGACTCTGGTGTGGGAGAATTATCTGTATTCTGTCAATCATATTTTAATAAAACGCTGATTGGCCAGGCAGGAAGTATAGGTGGGTCAACCAGACAGGAAGTAGAGGTGGGGCAATGAGAACAGGAGAATTCTGGGAAGCAGGAAGCTCCCTCTGCAACTCCTGCCCAGATCACCGAAGAGGCAACATGTGAGCTGCCATGCTGAGAAAGGTATTGAGCCGTGTGGCTAACATAGATAATGATAATGGATTAATAAAAGTTACAAGGACTAATAAGAAGCCTGACCTAATGGGCCAATCAGCTTTATAACTTATAGAGATCTCTGTGTCATTGATTTTCTTTGGGTCTTGCTGGTTGTGGGGTACCGGGTGGGACAGAAACCCCAACAAGCCAGCCTTCATGTTACATGACTCTAGAGGGATTCCCAGGTGTCCAAGGAGATGTCCCCACCTTGTTCCTTGGGCAGTTGAGGAGAGGGTGCCTGATCTGGCCCTATCCTATAGACACACTGATGAATATCTTGTCTATCACCATAGAATCTTCATCTGGTGATGGATGGAGATAGAGACAGAGGCCCACATTGGAGCACTGGACTGAGATCCCAAGGTCCAAATGAGGAGCAGAAGGAGGGAGAACATGAGCAAGGAAGTCAGGATCACGAGGGGTGTGTCCACCCTCTGAGACAGTGGGACTGATCTAATGGGAGCTCACCAAGGCCAGCTGTACTGGGAGTGAGGGAGCATGTGATCAAACTGGACTCTATGAATGTGGCTGACAATGAAGACTGACTGAGAAGTTGAGGACAATGGCACTGGGTTTTGATTCTACTGCATGGACTGACTTTGTGGGAGCCTAGTCTGTTTGGAAGCTCACCTTCCTAGACCTGGATGGAAGGGGGAGGACCTTGGACTTTCCACAGGGCAGGGAACCCTGACTCCTCTTTGGACTGGAGAGGGAGGGGGAGCGGAAAGGGAGAAGAGGAGGGAAATGGGAGGAGGTGGAAATTTTTAATAAAAAATAAAAAATTTTAAAAAAAGTTGGAAGAGAGGAAAGGAAGGAAGCAAAGAGAGATGTTTCCATAAGATCCCCATGGCAGAATTCATTACTTGCTGCTTCAAATTCTTTTGCTGCTGCCTCTGCCCCTATTGACATAGAGGCAGAAATTCGAGAAATCCAAGATAGACTAAATAATCTAAGTAAAGAGAGGCAAATTTATCTTGTTGTGGAGGTTATTGATCTGCAAGGACAGCAAATCAGGCAGCATAATACTTTGGCCTTTAAAGACATTAAATAATTAAAAAAAACAGTTATGGCCTATGGTACTCATGCCCCCTTCACTGTGGCTTTAAAGAAATTCTTTGTGGAAGTCAACCTTACACCCAGTGATTGGATGCAGCTTTGCAGAGCCAAGAGATCAGATGGGCACTGTAAAGAATCTCCTGTTTCTGATGCTGGTGGTATTTCTTATCTACCTATTTAACACAGGTAAACCCGCTGTGCCTTTGGATACAGCCCAAAATAATACCATGAGGATTTAGAATTTAGCTGAAGTCCTGTGGTTTGAGAAAATTAGGAACCTCATTAGCCTACCTCCATTGCTGCAACTGGTTGCCTTGTGCTCAACAATGCCTCAGAGGGAGGTCTCAAGAATGTATACTTTGTTAGCAGAATTCCTCCCGCAGCTCCAGTCAGTGGTTGCTGGCCTGGGCCCTGAAGGTATGATTGAAGTCTTTCCATACTTGGGCTGAGTGCATTACCACCTCCCCCTGGACACTTAATTTGTCCCAGACAGATCTATGGTGGTGGGGTCCCAAGCCACAAGCTAAAATTAATCCATGGACAGCAGGCCTTTTCATTACTGTAACCCCATGCAATATGCTGTGCTGTCTGCTTTTGAAGATTGGGGGCCTCAAGCTTGTCTTAATTTTGCACTCTGAGGATTCATCGAAATGGAGAAGATAAAAATTGTACTTTCTGGGCAGGAGTTTATGTCACTGTCCCTTTTTTGCTGTTGTTGATCATCCTGCTGATATATCTGGAGTTTTAAACTGTTCTGAGCAGGTTGGTCAACTGAAGAGTTACTGGGGCTCTGAGTGACTGGGCGGTGGTCTGAGTGCCAGTGGTGGTCCAAATGCCAAGAATTGTTCCTATACCTGTCAACACATCCCATGATGATCAACTCATCCTGCATCAAGGAAGAAGATATTTTGGCTGTGACTTTCATGGCGGCTACGGCTGATGGAGTTGTCATTAGTTAGTCAGTCAGTTGTTACTGCCTGATAGCATGGTGGATGCCTTATTGGGGCAGGTCACAAATACTTTGGCCACTCCAAATGATATTAATATCTATATTCACAAAGGAATATTGCAGTTAAATTTGCAATTGGTTGTGGTTCAAAAAGAAATAGACTTACTCTGGGAAGCTCATATGCTATCCTGTTCTACTTCATTTCATTACATATGTGTTACCACTGCTCAGGTTACAAACTTAAAGGATACAATGAAAATGCTTAATGCTGCTATTTGCAGACCCTGGAGTGCACAATTTCTTAATCTTATGCACAAATTGGCTCATGAGATTATTCTAGTTAATAGTACCAGGGTTCCCCTCACCAGTGCTGAGACCTTACTTAAGGGGCTCCAACTTGTGGGCAGACTCATTAAGCATTGGGCAGGCATAGTCTCCTTAGGAATGTTTATGTGTGCTGGAATCTTTATCATCTTCATGTTTTTACAGAGCCAGAGCCAGAGGCAAGCTCAGGTCAATTTCACCACTCGGCAAGTCCTCTTAGCTATTGCTCCAGAGGATCTTTCAGTGCAAATATGGCTGAACATGGTGACTAGTAAGCCAATGACAGAAAAGGTTTTGGGGGAGCTGCCCCAACCTAAGACAGGAAATGCGTTTTGACCTGGATGCTTTCCCATGACAGATAAGGGGTGTTGCCTGATGTCCAATGCCACCTAAGTCAGTCCTAGTCATGTAATTTATAAAAAAAGGGGGAGGACCTGTAGGGCCCACAACTCTACCCCTCCTCCCATGGTTCACATTGAGGGTAGCTTGCAGTTTCTGGCAAAACATCTTGTTTGTTCCTGTCTGCCCACACTGGTAGTTAGCTACAGAGGAGTTGTTTGCTCAGTCTTGAGCCTGGTAAATTCCCACCTGCCTGGAGGTTTCCACTGTGCAGCATTTAGGTATATAAGGCTTTCTCTAAGCTTGAATAAATGGCATTCTGCATTCTCTCTTCACAGATGACCCACATCTCTTGTGTTCTTTAATCTCTAGCCCTATGCCCAACTTGCAAACTGTCCCATAGTGCAGGCGCTACAGGTATATGCCCACTCAGTAGGTGAATACTAGTTGTAAAGCAAAGGATAACAAGCCTATAGTCCACAGTGCAGAGAGGCTAAGTGCAAGGAGAACCCTAAGAGAAACATACATAGATTCCTCCTGGGAAAGGGAAATAGACAAGGTCTCCTGAGAAAATTGGGAGCGTGGAGGTGGGGGGAGAAGGGAAGGTGGAAAGGGAGGAGGAGGAGAACTTGAGGGAACTGGATGGTAGAGGTGGGGGGAAGGATAGAGAGAGAGAGCAAGGAAAGAGATATCTTGATTGGGGGAGTCATCATGGGGCTAGCAAGAAACCTGGCACTAGAGAAATTCCCAGGAATTTACAACAATGACCCTAGCTAAGACTTTAGGCAATAGTGGAGAGGGTGCCTGGACTGGCCTTGCCCTGTAGTCAGACTGGTGAATATCCAGCAACTTATAGAAGAAGATGCACAGAACCACAGCAGAACATTGGACTAAACTCCCGAAGTCCATTTGAAGAGAAAGAGTGAGAATATGAGCAAAAAGGTCAAGACCATGATGGGTTCACCCATTGAAACAGCTTATCTGAGCTAATGGGAGCCCACTGAGTCCAGTCAGACAGTGAGGGAACCAGCATAGGAGCAAACCAGGCCCTTTGAATGTGGGTGACAGTTGTATGTCTGGGACAGACTGTGAGGCTACTTGTTTATCCCTGCTGTCCAGCTAGCTTAGTCCCCGAAATAACCACACATAAACTGTATTAATTAAATCTCTGCCTGACTCATTAGCTCTAGTTTCTTATTGGCTAATTTTTACATCTTAATTTAACCCATTTTTATTAATCTGTGTATTGCCACATGACTGTAGCTTACCGGCAAGATTCTAGCCAGTGTTCATCTCAGGCGGAGGATCCATGGCGTCTCTCTGACTTTACCTTCTTCCCAGCATTCAGTTCTGTCTTCTCTGCCTACCTAAGTTCTGCCCTATCAGATCCAAAGCAGTTTCTTTATTCATTAACCAATTAAAAACAACACATAAAAAAAAACCTCCTACACCAGCCACTGACAGTGGCACCAGGATTTATCCCTACTGCTTGTTCTGGCTTTTTGGAACCCATTCTCTCTGGAGGGATATCTTGCTCAGTCTAGTTATAGTGGGGAGGGGGGCTTGGTCCTGCCTCAAAGCAATGTGCTAGACTTTGTTGACTCCTCTTGGAAAGCCTTACATTCTCTGACGAGTGGATGGGGATGGATGGAGTGGGAGGAAGGTAGAGGGAGCAGGAGATGGAGTTGGAAGAACAGACCCTATAGGCACAAGTAAAGTCTACATCAGTCAGAAGAACCTGACAATATATTGGATCTAGGTACCCAAACTCCCACAAACCTCAGCTGAGACAACCCTATTTGACAAAAAACGAACAAACAAAAAAACAGCCAATTAACAGAACACTTGGCCATTAAGGCCAAAAGACAATAAATGGAATAGATAACAAAGGAACAAGAGACCCAAACTACACAGACCAGGCTGGCCCCAAATGCAGAGATCTGCCTGCCTCTTCTTCCCTAGTGCTGGGATTAAAGGCCTGTGGCAGTATGCCCACAGTCCTTTGAACTCTTCATCCTCATGTATCCACCTCCCAAGTGCTAACTTAGGCCACATTACTGGCGCTCTCTCACTGTGTGTGTGTCTGTGTGTGTGTGAGAGGGGGGGGGGGGGGAATGTGTGTGTATCTATATCCGTGTGTGTGCACGCAAGTTTGTTTGTACAACAGTGCTTATGTGGAAGACAGATGGTGACCTTAGGTGACAAGACAGGCTCTCTTTGTAGCTTTTCCACACTGCACACTAGGCAAACTCATTTGTGGTTCCAGGAGATTCGCTGGTTTCTGCCTCTCCTTTCCTATAGGAATGCTAGAATTACAGGCACTTGTGCGAAATGTCTGACTTTGATAGTGTCTCAGGGGAACCAAAGTCAGGTCCTCATGTTGGCACAGTAAGGACTTTTACACAGCAAGCCATCTCCTCAGTCCAATGTGGACCATTCTTGAAATGCCATCCACAATACAGAACCCAGGTTGTTCCTCAAACCTGCAGTTCTCCTGCTTCAGGCTCCAAATTGCTGGGATTACAGGAGTGTGCCACCAGAGCTAGGGTCCTGTGTTGTTTTCATATGTACTCCAATCCCGTGATTTGGGGGGCCAGAATCGAATGAGAATAGAACTATAAATGTTCCAATTGGTGCAGCAGGCAGGGAGAGGCAAGGAGAAATGGAAAGCAAGTCTTATCTGTTTGGAGACAGAAAAGCTATACCAAAAACCGTGCCCCACACGAGAAAGACATTTTATTCTTGGAAAAAGGACTTGTTAGGGATATTTTACCTTCGTTGAAATTAAAGCAAGTCTGACGGAACACGCATATACTCCCAGCACTTGTGAGACTGAGGCCAGTGGATTGCTAGAAGTGTGAGTCATCCTGGACTTAAACAACAGCATCAGGCCACTCAAGGGTAAGAACCGATCTCTAAAAACCAAAATCAAAACTTTCAGAGTGAAAATCAGAATCTTAAAATTTTAATAATAGAAGATGTATTTCTGCATACTACTTATGGGAATGCAGTTTTGAACACAGTCTTTTCAGGCAGAGGTCATGACAGGTCACAACAGGCAAACGACTGCATACACTTTACTGTAGACATCAGTCTCAGGAGCCTGTCCTAAGAATGTTCCTTTAGGGCTGGTAGGTGGTTCTGCAGATAGAAGTCCCTGCCAGCCTGACAATGTGATTTCAACCCTGGAACACACACGGTGGAAGGAGAGAACTGACTGCTCCAAGATGTCCTCTGTCCTGCACATGAGGAGTGTGCAGGCTACACTCAAATAAATAAAAAGAAGGAAACAAATAAATGAATATTTTAACGCATTTTCTAAAGTACATAATGTAATTTTCATACACAATTTGTGCTGTATTATATCTGTCTTCTTTTTATGTGTGTGTGTGTGGGTGTGTGTGTGGGTGTGTGTGTGTGTGTGTGTGTCTGAGAGAGAGAGAGAGAGAGAGAGAGAGAGAGAGAGAGAGAGAGAGAGAGAGAGAGACGGGGGGGGATATGTACGCATGCCACAGAACACGTGGATTTCCGAGGACAACTTGCGTGAGTCAGCACTGTCCTTCCACCACATGGCATCTGGTGCTCACCCTCAGGTTGTCAGGCTTGGTGGCAAGTGTCATTATCCACGGAGTCACCTCACAGGCCCAGTCCTCTGTTATTACTCACCAGCTGGTGTGATCCTGCCTGTATTCTTTTTAACCACGGGGAAACCTGCTTGAAAGACAGAAACAATCACAACAGGCTGAGGCTAACAGGTTCCAGGCTTGGCTGGGGTTTGAGCTACAGAGGGCAGGGTTGTGATTACGGAAGGTACTTGGGCAGTGAGCTGCTGGAGTGAAGTGACCTTTGAGCAGAGTGGGATAGGTGACTGTGGGGCCAGGAGAGAGGGTGGAGAGCAGAAGGACTTGAAGAAGAGTGGGGGAAGTGCACTCAGCAGCAGGGGACAAAGTGTGCAGAACAGGGTCAGTCTAGGCCAGGACTAGGAGCTCACACCAGCCATCCTTTCCTCAACCACACTCTCTACTGCAAGGCAGGGAGTCTCTCCTCACCAAAGGCAAAACCAGCAGTTTCAGGCTCTGCGATGGTACTATGGTACAGAGAGAATTGTCTCACAATGTTTTGACTGTTTCTTATGTCCCTATCATTCCTTAAATCACTAATGTACATTAAACAAAACTACATAAACTCTCAAAACAGAGAGAAAAGAATGTAAGCGTGAGGCTGTGAAGCAGAGCAGAGGAACTCATTCCTAACAGAAAACTCTAAAGTTCATGGGCCGGAGACACTGCCCGGCAGGGAAGAGCCCTGACTGCTTGCCCAGAGGAACCAGGTTCCTTTCTCAGCACCCGCATAGTAGTATACAGGGGCTGGAACTCCACCTCCATCCAGGGTGTCAGGAGTCATCCTCTCCCCTTTGTGGGTGTTGCAAGCACTTGGTGCACAGACATACATGCAAGCAAAACGCACATCAACCTTCTAAACAGATACCTTCTTTCCTTTTCTCCACATTTACGTAATCATGTTTACCTCCACCTGAGTGATTCCTGTGTACCGTGACCCTCTGCAAGATGCCTGCAGAAGGAAAGAAGAATCTGGACAAGAGGACATGTGTAGACTAGAAAAATTCTCTGTCACCACCATTGCGGAGAAGAGAGGACACTGCGGAGCATTGCTGGTGAAGAGCATGGGAGGCAACTACTATTACCCCAAGCATTGCCAGGCAGCCTGCTCACCTCACGAGACAGGTAGAGCTCAGGAAATATGCCAGATTCTGTAAACTACTTCTGAACAGTCGTCAGATTGTCTCAGGAGTACCTAATTAAAACTGTTTCACACAAGCAACCTCCACACCTCTTCAACAAGGATGAAAGCAGGCACCTTTAATTAGTCCACAAACTGAATTCCGTTTTTCTAATGGCATTGGGGATTAAACCCAGACCCTCAGAACTAAAGTGTGACGTATCTACAAGCCTACTTTAACCAATTTACAAACCTTGTGCATCATAGTCCCCATTTCAATTTGAAATCTCCCTTTGAGTTGAATAATACATCTGTCCTGTGGAAATTTCAAATTACAAGATACCAGAGTTACCGTTTCTGAGAAAAAGTATGACATAACCTAAAAAGCCTCCTGCACAGCCACGTGGACTATGGCAGGGGAGAATGGAAACCGTTTACCTGCTCAAATGAAGATAGGTTCAAACCTATTGTACTGGTCCTTGGTGTGTGCTCAGGAAAATCACCAAGCATGTTAGAAAGAAGCACCGTGTTTTGGGTTGGTTTGTGTGGCTCTTTTGTTTTTTTTTTCCAGACAGGGTTTCTAAATCTGTTTTCTGTGTAAAAGCTCTGGCTGTCCTGGAACTTGCTTTGTATGCCATGCTGGCCTGAACTCACAGAGATCTGTCTCCTTCTGCTTCCTGAGGACTGAGATAAAAAGGATACACCTTCATTGCCCAGCGTGCAGTGTGTTTATATACTGAAAGTTGACTTAATGATTATCTTGTTGTATTGGGATACTTAATATTGGGATATATTCCTACTAATATGAGAGGTAGTAGACACATTTTAACATGACACATATAAGGAATTAGCAAAGAAATATGAACACTACTTTTTCCTGCCCACTAGAGGAATGGGCCTTGTATTACCCCAGACGTCATCAGTAAGACCCGGACCTAAATGAGCAAGCACACATAGGAATGCAGTTCTTCACTGCCTGTGGAAGTAGATAGCATACATGACCAGGGTTTCACTGAAGCACCAGTCCAATTCTGTTGGACCCCTGAAGGATGGGTTAAAGAATTTCAAGATCTTGCTTTTTTGGTTTCTTCATTTAGAAATTAGCTATTATTCTCTGTGGGTCCTACGGAACCATTTCACCAAAAGGCACCTTTATGACAATTCACCCTGCCATGGGGAAACTAGATTAGGCTCAGCTGCGGAAGAACGTAAACGTCCACCATGGGGGACTGCACACTGGGCTGTCAGGAAGGGTCCCACTGCCTGGCTACCCCAGAATCGAAAGTCTGCAGTATTTGGAAAGAATCTGCAGCAGGCCTTGCACACCTCTTGAACAAGAAAGGGATCACACATGTGCACATCTGCAGGGCTGGGAGGGTGGGGGTGGGGACCTTTAGAGGCTATACCAAGGAACACTCGCTTTCTTTTGAAATAGCATCTGACGTTTATTGAAAGCAAGGAAGAGGCTTTTGTACAAGTAGAACAGAGGAGCTGGAAAGAGCACAGGGGTTATTGTGTTGAACAAAGGCACACACTCCAGAGAGCCAGCTGCGAATTCAGAAAGAAAACTGGATTGGTTCTGGGGAAAATGAACTGGTCCACGTGACACAAGGAGAGACAAGAGGTCTCTGGGAGCAGGGGGAGAATGGGTCCCGCTCAAGGTGAATCAATGTCCAGGGCTGTGGGAAGCTCAGGTACCTCCCAGTGAGGTCAGTCCAGATCAGTTAAGAGCAGCGGTCCTTCCACAGATGGTGGAGGTGGGGACGTGAAAGGGAGCGGCAGGGAAGGCCTCGTGGGCAGATGGGTGCAGGCTGTCCACCAGGCAGGAGGCAGTGGACAGCGTCCGGCGGCGGGTGATCTGTCCATTATGTGACAGGAGTCCATCTTGCAGCTGGAGCCCAGGCCAGTGTCCAAACGTGCCTGGGAGGGGCTGGGCTGTCAGCCCTGGGAGGCATCATGCTCTCCAGAGCCAGGCCCAACAGGGGCAGCAGCTGCAGCCTAGAGAGCTATTCTTGGAACAAAGGCAGGGAGGACAGAGGAGGGGACAGGGGCGCGCATGCGAGATCTCGGGACTCGGGCAGGAGGGGGCGCGATGGGAGGCCGCCCCTGGGCCAAGCGACCCTGGCTGCAGCGAGGGGCGCTGCACCAGCCCACCCTCCCGGAGCACTCGTCACAGGTCCGAGGAGCTGATCTCCGGGAACTCCTCCTCCTCCCATCCAAACGCCCGCTTCATCTCGGCCAGGAAATCGGTGTAATCCCAGAGCAGGGGGCTGTCCTGCTCGATATAAGGGATCACCCACTCCAGGGCCGGGCCCTTGAGGCGGGTGATGAGGAACGTCACCTTGTGCTCGTCGCAGTCGAAGATCTTTTCGTCCACCAACATGTAGGCGCCCGTCTGCACGATGAAATCCGGGAGACGTTCGGTGTCGCCATCAAAGAGCTCGGGAAACGGGAGGGGGTTACTCGGAGGCCTGGGAGGCAGTTCGGGCCAGGCTAGCAAGGCCATCGTAAGCTTCACCCGGTCCATGGCGCTGCCCCTGCTCCGCTGTGCTCGTCGCGGGGTGGCCGGGCCCTGGGCAGAGTCGGTGGGCTCTCGGCGGGGTCCGCTGGGCTTTGCAGGGGCTGCTGAGCTCACAGGTTGTCAGTGCCAAGCCGTCACCGGAAGTGCGTATGTGCGGAGGCGGGCGCTGGACTCCCGAAAGGGATGGAATGTGTGGGCGGGACGTGGGTTGACTTTAGAGCTAGTGTGATCTCATCTCACAGGATTGTGTGGTAACTCTAGCTCCAGCCCAGGAAGAGCGCCAACAGGGTTAGTGGAGCATGTTGATGATGTTCTCAGCACCGGGCTGTGGAGCGAGTGTAGTAGCTCATTTCAGCAAACCCGATACTTCAGAGGTTGAGGAAGGAAGATTGCCAGGAGCTAAAGTCCCTCTGCCTAAGGAATAAGACCCTTATCTCAGAAAAGTAAAATTGCTGAGACTATACAAAGTGCTTGCCTGGCATGCTGGAGACACAGGATTCATTCTTTGGTACTTTGCTTTGTGGGTGTCTGTGGGAGATCACAGACTAGGGAAATTGAGACCTTGGAAGTTTGTATTGAGGTCATAGCAGGCTGTACTGTGTTGAAAAGCATGCATGTAGGAAAATGAACTTTGTAGGTTCTCTCTTACAGAAAAATTAAGAACCCTGAAAACAGAACAGCACCATTCCAGCCAGGTGATGGTGCATGCCTTTAATCCCAGCACTGGGGAGATTCAAAGCCAGTCTGGTCTACAGCCTGAGTTCCGGAGAAGCCAGAGCTACACTGAGAAACCCTGCATGTGTGTGTATATGTGTGTGTGCATATATACATATACATTATAAAATATAATATCATAGAAGTAAAAATGTTTTTGCATATAAAATAAAAACATAATGTATAAAATATATGTAATATATGTTATATAATTATATAGAGATATTAAAAAAGCAAATGCTAGGCTCGGATAGTTCAGCTGGTAGTTTGCCTACATTGTATGCACAAGGTCCTGAGTTTGATCCTTAGCAGTATATAAATTGGACATGATAATCCCATGCATTTGGAGAACCATTGGCAGTTCAAGGCAAGCTTTGGTTACATAGTGAATTTGAGACTAGCCTGGGCCACATGCAACTCTGTTTCAGTCAATGAAAATATATCTCTAGTAGCACAGTAGCTTAATATGCAAAGCCCTGGGTGGATCTTCAACCCTACAAACTAAAAACGAAAAACATCTTCACATTTTAAAGACAAACCATAATAAGTCAGGATGTATGGTGATGGCATTTTGGAGTGCAGGCAGGACTATGGCCTGTAACTTGCCAATAGAATGCTGAAGGAGTGGTTAGACAGCCCATGCCCCACCCGCGACCCCCGTCTATATTATCTTGCAAACAAACTGATACTTTCTCCTGCTGGCCACAAAGAATCAACTGTATTATTGGGAGCTCACTCTGCACAGGGCAACATTTCATAGACTTTCAGGGCAACATGTATAAAAAATTAAGAGTTTTCTTGACATTTAATCCTCCTTGCTGTAACACCTTCTGGTGCAGTCCTCTCTGAGTATTCGGCTTCATATTGTTTCCAAATATTTAGTCGTTCCTTCTGATGCTGCTAAACTACCAGATCTCCAGTCAGGGAGCCAGTATTTCTCTTGGTAAGAGACACATGGAGAAGGAAACATATTCACACCATCTCATTCATCTGGCAGCCAAAGCTGAGTTTTCAAGAAGGCACAAGATCAAGAATATGTGTTGTGGGAGCTCCTTCTGCTCCTTCAGCCAATAGCCTTTAACATACCAGTCCACTTGGACGTGGTCTCTTACACCATACCCACAGCTGTAAAGCATTATGCTCGCTCTCTTTGCTTCCGGCTCTCGCCTCTGGTTGCTAGATTCTGTTCCTGTTCATGCAGAGGACTGTGATCTAGGACAGTGATCTGTGAGTCTCCCCTAAATAAATAACCCTTTATTATACGGAATTCTGAACTAGTGTGGGATTATTTTGTATCTTCCGCCATCAAATATGTAGGGAGGGTTGTGTTGGGAAGAATCCTTAAATTTGCAGAACTAGGACCTTCTATTTACACTCCCCTGGCAGCAGGTTTAACCCTGACTATACCCCTCCACATTTCCTCGACTCTTCCTCAGCCCCCAGGCCTCCCCAAGGTGGTTTTCCTTGGGAAATCTCAGACATACTTCCGTACTGGCACACTTGTGGTGAGGCTTCTGGCCTGATTTCTGCCTAATTCAGCAGAGCAAGCACAAAAACGATTGAGTGCAGCTGTTCCGTCAGTATAACCCCATCTTCTTTCCTGGGCTGTTTAATGGTGACACCTCCCAGAGTTCATCGTGCAGAGGGCCTTCTACATGTTCATGGATGACAAGATCTTCATCATCGACAGCAATGAGCGCAAGGTGGTTTTCCTCATCATCACCTGCCTCAGGGGCCCAGCATTGCAAGTGGGTGATCCCCTTCATCGAAAAAGACAGACCCTGCTCAGCAATTACAGGGGCTTTCTGACTTAGATGAAGTGGGTGTTTGGGTGGCAGGAGAACCAGGATTTCTAGGCTTCCAGCCCTTTAGACCTGGTGGAGGGGTTCCAAGATGGTGGGATGTACCAGTTGTCATAGGTGACCTTGTGTCATACCACCAATGCCACTGGAGTCACCAGGACCTCCTGTGCACCTGTCTTCTGCTTCCTTCTCACCTTTGTTCCAGGAATAGCTCTCCATGCCTCTACTGCTGTGGCCTCTGGACCTGGATGTGGATGGAGCACACCACTTCTCCAGTGTTACCAGCCCAACCATTCCTATGCACATTTATTTTGATTCTGTCCTGAACACCAGCAGCAACCCAGCATTCCACTACACACGGGGCAGATCACCCATCCCCTGCTGCTGCCCACTGCCTCTTGCCACACCAATGAACTGCACAGATCTGCCTGCTCTGCCTCTGTGACCTGTATTACCATCCATGACTGACTACTGTTCTTAATGATATGAGCTCACCTCAGAGGTACTTGAGCTGTCCACAGCTCATGGCCGTTGATCCAGACAGCTTTCCTCTTCTGATGGGACCAGCCAGCCTTTTGTTGTTAGTGGAACCCATTTTCAGCCACTCATAGAGACTTCCTGTTCACTTTTCCCAGAATCCAGTTTTCGTGTGAATTTGCAGCTGGCTCTCTGATGTAATTTTTGTTCGACACAGTAACCCCTGTGCTTTTTCTAGATCTACACTACTTTCCTATACTTTCAGTAAATGTCAAGCCCTATCACAAGTTCATTGTTGATGAACATGATGCCTGTTCTTCAGAGTTCTTTAAATGGAATCCTTTTCTCAGCAAAAAACAAAACAAAACAAAAAAGCTGTATGTCCTGTCATGCAGTGGCTGGCTGTATTGACTCTTACTCTATCAGAGGGATAACTGAGCCTTGTGCTTGTCTTGGAGTGGAGATTTTACTGGCAAGCATGCTGTCCCCTTTTATGGTTTTTCTACAATCAATCATCTCACATTTTTAAGAAAATGGGTTTGATGTGATATTAACATGTCCTTAAGAGAAATGAGAAAGTTTCTTGGAAATAGTTCATTTTTAAAAGCTACTTAAAAGCATGCATTTCCAAATATTTGTTGATGAACACTAAAGTTTTATTTCAACAGTTAACTAAGGAACAGAGTTTTGCGGATATGTTTGAGAAAAGCATCATAAAGTAATATGAAATGGTGAATATAGAAGTGTTTATTAATTTAAGTGCATAGAGAGTAGATGACCTATTGAAAACCTTCTTTCCCTCAAAGGTATAACAAAAGTCATTATTTATTACTATTTCTCTAGAAGTTAATGTTTTAAATGTACAATGTTGCAAAGTATTTGTTAACAGTTGTTTGTCAAATTTTAGTTTTCTAACAGAGTTCCATTGTATACATGTATAAGACAGGGGAAGACAGCTCTCAGATGCAGTCTGATTCTGAGATTTCTGGAGGCAGGATCATCATTTCAGACTGAGGTCAAGATAAGAGCCAGTGGCTGGCTGTTTCGCTTTTTGGATCTTCAGGTTGACCCCCAATTTCTGATGTTAAGCTTTTATTAATTGTGCTTCATTTGACATCCAACATTTTGGGGTACAAGTTCACAAAAATGCCATTTGCCTGAGACTTTTTAGCCACCAGCCCAGGTCATAGCTGGGATTGGAATTCCAGCTCTAGAAACCAGAATCCAAACCTACCTGGGTTTGGGAAAAAAACTAATGCTCCCAGCTTCCATTTGCCCCAGCTTAGCTTCAATGTAAAGTTGGAAAATACACAGAGAATCTGGATACTGTATGTCATTGTGTTCTCTTTAAATTGTTTGTCTGCTAAGGAAGGAACAATAGCCATTAAAAGACATTTGATTATTAATGCTGCTGGATTAATACAACCTCTATATTTTGAAAATGCCTTGACTTCAAAATTTAAGTCAAAAGATATGTTACTTTGGAGAAGAGATTTTGCTTTTGTTTCCGTAGAAAGTGAGAGGCTGTAGATTCGTTCTGAGTTAAGAAAAATAAAGTTTTATCAAAATGCCTTGACTTTAAAATTTAAGTCAAAAGATAAGATATGTTACTTGGGAGAAGAGGTTTTGCTTTTCTTTCTATAGGAAGTGAGAGGCTGTGGATTCATTCTTGGTTTGATCAAGGAAGACCCCCCCCTGGAAAATCTCCAATGGGAGCAGTTGACCCAGATAATTTCTTGCAGTTTCCTCTGAGTTCTACATCCAGTACAGCTTCAAGACTGCTGACTGAAATGATCTAGCCTCACAGAATATTCCAGTAAGGACTGGAACCATAATCCTAAATTTTCTTTGGATACCCATAAGAGTATCAGCACACACAATCATCAGTAAGTAACCTAGAAAACTACACCCACATTCCCCCACACACAATGGATTGTAGATGTTTATTTTTGTTTAATGTGTTGGTTACAAGCTGTTATGGATAATGGTTAGGAGAAAAGCTAACAGAGGAAATTAGATTCAAGGATCTTGTTTTGAGGGGGAAAAAAGGCTAGTCAGGGTAGCCCACACCTTTAATCCCAGCACTTGGGAGGCAGAAGCAGGCTCATCTCTGTGAGTTCAAGATCAGCCTGATCTACAAAGCGAGTTCCAGGATGGGCTCCATAGCTACTGGAAAAAACCTGTCTCAAAAAATGAAAGAGAGAGAGAGAAAGAAAGAAAGAAAAAGAAAAAATGGGATCCAGATATAAGATAGAAAGTAGATTATTGAATCTACTTTTTAAAAGCAACTTTTAGTTTTAAATACTTTACACTGGTTTTACTTTTGTATATTATATGCAAATTTTGTATATTAATACAAATTTGAGATTAATTTTGTTAAAACATATTGTATATACATTTCTAATCTTGTTCAAGGTATTGTACCTATACTGTTCATTTAACAATGTAATGCAAATTTCTAGTCCTTGAAAATTATTATTATCAATTGTTTAGGATAATAAAGAAATATAGATTAGTTGTTAATCACCTAGTATAATCAAAGTTGTAGTCACATTAGGTATGTTTTCAAGGTCAAACCAAGATATAATTTAGATATGTCATCTTCACACACTTCAGAGGTCTACAGAATATGGCATTTAAGATGCTTTAATAACATAGGATCATCGTTTTTAGGACAATGAGACATGTCTGCTCCTGGCAGCACCAATCTACTTCAGAGAAGATAATGGGCATCAAAGAAACTCCACATGGAGTTTTCTGTCTTTGTGGCAAAAGTAAGCCACTAGGCAAGAAAATGCCCCTGTCTCAACTGCAGACAGTATGCTGTACTAATGAGACAATCAGGAAACAAAATATCCTGCTTCACAGAAAAGTCTGTCGAGTATGCTAGGGCTGTAGGCCAAAGATAGATGCCCCAATGTTACAGAGGAACTTTGGGTGACTGTCCAGGCAGCCAGATGTTTCTGTCATTACTCACATTTTTGGAAGTCATTTGCTTTCACTTCTTGCTTACTCAGTTAATATTATTTCCTTCTTGGGTATCTGAGGGAGTTGAAGATTAGATAGCTAAAGTTACAGTTTACCAAACACAGAACACAAGTTGTGATAGAAAGTAAATTAGGTATAAGACTTTAGACTCACCAAAATAGGATAGATATGAAATATTTTCTCTGAATTTGTCAAATACAAATGGACCAAACATTGTTGATGTATTTATTGCCTGTATATGTTGTACATAGTCATTGTACTTATTGTATATAGTTTTCTTATATTAGTTATAGCCTTTTTTAATTTTTTTAGACAAAAAGGGGGAAATGTAGTGACATTTTAAATATATTTTAATAAATAAAGACTGCCTTAAAATATGAGATTAAAACAGCCCCACTGGTCAACCTTACACACTAGATTGTGGTAACACACATCTTTAATCTCAGTAGCCATAATGACACACACCTTTAATCCCAGTAGCCAAACTAGTTGCCATAGAAACTGGGCAGTGAATGTCTTTAATGACAGTGGTACATGCATTTTATTCAAGTCCTAGAGAGGAATATAATATGGGAGAAGACAGCTCTCAGTTTCAATCTCATTCTGAGATTCCTGGAGGAAGGATTGTCATTTCAGACTGAAGTCAAGGTAAGAGCCAGTGGCTGACTGTTTTGTTTTTCGAATCTTCAGGTTGAACTTCAATTTCTGACCATGACCTTTTGTTAATCGTGCTTTATACATGTACCACACTTCTAAAAACACAATGTATGAGCATGCCAAAATGAAAGTCAAACATTTGTATGCTAATTTTAAAACATATTAATAAATATATCTTTCAGCATCATCAAATGTTCCTTTAATGGGTTTCTAAGACAGCACAGCACTGTGATAGTTAAAAATGCTTGCACCCTGCTGTGCTGGATAGAGGGCATGGCTGTATATGTCTCAGCATTTAGTCATCCAATGCATAAGGATGTTAGTTCATTGCCAACCTTGGCTCCTAGTGAATTTTATCCCTGTTTGAGCTGCATAGCTTTTCTCAAAAGAAATAGAACTGTCATAGATCCAACCAATACTGCCTTATTTGTAATTTGGCTGCGTTTTTTTCCCAGAACATAAGAAGCAGGAAAAGACTGAACTTGGTTCATGAATGTATTATCTTGGTAGTGGATAGAAAGGAGAAATAGATGATTGTACTACAGAGATTTTACAAACCTAGTCCTTAATTTCAATGTCTCATGCAACAGAGATATGAGGTCCTTCTTTGGCTTCCCACATTGCCTTAACTGTCTTTCATTATGTCTGAAATTTGTCAATAGCCTCTTGTAACAACTATTCAATTGTACAGTCTTTTTTTTCCTAATTTTTATTTTTTTTTCAAAGTTTATTAAATTATGAAAGTTTCCATTTCCGCCCCTCCTCCCAAGACCCTCCCACTCCCCCCTTCCCCCTCCTCTTCCCTCTCCATCCCTAAGAGCAGTCAGGGCTTCCAGCCCTGTGGGAAGTTCAAGTTCCTCCGCCCTCCTTCCAGGTCCCAGAAGGTGAGTATCCGAACAGACTGGATCCCAAAAATCCAGTATATGCAGAGGAAACAAGTCCCAGTGTCATTGTCAGTGGCTTTTCAGAAAGGCTCCGGGCCAGCCACATTCAGAGAATCTGGCCACATTCAGAAAATCTGGTTGGATCACATGCTCGTTCAGTCCCAGTCCAACTGGCCTTGGTGAACTCTCAATAGATCAGTCCCCTTGTATCAGTGGGTGATCGCACCCCTCGCGGTCCTGAGTTTTTTTCATGTTCTTTCTCCTTCTGCCCCTCATTTGGACCATGGGGGGCTCAGTCCGGTGCTCCAATGTGGGTCTCCATCTGTATCGCCATCCATCATCAGATGAAGGATCTATGGTGATAAGCAAAATCTTCATCAGTATGGTTATAGGCCAAGGCCGGTTCAGGCACCCTCTCCTCTGTCTAGAGAACAGTCTGGGGATCTCTCCTTGGACCTGGGATCCCATTTATAATCAAGTTTCCTGTAAACCCTAAAATGACTCCCTTAGTTGAAATATATTCTTCCTTGATCTCATATCCATCCTTGCTTCCTCCCCCCATCCCAGTCCACCGAGCTTTCCCCATTCCTCCCCTACTCCCTTCTCTCTAACCCTCTACCCTTCCAAAAACCCTCCCAACCCCCCATGCACCCGAGGTTACCTGGGACTCTTGTCTATTTCCAATCTCCAGGCAGATAGCTACATGATTTTCAACAGGTTCACCTTCTTATTTAGCTTCTCTAGGATCACGAATAATAGGCTCAAAGACCTTTAATTATGGTTAGAATCCACATATGAGTGAATACATACCATATTCCTCTTTTTGGGTCTAGTTTACCTCACTCAGTAAAGCGTTTTCTATTTCCATCCATTTGCATGCAAAATTCAAGATGTCATTGTTTTTTACCGCTGAGTAGAACTCTAATGTGTATATGTTCCACACCTTTATTAACCATTCTTCTATTGAGGGGCACCTAGGTTGTTTTCAGGTTCTGGCTATTACAAATAGTGCTGCTATGAACATAGTTGAACAAATGCTTTTGTAGTATGATAGGGCATCTCTTGGGTATATTCCTAAGAGTGGAATTGCTGGGTCCTGAGGGAGGTTGACTCCCAGTTTCCTGAGAAACTGCCACACTGATTTCCACAGTGGCTGCACAAGTTTGCATTCCCACCAACAGTGGATGAGTATTCCCCTCATTCCACATCCTCTCCAGCATAGGCTATCGTTGGTGTTTTTGAGTTTGGCTATTCTGACAGGTGTAAGATGATATCTCAAAGTTGTTTTGATTTGCATTTCCCTGATCGCTAAGGAGGTTGAGCATGACCTTAAGTGCCTTTTGGCCATTCGGAGTTCATCTGTTGTGAATTCTCTGTTCAGTTCAGTACCCCCATTTTTTAATTGGGTTAATTAGAGTTTTAGTGTCTAGTTTCTTGAGTTCTTTGTATATTTTGGAGATCAGACCTTTGTCTGATGAGGGGTTGGTGAAGATCTTCTCCCAGTCGGAAGGTAGCCTTTTGGTCTTACTGACAGTGTCCTTTGCTTTACAGAAGCTTCTCAGTTTCAGTAGGTCCCATTTATTCATTGCTTCTCTTATTGTCTGCGCTCCTGGGGTTCTGCTTAGGAACTGGTCTCCTGTGCCTATATCTTGTAGACTACTTCCCACTTTCTCTTCTATCAGGTTCAAAGTGGTTGGATTAATGTTGATGTCTTTAATCCATTTGGACCTGAGTTTTGTGCATGGTGATAGATATGGATCTATTTTCATTCTTCTACAGGTTGGCATCCAGTTATGCCAGCACCATATTTGTTAAAGATGCTTTCCTTCTTGCATTGTATACCTTTAGCTCCCTTGTCAAATATCAGGTGTTCATATGTTTGTGGGTTAATACCCGGGTCTTCTATTCGATTCCATAGGTCGACTTCTCTGTTGTTATGCCAATACCAAGCTGTTTTCAATACTGTTGCTCTGTAATAGAGTTTGAAGTCAGGGATGGTAATGCCTCCAGAAGTTCCTTTATTGTATAAGATTATTTTGGCTATCCTGGGTTTTTTGTTTTTGCATATAAACTTGATTATTGTTCTCTCAAGGTCTGTGAAGAAGTTTGATGGAATTTTGATGGGAATTGCATTGAATCTATAGATTACTTTTGGTAGAATTGCCATTTTTACTATGTTGATTCTCCCAATCCAAGAGCAGGGGAGGTCTTTCCATTTTCTGGTATCCTCCTCAATTTCTTTCTTCAAGGACTTAAAGTTCTTGTCAAATAGGTCTTTCACTTCCTTGGTTAGAGTTACCCCAAGATATTTTATGCTATTTGTGGCTATCATGAAAGGTGATGTTTCTCTGATTTCCCTCTCTGCTTGTTTATCCTTTGTGTATAGGAGGGCAACCGATTTTTTTGGAGTTGCTCTTGTATCCTGCCACATTACTAAAGGTGTTTATCAATTTTAGAAGTTCTTTGGTAGAGGTTTTGGGGTCGCTTATGTACACTATCATATCGTCTGCAAATAACGAAAGTTTAACTTCATCCTTTCCAATTTGAATCCCCTTGATCCCCTTATGTTGTCTTATTGCTATTGCTAGAACTTCGAGCACTATATTGAAGAGATATGGAGAGAGTGGACAGCCTTGTCGTGTTCCTGATTTTAGTGGAATGGCTTTGAGTTTCTCTCCGTTCAATTTGATGTTAGCTGTCGGCTTACTATATATTGCTTTTATTATATTTAGGTATGATCCTCGTATACCCAATCTCTCCAACACCTTTATCATAAAGGGGTGTTGAATTTTGTCAAATGCTTTTTCAGCATCCAATGAGATGATCATATGGTTTTTTTCTTTCAGTTTATTTATATGATGGATTATATTGATAGATTTGCGTATGTTGAACCAGCCCTGCATCTCTGGGATGAAGCCCACTTGATCATAATGGATAATTTTTCTAATGTATTCTTGGATTCGATTTGCCAGTATTTTATTGAGTATTTTAGCGTCAATGTTCATGAGTGAGATTGGCCTGTAATTCTCTTTCTTGGTTGTGTCTTTGTGTGGTTTTGGTATCAGGGTAACTGTAGCTTCATAAAAAGAGTTTGGCAATGATTCTTCTGTTTCTATATTATGAAATACATTAAGGAGTATAGGTATTAGCTCTTCCTGGAAATTCTGGTAGAATTCTGCATTGAAACCATCTGGTCCTGGGCTTTTTTTGGTGGGGAGGTTTTTGATAACAGCCTCTAATTCTTCACGACTAACAGGTCTATTTAGATTGTTCACTTGGTCTTGATTAAACTTTGGTAAATGGTATTTATCTAAAAACCAATCCATTTCTTGTACATTTCCCAACTTTGTGGCATATAAACTCTCGTAGTAAGATCTAATGATTCTCTGAATTTCCTCTGTGTCTGTTGTTATGTCCCCCTTTTCATTTCTGATCTTATTAATTTGAGTGTTCTCTCTCTGACGTTTGATTAGTTTGGCTAGGGGTTTGCCAATCTTTTGATTTTCTCCAAGAACCAACTTTTTGTTTCGTTGATTTTTGAATTGTTTTCTGTGTTTCTATTTTGTTGATTTCATCCCTCAGTTTGATTATTTCCAATCTTCTACTCCTCCTGGGAGAGTCTGCTTCTTTTTTTTTTCCAGAGCTTTTAGGTGTGCTGTTAAGTCTCCAATATATGCTTTCTCCGTTTTCTTTAATTGGGCACTTAGTGCTATGAACTTTCCTCTTAGAACTGCTTTCATAGTGTCCCATAGGTTTGAGTATGTTGTGTCTTTATTTTCATTAAATTCAAGGAAGACTTTAATTTCTTTCTTTATTTCTTCCTTGACCCAAGGATGATTCAGTAGTTGACTGTTCAACTTCCACGCATTTGTAGGCTTTCTGGAATTCTAATTGTTATTGAATTCTAACTTTATTCCGTGGTGATCCGACAAGACACAGGTGATTACTAATATTTTTTGTATCTGTGTAAGTTTGCTTTGTTACCGAGTATGTGGTCAATTTTCGAGAAGGTTCCATGAGCTGCAGAGAAGAAGGTATATTCTTTCCTTTTTGGGTAGAATGTTCTATAGATATCTGTTAAGTCCATTTGATTCATTACCTCTAGCAATTCTCTTATTTCTCTGTTGAGTTTCTGTTTGATTGATCTGTCCATTGGTGAGAGAGGTGTGTTGAAGTCTCCTACTATTAATGTGTGTGGTTTGATGACTGCCTTGAGTTCTAAAAGTTTTTCTTTTGCATAAGTGGGTGCTTTTATATTAGGGGCATAGATATTCAGGATTGAGACTTCCTCCTGATTAATTGTTCCTGTTATGAGTATGAAATGTCCATCTCCATCTCTTCTGATTGATTTTAGTTTGAAGTCAATTTTGTTAGATATTAGAATGGCCACACCAGCTTGTTTCTTAGGTCCGTTTGCTTGGAAAACCTTTTCCCACCCCTTTATTCTGAGTAGATGTCTATCTTTGTGGTTGAGGTGTGTTTCTTGTAAACAGCAGAATGATAGATCCTGTTTTCTTATCCAGTCTCTAAGTTTGTGCCTTTTTATAGGTGAGTTGAGTCCATTAATATTAAGTGATATTAATGACCAGTGGTTGTTGATTCCGTTTATTATTTTTTTTTGGTGTGTGTGTGTGTGTGTGTGTGTGTGTAGTAGAGTTTGTGTGTTTCTCTTCTTTGAGTTGTGGTTGTGAAGGGTTGCTAGTTGTCTGGGTTATTGTAGGCAGTGATGGCAATGTTGGATTCCTTGGGTTGTGATTTTTCTTCTATTACTTTCTGTAAGGCTGGATTTGTGGCTACGAATTGTTTAAATTTATTTTTATCCTGGAATATTTTGCTTTCTCCGTTGATAGTGAATGATAGCTTGGCTGGGTATAGTAGTCTGGGTTTGCATCCATGGTCTCTTAGTTTCTGCAGTACCTCTATCCAGGATCTTCTGGCTTTCATGGTTTCCATAGAGAAGTCTGATGTAAGCCTGATAGGTTTACCTTTATAAGTCACTTGACCTTTTTCCTTTGCAGCTCTTAATATTCTTTCTTTAATCTGAATGTTTTCTGTTTTGATTATTATATGGCGAGGGGACTTTTTTTTTATCCAGTCTATTCGGCGTTCTGTATGCTTCTTGAACCTTCATAGGAATATCGTTCTTTAGATTGGGAAAGTTTTCTTCTATAATTTTGTTAAATATATTTTCTGGGCCTTTGATCTGCAGTTCTTCTCCTTCAATCCCTATTATTCTTAGATTTGGTTTTTTTATTGTGTCCCAGATTTCCTGAATGTTTTGTGAAGAGAATTTGTTGGATTTGCCATTTTCTTTTACCAGAGCATTTATTTTCTCTATGATATCTTCAGAATCTGAGATTCATTCTATCTCTTGTATTCTATTGGTTATGCTTGATTCTGTAGTCTCCATTCGTTTACCTAGGTTTTCCATATCCAGCCAGTTCTCGTTTTGTGTTTTCTTCATTGCCTTCATTTCAGTTTTCAATTCTTGGACTGTTTCCTTTACTTGTTTGATCGTTTTTTCTTGGTTTCTCAGGGTATCATTTGCGGATTTACTTATTTCTTCAAACTTTTGTTATATTTCTCATCCATTTCTATACTCATTTCTTCAAACTTTTTGTTATACTTCTCATCCAATTCTTTAAGGGAGTTATTCATATCCTGTTTAAGGGACTCTATTGCTTTCATAATGGCACTTTTTTCCACTTCTTCTGGGTTAGTGTTCAAGTCTTTCTGTTGTAGGGTCGTTGGGATCTAGTGTTTTGATGTTGTTTTTCAGATTGTTGGAGGAAGTCTTGCCTTGGTGTCTGCCCATCTCTTCGTTCAAATGCTCTCTATTGGAACCTCTGGTAGCGGGTCAGGTTCCCTTGTTGGGCAGGGAATTCACTGATAGAATGCCTACCTTTCCTCAGGCAGGCTATTGAAGCACAGACACTCCCTCTTTCCGGGATGCGCCTACAGAGCAGGCCCAGCGTGCAAGGCAGCTGAGCTGGGGAAATTTTATGGCCCCAGTGGGAAGGGAGAAATATAGGAATTTATACCTGTATGGGAGCTGGGATGGCAGGCAGGAGAGCTTAGCAGGGTGGAACCAGCACTGCAGGGTGACCTGGGAATCTATGGGGTCTGGGAAAGTCCGAGTTCCTCCTTGCCGGGCCCCTGCTGCGGGCCTGAAGCAAACTCACCCTTCCGATGGCCCTCTGGCTGGAAGCTGGGATGGCTGGCAGGGGAGCTAGCAGGGTGGAGCCAGCAGTGCAGAGTGAACTGGGAGTCTATGGGGTTGGGGGGAGTCCGAGCTCCTCCTCGCCGGGCCCCTGCCATGGGCCCGAAGCAAACTCACCCCTCCAATGGCCCTCTGGATGGAAGCTGGGATGGCTGGCGGGGGAGCTAGCAGGGTGGAGCCCTCAATTGTACAGTCTTAATAATTGTGCCAACTTGGAAGATTTTACCTGCGAGTAAACTTTCTTCCATTGGTATTCTATTTTGACTTGCCACTGGTGAGAATTTTAACAGATGCATAGCTGTCATTATCACTTCCTTAACCACTTAGTGGTACACTTTTTCACTTCTTGTCATCAAGCAGCTCAGACTCCAAAATCATAGCTCATAATCTGCTTATTGATATTACTACTAGCACCAGGTGATAAACTCAGTTCCCCTGGATACAGGCCGTCACTAGCAACATAAGTATTGATTAAGGAAAGTAGGACTGATCAAAGGGAGAATATGAAGAAACATGCAGTTGCAATGTAGGCCTCCCTATCCATGTGGGGATGTTTAATGCTGGCATGACCATTCCAAATATTCTGAATTGTTCTACACTAACTAGTTATTGGTTTTTATGAGGAGGCAATAGTATATTCTACTACAGCTAGCAGTTTTTTTGGCAGCAATTCCGCTGTGACTTTATGCAGCACATACACCCAACATCTAGGAGAAATTGTGTCTCAGTCAAAAGGTGGGAACTGCATAGTGCATCCTTTACCCATAAGTAGGGCAGAATCAGTACTGTTGAACAAAATTTACATTTAGAAGAATTAAGAACTCCAGACATGATTGTTCATGTCTATAAGTCCAATACTTAGGAGATTAAGGCAGGAGAATTGTTGTTAATTTGGGACAAGTTGAGCCTACATGGTGATTTCCAAGTCATCCTGGAATACAGTGTGAAAAAAGCAATGGAATAAGAGAGATCCATGTTCTATTTGCAGAAAGATTTTCAGATGTTTGTTAAGAAAGATAATATGCATGCAACTGCATAACCATTTTTATTAAATACTTATTAAGCTCCCTCCAAAAGTATGCATACACACACACACACACACACACACACACACACACACACGCACTTAAGGAATGTATATATGTGTATTATATTAGAATAGGTGACAAAAAGTGAGGAGTGGTTGATGTCAGAGATGAAATATGGCTTTGCAAGGAGGGATGTACAAGCAACAATGGAAAAAATAAGAGGCAGCAGGGATGGAGTGGATTACAGTGGGGCTGGAGTGACAGGTTGGCTGTTGGAACTGCCTGTAATTTCAGTTCTAGGAGAATATTGTCCTCTTCTGGTATACACAGGAACTACACTCAAGTACAGGTATATACACATAATTTTTAAATTGTATTTTTATTTTGAATTATGTGTACTAGTGTGTAGGAGGTATGTGCATATAAGAGCAGGTGCCTGCAAAGATCAGAGACATTGGGTCCACTGGAGCTAGAGTTTGAGACAATTGAGAGTTCTCTGATGTAGTTGATGAGAACTGAACTCAGTTTCTTAAAAAAGCAGCAAGTGCTCTTAACCACTGAGTCATCTCTCCAGTCCCACATACACATAATTAAAAAATCAATTTAAAATGCACTAGGAAAGAGGGGATTAATGCATGACCCTTTTGTGCTAGAAATCAAACTCAGAGTGTTTTGCAGTTTAGGCTCATGTTCTCTTACTGAACTATACCCCCAACTATAAGGTAAGAACTTGAAAACTATAATGTATCTAGAGATTTGTGTAGGAGGGTCCATATATGTCATTGATGTGGGATTTCCCTCTGTATGCTGTGATTATCATTGATAAATAAAGAAACTCCTTTGGGCCTATAGCAGAGCTATAGGGAAACTAAGCTAGGTGGGGAAAACTAAGCTAAATGCTGGGAGAAAGTAGGTGAAGTCAAGAGAAGTCATGGAGTTGCTACTGGAGACTGACACACTGAAACTTTGCTGGTAGGTCACAACTTCATGGTGATGCACAGATTAATGGAGATGGGTTAAATTAATATGTAAGGCTTAGCTAATAAGAAGCTAGAACCAATGGACAAAGCAGTGATTTAATTAATACAGTTTCTGTGTGATTATTTCAGGGCTAAGCAGCCAGAAACTAGCAAGCAACCCCCTGCAACAGATTGGTGCCAACGTGGTTGACTAAAATCCACTTAAACACCTGAGAGGGCTTGAAAAGGAATTCTAGACATAAAAATACAGAGTTTAACACAGCTTCTTGCTGTTTTCTGGCGGCATGTTACAGCTCCTTTAAGAGAGGTTTTCCTGACTCAGCAGTAGCAGAAAAAAAAAAAGCCATGCCATTTTGAAATGCCGGCTTTCTGGGCCATGTTGCCAGCACAAACTCTGGCTCTTTCAGGAGGCTAAGCATTTAAATAAGAATTGTGAGCAACATACTACAACTTACTTAATGGCAACATAGACATGCTGTGTGCCTAAAACTGGGACAATGTGCATGGCTTGCAGAGGTGGTAAACAGACTTCCACCATGTTGGACTGTGCAGAGCAAGCAGAAAGTACCATATATACCCCAGTAATATAACAGCCTAAGTTTCTAAGAAGTACTTAGCATTTTAAGAGGCTGTCCTGGTCAGTAAAGAATTACAGATATGCAATAAAGACAAATTCAGATGAAAAAAAACCTCTAAGTGGGTCACAATGATGGTTAAATGTATGTAGGCTTGGAAGAGAGAAGAAAAAGAGTACAGAGAGTTATAAAAAGAAGTAAATGGTTTTTGAAAAAATAAAACAAAGTCTTTAAAGAAACCAAGTACAGACAGTCATAGATTAAAGCAGTAAAGATAATAAAATAAATATTAAACTTGTAGAAAAAGTAATAGAGTAAAAACAAGCCACATAAAGATGGAAAATTCACAGAATCTAGATCATGCATATTATTGTGTTATCTTTGAACTTTTTGAATGTAGAGAGACATTTGATTCTGGGGACTGCTAAGCTAAGCCAACATACATATTTCTAAGGTATCTTGAATTCAAAATTTGAGTCTAAAGATATGTTGCTTTGGAAAAGAGGTTCTTCTTTTGTTTCCATAGAGGATGAGAACCTGTGAATTGCTTCCAGACTAATATGGTTTGATGAACCAAAAGCACCTGAAAGGTTGCCTGTTTATTTAAACAGACAGCACACTGAAACTTTGCTGGTAGACCATGACCTTGTAGTGATGCACAGATTAATGGAGATGGGTTAAATTAATATGTAAGAGTTAGTCAATAAGGAGCTAGTGTTAATTACCAAACAGTGATTTAATTTAGTGTCTGTGTGATTATTATTTAGCCAGGAACTAAAAGGAAACCTCTTACAACATTTCATGGCACATGTGTGGAGGCCAAATGGAAAACTTCTAGAAGTCAGTTTTTTCTTCAATCATGTGGGTTTTAAGACTCAAACTCAGGTCATCAGGCTTGGCTGAAGGTGTTTTTATCAGTTGAACCATCTGAGTCACCCTAAATCCACAAAATTATATATGAAGTATCATTATTATTATTACTATTGCTGATGTTAAGCAAATATTCATCTTATATCCCCCACACTTTGGTAGAGTGTTCTTGCTTATACCATCAACTCTAAGCTTTGCATTATGTGTTTTCAATGGAATATAAGCCAACATCATGTACAGAGAGAATTTAATGTAGTTATATGGTTTTGCTTATGTTCTGGCCCTCCTGTGATTGCCACAAGGTGATGCTCCCTGGAGTTGCTTAGTCTTCACAGTGAGAAGATCTGAAGTCAGTCTTCAACCTAGAAACAAGCCTATAACTGCATCCTGGAGCAGAGGAATTCCAGTTAGGTCTAGAGCTGTAGCTCTGGGGTAATGTTTGTCATGCATGTATGTACAAGGCCCTGACTTAAAGGGCACCAGAATCTTTAACAATCAAATTTGTTTAATTACAGGGAGTATTTCTAATCTTTTCCAGGACAGCACTAACATTGAAAATATTTCGTGGATATTGCTAATTAATAAGATAAATATGAAAATAGCTAATATTTTGAATTTGAGTACTTTCTGTAAAAGCATAATAAAATAGCCAAAAATCATACTGAGAAGCACTAAATGCCATTAATAATAACAAAAATACAAACATAATACACAAGATATCACCAGACTTATAAGCATACACTTCAGTAAATAAAATTAAACACTATAGCCACACAACATAACAAATCTCTAAACATATCAAAAAACTCTACATGGTTTCATGGATAATGTGTTCAAAACAGGTAAATTTTGTGTTTAGTGATAGATATCATATGGTTTTTCCTCTTAAAATCCTGTTGCCTATAAAATGACATGTTATTTTTGCTTTTGGAAAATTTTTTAAGATTTTATTTTTTTATGTATATGAGTATCGATCTAAATGTATGTGTGCACCCTATGTGTATGGGTGCTGCCAGCAGAGGCCAGAAAAACGTTATCAAATCAACTGGAACTGTGGTTATAAATAGTTGTATACCAAAATGTGGCACTGGAATTTGAACCAGATCCTTTATGAGAACAAGTGCTCTGAAACACAGAATCATCACCCTAGCCTAGGAAATCTTTGATCCATGCTTTTGTGACACTGGGGTATACATATGTAAAATACATTTGGATACATGCTCATAATATTCACTTTTTACAAACTATAATTTAAATTTATCTCTTAGATTCTTCTTTTTGAGACAGAGTTTCCCTGTGTACCTGAGGCTGGTCTTGAACTCACTATGAAGCATAGGATGGATTCAAACTCATGGAAATCCTCTCTCCTTAATTTAACAACTGTTGGGATTATAAGACTGAGATACTATATCTGACTATGTTTCATGTTATATACATGAGAAAAACAAAGGAATTTACATTCACATAGATTGCAGAAATGCTACAAAATAACCAGCATGAAGAGCTTCAAAAAAAAATTAAAGGAAATACTACAATAGACTGATAGCTGACTTTAATAATCAAATATAAAAGCTATAAGACTTCAAAACAATACTATTTTAATTAATAATTCACATTTTAACATGTTTCATAGGAAATTATACTCTTATTAAAAATTTTTACTTATCTGTTGCAAAAAGGAACAGTGGGCTGCATTCCCACCTGGCTCCCCGGCTAGTTTACACCTGAGATAATTACACAGAAACTGTATTCTTTTAAACACTGCCTGACCCGTTATCTCCAGCCTCTAATTGGCTAACTCTCACATCTTGACTAACCCATATTTAATAATCTGTATGCCACCACGGGAGGATTCTAGCCCATGTCCATCTTGGGCAGGAGAAGCATGGTGTCTGCCTGCCTCTGCTTTCTTTCTCCCACAATTCTGTTCTGTCTTCCCCACCTACCTATGTTCTGACCTATCAGGCCAAGCAGTTTTCTTTATTAATTAACCAGTGAAAGCAACACATAGAAAGAAGACCCACCTATATCATTTCTTTTTTTTTTAATGCATGACAGAAACATTACAAGGACACCAGATCCCAATGGAGGTGGTTATAAGCCACCATCTGGGCACTGGGAATTGAAGTGAGGACCTCTGAAAGGGCAACCAATGCTCTTAACCACTGAGCCATCTCTCCAGCCCTGGTAATTACACTCTTATTAAGTGTTGTGACATAGAAGCTACTGTATATGCCTCTGTGAATACTAGAATCACAGAACATGGATTAAGGATAAAAATCCCAGAAATAAGAATGAGTTTCAGTTACAAACCATTGAAAACTAAGAGATATGGATGGTTTCATAAATGAAAATTTTACAACAAGAATATTTTTTAAAGCGTGAGGTTAAAAGAGCTTTTCAGGCGTTCTGGTTAAGAATACATACTACACTTCTGGAGAACCTGACCCAATGTCAAAACTAAGCATACCACATCCACATCCACCTGTAATTCTAGCTCCAAGGGATCTAGCTCCGTCTTACTGGCCTCTAGAGGCACCTGTACTCACATGTATATACTCATAGACTGACAGACACACACATATACACAATTAAAATTAAAGATAGGGTCTGGATAGGTGGTTCAGTGGTTAAAAGCACTTGCAGAGGACCCGTGCTAAGTTTCTGGTGCCCACATAAGAGAATTCACAAATGTCTGCAGCTCCAACTCCAGAGTATCCAATGCTTACTTGTGCTACATGCACACTGTGCACAGGCATACATTAAGAAACACACACACATGCACACACACAAATCTATTTAAAATAAAAAAAAATAAATATTTAAAAGATATGGGCTGTTTTTAAATGGCTGTTCTTAAATGGCTGTTCTGAAGCTAACGTATGTGGTATTTTGAATGTAATTGGCTCCCATAAGCTCATAGGGAGTGGTACTATTGGCAGGTATGACCTTCTTGGAGGAGATGTGTCACTGTGTAGGTGGGCTTTGAGCTCTCCTATATACTCAAGCCATACACAGTGAGACAGACCCCTTCCTATTGCCTGCCTATCAAAATGTAAAACTCCCAGTTCCTTCTTCAGCACTGGGTCTGTTTGCATGCTGCCATGTCCTACAATGAAAATAATGGACTAAACCTCTGAATTAATTAAACACTGTGACCAAGGCAACATACAGAATTAAGGGTTTATTTGGAGTTTAAGGTTCCAGAGGGATAAAGGCCATCACCAACCATCAGGGTGGGGGAGCATGGCAGGAACAGCTCAGAGCTAGTTGGGGGAGGCTGCTCTTTTTTTCCTGGCCACTTAGACCCAAAATAATCACTCAGAAACTGTAGTTAGTATATGCAATACTGTTTGATCAATAGCTTGAGTATATTGCTAGCTATCTCTTATATCCTAAACTAACCAATCTCTATTAATCTGTGTATCACCACAAGGTCGTGGCCTACTGGCAAAGTTTCAACAGGATCCAATGGAGGAATCTGTCCCCAGTGGTGGCTCCCTGGCTTCTTCCTTACTCTGCCTACTCTCTCTATATATTTTTCAAGCCTGGCTATATTCTGTTAAGTCATTGGCTGAAAGCAACGTCTTTATTAACCTATGGCAATAAAACATATTTATATCAGAGAGGAATCCCACACCAACAAGTCACATCTCAAAACACAATCAGGAAGCAGAGAGCAAACTAAAATTGGGACAAAGCCCACTCCCAGCAACACACTTCCTCTAAGAAGGCTATATCTCTAAAGCCTTCCCAAACAGGGCCACCAACTGGAGACCAAGTATTCAAATGCCAGAGATTATGGGTCCATTTATGATTCAAACTACAAGAATTTGAATTTCTCCCTATGCTCTTTCTGATCAAGAATTCAGTGCAAGTGATATATTAAACAGTACAAGTAAGACTCTAGTAACAGTGTACTTTCCCTACAGGCAAGTACAGCAGCAGCAGAGAAGAGAAGAAAGCTGTGCAATATTATGGTGTCTACCAAGGTTTTATGGAGGATCATTTTGGCACAGTCTAATAGTGAAACTCTGAAGACAATAAGGGTTACACCACAGAGTTGTAGTAAACAGAAGCCAAGGGGCGGGCTTTTATAGTTACATATATACTGGTCATTAGCTAATGGCTTCTGTCTAGAGGACTTAATTTTCAGATACTCACTATTAGTGTTTACACACAAGGTTATACAATATTGTGGAAAAAAGACACAGCTTTTCCTATTCAGAGGGAAAGCACAAGGGAAGTAGATGAGCACAAAAATGGCCAAGAGTTTTCATGACTGTTATTGAAACCTAGACAAGTACCCAGAGCTATTGAAGCCATGGCTCTTACAATAGAACCTACAAATACCAGTTTACTAAATTAGCCAAATCTTTAACTAAATACATTCTAAATATTTATTTTTATACCCACAGGTAAGTGTAGTTCTCACCCGTCACCAGAGAGACATCTCTCAGCAACAGATGGGGATCTTTATAAAAACCACAACTGATCAAAATGCAGAGTTGTGGAGCTCAATCCCAACTGTTACATCTACACCATAACTTTTGCACCTAAGGCTTAGGGATCATTGCTGAAAAGGGGGCAGAAAGATTGCAGGAGCTAGAAGAATAGGGAGTTTGCTGTGAGGTTGTGTCTTTTAGAAATGTCAGAAGCTACACCCAATATGGCAGCCTAAACTGGATCAGAACAAGAAGGGTACCAATAGACATGCTAGTGTGGAAGGGGTGGGGGAAAGCTCCTGAACTGTCAACTCTAGACAAAGAACTAGAGGTAACCAAGGAATGTTAAGAGCAGGAGAGGTGACCTTCTCCAGGGAAGATTACACCAATTGGCTGCCTGCACATATTAAACACATTACTGATTAACATCCAGTTACCAATTGTTGTCCTATCGAGAAAATAAATAAAAGCATTTCCTCTTTGAAATCATTTAACAAAGAGTAAGCCTACACTTGAATGTTCCCTACATCTTCTGTCCTCTGTCTGTTGTTTGAGTCTGAATCTATTTCTGCCTTTTAAAAGCTGCCTTGTGAGTCATTGCCTTGGTCTATGCGTCTGTCCCTACGTGTACCTGCCTGTTGTATGAGCTGTGTATGTCTCTCCCTTAAACAGAGTTTTGCACTATAATTTTTTCTTTGTTGTTGTTTCTGGACAGGGTTTTTCTGTGTAGCCTTGGCTGTCCCAGAACTCACTCTGCAGACCAGGCTGGTCTTGAACTCACAGAGATCTGCCTGCCTCTGTCTCCTGAGTTCTGGTATTAAAGATGTTCACTTTTCACTCTCTGTTTATTGAACAGTATAGAAAGTATCACAAGAGTTGGAGGAAGAAATGAGAATTTTACAGGAATCTTTAACAGAGTTTTATTTTTTTTTAGGGATTAAGCCTCTGGATACAATGGATTCTCAACAGACCCAGATAACATTGTTCATAAACCAATATCCACAGGTGCTCTCAACCTTTATGGTAGTTTTTTAGGAGTTGCTTCCAACTCCTGCATTCACTGTTTCAGCAAATGACAAATGACTCTGGGTCAGAGGCATGGAACAGTATATAACTTAAGATGGCAGCTATGTATTATTTTAGGTTGTAAATGTTGATTAAGTGGGAAATACAAGGCAAGAAAGGTTGACTTTTATATCATTCTCTTAAGAGCAGGTTAAACAATGTGAGTACACAGTAGTCTACCAGTCTTATCTTTCAGGTGACTTCAAGGTGTTTTATTAACTTAAGCTGTGAGGTCCAGCAAAATTCCAGTCTCTTGCAATGCCAGCAACATTTTCAGAGTATTGTATCACCACAAGCTATCTCTTCCCAAATGGTCAGGCCTGAAAACATGCAATACAAGCAAAATTATACATACTGAATGGCCTGTATTTATACATTTAGGAATATAAGTATGTATATGTAACAAAGAAAAGGAGGCCATAGATTATTTTGAAAGCAAGTGTGGATACATGATGTGTTGGAGAGGAAAGGGAAGGAAGGAAATGATGAGATTATATTATAATCTCAAAACAAAGTAAAAAATGGAAAAGAGTTCTGAGAGGCTAAAGGCAGAATACTAATTATGCCTATGCAATTAAGCATTAGTTTAAAGTATGACAGCTAGATCCTGTCTCCTCTAGCCCTGTTTACAACTATCAGCATCACTAAGACTATATCTGTTTAAAATTCCTGGAGTATATTCTCTTGTTTGTAAATGTATATTTCTCTATCCATCTTGATGGAAGAAATAGGCAAGAATATGATCCCCATCTTAGGATGATAATGAAAGAGATCACATACATAAGTAATAGATAAACATATCTTTCATAAGTAATAGATAACACATTAATGCATATTATGATCTCAACATACATTACCAAATTGAGTGTGGTGGCCCATGTCTGTAATCCTGGCACTTGGAAGGCTGAGGCAGGCAAAATGTTGCAAGTTCAAGGTCAGTCTAGGCCACATCATGAGTTTAAACCCAGCTTAAGACGCATAAAGAAATCCTTTCCTGTGTCAAAGGAAAGGATATAAAATAAGTCAATATTTTTATTAATTGAAGAGAAGGTGGTTTGCTAAGTAGCCAAGTGTATTATTCAGGATTCTTTAGAGGCATAAAATTGGTAGAATGAATATACCTATATCTATATTCATAACTACCTATCAACCTATCTATCTATATTTATCAATCATCTATCTACCAATCTATCAACTATATATTTAAATAAGAATGGGATTTACTAGTGTAGCTTACATGCTGTGATCTGACTAGTCCAACAATGGCTAGCACCCAACAGAAACTCCAGAATCAAAAAGTTTAATCCAGGAGACTGAATATCTCAGCTGATTTTCAGTGTACTTTGAGATCCAGAAAGAGTAGGCTCAAATACCAGTGAAGGAATGATCTTATGAGGAAGACTCAGGGCAAGCAGGCAAAAAAGCAAAAGCATGCTTTTGTATGTGTTTTTAGGCAAGCTGCCACAAGAAGGTGTGGTCCAGATTTAGAGTGGGTCACCAAACATAATCTCAAAAGGTCCAGTTTAGGATGGACCTTCCGCCTCAAATGATCAATTCAAGAATAATCCCACACAGGTAGGTCAAATTGCTTGGGTTTTGCTTAATTATAGACGTGGTTACGTTTACAACGAAGATTAGACATCATAGAAGGTTGGTCTAGAACTCATGTAACCCAGTCTGGTCATGAACATACAATACTCCTGCATCCACTTTCTAGGTCCTGAGGTCAAAGTCTTCACAAGCATACACGGTTGCATCACTATCATGTATCATAGAATAATACATTTTCCAGGTATGAGCCCCAGAAATTTAGGAAGCTGAGGTAGGAGGCTCACTGGAGTCCATAAAATTGAGACCTTCCTTGGAAACATAACAAGATCCCATCTGAAAACAAAATAAAATCAACCATTACCCAAATAAAGATGTTCTAGTTTGGGTGGAATGTCCAAGGCTGGCTTTCACATTACACCTACACAGCAGGTCTTTTGATCCTCATTTTTATAGCCTTAACTTATTCAGTTACTATGCAGATTATGTAGAAACTAATTCACCACATAATGCCTTCAAAGGACTCACGGTTATTGTTGAGTTCCATGCTGCCCAGGACAGTCCTCCTCAATTCATTCTGTTGCCTGGCAATCTGGTAAAACTGAAGATACATATAAACTGTTCACTAAACACACTTGGGAGATGCCTAGATGCTTGGTTGGTGGACTTTGGATGCAACCAGATGCTACCATTTCCACTCAAGTAGTGACAATACAGGAATGATGAGAATCAGGATTCTGGCCGAGGTGGTCCCAGCTTTGGCTTTCAAGATGGTCTAGCTCTGTGTGATTCCATGAAAGTAGTGGAGAGCAAGTAGCAGAACATTTGGGGAGATGATAGACAACACTTCAAATTGATGGTAAATTTGTTCCTTTGTAAGTGCAATCTGAAGGTGACCCCAAATATAAGTCCATCCATATTGAAGACATAGGTCTAACTAAATAGCCTGGACTAGTCTATATTTCCCTGTGTAGCTCCAGTTGACACTGAAGACAGAAGGAGGTTCTGGCCAAGGCTGGGATTATCAGCGTGTACCACCAAACAAGGCTCAGATTGAAGGCAAACATGAATGGATATTCTTCATCCTTATATTCTATACACAAACACCACAGAGCCGTGTTAGATGAACAGCCAGCCATACCTTAAGATTTCTTGGTGAATGTGGTCTGTAAATGTGTGCCTGGCTATATCTCCACTTTGACTGTTGTCTGGTCCCTTTGTCCTCTCACAGTATCCTTCGGACAAGTATTCTTTCTTCTTCCTTGACCACCATACTTGGCAAATGTGCTACCTCATCAATCAGTGTTGGGTACCCGCACTGGAGTTTGAAAAACTGAAAATTCAAGTTCCCCACTGTCTTCATCCCTAAAGATAACCAGTACCTGATTAGTGATCTCATATTACATTAAATACAGCTCCCTCGAAGGCCTAGAAATGATCCAAATTCCTGCTACCTCTGTTGCTATATTCTTCCTCACTTTTGATTGTCTATTATTCCTGTTCACAGGGTCATAATGGGAGGGGGAGTAAAGGGAAGTAAATCATATACAAGGCATGTGGAGGTCAAAGGACAAATCTGTGGAACTGTTTATTTCTGCTGTGTTTATGTGGGTATGGGGGATTGAGCTCAGGTGGTAACAGTTCGGGCTTGCATGACAAATGACTTACCTGCTGAGTCACTTCCATGGCCTCTTGTCCTCCTTCTTTGTAAACAGCACCTGCCAGACTATGGTGTAAGAGGTCCTTCTATATTTGTGTTGCTTGCATTGGTTAATAAAGAAACTGCCTTGGCCTTTTGAAAGGGCAGTACTTAGATAGGCAGGAAGACAGAACTGAATGCTGGGAGGAGGAAGACAGACAGGGAAAGCTGCCATGAAGTCACCAGGTTAGAGACACTGAATCTTTCCCAGTAAGCCACGACCTCGTGGTGATACACAGATTGACGGATATGGGTTAGATCATGATGTGAGAGCTGGCCAAGAAGAGGTTAGATATAATGGACCAGGCAGTATTAAATTAATATAATTTCTGTGTGGTTATCTTGGGGGTTAAGCTAGTTGGGTGGCGGCACACAGCCCACTTCTCCATACTACAAGACTAGCACACTTTCATTCCTTTTCTTTTCCTTCTTTGTGTCCCCCAACTAGTTTTTAAGTCAAGGTATTGTGTAGCCCAGGCTGGCCTCAAATTTGATATGTAGACATGGGTAATCTTGAATTCTTTTTATTTGCTTGTTTTTTTCACACTGTGTAGCCCTGGCTGTCCTTAAACTCACTACATAGACCAGGCCGGCCCCAAATGCAGAGATCTGCCTGCCTCTTCTTCCCTAGTGCTGGGATTAAAGGCCTGTGGCAGTATGTCCACAGTCCTTTGAACTCTTCATCCTCATGTATCCACCTCCTAAGTGCTAACTTAGGCCACATTACTGGCGCTCTCTCACTGTGTGTGTGTGTGTGTGTGTGTGTGTGTGTGTGTGTGTGTGTGTGTGTGAGAGAGAGAGAGAGAGAGAGAGAGAGAGAGAGAGAGAGGGAATGTGTGTGTATCTATATCCGTGTGTGTGCAGGCAAGTTTGTCTGTACAACAGTGCTTATGTGGAAGACAGATGGTGACCTTAGGTGACAAGACAGGCTCTCTTTGTAGCTTTTCCACACTGCACACTAGGCGAACTCATTTGTGGTTCCAGGAGATTCGCTGGTTTCTGCCTCTCCTTTCTTATAGGAATGCTAGAATTACAGGCACTTGTGCGAAATGTCTGACTTTGACAGTGTCTCTGGGGAACCAAAGTCAGGTCCTCATGTTGGCACAGTAAGGACTTTTACACAGCAAGCCATCTCCTCAGTCCAATGTGGACCATTCTTGAAATGGCATCCATAATACAGAACCCAGGTTGTTCCTCAAACCTGCAGTTCTCCTGCTTCAGGCTCCAAATTGCTGGGATTACAGGAGTGTGCCACCAGAGCTAGGGTCCTGTGCTGTTTTCATATGTACTCCAATCCCGTGATTTGGGGGGCCAGAATCGAATGAGAATAGAACTATAAATGTTCCAATTGGTGCAGCAGGCAGGGAGAGGCAAGGAGAAATGGAAAGCAAGTCTTATCTGTTTGGAGACAGAAAAGCTATACCAAAAACCATGCCCCGCATGAGAGAGACACTTTATTCTTGGAAAAAGAACTTGTTAGTCCCTGTGCCCACCAAGCCTTGACCCATCCCCAGAGGAGGGTCAAGACAACCCACCAAATCTTGACTACTCTCCCAGTCTATTTAAACTGCTTCCCCCCAAAGTTCCCTCGTGATCTCTTTCCTACCCCTCCCCCCTCCCCGTCACATTTGTGGCTTCCCAGTTCCCCCTCAGGGCCACCCGAGAGCACAGGAATCCCATTAAACCTGGATATTTTTTAATTTGGGTTGCTGTGATTTGGCTTGATTGGGATTTTTGCATTGGCAGAGAGCTCAGATTAGGAAAATTCCTAACATCTTGGAGGTCTCACCGGGTAGGGCAGCCTTTCTGCGTGACCATAGGCCATGCATCGAAAGCCCCCTAGTCCACAATCTGAGCTCTCCACACCAAGCTAACACAGGCTCCTAAGCTACAGTGGCTGTGTCTTGGTGAGCCCCTTTTTCTTGTTTATGCTATAGGGTTTTGGGGGGACCCATTTGTATTTACTTTTGTCAATTATTGGACTCTTGTGGGAGCCGTGGCCTGCGCCAAGACTTTGATCTCAGCTCAGCAGCTAGATCGGCAAGACCAGGTCTACCTGAGATGGACTTTGTGTGTTTTGGGACACTTAGCATTCAATTTCCATGACCCCGTTAGGCCTAAGAGCTATTTTACTGGATGCGCTGTAATAGACTTAGGCCATGTGGTTGGGCAAAGTCTTTAAAATGGGCACTTGCAGTTCAAAGCCAGATTCACTGTCACTCCTGGGATGCCTCTTACAAGATCTTTATAAATTGTGGCTGTTCGATACAATCTATCCCCAACAGCTAATTTCCTTATGTAATGGTTTTCTGCACTGCACACTTCCCGTGCAGTGCATTCGACTGGGGATCCGGGGTTCCTCAGCTTCTTTATCTTTTTCCATTTCTTCTCTCTCCTTTTTCTCTTCTCCCGTCATCATAAATGCTGTTCGGAGTGGCCGATTTGCATTCCGCCTATTTCCTGGAAGACGTTTCGATATAGGCCTTGGATGCTGCTGTTTTCACAATTTTGGCTCTGGATAGCAACCAGCCAGATCAGGTTGCTTTCCTCTATCAGAATCGTGTTTAGACTGATCCCAGGGGTCGGTCCGCACACATGTTAGCACTGCATACTTCCCGTGCAGTGCATTCGACTGGGGACCCGGGGTTCCTCATCTTCTCTATCTTTTTTTCATTTCTTCTCTTTCCTTTTTCTCTTCTCCCGTCGTCATAAATGTCGCTTGGAGCTGCTGATTTGCATCCCACCTATTTCCTGGAAGATGTTTCGATATAGGCCTTGGATGCAGCTGTTTTCATGGGTTTTCACGATTTTGGCTCTGGATAGCAACCGGCTCCCCAGCTTCTAAAATTCCAGCCAGCTTTTCAATTCCAGCAGTGGCATGGTGCAGTTTTTTCGGTTCCAGCCTTTTGCTCCCCTCTGTGGCTTATGGTATGGCATGGAGGCTCAGCAACAGAGCAGATCACGCCTTTAGGTCCCTCTCATGAAGTTTAAAATCCTTACAGCTCAAAAATTGTAACTTTTTTCATATAACATGTGGCTGCCGCCATTTTGACTGGGGTCAGGTGACTTTATCGCCACCTTTACTGAGGGCTAGGTCAGGTGACCAAATTCTACCATCTTTACTGAGGTAACCCAGTGTTAACTTTATACCCTGCCTTGTCTCCCGGTTTTCACCAAAATCCTCTCATTAACTCTGTTACAGGTGTTTTGCACAGTGACATGCTTTTGATTGGGCCCAACAAAAGCATGAATGTTGCCCAATTCCTGTTCACTTTTTCTATATATAATAATTGTTCATTACGTCTCATATTTTAAACTGGTATGTACTTTTAAGTCTCTTACAAAAATGCCTTATATTTAATATTAAACTATTCTCTTCTATTGTCAATTCTGTCATTAACTTTATATTACAGTTTTTTTCTTCTTTCTACCTTTTTACTAGTGTAAATCTTACCTGTTAAGATCCAGTACAGTCAAGCTCAGACTCAACCTTCCAGACAGATTCTATACTGCAGCTGTACCTAATATAAACAGTCCTCAACTGCTCAGAGATCTGGGGAATGTGATATTTAATTATTTAAAAACACTTTTCATAACGAAAAGAGATAGGTTGGCTCCTAGCAGCAGCACTCTGTTTCTTCCAAGAAGACAGAAGACAAATGGACACAGAACAACGTCCATCTGCAGTTGCAGAGCAGCATCCATCTGCAGTTCACTTCGACTGCCGAGCACTGACCTTTGGGCAAAACTGTCTTTCACCTAAACTGAAGACCTCCAGACATGGACAGAATCACTGGAATCGACAGCCTAGCTGCCCAGGTAAGGTAGGCCTGTATTCCTACAGATTTCTTAGTCCACAGGGTCTTCTGGAGCCTGACAGGCCCTGCACTAAACAGTAAAGGTCAAGTGCAATCTTCAGCAACCATGGAGAACCCAAAAGAGTAGCTCTGGGTGCCAACCAAGTAAGTTCTCTGTCGTTTTTTAATCAGTAACTCAAGTAAAATCTTATCCTTCTCAAAGATCTCTGACAGTTTAACTGAAAGGTTTTGCCAGGTTACCTCACCAAATAAAAAATACCTTTCATTGTACAAAAATATGTCACAGTCATTTTACAATGTATGTGTCTAAAACTTCTGTTTTTACAAACCTAAGGAGTCCTTGTGAGTTCCAGGGAGCCGAATTAAAGAACCCACCTTAAACAGGTCAGATACATCCCCCTCAATTCCCTGGTCCTAAATTTTTTCTTTCTTAATTTAACTTTGTCCTCTGTTCTGCCAGCACCTTAACCAGGTATAAGAGACACCAGACATTTTCATGCCACAAACACCAGACAGGAGCAAAGAGACCAGCTATGCAGGATGTGGCCAGAACCCAGCCTTCTGAGGTTCCCCCAAAGACGACGCCCACAAATAATCAGGAAGCAGTCTTGAGACTCTGCTACCCCAATTCCTTTGACCTGTGGTACCTAACTGCCCACTTTTTATTATAAAAAAAGAGATGGGAATGCAATGGTTTTCTGTCTCTTTAAGAGACAAATCACACCCTCTCTCTCCCCCATCCGCTGAGGCAGGCTGATCTTCAGCTTCCGGCCTGAGCTCACTCTCTTTTCTGTCTTCCTCTCCGAGAGGCATCTTCGCTTCTGCCTCTTTCCCCACTTCTCTGCTTCCCCCTCTCTGTCTCTTTCTCCTCTTCTCTCTCTCTCTGTCTCTGTCTCTCTCTGTCTCTCTCTCTGTCTCCCCTCTCCTTTCCCCCTCCATAACCCCCTGAATAAATATTCAACCTCACTCTGCATGTCATGTCTATCCATGTCTCTGTCTCCTGCCCACCTGCCATGTGTCTCCCTGCCTGGGACCAACCACTGCTCAGGAATTGGCAGCCATCTCTGCCTGGGACTGACTGCTCCCAGAGCCCGCTGCCTGCTGCCACATGACCCGTCACCACCACTTGGGTCACCACTCTGGGTTCGGCAACCATCTCTGCCTGGGACTGGCTGCTCCCAGGGCCCGCTGCCTGCCACCACATGGCCCACTATCACCATTTGGGACCTACAGCATTTCTGCTGCCTACTGCCACCAGGGATCTTGCAGCATTTTTTAGAAAATCATAAAACATTATGTACTAAGATTTGGCCTCAATACTATCTTGACAATGGGATGTTGGCCACCAGAAGGAAGTCTTGAGCTTACTGTCCTCCGGGACCGAGAAAATTTTTGTCACCATAAGGACAAATGGGCAGAGCCTACGTATGTCCATGTTTTTGGGGCTCTGCGTTCTCACCCTTCCCTCAATAGCCAGTGTCTCCCGGCATCGGTCTTGGTAGCTAAAGCCGCAATGCCTTCAAATTCCCAGTCATCTGGGAATTGGGACCCTGACCATACTAAACCATGCAGCCAGAGACACTGCCCCTTCCCCTACTCCCTCAAGCTCACACTACCCAATCCCCTCCTGTGGAGCAACATTCTCCATATACCTACCCCTTCCCTTGCCAATCTGGAAGTTCGAGGTCAACTTCCACCTTACCCACCTTCCTCTTCCCCTCCCCCCTCCCCCTCCACCTCATCTTTCCATCCTTGGACCCCCTCCGCACACTGGACTAGCCCCTCCCAATCCTCCACAGTCTCCTCCGTTAGCAGATCCCATTATAGCTCCACCCTTCTCTGCCCTCTCCGAAAGGTGGCAGGAGTTGATGGCATTATGAAGGTTCATGTTCCCTTTTCTCTTCCAGATCTCTCTCAGATAGAAAAATGACTAGGTTCCTTTTCTACCAATTCTTCTGCTTATATCAAGGAGTTTTATTATTTGTCCCAGACCTATGATCTTACCTGGCATGACTATTATGTCATCTAAGCTTCTACCCTCACTCCTGAGGAGTGAAGTAGGATTCAGGTAGCAGCTAGGCAGTATGCAGACCAGACCCATTTGACAGACAATACAGTCCCTCTGGGAGAAGTGGCTGTGCGGGCCACAGAACCATACTGGGACTACCAACCTGACCAAAGCGGCCGACAGAGGCGGGGCATCATGGTTTGTTGTCTCCTTCAGGGTATGGAAATGGTCTCAGAAAAAAGTAGATAATTTTGACAAACTTCAAGAGATTACACAGCTAGCAGATGAAAATTAGACATTTTTTAAATCGGTTACAAGAGACCATGGTCCAATATACCAGACTAGATCCAGCCTTCCCGGTGGGAGCCATGGTCTTGGTTACCCATTTTATTTCTCAGTGAGCACCATATATTAGGAAAAAGTTAAGAAAGGTTGAGGAAGGTCCCCAAACCCTTATGCAGGAATTGGTGAAAATGGCCTTTAAAGTTTTTAATGCCCGAGAAGAAACAACTGAGTCTTCCCAACAGACAAAGCTACAGGCAACTAACCTACAGGCCCAGGCTTTAACAGCTGCCCTAAGGTTGCAGGAAAGGGGGATAAGGGAAGCCAACCACAAGGCTCTACCCTGGTGGAGCCCAGCCTAAGTCAACCTCACAGGCAAGCTGTTTCATGTGTGCCCTAAATGGTCACATGGCACAATATTGCACTATGCCTCCTCTGAGGTTGTGCCCTATCTGCCAGCAACCTGGACACTGGAAATCACAATGCCTCATGCGGGCTTGTCCTCTATGCCATGCCATGGAGGTCCAGCCTCACCAACATCGACAAGTGAAACTATGCCAGCCTTTGAACTTCTCAGCCTTGCAGAGGATTGACACTGCCCAGACTTGGTATATCCCATAACCCTATCCGAGCCTAGGGTAAAGCTGCAGGTAGCGGGTAAGACTATTACTTTTATTTTGGATACGGGAGCTACCTGTTCTGTTCTAACATCTCACTCATGCCTTACATTCCCCTCACCAATTTCAGTTATGGGGGGTAGATAGGGCTCATTTCTCCACACTTAAAACTTTGCCACTGCCCTGCATCCTTGCAGGACAATTTTTCTCTCATTCTTTCTTAGTGATACCTGCTTGCCCAGCACCTTTACTGGGTCGAGATATCCTTAGCCGTTTCAGGGCCACACTCACTTTAGCCACCCTAATCCCGACTCACCTGAGTCACACTTTCTTCTCACTTTAACAGCTTCTCAGGTTCCTACCTCAGACTGTTCTGTCCCTACACTCCTTTACCCTTGAGCCTCAAGTATAGGATGCTTCCACTCCTGTGATTGCTACTCATCACCAGCCAGTGCTTAAAAACCCTTCATCCTTCCTTTCCAGACCCCAGTTTCCTAAAAAACTTATGTCAGTGTAGAACTAGCAGAGAAACCATGGGATTTATCCCTGGAACAGAAAAGAGAGCTCAGAGACAGTCTCAAACAAGGCAGAGGGAACAGCATTCCCAGACATGCAAGTGTTCTCTGAGGGTGTTATGATGGCTACTGCTGAAAGAGAAAACATGATGTGAGGACCGATGGACGTCCACGACAAGCTTGCACACTGGACTTTCAAAGGGCAAATTACAGTTTAGCAAGTAGACCTACTACTGAAACTGCATGCACACTCAGGCAGGCACATACAGAGATACCTATCACCAAAGGGAAGCGATTTTCAGAACCGCCACTAGAGGGTACAAACCTTAATTTGTTCCTCCTGGGCTAAAGGTGGGATTAGTTAAGTGAGCACTACTAACCACTAGAGCCTACAGGCCCCACCTCCCCTCTAGGCGGAAGTGGGTCACAGAGCAGCCACCAGGGGGAGGGTTTCAAGGAACGTGCTAGAAGCTCATTGGCCTCTGTGGCAAGGCAGGAGGTGAAGCCAAATACCGCCAGTCGCAACCTAGGAGCGAGGAGCGAGGAACACAGCTACGGTTTCTCTCAGGGGCTCAAACCCCTTTTTCTGAAGGGCTGGTGGAGTTTCTCTAAGTATGACCTTCATATACTTCTGTGCCTTTTTCTTCTTCTCTCCCTCACGCTAAGGTGCCTATTTCCCTCAGCTTTAGGCCCCTTTAGGCGAAGCCTGCTGGAGATGGGCAACAACCCAGAGGACCGCTCCTCACATCAACCCGGCCCTTCTGCCCACACAGGCTGTGTCCAGGCCCCATGGGTCCTGGCACGACCCCTTCAGAGAGCACCTATCTCCAGGTTGCCTGGTGGTCTGGCAGTCCTGCAGAACCATTGAGGCAGGGAAGAGAAGGAGCCATAACAGGGTCCTAACCTTCGAAGTGTTGAGGCGCATCTGCAAGACTGGTGTACAACTGGGGAGATAATGTGGGTTTGGCGAAAGAAGAGAGCCTGTGGCTAGCCAACAGAAAGCTGAGTCTGCCAGATAGTTTGTCTTTGGGCTAAGTCAGGGCCCGGCACTCTGCATGGGCTTCAGCAAACATCTGTTCCGTGTAAATACTGGGAAAAAAGAAAGGGTAAAAGAATGTAACTGAGAGAGATCTGGATGGAATTCATGAGACTACTGTTTGTTTGAAACCCAGCATTTCACTAGTTAGCTCGAGTGGCTCTCAGTCGTGACCCCCCCCCCACCCAAGATTCCTGGGTAGGTATGTCTTCCGTGTCCCCTGCCTTCAGAAGAACAGTATCATTTCATGGGCAGGTGTGGGAGTGGTGTGCGGGACAAAAGGATAATCGGTTGAAAGGGAGAGCGAGGTGAGGGAAATTCAAATGGAGAATGAAAGGAAATCGAACACTGGGCATCCATGAAACAACTGAGTACTTGGTGAATATTTTCCCATGTGGGGAGTGAAGGGATGGAGAGTACCTGGGAAGACAACTACCAGAGTCTGGGCTTTGGTGTGATCGTTGAGGGAGTTCTGGGGCTTCCTGTGTGAATGTGTGGCGTGAGTCTGAGGCGATCGACCCTGTAAAGGAGCCAAAGCCAAGAAATTCTTGGGGGTGATGGTGAGGGAAGGTGGTGGGGGAGTGAACAACCTGGTAAGGGTGGAGACTCTGTAAGTAAAAAAGGGAGACAAAGGTCAAGGGAAACCATGGCAGGACAAATTGGTAGTAGTAGTACTGGAGAACCTGTTGGAGAAGATTCTAGCCACCAGAGAGGGGTCATTTTTGTTTATTTGTTTGTTTTGCTTTGTCTTGTTTTCTTTTTGCTTAGATAAGAGCAGTTACTCTTCTTTCCAAAACTTTTATTACATTTTAAATTTTATTTTACATACCGACCATAGTCTCCCCTTCCTCCTCTCCTCCCACTCTCCACCATCACCTCCTTTCTACCCACCCCAATCCACTCCTCAGAAAGTGTAAATCCTCCCATGGAGTCAACAAAACTTAGCCCAACAAGATGAGGCAGGACCAAGTACCTCCCCCTTGCATCAAGGCTGAATGAGGTAGCCCATTATAGGGAATGGTTTCCAAAGAGCCAGCTTATGTGCCAATGACAGATCCTGGTCCCACGGCTAGGGGCCCTACGTACAGACCAAGCTACCCAACTGTAACTCGCATGCAGAGGGTCTAGGTCAGTCCCATGCCGGCCCCCTAGCTTTGATCTGGTGTCTGTGGGCTCCCACAAGCTCAGATCACAGTCTCTGTGAGTTTTCCCATTATCATCTTCACACACACACACACACACACACACACACACACACACACACACCTTACTCATATAATCCTCCCCTCGCTCTCTTCAGCTGGACTCCCAGAGCTCAGCCCAGTGCTTGACTGTGGATCTCTGCCTCTGCTTCCATCAGTTACTGGGTGGCTATCAATCTGGTTATAAGGGAAGGCCAGTTCAGGCACCCTCTCCACTATTGCTAGGAGTCTTAGCTAGGGTGTTCCTTGTGGATTCCAGGAAGTTTTCTTGGTACCAGCTTTCTCCATAACATCATAATGTTACCATTTTCATTGGAAAAAGCAGTTACTCTTAGGCCATGGGGATCCAGTGGTATTTCTGCTCTCCACCCCAGAACCATGGAGCAGCAAGACAAAGTGGATGTTGCCTGTGGACCCTCCGACTTGGAATGTAACATGGGGAATGAGACTGGAGCCCCACTAGTCGTCGGTCCTGGCCTCAGAGGGCCTGCAAGCCACCGTGGCAGAGGCCACAGATGTGCCACCAGGACCCAGGCCAGGTGAGTAAGCCGCCTCCTCATGAGTATGGTGTCTAGGCTGGGGAGAGGGTCAGGTTCCCTCTGCACTTGGGGATACACGGCATGAAGAATACTCATGGGGATACAGGGGCCATGGAGGTATAGTAGGGTTTCTGCTCTCCACCCCAGAACCATGGAACCAAAAGTCAAAGAGGGTGTCCACTTTTGGCCCTCCAACTTGGAATGTAACAAGGGGAATGAGACTGGAGCCCCACTGGTCATTGGTCCTGGCCTCAGAGGACATGCAAGCCGCCAAGGCAGAGGTGCCAACTGTGGCACCAGGACCCAGACCAAGCGAGTAACTCGCCTCCTCGTGAGTATGGTGTCTAGACTGGGGAGAGGGTCAGGCTCCCTCTGCACATGGGGATACAGCGGCATGCGGGATACTCATGGAGATGCAGTGGCTGTGGGAGTACAGTGACATTTCTGCTCTTCACCCCAGAACCATGGATCAAAGCAACCAAGTGAATGTCTGCTTCTGGCCCTCCAACTGCGAATGTAACATAGTGAACGAGACTGGAGCCCCACTGGGAATCGAACCTGGCCTCAGAGGACCTTCAAACCTCCCTGGCAGAGGCCACAGTTGTGCCACCAGGACCCAAGTCAGATGAGAATTCCATTCCTCACACTTTAAGGTCTTTGAGTGTCTCAGGTGTGTTGCCTCCTTTTGGGTATACTGTGTGCATTGGGGAGACAGTCGGGCCCCCTTTGCACAAAACTACCAATAGTCCTTCAAACCCCTACTGTAGGGAACACAGCGAAGCCCTGCCTGCTCTGGGTTCTGAGAAGAGGGTGCATGGCGCACTACTAAAGAGAAGACAGGTTTGACTACCAAGGACAACTAGGGCTGTAGCCCACAAACCCCTCTGTCAGGGCAAGAAGTCCTCTGCCAAAGCACGAGGTCACAGTGAGTGTCCTTGGCTGGGGAGGGAGGCTGGGTTTGATTGGAGGGAAGTGCAGCGTGAGTAACTATGTAGCCAGCCCTGTCTGTCTGAGAACTGCAGTGTGACCCTGAGCGAGTACACCCTGGACCTCAGTGTCCCAGGTAGAAGACATGGTATCAATGATAGCAGCACTAGTTTTCAGGAAGCAGAGATTTGGGGTGGGCTCTTTAAGAAGGTCCATTGTGAGGAGTTCTCAGAATGGTGGTGAGCATATGTGGGAGAGGCTGGTGGGTAGCCAGCGGGGAGGAATTGGTGGTCTTTTTACAGTTGGGAATGAGAACACAGTATGCCAGCCTGAAGTCCTGCCCCTCACAAGCCCCCAGGAGGTAAGGAGAATCTGTTGCTAGAGTAGGTGGCTCCTGTCTTTCACTGTCAAGTCCCTTTCAGCCGTGTCTTAAAGTCAGGGCTTCCACCTCTAACATTTGGTCAGCACACAGCCTTGTGTGTGGCCCTGGAAAAGGGCACTTGCCCTTGGGCCTCAGTCTCCACAGTGCCAGTAGACCATGCTGCAATTGGAGGAGGGTTCTGCAGGCTCTTCAGAGCCCTGACATTCTGGGTTCCTGCCCTCAGCCTAAAATTTGCCCAGCCCTTTTCTTCCTGGCTGGCCTGGAACTCAATCCCTGTGGTCCCTGTCTCTGTAGGAGAGCTCCCAAGGATCTCCGTTCCTCTGCTGGCTCCCAGCATTTTCACCTGTGCCCTTCATGACAACGACCTTGGGCCAGCAATTGATTGCTTTGCCTTCCATGGAGCTCCATGAGGCTTTTGCCTTGTCCAACCCGTGAGTAGAGAGGGACCGTGGAGCCGGCTGTGTCTCCTGTCAGTGTGTATCCAGCCCCGGGATTGTGTCAGTAGGAGAAGCAGGAAGGGGATGATTGTGGGAAAGAGAAGGCTGCGTGTCAGACCGTGGGGGCAAGGACAGGGTCCTCTCATGATTTGACAGTTCCTACTCCAGAGATTTGGTACACGTGGCTTTATTTCCCAAGCATGCATTCCCTAGTGGGAACTTTGTCAAAAGCTTCCTATACCTTTCCCACTGAAGAAAACACCGGCACAAGGCCTGCCACACAGTGGGCCTTCAACACGTGGGCACTGCTTCTCTACATGGCTACAGATGGGTGAGACAGAAGGTCCCGGTGAAACCTAGGGTCATGGTGACGAGGGCCACAGAGGCCAGCAAAAGAAGCCTCCTAGAATTGCTCTGGGCTTCATCATCTGTGGTGGCTGAGCAAAATGCTGGCAAGAACCAGTCCCTGAAAACAGAAGGCCACCATATCTCTGCAGGGACTTTGCAGATCAAAATGCAAAAACTGATGGTTCCCTGATGTCTTCCTCAATGTGTATCTTGGAGAGAATCAAAAAGGGCTTGTAACGATTAATGCCTCAGGAAAAACGTGTCAGACGGGGTGTGGAAAGGAAAACAGGCTGTGCAGGACAAAGGACATGTCCAAGTCACAGGGTCTAGGGTCTCCACAGTCCTTCGAACTCCTACCTTCTGGTACTGCAGAAACCTTGTCAGTCTCAATGTATTGGTGCTGCCCACCCATCCAAGTGTTTAATCCCCTCATCTCTTGTTTCAAGATGCTCAGATCTGACCCCCCTGCCATGTTCCTCCATGGAGTATCATCCACCAGAGCCACAGGTTCCTGCAGAGAAATTTTGGCTCCAGATTGTTGGGCAGGAGGAGCTAAGTGGATGTGTTGAGCAGACCGCCTAGGGGTTGGGGAGCAGCTGGGCACTGAAAGGGCATTTGTACTTCTGAGAAGAGGTGGTGGGTGCCCAGCTCCTGTTCTCCTCACACCTGTTTCTTTACAGGGCCCCGTTGCCCCTGACCAGGCCTCGGTTTCTGCCACCTTCGAGTGTGAGGAGATACTGGAGGCTGCTGCGGCCCTGATGACTCTGAAGAACTCTTCTTGGACCTGGCGCCAGACCCACAGCTAACCAGGTAGCTGGCTTCTTAAACAGGACCATGGGGTGGAAATGGGTGGGAGATGGGAGGCTCTGTGACAAGTTGGCCATAGCTGGGCACATGGGGGTAAGTTGGTAGTTTGAATGACTTTGGGTCTGGAGCAGACTTCAGAGAGGGCACTTAAGGATTGCTTGGAGAATGCTCAGCTCCTCTAGTTTTATGCTCAGCAGCAACCGACTGGTGTCCTGATGTCCAGAGAGAGAAGGACACCGAGGCTCTTGGGGGTTGCAGGCACTTGCCTCAGGGCAGGCCGCATGTTACATGAAAGAAATAGAATAAGCCAGGATCCTGCTTCCTCACCCAGGCCCCATGTCCCCATTCTACCGCACACCATAGAGGTCTGTAGAAGACATACATGGAAGGAGATATAGTCTCTGGTCTCAGGGCGAATCTCAGTCCAGTGTGCAGCCTTGGTTCCTCCTCAAGGTGTATTTTGCCACCAAATCTCAAATGACCCACCCAGAGGGTAAGGGCCTCATAAGCTGAGAAGCCAATTAATCCTCTAGTGTGTCTGGAAAGCAAGGCTGGACACTGTCAAGCACAGAGGCAAATAGGGTCTAGGGAGTGTAGGAGGAAGCCACCCTGGACAGACTTGGTGGAAAGGAATGGTCAGGAAGAAGCTGGAGAGGTGGCTGGCTGATCACAGGGCTCTGGCAAGGGTGGGAGAGGAATCCTAGACCAGGGCTTCTTGAAGCTTCCTGTCTTGAAACCCCTTTCCAACTGAAGAAATGTTTACAGGACCCACATATATAGGCACGAAGGATAGACATACAAGCAAAACATTTACAGATAATAAACTATAAAGAAATTTACTTCAATACTAGTCCTTGGTGTACATGTAATTTTCCATTTGTTAAAGATAAATGTGAATGCCAAGGAAATGGATGTGCTTGCTTAATTTTGCCCAAAGTGTTAAATCTTACCTCAAAATTGGACACTGTGGGGCATAAAGTATCTTCCATATTTTTCAGAGTTGATTGGTACTTTTAATTTATAATCGTCAGTAACAAGGATGCTGCTTCACAGAGATACAGAGTGAAAAATGGCAGAAGTATGTTTAGGGCCACTTCTCAAGTGTCAGGAGTACTGCCTACATTCCAAGCCAAAACTCATCTGACAGTTTTTCACAAGCTTCAAGTCGGCACCTCAAACAGCACTTTTAAAGTCAAGCATCCTAAAACATGGTGAGGAACCACAGAAGAAAAATATTTAGAGGCTTTTGTTTGCCTCATTTAAACCACCATGTTTCTGTTACAGTCCTCAAACAAGTCTCAAAGCAACCTAACAGGAAGGGAAAGACTGACACTCCAGGCTGTCCTCTGACTTTCCCATACCAGCACTTACTCAAAAACACCAGTGTGTGTTCCCCCTCCTCTCTGTCTCTGTGTCTCTCTCTCTTTCTCTCTCTGTCTTACACACACACACACACACACACACACACACACACACACACCTGTGCATATGCATCTAGGCCAGGAGGACTGAGTAATGGAAATTCAAAAAGCTTTCCTGACACCAGGAAGGTTATATTTAGAGACCATGGGCCTGACAGGAGTAGGTTGGTGGCCAGCGATGGAGGAATGAGGGAATATGAGGCTGGAGGTGGGGAATCCAGGCAGGAATATGTGTGTCCATTTGTGTTAGTGACAAATCTTCAATTATGGGAGACAAAGAAGAAAGGGGAGCGAGTCAGGAAAGGGATTTAGGGACTTATCATCCTTAGGTGGTCCTCATCCCATCCTTCCTCCCTTCAGGTCTTGCATGAGTTGGAGCAGTGAAGCCTCCCAGCCCATCCTTGTGACTGAGATCCAAGGCAGGCAACCTCTTGCTTCCTACTGAGCATCTGGACTGCACCTCTGTCTTGAGCTTAAAGGCCCAGAGGAGGGGCTGCAGGCTTGTTCGAGCACTGAGTGGTTGATAAACTGCACGATTCCTGTCTGAAATGCTTAAATGTGCTTTATAAGCCTTCAGGCGTTTCATAAGCGTTCAGACTCTTTTCATAATGTACATCAGTTCCTTGGTTTACATAGTATGTTTTTGTACCTCCATCCCTTTTTCCTTTGGAAGCTACCACTTTTGAATGTATGTTCTGTAGGTAATATGATAATACAGCCTGTCCATTGATGGGGTTCTGCATAGGTTGGTATGCCAGTGTTCGCATCTCTTTTGTGATTGCCTGGGCACTCCTGTACTTAATGCCTGCATTGTGGACACATGAGATGTTTCAGTTTGTGTCTAGGCCTGTATATGTGAATAAATAAACAATAAAACATTGGTGAGAAGCACTACTCAGGTCTTCACTGTAACTGGCTACACCTTCCCCAATGGTCTCTCTTCTGGGACTCTGAACCTACCACTTGTTCCAAGCCTTAGACACTCTGCATGCCTGTTAATGTCTTCAAAACATGTACCACACCAAATAGAGACTCTTATACCTTACCAAGCAGGGCTGTAGCATGCAATTTGGCCTTGGCACCCTCTGGATTGTTTAGGTTAAGGCTTTACCCCATCCCCTGGCATCCATATATCCAAAGAGTCTGGAATGTTTAGGTGAAAGATCCATTCCAAGTCCCCTCCCTTGGGCGTTGCCTCAGTCCAGACTCCACCTCTGAAAAACCTCACCAAATGGTGAACCCTACTCAGAGATGCTCAAAAGCAGTCCCATATGGTATTGAAACAGCAACCCAGAGAACAAACATGCGGTTTACTGGTCTTCCTTCCCCTGCTTCCCTGTGAGCCTTGGTATCCATTAAACCTGGGCTTTTTCTAATTTGGTTTTATTTGGTCTGATTTGGATTATTGTTTGGTGGAGATATTTATTGGGCTGCAAAAACTTTTTATCTGGAGGTCCCACGGAGGGAGTTGTTTTTCTTACCAGCCCAGGGTCACATGTTGGGAAAACACCCCCTCCCCTGCACCTGCCAGGCTAAGATCAGCTTTGTCTGGGTAAGTTCTGACTTCCTAGTCGTTGTCTTTAGAGGCCCATGACTACAAGCTTGACTATTAGAGATGGCTATCTATTAACCTATATTTCTTAATTACACATTAAATTTTTAAAGGAACTACCCAATCACAAAACCTTAATCAAGAGCAGAAATATACATATAACAAGATTGACCTTAAAATTGTATCAATAAAGGAAGATCCATACCAATGCAAAGTATCCATCTCTATAGTATATCCCCCTTTAAATGTAAGCAAATATTTATAGACAATATTTGGGAGTATGGGTGTAGTTTTTTCCATACTTCTTCCTGCTGATTGGGGCCGCTGTTAACAAGGTCTTTTATGGTGTATCCTGTGTTAGGTTCATCTCAGGCAGCAGTTGGGCGAAGTAGTTTTTGAGGGTGTTCACAGCAAGCTTTCAGGGGGCCGTGATCTATCAAACCGTATTGATCTGGAAGCAATCCACAGGTTCTCATCTTCTGTAAAAACAAAAGAAGAACCTCTTTTCTAAAACAACATATCCTTAGACTCAAATTTTGGAAGTCATGATACCTTTATAATATACATGCTGGTTTAGCTTAGCAGCCAATACAATGAAATGTTCTTCTGTACTTAGCTCATTCACAGTCAAAAAATTCAAAGATAATACAATAATATACATAATTCAGACTCTGTGAATTTTCCATTTTTACATGGCTTATTTTTCTTTACTGTTTTTAATCTGTGACTATCTGTAGTCTATCTCTTTAAAGATTTTACCCTTTTTTAAAAAGCATTACCTTATGACTCTCTATATTCTTTTTTTTCTCTGTTCCAAACCTTTGTACATTTATCCAACACTATGAGTCATCTGGATTTGTCTTTATTGCGTATCTATAATTCTTTACTGTCCAGAAGCACTTGTTAAAATGCTATGTATTTCTTAAAACTTAAGCTGTGCCATTATTAAGGGAAATATGGCATTCCTGCTTGCCTGCCCAGTCTAAAAATTAAGCTGTGCCATTATTACGATATATATGGTACTGCCACTTGCTCCGCATAGTCCATCGTGGCAGAACTACTTGCACCTCTGAGCCACCCCAGCTCCCTGCAGAAGTAGCCATTATTCACTGTCAGGGACACCAGTACTCCAAGGACTCAGTGGCCTTGGGCAATGCCAAGGCTGACTCAGTGACCCAGAGGCTGGCCTCCAGCTCCTCAGACTCCACAGAACGTAGTTTGTTCTTAACTCCCTCCTATCAGCCCTGTTACCAACCTGAAGAGACGAGCTTATAAAAAGGGGGGGCCACAAAAACAAAGGATGGATGGTTCTATTTAAATAACGGTCTCATCCTTCCTCAAGGCCAGGCATTGTCAATCATTTCAGACATCCACCAGATCTTACACATAGGCCCCAAAGCTTTGTCCTGCTTCTTGGAGCCCCTCTTTAACCCTACCCATCTCAGAGATTCTATTTTACAGGTTAACTCCTCCTGCCAGACATGTGTTTAGGCCAACCCACAAGGGGCTCTCCACATACGTCAGTCTCTACACCAGCTTTGCAGACACCAACTGGGCAAACATTGGCAAGTTAATTTTATTCATATGCCTACTCATAAAAAACTCCATTATCTCTTAACACTTGTGGACACTTTTGCAGGATGGATAGAAGCATTTCCAGCCTCCGGGGAAACAGCAGATGTGGTGGCTCAGGTACTCCTGGACCACATCATTTCTCGGCTTGGTGTCCCACGAACCATCCAGACAGACAATGGGCTAGCCTTCACTTCCAGGGTCATGGAGCTCGTGTCAGAAGCTCTCAACATCTCATGGAAATTCCACACCCCCTACCATCCACAACCCTCAGGAAAAGTGGAGAGGGCCAATGGATTCATCAAACAACAGCTAATCAAGTTCTCCCCTGAACTCAGGTTATCTTGGCCCTAACTTTTCCCCATTGCTCTTACTCACCTCAGAGTCACCCGCACATTCTCCTATGGGCCTGAGCCCTTTAAGCTGCTTTATGGCAGGCCCTTTCTCCTTAGCCATCACCTCCCAGTCCAAACTCCTCCACTGGCTGGGTGCCTACCCTATCTTTCCCTTTTAAGGTCTCTTCTTCATTCACACACTGACAGTTGTCTCCCTGCCCCCACACCAGTGAACTCTAATGTCCCTAAACTTGCCCTGCTCTCCCCAGGGGACAGAGTACTCCTCAAACAGCTAACTCCTAGGTCTCTCGAACCTTGATGGACAGGACCTCACATGGTAATCCTCACCACCCCCTCGGATGCCAAGCTCTTGGGACACCCGTGCTGGTACCATCTCTCCAGGCTCAAGCAGGCACCTACTCAGGACACTTGATCTTCCACACTCTGGTTTTCCAGGATTCCACTACAAAGGGCCTACCTGCTCCTCATCCTGTCACACTCATCTTTAGTAATAACAGTATTGTTTTCCTAGACACCTGCCTTCTCACCTCCCCCAAGGAACAGTTGCCTGGCGTCTCTGGGATGACAGTACATGGGATGCATTTCCAGCCATACCTCTTGCTGAGCGTGGTCTCCCCTCTCCCACATCACCCCATGCCCGCAGGAAGTAGCCAGACTTGAATCAATGCCCTCTTTTTTTAAGAGAGCCTAAATGTTAGTCAAAGTATCACCTCAGCTTCTTGTTGCCCCCTTATACAAATAGTCTGGAATATAAGTCCCAAGTCCCAGTCTCTGGCCTCCATCTTTGGAGGCCCCAGCCCTGTGCCCACCAAGCCTTGACCCTTCCCCCAGAGGAGGATCAAGAGAGCCCACCAAATATTGACCATTCCCCCATTCTATTTAAACTGCTTCCCTGGAAAGTTCCCTCATAGTCTCTCCCCACCCCACCCCCACAAACATGGTCCGCATTTGAGGCTTCCCAGTACAGTGTCGGGGCCACCCGAGAGCGCAAGAATCCCATTAAACCTAAACAGTTTTTAATTTGGCTTGTGATTTGGCTTGATTGGGATTTTTGTGTCGGCAGAGAGCTCACATTAGGAAAATTCCTAACATAAATAAAAAGAAGAAATGCAGAAAGGAACATTTTAACTCATTTTAAAAGCATATAAAATAATGTTATTTTCATACACATGTTGTGTTGTATCATATCTGTCTTCTTTGTGTGTGTGTGTGTGTGTGTGTGTGTGTGTGTGTGTGTGTGTGAGAGAGAGAGAGAGAGAGAGAGAGAGAGAGAGAGAGAGAGAGAGAGAGACGGGGGGGGGGGGGATATGTACGCATGCCACAGAACACGTGGATTTCCGAGGACAACTTGCGTGAGTCAGCACTGTCCTTCCACCACATGGCATCTGGTGCTCACCCTCAGGTTGTCAGGCTTGGTGGCAAGTGTCATTATCCACGGAGTCACCTCACAGGCCCAGTCCTCTGTTATTACTCACCAGCTGGTGTGATCCTGCCTGTATTCTTTTTAACCACGGGGAAACCTGCTTGAAAGACAGAAACAATCACAACAGGCTGAGGCTAACAGGTTCCAGGCTTGGCTGGGGTTTGAGCTACAGAGGGCAGGGTTGTGATTACGGAAGGTACTTGGGCAGTGAGCTGCTGGAGTGAAGTGACCTTTGAGCAGAGTGGGATAGGTGACTGTGGGGCCAGGAGAGAGGGTGGAGAGCAGAAGGACTTGAAGAAGAGTGGGGGAAGTGCACTCAGCAGCAGGGGACAAAGTGTGCAGAACAGGGTCAGTCTAGGCCAGGACTAGGAGCTCACACCAGCCATCCTTTCCTCAACCACACTCTCTACTGCAAGGCAGGGAGTCTCTCCTCACCAAAGGCAAAACCAGCAGTTTCAGGCTCTGCGATGGTACTATGGTACAGAGAGAATTGTCTCACAATGTTTTGACTGTTTCTTATGTCCCTATCATTCCTTAAATCACTAATGTACATTAAACAAAACTACATAAACTCTCAAAACAGAGAGAAAAGAATGTAAGCGTGAGGCTGTGAAGCAGAGCAGAGGAACTCATTCCTAACAGAAAACTCTAAAGTTCATGGGCCGGAGACACTGCCCGGCAGGGAAGAGCCCTGACTGCTTGTCCAGAGGAACCAGGTTCCTTTCTCAGCACCCGCATGGTAGTATACAGGGGCTGGAACTCCACCTCCATCCAGGGTGTCAGGAGTCATCCTCTCCCCTTTGTGGGCGTTGCAAGCACTTGGTGCACAGACATACATGCAAGCAAAACGCACATCAACCTTCTAAACAGATACTTTCTTTTCTTTTCTCCACATTTACGTAATCATGTTTACCTCCACCTGAGTGATTCCTGTGTACCGTGACCCTCTGCAAGATGCCTGCAGAAGGAAAGAAGAATCTGGACAAGAGGACATGTGTAGACTAGAAAAATTCTCTGTCACCACCATTGCGGAGAAGAGAGGACACTGCGGAGCATTGCTGGTGAAGAGCATGGGAGGCAACTACTATTACCCCAAGCATTGCCAGGCAGCCTGCTCACCTCACGAGACAGGTAGAGCTCAGGAAATATGCCAGATTCTGTAAACTACTTCTGAACAGTCGTCAGATTGTCTCAGGAGTACCTAATTAAAACTGTTTCACACAAGCAACCTCCACACCTCTTCAACAAGGATGAAAGCAGGCACCTTTAATTAGTCCACAAACTGAATTCCGTTTTTCTAATGGCATTGGGGATTAAACCCAGACCCTCAGAACTAAAGTGTGACGTATCTACAAGCCTACTTTAACCAATTTACAAACCTTGTGCATCATAGTCCCCATTTCAATTTGAAATCTCCCTTTGAGTTGAATAATACATCTGTCCTGTGGAAATTTCAAATTACAAGATACCAGAGTTACCGTTTCTGAGAAAAAGTATGACATAACCTAAAAAGCCTCCTGCACAGCCACGTGGACTATGGCAGGGGAGAATGGAAACCGTTTACCTGCTCAAATGAAGATAGGTTCAAACCTATTGTACTGGTCCTTGGTGTGTGCTCAGGAAAATCACCAAGCATGTTAGAAAGAAGCACCGTGTTTTGGGTTGGTTTGTGTGGCTCTTTTGTTTTTTTTTTTTCCAGACAGGGTTTCTAAATCTGTTTTCTGTGTAAAAGCTCTGGCTGTCCTGGAACTTGCTTTGTATGCCATGCTGGCCTGAACTCACAGAGATCTGTCTCCTTCTGCTTCCTGAGGACTGAGATAAAAAGGATACACCTTCATTGCCCAGCGTGCAGTGTGTTTATATACTGAAAGTTGACTTAATGATTATCTTGTTGTATTGGGATACTTAATATTGGGATATATTCCTACTAATATGAGAGGTAGTAGACACATTTTAACATGACACATATAAGGAATTAGCAAAGAAATATGAACACTACTTTTTCCTGCCCACTAGAGGAATGGGCCTTGTATTACCCCAGACGTCATCAGTAAGACCCGGACCTAAATGAGCAAGCACACGTAGGAATGCAGTTCTTCACTGCCTGTGGAAGTAGATAGCATACATGACCAGGGTTTCACTGAAGCACCAGTCCAATTCTGTTGGACCCCTGAAGGATGGGTTAAAGAATTTCAAGATCTTGCTTTTTTGGTTTCTTCATTTAGAAATTAGCTATTATTCTCTGTGGGTCCTACGGAACCATTTCATCAAAAGGCACCTTTATGACAATTCACCCTGCCATGGGGAAACTAGATTAGGCTTAGCTGCAGAAGAACGTAAATGTCCACCATGGTGGACTGCACACTGGGCTGTCAGGAAGGGTCCCATTGCCTGGCTACCCCAGAATCGAAAGTCTGCAGTATTTGGAAAGAATCTGCAGCAGGCCTTGCACACCTCTTGAACAAGAAAGGGATCACGCATGCGCACATCTGCAGGGCTGGGAGGGTGGGGGTGGGGACCTTTAGAGGCTATACCAAGGAACACTCGCTTTCTTTTGAAATAGCATCTGACGTTTATTGAAAGCAAGGAAGAGGCTTTTGTACAAGTAGAACAGAGGAGCTGGAAAGAGCACAGGGGTTATTGTGTTGAACAAAGGCACACACTCCAGAGAGACAGCTGCAAATTCAGAAAGAAAACTGGATTGGTTCTGGGGAAAATGAACTGGTCCACGTGACACAAGGAGAGACAAGAGGTCTCTGGGAGCAGGGAGAGAATGGGTCCCGCTCAAGGTGAATCAATGTCCAGGGCTGTGGGAAGCTCAGGTACCTCCCAGTGAGGTCAGTCCAAATCAGTTAATGGCAGAGGTCCTTCTACAGATGGTGGTGGAGGTGGGGACGTGAAAGGGAGCGGCAGGGAAGGCCTCGTGAGCAGATGGGTGCAGGCTGTCCACCAGGCAGGAGGCAGTGGAAAGCGTCCGGCGGCGGGTGATCTGTCCATTATGTGACAGGAGTCCATCTTGCAGCTGGAGCCCAGGCCAGTGTCCAAACAAACGTGCCTGGGAGGGGCTGGGCTGTCAGCCCTGGGAGGCATCATGCTTTCCAGAGCCAGGCCCAACAGGGGCAGCAGCGGGAGCCTACAGAGCTATTCTTGGAACAAAGGCAGGGAGGACAGAGGAGGGGACAGGGGCGCGCATGCGAGATCTCGGGACTCGGGCAGGAGGGGGCGCGATGGGAGGCCGCCCCCGGGCCAGGCGACCCTGGATGCAGCAAGGCGCGCTGCACCAGCCCACCCTCTCCAAGCACCCATCACAGGCCCTGGGAGCTGCTCTCCTCCTCCTCCGGGAAGTCATCGTCCTCCTCCCATCCAAACACCCGCTTCATCTCGGCCACGAAGCCATTGTAATCGCTGAGCAGGGGGCTGTCCTGCTCGATGTAAGGGATCACCCATTTCAGGGCTGGGCCCTTGAGGCGGGTGATGAGGAACGTCACCTTGAGCTCGTCGGTGTCGAAGACCTTGTCGTCCACGAACATGTAAGAGCCCGTCTGCACGATGAAATCCGGGAGGCGTTCGGTGTCGCCATCAAACAGCTCAGGAAACGGGATGGGGTTATTCTGACGCTTGCGACGCCGGTTGGCCCAGGATTTGGAGCGCTTCGGCAACACCAGCTTGCGGTCCATGGCGATGAGTTCGCTCTGCTGTGCTCGTCGCGGAGTGGCCGGGCCCTGTGCAGGATCGCTGGGCTCTCGGAGCGGTCTGCTGGGCTTTGCAGGGGCTGCTGAGCTCACAGGTTGTCAGTGCCAAGCCGTCACCGGAAGTGCGTGCGTGCGGAGGCGGGCGCTGACTGTGGGCGGGGCCCCGCCTGAAACCCGAGCCTGAGAGGCTGGCGCCAAAAAAAAAAAAAAAAAAAAAAAAAAACCTTGGTGGTCACTAGTGCGCAGGCGTGTCTCTGGGCAGCCCCAGGCGATTGTTTCCGTAGTGGTTCCTATGCTTGATAGAATTAGTGTCCTAAAGCACAGAGACAGGAACCTAGCTTACCTAGGTACTAATGAGGAAAAGTCAGACAGTCTGGGAGGGTACTCGATTCCTGGCATCTTTTGGTGATGGTGCTGTTCAGTATCAATGGAGAATAGGAGAACAATTAAGGGATTTTCCTGCACATATTCGCAGCCCTTTCCTAGCCAGATGCTGAGTTTTCCTTCCCAGACCCTAGGATGTGGACATCCCTTGGGATCTAGCTGTTCGGTGCACACATTTCCCTGTTTCTGGTCTTTGTGTGAAGGAAGAACTATCTCTCTGTAAATCTGCAGATGTGGATGCTTTTCAGCACTGATGGTAGCCCCTGAAACATCTGAGAGCAGACAACAGGGCCGCCCTTTCAGAGAATGACGTGGTGGCATAGAGGGCAATCGATGTCAGGTGAGTTAGATGTCAGGGAATCTCTAAATCTGCTGTATAAGAAACCAAGAGATGATCATTTGAGTAAACACAAACGAGGGGGAAGAAGCTTACCCACTACTATAGGATACGAGGCAGTGTCCAAAAATAAAAGAGAAAGGAACATGATTTCCCAAAATTGGAGAGAAGAGGAGGAAGTTTGCAGTATGCATCATGCATGAAGCCAGTTGTCAGGCAAAGCACATAACAAACACTTACTTACAAGTGTCTTGCTTTTTTACAGAAAGTAGCATGTTAAAAGACATGATTTCCTTATGATGCAACTTGTGAAGCAATTAAAATAGGGCCTTGGAACAAACCAAAAGAAATGTGAAAGCAAAACTGGGTTTTGAATACTTAAGGAAAGAGAAGGGAAGAATAGCCAAACAAATGGAAAGAGACCGCTAGGCTCAGAGATATGACAGGAATATCTCAGCATAATGAATATGGTAATTTTGATTATGGAAGGAAACTGTCCACTTGCAGAGTTGCCAATGTAACCCAGAAGCTACTGTCCCATAGAACCAGGTGACTAAAGAAATACTCCTCTTTCTCTACGTGTTTCCTCCTTACCTGGTGCCACCGTGACCATATAAACACAAGTGCAAAATGTGTGTTTTGCACCTCACTCAGCTGGCACAAAAACTTTACATGGCATAGTCATCTTGAGTGCATCCCATAATCTGTCTGGCAACCTTCACCCCTCTGTCCTTCAAGCAACACTCCCCTCTGTACTCCTGCTTGTCTGGTTTCATATCAGCTTGATAATGTGGTGGTGCCCAAAGATGTGCTAAGTGGGAGACAGTCAGATGAGGTCCAGGGGTGGTAAACTCAGGATGAGTCAATTTCCTGCCTTTATCCTAAGGAACCCCGGGGAATTTCTCCTAAGCATGTGAAGGCACACCAGATTGGCAGGACATCTGCAAGGCAAGAAGGGAGTGTAGCACGTTCTAAAGATACTGAAAGTCAGTGGCCAACACTCTGAAGAATATTTTTCAGATGACCTGGTGGTCCAAGCTGAATAAGACACTAATTCAGCTCTTAAGACTATTAAAAATTCATGAGCAGGCTGCCAGGTCTCGCATCTATAATCCCTACACTTGGGAGGTAGGTGGGGAGCCTCAGTAAGTTTGAGTCCAATGTGGGCTCCACACTGAATTCAATGGCAGCTTGAGTTACATTCAAAGATATTGTCAACGTAAAGCAAGAACCCAAAGTGCTTACGTTATTAATATACCTCAGAAAAAAGTGACAGGCAGAAAGATATTCATAGCCAGGATACCTATGAGGATTCCCCAATAAACAATGCAGTATAGGGATAACACATCATTTTTCACTGGTTAAGGTAAACTTGCGTAAAGGCATGTTTAGATTAAACAGACAGTGCTTTAGTAAAATACTCAATGTTAATTTGTGAAGACAGTCTGGTTGGACTCTGTTGGTGCATGAATTAATAACCAACACTTGGTAGGCAGAGTCATTCAGATCTCTGAGTTTGAGGCCAGCTTGTTCTACCAGACTGTTCCAGGAACACCAGTGCTACACAAAGAAACCCGGTTTCAACAAACTGAAGGTGGGGAAGGGATGGGAAGAAGGAAAGGGAGGGGGGAGATGGAGAATTTACATTCTGAGTAAGGTGGTGGTGGCACTTGCCTTTAATTCTACCCCTGTGGAGGCAGAGACAGATGTTTCTCTGAGTTCCAGGCCAGCCTTCTCCACAGAGCAAGGCACAGGACAGTCAGGGCTATACAGAGAAACCCTCTCTCAAAAAGCCAAAGGTGGAAAAAAAGAAAGCAAGAGTCTGGACGGTGTGTTTCCTTTAGAGTAGATTTCATAATGTAGCCCAGGATGGCCCAGGATGTTCCATCATTCTCCCTAAACTCTCAGGTAATAACAGTTCAAGCTTGCTTGTGCCTCAGTGGGCTCTATGATATGTTATTTTTAAAACCAAAGCAGACATGCAAGGGGTGGGTATCGCAGCTCCAAAATTCTGACCCAAGGAGGTGGTTGACCACTGAGGTAGTCTATTCTAGCCCCCATTTCTTTTCTTGGTTGATATCTTTAAGTAATGAACACCTGTGCCTGTCCCAGAGAATAGAATCAAAGAGAATCTATCACTCCTGGTTTGCTGAGGCCGGTCCAGTTTGCCACTGGAAGGTGTCAAGGACTTTATGAGATATGAAAGAGAGATGCACGGTAGCACTACAAGCTCGCAATAAATAGACAGCACGGTCCGGTGTGGGGAGATAGTCCTGTTGGTTAGGGGCTTGCTGTGTCATCAGGACGACCTGACTCTCCCAATGGAAGCCAGATAAAGAGTCAGTGGACTGACCTGTAATAATCTCTCACGGAAAGACAGAGGGCCCAGCAGGAAGGACTGCCAGAAGGCAAGGAACAACTTGTCTGCCTCTCAAGAGATGACTCCCTACTCTCTCCTGAGACCTACACAACCGGGCACACACACATGTGTGTGCAGGCTCTCAAAACACATACACACACATACGCACTACACACTGCACTTACACAGTTGTCACAGCACATCCAAACACTGAATAAATAGTAATATATACAGATCAAAGTCTGTTTAATTTCACGACTCTGGTTTCAAATAGCAGTCATGTAAACTTCCATGGTAAATAGAAAAAGAGTGTACTTTTTCATGCAATTTGTCTATATATATAAGAATAGAAATTTGATACTTGTCACCAACCAATCATGGTAACAACTCCAAATTCATGGATCTTTAACAATTGGAAGTGGCAGCTGTCAAAATATAATAGCAAACCAGGCAAATTATGAGAAAATGCTGGAAATCTTTCTGTGGGAATGACAAAAGTGCTTGCTTGCCATGAAGGTTTGTGAGGAAAGGCAGCAGGAAGGTAGAAAAATAAAGAAATAAAGCAGTAAATAAAATAAGCTTAGGGGCTGGAGAGATAGCTCAGTGGTTAAGAGCATTGCCTGCTCTTCCCAAGGTCCTGAGTTCAATTCCCAGCAACCACATGGTGGCTCACAACGATTTGTAATGAGGTCTGATGCCCTCTTTCTGTCCTGCAGGCATACACACAGACAGAATCTTGTATACATAATAAAATAAAATAAAGTTTATAAAAAAAATAAGGTTACAAGGTCTGGGAGGGAGGAAAATGCCATCATCTCCCAGCATCTCTCAGTCCTTACCTACAGGTCCACATGGCTGACATATCCAGCCCCACAGTCTAACCTTCAGACAAAGGACTGAGCTGGGCTGCCCTTCTCTCGGGTGCTCTTTCCTGTATAACACAGCCATTTTGGATTTGTCAGACTTTTTTTTTTAACTCATGTGGCCTCTTGGTCTCCTGGCTCTGCACTCCTCTCTGTCCTCACAAAGCTTGGTTCTGTGCTGGTCCTGTCCACTCTGGATGCCCACAGATGCCTCTGCTGTGCTCGGGATCTTCTCGACAACAAACCTTCCCTTCCACCAAAACCTAGGAGCAGTCATGTCCGCCTTTTATTTCTTTTTTTCCCAATCTGGTAATGAAACCACGTGATTGGCCTAAATGAGTTCCCCTCAAATAAACGTCGCCTCTTGAACCAAGCTGCTGATCTGAATCTCCTAAGGTACATAGGGATCATTTATTTCTGCTGGCTCCTGCCATCCACCAAATTTGATGCCAAATTCTAGAGTCTGCCTCGTCAGCTACTCCTGCCTCCATGTACTCTATCCATTCCTCTCCTTGTCTATGTCGTGAGCGCTTGTCAGGTGCTTGAAACCTTCGATGTCCTTCTGTGGGGCCTGCTACAGCGTCTTGGGAGGCCTGCTACACAGCCTGGGTATCTCTCTATGCCCTCCACAGGAACACATCTCTCTGTGCTACTAAAGACACTTACTTGAGCCTTGCCCTTTCCAACAAGCTTCAGCAGACCTGTGCTCTCCTCCTCCACTGGATAAGTGTCTCCAGCAGGGAGCTGCCTGCATTGATGACTCCAAAATTCTACCCTCCCCAGTGTGCCAGGAAGCCTCCTCACTTCCTACCATGCCCCAGTCACATCAAGAAGGATGGCTTTTCTCTGGGATTCAGGACAGCTTTCTTTTCTTCTTCTTCTTCTTCTTCTTCTTCTTCTTCTTCTTCTTCTTCTTCTTCTTCTTCTTCTTCTTCTTCTTCTTCTTCTCCTCCTCCTCCTTCTCCTTCTTTCTTCTTCTTCTTCTTCTTCTTCTTCTTCTTCTTCTTCTTCTTCTTCTTCTTCTTCTCCTCCTCCTCCTCTTCCTTCTTTCTTCTTCTTCTTCTTCTTCTTCTTCTTCTTCTTCTTCTTCTTCTTCTTCTTCCTCTTCCTCTTCCTCTTCCTCTTCCTCTTCCTCTTCCTCTTCTTCTTCTTCTTCTTCTTTCTCCTCCTCCTCTTCCTCCTCTTCCTTCTTTTTTCCCCAAGAACGACTTTCTCTGTAGCTTTGGAACCTGTCCTGTAACTAGCTCTTGTATATAATACTGGCCTCGAACTGTCAGAGATCTGTCTTCCTCTGCCTCACAAGTGCTGGGATTAAAGTTGTGTGCCTCCACAGCCCGACTGGGACACTTTTCTTTGACAAATCTCTCCAGTCTGAAATCTTGTCACTAGCTAACTCAGCTCAGCTCCTTCCCTGCCTTCTCTCTCCTGCTCTCTGGGAGCAAGCCTGTCACCCTGTGTGATCCTTCCTTGCTTGCTGCCTCTTCTCTGCCCTGATCCCTCTCTCCAGCTCCTTCCTGCAGTGACACAATTTCTCTAAGCCAGTCTGGGCCACTTATGCTGTCTCTCAGCTCCCTCTTGGTGCTCACTCATAGGAAACCCCTCCCTCAGGAGTTCCCTTGTGTGACCCCTTTGTTTCCCCAGGGACATAAATTCATCGAGGCCTTGCTGTCTTCCTGCAAGCAGTTCTGCCTCAGTACAGATCAAAGCTCAATGACTGGCATGTCCAATTTTCAAATTCTCTCAAATGTAACAACCCCTGCCACAGCACAAACAATCCCCAAGTCTCTCACTTGAAACCTAGCTCTTTCCTCCACTTCCAAAAGTCTCTTATCTCTAAGGTCTCTCTACTTTCCACTCTTGAAAATCTTTCATGGCTAGGATTTCTCTGGGCCCTGCTCTCAAACGATTTGTCTCTGAAGACTATGCTATCAGTCTGTCTTCAAATTGGTATATTGGCTGAATATGGTTTTAAAAAATTATAAATATGCAACAAAGACATTAACTTCAAACTAGTAATAACAGGTGGAATCTGAATTTGCTATACTGTGACTCAACTCTTAATTTGAAAAATACAACTACTTACTATATATGTAACCTGAATCGAACTATTGTTTAGGGAAACAGATGTTTCTTGTATACTCTCTTTTCCCAAATATCTAATGCTGAGCAAAGTTAACAAAGTCAAAGTGTCTGCATGTCTATCTTTAAGTCAGTTTCTACCAACTGACAAAATCTGGGAGCTTGTAAACCCTATGTATCAAATGTTTACCAAACCTATGTTGTTTTTATTTTAAAACAATCTCTTCTATTTTGCATGCTAAGCCCAGTTCACCCTCTCTCTCCTCCTCTCGCTTCCTTTACTTTCCCTCCAACCCACTCCATGTTAATTTTTACCTAAAACTTTCAGTGACCTGGTGTAGAACACAGTTTATCAACACACAAGTAGTTAGACATACATCTCTAAGTTGAGTTTTGTTACTATGAGTACACCTTTATAACATTAGGAATTTATAAACTTGGATTATTGTTAACAGCAAAAAAAAATCCATCGTCATAAAGATATTTTGGAGACCTATTGTCTCCTCCTTAGTCTAAAGAGGCGGTATGAAGATAAGCAGAAGGCTCTGTAGGTTAAGAAGTTTTATCATTGCTGCTTTAGTTCTTTTGTACCACTGATCAACTAAACTAAGATGGTAGTGGAGTTACATGGAATATATTTTTAAACTTAGTAAATGCGGCTGCCAGTCTTGAGGCTGCTCCCATAAGCTAAGATGTAGGCTTCTCAAATGTGTGCTATTATTTTTAAAAGAATCTATTTTCCTAAAGAAGAGTTGGATTCAATTTACATGCAGGGTAAGTGGATCAATTTTTCTAAATAAGTGCTGAATCACATATATCAAAATAAGATTCGGAATCCTGTGACTGCATCTCCAGGACTTCTGACCCCCTCCTCTGGTCTCTACGGGCAAGCCCAATCAAATGCATACCAATATGTTTGCAAGAAAAACTGAAAGCAGCAGGGAAAGAGTAGCAAATTCAGAGAGCCACAGAAGTGGGAGGATCCTGTGTTGCCAGATGCAGAACACAGCTGCAGCCACCAGATGGCAGAAGAGGCAAGGGAAGATGGCCTCCTAGCGCTTTCACAGGTAGCAAAGTGGTAAAAACACCTGGGTTTGAGCCCTGAGAGCTCTGAGTACATCCGCCCATTTTCTCAGTCACTGTTCATAGAAGTTTCTTCCCAGAGCCACGAAAACCCAGAGAACGGTTATTTACAGGTGTGCACCATCTCATACACCCCGGAAGTGAAGCCCACGGAGCACAGAGATCACTCAGCTCATTACAAAACAAAGAAGTTCATGTTGCCCCGGATTTCCTCCCCAAAGCTCGCCCATGCTACACTGCAAGTTGGTCTAAAGGTTGGGACCTGGTCGACAATTGGGCATGGCTTTCTCCAAGCAATCCTGGTTCATCTGGACACCCCCTGGTAAATGAACACCTGAGACTTAAAGGCCCTCACTGTGTTGTCTAATCACTCTTTGGTTTGGGCTTTTTAGAAGTCAAAAGGATTTCTAAAATCTAAAAAGCACCTCTTTACCTCATTTTTTGGCTAATAACCAGCACCTCAGAGTGTGGAGACCAAGGAGTCTGGGGGTTTAAGCCTAATCAGGGGCTGTGAGGTGGCTTCTGAAGTATGCACGACTGTGTCCTCATCCTATGTTGAAGACAGGGAGACCCAGGAAGAGTGCTCAGGGAGTTCCCACAGCTTGTGGGCAGGAGCCCCTGGTCAGACTTGGTGCTCTCAGGCCCTTGCTCGGCTCTGTGCACTGCCTAATTCTGGAATTCAGGGCAGCAGGACGAAGTCTGGGAACTGCAAAGACATGGCTGCAGTGAGGGTTGGGGGTTCCTTCTTAGTGAGACTGTCTTCACAATGATGAGAAGGACCTTGGAGTTTGCTTGGAAAGAACTGGGAATTTTGCATGGTACACACCTCAGCACCGGCATGGATAGCCTTCTAGCCCTGCCTAGCAGTGCATCTACTGGGGTCCTTCCTCTTTGTGTCCTGACATCTCTTCTTACCGTGTGGGACCTGAGAATGCCTGGCCAGTGGTCTCTGTACACAGTTCTGCTCTTGTGGCCTGTGGGTCTTCTGGTGACACTCTCCCCTGAGGCAGGCATTCTTCCTATCACACTCACCACTTCCTGAGGGGATTCCTGAGGCCCTAGTCCTGCACACCAGCCCTTCTCACAGCCCTCAGTTCCCTCTCTGAATGTGTGTGCCCTCCCCCAATGACTCCCTTAAGTGGGCCCCTGAGCGATCCATGTGCGGGTCTTACCTTGGGGTCACCTTGGAGTGTCACCAGAAGAGGATGTGAGCCCAAGTTCAGGGTGTCCTGGGGCATGCAGCATTCCTGAGAATGACTAGTATTGAGGTGAAATGACAGGGATTGCATCACAGAGGGGAGGGGGAAGGCCCAGTCAGTGGCCGACTGCTGGTTTCTGTGTGGCTTGAGCTTAGGAGTAGAATGGCGTCCTTGGTAGATACAGACAGCTTCTTCCGCCCAGGGAGAGTGGGTGTGCTCCTGGCCACCTTCCCTGATCCTTCTGAGAACGGTGTGGTGGCACTTCTTGGGTTAGTTCCATGTCAGGGCCCTAGAGACTTTTGTGTATGATTTGGAGAGGCCCTGAGACCCAAGTCGGCTCCTGGGGACAGAGGTCAAGGAAGTGGCGATCCTGCCTCTTATATGGCCCGAATGAGAGCCTGGTGTGTGTGCCACTATCAACATGAGAGTGGTATGTGAGGCAGTCTGGTGCGTGAAGCAGAGGGACCCATAAGCATGCCACGCCCAGACCTAGGAGAAAGCATGACTCTCCTAATCTCACTGGAGAGGTCCAACGCGGTTCCTGTAAAATGGTCTGTGGGAGACTGGAGACTCTCCTTCATCCACAGTGGTTCACATGGTGGGCGAGACCGTCCTGCGTGAAAGCCTTCTTTTGTCTGCACTTCAGGGTGACTGAGTGGAGCCTGAGGACAGGGACTCAGCTCTGTGCCGTCAACCTTATATAGGGATGACACAGATCAGACATCACAGATTCCAGGACAGATACTCCCGGAGTAAAAAACACGTCTCTCTGCAAAAGTAAACAAGTGACCCAAAGTGAAGTTGAGAGGGGGGAAATGAAGGCAGGGAGAAAAGACATTCTGGTTCTTGCTTAACCGTGAGGCAGAGTCTTCCTGATGTGTGTATTGATGGTCCCTGTGTTTCGGCCCACTTGGCCCAAGCGACTGCTCTCACTTGGCTTGAACCTGCGAGACGGTTTATCTCCTCTTCCTCCATTTGTGGGTTCTGCCACCACACAGAGGGTTTTTACATCCTTTTCACATTACTGTTGTTCAGGAGCGTGTGTATGGGCCACGGAGAAAGAGACAATGTTGCCTGGGATAAAAGTTGGAAGTGATTTTAACATTTCCCAACATGACCACATAATGATATCCTGGAAGTCACTAGGCAGCCAGAAAATCCAGAGCCATGTCCTCAGCAGATGTGGGAGAAGTAGAGTCAAAAGTGACAGTGTTCAGATAGTGTCTGTGCTTGACATTCACGTAAGATGGGTAGAGAAACCCTCGAGTTTTAATGGCCAATCACACCCAGTGAAAGATGCCCTCAGGGTCTTTATTAGACTGTGGACCTCCACCTTTCATCCTGGACCCAAAGCCTAAGTCAGGCCACACCTCCCTGCAACTCTGTTTGCCACCGGGTTAGCAAGCCATATGTCCCATGATACCACTAAAGGTCACAAGGATGCCCAGGGTCTGGGGTTGCCATCAGTGGCCATGTAGGTATCCAACAGACATTCTGCCACGGGAGCCATGCTGATCTTGGTGGCCCGTACTGCCACTTGGGACCATGGTGTCATCCAAACCCTAGGTACGGCCTAGGTCCATGTCTGAATCCATGTCTGTACAGCAGTTGGGGGCTGAGTCGCCGCCTCTGACTCCTGTTGCAACCAAGAGCTATGTGGTTGCCCTGGGTCTGGGACCGACCATATTGGTGCCCATGGGCCATGCTGCACCCCATGCCATAAAGATCTACGTGGCATGTACTTCCATTCAGTGTCATGGTGTCATATAGACCCGGGCTGCTGCTGAGGGCCCTGTCTGGGTCTGTGTCCTTCTAGCAGTCAGGGTTTGTGTTGATGTTCGAGGCTGCTGTTGCCACAGAGCCCATGCAGATTGCTGGGTCTGAGCCACAACTGGGGTCCTGTTGGTGTCTGAGGGATGTGCTGTTGCCTGGTGCCCTGTCTGTCTGGGAGGCCTGTGCAACCCTCTGGAGTCATGGTGCCGTCTAGACCCGAGCTCCCACTGAGGAACATGTCTGGTTCTAGGATCCTATTGCAGCCAGGGATGTCAGAGGTTCCTGTTACTGTCTATGACCATGTGGATTCCCAAGATCTAGGACCTTATTAGTGTCCAAGGGCCACGCTGACACTGAGGTCCTGCTGATCTGAGTGCCCTTCATTGCCCCCTGGGGCCATGGTGACTTCCAGACCCAGATGTGGGCAAGGACCATGTCTGGATGTTTAGGTTCATGGTCTTGCCATAGCCAGGGTCTGTGTTGTCACCAAAGGCTACATGGAAGTCTAGGATCAGGGCCATGTGTGATCCTTGTGGCCTTTTAGGTGTTGTGGGTGGGGACATGCAGCCACCAGAGCCATCCTGATCTGAGTAGCCAGCACTGCCATCTGGGGCCATGGTGACATCCAGACCCAGATGCTGGCAAGACCATGTCTAGATGTCTAGGTCCGTGGTCTTGCCATACCAGCGCCTGGGTTGTCACCAAAGGCTACATGGAAGTCCAGGATCAGGGACATGTGGCCTTGTTGGTGTTGGGGACAGGGGCAGGCAGCCATTAGAGCCATCCTGATCTGAGTAGCCTGCGCTGCCACCTGGGGCCATGGTGACATCCAGGACCAAACTGCTGATCAGGACTATGTCTGGTTCCATGATCCTGTTGCAGCTGGGGTCTGTGTTGATGTCTGTAACCCGTGTGACCTCAGGGACCATGAGAACCTTGCTTCATGGAATCAGAGGGCCATGCTGAGCCAGCTCTGCCCTTTTCTGGCCCTGGGATAGCTGTCCCTACTCCTCGCTGGCTGTTCCAATAAGAGAACTGGCCACAGCCCTCATGGAAAAGCTGCACCCCCACGCAGGAGAGATGGCCCCACCTGTCACCATCTGTGAGCTGACCTTGATGGCATGAGCATAGGGGAGCTGGCTCCACCCCTGGCCTGAGGGGAGTGGCCTGAGGACCTGGACTGACCAGCTCAACTACCACCCAGGCCCACAGCTGGCCCTTGGGTTGGCCCACCCTACAGCTGCCCCCATCTAGGACATGCTGCAGCTTGTGAAGGGACCGGTGCTGTGGAATGATAATAGCAATATCTCCATGACTCGGGGCAGTCAAGAGATATCCCAGGGGAGTTTCAGCAATCATCCAGGGATGACGGTGTTCCAGAAACCAGAGCCCTTGAACCACACCAGTGACTCACTGCAATGAGCATTTGCAAGTCAACGTGAGGGGCTACTGCAGGGCGGAAGGGAGGATGTGGAGGGACTGGGAGATGTGCAGAATGGGGGGGGGGTTGCGATGTTAAATTACCAAAGATTCAGTAAAGAAATGGTGCTAAATTAAAAGAAGAAAGCAGCATGTCGTGAGACTTGAGAGCTGTCAACACACGGAACCTCATTTCCCCATACTTCCTGTCACATAAGCAATGCTGAACTAAATCACATGATTTAGCACTTTCTCGTCACTGTTAGTTGCTTATAAGTTCAGACCTTGAGTTTCCTCTAGTGACTAGTCTGAGCTTCCTCCCAGAGACTGCTAGTGGATTCAGTCTGGAGATGGAACCTGCTAAATAAAGGGCTCCTCTGGCTGCTCCCCTCCCCTGCCATCTCTCTTGTTCTCCCCAGTTCCTTCTAATAGTCAGCCTTTTTCTCTGATTTCTGAGACAGTATCCCACAATGTAGCCTTGGCTAGCCTGGAATTCAGTATGGAGACCACACTGGTGTCAAACTCATAGCGATCTTCCTGTTCTGTCTTTCCGAATGCCAGAATGAAAGGCATTTGCCGCCATGCCCAGCTTATTCGCGCTCTTTTTCTCTAGTTTAGTGTGTCTCCTCTCATATCTTACATCTTGCCCGCACTTTCCCCTCTCCCCTCCTCCCACTTCCCCCCTCCCCTCTGTCCAGATCCACTCCTCCTCCTGTTTCCCTTCAGAAAATGACAGGGATCTCAGGGATGTCAGCCAAAGGTGGCATATCAAGTTACAACAAGCCTAGGCACATTCCCCTCATATTAAGACTGGGTGAGGCCACCCAGGAGGAGGGAAAGGGTCCCAGAAGCAGCCAAAAGAGTCAGAAACAGCCCCAGTTCCCTCTGTTAGGCGTCCTGCAATAAGAGCCAGCTACACAGCCATAACATAGGCAGAGTGCCTACATCAGCTCCATGCAGGCTCCCTGGTTGTCGGTTCAGTCTCTGTCAGCCCCTGTGAGCAGAGATTAGTTGATCCCGAGGCCTTTTCTTTTGTTGTCCTTGAGGTCTCTGACTCAAACAGTCCTTCCTCTTTCTCTTTCATAGGATTTCTGACTTGGCCCAGGACTTGGCTGTGTATCTCCGCATCTGCACCCATCAGTTGCTGAATGAAGCCTCTCTGATGATGACTATGCCAGGCTTCAGTCTGAGTCCAGCAGCAATTTCATTGACCTCTCTCGCTGTCTGTCTCTCTCTTTGTCTGTCTGTCTCTGTGTGTGTGTGTGTGTCTGTCTGTCTGTCTGTCTGTCTGTCTGTCTCTCTCTCTCTGTCTCTGTCTCTGTCTCTGTCTCTGCGTCTCTCTCTCTTTTGCTGGTCATGTTTGTTTCTCTCGTTGGTTTCTGGTCTAACCCGCCTCTGGTTCCTGCCCCTCCAGGGAGTGTGATGGATGGGCTACCTTATGTCTCATGGGTCTCAAGTTGGACCAGTCATAGGTTGGCCACTCCCAGAAGTTCTGTGTCCCTCTAGCAGTCAGGATCTGTGTTGATTTCTGAGGCTCGTGTTGCCACAGAGCCCATGCGGATTCCTGGGTCTGCGCCACCATCTGGGGTCCTGTTGGTGTCTGAGGGATGTGCTGTTGCCGGGGGCCCTGTTGATCTGGGAGGCCTGTGCAGCTAGGTTGGTGTCCTAATTGCTCCACTGGAAGCCTTGCCTGGCTACAGAAGAAGGCCAGTTCAGGTTCCATATCCCCACTACAAGAACTCTTCCCCAGTATCACCCTAGGAGATTCCTGGGGTTTCCATTGCAGTAGGTGTCGATCTCACCCCCCAAAATGCTCCCCAGTTACAGTTGTCTCTCCCAGTACTGTCTCCCTCCATCCTCCAACCTGATCCCTCCTGGTCCCATGCCTTCGCGCCCCGGACAACCAGGAAATATATTTTATTTCCCATTCCCAGGGAGTTTCATACATTCCCCCCCTTGAACTTTTCTTCTCATTCAGCCTGTCCGGGTATGTGGTTTGTAGCATGCTTACCCTTTACTTTACTGCTAATACCAAATGGCCGAGAAACACTTAAAGAAATGTTTAATGACTTTAGCCATCAAAGAAATGCAAATCAAAACGACCTTCAGATTCCAATTTATACCGATCAGGGTCGCTCAGGTAGAAAACACAAGTGACAGCTCAGGCTGAAGGGGATGGGGACCAAGAGGAGCAACCCCCCATTTGTGGTGTGAGTACAAATTTGTACAGCTACTTTGGAAGGCAGTGTGGCGGTTTCTCAGAAAACTGAGCAGGATCACTCTACCACAAGACCCAGCTATACCACTCTTGAGAATATACCCAAAGGATGCTCAATCTTACCACAAGGACACTTGCTGAACTGTGTTCATAGCAGCATTATTCATAATAGCCAGAACCTGGAACAATGTAGATGCCCCTCAACTGAAGAGCAGGTAAAGAAAATGTGGTACATTTACACGATAGAGTATTACTCAGCTGTAAAAAGCATTGGCATCTTGAAATTTACAGGCAAATAGGAAGAAAAATCATCCTGAGTGAGGTAACCCGGACCCAGAAAGACAAACTTGCCATGTGCTCACTTATAAATGGATATTAGCTGTTAAGTAAAGGGTAATCTTATTCTCACTTTTAATGAACCAATGTCTGGAATCTAAAGAGAAAGCCTCCCTTCACATATCACTCTCCATGTACCGCATTTTCTTCTCTCTAAATCTCTCCTCCATCACGAGGCTCAAGTGCATCCTTGAAGTCCCTTTGTTACAGTAAACCTCATTTCCAAAGGGCATTTATGCGTTAGCTTTCTTGTTGAGGACTTACCACTGTGGGCATTTACTTCTTTATGTCACCCTTTGGGTCGGTTGTGGTTTCCTCAGGCTCCAAGAAAATTAAGCCACAGGGCAAAGACAATTGCCTATTTTATTCACAAATTTCATGATAGAGCTGCGTCTGTGGCCCACAGGGACTTGCTAAACAAACGAGGAAAGGTAATCCTTACATCAGACTTTTGGCATAGCAAGGCTGATGGTGACCGGGTGGGAGCAATGAAAATTAGGGCTTCTGTGATAATGCATGACTGGTTTCCATCAGAGGAGCTGAGCAGAGATGGCAGGTGTTGAACATGGCTCAGGTGCACCTACTCACAGGACCCCAGGCACCCTGCGGGACTCTGAAGTGAAATACTTCCAGGAGCCACACCACTTCGAGAACACTACCTTGCCAAACTGTGGCTTAGTCGCATGAAGCCCATTACTACAGCGGCCACCACAGCTGCTGTTAAACACTGTCTAACCACTTAGTCGCCCGGCTTTCTGTTGAGTGCACCCTGAATTCGCTTGTACACCCAGGAACGCCTTTCTGTCCCAGCGCCTAAGCCAGAACTTAGTATTCTCAGGAAACACTGAAACAATATCTTTCCAACCATTCTTTGAATAGCCCAGGTTTCACAGGGCAATGCATTTCCATGATCGACCTATGGCAGGGGCATAAAGCTTAAGAGGCTCATGGTGCTCCTCTCAGCGCCTGCCATTGGCCAATAGGCACGTGGGTATTGTGAGCACATGGAGCGCTCTCATTGGTTGGTGGGTGGAACAATGCCCACTGGTTACCAGCTCCTCAGGAGAGGCTGTGGACTACCTTCTGCAGAGATGCTGGGGTGGTAGGAGGAGCCTAACTGCCCTGAGGACTGACCAGTCGCCATGTGGTACTGTCTCCCAGGAGTGAGGCAGAAGATCAGGAGGTGACCACATGCGGGTCACGATATCCAGGCATTCATGCTGCTATTGCAGTGGCTGTTCCTACTGCTGCATCAGGCGGTTATTCAGGCTGTTGCGTGGTGTAGTGTACTTATTTCAGTGGAAGATTGAATCTGTCAAAAGAGACCAGGCACAACTGGAAGGTAGTCCCCGGGCACACAGTGCCCTAGACTTCACTGCAGGAGACACTCCAGAGAGGCTGTCCTTAGCTGTGAGCACAGGCTACAAAAGATCATAGAGGCCTGCACCTGTCCTCAGTGGGACCGTGTCCACTTGTCAAATTCGCTTGGTGGGCCAATGCGGGAAGAATTTTGACCCATTTACACTAGCTAGGACACAAAATTTTCCTTAGAGCCTTTCTTATACTTCTGGGAGCAGCAAAGCACCCACATTTGAGCGTGATTCAGCATCGGTCTTGGTGTCTTTCCGATCCCTGCTCGTATTTGAGGCAAGAAGGGAGTCAGTCCCTGTTCTTTGCCAAGCCTGGGAGAGCAGGGGTCACAATTGTGTGATGCTCACTTTGTTCCCTGCAACTCGAATCTCACTTTTAGTGAGCACTCAAGCAGGGTAGGTGAAGGCCTGTGGGTGGGTGGGAACCTAGGGCAGTGTAAGAAAGTTGTCAGGGGTTTATGGTGTCCAAGCTGTTAAGTCATTCTAACTTGATCTGGTGTTTCGATTTGCTGGGCATGTGGTTAATATTCATGAGCGATCCTTCAAGAGAAGCCCCAGTCTTGCCATGTCAATCCTACAGCAATTTTTTCTGGGATGGCAGGAGCGTCAGAAGTTTGATGCCAACCTAAGCTGCATAATGACTGAGTCTCGGGCCTGTCTAGGGCCACGGTGTGAACCTTGGTCTCATGAAACCAAATCCATTCCCGGCATTATCTGGACGTAGTGCTGGCAGTGGAATCCAAAGTCCCCTGCATGATAGGCAGTCACTACACACCTGGGCAGAACACGCGGTCCTTTCCTCACACTGGAATTTTGACTCAAGGACTCCCTGTGTTGCCCAGGATGGCCAGGGGGCTTGATTTGTGGCTTAGGAAAGCCTTGACCTTTTGATCCTTCTCTGTCATTCTTTACAGACTGTGCCCATAGGCCTGCTTTTGGTGATTTTGTAAAATCTCCATAGCTGCCCCTCACTGTATTAGACAACACTTTACAGTAACTATTGTACTTGAAACAGTGTCTACCCACAGACCTTGAATTCTAAGGTGTATACGACACTCACAATAGTTGGGGTTGACATTTTTGTGCCTTTTGATGTGCACCCCAGAAATCAGGAGACATAATTTCCTAACATTGTCAGAGGACATGAAATATACTTGGGGCTACACAGACCATCATTTAAGGACACAGTGGTCATAACCAAGGCTATCTGGGTCTCAACTCATGCCCTTAACCAGGGTCCTTCTGTGCAAAGCATGGCACATCACGATTTGAACCTGTATATTCTACCTCCAGAATCCCGTAGAGTTCCCCTTTTTGCTTCCAGTCCCTTGCATGGGCTCCTCCTACCAGAAGCACCCTGTTAGCAGAAGGACTTGTTTGTGTACCGTATCATCGCTAAGAAGGAATTTTTGGTGTGGGTTATTGCTTCTCAGATTAATTCATGGCTCTTGCCATGTTCCCATTCACAGGTGAACCCAATATCAAGATTGCGAAGGGTATTGTGACTACCTGTGGGAATGATTATGGCTGGATCGAGGACTGTGTCTTCTTCAGCACTGATGTTGTGATCGGTTCTTTGCCGGTGCAAATTGGAGATAAACTCCTTGCATTTGTGGAGGAAGACAAAGTTCACATTATTAATTTTAATAAATGAATGTTGTGAGCAGCAGTAGTGTTTGCCCATGGTTAACTGACAATCCAGTCCCCAGGAATAGAGCTGTTCAGCATCCTATGAGCACATAGTTGACTTTTCACACAAATACATCGGTCTGACCCCTATGTTTGTGGGACCCTGTGATTCTGCAGAGGGGGTAAGACATCAGGGACCTGGCAAGATGATTGGGACCAAGATAGAGGAGCCCAGGGACTCAGGTATATGTGTGTGCTGGCAAATGGCATGTAGACCCACCACCAGGGCTGTTGGGAGTGCTGTTCTTATCAAGGTGTTCTGGAGAGCACTTAGTGACAAGCCTTGAATGTCACCTGAACCCCAAACCCAAGCTGGGTGTAACTCTGAGTCCCCCAGGAATCATCCTACTTGGGAAATGGTGGCCCCTCTTTGCACATCCATTTCTTTCTTGGCTTCTCCCTGAGACCCTGGCCTCTTTCTCACTCATGGCATCCATTCCACTATCCGCCCAGTCTTCAACCTTTACCCCCAGGCTCCTGGCTTCTTCCACATCCCGCTGTTGTGTTCCCCAGGAGCCTATTCTCCTCTAAACCCCTTGCCCTCCTGTGCAGCTTCCTCACCCTACCTCCAACATCATTCCCTGAACTTCCTGCCCTACTTGGAACTCTACTGCCCCGCTGCTTCCTTCCCAATCTCTGCCCTCCTCATCACTACCACCGTGTTCCCCAATCTTCTCAATGTGTGTAACCCCACATCTTCCTTCCCTGTCCTTCCCTGTCCTGCCCTGCCCACCTAGTCTGTGCTCCGGCCCTCCCTTGAGAGCCTAACTTTCAAAGCCTTCTGACATCTTCTCCCAGCTTCCTGCTCTCCCATAAAACCTTCTACTCTCCAGCACAGCCCCATCCCAGGAGGCTCCTGTCCTCCCCAGTTATCCCCCTTGTCATGTAAAGCCTGCATTCTCCCTAAGCCTAAAGCCCTCTCCATTCACAGGGAACATCCTGAAGCCTCCTACACTCACCCTAGACCTCTTTCCAAGCCTCTCGCTGTCCCTTTAACTACTGGCTCCCTTCCCAGTGTCATGTACTCTTCCTAAACCTTATACCCTTCCCTGGGTTCCCCAAATCCCAGTGCCCACTGCCATGATAAACACACTCCGAGTGTCTCCCCAGCCTGGTGCCCAGTTCCCCCTTTTTTACCCTTCTTTGAACAGCATTCCTAATTCTCAAGACTCCTACAATCTAGTTGAACCCCATCACCTGAACCCAGCTTCCATTCCTCCCCAGCGTCTTCTGCACTGCCATCTAAATTTCTACTACCCACCCCAACCTGCAGGACCCTCTCTGCCTTTCTCCAACTGTCTGTCCTCCTGCAGGCACCCACCATTAGTTTGAGACTCCTGTCCCTACTCTCAGATCATCTACAGAGCTCTCGTGCTCACTTCATACCCTGAGGCGCCTGTTCGCCTTAGTCAATTTCCGGGATCCTCCCCTGGCTCCTGGGAGACCAGAGCTCTCTGCCCTCTGCCAGACACTGTTGTTACAATCGCTGTCAGTTCCACATACCACAAGGCTCCTGGCTCCCATCCTTCCCGGTCTCCTACACCCAAGCATTCTGCCATCCTCTGAGACCCTTAACATTCTGAACCCTGATCTTTCTACCCCCCTTCTCACCCTATTGTCTTCTTTCAGTTTCTGGGTCCCTATGGCTCTCTGAGCTCATGTTAATCCTCTTGCTCTCCCCCCCAGTTCCTCACTTTCTGAAGCGTCTAGCCTTTATCCTCAACCGTCTAACTTTTCATTCTAGATTCTGGGCTCCTCTATGAACCCTGCCATTTATTAGCCTCCTACCGTATTCCTTGAACCCTGTGACCACCCCCTCAGAGCCTTCTGCCTTTTCCAGAAGCCTGTCATCCTTGGCCTCTAGCTGTCCGACCTAGACTTATGGCCTCCACTAGAGCATAGATTCCTGAACCTCCTCAGGGCCTATCTAGCCAACAACAGGCCTGCTAGCTCCCAGAGCCTCCAGCCACATACCTGGTCCCCACCACAGATCTATCCTCCACTTGAGCCTTTCACCCAAATTCATATTCATTTGTTCCTCCAGATGCCCTGCCTTTCCTCTAGTTTTATGTGTTCCCTCTCAGCCTTTCCTTCCACCAGTTTCCTAAGCTATACTAACCACTCTGTGGCTCCTCCTTAGACGTTCCTTCTCCCATAGCTTCCAAAGTTTTCATCAACTTCCTGCCCTGCACAGCACCCCTAACCTTCCTAGTGAGCCTCTTCCTTACCCTCCTCCACCCCTAGCATCCCATGCTACAACTGAGTTTCCTCATTACTTTCTGTTCCAACCACCTTGAGAGTAAACTAGAGTCTTCCCAAGCCTCTTGCCCAAAGTTTCCAGTTTGTATCATGGACCAGGTTCCTACAGCCTCCCAAATTGCCTGGTGTCATCCCCACCCTCGTAGACAACCCGTCACCCATTCTGATGACTGATTCTAGCTTCCTACAGCCTCTCAAGCCTCCGGCCCTCTCCTCCTCAGCTTGTTGTCACCTTTGTCTCCCTCCTGTTCTGTTCTCCAGGTGTCTGCCCTCCCCCCGTCTCTCACCATTTCAGAGGCTGCTGCCTTCTTCACCAATCTTTTCCTACACAGGATCCCTTCTGGGTTTTGCAAGCTCCCCATGAGCTGCCTACTTCCTCCTCCAGGTACAGATCTCCCTAAAGATCCTCAAGAGTCTCCTTACTCATTCACCTCATTACCTCATGCACACCTTTGTTCTGTTTATCACTCTCCCCTTCTAGCAGAACTGTCCACCCTGTGTGAAAGACACTTCTGACTATATCAATGTTAACCAAGTGCTTGCCTGGCCCTCGGGGAGTCCAGAAGAAGGCATAATGTCTGTTGCCCAAAACTCTGAGAAGAGTGTTGAATTGGACCTGGGTAGTGTAGAGCAGACAATTTTCCTAACAGCCGAGGCATTTTTCTGGTCCCAGATATCCCCTGACTCTCAGAGTTTTGGCACTGCTCTGTAGCCTTCTTTCCTCTCAGGCTCCAACCTTTCTGTGAGACTTCTGCCCTCCCTTCCGTTTGTTTTCACTTCCTCATTTCCTGCCAGCCTCCTCTGTAACACCCTGGCTTCCTATCATAACCTCATCCTCACGCATAATCCAACTTCCTTGACTTTCTTTTTATTATTATTATTATTTTTTGTTGTCTTTTAAGACAGGGTTTCTCTGTAGCTTTGGAGCCTGTCCTGGAACTAGCTGTAGACCAGGCTAGCCTCGAACTCACAGAGACCGGCCTGCCTCTGCCTCCCAAGTGCTGGGATTAAAGGCGTGTGCCACCACGGCCGGGCGTTCCTCCTTGACTTTCATATTCTACCTCCTGTTGACCTACAACAGATTTCTGTCCTCCTTCCTAGGCTTGTGTCCTCCCCTGCAGTTCTGCCCTTCATCAAAGCCACTTCCCAACCCTCTGTGCCTACCTGCCTGGCTCCGAAGCTAAGCATTTGACTCCCCCCAGCCCAGGTTGCTATGATGCCCTGTTGCCCTCAGGCAACCCTAATCCTCCTTTCCCCTAGACTCAGGTCAAACTTGAGAACTACAATGGCCTCCTTCTTTCAGAACCCCTTGATCCTTCTCTCTGCTGCTGCCCTGTCCTTATAAACTGTCACACGTGGCTCTCCTCTCCAGCCCCCTTCCCTTAGCCGGCTGTCCCATGTCTCTTGTCCTCTGTAGCCTCTTCCTCCTCTGTGCTCCTAGCCATTTCTTCTCCCTGAACCTCAAGCCAGTCTTTTACCTCACCCCAGTCTTTTGTCCTCCTGTTGCGTGTCCTGCCCTCAGCAGCAGCACTATGCCTGTGAAGAGCTCTGAACCTCTTCTCAGGTTTTTGAGCTCCTGTGATCAGTCTGCTCTTCCACATGGACCCCTAAGCTCTCAGAAACTTGCCCTTCATCTCAAGGACCTATGCTCCTTCGGTCATCGTCTAGCCTAGCACTATCTCTCTCACATTCCTGACTTACTCTGAGGTTCCTGTCCTGCACAGAGCCTTGCCAGCCTCCCAAGACTTCCCTCCTTTAATGTCGCCATTCAGAACCCTGACACCTAGATTCTGAATTTATCTTAGCCTTTGACCCGAGTCCTTTTCCTTTCCTCCTCCTCTCCAGTCATTTGTCCTCTTGCCCCAAGTCTCCACCATTTCAACCCAGAAGTTGGCCTTCCCCTGGACAGCTACATTGTCCTAATCAACTGACCTCTCTTCCCACCCTCCATACGCCTGCCTACAGTCTCAACCGATCCTCCTTGTCTGGCACACAGATTCCTAAGCATCCCGGAACTGCTTTTAGAACCCAGAGCCCTAATCTTCCCCCAGAAATGTACTTCCCTCCTCCCAGCCTCCTCATATGCCTTAAACAAACTACCCCATCTTTCACATCCTGTCCCCACACCACCAGCATTTCAACCTTCCCGACTTCTGCCATCACTTCCAAACTCCTGCCCCTCCCCCAATTTGCTCAGCCCTCCTTCCCTCAGGCATTCTGCCTTAGTGTCTTGCAGTTCCACTGTGCCTTATGCCCTCCCCCACACGTTCCTAGCCAGCTCCCCAGGATTCTGCTTTTCCCATCCTCATTCTCTCCCCTTGTAGAACTCTATACTCACCACCCTTCTGCCTTCCCAGAGCTGCACATCCTTCGCGGGAGCACTGGGCCCTCATGCCCAGCCTCTAATGCTCCTAACATATTTCCCAGTGGCCTCCCCCCCTGAGGCCTATTACCTTCCCCCTGAGCCTCCTGCCCTCTTGAGCAGACTTTGCACCCCTCCAGATTCTGGACCTAACTGCAGGCATCTTACACTTCTCCACAGATATTTTTGCCCACTCAGGCACCTAAAATCCATGATTTGAGCGGAAACCCATCTACCCTCAGGCACCTTCCCTCCCCCATAAGCTGGGTCCATTACACTAGCATTGGATCCTAAGCTGTCCTTGACTTCCTCCCTTCTGTCCAAGTCTCCTATGCACCCCAGATCCTCCTCTAAACCCTATTTAGAGGCCCACCCTCACCAGACCCTCCCTCCAGTACCCAGTTCTTGACCTATCACATGGGTAGGCTAAACTCTTCCCTATTAGTAAAACTCCCTGCCTTGAGAATCATTACACATTTTCTGTGAATGCCTGTGTATTTGTTCTAAGCAGCAACTGTATCCCTGGTCCCAGGATAGGCCAGAAGAGTGTTTGAGTTGCCCTGTGGATGGAGTTGCAGACCGTTGTGCGCCCCATGTGCCTGTCTGACATCAAACTGCGGGCCTGTGCAGGAGCAGGCAGCTCCTGGGTGCTGAGACAGACACCCAGCTCAAGAGTCTCCCAGGCTAACTGAAGGTGCGCATGTCTATTTGTTAGCCCACTTTCCTGCAGCAGGCTCCCACTTTTCTATGAGCCTTTATAAGCCCTCCCTGACGCGTCTTCTTCTCCACTGTTCACCCTTGTCCCCTCAGCCTCCTGCCTAACTCAGGCCTCCGATCATCCCCGTCATCCTCCTGCATGCATCTTCACTCTCCTTGTGGCCTCTCTCCCCATGTGGCATCCTGATCACCTGCACATACTCCTGTCCTGTGTAACTTTCTGCCCCTTCCAGTCACCTTACCCAATCTATGGGCCACTCCCCTCTGTGTGGGGGAAGAGAGCATTCTTCCCCCTTCCCTGGCTTCCTGCCCATCCCAGACTTTGACTCTTCCTGTACACAGGCACCCTTAACTCTATCTCATATCTTTTTTTTCTTACCCACATAGTGTCCACCACCCTGGTTCATGATCCTCTCTGCACCATGCATCTTGCTTTCTTCTCGAACTCCTACCCTTTGTACAAGACTGCAATTCCACAATATTAGTCATGTTTGTCCCCTTGACCGCCTCTCTCCTGCAGTCTCAGACTCCTGCTGTCCTCCCAAGCATGCAACCCTCCTGTCCCGCACTCTGCCCTTCCTTAGCCTCCTACAGTTTCACGATATTTTCTTCTCTATAGTCCCTGCCCTTCTGCCCTCATAACTTCATGTCTCTCTGCCTTTCTTCCCAGTCTGTGGTGCTCCTGGTGAGTGTCCCGTCCTCCTCAGGACCACTGTGCCCTGCGACACAGTGTAACACCCGATTTTGTGTTACCCCCTCGGTACAGTTCGGGCGCCACTGTACCATCCGCGAGTCGGGCAAGGGCCTGGAGACTGAAAGAACACAGAAGAGACCTGGGTCATTCGAAAGGAGATCAGTCCTCAAGATGCACCCCAGGAGCAGGGGCAGACCCGGGCCCTACACGGTAGTCACTGAATTTCCACACAGGCATCCATGCTACTGTCAAGAACCTGCCCTTCGACACAGACACCTATGATCCCAAACATTTGTCCTCAACTGCAGGGGCCTATGCCGAGCCTGGCCATCCTGTCATCTTCCTAGCCCGCAGTCCTCCCTTTCAATATCTTGTCTTCCCCTGCCTAGGCACGCCCCCCCACCTCCTGCCATCTAGATCAGAGTCTTGCCATCCTCCCCAGACTTCCTCCCTCCTTTGCACTCACTTTACTCAGCCATGATACCTAGATTTCTGCCTTACCACAGTCTCCAACCCAAGAGTCCTAAGCTTCCTGCCTTTTTCCCCAGGCATTTTCTCTCTTATGTGACATGCTGACATTTTAACACAGATGCTGGCCTTTACTCATCTAGATATCCTGCTCTTTGCCGATTGACGTCTTCTCTTTCTGTCTGCCCTCCATTCTAAGCTTCCACTGGATTTTTTTTTGTTGTTTTTTGGCCTTGTAGCAGACATTTCTAGATGCCCCAGAATTGGAATGCAGTGTCTTTATCTCCAAGAACTTCAGCCCAGCCTTCTCACCCGCTGAAAAACTGCTTTCCTCTCTCCAGCGTCATTCTTCTAGACCCAGCATTTCCAATCTTCCGGACTTCTGCCATCACTTCCAACCTTCTGCCCCTCCTCCTGACATCTCCCAACTCCCTGTCCATCCTGCATTCCCCTTTGTCTCCTGCTTTCCTACTGCGTACCCTGCCCTTCTTCCCATCCTTCTCCTGACCTGTTCCAGAGGCATTTCCTCCCCCTCCTCTTCTAGTCACATATCCTCATCATTCTTCTGCTTCCCCTGAGCCTCCTCCTCTCCTCAGGAGCATTTATCCTTCCTACCAAGTCTGGAACACTCCTGACATCTGCCACATGGTCTGCTCATCTCTCCATGGCTCTTGGGACCTACTGGAGCCCCTTACTTTCACCCTCAAACTCCTGTCCTCTTGCCTAGACTTGGTGTCCTTCGACCACCTCTGGATCTACCAGTGGACACCTTGCCCTCCTTCCCAGATAACTATGACCACCCCGAACCTCCATCCATGTTCTGATCCTGGCAACCTCAGACTTCTACTGCACCCATCTGTTTTCTTCTTGGCCAACCAAGCCTAGTTTCTGTTCTCCCTGACTAATAAACCTGTCTGCAGCACGTACCTTGCCTTTTTCTCAGGCCCCTAATAGCCTTCAACAACGCTCCAAATTATCTGCTTTTAGCTTCCCCATTTCCTTCATCCCTCTCTGATTCGTTACCCTCACATCACATCTTAAGCTGCCCTTGACTTCATCTGCTCTCCCCCAGACTCCAAACTTCCCCAGATCCTCCTCGAAACCTATTTGGGATCCCACCTTCACCAGAACCTCTTTCCAGTATTCAGCTCTCCAACCATATCATATGCATAATCTCTACTCTTCTCTATTAGTAAAAATTGCCCGCTCCTCAAAATAATTTTCTGTGATTAGCCTGAGTATGTGTTCGAAGCAGCAAGGGCACTCTTGGTCCAAGAAGAGGCAGAAGAGAACGCCGGATCCCCTGGGACTGGAGTTGTAGATTGTTATGAGATGATGTGGATACTTCCTGTTCCAATTTCCAGCCTGTGGAGACGCAGACAGTTATTCTGAGTGCCGAGACAGATGTCTAGCCTCCGACTCTCCCATTATCTGAAGTTGTGGCCCTATAGTAAAGCCAATATTCCTACAGCGGGCTCCCATTTTCTAAGAACCTTGTGCCCTCCCTCAAACTTGCCTTCTGCAATCCATCCAGATCCCCTCAGCCTCTTGCCAAACCAGGGCCTCTTAGCAAACTCCTTAGCCTCCTGCCTGTACCCTCAGCATCCTTACCCAGCACAGTGCCTCCTGCTTACCTCCACATACCCTGTCCTCCTCTCTAGCCTCCCTTCCATCCCCCTGCCATCCTACCCTCCACCAGAGCCTTCTTACATCTTGCTAAGAGCCCCTTGACCTCTGTTCAGGCTCCCTGCCCTCCTCCCTGTTGGGGGCTGTGAACCCAGACCCTGAATTTCTTGTTATGCTTGCAGCTGCTCTGAACAAAACAACTTGTTTTCCTGTGTTTGCAGTTACTCTGAGCATGAGACCCTCAGGAGTTCCTGATGGCAGGGGACTGGTTTCTGGTGGGTTTGACCAGGGTGTGGCTACCAGTTAAGGATCTGTATATAAGCGGTTCTGGAACGCAATAAAGGGGGCATTCTTGTTTCAAGGATGGCCCTTGTCTCTGTCTGTGTGTCTTTGTCTGTTTAAATCTCTGGGTTTTTTCCTGGCTTGTGTACAGTCTCCTAGTGCAGGCTCCGCACTACAGACATTGTACCGTAGTGCACGTAGTACAGACAGTACACCTCTCCAGCTTCTCACTCTCCACGTGGCTAGTGGCTGGGACCCTTCTCTGCAGCCCTCATCACCATTCTTTCCCACACCAACGCAGTGCCTAATCTCTGTGGATCATCCAATCCTGTCTTCCCCGCAGACTCATTTCCTTGTCAAACAAGACACCCACCACCCCTAGCCTTCAGCCCTCTCTCCCCCATGATCCTCTTGTTCACCACCTCCCTGACCTCCTGCTAGCCTGCCAATCAGGCAGTCTCCTCTCCAGCAGTTGGCACTCCACTTGCCTCCCACTCATTCATTAGCACTTGATTCTTCTCCCTTCCATGTGGCCCCCTCCCCTGCCTCCTGTCTTACTCCCCATCCTTTGGCCTCTGGGTGACTACCTTATGATGCTCCTTGAGTGCACTGTGTCCTAGAACAGTTTCTGAGTCATCCTTGTACCTCCTGTCTCTTAGGACTTCTGTCCTCATGTCCCGTCTCCCTGTCTAGCCTGACACCTAGACTCCTGCCTTATCTCAGATTCCTGTTCACAGCCCTGGGCCTTCTGTCCTCCTCCCCTGTTCTCTTAAATGTCATCCTTTGACATTTCACCTCAGACTTTTGCTATTCTTCAGCCAGCTACCCATCATCCCTTAGCAACTTGACTAGTTTCCTGCTCTCCATCTTCTAAGCCCCGACCGGATCATCCTAAGCTCCTGAAAACTCTTCCGGCCCTCAATATCCCACTCTTTCCAAACCTTCTCACTAGACCCAGAATGTGACCCAGTACTAAGCCTACTAACTCCAGCCCCAGTCCTAGGATTTCCAGTCTACCAGACATATGCCCCACAACCACCTCCATCCTCCTGCCCCAACTCATGAATCTGCCCAACCCATCCCTCCTGTAATCCTCCCCAGTTTCATGCTCCCCCACTGTTTCTGCCATCCTCCCCATCCACCTCCTCCGTGGTCCTCAGATTTCCATTTTCTCCTTTGCCATTCTTTTAGACACATGATATCGCCATCCTTCCCTCCTCCTGTATCTGCCTGTCCTCCTCCAGATCACTCAGCCCCCACCCCAGCATTCAATCTTTCTGCCCTCCTACTGTCCTTCCGGGTTTTCTCACATCCCCATACACAGCAGGACCTCCTGCGGCCTGCTACCCTAATCCAAGTCTCTGCTCCTCCTGTCCAGTCTTTGTGCCCCTCCTCAACCTCCTGACCACCAACTGAATCTCTTGAGCTCCCCCAAGGCGCCTGCACTTTTCTTGAGCCTCAAAGCCATGCCCTGGTACTGACACCCTCCCCAAGAGACACCTGCCCCCTAGTCTAGTCATCTCTTTCTTGCACAGAATCTTTTGCTACCCTTGACTTCCTGTCCTCCTTGTCAGCCTACTCCCTTCTCACGTCCTCCTCTATCCCTACCTGGTATCCCACCCCACACCAGATCCTCCTTCCTGTACTCTGCGCTTCAACCATGACTGGAGTAAACTAACCTCTTCCAGGTTATTAAAAATTCTCCATGTTGAAAATTTAATAAAATAGTCTTCTGTGGATGGAGGTTTGGCCTTCATGTGTTCTGAACACCAAATGCATGAATAGTTCCTGGGTGGGGGTGAGAAGAGAGTATTGAACCCCTGGAACTGGAGTCAAAGATGGTTGTGAGCCTTCATGTGGGTGTTTTGAATCAAACCTGTGTCCTCTAAAGGAACAGGAAGTTGTCATGACTGCTGAGCTATGCCTCCAGCTCCAAACTCCCCCAGTTGGTCTGAACTTTTGGCCCTAGCCTGCAGCCCTCTTTCTTGAAGCAGGAGCCCATCTTTCCCTAAGTTTTCTGCCCTACACAAAACTCTCTTCACCTCCCCTGGGATTGCTGACCTCCTCAGTCTGCCAACCAGGCCCTCCTAACAAAACCCTCATTTTCCTGCCCTCATCTTCTCCCTTACTTCCTACCATGCCTTGCTTGCCTCCATACACGCCTGCCCTCCTCTCTAACCTTCTTCCACCCAACAGAGTCTCCTGTCACCTTTCCAGGCTTCCCGACTTCCCCCCCCCTCCATGAAAATAGTACATCACCCAGCCTCCAGAGCCCCTACCCTCTTGCCTTCCATTGTGGAAACCTACGCTCACACAGGCCACAGTGCTATCCTCCTACTCGGCTCTGCTCAGTCTCCAAACCCTGACGGCCTCTGGTCTCCTAGGCACATGCTCAGCCTCCTGTCCTCCTGAGTGGAGTCTTGCTATCCTCAAGAGACTTCTGCTCTCCTTCAAGGTCTGCCTACACAGCCACGATGCCTACACTGCTGCCTTCCCTCGGCCTCTAACCTGACACCTTAGCCCTCCACCCCAGTCATTTGTCCTCATGCCACCGAGCTTCCGGCATTTCAGCCCAGATGGTGGTCTTTACCCAGAAAGCCACAGTCAACTGACCTACTTTCTTCCTTTCTGACCTCTGGCTCCCAAGTCTAAACTGGATCTTCCTAGGTTGATACACAGAATCCTAAGCAGCCTGGGACCACTTTTGGAGCTGTGTCCTACTCTCCCCACGGACCCCCTTCTATCCTTTCAGCCTTCTCACTTGCCCCAGAGTCCTGCCCTCTATCAAACATTCTACCCTGAGACTGAACACTCCAGTCTTCCAGATTTCTGTCATCACCCCCAATCTCCCAATCCTACCAATGATATCAACGCATGTCCTGTCCCTCCTGCATTCCCCCGTAGTTTCTTGTAATCCATTTCTCCTGCCACCGACCCTACTGCCTACTAAAATAGTCCCCAGGCTTCTGCTTTTCCTATTCTGATTCTGATTCTTCTCACTATTATCCTCTATCACCATCCTCTGCCTTCCCATATCCTCATACAAACCTCAGGAACATTTGCTTCTCATTCCCAGCCTACAACGCTCCTGATAGTCTCCCTGTCGAGGACTAGCTTCAACTGGATTCACACGTCCCAGGGTAGGAGCACGAGGATTAGAATTATTAAGCAAAAAAGAACAGAGGTAAGAGACAAAACACAGAACAGCATCAGGCAGGACATTAAGTGAATACTGAATCACCCCTTTATTTTCCACATATCTTTTTATACCCCACTCCAAAAGTGGGGAGACAACAGACTTCATCAACATGATACAGAGCATCTCTGACCCTTGGTCAAGGTGGAGTGGATACACCTGTATACTCAAAATACTAAATAACCACTCTAGGTCAGGACCTCTTGTTTTGTACCCATTTGTTGTCAACAACTTTGAAAGAGCAAAACAAGCTCGGACTCTCTGACCTCTGGTCAAGGTGGGCCCAGATACCTCCCTAGTCCACTTGACCTACTCAGGACCTCATGGAGACTACTACCCTCACTCCAATTCTCCTGTCTTCCTGCCAAGACTTTGCGCCCCTTTATAGCTTCTGGTTCTACCAAGGGGCATTTTGCCTTCCTCAGGAGATTTCTTTGCCCAATCCCAAGCTTCCAATTCAGGCTATCCCTGGAGCCCTCTCCTCCACAGACAACTTCTCTTGCCTAGGCTCATTAGGTTCCCATAACGTTCTAAACTGCCCGAGACTTGCTCCTCTTCACATTTCCCTAGATCCTCCTGTATCTGCTTTTTAAAGTACCACCATAAAACAGTTCCTCATTTCAGGTCTTGGTGCTTCGACATTCAGAGGAATAAATTAAACTCTCTTTTCTTAGCAAGAATTCATCACTCTTCAAAACCATGAATTTTCCTTCAATGGCCACTTTGCCTATGTGCACGACCTTAGTGCACAAATGTTCCCAGGATAGTGTGGAAAACATCACTCGCTCCTCTGGGACGAGGATAGGGTGTAAAACATCACTCGTTCCTCTGCTGTGAGCCCCATGTGGATCCTTCGAATCAAACTTTGGGCCTATGGAGGAGCAGAGAGTTGTCCTGAGTGCCGAGTCAGATGTCAGGTCCCAGACTCTCCTGGTCTGTCCTCAAGCAGATACAACAGACTCCCATTTGTCTGTGAACCTCTGCCTGCTCTGCTACGTGTCGTTTCCTCCACTCTTCACCCTGATTCACTCAGCCTCCAGGCTAAGTCCTCCTTCTCCTGCCTGCCCGCATTGTTTCCTGCTTAGCTCACATAATCCAGTCCTCCTGTCTAGGCCTCTGCTGTTTCCTGCCATTCTTCCATCCACGCAGCTTCCTGGTCTCCTACAGAGAGCTTTCTGGTCTCTTCTCTAGCTTCCTGCCCTTACCCAATTTGATCCTTCCTCTAGACTGGAACCCTCCCCAGAATCACTCATCTGCATCATTCTTATAAACCCAGCTTAGTGCCTACAGTCCCAGGTTCATGATCTCCTCCTGAAACATGTCGTGTGCTTTTCTCTCAGACTTCTGTCTTACGACCAGGGCATCAGACTCTCGTAGTCAGATTGCTTCTCATCTCCTAGATTCCACTATCTGTTGCAGCCCTGTCCTCCAGATACCCTGATATTTCTCTAGTACTGTGCCCCTTATCTCTAGCCCCCTACTCTCCCGTAGCCTTCTCTTCTCCTCCCTGGCACTTGCGTACTACCCCGCCCTGGCCACCTAGGCTTCTCATATATCTGACCTCCTGCCTTACACACTCCCCCAGGCTTTTTGTCTTCCCTGTGAGTGTCCTGCCCTCCTCAATAGCACTTTGCTCTCAGACAGTCTCTTAATTTCCAACCAGGCTTCCATGCTTCTGCCAAAGCCTGCTGTTCCTCACAGATGCCTAAGGCCCCAGAAACTTGTCCCCCACTCTGGGGACCTGTGCTCAGCCTGCTATCCTCCCTTTCAATATCCTGTCTTCCCCTAGATTCCTAGGCACTTCCTGAGGGTCCTGTCCTCCTGAGCAGTCATGCCCTCATCCACAGACTTCTCCCTTCCTTTCCGCTCTCCCTACACAGCCTGCTCCCTACCATTCTGCCTTACTTCCACCTCTGGACTATGACTCTGGAGGCCCATTTCTCCTCCCCAGCAATTTGTTACTCCCGAGGCTCCAACCTTTCAAAACGAATGTGGGCCTTTACCCAACCAGCCTTCATGTCCTCAGGCAAATGACCTCCTCTCTACATTTCTGCTCTCCACTGGCTAAGCCTCCACTGGAACACCATGGCCTGAGATCCAGATTCTTAAATACCCTGGGACTGCTTCTGGAACTCAATGCCCCACTCTCCCCCAGGAGCTCCCTTCCCACCCCATTCTTCTCACTTACCCAAGACTCCTACCCATTCTTGAGATTCCAACTCGAAGGTGCAGCATGTCCAACCTTCCAGACTTCTGCCATCACTTCCACCCCCTGTCCTCATGACATCTGCCCACCCAGTCCCTTCCCGCATTCGGCCTTACATTTCTTGCAATTCCTGTCTCCTGCCCTCCTCCCTATGGTCCAACTAACATAGGCCCCAGGCTTCTGTTTATTTCTGTCCTCATTGTCCTCTCTTCTAACTTCCTATCCTCAACATCCTGGACCCTCTTAGCGTCTCTGGATCATTCAACCCTCATCCCCAGCCCACAACTCTCCTGATATCTTCCCCAGGCTACTCATTTAATCATGTCGCTGGGGACCTCCTGAAACCTGCCACCCACAACCAGTCTCCTGTCCTCCTGCTCAGACTTTTTTAGAGATAGGGTTTCACTGTGTAGCCATAGAAGTCCTGAAACTTGCTATGTAGACCAGGTTAGCCTAAAACTCAGACATCTACTTGCCTCTGCCTCCTGGGTACCGTGATCAAAGATGTGCACCACCAATCCCAGCTCCCTCCACTGCTTTTTGACCTGCTAATAGACAACTGGAACTCAACACAAGACTTCTTTGCCAAACCACCTAGATTCTAATTCCTGCTTTGACCCTGAAAGACTCCTCTATAGGTGCCTTTCATCCTCCCTAGTCTAAGCCTTTCACCCTGCCATAGCACTGCCCCCTGCCCCCTAGTCTAAGCCTTTCACCCTGCCATAGCACTGCACCCTGCCCCCTACCCCCTTCCTTCTACCCCAACTCCCCTTTCCCCACATCCTCTGCTAAACCTTATTTAGAATCCGCCCTCACCAAAACCTCTCTCCAGTACTTGGATCTCCATCTATTGTGGGTGTAGGCTAAAACACTCCCTAAAAGGAGAGGAAAGGGAGGGAGGGAAGCAGAGAAAAATATAGAGCTCAATAAAAATCAATTTAAAATAAAACCCTCTCCCTAGAATCATTGTAAATTTTCTATGAATGCCTGTGTATATGTTGTAAGCAGCAACTGCATCTCTACCGCAGGATGACTCTAGCTATCCTGTCATTGTCCTAGCCTACTACCCATTCTCTCAAACTCCTGAGTTCCTCTCTTCTCCTAGGAGCACCCCAAGCATCCTGTCCTGCTCAGTCTCACCACCCTCCTCAGACTCCTCTGTCCTCTCCAGTCTCCCTATACAGCCCTGATAGCTAGACTTCTTTACCTCAGTCTCTGACCCAAAATTCCTGAGAATCTTGCCTTCCTCTCCAGGCATTTGCCCTCTTTGTCTCAACTTCCCGACATCTCGATCCAGGTGGTCGCCTTTTCCCAGTCATCTGCGCTGCCCTTGGTCTTCTGACATACCTTCTATTCTCCATCTGTTAAGTTTCAATTGGATCCCCTGGTACTCAGATTCCTAGATGCACTCATCTGCATCTGGTCCACAGTGACCTATTGTCCCAAGGAACACACTTCTATCCTATCTGTTTTCAACAGGAGAAGTCTTCAATCCCTATCCCCACCACACCTAGCATTTCCAATCTTCCCAATTTTGACAATCACTTCCCACCTCTGGCCCCTATCCATGACATCTGCTTAACACTCTCCCTCTAATTCCATCTTAAATTTTAGCAGTTCAACTGTGTCTCCTGTCCTCCTCCCCTTATGTTGTCCCAGAATCTCATTCTCACCACCCTGCAGTGTCTACCTCTTCCCTTCACCTCTACCCTGTCCCTGAGCTTCCTGCTCTCTTCCCCAAACTTCTTTTGTCCTGATGACCATTATGCCCTTTTAGGGCACCTTCTCCTCTTCATCTACATTCTATTCTCCTGTATTCTACCACCATCCTCACCATCTCTCTCTCCTCTTCAGTCCCCTGTATGAATATTAAACCTCCTGTAGCCTAGGCTCCATTTTGCTTTGTCACCATGGTTCTGCCCTTCTGCCCAGACTCTTAGGTTCTTCCTAAACTTCTTTCCTTTGCATTCTTCTGTCCTCCTCTTCATCCTCCGACGTTTGCCTGAGTCTTCTGCCCTGCTCCCTCGCCTCTTTCATCCTACTTGCTAGTCTCCCTCCTACTCTCCTCTCCATCTTACCCTTAGGTTGAGTGTGTGACTCTCTCCTCATGCATCTAGAACCCTTGGGTCCTCAACGTCTCTTCTCTACCTTTCTATGTCTGTATCCCCTTTCCCCTCCCCAGAGTCCTGTCACTCCCTATTCTCTGCCCTCCACGTTGAAGCTCCTACCCTACACATCAGCCTCCTGCCCAGCTCCTAGCTCCCCTTGATTCTTCTCTCATACCCTCGTGTCCGTCATCTCTTCCAGGGCTTTCTGTCCCCACCAGCTTCCTACCCTCACTCTGGGCCTGTTGTCTTCCTCTCCCAACTCCCACCTTCCCCTTTAACCTCAGGCCCTTCTCCATGTCCTTCTCTATAAACTACTATTTCTTCCCAATCCATTGGCCAGTATCTACCTCCTGCTCTGTAACAAATGTTCTTAGATACCCTCACAGCTTCCTGTTCACCTTCCTCATCATCCTCATCCTTCCTTCTCTCAGGCCCATGCCTTCACCGAAGGGGCTTGCTCTCCCTCCCTCCAATCCTCTCCCCCTGTCTTCCTCCCTCCCTCAGAACCTGCTCTCACCCTGCTTCCTTTCCTCCATCGGGCGTTCCTATCTTTTTCCAGGTCTTCTCTCCTCAGATCCATCCTTCCACTCTCATCTACCCACCCCCTTACTCCTGACATCTCCGATTCTTATTCCTTCTCCATGATCATCTGGCACTCTGCATCCCTAGGCCTTTCCTTAGTCGCCAACCATACCATATGCCTTGGGCTTTGTCCTCATCTGCAGATTCCTACCCTGAGCCAGTGTGTGTGTGTGTGTGTGTGTGTGTGTGTGTGTGTGTGTGTGTGTGTGTGTGTGTGTCTTCCTGATCAGCCTTGCTTCCTCTCTGTGTTAATCCCCAACTCTGGTGCCTTTCACCCTGCCATCCTGTCCTGTCAACCTTCTAACTGTTCTCAGCATCAGGCCCATCTCCGGGATGCTTTCTCTCCTCTGTACACTTAGTTCTCCCGCTGCACACACAGACACACACACACACACACACACACACACACCTAGTGCCTAGCTCCAAATTTTCTATCTTTTGAGCATCTTGCTTTCTCCTCCACTTCCTATTCTAAAGTGAACCATCTTCAGTGTCCTACCCACCCTCTGAGGCTCCATGTTGCTGTCCTTGTTCTATAATTCTGACTCTTACCTGGAACCTCCCCTTCTCCTCAAGCCTCTTGTTCTTCTCTGGATTATAACAATCCTTATCTCCTCCCTTGCCTCCTGTCTTGTCTCCAGCTTTCTGCTCCTCTTCTCTAGATTTCTGCCCTCCCCAAGCCTTCTATCTTCCCCTAACCCTTCATTTTCCTTTACCATCTATTTCATTCCTGATTTCATCCTGAGCTCCTGGGCCCCCTCCTCAACCTTCTGGGTCCCCCAGACCCTTACAGTGCCCTGAGCCTCTGTCCATATCCCAATTTTCTCTCATGTACGCTGCCTTCTCCAGCTTCTGCTCTCCTTTATTCTCCTCTCCATACTCCCACAGTTTCTCAGACCCCACCCCCGACTCCTGCAGTATTCCTTAGCTTCCTGCACACTTCCTAGGCCTTCCTCCCTCCACAGTCCCCTCCTTCCCTCTGGCCACAATTCCTTCCTCAATAGACTTACACCCTGTAACATCATAACCTCCCCTGAACCTCCTGCCCTCCTCACCCACCATTTGCCCTTCCCCCACCCACTAGCAGTCCTCACCAACCTGAGGCCTTGCCTTCTCCTTCCTCCCAAGGCTCCTTCTTCCCTACCTAGCCTTCCCTACCTAGCCTTCCACCTCTCACATCCTTCCTCATTCTGTTCTCCTCACCCATGTGTCCTTCTCACCAGCCTTCTCTCCAGCCTCTTGGCCCCTACCTCCCGAAGTCTCCCCTCCCTTCCCAGCTCCCAGCTGTCCTTTCAGTCTATGCCTCAATCTCAGTCTTCTTTCTGCTTTCACGCAGCCCTGTTCTTCTTCCCTCAACCCAGCCTCATACCCTCTATGACCCCTGCCTTCTTCATCACGGGCTGTCCCCATGAGCCTCCTACCGCTCTCCTCACTCTGCTGTGTTCCTTCTCAGCTTCCCGCCAAGCTCCCTACCCTTCTGCCCTATCCCAGATACTCATTCTCCCCTCCAGCCTGTTGTGCACCCCAAAATTTTCTGCCCTCCCAAATCCCATGACACGCCTGTTTCTTGTCCAGCTTACGTTTCTCAGTCTTCTGTGTTGCCCACCAGACACCACCTTCCCTTAACAGTACGGCCGTCAGTCCTTGCCCTCTGCCCTCCCTAGTATTTGTCTCCTAGCTCTGCCTGCCTTCCCCTCAGCCTCATACAGTCCCTGAGCCAGCTGCTCTGTCTAACACATCCATACCTTCTTCTGATCCTTCTCACCTGGCTCACGTACTGTATTCTTGAGCCTTCCGCTCTCTTCCTCAGTGTTCCAACCGTCCCCTGTGCCTCTGGTCCTCCTTCTAAACCTTCTGCCCTCCCCCAGCTACCCCTTTCATCCCTGACTTCCCCTTTAACCTCCTACCTGCCTCTCTAGCCTTCAGATCCACTCTATGACCCTCCTGCCCTCCTCACAATGCAACCTTTCCTCTAGCCTCCTGTCCCTTTTTAGAGTCTTCTGCATGGCCCATCCTCCTATCATCCCCCACCCTACCATCCCCCCAGCCTGTTGTCACCCTTCCCAGAATCCTACACCCCATGAGCTTCTTACCTTCTACACCACTCTTCTGCCCACCTCCCCAGCCTTCAGTCGTTCCTACCTGACCTCATGAGACTCCTGTGTATCTGCTCAGCTTTTTGCCTTTCTCCTGAGTTTTCTATGTTCCCCAAGGTCTACAGTACCCCCCCCCCGGAGCCTCCTGTCCTGCTCTACAGCACCCAGGAGTCTACTGTCCTACTCCTGAGGCTTCTACCATACCACAATAACTTCCTGACTTCCTCTAGCCTCCCACAATGCATTTGAGCCTCATGTCACCTTTCCTGCCTTCCTGGGTGCCCTTGTCCCAACCCTCACAAGGAGGTCTCTCACAGTCTTGCTGTCTGACCTCCCTGAGTCTCCTCCCCACTGAGCCACCTGCCCTCTTGCTAAGCCCCACCTCACCTCAGCCTGGGGGCTCCTGGTTTCTCTGGTAACCCCTCAGAATGGAGTTCTGAGAGAACAGAGGTAAAGTCATGAGAGAAAAGCAGGATCCAGCTCCAGCTTGTGGCAGGTGGTTCATTTTGTCACGGGTTCCTCGCATGCTCCCGGGAAGACAGCAGTAAGGACTTTACCCCCTGCTCCTGCAGATGAATCTCTGGGTTGCACAGAGTGGCCTACAGAACATTCTTGCATTTCCCCTTTCTCTTCAGGCTCAACTTGAATTAAACACATTGAGTCCAGACCCTGGAGTGAAAGAGAAGCCTTTGGTTCAGCTTCTTTTTCTGAACACTGAATGACAACAACTATAACATTGTGGGCCTGCCTCAACTGTTGCCCACTGGGTGCAGGGAGAAGAGGGTGGTGGTCCTGTCAAGGAGGAGGCTCTGAAGCTTCAGTTTCCCTGCCCAGCTCTCTGGATGGCCCCATGGGCTTGGAGGGTGCTGTCCCGCACCCCACCCACTTCCCCGCCCAGGGTATGGTAAGGCACCTGAGAAAAACAGGAGGCATCCAGGCTGTATTTGGTGTACTGACTGGAGGATTTTCTTTTAACTCTGAGAGACAACAACATGTGGCAACATCAGAAACGACATCTCTGACCAGACGGCACTGACAGTGAAGAGTTCATCACACATGGAAGTATGTGGCCATCCAAGTCCAGTCTCTGAGCTGATTGACGCTCCGCTGCCTGCAGTACAGACAGCAAGGAGATAAAGTGCATCATGACCCCATCACACAGCCAGGCCATCCTGGAGGAAGAAAGGTAGCCAAGGGGGCATGGAAAACAGAGGCTCACAAACTACTCAGGGTCAGAATGAGACACACAAAGCAGAGTCCTAGTTCTACCCCCATCTCCTGGCCCAGAGTCCAGTCCATTGTCAGTGCCTCTGACCTCACACCGTAGCCCATGCCTGGACATGATCAGGGAGGGGCTTCCTGGAGCAGGAGGTCTAAGAAGGCAGGGCCTCTGTCTCCATACTCATTTCTCCAGTAGGTCAAGGTCCTTCTTCTAAAGTAAGGCCAGTAAACCTGTGAAGCTCCTCCTTAATCGTGCATTCTGCAATGTAAACATGTTCGCATACATGTATTTATACATACACAAAGCACTCAGTGAAACTTGGCAGAAGAAAGCTATCAGTTCTGAGCTGTGGGAAACAGCGGGGGGGGGGGGGCATGTAGTAACCACCATTCAGTCTGTGTACCTGAAGTGAGAGATATGGAGATCTTCCTCTGGTCCTTGACTCTTAGTGGACACTGAGGCCACTCTGTCCCTGGGGCCACTTAGTGTCTTGAAGGTTTCCATCCCAAGAACCGGATACATGGACCTCGAGCTATCAGTGCCAGAAGAACTGAGGGAAATAGGAGATGGGTGTCCCTTCAGTCATTCCCAGCCATTTGGGCACCCCACCCAAAGTCCCCTGTACTGTCCTAAACCCATCTGTATGATATTTCCCCATGTGATTCCAGGGATGGAGCTTCTAAGGCTGAGCACACAGAAACGGGGTGGTGCCAAGGCTCTCAAGATCTTCACTCTCCTGGTAGCAGCCAGAACCTAGGAACCACAATGCCATCATCACCAGCTGAGAGGTCTGCATCACAGAACTGCTCAGGAGCCCATAGTAAGCTCTAGGGAGGTGGGATATTTGGCTCTGTTGAGAGTAAGTGGCTTACCAGGGAGTTGAGATTCTATTACTAGGTCCTCCACCACAGCTATTCCTGTCTTCAACATGATTTCTTTCCATAGCACACTCCACAGAAAGGCAGATGCCCAGCTTCCCTAACCCACAGCCTCTCTTTCTCCCTAGGTCCCCTGGCAGCTCTCTACTCCCTCCCCACCCCAGCTTCCTCCCAGGTCATCAAGAAGACTGCAGAAGGGGTTGGGGAATGCAGGTCCAGGGCAGACTGAGTTTCCCCCTCTTCTGTGTGTAACAAGGGCAAATCCCAGCCCGGTCCTTGATGCCCATTGTGTTCATGAGATGAGAGAATACGCCTCCCTCACAGTGTTGCTAGGAGATATCAGTGCCTGAGGTACACTGGCATCTTTTCTGTGGCGGGGCCAGAAGACCTGAGCCACACCACCACTCTCTAAGCCTCTACCAGAAAGGCCCTTCCTCTTCTAGGCAGGTTCTTCACTCAGCTGCTCCCCGGGCTGCTCAGGAACAGAGGCAGGCATCTCTACATAGGGATCCATCTTGAAATGATCAGAGAAGGGAGCCATCACCAAGAAGACCAAGGCCTGAAAAAAAAAAAAAAGAGAAGTCTTCAGAGTTGGCCTCCTGTGCACTCTGCCTCTCCACCCTATCCTGACAGCAGCTGCTTGCTCCTGAAATCCTTCCTACTTCCTCAGATCCTGTGGCACACGGCTGCCAGGCTGCTCATGGCTGGAAGATGGGCTTCTGGGTCACACGAGTGTCATCGCAGGTGCTGCTGGGCAGACAGGGAGGATGGAAGAAGCAGGCTGTGGGGGGAAAGAGACCACTGTAACCAATATTTCCTGTTCGTTCCTGTCTGCAGAGGCAGAGAGCCTCAGGAATGTCCCCAGACCGGGTTAGGGGAGAAAGAGGGAGAGCAGGAGGAGCAGGCAGAGGACAGTCCCCTGCCCCATCCCCAAGAGTGCAGGAGGCAGTCTGGAGAAGGGCTGCATAAAGCAACAGAGACTAACCTTGGGCCTGCATGCAAATAAGGGGACAGACCTGAGCTTTGGTTCAGAAAAGAACTCTCCATTTTATCTGACCACCTGACATAGGGAGACCTATGGACAAACATTTACTCTTCTAGCACCTTCCTGGGGGCTCACTGACCCAATCCTCTGCCATTCCATTCAGGGTTCAGGTTACATCTCAGGAAGCTCCTACAAAAGAAAAAAAAAGAATTTGAGGCCTGGAAGGTGGGCGAGAGGGGCTCCCTGTCTGTGTGTTGGTGATGAGCTGACCCTCCAAGATGTCATAGCCACCCAATACCCTATCATGGAACCACCACCAGGGACACGGGAGAGCCTTGCCTACCTTTTTAGTTTCCAAGCTTGGCTACGCAGCAGGTGTGCCATGGCGTATTCCCTATTTCCACAAAAGAGTTACACCCACTAGCCCCCATTCCAACCTGTCGGTGCCTATCTTCCTGCACAGGGCCTGGTAAATCCTGCGGTAGCACCCACTCTTTCGGGTTTTCCCTCTTTCTGGCTAATCGTAGGCAACAGGTTTGCCAGACTCTGGTGATTCTCTGGATTCCGCGGAAAATGACTAGGCTGTAAAGTTTTTTTGTTTTGTTTTTTGTTTTGTGTGGTATGGGATGCAGAACCGTGGGCCCTCCTCAGAGGCCTAAAATGGAGGGGCCCAGGCAGTCCCGTTTGCGCCCCCCGCCACAGTCCCTGGGCAGTAAGCGTCCCCATGGTCCTTTACGTGGCCGCCTGGCAGGGGTGGCGCGCGGATGGCGTGGGTGGCGCGGGTGGAGCGGATGGTGCTCTCCTCCCGGGGGCCGCCCCGGAGGGGAGCGATGGCTCACTCGATCCGCACCTGAAGGCGGACGTTGAGCATCACCGAGGCCACCATGTAGAAGTAGGGGAAGTTCACGCGCAGCCGCCAGGTCAGGTCGAAGAAGGTGAGCAGCGTGCGCGTGAGCCCCTGGCAGAAGGCGCTGTTGGAGCCGCGCGTCGCCGCCCAACGCGACAATCGCATTGCCAGGCCTGACAGGGCCGCAGCCGCAGCTGCAGCCGACAGGGCCGCAGTTATCGCCATCGGCCTGGCTCACCCGCTCACCTGCCACAGAGTCAGCCCAGGGCGTCACCCGGCACCACCCACGCTGTCAGCAGCCGTGCCCTCGGGCTCCCGGGTCCCTGCAGCACCCAGTGCTCCACATACCACCCCGCAGCCTCAGTTGCTTCTGGCCCTCTCGCCAGACCCGCCGCTTCTTGGCTCCGCCCCCTCGCCGCAGGCTCTGGAATGATTGAGAAGGAGACCCTGCAGCAGGCTCACAAAGTCGCCTCAGAGGTGAATTAAATGTCCAGCCCCCCTGCACTCTGAGACCAAGGCCTGGACTCTGCCTCTCATTACTAATGGCAGGTCTCTGTTGACCCCAGGCCCCCCTCACTAGACCACTGTGATCCAGTCCCACACAGTAAGAGTTCACCTTCACCTCCTTCCTGGTTGCTCAGTGCCTATTCCTGAGGACCAAGTGAATTAGAAAATACTAGTGCCAGAGTTGGCTCCTTTGAATCCCCTAGGATAATGGAGGTTTAGCAGGTTTCGACCACTTTGCTAATGTACAGAAACCATATCCAGAAGCCCCGGCCTATGCACACCTTCATCCTTCTTCCCCAGTTTCCTCAGGATTATGTGGCCAGCCAGAACCATGCACCTTTCTTGAATTCAAATAGAACTGTAACTGCATCAGGTATTATTTTCTATTATATTTACTGGTGCTGTGTATTTCTGTTTGCAAATTCCAACATAGCCCCTGGATTTCCAAGAATACCCCTTTTAAACTGTTTATCCTGGTTACTAAGCAAGTGTGTCTTGAATTTACATTTGCTCCTTGTTTATGACCCCTGACACACTAGTGTGCTTAAATGCCTTTTTTTTTTTTTGGCCTGGCTTTATGCTATGCAAACTAAACTAAACTAAACTAGACCAAATACCATGAAAGCCCTACATATTTAATAAAGCAAGAAATCCTCCGGCTTCCCTATGGTTATAAGTTTAAAAGCAGTCATCTTATGCCTTTTAAGATTTTACAAGGAAGTTATACCCGAGTATTCCTCTCACAATGCCTGTTCACCATCACATCACTTCCTGGATAAATGCTTGCAGGGACCAGAACATTCACATATATTTGGATCATTGTCCTTTTTTTGTGGTTGAGATTTTTGTTGTTGTTTTGTTTTTTAAGGGAAACCTGAAACATTAAAGAGATAGTACAGCAGAACGGATCCACCGTCCACGTTCCCGTCTGTTCCCAAACACATCATGACTGCAGTCTTTGAGAATTAAGGGGAAATATGGACAGTCATGGAGAAAGAAAGATAAGGAGAATTTGTGAAAAGCAGATCTGCCCTTAAAATGTCAAAAGAATAATGTCTATGAAGAAAAAAAGGAAAATATTAAAGTAAGTAAAAAATAAGGATGAGTAGAATGGACTTTCTTCTGGGTTTTTAAAAGTTCATTTATTTTTATATATGTGTGTAGGTGCACACCTATGTGAGTTTATTGTGCATCAGGTGTGTGCCTAGTGCCAATGGAGGCACACCGATGGAGGACAGAGGATGTGAATGCACCAATATGGGTTCTTGGAATCAAACCTGGGTCCTCATGAAGATCAGGAAGCATTCTTAACTGCTGAACTTTTTCTCCAGCCCCCTCATGTGTTTTCAAAATTAAGTTTAAGACCTCAAAAAGTCAATGCCAGATAATGTAATACTCTCCTTCTGCAGCTAAAATACTTAGAAATGTGTTTTTAAAAAGTGGTTAAGCAGACCTAAAAAGAGCAACACTTCTATATTTGCTGGGAATCATTTAAAATGCCAATGCTAGCGGAGTGCGAGACGTTAATATGTAGATTGTAATACCTGCAGTGGACACTGAAATTGACTATATTAAATGCATTATATGGCAGTACAGAAAAATCACAATGAAATTTTAAAAGTATTCATGTAATCCACAGGAGGGGAAGAAAATAGGAACAGGAGAAAGAAACAGAATTAAGAAACAAAAATACATTAATATGTCTTAGTCAAATCCTATCAATACTCATTTAAATTTTGTTTTTGAGACAGGGTCTCACTGTGCAGTTCTGGCTGACCTGCAATTATCTATGAGGACCAGGCTGCTCTCAAAATTGGAAAAATGCCCCTGTCTCCTGAGTGCTAGGATAAAAGGTGTACCCCATCATGCTCTAGACAGATCAATTAGAGGACCGAGATTATCAGAGTAGATTAAAAACTCACTTCAAAATGTTTTAAGTAACTTGAAATATTTACTTAACACAGCATGGTTAACAATTAGTCAAGAAATTGAAAAAAATATGAAGCATTCAACAATTCATGAAGGGATAAACAAAGTGTGGTCCCCATACACCATAAAATATTCAGTTATTTTAAAAAAACAAACACGAGTATAGCAGGTGGTCATTAAATAAGGACAAGTACAATAAAATTTCAATAAACAAAGTTTTTTTTTAAAAAAAAACCCACCCCAACTAGAATAAAACATCACATTTTTTCAAAAATGTTATGCTTCAAAGAAGACAGACAAACTTTGCAGTCACATTGTGTCCCGTGAATTTTTAACCCCACTGGCCCCACGCTTCACTGCCCTATCCTGCCCAACAACTTAGGAGTGGGTGTTTAGTAAAATTCAGTTTGCCCTAAGGCTGGAGCTTCAAGGGAAAGCAAAGTGAACACCTGCAGAGCTTCAGCAAAGGACAGTCAGAAAACACACATGCTTCAGCAAGATTGAATTTGTGGTAGAAAGAGGCTTGTCACTAAATACGGAAAAAAAAAATGTATTTTACTTCTCAAGGGTATAATGAAAAGACATACGAAAAAAATGCATTTTACTTCTACAGAGTATAATGAAAAAAACAGTAATGAAAACCAGTGATAACTCTAAAAGAACTTTGTCCTTGATGGACCTTATAGTCCGTCTTCCAAGATTCAACCAAATCAAATAAACCAAGCCTAGTAACATTAAAAGCAATAGCCTCAACCAATATATGATTCAATTCCCTTATAGTTCATATTTTATTTTCTCTTTCTCAGATCTTACAAACACTGGTTTGTATTTCAATAGGTGCCGCACCAGTGCGGGCTGGAACCAAGAATCTCGGCGGAGGGTGTCCAGGTTGAATGAATGCACAGAGCACAAGGTTGAGGAGGAACAGCTTCTTTATTGTACTGCTGGGGCTAGCTTTTATACCATGGCACCAAATGAGGAGGGGGCTGCGAAGGGACTGTAACCTGACCTCAGCGGGGATCAAGGAACAGTCACCGTGCACTCAAAATTCCATCCCCAACTCCAGGAGCAGAGGGAATTTATTATGTTTTCTTTGCAGATAAGCACCTCAAGTGGGGGCAGGGATATCGTAACTCGGGGTTGCTGATTTATTTATTATAGATCTTTCTTTATACACTAACAATTAAATCATAAGGGAACATGTGATTTAATACACTGCTCCATTTTAAAAATTATTATACATCCGGCATGCCAGAAAATACTTTTAACCTCAGTATTCAGGAAGCGGAGACAGACAGAACTTGGTGAATTCCAGGCCAGGAGGGTGGTCTATACAGACTGTCTTAAAAAATAAAAGTAAAAAAATAATTTTTAGATGGTTTTGACTGTTGTGACCCATCATCACTGCTTTCTGTCTGTACAATAACTGCTCTCCCCTTAATTTGCAATTTTAAGAAAGCAGTTATGAATGGAAAAGTGTATATTATGTCCTGTTGTTATGTATTTTTTTCTGATCTTGAAGAAGTAGTCAATGATAAAGAACTGCTCTCTTTTCTCTTCATTTTCTTTCTCAGTAAGAGGGTGTCCATTTGTTGCCCAAATGTCAAATTTGTATTTTTGGCACCCTTACTGCCAAATCTAATGACCTGAGTTCAATCCCAAGGACCTTCATGGTGGGAGAAAATCAGCTTCTGCAGGTTAGGTCATCCTCTGACCTCCACAGGCACGCAATGTGCATGCATATGCACTAAATAAATGGATAAATGAAGTTTTAAAGAACGAATAAATATCAGAATGGGAACTCATGATACCTTGCTTACCTTTGTCTTCCTGGTGTGAAAACAACGAACCCCGGCAGAACCCCTACAAAACTCCCTATGAAACTGTGATGGAAGCAGCTACGTGCCTATTAGGTCACTCGTCAAAGTGCCCCCCACCCCGAATCCATGGCACCGGACTTCTGGCAGCAATTGTAAGCGTGAGCACCAAGCGCTCAGGGCTAACATGATTTTTAAAAATTACTATTTATTCATTTATGTGTGTGTGCGTGAGTGCGCACACGCACGGATATATATATAGTAGTGAAATCATCAGAGCATGCGATCACTCTACATTTAGCTTTCTGAGGAACAGTCCAAGGGGAGGGAGAGTTGCTTTAGTTGTTGTGCCATTTAAACAAGCTCAGTCACAATACGTGAGCACTGTAACTGCTTTATAACCTGCCAGCACTTGTTATTGCTTACCTTTTGAAAAATCATAAACACTAATGTAGATATGATACAGCACGTCAGTGTAGTTAAGTTTTTTGTTTGTTTGGGGTTTTGGGTTTTGGTTTTGGTGCTTTGTTTTGTTTTGTTTTCGATTGTGGGCTTTTGCTATTTGCAACAAGGTTTCTCTGTGTAACAGCCCTAAGTGTCCTAGAACTCACTCTGTAGACCAGGCTGGCCTCAAACTCACAGAAATCCACCTGTCTCTACCTCTTGAGTGCTGGGATTAAAGATGCGCACCACCACCGCCTGGAGTTTTATTAATTTTTATGGCTGACTATGTTAGACACACATGGCATATTTGGAATGAAAAAATTATATACAGAAATATATATATATGTATATATATATTTACATACAGAAAACTCAGGCCACATAGTGGTGATGCAGCTCTTTAATTCAAGCACTAGGGAGGCAGAGACAGGTGGATCTCTGCGTTCATGGCTAGCCTGGTCTACAGAGTTCCAGGACAGCCAGGGCTTCACAGAAAAACCTTTCTCAAAAACAAACAAACAAACAAAAATACAAAAGAAGGAAAAAAAGAAATCCCGGCAATACACATTTAACTCGATTTAGTGGCAAGTTCATTAGTAACAGATTTGGGACCCAGAAAGTCAGATCTTATGTGTCACTTATTATAATTGGTCCTCAGAACTTCCACCAGCTTAACCTCTCAAGTCAATTTGTGTTAAAGGCAGTGGTGGTACATGTCTTCCTGTTCCTATGGACCAGCTGCCCCTACCTGGCCTTCCTCTTGCTGATGCAATAGGGGACCCCCATCTTGTGACATCAGGAAGGCAGAAAGAACATCAGCTCTATGGTGGTTATGTGTGGTCTAACCTGTAGTTGTAGGTGAGCGTGAGCAGAGGGGGAACTGTTTGATGGTCTGGTGAATCTCGATAGGCAATTTTTGGACACTTATGAAAGAAAACCCTAACCCCATAATGGATCCCTCTATCAAGATATCTCTTTCTTTGTTCTTCTTCTCTGTCCCTCCCCCAACTCAACCATCCAGTTCCCTCATGCTCTCCTCCCTTTGCCCTTCCCTCTCTCCCCAAGCTCCCAATTTACTCAGGAGATCTTATCTATTTCCCCTTCCCAGGTGCATCTGTGCATGTTTCTCTTAGGGGCTTCTTTGTTACCTAGCTTCTCAGGGGTTGTGAAATGTAGCCTGGTTATCCATTTCCTCATTCCGGAGTTTTTTTCTAGTTCCAGCCATATTATGGGGTTAGGGAGAAATCTGGTGCTAGGGAAATTCCCAGGAATGCACAAGAATGACCCCAGCTAAGACTCCAAGCAATAGTGGAGAGGGTGCCTGAACTGTCTTTCCCCTGTAATCAGATTGATGACTACCTTATCATCATAGAACCTTCACCCAGCAACTGATGGAAGCAGATGCAGAGATCCACAGCTAAGCACTGGGTCCAGCTCTTGGAGTTGAATGAAAGAGAAGGAAGAGGGATTATATGAGCAAAGGGGTCAAGATCATGATGGTGAAACCCACAGAGACAGCTGACCTGAGCTCACTGACTCTGAACTGACAGTTGGGGAATCCTGACAGCATGGGACTGAACTGGGCCCTCTGAATGTTGGTGACAGTTCTGTGGCTTGGGTGGTCTCTGGGGCCACTGACAATGGGAACAGAATTTATCCCTAGGTATGAACTGGCTTTTTGGAGCCAATTTCCTGTGGAGGGATACCTTGCTCAGCCTAGATACAGGAGGAAGGGGACTTGATCCTGTCTCAAATGATTTGGCAGACTTTGTTGACTCCCCATGGGAGGCCTCACCCTTTCTGAGGAGTGGATGGGGGTTGGGGGGGGAGGAAGATGAGGGGAGCAGGAGGAGGGGAGGGAGAGGGAACTGTGGTTGATGTGTAAAATGAAAAAAAAATTAAATTAAAAACAAGAAATACAAAAGTGCTAGAATTACAAAGGCAGTATTACCATAGACTATTATAAACTCAAGTGGTATTCAATTTGTAATTTTTATGACAAGAGATTAAAAATAGTTAAAATGCAAAAATTCTTCACATATAAAATCAAAAAGGCCTTATAGAAATTTTTAATTGAAATTTTGACCTAAAAATATCCCCAAAATTCTAGGTCATTTGCCCTGCTCCACACTGTTCTGACAGCACTAATTTGCATCCAGTGGAATTGGATGAGAGTCATGTTAACAACACCCCACCCCCCCACACACACTCCGCAAAAAAAGAAGAGAACCAACCGTTTGCCACTGCAGCTGAATGTAGCACGGCCATCTGACAAAGCAGATAAGGTCTCTTTTGAGCAGCATGTTCTGTCTAATGCCAAAAGTTCTTACTTTTTTTTCCCACTCAAACGGAGAATTCTCCATCTTTTTGGCCTCCTATGCATTCATAACAGCGGAGGCTGGTTCCACCTTTCCCCTGGGCTGCCTTGCCTTTCATCACACTGCTTGGCTGGGGGAGAGAGGCACATGAAAACTTTTGTTTATCCATGCATCCACTGAAATAGATTCCCAGTGTAATTCTATTTCCTCATTCTTGCTTTTGTTTCCAGGGCTCCCCGAGTTCTAGTCAGGAAACTATTGCTTGTTTTAACATTTTGGAGCAGTAACTTGCTGCTGTAAACAAGCAGCAATGCTTGTTCCCTGGATTTTCTTCTCGTAAAAATGGTCCAATAGGATGCCGTAGCTCACGCGTGTGATCCCAGCATTCAGGAAGCTGAGACATCCTTTAATTACCACACTCGGAGGGCAGAGGCAGGCAGATCTCTGAGTTCAAGGCCAGCATGGTCTACAGAGTGAGTCCCAGGACAGTTAGGGTTGTTACAAAGAGAATCCCTGTCTCGAAAAACCCACAAAAGAAAAAAAAATTTAAAAAAATGAAAGCCGAGACAAGAAGATTACCACGAGTTTGAGGCAGCCTGGGTTAGAATAAAATCTTATCTCAAAAACAAAACTACAATGACAAACCATGAAAATGTGTATGGGTGGAGGCTATTTTATCCAGCTCTATGAGATGGATAAACTGTGAAGTCCCGCCTTCCTACTTCCCACAACTCGTGGCCTTCATTGAGTAATCTACACTCCTATTGGCTGGTTGAGCAGGTCACTGGCGCTCCACACGTGGCAGTGTTGCGCCAGTGAGAGCCTAGAGAAGGTGTACAGAGCGCGGGAGGAGAATAGCCTCTGCGCGTGCTGCTGTGAATTCTCCCGGGAAGCGGGAGAACTAGACAAGCGAAACCTCACTCCTGGTACCGCTTGGTACTCAAGCTTCCTCAGACAAAAAAATAATGCACCGGCTAATTTCCAAATTTCGTGCCTTCTTTCAGAGGAAAACAGACTCAGAGGAAGAGAAAGAGGAGAAGAAGAGGCTCTTGGAAGGTATTGCACTAATTCTTTCCCCAAAGAGACCTTCTCTTAGAGGAGTGTTCCTTCTTGCTTAGGAGTCTAAAGAACTCAGAAAACCTCTCCCTGGTTTCGTAGTGCCATCTTATTGCAGTAGGGCATCCCCAGATCCTTACACAATACCCTCCTACGCCATGCCCTCCTACACCACCTGCTGGATACTACTGATACATAGATCCATTCTAGAACTTTCTTTCCCAAAGTAATGACCAATAAAGGCAAAATAATGGTGACTACAGAGATGACCCAGAAGTTAAGAGCACTTTTAGTTCTTAGATGACCCAAGTTCAGTTCCCTGCGCCCACATTTTTACTCACAACTGCCTAGAACTAGAGTCCTTGGAGTTCCGAAGTATTCTGCCCTCCTCCGAGGACTCGTGGGCCATATACATACACTCAGGCTTGTGTGCGTGCATGCGCACACTCACTCGCAATCACACACATACACATAATTTTTTCTTTAAAAAAAATCTTTAAAATAAAACGGAGAAAGATGGCAAAAGACAAAGAAGGCAGAGGAGCCACTGCAGTATACCTGAGGAGCTATTGGCAGTTGATAGCTGCTGGGAGAGGAAGAGCCAGTTTTCTCTAAGGATGTGACCACTGATAGGTTGACCACACTCCAAGGCAAGCACTAGATAGAAGAATATTTAGGAAGCATGAATTAGACTTGATGGGCTGAAAGAAAGACGGGGAGACTACTAAGTTGGGTGACTAGGGGGGGGGGGTGAATCTGGGAGGAACTGGAGCACATGGGGTGGATCAATAGGCTCAAAATATATTGCAGGAAATTCTTAAATAACTAATAAATAATTTAAAAATAAAGAGGTTAGGAAATGAAAAAGTGGTGGTGGGAGGGGGGAGGTGTCTGTGCCCATTGTTTGCATTTATTTCCATTCTTTTGGGAACGTTTTGAAACTTTTGAGATCAGGTCTCCCTATGTAAACCAGTTTACCATCCACTCACAACTTTTCCTGCTTTAGTCTGCCATAGGTCACAGGAAGATTCCTTTTGTAGTTACAGTAGTAGTAAATCTTCTACTTCGGTGGTGATTTTACTTTATCCTAAAAAAATCCCCTTTTTATGTGTGTATGAGTACAGTTGTGCAACAGCACATGTCAAGAGGTCAGAGGTCAACTTTTAGAACTTTCAGAAATCTCTTCCCATTTTGTGGGATCAAGGAATCAAATTCAGGTATCAGGCCTGAGGACAAGGGTCTCTACCCCATGAGCCATTGTGACAGCCCATTAGTTTTGTTGTCTTAACTGAGCAAATGTCTGTGTCTATGACTAAGCTTTCTCTTACTGTGATCAAATGCCTGAGACAAGTTAACTGAGAGAAAGAAAGGTTTCTTGTGGCTCCTACTTTTGGAGTGTTCAGTCAGTGGTTGCTTGGCTGTGTTTCTGTAATTCTGGCAAAACAGAACATCCTGGTGCGAAAGATGTAGGGGACCAGAGCTGCTCAACTCAGGACAGGCAGGAAGGAGAGAAAAAGATCAATTTCATAGCAAAGCCCTTCATCCTCGACCCATCAAGCTATATGAATTCATAAATAGAATTACTCAGCTAATGAGGTCAGGACCTTCCTAATCCAAAGGCTTCTCTTCAGAACACTGATCACTGGAGAGACCAAACCATTTTTGTTTTTTGAGGCATGGTGTTTCTGTGTGGTCCTGGTTGTCCTGGAACTTGCTTTGTAGACCAGCCTGGGCATAAACGCAACACTAGCCTGTCTCTGCCTCCCGAGTGCTGGGTTTAAAGGCATGCAACACCACAGCCTGGCAGGGACTAAGCCTTTAATATGTTAGCTTATAGATGACAATTAAAACCAACCTATAACAAAAAAACCAAGAAAATGAATCATATCTGTGACCAATAAGAAGATAGAAACCAAAGTTTACTTACTCACTTTGTATCCCTAAATATATGCCCTGGCGTCTGCCACTGATCACCTGTCCAAGGGATTATTTTAAAGGTATGTATTTCATCAATGAGAGTCCAGGAAATAGTGAGAAATGACTAGGGTGAATGGTATCCCTCCCTGCTCAGAACTATATCCACTCTAATTAGTCAGCTATAATGTATGCTCAAAGATTCTGGCCTTGAGGCCTGAAAATCCCATTACTATTCACAAGTGTATTAACAAAAGCAGCTCTGGTATCATCATATCCATGTTACAGACATTCAGGTAGGCAAACAGCTGGCCCACAAACTAGCCGTGTACTCTTCTAGGCTTAGATGGCTGTTTCCCACAACTTTCTCTGCTAGGGCTTAGTTGTAGTATGTGTTTGCACTTGAGAATAACTTATATATTTTTTTTTCTCTATTCATCGTTTAGGTGCTGACATGTTCCAAACAATGAAGGAAGTTGCGACAGGGTCCTGCAGTGGCTATGGCTACCCTAATGAACACATCTTCAATGCTGGTGTCGTGGCGGGCAATGAACTTCTGAAAGTTGAGCAAACAGGTCCTGCAGCTGTGGAAATAGATCAGATCACTTGCAGATCGAATGCAATCACAGTAAGAGTTGTATATTCTGGGGACTGTCTTATGTCTGAGTTCTTTCACCCTAGCTTCTATTTTTTCAGTCCCTTTTGAGTAGACATGTTGAAGTGTATGGAAACTGAAATCTAACTTAGAGGATTGTATGGAACATCTGTCCTATTTTTATACTAGTATCTATTTAGAAAAGTATAAATTACATTATCTATTCCTCAGTATTTAATGATAATTATTAGAATTTATATTATTTTGTAACTTCCTCCTATAATGTAAATAATGGATATGTGTTATTTGATAAGTAGTTATGAGGCGAAAAGATATGTACTTAAATCATTTTTTAAAAAATAGTTTTATTGAAGTATAATTTACTTACCATGGAGCTCTCGCAAGTTTTAAACATTTTTAGATTTATGAAATCTGTATCTAGCACCCTAGTTCAGATACTTATCATTTAGATCTGTATATGCAAATAAGGCTTGTTGTTATTAGTGTACTAATTGACACCATCAGCAGCAGAATGCGAGGCTCCCTATTTGCCAGCGCTGGCAAGAGTGACTGAAGTATTGTCAATCCTTGAAATTTTTAGCCATCTAAGAAGTGAAACGCCAGCCGGGCTTCCACACATGGAATGGCTCTCTGTTGGTTTGGAGACAGGGCACTGAGAGGTTGGAGGGTACACTGGACCATCCACATAGCTATGGGAGCCTGCTGCTTTTATGGATAAAACTGAATGAATAAATTGGTACGGACAGCTGGAGTTGGAGATTACATAGAGGGAGAAACTAGGGTTTTCAGAATTGGAAACATGAAAATGAATTTATGTGAATCAATTTTTCATTCATGTATTGCCCCAAACCAAATTTAATTAATCAACCCTATAAATCAGGAACACCACAATTTCAGTTACTCCTTTGCAGTGCATTATGCCTGTAGCTGTATCTGGAGAATGAAAAGGCCATTAAGGCTTTCAGACCTCACTAAAGTGCCATCAGCTACCGTGAGAGTAAGAAGCTGGGAACTAACTCACTCCGTGAAGTGCTTGTACGAACATCGAGACCTGAACCAGCACCCACTTAAAAACTGGCCACCCCAGCATGAATTTTAGTCCCAGTGCCGAAGCGGAGACAGGAGAGTTCCTGGAGCCTCCTGGCCAGCCAGTCTAGGTGTTTGGTGAAAGAGCCTGCCTTGAACCATAAGGTGGAGAACAATTGAAGAAGATCCCAGTGTGGGCCCCTGACATCTGCACATACAGGCATGAACATCTCTCACCCACTGCTTCCTCTCCACACACACGCACGCACGCACGCACGCATGCACGCACCACACACACTTTACAAGGGTAGGATAAACCAACAGTTTCACCTTCTAGACTGTCACATTTGAACGTAAATTCAGTCACCCTTACTTACCTTTTCCTAGGAACATAGGAACAAAAGTCTACTCACTCCAGTTAGTGCACTAAACACAGACCAAAGAAATGATTCTGGTCAGGTCTAACTTGGTTATGTAGTGAGCTTATTCGAGTGTTACATGGGGTTTAGTTATAGGATAACAGGTGACTCAAAGTCAATTCTGTCACCAAAAAGTGTACCCCACCATTGGTGATGACTTCTGAAAGCTGCATCCCTGGAATTCAGAGGAAATAGCTACTACATACAGGTAATTTACAATAAGACTAAGGTGGGGAGAAGGGCTATAGTCGGGATGTATTGTATGAGAGAAGAATAAATAAAAATTTAAAAAGAAAAAATAAATAAGGAAACTATAAAAAATGTCATTTACAAAAAAAAAAAAAAACCCAGTTTGGGTGAAGAACTGCTGAGACTCTCTTAACGCAAGCACAAAATGTCCCATAGGCCAAGACTGTTCAGGTACAAGTTCATGCAGGTAGCCTCGATCCTTCTCCCAGTTCGTTCCATGCCCCAGGGAACGCTTCAAGAGGTGGGACAAGCCCAGCTGGGCGCATTCTGGCCAATCTGCATCATAAATTGTTGCCCCAGGTTGGAGACAGCAGCTTGAGCTCTGGGTGAAGCCTGAGGCTGGGGGTTAGAGGGGGCTGGGGTAAGTGAGGAGTAGGGCAGTGTGGGTCTGTGCTGTGGCGTCCTCTTCCTTGTTCAGAGGGCCTGATAAGAAGAGCAAAGCACCCATGGTCACAAGGTAACAGCCTGGTTTGCCGCCCCAAGTCACACAAGCATCCTTGAGATCCCAGACTGTCATTGGTCCGACATGGCTCACTGTCACAGCCTTGGCACAGCCTCATTGTCTGCTTTTCTTCTTCCCTTCAGCATGGCGTCACTCCGCACCAGGCACCCAGGGGCTCTGTAGTCTTCAGGAGCTACAGAAGATGTGAGAGCAAGACCTAGGTTAGATCAGGAAACAATAAAGCCCAGGGCCACTAGATGCTCTTACCATGGGCCAGCAGCTGTGGGGGCTCTAGCTGAAAAGTTTTGAGCTTGAAATTCTGCTCCTGAGTACTTATCCTACGTGCATATATTAGGCAAATGGGTAGTGTATTGTATTGTAAACTGCATGTCCAGTTGTGTGGAATGGAGCCACCAAATTATGGCACTTCCTTTTTGTGCGATGCCAAGTAATCTTTTAAAAAGTTAAAGTAAACTGACTTTTTTGTGCTTGTTTGGTTGTATATTTATTACATGTGTGTATTGCTACATTCTCCTGTAAAATAGTGCATAGGTAAATAATCTGGAACAAAGGAGGTCTGAGTGTTATAGTCCAGGGAGGAAAGTTACAGACAGCTACATGTGTAAAACTGACGTCCTTTAGTAGCTGACAGTGGAGGGCAGGCCCTTGCCGTAAAGAACTTCTGACACCGAAGCTCAGGGGTACAGAGTTTATAAAGGCAAAAAACCACAATGACATTATTGTCAGGTATAGATCGGGGGAACTTGGTTATATTAGTTTTGGTTATTCAATGTGGAATTTGGTTATGGATCCAGGCTATGGTGAATGTCATGGAAAATCCCTAATGTGTGGCTAAGGCTGATGTGACTGTTCAGGGAATTAGGGACAGAAAATTGCCTACACAGACACAAAATGGAACCATGGTCATTTCATGAGAGCATGGCCAGTGGTTATTGCATAGGAAACAGATTTCTGAATTATGTGTAATTTTTCTTGCTTTCGTACTCTTTACATTTTATATGTTGAACATAAGTTAATTTTGTAATGACAAAAGCAAAACATCAGATAAAGATGATTGCAATTCAAAGAAATATTTAGATGCCCCCATTTTTCTTTATATACAGTCCCGACTTAACTATGATTTTTAGACCCTACAGCCTTGGTTGCTTTCTTCGCTCTCATACTAAACTCGGCCTGACCATGTTTAGCTTCCAGGATCGCACAAGACTGATAGTATTTAAGGTGACATATGGCTACTAGATTTATTTTTCTCAAATTTACCTTGACATTCTTTTGTCTCCCTAGATGCTCTGGTCTGGAATCTTAGCATTTATCCCCTCCCCCTTTTCTGTATTGATGCTGGCTTATCAATTGTAATCAATGTGGCATACCAATGCAAGATGCTAATGATAGAAACTAAAGATCCACTTGTGAGAGTGTGTAGCAACTGTCTGTATTTTCTTCTCAACTCTCCTAATCTGCTCTAAAACTACAGTAAAAATGATTTGAAGCTCAAGCATTATTTCATCAACACATGTCAATTTATGTGTCAATTGTCAGCATTATTTGAACTATTGAACAGATTTTCAGGGTAAAATTTAGATTTTTTTTAAACTTGAGTTTCTTTGAAGTACCCATTTTTATTTCATTTGTTTACTTACTTTCCAGGTGGGTGCTTACTATCGTGGCCAGGATGATGAACCACCACAATGTCACATGACAGTTTCACTTGACTGTATCAACTCTCTAATGGGTGATGCTGATCACGATATGTCCTTCTCTCTCGACATTGTCTGTAAAGGTACACTTTGTATTTTGAACTCATAGAGATCTTCCTGCCTCTGCCTTCTGAGTGCTGGGATTAAAGGCATGAGCTACCACCATCCACCTCACATTTTTAAATTTAAAATGAGGTGTCATCTATTTGAAGTATTATGAATTGGGCTTTGGAATCATCTTCGGGGTGAAATTTGAAATATGCTAATTCAATGAAAGGGTTTTTGTATTACATCTACTACTGCTGGATGCTTGGATTTTGGGGTGGATTGAACTCAGAGCTCCATGCTTGTGAGGCAAGGTCTCTACCACTGAGCTACATTCCCAATTCTCTTCTTGGCTCTTATCAGTGTCACTTCAATATTTGAAGTGGACCATTGGGATTTGAAAATAAGGCACAGCAAGGGACAGAAATATATGTTTTTTATATTTTCATTTGTTTGGGTACACTAATATTTGTGCAGCTCTTTTATTTATGTAGGTATTGAATTTCTATTCCAACACTATTACATGAATGAAAAAATATTTCATAATAATTTGAGTGCTTTAAAATAAGGCTTGGAAATAGCACTTTGCCCTTCCATATGTGTGCATGTGGGTGTGCATTCAGTGTTGAAGTTCATTTTTATTTATCTGATATAACACTCTATTGCTTTATAGCTAGAGCAATGACATGTTAATTTAAAGAGACTAATGAACTTTAATTTGGTTCAAAAGAGAGTTCTAGATATTGAGGGCAGAGGACAAAATATGGAAGACTTCACTAAACATTTCTTATAAAGAGCTCATAGTATCATTGGGAGAGATTGACATGTGACTTGCTCAAAATAGCCTGATGCAAAGAAACAGTGGGCAAAGCCGTAGGAACGGGAGTGACGGCAGCAGTGAGAGGAAACAGACTGGACTCTGCGCTCTTTAAGCTGTTTAACACCCTGCCAGCTGGTGTCTCTGCCTTTAACGATTAATGTTGGAGAACCAAGAAGAAATGAAAACTAACAGTTTACTGCATAATGAAATGTAAACCCAATGAAATGGAAACCTGATGCCTTTATTATTATAGGGCTTCCCCTCACCTTGAGACAGTGACTTCCTCTATTGCCTAGTTTTGTCTCAAACTGCTAGACTCATGGCATCTTCCTGCATCAGCTTTCCAGGTACGAGACCTGGCTTTGAAAGATGAATGGAAGGAAAATAGATCATACCCACTGTAGCTTAATCAGGTGGCGTTTAGCTTGGATAAAAAGAATAACATTGTCCCAGTATACAAAGCTGCTTTCTACTACTACTATTCATGGATGTAAGAACCTGAACTTGATCTTGGCTGTTATGTCAGGAACCCGCTCACGAAGACTGCTTGGTAGTGTCTTGGATTTTATGACACGTTTCCTCAGTAGTTCCCAGTTTTCAGAGGAAAGGGCCCTGTGATTGCTGAGCTCCAAAGACAATTAATTAGCCTGTCCCTTTGCTATAGCGGAAGTCATCAACAACAGGAAGGATGTTAGGAACACTCTTTTTGAAGTGGAAGGGGCTTGGATATGTTTGTGATGCAAAGGATATGGCTAAAGGTGCTGAAGAGAGCAGGAAGAGAGGATAGGGTTAAGTCCCTGAGCTATAAATAGAGGACAGGTCCCAAGGCATAGGTGGAGAGACTTACCTCTGCGAAATAGAGTTAGTCATAGTAGCAGACTTCTCTAGGGTAAGAAAGACAGTGGCTAAAAAAGACTGGAAACAAGTCTTAAAGGACCCAGGCAGTTATATAGAAAATTGTCACAATAAGCACTATTAAATGAATACTATAAAACACAGTGAAAATGGCTAACAGTTCTCTGTTTATTCTTATTAATTATTGCTATCTTATTATCTGTGTTGCTAGATAATAATCAAATCACATACTAAGTAAGCTACAGTCTCAGTAATTTCTTTAATGAGACACCAAAAGACGTAAAAGAAAAACCATGTTCTTTTGTCCTATGCTGAGTAACGAGTATGTTATTTCCTTCCTGTTCATTAGACAGATGCTTCATTGCTTCACTTTGTTTCAGTACTGTTTTCCTTTTTATCCTTTAAATGTTGCATGTGTGGTGTGTTGCCTGCATGCATGTATATGCCGCTGCTTGAATGCCTGGTGCCTACAGAGGTCCTCGAACTGGAGTTACAGGCAGCTAAAGCCTCCATGAGGTTGCTGAACAGAGCACATCTGCAAGAATAGCAAGTACAGCCGGGTGGTGGTGGTGCATGCCTTGAGTCCCAACACTTGGGAGGCAGAGGTAGATAGATCTCTGTGAGTTCAAGGTCAGCCTAGTCTACAGAGTGAGTTCCAGGACAGCCAGGGTTACACAAAGAAACCCTTTTTTTTTTAAAAAAAAAAAAGACAGAAAGAAAATAGCAAGTACCTTTAACCACAGAACCATCTCTTCAGTCCTTACCTTTTACAAAAAAAAATTGTGTCTATTTTTATTTATGTGTACGTGTGTATCTGTGTACACCACGTGTTGTGTGGGTGCCTGCAGAGAGACCAGAAGAATGCACAGATAAGCCATAGGTGGCTGTGGGTACTGGGAGCTGAACCTGAGTCCCTTGCAACATTAGTAAAATATCTGGACCATTCTCCAGCCCTGGGGTTTTAAATGTTAAAAATATACTTTACATGTAATAGAAACTGTATCAGGGATTACAGAACAGTGCACAGTGAAATGTCAGGTTCCCTTGGATAAAGGCCCCCTCCCTCTAACTTGATTTCCTCCTGTGACTGTTACAGATTTTGAACCTTATAAGGGTGACCTGGTAGAGATTGAGTTTTCGGAACAGGGAGACCCACAGAACAGAAAGCCCATCTCGGTGAAGCCTCTGAAACACCATCATATAAACGAGGTAGTTCACATACTGTACTTGTCCTTTGTGGCTGCCTCTCTTTCATTTAATGATCACTTTTGCTGTTCAGGATTATACTACAAGTGTTAGGAGACCTAAAATAAAAGCCTTGCCAAAATGAACTTGCTTTCTTATTCAAAGTACTGGAATTCTGAAAGGAAATGATGAGAATAATGTAGTACTTATGATGAAGATTGAAGTTTATATAGTCTATCTGGGAGGCATTACAATATGGTAAGACCATTAAAACCAAAAGTAAGTGATCAGGTCTTTCGGAGTTGTTAAGAAAGGTGAGCGGTGTGTCCTTTAAACTCCTGAGTAGTATGTGGGTATGATATGGGTAGTAAAAACTGAAAACAAGTTGGCTTGCACTCATTTTGTACCATAGGAAAAATGAAGGAGTGTTCTTCTAGTGCAAGTGACAAGGTAGGGAAAAAATGATAGTCTACTTAACAACATATTTCTTTCCCACTCTTTTCCTTTCGAGCAGTCAGCCTTAATGGGAAGTTAACAGTCATTAGAACAAAATTCCCTCAGCAGAGGCCTGGTTCTCATCCTCAGGAACTGTTTGCATTGCTGTGAGGTTAAATCTGGACAGGGGTGTGCTTACACAGCACCTGGATGATGCTGTTGTGTAGAGTAGGGTGCAAATCTGTGGAGGGGTGAAGGGATCTGCTGGTTAGAGCCAGAGAGAAAAGGGGCAGAGTCTGTGACCATGAATTACGGTTTTCCACACTCATTGGTACCTTTCTTTCATCCCAGGTTTGCATTACCAGAGTAGATGGACGAACTGGGGTGTTGGAAGACACCATCTTTTTCACCTTGGATTCTCTTAAACTTCCTTCTGGATATGTGCCTCAACCTGATGATATTGTCAATGTGGTTGCAGTACAGAGCATCCAATCCCACTATGTCTGGAGAGCAATCAGAATGACCCCAGTACAAGTATCATAGGAGCCAAGCCTTTGCATTTCTTCTTCAGCATTACTTCTATAGTTGAGGGGGCCTGGTTTAATGCATTGGTTTGAATTAGTAAGCCAAAATATATGTTAAATACGTTCTTACTTGGAAACACCCTGATAATTTTGGTGGAAGTATGGGCTCACTTTAGGAAGGTGCTTGATCTATTCAGAGACATCCCCAAACTGACTTTAGTCTGTAGCAAAAGAACAACACTTCATTTTAAGTCAAATTCTTTGTTTTCCATGGTCAGGAATGTATTGTGCTGCTAGTGGCCTTTTTTGTCCCTTGAGCAACATTCAGAGGGAGCCCAGCAAGCGGAAGTGTATAATGTAAAGACACAGATGCCTTCAATTCTGAGTCCCCTTGTACTGCATACAATGTTTACTTTTTCCATAGCATTTTTCATTTCCCAGTACCTATCCAGTTTGTTAAATTTAATACCTATCTAGTGGAACCCATTCTTCCATGTTAGAACGCGAGATTTGTATATACAGGGTTTTTGTGTATCCACAGCTTCTTGGCTGTGCCTGATAGCCGAGGCAGACGGCATCTTGCTAACTTTAATAAATGAGTTGTCTGAGCAGCATTCCTGTTTACCTGTGGTTAATTTGCCGTTCAGTCTCCAGGAATGAAATGTTCTGTATGTTATCAGCTGTTTAGTTGCTGGGCATTTTGAAACAAAAACATTGCTGTATGGGGTGTGAATCAGCTTCCACGATCTTCTTTGTGGGAGAGGTGAAGCCTTTGTACAGATGAGCAATGGAACAAATCCAAAGCACCATGAAGGACGGGGACAAGGCCTTCTCAAGCTAGAGGATGTTACCGAGATTCCACAGGTTTACCCCATGAGATTCCTCGATTTTTCTTAACAGCCAATCCAAGTTGACTGTATTATTGTGAGGTATGTATCAACGTGTGGTGTCACTGGGTAATGGTGAGCTCTAACTCTGTCCTAAGAGTCAACTTTCTACCCTATGCTACTGGCCCTGAGTAAGTTTGATGATGATTTTTTTCCCTTACATTTCTAGTTAGCACTGTTGTGGGATAATCTTTTGGTACACTGTAAAGATGTGTGTCTGCCTGAGGCACCTATTGATTGGTTTGATAAAAAGCTAAATGGTCAATAGCTAGGCAGGAGAGGATAGACAGGACTTCCTGGCAGAGGGAGAAAATCAGGAGGAATTTGATGCTCAGATTTCTCCAGCAGACTTGGGGAAAGCCAGATGTGCCATACTGAGAAAAAATAAAAAGTCACTTGGCAGAATGGAGATTAAAAAATATGGGTTAATTAAGTTATAAGAGGTAGATGGAGCCAGGCAGTGGTGGCGCATGCCTTTAATCCGGCACTCGGGAGGCAGAGGCAGACAAAACTCGTTCGAGGTCAGCTGTGTCCACAGAGTGAGTTCCAGGACAGGCTCCAAAGCTATGAGAAACTGTCTCAACACACACACAAACACACACACACACACACACACACACACACACACGACAACCAAACAGAGCTAAGTAGAAACAAGCCTAAGCTAAAGGCCAACCTTTCATAACTAGTAAGTCTCTGTGTCATTATTTGTGAGCTGGTGGTTCCAACAAGAAATTACTACTATAGCACTTCTCACAGTCATTGTATAATTAAAGACACAAGAGTGAACTGCTTTAATCTTATGCAAATTCTTAGTAACTGTGATACTTATCACACAGTGATCTAGGTATTGGAATAATATCAAAAGCATGCATGACCAAGTTGTAATGGAACGTGGCTCATGCCATTGTCTTTTTTGGTCCTGACCCCAGGAGCCATAACATAGGAAAGGAAGGCAAGGGGAAGCACAGAAAAGTGAGATTATCATCATTTTTTAAGCAACCCTAAACCTCGTAGAAATCACAGCAAAGTGATGTGGCCCCTGGTAGGGCAAGCAGGTTTCAATGAGAGGCCCTACACCCAGAAATATATGGGCTGCACAAACTGGAATCAACTAGCTATTTAAAATAGAGAGAGTATGAGGCCTGGCCGTGGTGGAGCACGCCTTTAATCTCAGCACTCGGTAGGCAGAGGCAGGTGGATCTCTGTGAGTTGGAGGCCAACCTGGTCTACAAGAGCTAGTTCCAGGACAGGCTCCAAAGTTACAGAGAAACCCTGTCTCAAAAAAAAAAAAATAGAGAGAGTATGAAGTTGTGGGGAGTATGGGTATGGGGGTGGATCTGAGAGGCAGTAGGGGAAACAGTGGTGGTGAATATAATCCAAATGCACTGTAGGAAATGTGCAAATAATAAAAATAGTTTTAAAGTGTTATGTGGACAATAGGCATATTATACTCCTCAGCTGAAATGATTTCTGCTCTTCTGTGCATGCTGGAAATTTGTGTATCCTATTTATTAGGTTAGTGAATGAGTGTTCTATTTGGCTTTAGGCTAGTCCTACTCAGGTTATTTTCATCTATATCCTCAACCAGGAGAATGTACTACATAATATGTGTCCCTTTATTTAGCTACTCCCTAAATTTCTATTTTGAATGGTTTGGAAATTTAAGACTTAATGTTTGGTTACACAGATAACAACTGATCATTTACGTGGTGGCATTACCATAAACCTGACTTCATTCTTGCACTAAACTATTCAGCAGTCACACACAAAAGCTTATTCAGTGTCTCCAACATACTCTTATTCCATACAGGAATGTCACTACCACTCAACCCAACTGTCTTAGGGTTCATTTGGGGAAGACCTTATTACCTACCTGGGAACAACGTCCTGAAATGATTAACTAAGACTTTGAGCACCTTTTTCCTCCATCTTTAAACATAGGAGAAATCCAGAATTTTGCAGAACTTACTCAAAAATTTTGTCAGACTTATGAACAAGTATCCTGATAAATACATTTGTCACAGGAGGGGTATGGTAGGGACATAGCATTTAAGAAAACACAGAGAGGAAAAGAGGAAGGTGGCCTTACTGAAAAAAGCATTTTCAAAGCCATGGACTACCTACCATATGCCATGGTAAGTTGATAAACTAGGAGAGTAGCAAGCATGCACTTTATATATGCAGGGAAGAGGCATGGTGAAGAAAGATATCATGCCTTATGAGGAAGAACAAACTCATGTAGATTAGATACCCAGAAAACACTCTGAAGTACTTATTTCCCTTCTGTAACTATGGGTAAAATTTGAGAAATAAAGACCTCCTTAGAAATCCTATGAGTATTTAAGATTCCTATCTCATGATGGAAATATAGCAATGAAAAATGAGGCAGGAAAATAGGGTCAGACACACATGACTGTGAGTCATAAGACTACAGTAACTGAAAAAAAAATCCATTCGACTGCCATAAGGATTGTGTGGGGGGGGGAAGCTTTCTAGCAAAGAACATTAATCACCTAAATAGTCAACAAAGGGTCCACCGTCTCAGAGAATCTTTACTTTCCCTCTGTAATACAAAGCACTTGGACGCGTAAATGGGTTTCTTGAGCCACACACTCATTTCTGTTCTGAGCAGCATATTTTATGCCTTTATTTGTACTTCGAATAAATCTAGACTTTAATTATTACTGCCGTATGTCTTGCTGAAATCTTCGTTAGAGATGGAAAGAACCTGGCCTTTGTGTCATGGATGACCTGAGAGATTCCCTCCAGTAACAAGAGGGAGGCAAGGCATTGGAGGGATCCCAGCACTACAGAAAAAAAAGGAATTAAACTGCCCTCTTAATCTAATTATGCACTAATGGTCAAAGACTAATTTTTCCAATATAAATTATACTAGTTTGAAAAAAGCTGGTTTATATACATGTCTGTCTTTTTTAAGTTGGAGAACAGTCACTTTAAGGGATTATATAGGAAAAAATAAACATGAAAAAGAACTTTTGCTTTTCCTCTAATGGGTTTTTGTCTAAACATATGTTTAATCATATCTAAAATTTCGAATTTATTAAATCGCACTTTTTTATGCTTCTCTTTAAAAATGCACTTGGTTTTTCAAGACAGGGTTTCCCTGTGTATCTCTGGTTGTCCTAGAACTTGCTCTGTAGACCAGGCTGGACTCAAAGTCAGAGATTTACCTGGCTCGCTCTCTTGAGAGCTGGGGGTAAACATGTGTGCCACCACAGCACAGCATAAAATACACATTGAAAAAGGCAAGTTATTAAAATATTTGTTTGATGATGAGTCTAAAACAAGTAAACAAGTCTTCCAAACATTTGCTAACATTAGTATTCAGTGTCATTCTAGGAACTCTATCTTTGAAGAAAAGTATAACATCCTTCAACAATGAAAAGTAATGATACATTTTTTTTTTTTTTTTAGACAGAGTTTTACTCTGTAGTCCCGGATAGCCTGAAAATGGCTTTAAGTAGATCAAGCTGGCTCAAATTCCCAGAAATCAGCATGCTCTGCCTCCTGAGAAAGTGCTGAGAGTAAAAGCGTGCACCACCAGGCCCTGCCCTCATAATATACTCCAACATATTACTAAGGACATGTATTATTTAACTGCAGACCAATCCCAATGAATTTGATACCCTGTGGAAATGAAATTCTTGAATGTCTTAAAACTAGTATGTAGGTAGGGCATGCTGAGGTACATGCCTTTAATTCCAGCACCTGGGAAGCACAGATAGTCGAATCTATGAATTTAAGGCCAACCTGGTCTATATACCAAGTTGCAGGCCAGGCAAGGCTGCATGACAAGATCTTGTCTCAACAAACAAAACCAAACCTAGTATAAATTGTCAGCTTGATCGATGTATTAACTGTTTAATTTCAAGATACTAATGCAAGCTCTTTAACACATTTTCTTAGAATGAGCTATGCAATTCAGTTAAGTATGGAAAATGGATTGGAGGGGTTTTTTTCCCTTAAATAACAATGCAAACTACGCATAGTGGTGCCCACCTGTTGTCTCAGGTACTTTGGAGGCTGAGATGCAAGGACTACCTGAGCTTATAAACCAAGTTTATTTTTTAGTTCAGTATTAGACACCATCATGGCAATCATGGTAAGATCCTGTCAGAAAAAGATATGAAATAAAGCCAAGGTACCTTTCTATACCTGACGTTTGTACCTTTGGGTCTGATACACTAAATACTAAAGTCAATATCCAAACAAATCATCTTTATTGAAAAAAATTAACAATGACATAAAGAAAAATCCACTCTACTATTACAAAAGAGTTAAAGCCTTGACATACAAGAATAGTTGATACTGACATAACTGGATTTTATTCAAAATAATGTAAGACAAGGTGAACAAGCTAATGACTAAAGACCTTGCCATATAAACTAGAATTTATCTTAAACTACGACTATTTGCTAGCATCTGAACCGCATCCCTTAGGACGCAGCATGGACTGGACAGACTGGTGAAGGGCAACCATCTCTTGCTGACGCTGTTAAGAAAAAGAGAGAGTAAACAGGTTTATTTCTCACTTCAGTGTCATTCCTACAGTAGGAAATAAAATATTTCAGTGCTTGTATTAATTCCTATTTATGATTTGAAATACAACTTACAGATTCTTTTATAATTTTTCTTTGCAGCGTGTTCATTTCTTCTTTAAGTTCATTCTGGATATTCATAAGCAGACAGTCGTTCTTCTTCTCTACCTCCTCCAAATTCTAAACACAAAAGGTTAGTTTAGTCCCTTGCATCTTTCATCCCAAGTTCTACGTTTTAAAATAAAATTTCAAGAGAATTTTAAATATTTTAGTAATACACATTACTTCGAGGAAAAAAAAAAAACCCTTGTAATACACGAAGACCCAAATTACTACTGTTAAGACGCAAAATAACTCAGACATCAACCAAACAGAGTTATAGAAGATACAATGGCACATTGTGCTCACGAAGCAGTTTTAGTGAATGTTAAGATCAGGCTGAGGCCGGAGAGGGCAAAAGTTGGGCACAGTATCACAAACTTTGCAGGTACCACTAGGAGAGCATGAAGGCTAACGTGTGGAATATAGATACTTTCTCTTCCAAAAAAAAAAGAAAATGAAAAATAGAGAAATAGGAAGACCACAGAGTCTTCTCAGCAACCATCACAACTGCGAACATTTCTAATGATTTTCTCAAACATCAGGCTACAATCTACTTAAGATAAAAAGTCAATGTAGCGTGATGAGACAATAAATTTACCAAAGGGAAAAATAATCTGTAGTATGAGATCATTTTTCAAGTCATTAATAGCAAAATTTATATTATTGTTTTGTAAGAGAGTATCTCACTTTAGTGACAAGGCTACCCTCCAACTGTTTATTCATCTGTCTTTAGCACTAATATTGTATGAATGTGCTGATCATTTAAAAATGATGGTTTAAATCTTTCCTAATCATTTGCCAATCATTACCTAATCATCACCAACCAAGTGACAAATATAATGTTAAGTGCTGTGGAGAAAACAAAAGAGGATAATGCATAATTGCTCCTTTTTCCAGAAAAAAACCCCAACATTTTAACCAAATATGTTTTTAAAATATAACATAGCGGTCGGGCGGTGGTGGCCCACGCCTTTAATCCCAGCACTCAGGAAGCAGAAGTAGGCAGATCTCTGTCAGTTTGAGGTCAGCCTGGTCTACAGAGTGAGTTCCAGGACAGCTAAGACAGTTATACAGAAAAACCCTGTCTGGAAAAGCCAAATATATGTATGCATGTATGCATGTATGTATGTATGTATATAATTTATTACACATATGTAGAAAGAACTATGAAGGATGAATTGAAGAACAGAGCAAACAGTTTTCATAGTAGAAGCAAAGAATGATGAGAATATTAAATAGTATTAGCTAGGATCTCAGCAATAGGACTTAAATGAATAATGAAGCACTATGGAAATGAAAATGGTCAAAGTCTAGTAGTGAAGACATGGGCTATGGAGAAATTTGAAACTAGTTTCAGGGAATATTAGAGCAAACTGGCAAGAGCTGCGTTTGGAAACACATAAAATAACTTTTGTCCAAAAATTATTTTAAGGTTCCTTAAAATATTTTAAAACTATTATTTATACATCAGCTTACTAGCATATACTTAATTCTCAAGGACCAACTTGTAATCTTTGACTATTAAATTCTAGGATAATGGTTATAAGTTGATAAAGTTATTTTAGCCATTTGAACAATTTTAAAAATTGACATGCTAGATAATACTTCCCTACTAAGTTTCAAGCCAAGGTTTAATTTAACTTGGGTCCTTCCCGGGGCTGGAGAGATGACCCAGTAGGTAACAGCACTGGCTGCTCTCACAGAGGACCTGGATTTGATGACCAGTACCCACAAGGCAGCTCTCAACTTTCTGTAACTCCAGTTACAGGAGATCCTTTGCACTAGATCTTTAAAAAAATGTATTTTGAGCCTTTCCTATTTAATATACACGAGAATTACAAAGATCATAGAAATGATATGTAGACTTTCTCTTTCCAGTTCAATAAAGAACATGAATATACTTGAAGTATGACTATTAATACATGTGAAGCATATCTCTATGGACATTCACAATTTGTCATCTTCTATCTGAAATAATCACCATAAAACCATTAGAATTCTAAAGCTATCCCACATCAATTAAAAACAATTCATTCAAAATGGAAGTTCCCTTATTCTGGTAAGGAAAATGTACATTATATTTTTTGGAACACGTTGTTATCGTGGATAACATACCTTTATGAACTGTTCATGTACTTGTTTAATTGTTTTCAGTCTCTTGCTCTGAACGAGTCTACACTGTTGAAAAGCCTTTTCTTCCTGTTGAAAATCATTCTACAAATACAAAAGGAAAAACTGTATTAACAGTTTAGTAATGGTTGGTTGTTCTGGGCCTCATACATGCAAGGCAAACAATGTCCTTTTGAGCCAAAGCTTAATCTCTAAAACTTTAAATTTAAAAAAAATCTATTTTAAACTCAGAAAAAACATTTTAAAATGACTGCCTTTATTATTTTTTAATAACCATTATGCCTGTTTAAATTATTCTCTAAACACCAACATGTTATGAACCTTCTTCATTAGCTTCCTAAAATTACAGGCCAGATGAGGTACAAAATCATTTTCAAGGCATAATTTATTCTTGGAAATTTCAGTCTCTAAACAAACCCAGGTTTGTTTTATGCAACTAACACAAGAATAGCTTCTCTCTTCATATTAATTAGAATTGTGATACCAACCATTAGTTTTACATATTTTTCCCGCAAGTTCTGAAAATCCGAATTCCATTGCTCAAACAGATTCGCAAATGCCTGAGCAAACTCTTCGTTAAGCTCTACCCTGTAAAACATAACAATGAACGGTGTTACTTCTTATACTAGTAGGAAAGTAACAACATTGAATTGATACACTATCATAGTGTAAAAAGGAAATAATAGCAGTTTAAATATTCTGATGGAAAACTCAGAAGTAAAATTAGATTTATATTGATTCCAGAAGTATTTTTTCCTAACATAAGAAGTTCTCTCTCATGGGGAGTTTTGAAAACTGGAAATTTTATCATACATATATCTATTTTCAAAATAATATTTTCTCCAAAAAGTTTATTTTTCATTTTTTCACTTAATATAGAGTCTTAAGAATACTAAATGATTTTCATGCAAAACATTTCACTAAGTTTCCCACTCCCCATTTTGGCAGAGCCACAATCTAGTATAAACCAAGAGCTAAGTGCTTAGCATATTCAAATTGACCTCTCTCTACACCATCAGCTATGGTTAAATAACAGTTATTAGATTCTACTCATCTAAACTTTATTCAACTAATTTCAGGAGTGAATAATAAAATACCAAAAAGGTAATAAACCTCCTCAATTGTTATTTAAAGGAGAAAAACATAATCTTCATTGGCTTCTGTGAAGCAACACTATAAAGATAGGAGGTTATGGAGGCACCTGCCTAGAGAAAAGTCAAATATTTTCACTAGAGACTCAAGCGGAAAATGACAACTTTTTCTTAAGTGATCTACATCAACATATATTAAAAATTGGTACAAACAGGGGTTTTGTTTGTTTGTTTGTTTGGTTGGTTGGTTTTAGGAAAGAAAAAAAACTTACACAGCATCTTCATGTGAGTTCCAAACTTGTTCCATTTTCTGGTCAATTCCTTCAAAAGACTTCTGAGTATTTGTTTCCAGTCTTAGTCTCTTAGCAGTAAGAGTACGGTTAATGTCAACTGTATTTTAAAAAATGTTCATTAGAATTCAATGCTGAAGAAATTACTCTGTTCTCATACATTCAAGTAATTATAAATTCTGATAATGCTCACTCATCAATAACAAACATTTAACATTTAAAACTATAGTGTCAACATGATATAGCTTTCATAGTTTGAACACCTAGGATTTTAGATTTTCTGACTAGGCCTGTTCACAGTCAGCAATTTCTATGAAAACATTCCAAATCCAAAACTTTGAAATGTGAAACATTTCTGGTCCTAATCATTTTGAATAACCATATGGTAATTAGGATTTTCCTAACTGAAGATGTTTTTAGAGATGACAAAAATGAACTAATAAACAAAGCAAAGGGGGAGTGTAGAATTTATGAAAAATAATTAAATAAACGCTAACTACTTCTAAAATTTATAAAACACTCTATACTGGAAGCGTGCATTTGCCTGAATTCTTGTTAGAGAGCATGAAATAAAATTGCTTATTAAAAATATAACCTAAAAAGTTAATTTGTTAAAATTATTGGTAAAAAAGAGTGAATGAGAATCTGGGGATGTAGTTCAGCTTAAGCACTTGCCTAGCATATCTTGTTTTGTATGCTTTGGTTATTATTTACATTTCATTAAGCATTTATAGGGCATTTTTACCACTACATACAGCAAACAGTTCATAAAAAATTTAAGTTTCAAATATCCTGTGGTAGAAAAAAAAACTGGCAGTGCACCACTACTAATTCCAGCACTGGAGAGGCAAAGGCACACAGATCTCTGTGAATTTGTGGCCAGCCTGGCCTACATACCAATTTCCAGGCCGTCTAGAGCTACATAGTGAGACTGTATCTCAATAAGGAAAAAAATTCTTGTCAGTTACTTTTAATAACCTTAAGAAATTTCTATATAAATAATTTATAATTTTAGTAGCTAAATTTTTTTCATACAACACATATATGAAAGAGACAATTTCAGCAGCTAATACACATATGAAGCAACAAATTATAAAACATGTATACCACTAAATATGTAAACCACTAAATAGAGAACATCTTTCAAAAAAGCTGATTATATGAGTAATCCTTAAAGAAGCCTAATTTCAACTGTTTTGTAAGTATATATGAATGGGGACATTTTGCTTTCATCTGGCTAGGTCTGTGTACCATGAGCCTCGTTCCCACTGAGGCCGAAAGGCAGCACTGAATCCCCTTGGACTGGAGTTACATATAGATGATTGTGAGCCACCATAAAGGTGTTGGAAATCAAACTGGATTCCTTTGGAAGATGCCAGTAATCTTAACCATTGAACTATTTCTCCATCCCCTATTAATTCTTAAAATAATACTGTCCTTGGTTGGGTTTGTCTGTCCCTAATCCCAGCACCTGTGAGGTTGTTAGGTGATCTACAATGTTAATGTCAGTCTGTGTTCTCTATGAGATGATCTCAAAACAAACGAGTAAACAAGCAAAAGTGAATATTCTCTCCAAGAAAGCCCATGTAACTGACCCTTAACAAACTTCTTAAAACAAGGTTTTAGGGTTCAGATTTTAAACCTCTATTGGTTATCTAATTTTCTTCTTAGATTATAATTTATTAGAATGAAAACAGTTTCAATTTTATACTGTCTACTCTAAAGAAAGGAATACAGTATAAATCCTAGGAAATAAAATGAATTTTTTAAAAAGAAAACTGATATACAGAGTAAAAGAAACTGATGTAAAAGAAACTGATATATAGAAATAGTAGATCACTTAATCTGTTCAAAAAGTATGAAAACTTTTCCTATTTTCTTCTTCCAAAAATCCATTGAAATCACATATGTCTAAAAGCATTATTTTTACTTCTCTCATCATGGAAAACTATAAGGAAGAATATATATGATGCTAAATCACAAATATTTATGAAAATCTTATAAATGAGAACAAAGCATTGAAGAGTAGGCAAGTAATATACTGGTTAACACATTATATGGAAATTATTATGTAGTTTTAAATAATTTTCTAAAAAAGTAAGTATCTTCAAAACATACCTCCAATTCTTCCAAGAATAACCTCTACTTTTTCCCTAAGAAAAAAATCACATTTTAAAAATGGCAGTGTAGTTCAGTAAAAGAGCATTTTTCAAGCATTCACAAACTCCCCTATTAAATAGCAAATACAATGACAAACACTGTTTCGTTAAGGATTCATAAGATATAACAGTTTGGAAAAAATAGCTAATGTCAAGTATCTTATATATATTACCTGTTACATAAACAAAGCAAATATTTCTTGAAATACATTATTCAACAGTCAAACAATTTTTAATATATTACCCCACATCTACAAACAGTTCTATGGGACTTCTCTTTCCAGGTGAATCACTTGATGAACTCTGTTCTGCTGACAAGAAAAAAAAATATTTTTGAAATTAAGAACACTATTTTAACAAGCAGCAATAAAACTGTTTGCAGTTCTTTCAGACATTGACAACTTAAGCTTTTGTATTAGATATAGAAATACAAATTTTTCTTTGAAGGTTAGATGAAGTTAAATCATGATTTATGACCATGTGTAGGAACAAATTTTGAAGTCTTTCTAGGATAAGATCACATAGCAAGCTATTTATCGATTAACATGTTAGGACTTCAAAGGCAAGATACACTACATGGATTTCTAGAATTTAGGTATAGGGATATGGAGAGTAAAGTACACAGAATGAACTAACAAATTGTATTAGATTCAAAGCAAAAGAACTGGAGTAAGATATCAACACTCGACATTCGATGCCTTTAAATCTTTTTTACATTATTATTAGTATACACATGTCAGTGTGGAGATCAGAGAACAGCTTTCTGGAGTAGATTTCTTTCCTTCCTTCTACTGTGAGGGTTCTGGGAATCAAACTCAGGTCCTCCTGCTTGCATGGTAAACACTTTTACTCCCTGAGCCAGTTTGACATTTTATACCTTGAGTATTACTCAGTGAAACACAGCAATCTGGTTCTTCGTCGTCTGAGTTATAAATTACTACGTGCTCTCCCACCGCTTGCATGCTTTCAGGCCCTTTGGGCTCTTCCGGATCCCTTCTTGCATGGGGAAACATAACTGTATATTTTCTGTTTGAAAACACAAGAAGAAAAACAAATCTCCCAAAACAACTGAATCCAAAGGCATTATTTAAATAAACTGAGAAAGCTTTCATAGAAATCAAGATGTTCTTATTTAAATAAAGTGTTAACAGTTTTCTTACTTTACTGCATCCAAAGTTAGAAAAATGGCAGTTGTCAATGTAAAAATGATACACAATTGTGGAAAAGGTGAAGGGCACTCGGGTTGTTTCTAATGCATTTGAGGCTGACCCCAGAAGTATAGAGATAGCCCTCAGAACATTCCCGGCCTTTCAGATCCTACTGAGGACCCTATTCCCTCTTCACCATGCCAGCTCCTAGCCCTATCAGGGTCCTAGAAACCTCTGTTTCCCTGGGCCTCTTGCTGTTCCTTAGCCCCCTAACTCTTAACACCCCGCCCCCTTACTCCCTCTTTGCCCCTAGAGCTCTTTTCTCACACTGAGTTCCTCCTTGACTCTAGCTCCTACATGCTTTTCAGTCCCTTAATCCCTCTCCAATACTACTAAGGACTAATACTTCATAGTCGGTCTAGCTTGTCATTGCCCTTCATGTTCTCCTTCTCCTAAGCCCCTCCCCAAGAGACTCCATCCCTGCTAACCTTTTCCCAGCTCTCATAACTTACAAGCTCCTCCTAACCCTCTAAATCTTTCTTACCTCTCCCCTCTCCCCAGTTCTACCTCACCTCATACACTTCCCAGTTCTTCCTCATCCGTAACTCCTCTCCAGTAACCTCTCCTTGGCTCTTCTTCACCCCCAGTTCTTCTTTTCTTCTGTCCGCTTCCCCCAGCCCCTCCCATGCTCCTCCTTGTCCTTATTCCCTACTTAGGTCCTCCTCCTTGACAACCACTATCTAGCACTTTCTAATCCCCAAGACCTCCCCAGATCCTGACCCCTAGCCCCTCCCTAGCTTCAACTCCCCAAGTCCCTCCTCATCCCATTTCCTCCTGGTTCCCCAACCTTCCTCAGCATCTTCTCACCTAGAGTCCTTCCCAAGATCATCCTCACATCAGAGTTCATCCTTGCTCCTAGCTTTCCCCCAGCTCTTCCTTACCCATAGCTTCTCCCCAGCTCCTCCTAGCCTCCCAGCTCCTCCTAACCACCAATAGCTGGCCCCTTGTTTCTAGTCCCTCTCCAGTTATTCCTCATCCCATGCTCTGCTAGTATCTCCTACCCAACATCTAGTTCCTCCTTGTTTTTCTCCATTTGCCCAGCTCTTCACTCCAGGCCCTGTCAACTTCACCCCCACCACTATCTCCTTCCTAGCTTCAACTCATATCCGGCTCTCCTTACCCCTGGACCCTCCCCAGTTTGGGCAGCCAGCCTCTCCTTTCTGCTCCCCAAATCCTCCTCACTATGTATTTCTTTCTAGCTTCTCAGGCCTCCTCAGCTTCTCCTCATGCCCAATTTCCTCCTTCCTCCTAATCACTTCCCTGGTTCCTCCTCACCTTTAGCCCCAAGTGCCAACTGGCCTCCAGCCCTTCCCTGTATTTTCATTCTCACTCTAGCTTGTCCTTATTCCTAGGCCCCATGCCCCTCTGCCTTTCCACCCTCTGATCGGAGTTGCCACCTCCACAATGACAGCAGAGACTTCCTGATCCTCTAAGCATTCCTACCTTCCACTTAGGCTTTAGTCTGCTTGAGGCAAGGAACCTCTCTGTTTTACTATCAGAGGCCTCAATGAGGTTCCCAGCCTCGGCCACCTCCATTTTACTATTCAGTGGCCTCGTTCGCAGTCACCTCCATTTTACTGCCAGAAGCCCCAAAGAGGTTTCAGGTCACCTCCATTTTACTGCCAAAGGCCTCGGAACCGGCCTCCTCCATTTTATTATCAGAGGTGCCAAAGAGGTTCGCACCTCCTCCATTTTAATATCAGAGGCCCTCTATGAGGTTCGTACATCCTCCATTTTACTCTCAGAGGCCCTATACAAGGTTCGCACCTCCTCCATTTTACTATCAGAGGCCCCAACGATGTTTGCACCTCCTCCATTTTACTGTCAGAGAGACCTCGACAAGATTCACGCCTCCTCCATTTTACTATCAGAGGCCCCGCCCGAGGTTCACACCTCCTCCGTTTTACTGCTGGAGGCCCAGACGAAGTTCATACCTCCTCCATTTTACTATCAAAGACCCGTATGACGTTCACACCTCCTCCATTTTACTATCAGAGGCCCCACCTCCTCCATTTTACTATCAGAGGCCCTGACGAGGTTCACACCTCCTCCACTTTACTATCAGAGGCCCCAACGAGATTCGCACCTCCTCCATTTTACTATCAGAGGTCCTGACGAGGTTCACACTTCCTCCACTTTACTATCAGAGGCCCCAACGAGGTTCGCACCTCCTCCATTTTACTATCAGAGGCCCCGGTAATGCCGATGGGTGATTTGCCGTACAAGTAAAATGGCGCGTGGGACCCAAGCCTCCCTCTACGGGACACACTCCCCCCTTCCTTATAATCCTTCACTCTCACACTCCTTCCTCCTCACACTCATCCCTTCCTCCTGCCTGAACTAACCCCACTTTGGCTGAACCAGGCTTACCGTCACAAGAAGTGATCACACTCACGACTCTGATCTCCTTCAGCCAACTGCTCTGCTTCACTGCTCCGCTTCACTACTACGAGGAGCTTCTGGGGTAACTGACCTTAAATAGGAGAAGATTCAACCAGGAACCTCTTTGATTGGCTGAATGTTGTGCGCATGCGTGTAAGGGTTGTTAGACTCTTGCAAGTGCGGCAGAAATCACAGTGAGGGCGGAGCATTCTGTGGTGGGTTGGTGCCTTGATGGGGGCAGGGCTTGGGTATGGGAGGTTGCAGCTCTTGTGGGCTCCAGTGAGGGGCAGGACTTTGCGTGCAGGAGGCGGCCCCATGTGTAAGGGGTGTGGCTGTGGAGGGTAGGGTAAGGCAAAGGTATAGCAAATCAGAAAGGGACAAGTTGGGGTTCACAGATGTGGACTTTTGTACTTTTAAAAAGAATACCATGATGGGATTTCCTGGCGGCTCGCAGAGTCCGACAAGGATGGCCGTGAGTCCCTGCAGCGCCATGCGGCCGGGGGGAGTCAGGCGGGCGGTTACGGCAGATAAAAGGCTCATAGGACATAGTATTATTTAAAGAAGAGGGAGACATTTATTGCGTAAAGAAGAGAAAAACAGAGAGAGATCAAAGACACACGTACACACGAGACGAGACAAACACACACACACACACACACACACACACACACACACACCCCAGAGAGAGAGAGGGAGAAGATGGCTGCGGGGGAAGTCCAAAAGTGGCTGGGGTGGGCGTGGTTAGTTCTTAAAATGGCAGCAGAAGACTAACATGGACCATTAACCGGTCCATTAGAATCTTTTAAAAAATTTATATTTATTTTTGTGTGGGGCATACACAGCACTTGTGCGTAGGTTAGAGAACAACTCGGTGGAATCAGTCCTTTCAGCACATCATTTGAGTCCCTGGGATCAAAATCAGGTACTCAGGCCTGGCAGCAGAAACTTTTACCATAAAACAATTTCTAACAGACCGATAAGGGCCTGCAGCTTCTCTGAAAATGGGTAGGTTTGGGGTCTTCCAATTGTACAAGTCACTAGTAGAGAGGACAACATAGACTATCAATAGGGAAGGAATTGGAAATTATGCTTTTCTCTTTGGCACAATTAGAAGAAAGACTTCCCCCTTCTTTGGAGTCAACTAGCAGCTCGGGGCAGCTCTGGGAACTATTCACCCTTTCCTGCATGTCCTCTGCTTAGATGGCAGGGGCCCCCTTGGATGGGAAGCCAGACCACTCCCCACTTCCACACATTGAACAGAGCCGCAGGCAGTAGTCAAGCCACCACAGGAGCCAGAATTGAACACTCTGGAGCAGGAAGAGTAAGGAAGGTCAATTTCCTCCAGCAGGGTTGAGAGAACAGTCACAGGTTTGGGGTTTTTCTGGGCAACCTGGCTGGCTCAAAATAATTTGGGTACCTCATACAGGTTAAACTTACCTCTGGACATATTCAGACCTGTTGTAGAAGGAAGGCTGCATGTTGGTTCCTAGCTGCCCAGCTAGCTTAGACCCAAAATAATCACACAGAAATTGTATTAATTAAATCATTGTATTAATTAAATCACAAAGAACAAATAATATACATAATCCAAACTCTGTGAATTTTCCATTTTTCCATGGCTTATTTTTCTTTACTCCTTTTAGTCTATGACTATCTTACTCTGTCTCATTAAAGACTTTATCTTTTTTTATATAAAAAAAGCATTAGCTTTATTTTATGACTCTCTATACTCTTTTTCTTCTCTCTTCCAAGTCTGCATATATTTATTCAATACTATGACTCATCTGGATTTGTCTTTAATGCATATCTGTAATTCTTTACTGTCCAAGAGCACTTTTTAAAATGTTAAGTGCTTCTTAAAACTTAAGCTGCACCATTACTATTGTATATATGGTACTTCCTATTTGCCTGCCCAGTCTAAAATTTAAGCTGTGCCATTACTATCATGCCTATGGTACTACTTGCTTGCCTGCCCAGTCCAGCATGGTGGAGCCCCTCGTGCCTCTGAGAGCCATGTGCACAGCCCCATTCTCAGGCACACAGGCAGTACATGTCACCATTAAGCAAGCCAGAGCACGCAGCTCACAAGTCCCATCTAAATGCTTCATCTCCCAAAACAGTCAGAGTTTGCACTGGCAGCATGGTCCAGAAAGCCTGTATTTCAAAATGGTGTGGCTCTTTTCCTACGGCCAGTGAATCAGGAAAACCTCTCTTAAAGGAGCTATGTCATGCCACCAGTAAGAAGCAAGAAGCTGTGTTAAACTCTGTATTTTTGTTTATAGAATTAAGCTCTCTCAGACTTTTAAGTGGATTTTAGTTTGCTATGTTGCCACCAATCTGTTGTAGAAGGGAGGCTGCTTGTTGGTTCCTGGCTGCCCAGCTATCTAGAACTGAAATATTCACACAGAAACTGTATTAATAAAATTACTGCTTGGCTCATTAGTTCTAGCTTCTTATTGAATAACTTTTAAATTAATTTAACCCATTTCTATTAATCTGTGTATTGCCACAAGGCTGTGGCTTACCAGCTAAAGTTTCAGCGTCTGTTTCTGGCAGGGCTACATGGCTTCTCTCTAACTCCGCCCTCCTCCTCCCATGCTATAGGCCAAACCAGTTCTTTGTTTATCAATCAATAAAAGCAACACATAGACAGAAGGAATTCCCACAACACAGACCAAACAATACCTTTTATTCCTCTTGGATGGTGACATTGGGGTGTCTCCAGGGCACATGATACCATCCAGTCAGAGATGGATTTTCCTGGGTCTCTGGAATATCACAGATTGCACACCTCTGAAAGTCCTCTCCAGATGGTGTATGCTTTCCTGCTCCTGGGAGTCCCTAATTGTTGGGATCCAGACTGTTTGGATCTTAGTGTGGTCTCCAGCATATTACTGAAAGCCCACAAGAGATGACTAGAATTTAATCTCCTTGATGACAAATCCTGTGAAAAATTACTCAACTCTATTCTAGGAACCCAGAGTCAAGATGCCCTAGCTAACTTACCACCTGCTAAACTGCCTGCTTGTACCAACCTTCCCTTCCAGCTAACTACTTACCTTAGCTTCTGTTAATCTGAGTGTTTGTAGCAACCCACATCTGTGAATGGAAGTTTCTATTCTGCCCAGTTCTGCAAGTGTTCATTTCCAAAGAAACACACAGAGGCACCATTTGTAAAGAGACTGCACTTTTGTTTCCCAGCCACCCAGACCTGAGCAATCACATAGAAACTATATTAATTAAAGCACTATTTGGCCAATGGCTTAGTAATATTTCTAGCTAGCTCTTACATCTTAAATTAACACATTTCTATTAACCCACGTGTTGCCATAAGACTGTGGCTTACCGGTAATATTCTGGTTGCTTTCTCCTTTGGCACCCACATGGTGTCTCCTTGACTCTGCCTACTCTTTCTATACATCTCTGTTCAAATTTCCTATTTGGCTTTACTCTGTTAAGCCATTGGCCAAAATTGCTTCATTCATCAACCATAAAAGCAACACATATACAGAAGGACATCCCCTATCACCCACTTACATTCCTACCCTGAAGCTGCTGGGCAAGATATTAGGATAGGTTTTTTGGGTTTTTTTTTTGTTTAAAAAAAAAAAACTTACCATAAACACTCATTGCTACACTTGGGTCCCGAATACCTAAATGTAGTTCCAGCAAGCTGGAACAGAGGCTTTCAGTTAGTTAAAATTGTGTCTGAGTGGTCATTTCTGGTGGGCTACCCATAACATTGTATGTACTAAAAGGTTGTGTGTGTGTGTGTGTGTGTGTGTGTGTGTGTGTGTGTGTGTGTGTGTTTCTATTTTGACATAAGGACATTAAAAGGAAGAATGAACATAACTTAAAAACCAGAACACTTTCTTCTATTTTATGTAATTAATGATCACTTAATATTGTCAACTTTCTTAATTTTGCTATTTAAATGTATGGGGAAATATTTCTTGGAGTCTATTTCTCTAACCATGCACTATTGTGAGATTTTGATCCATTTAGTCAATACCTTTGGAATAGAAAGCCCTAGATTGCGATCTTGTCTGCGTACCTGACCACTTAAAAATTGAGGGGACAGGCTGTACTCTCTGACTCCCTTGCCTTCTTGCTTGGGTGGGTGGGCCCTAGTTCCCCTTAGCAGAACAGCAGGACACAGTAGTTGATTGCAGCAGCATTTAATCTGTATAAGTGAGGAGTATTTATCCCATTTTATACCTAAATAATTTCTTTCTAAAAACTTGTAGTGACTATATGCTTACCCATTTCCTCAAAATACTTGCTTGTGTTTTTTTCTATTTAAAAAGTGGTTGTGATTAGTCAGGCAGTGGTAGCATATGCCTTTAATCCCAGCACTCAGGAGGCATAGACAGGCAGAGCTCTATGGGTTCAAGGCCAGTCTGGTCTAGAGAACAAGTTCCAGGACAGGCTCCAAAGCTACAGAGAAACTCTGTCTCAAAAAACCAAAAAAAAAAAAAAACCAAAAAAAAAAACCACCACCAACAAAAAAAACAATGGCAACAACAACAAATTGGTTGCTATTATACTTCTTATTGGTTAATAGGTCTTAATTCTATTTTCTTGCAGTGCTTGTGAGCAAACCCACTTCTTAGGCATGCTAGGTAATCACTTGCATCACAGAGCACAAGTTAATTCGAGGCAATTTTGCGTTCTTTTGGTGGTTTTCCAATACAGAATTTCTCTTTATATCCTTAGCTGTCCTAGAACTCACTCTGCACACCAAGATGGCCTCCACTTAAAGATCCACCTGCCCTTGCCTCCCAAATATTGGAATTAATGGCATGCACCACCACTGTCATCCAAGTTTGAATATTTCTCTTTATCTTTACACTTTTATTCCATCATCAGCTTTGAATTTTATAACTCTGGCAATCAATGGTTTATTTTAATTCATATGGACTTTATCTTTTTGAAAATGGTGATAAGTATATAAAAAAAGTATAAATACAACATGGAAAACTATATCTTCATTCAGTTTCATGGTACAAAACACGTGCATTAATGTTTTGTCTGCATGTATGTCTGTGAAAGCATGTTAGATACCCTGGAACTGGAGTTACAGACAGTTGTGAGCTGCCATGTGGGTGCTGGGAATTGAACCTGGGTCTTCTGGATGAGCAGTCAGTGCTCTTAACTCCTGAGCCATCTCTCCAGCCCATCACTGGTGTATTCTTAAGTTACCACCTTACCAATGGCAAGATACCTTTTCTTGATACCTGCTTTGTGGAAGAGTAAGTTAGAAAGGAACGGCACAAAAGACTAAGGGCAAAGGACGAAAATGAAATAATTCCAAATAGATTGGAAGCTTGAGCACTACAGTTTCTATACAGTTGATTAGATTATGATAAATAACCCTATGTATAAGAATTAGTATAAACTCAAGTCTATGGGGAAGACCCCAGTTTAGACACCTAGCAATAGTGAATAAGTAGCCGGAACTAGCCATTTCCTATGGCCAGATTGGTGCCTGGACCAATTGTCACCAGAGAGGCATCATCCAGCAACTGAGGGAGTCAGATATGGAGATCCACAGCCAAACACTGGGCAGAGTTTGGGAATTCTGTGGATGAGGAGGAGGAGAAAAGAGTGTAAGAGCCAGAGTGGTCAAGGACACCACAATATCAATTAACCTGGGCTTATAGGTACTCACAGAGACTGAATCACCCACCAGAGAGCTTGTGTAAGACTGACCTAGACCCTCTGTATATAAGTTACAGTTGTGTAGCTTGGTCTTCTTGTGGGACTTCTAACCATTAGAGCAAGGGCTGTCTCTGACTCTCGTACTGACTTTTGGGACCCTATTCCTCATACTGGATCACTTTGTCTGCCCTAGATACATGGGAGGTGTTTAGTATTACTGCAACTTGATATGCCATTGTTCTATATGCCATCATCCTGGATGGTGACAGAGAGGAAGGGATTGGGGGGTGGTATGGTGAATGGGAGAGAGGAACTTGGAGAGGAGAATGTGTGTGTGTGGGGGGGACTGTAGCGGAGATTTAAAATAGATGAATTTTAGAAAAGAATTATTAAAAAAAAGAAAAGAATTAGTATAAACTCATTCTGTAATTTAAAAGTACATAGTAACCAGAGAATAAATTGTTATCAAAAGAATGTGATGTTGAAATTCAGCTACTTCTCAAGTCAAGATGCCTAGCGGAGCCTTTCCCCTTTCGCAGATACAGGCAGGCACCCTCAGGAGACATAATCTTCAAGTAACAGACTTATATGTGCCAAAGTCTCTCACCTGGAGAAGTGAGTTTACATTAAAGGGGGTTATGGTGGCTACATATTCTCCTGCCTACCTCTTTCCTGTGCAGGAAGTAAGAGAGCTTGTTGACAAGCAGGTACTGTGAGACCTTTCCCACCCTCTAAAGTGTATAAGAGACTTGTGCATCTGCCATGTGTAGCCTGATTTCCTCTTTGCAGAACACCTTCCATGGTATCTGTCTCTAGTGCTAGGGCCCTGAACTCTCCTAAGAATCCCTACCATATTGTTGCCTATATGTCTTTCCAATAACGTTTAAAATAAACTTACTTCCCAGTAATACGTCTCAGTGTCCCTCTTGAGTCCTAGCCCCCTTCCCAAACCTTATGGTTACTCATTATCACAGATTTACATAGCTGATTAGGGACCATAAACCTTGATATTGATATTAAATTATTAATATTGCTGATATGAAAAATTCCAATGGTTTCTAGGTATAAAACCAACCTTGAATTCCTGGAGTAGACCACTTTGGTCATAAAAGCTATTTGGGAGAGCAACTGAAATTAGTTTGCTGGGTTTTTTTCTGTTTCTCATGAGGGACACAGTGGATCTTGCTATTTTATGTTCTGTTTGGTGCTAGCTTAGTTATTAGAATTTTTGCTGATCTCAGTAAATGAATTAGAGGTTATTAGATTGGCAATGATTTTTCTCCAGAGTTTTTTTTTTATCTCGTGAGTTACATTTTATTTTCTAATCTGATTCCTTGAGTCATTATTTGCACACCTTTTTGGTAACTTTGGAAATAACTTTACAAATAACCCTGTTTATATTGTTGGCTTTTGAGATAGGTAGGATCTTATGTAGCACCGAGTAGCACTCTCTATGTCGCTGAGAAAAATCTTGATGTCCTGATTCTCCAGCAGAACCCTGGGGAGCTGCCTCCAGTGTTGGCTTTCCCACATTTCGTAAGAGAAAGTCTTACAGTGCCGCATCCAGTAGCTAGGGAGCACGGCTCCAGAGCATGACAAACACATATGCCACTGCCATCTGGAGATAAAATAGCCTGAAAAATACACATAGGGTTGGAGGATTTGAATTCTAACAGCATTCTCTCCTTCTAACAGGCTAGAAAACCAAGAGTAGGTTATGTCGTCACCTTAGCCTTGGATGTCCTCATTGATAAAAATAAAATAAAAAAAAAAACAGGTAGCAATTTGCTTTGGTTTTGGTTTGACAGGCTGTACAGGACTGTTCATTGGAGGGGGAAGAAAGATAAATTAACTCAACTGTTACAAAAGCCAGATCTTTCCTGGGTGCTTTACCAAGAGTAGATTTGCAAACAGTCAGCTTTGTTTAAGTCACAATATAGAACATCCCTACTTAGCCTTTCTTTGGGTGGAGAGACAGTAGCTAAAAATACCCAGTGTCTATTAAAGCTTTTATATCAATTCTAGCATTGATATAACATGAGAGACTACGCAAGTGTAAGCACAGAATAGTCCATTATACCCAAATATCTGATCTATTTAGCCTCAGAATAAGTCTCTGCTTTTACAATACCCACATACCTCCTAAATTTTGTAATATGATACTTTCCATTCAGAACCTATCACCAACCTGAAAACAACAGTCTTTGCCCCGAAAGAAGCTGCCCTGGTTAAGGGGGGGGGGGGTATTGCAACAGAGAGAAGATATGCGAATGCTATCCCCCTCATTATTCTGATTCGTCAGGAAAAGCAAGGTGGAAAGATGATATGGAGATGTCAACTTGTCATTTCGTAAAATTGGTGGCACTTAAAAGAATGATGGTGTAAAATGGATCTATGCTGAAGAGCACTTTTGGAGATCCAAAACTAGGAACCCATAAAAAGAATTAGAAGGTAAGAAAAGGGAGAACAGGGTAGATGTGACAGAAGACATTCCTTAGGTTTAACCTTTACCATAGAGGAAGTAAAAATCAAAAATTCTCTGCAGACATGGCCTTGATAATGATCCAGTTCTGAATGCTCTTTACCTCTAAACTGATTTCTTTAGGGAAGAGTTTTTAACAAACAGCCTATCTCTTTGAGGGTATAGGATATAAGGATGGATGGACACATTCTGAGTGATGTGGAATTAGAGAAATTGACTAATATAACTAAAACCTCCCTATGACAAAGACTTCTCACCAGAGGCAATCTGAAAGAAAGAAATCCCTGGCTTATAATACCTATCAATGACACACGGTTTTCACTAGCTGAGTTTCCCACCAACATTAGGGATTGGAGACAAACAAATTCAGTGCAAGCAGTACTGAGGAAAATGATTTCTTCTGAACAGTTTGACAGGCTGTACAGGACTGTTCACTGGAGAGGAAGGAAAGATTGGTTCAGATTGGGACTTAGCACTGGTATGGATCTTTAGTGGCTTTGTTCTACCCCACCATAGGCTCTGCCTCCTGAGTGCTGGGATTAAACATGTGTGCCACCACCACCTGGCTGCTTCTGATACATTTTGATCATATTCAACCCTACTCTTCCCTCTCCAGGTCCATCTCCTACTCTCTCAACCCCTCCCAACTTCATGTCTACTTTAAAAACAAAATCAATCCAGTTACGTTCCTAATGTGAGAAACACAGCGAGTCCAATTTGTGTTGTCCATATACCCATGGGTATAGGGACATCCACTAGAGCAAGACCGACTTACTGGGGGCCACATCCTTAAAGAAAACTGTTTCTACCTCCTGTCTCTCCCTCCTATCAACCGTCACCGGCTCCTCAGCTGGGGGCAGGGGCTCCCGAAGCTCTCTGCGAGGGCACTGGAATGTTGACTGGCTGGATTTTTAAGTGTCCTGTCCAGGCAACCACGGGGTCTGTGAATCCATGACTGCAGTTGTTTGTCATGTCCAGAAGACTGTTTTGTTCTACTTCTCCCTGACCTCTGGCCCTACAATCTTTTTGCCATCTCTTCCCTGATTATCTCTGAGCTTTAGGCAGAGGGGCTGGCTGTGTTGGATAGTTTTGTGTCATCTTGACACAAAAGTCACCTGAGAGGGGGGAACCTCAATCAAGAAAATGTCCCCCAAAAGACCAGGCTGTATGCAAGACTGTAGGGTAGTGACTGGTGTGGGAAGACCCAGCCCATTGTAGGTGGTACCATCCCTGGGCTGGTGGACCTGGGTTCTGTAAGAAAGCAGGCTGAGCAAACATGGGAAGCAAGCACACCTCCATCCCTATGCATCAGCTCCTGCCTCCAGGGTCCTGCCCTGTGTGAATGGGGTTCAAAGCATGCTGAAGCATATGGGGTGGGGGAAACAAAAAGTGGAAGATGAGACCTACTTTGCAGGTTACTGAAAACAAAATGTGGCAAGATCTATGCTGAACTAGAGTCCCTAGGGTAAAACCAAATGCTGTACTTGAGAGTGTTTGGAAAGCTTTGAGGCACCCAATGGCAGCTCATCAAAGGGGTAAAAGAAGGCATGTAAGCCGGGTGTATACATGTGGCTCCTCCCTACCAAAGACTAAAGAAATGTCCTGGGGTGGGAACCATAGCAGCCCTTTCTCTAATAGAGTGGCCAAAGTGACTCAAAAGTGCTGCAGCAGTCAGAAGGCCAATGAGTTAAGTGTTTCGTTCCTCGCTGATGTGAAAAACACTGGAGCCAAGTGGACTTTAATCTATGGCAACCCCAAAAAGCACTGGGAGAAATAGGCAGAAGTTGAGTAGAATAGTAGAATAATGCATACTAAAATAACTAGGTTTGGTTTAGGGTTGGGCAGTCACATTTCTGTGCACATTTCTCCCCTGCAAGAGAATGCACTGGGAATGAATTATTGCTGTGACACACACCACATACCCTTGGAGAATTTCCCTTGAGAATGATAACTGTAAAAACAGTCATACATAGCTAAATAAGTTACTTTGGCTTATCCATGCTTGTGTATCTAATATGCTCTTTATATAAAATGACTAGTAAAAGTGACAGGAACTTCCCATTCTGTGTTGAACTTGGTGGCCCTATCTGTAGTCTCAGGACTCAGGAGGCTGAGACAGAGATCCCTAGAGCAAGCAGGCCTAGCCAGAATAGTCAAAAAGGCCACGTCTGGAGTAGAGATGGGGGTAGGGAGACAGAGTTGAAAAGTCTTGACAAAAGGAACATCCCAGTAGCATCCTTGCCTCCTCTGTTTTCCTCTTTATGTCAGTGGAAAAGAGACAAACAAAGAGAGAGCAAGTTTCTGTAATGGTCATCTAGCCAGCTGGGTGTGCATTGCAAGGGTCTCTGTATTGCAGTGACAGAGAGGAAAAATTGGAGGGTGCTGAGTCATATGTCATGTGACCTCCTGGGTCAAGCAGGGCAGATGGTGCAGGCAGAGAACCTAGTATACTGCCCCAAACATGTTTTTTTTTTTTTCTCCTGTTACCAGATGCCACCACTGACCATGCCTCCTACTTCCTGTTTCCTGTGAAGCCTAAGGCTAATGTCCTTGGGCAGGTATTTTAACCAAAAGATGACCCAAGGGACTGTGAATGAGACATAAGAATGCTGGCCTTCCCAAGCAGAGCCCCATCTCCTTAGGGTCTTCTATAGCGACCCCACCTTAGCAGCTGACACAAATCAGGCTGGTTAAGAGTGCCTCCGTGGAGATGAGAACTGAAAGCCTACAGTCTGTGCAGTCTTTTAGAGACACTTGGTTGTTTAGAACCCAGAGGAATGCTGTGCTAACTAGAGGAGGTAAAGCCAGTACACAAACAGGTTCTGATGACTTTGCAATGGATTGGGGAGAGAAGCTGCTGTAGTCTCTAGCCTTCCTGGTAAGTCACAGCAGTAGGGATCTTGCAGATCTTTGTAGAAACAGTTGTAGCAGATTTCAGAGTAGTGATCATGTAGTAGGAAGAAGCCAGGGCATGAAAAGTTGTGCCCTAGTCTCTAGGGTCTATGCTGTCCCTGGCAGATTACAGAATCCCTGGCTCTAGCACAGAGACCCTAGCTCTGGTCCCACCATCGGGGTTGTTCCAGCTCTCAAATTATCTCTGATTCTTGCATTAAAAGAGAAAAATGAGGGCTAGCAAAACGACTCGGCAGGTAAGGTGTCGAGCCTGACGGTCCAAGTTTGGTCCACGGAACCTACATAGTGGAAGGGAAGAACTGACTCTCACAAGTTGTCCGCCACTGGCTTCCATGTTGATGCCATGGCATGCTATTCACACACATGCACAAACACATAAATAAGTAAAGTTTTAATTCTCAAAAATTTTAAAATTGATAAAATAATACAATTAAATTATTTAGCTGAGACTCTGTTGAGACAAATGGACAGCACTGGGCTGGGACTGGAAGCCAGCAAGCGCTTTTCATTTTCTGGCAAATCCCAAAATTATTTTCTTGGCTGTTTCAGATATTGTTGCTTTTTCTGACCAAGAAGTCACACTTTAAGAAAAGTTTACTGATATGTAAGAATACTTTCTTTCCACTTCTGAATCCTAGTTCTCCATATATATGATCGACGAACTCACTTTTTCATCATTGTATTCCTAGAAACCATTCTTGCGATACTTTCACAAAGAATGGGACTGTTCTATGCCCTCGCCCTAAAAATCTGCCTGAGGCTAGATTGAAGATTTTGGATTGATGACAATGTCAGAGAAGAGTTCAGGAAAGCCTAGCATTGACCATGTCATGTGGTCATTAGTGGTCACTTTTACGCAGATCTACAATGCATCGGAGCAAGCAAAGCAAGAAGAATACAAAATGTGCAGTTTGGAAAGAAAGGGTGCACCAGGAAGTGGAATCCAGAAGACAGAAGGCCCAGTGCCCAAGGATATGTTTAAAGAAATACCTCGTGCTAAATGGAGTAAAGGGAGTGGTGACCTCAGGGCAAGACTCCCACTAAGCTGATCTTCCAACCTGTAAAAAGTAACTCAAGAGAAGTCTAATCAGTGAAGGAAACCATTGGTAACATAACGTAATTGAAGGAGGGGGCCAATTTTCATCCTCACCAAGCAGAGCAACTTGGCAGCTTTTAGTTGTGGCTAATGAATCAATGATACAAGAAATGGGTTACAGAATATCCCTCCACTGGGCTAAGGAAAGTCACAGAGGCCAGGCATGTTTCAGGGGTGTCCTTACATGGAAGCCCAGAGAGGCTACTGTGTGAAGCTGTGAAGTTGAACCCTGGATTGTTTTGGAGACTCCAAGATGTTGTAGATGTCAGAGCCGTGGAATACCTGCCGAGCAGAGCTGATAACAGGGAGTGGAACCAGACCAAGGGAAAGAAGTGTGTTGCAATCAGCAAAACTGAGAGGACATGGAGATCTTAAGAGCATTTTGACATCAGACATGGAAATGCAGATTTTGGCATTTGCCCAGCTGGTCTTGCTTTGGTCCAGTATTTCCTCACTGTGCTATTTTCCCCATGTTTGGAATAGTAATATATATCCTGTGCCATTATATGATAGAAGTATGTGATTTGGTTTTTGATTTTGATTTCACATGGGGTTATAGTTAAGAGATTATGTGAATCTCAGAAGAGACTTTGACCTTTGAACTTTTATAAAACTATGTGAACTTTTGCAGTTGTAGCAAATGCATTTGCTTTATGATATGGCCACAAGCATACGGGAGCCAGGGAGTGGAATGTAGTGGCTTGGATATTGACCAAACAGTGACTAAGATGGGCCAAGGAAGTGAAACAGAAGGTTGAACCCTAAGGGTCAGCAAAAAAGGCCTCATAATTCATTTGTGCGACTCAGCAGTGCCAATGCCTGTGATGCCAACATTACCTGAGCCTTCCGCATCAAGTTTTACCTTCTTCTTGGTGGAGGACAGAATCTAATGAAATATAATTGCAAACGCCTCGTTTAGGAACCATTCTCCTTTTTCTCCACTCAAGGAGACTCTACATAAAGACTCTTATCAGCCATTATGCTTATACAGAATAAAAGAAAAATTTGCATATGTATCCTTTCATTTCCACATAACTTTTAGTGCTGTCTGAAGGAATGATGACGAATCTAGAGCCATGGCTCTGCCTTTACTGTGGACAATAAAGAAGGTACACAGTACTGGTTCTCAACTTTCCTAATGCTATGACCCTTTAATAGGGTTCCTCATGTTGTGGTGACCTCCAATCATATTACTTTCATTGCTACATTATAGCTGCAATTTTGCTGCTGCTGTGAACTGTGAGTGTCTGATACGCAGGATATCTGATATATGATTCCTGTGAAAGGGTCGTTCCTTCCCCCAAAGGGGTCACAGCCACAAGCCGAGAACCACTGGTATATAGTATAGTGGGGCTGAGGCAGGCAGATCTCTGTGAGTTCAAGGCCAGTCTGGTCTACATAGTGAGTGCCTGGCCAGCCATAGCTACACAGGGTGGTATCCTGTATTAACACACACACACGTACGCACACAAATGTAGACACACACACACACACACACACACACACACACACACACACACAAAGGGAAAGGTGGATCTTTAAACATTTGAGACCATTCTGGTTTGCATAGTGAGTTCCAAGTCAGTCAAGGCTACACAGTGAGATCCCGTCCCCCCTCCCACCGAAAAAATTACTAAAGATGATTTCTGAGCAGCAATGATCATAACATTAGTACATAAAATTATTTTATGTGTATGGTTGTTTTGTCTGCATGAGTGTCTGTACATCCCATGTATGTCTGATGACAGTGGAAGGTAGAAGAGGTCATTTGATCTCCTGAAACTAGAGTTACAGGCCTCCTGGAGCCACTGCATGCTTGCTGAGAACAGAATTAGGGTCCTGGGGAAAAGAAACCTGTGTTCCTAACCACCGAGCCGTCTCTCCAGCCCACAAACATTTGTATTCTTACTTGGACAAGTCACTCACAGCTGAAAGAGATAACATGGCTATCTCATTCAGTAGTCACAAGAACCTTATGGAGAAAAAATGATTATTGTCTTCATTTAACAGTGGGGAAAGGCACTTGTTGGCAAGCCTGATGACCAGAGTTCAATCCCCAGGGTCCAAGTGGTAGAAAGAGAGAACTTAGTCATATAAACAGTGTTTGTGGTCTTCTGACCTTCACACATTCTCACCCCACAAATAAATAATTTCCTGTGGAAAAAAAAGTCATGTGTTATTTTGAAATTCATATAAACATGGGATGAAATTAATGAAACGGTACAATATCTTAAGTAATGGGTGGGGGGTTGTGGGGACCTACTTCTTTGAGCTGTACTATTAGCTAGTGAAGGAGTCTAAAGGGAGGAGGGTCAATATCATCACTGTATCACAAAACCAGCCATAACGACATGAACATGGGAAAGGGACCATAAGGGTACTGACAAGATTGGGAGGAGGATAAGGGAGGGTAGGGGATGAGAATAACCAGACCCATTACACAATGTATGAAATTTTGAAAGAACGCATTTAATAAACTATTTTTATTCGGTTACAGTAAAATTATCAAGCGAGGTTACAAAAGATATATATAACCATGAAAAGCACATACTCCACATTTTACCAGCCAATAGTGGCAATCATAACATAAGAAGAAATGCATGCATTGCTTTTCATCAGCTAAATAATCACGCATATACTCTTAACAAGATTATAAACAAATGGTTTTCTTCATATTGACTTGTGGCACATCCATGCAAATCAACTCAAAACACCTAAAACTTAACCTGTTATTCTCCAACAGTTTAAGCTAATCTCTTCCCAAGGCTTCCAGAGAGTAGATAAAAGAGTCCTAAGATATTCATCCTTTAAGTGGTGGAAAGGAAGCCATTATCAAACTTTGGAAGGCAAGTTTTTTTCACCCCCAAGACAGTTATTGTTTTCAAAAATAGGCAAAAACAACCACAGACTACATAGGAGCTGAGGGTTACTATCAAGGCATATTCTTGGCAGAATATTGGACTTTAAAAGTATGGTAGGTAGCCAGCTGCTTTGCTGACACGGATCGGAGACAGAGTAGTCATTCACTTCAAGGAAGAATTCCTGTATCTGGGGTGCAACTAAGGTTTTCAAGAGAAAGCAAAATGATACCAGGCTAATGTTTCTTCATAGTGTCTCAAATTGAGACCTAAAGAAAAGTATGTGAAGTTTTAAAATTTTATCTGCACTACAACTGCACATTGTCTTTTGTTTTTAACGAGAATTAAACCCCCTAATAACAATGAAAATAATAAGAACCAAACCTAGAAAATCCAAAACAGAGGGATGGGGGTCTCTCCCAACATAATTCAAGTGCAAGCTTTCAGTGAACCCCTCAAACCTGCCAATGGCTTTGTCACTCCCCCTCGCCTCAGTGTTCTCGGTAGGGAAGAGACAGCAAGGGCTTTCCCCAATACCCCCACAATGTCTCTTCCTCATCATGGTCACCTTTTTTGCCTCATTTGTCTGAGTCTGAGAGGCGGCTGAAGATGGGCAGTCGGCGGCTGGATTTGACTCTGGGAGATTCAGAATCGCTGAGGCTTCTGGAGTCCGAGGAGCAACTCAGAAGGTTGTCGAGGTTGTTGGTGCCCAACAGGGAATCCAGGTTTCTGGTGAGCATGTCGAAATCTGGCAACTCGGACTGGGTGCCTGGCAGTTGGAGGCTGAAGTGCTGTGCAGGACCTTCGGCACCGGTGGCAGCAGGGATAGAGGCAGAGGAGGTGGTGTCGGCAGCTCTAGTAGCAGCAGGGACAACTGTAGCCGCAGCGGCCGTGCCAGGGTTGACTAAGGTGGCGGCGGCAGCCCCGGGAGCTATGGCGGCCATGGCCGTGGGAGCAACAGCGTTGGGGGCTAAGAGGCTGGCAGGAGGCCTGACAAGGGGCATCGGGAATTGCACAGGAGCTGCCAGGCTCTGCTGCTGGCTGTGATAGAAGGTGGCGGCATTGGCGGCAGCGAAGTTGTGGGTCTGGAATGCCACAGGCGCCATGTAGCCACCCATCGCCGGGCTGAAAACGACGGTTTGGTTGGCACAGGTAGTGCACGGGACTCCGCCGCCGTTTTGATAGAACATAGCAGCTGCCGAAGCAGCTGCGGAAACAGTCGCAGAGGCAGCGGCGGCCACAGAGGCACAGTAAGTCGCGGGGAGAGTAGCTGCAGGGTATGAAGGAGGCAGAAGCATACCTGAGCTCAACAATGGGTTGTTGAGCAGCAGAGGCGCCTGTTGAGGATGACTGTGACCCAAAGGTAAGCTGGAAGAGCTGACCGAGCTCATCGGCTGTGGCTCCCCGTTCAAGCCGGAGGGCCCCGCGTTGCTGTCATTGGCGGAGCAGGGCTCCTCAGAGGCGCTCCCAGAAGGCACGGCTTGATGATCATGCTGGTTGTGGATGAAGTGGCAACGAGTGCCATAGGGGCAGATGCCAACGCTGTGGAAGGTGCGGCAAGGCTCAGTCTTGTACTTGGGGTGCCTCAGCGGGATACGCAGCTCGCGAGAACCGTGCGCAAACTGGCACTTGTGGCCATACCTGCAAATGCCGCTTTCCTCAAACGGCCGGCACAGCTCCGTCTTGTAGCGCTCCGAAGTGACCGCGGAGCTAGAGCTACTTGCCTTCTGCTGCGGCGGCTGCGGCTGCGGCGGCTGTGGCTGCGGCGGCTGCGGCTGCGGCGGCGGCGGCTGCCGCTGCGGTGGCGGCGGCGGCAGTGGCGGCTGCTGCAGGCTAAGCTGGCCGTTCTCCCGGTGGAACTGCTGCGCGGCTAAGGCCCCTGAGGGCGGCTGGGGAACCGTGCCTGTTGCCCCGAACTGGCCATTACCGAAGCTGCTGGCGCCTCTCATGAAGCCGGAGGAACAGCCTTCAGTGCCGCTGACGGCTCTTGTAGTCAGGTGAGTGAGCGCTTGTGGGTTGCGGGCTGCCGGTGGTGGGATGAATCCAGGTATGAAGCTGGAGCTGGGAGGAGCTGCCCCATTAGTGTTGAACATGCCATTCAGGCTGTGGTTGGCCAGAGACATCCCGTTCCTGCGCATCAAGTCTGGACTGTAGAAGGTCCACAGAAGTGTGGACATTTTTCGGAGTCCTGTAACTTCAGAGCTAGAAGCAAGGAGGATGGGAGAAAACTTCCTGGAAGAGCCAGCGAGCTTGAAACATGAGGAGAAATAGCAAATAGGAGGAGCAGGGAGGAGCCAAAAGTTTGTTCATACCCCAGTGGGAGGGCCACTATAAGAAGGAGGCAGAGTGGACCAGGCATGGGTCAGACTTAAGATGTGCAGGTACGCCACCAAGAGGAGGGTGATCATTGAGCCTCGTTTTGCACTGGTTGAGTTATACGCAAGCCCCCCTCAGGGCACTTGTGTCCTACATATTGGAACTCAGATGCCAGCAAAAGCCACGCCCAAAAGCACCCCACAGTTCTTTCCTAGAACTCGTGGCAGGGGGAGGGCTCTATTCTAATTTCTTAGCCTAAAGATTTTGCGTTTGTCTTTCTAACGCAATGAAAAATAAGTACTAAACTAAAAATAATCCCACAACTCCCATCTTTTAGTAAAGAGCCCCTTTTCTACACCCCACCCCACCCCTGTTCAGTCAGTACAGACTTCCATCCAAGCCCAGGCTCGGAACCCACGTCGTGGAAAGATGATTGATTTTCTCCAGTTGTTCTCTGACTTTCACATATGTGTCACAGCATTTGTGCATAATCCACCACAACCCATGCCCAAATATACACAAATGTAATTTTTAAAAAATAAACATTTTTGTTGTATGCATTAAAGGTGGAATTATGGTTGTTGAGATGGTTCAGTGGGTAAAGGGGCTTGCCACTACACCTGACAACCTAAATTTGAGTCCAGAACCCACACAGTGGAAATTGAGAACTGATTTTTGAAAGTTGTCCTCTGACTTCCATACTAACACCAACATGCCCTGGTGCCCACATACAAACACACACAGAATAAATAAATAAATAAATAAACCACATACAACACACAGAATGAATAAATAAACAAATAAATAAACATACAAACATACATACAAACACACGGAATAAATAAATAAATAAAATAATAAAGCCATCGTTGGGGTTATATTTTTCAAAATGGTGAAATTAGGGCTAGTGAGATAGCTGAGTGGGTAAAAAGACACTTGCAGCCAAACCTGATGACCTGAGCTGGTGTTCCTGAACCCATGTGGCAGGAGACTCTCATAAGTTGTCTTTTGACTGCCAGGCCTGCCTGTGCAGTGGCAAGTGGCACATGCCGTGCCCTCCCCCACCAAATAGAATAAAATAAGAGGGGCTGGAGAGATGGCTCAGAGGTTAAGAGCATTGCCTGCTCTTCCAAAGGTCCTGAGTTCAATTCCCAGCAACCACATGGTGGCTCACAACCATCTGTAATGGGGTCTGGTGCCCTCTTCTGGCATGCAGGCATACACATAGACAGAATATTGTATACATAATAAATAAATATTAAAAAAAGAATAAAATAACATACAAAATTTAAAGTCATTTTTCTGTTATATGCATGCAAGGTGGTAGAATTAGGGTTATCAAGATGGATCAGTCTCTGTGAGTTCAAGGCCAGCCTGGTCTAAAAAGCTAGCTAGTTCCAGGGCAGCTAAAGCTGTTACATAGTGCAACCCTGTCTCAAAAAAAAAAATAAAAATAAAAAGATGACTCAGTGTGAAGTGGTACTTGCTGACAAGCCCAATGACTTTAGTTTGCACCCCAGTATTCAAAGGGTGGAAGGAGAGAACCAACTTTTGTACATTCTTCTCTGAATGACCTCCACACACATGCAGTGTGGCAGGACAACACACATAAAACTTACTTAAGTACATGTAATCTGAATTTTTAAGCCATGTTCTGCTGTATACATTCAAGATGGTGAAATTAGGGCGGGTAAGAAGGCTGAGCAAGTGAAAGGTTCTTGTTCCCTGCCTTCTTCCATGTGGAGTTCAAGCCCTGAACTCACATGGGAGAAAAGGAGATAATTTCACCATGTTGTTCTCTAGCACACACAATAAACAAACAAATAATTTATAATAATAAAGGCTGATTTTTGTCTACATGCCTTCAACATAGTAGAATTAGGGTTGACTAAATGATTCAGTGGGTACTTGCCACCAAACTGATAACCTGAGCTTGAACCCTGGAATCCATATTGCAGTAAAGAACTGACTCTGGTGTTTGATTTTTCAAACAAAGCATATGTATTTATGCTCAGAAAAAAAAAGTGCAAACCGAGTACTGAAATAGCATGGCTATAATGTTTCATGACAAAACTTTTCCAAGAGAAACAAAATACACATGTCTATTCACCCCAAAGAGGGAACCCAAGACACACTAAACTACAAATACCACCAAAGTCCAATTGGGTGAACTAAGGGTTTTATTGGGGTTACTTACAGGAATATAGGTGAGGGGTTACTTACAGGAGCAGAAATGACTCAAAGACAGCTGCATCAGCAAAGTCCACCCCTGCCCTGGTGACAGCTCCCAGAGCTGGGAACCTGGAGCACACTGCACAGCCTGCAGGCAGCTCAACAGGATGGAAGGTGCCATTTCCAGGGGCTTCAGTTGGTGCAAGCCTCTTCCAGGCAAGGCAGCTCCTGCTTGGCTAGCTTCTACTTCTTCCAGGCAGCAGGTCTGACCTCCTCTGAGAGTCTTCTTTGCAGCTGGGCTTCCTTTCATCTGAAAGGGACTCTCAGCGGTCTTTATTCTTTACTCTGGCAGGGAGGGGCCTGTGAATGTGGTCAGTTTGGGGGACTTCTTGGAGCTCTTTGGGGTTGTTTACCTCCCTGCTTAAGGAGCTTCCTGGAGCTCTTTTGGGTTGTTTACCTTCCTGCTTAAGGAGCTTCCTGCAGGGTGGAATGTTTCCATCCTCCGAGGAAACTGTTCTATGGCAGTGTAAGGGCTTTTGCAGTTTTATTAGTTCCAGTTTCAACAACAGCCTGTAACCTGATCATATGGTTTCACATATACATGGAGGTGGGGGTGCTCTCAGGACTCATCCTCTGCAGGGAGCTGCACCATAATAACAGATTTTACACACTCAAACATTCAGTATCTTTCTAGTTGACAATGTGAGTCTCCCAGTCCTTGAATACGCAGACTTCCCAATGATCCCCTCTGGTAAGTGGGAGCAGGAAGAAAGCTGTGCTGATAGACCCCAACACATGACCCTAATCAGTTTGGGGGCAGTATAATCTGAGCTGTCCTTCCACATCTCCAGTATAGTTCTCCTACAGCCTGCCATTTGATATCTGCATTGCCATTGCTCCAGGATTATCAGAGATGAGAAAAACTGGACAAGGGGTGAACATTGGGTTCAAAGTGGTCTAGGGATCCACTTTTTTGAATTTTCTAGGTGGCTGCGTTATAGAATTTTGAATTTTGAATTTTTTTGAATTTTCTAGGTGGCTGCGTTATAGAATCTTTGACCCAGGCATGCCAGGCTTCCAACAGAAGTGATAAATCACATTTCCATCAGGTAAGACAGTTTTTTTAATAATTGAAGTTTTGTTTTGTTTTCTAAGATAGGTCTCTCTGTGTAGCTCTGAGTGGCCTGGAACTCGCTGTGTAGACTGAGCTGACTTCAAACACACAGAAGCCTCAGCCTGCGGGATGACAGGATTAAAGGCATGTGCCACCACACTCAGCTCCAATAATTGAAATGTTAAGGAGCCAAACCCCAGTAGCAGGACTGGAGTACCCTGTCTAATTATAAGGCTTGCAGGGATTCAATTCTTTAGTCTCTCAAGGCCATTGATCTCCCATGTTAGTTTCCTCACAAACAAGACCAGAAGAGACCTTTAGAGTCTGGCTATAGGCTCTGCCAGGACCAAAAATAGATTTCTTGTTATAGTAGGGATGGGAAGTAGGCTGCTTTTTATTTCCTCATAAAAAGAATGGAAGGCCCGGGTTTGGCTTTCTGGATGATAGAAACTCTTGAAATGTAACAGTCCCTATATCCATGCCCTGGTCCAATCTGCCAGCCAGTTTTCCATCAGGGATTTCTTAGGTTAGGGATACGGAAATTGACAAGGTTACCAGGTCCCTAGTTGACAGTCTGATGCAGCAGCCTCCTTATGAGCGAATACCATTTTGTACTTTCCCTACCAGTTGGCTCATGAGTTGTACCAAGTAGGGACAGTGGAAATGGGCATTAGGGGCTCATTTGGCAGAATTGGGGGCTGCTACACATGCAATTATCATTTAGCCTGTATTCTCACTCCCACCACAGCCCTCCCAATGGCTCAACAAAGTTGATCAGCCATTAATCATGGTTGCATACACATATAAAAGTATTGACACTGGTTGTCCTAGGTTAGAGTTGTATCTTCTGAATCGTTTGTCCCTTGACCAGGGGGATGGCTGTGAACTTCCAATCATTCCTTTGCTGGAGAGCACTGTGGTTTAGAACATGTATAGTGCCTCCCACGCTGGCAAATGGAATAGGGGATTTGGTTATGCTCACAGGTTCCCTGGACCTTTCCTTGGTATGAGAAATGGGTGTGAAAAATAAAACAGTGTCCAAGTAAGCCCTGGGCCCAAGTGAACTAGGTGAATAGAATGGATCACAGCATGAGGGGCTGGACCCGCAGAGCAGGGCCAGCTCAGTAGTAGCTATGCATGCTATCCACAGGTGGAAAAAAAAAAAAAAAGTACTGACAGAAACGTTCACAACAGGCCTAGTTAACTGCCTGTTTACTCCAGATAGGGCATCAGTGACAGAAGCAGTTCTAAGTTTATCCCTGTGAAGCAGTGATTTTCTTGGGGCTTCTTACAGGAACACGGATGACTCAAAATGCAGCTGCGCCACAGACACCCACCCACCCTACCCCACCCCACCCCCGGAGGAGTGCTGACTCACAAAAGCTCTGTCCCCAGGAGCTTTCTTCTCAACCTGCAGGCAGCTCCACCTAACAGATAATCTCTTCACCCCTGCAATTGTTTACTTCTTTTCTAACCTGTGGGAGGGCCCCTGCAAACCTTACAGCTTTCTGAGCTTCCAAAAACTTGTGTTTTATTTAGTTCTGAGTCGTCGGGATCCTCCATCCTGCCCTACAGGAGCGTATGTTTCGGTTTTGAGGAGACAGCTACATAACATTAAAAGATGCCATTTACCTCTTACATAGTCACTGTTTTTCAAAGTAACAGAAGATGTGTATTAACTCACTCATCATTGTTACGTATTTACTATACGTAAATACGTATAGTATTTTATTATTAATAAAAAAATAATTTTTATTTTATTATTTACGTAGTTATGATTTGCTTTTTCTTCAATCAAGAAAGTTCCAAGTCTATATCTACATTCACTCTTTAAAAATTATTCCTTGACAGTCTGAGTTGACATTTTCTTAATCAAATATTGGCCATTCTAGAACTTTCACCTGCATGGTGTAATTAACGATGAAGTTTGAGTAACTTAAATTTCTATCAGCTAGGACTTTGAAAAAATTCTGGTGAGTACATTAAATGAATAACAGTCACTGAAGCAAGATTGTGGATGGATGTGTGCCAAAGAGCAAACACAGACGTACACTATTGTGAGGAAAAAAAGCAAGTTTGGAGTTTGTAGCTCGTGGCATAAATTGGGGTATTGTATTATTTTTTTCTAAAAATTGGCAAGACTTTTAATATTCATGAAAATATTTGGATGGGGCTAGGGAGCTGGCTCACTGGATAAAGTGCTTGCTGTACAAGCACGAGGATCTGAGTTCAGATCCCCAGCAGCACTCTCAGTAAATGCTAAGGGTGCCAGCACTTATCTGTAACCCGAGCCCTGGAGGAACGGAGATAGACAGATACCAGGGTTTCCTCAAGTGTCAGTGTAGCTAAAATGCCAGCTCCAGGCTCAGTGAGAAACCCTATCTCAAAAAAAAAAAAAAAAAAAAAAGATGAAGAGCAGTACAGGAAAACACTTGATGTCTTATTGTGAATGATTAATTCACTGAAGTTAATTTTAGAAAAAATAGTAAGCTTGACTGATTTCAAAGAATTGTTTAAATACTCAATATTTGGTAAAACAGATTTTCATTCCTTTTTATGTATAAGTATGAATATTTTAAATGAGAAATAAAAATTAACAACTTAGAAATAAATGTAAAAATCAAACTTCTATATATTTGCTGAACACCAAAATAAAAACATTCTAGGTCATTTATGTTTGAAGACACATGTGAAGTATTCTTAACCCTAAGTAAGGGTAGGTGTTATTTACCTGATGGTGAAGCCCTATATTTATAAATTTTGTCAGTTTCATTAATCATATTAGCAGTTTAGTTTGTTCCAAGACACACGTATATTCTCTTAATGAATTTTATAAGTGAACAAGAAACATTTTCATTTCTCAAAACAGGCTGTGTTGTTAGTAAATACACTGTGTTGATAAGATAGATTTTGTGAATTCTTTTCTTAAGAACAATGTAATCCGGGTGTGTTGGCACATACCTCTCACAACACCTACATGGAACACTGAGATTACGTTGAGCCTAGATATTATAGATCCTCCCTGGAGAACACACAATATAATAAGTGCCTATCTCAAAACCAAATCAAATCAAATCAATGTAACCTTCTACACTTGTATCACGTACTTCTGGAACTGATAGAACACTAATGCTAATATAAATTTAAATCATCTTTATTGGTAAAAAAAATTATTAACAGTGTTAGAAAGGGGAAAAAAGCACTACATCAGTGTATGGAAGTTGGGTACAAAGGAGTACTTGCTACTTACATAGACATTTAGATTTTATTTGGAAGTTAATATGAAGAGGCTTTTGTACTTAAACAAGTTAATGATTAAAGATTAACATTTAAACTATTTCTATTCTAAAGGCATACCTCCTAGCTAACATTGTAATTCTATCTTAACACTCAGGTTCAAGTTCCTTCTTGAAAGAATCATCAGAGCAAGAAGAACTGAAGAGTCAAACATTTGCAATCACTACCTGCTGCTGTCTCATGGAAGGAGACAAAAACAGTTACCTCAGTTTTAGTTTACTGTTATCCATGTTTCCATTAGTCTGAAATTTATCATAAAATAGTGCTTTGTAGTATGCTTAATATGATTTCTTTGAAATATTGCAGCTTGTTTTTTAAGTTCACTTCCTGAATTAGTAGCCAGATCATTGTTGTCCTTCTCCGTGTCCTCCAAACTCTAAAACAGAAGGGCACTTATTACTAAACAAATTCCAATGATACAAAGATGAAAGACCCTTCAGAAATGTCATACAGACTTGTTATGTGTAGTTATACAGAATAACTAAAGTGTTAATGAACTAAGAAGTACATTTGAAGTCAAATTCCCAATTTACCATTTCATGTCTTGAATAATCACTACAAAACCATTAAGATTTTACATATATATCAATCACTTCAGTCAGAAATAATTCAAAATGGTAAGTAGTTAAGACTTTATGATTCATAAAACATACAAACATATGTAGTTTTATAAGAAAATATTAAGTATTATGTGCAACATACCTTCAGGAACTTCTCATGCAATTCTCTAATTGCTTGCAGTGTCTGGCTCGGATCACTGTTAGAGAGTTTAAAAGCTTTTTGTTCTTTTCAAAAATTATTCTACAAATACAAAAGGAAAGCATTATTATAACAATTTGCTTTAATTTTTGTTCTTATTGTGCAACATGAATGCTAGGCTAACAACCACTTCTGTATCTCCAATCCTAAAATTTTTAAGTGAGCAAAAATAATTTCATATAAAACTTAAAATGAATAGTTTCCCAATTAATTAAACATTTTAACACATATTAGGTATTATGACTAAATTTACATTTTTACAGTAACATGCAGTACAATTATCCAACCAGTCACAGGATAGAAAAATTTTTTTATGATAAGGTATTTGCTATGTTGAATAGACTGGCCTCAGCCTCCCAAGTGAGTTAACAGACAAGCACTATGCAGGGATTTACTTGACAAAATCCTAAGCCTGGAAAGTTCAACTCTAGCTAGTACTAACACATTTACCATGTGATGATCTTCTTTTCCTAAACAGCAGAAGAACATCAAGAGATGGTTCACTGGATCTATCACCCCCTACAATTGTAAAAGCCTTTTATATAAAAACAGCAATCTTCTTTTCATCTTTCAGCAAAGATCTTTTTGAAATTTTAAGATCTCAACTATTAATATAGTATGTGACCGTATTTCTCTGGTTTACAACTCAATAGGACTAGAATAGAGGCAAGGATGAATATGAAATCTAGCTTAGTTCCATGAGCCTAATACAAGCTAGCTTCTTCATTCCTACTTGATACTTATACTAGATTAATTATCAAGTAAATTATGAAACCAACAGCTGATATTTCTAGTTCTTCATTTAATTTCTGTATATCCGTATCCCATTGTTGAAATGTAGTCATATACTGCTTAGAAAATTTAATGTTTATCTTCTTCCTGTAAAAAAAATAATGAAAGCAGTCACATTTCATACTAGTATGAAAAGAACACTCAAAACAAATTAAATTGGCCATTTCATACTCTAAAAAGAAAAACAGCAATGTGAAAAATACCTAATGGGAAACAATTATATTATTTTTCCTAACAGATTAAGAGAAGTTTTCTCTCATGTTTTACCTCTTCAAAATCAAGGAAATTTTAAAATATCAATTTTTTAGAAAATTAATTGCATTTCCAACTAGTTTATTTTTATTATTTCTTACCAAATATAGGATCTAATTTATTTTTCCCATTTTGACACAGTTAAGACTCAGTACAAGCCTTGTCAGTTAAAACATACAATCTGCATATATACCTGATCCCTTTCTAAATTGTAAAACATACTTAGCCATAAATTAATTTTTGAAATCTTTACAAGTCATTTGTATTTCCAGAATGGATGTAAATCAACTTTAAAAATCTCCAACTACATTTATTTAAAAAGAAAAAATAAAAATTTCACTGACTTCTAAGAATTATATCTAGTTTCTATGAAGATATGAAGTTATTGTGTTAACTGCTTAGATAAGATTAAAGCCAAACATTTCTACTAAAAGTTCAAAAAATTATTGTCTTTTTATAATTACTTTTCATAAATATATATTTTTTAGAATGATACAAATGTGACCCTATAAAACTATTAACCATACCTTCCTTGTGCATTCATTTTCCAAACTTGTTCAAGTTTCTCGTTGTTGCTTTTGAAACAATCTTTGACATAAGTTTCCATGTGTTTTCTCTTTATATGAAGAGTCTTGTTAATGACACCTATATTGAAAATAAGTCTCATGTTGAGGAAACTTCAGTTGTTCCCATGTATGCAAGTAAATATAAATAAATATAAAGTTCATTCAAAAATACTAAGAAATTTTAAAATTAAGTTGAAAGATGTCACAAACATAGTATACTAAATGTTTCATATTTTAGAATACTTACTGGTTTTTATTTTCAGAAGAAGGATGCTCAACTAATAGAGTCTATGCCAATGTTCCAAAATACAAAAAACTCCACTGTCATATATTTTGGATAAGATATGTTCAACCTTACCCCAATTTTGATTTCCCCAATAATTCTAAAATTCGGGAACAGTTTTCAAAAGGACAGATACACAAAACAAAGGATCAATGATGGACTTTTAATTTCTTCATGAGAAAACACTTTCATAAAGGCTAATTTTTTAAAGATTTTATTTATTTATTATGTATACAGTGTTTTGTCTACATGTATGTTTGCAGGACCGAAGGAGGTACCAGATCTCATTATAGATAGTTGTGAGCCACCATGTGATTGCTGGGAATTGAACTCAGGACCTCAGGAAGAATAGTCAGTGCTCTTAACCTCTGAACCATCTCTCCAGCCCCCAAGGCTAAATTTTTCTAAATTTATAAAAGACTATACAACCGAAAGAATATAATTGGCTGTATTATTGTTAGAACTCATTTATTTGAAGTATTCTGTTAAAACAAGAAGGAAGCCAGGCATGTTGGCTCACACTTTAATCCCAACACTTGGGAGTCAGAGGCAGGCAGATCTTTGAGTTCAAGATTAGACTTGTCTCCATAGTGAGTGCCAGGACAATCAGAGCTACATTGTGAGGCCCTGTCTCAAAAACAAAACAAAACAAAAACAATATCCAATAAACAAACAAACCAAAAGAAAAAAATAAACTCATATAAAAATCAAACAAAACACTCCCCCAAGGGAGAAAAACAAACAAACAAAAAAAAAAAAAAAACAAGAGAACAGCCAAAGACAGGGATCAGTGTTTAAGAGTGGCTGCACTTTCACAGGACCTGGATTTGATTCCCAGCACACACATGATAGCCACAACTATCTCCAACTACAGCTTCAGAGGATCTGATGCCCTGTGTCAAACTGCCAGGCACCAGGTACTTATGTATGTGGCGCACTGACATACCTGCATGCAAAGCACCCATACACACAAAAATAGATTAAAATTGTTGTATTATAAGCAAGAATATCCAAAGTGTACTTAAATCTAATAAAAATTATTTTTAAAACGCATAGTCAATTATACTGCAAAATCTATCTTTTACAAATACAAAAGAGAAAAAAGGTAGTTTGCATAAATATCGGTGCTATTAATTAAAGACTTTAAAATGTAATTTTTTCTTTTTTCATAGACTTTTGTAGGGCATTTTCTTCAGTAAGTATGGCAGTTCATAAAAATTTTAATGCTTCAGAAAATGTTTAGTACCTATCTAACATACACAGTTAGCTTTCAGGAAGTAGGATGCCGCTGTATTATGGTGCACACATTTAATACTTTCAACATATATACTATGTAAAACAGATTATAAATGACTACTCTGATAGACACAAATAGAGCGAATCTTTCAATTATCAAAAAGATTTGATGACATGGGTAATCTCTATAAAAGAGCGAAATATTCATTAAAACAAGCAAAATCCCCACAGTTTCAGGGACTGGACCAATGATTAAGCAGTTCAAAGCACTTGCTTCTCTTGCAGAAGACCCAGGTTTGGTTCCCAGTACTAACATGGTGGCTCACAACTATCTGTGACTTCAGTTCCAAGAAATCTGACCAGTCATCTGACTTCTATGGGCACCAGGAGCACGTGTGGTACACATACATATATGTAAGCAAAATACTAATACACTAATTTATTTATTAAATAAATAAATCTATATATATATATATATATATATAATAAAAGTATTATTTCCTGAGCCATATAAGATGTTTTTGGCCTATAATTCCAGTCTAGGAAGCTTAAGGAGATTGCCAGTGTAAAGGCCAACCTAGGTTACATAGGAAATTTCTGGCCAGTCTGAACTACATAGAGAGACCACATCTCAAAGAAAAAGTATTGTCTTCTAAAAAAGTTCATGTAACTGTCAAGATATAATTTAAAATACAGATTCTTTTGTATATCATTCTCTCCTTAGCTAGTAAAATTGTCTTTCCCTAGCTAGTAAACTTGTCTTTTATTCTCAATTACATAATATATTTATAAAAAATAACAAATGAGGGGATTGAAGAGATGATTCAGCAGCTAAGAGCACTGGCTGCTCTTCCAGAGGATGGGGGTTGGATTCTCAGAACATATGAAGTGGCTTACAACCTATAACTATTGTTCCAGGGGATTTGATATTCTCTTTTGGTCTCCTAGAGTACCAGACATACATGTGGTGCACAGCCACACAAACAGGCAAAGCACCTGTACACATAAAATAAAATTTAAAAAATAATAATGAAGGGTTACATTAAAGGATTCGTTTTTACAGTCCCTTATAAAGAAACAAACACAGAAGAGCCCTAGAAAATAAACTGGGTTAACAGAGAACTAACACAGAGTCAATGAAAAACAACTGTTGTGTGTTCAGAAATTTATGTTCATATCATTTAACTTTGAATACATGGAACTGTAACAATGCTTGCACCTATCCTATTGTTTCTTCTAAAATCACATCAAAGCAGCTGGGAAGATGGCTCCGTAAGTATAAGGGCTTGCTGTGAAAAGATGAGAACCTGAGTTTGAATCCAGCATCCATGTAGAAAGTTAACCAAGAATGCTTGCTCCTGTAATTGCAGCTCTGTGGTAGGCAGAGAGGGGATTGCTAGGACTTGTTGGCTGCCAGTCTAGTGAGAGACCCTGTCTCAAGAGAATAAGATGAAAAGTAATAGAGCAGGACATTAAAATCCTCCTCTGGCCTCCACATGTGTACATGGGTATATATACACCATATAAATAAACACACAAAAAATAAAAATAAAATTTCACTAATGTCATGCATGTCAAAAAGCATCATTTTTACTTTCCATACCATAGGGAAAAAATATTCAATGACGCTAAATCAAAGATACATACAAAATTCTATAAATGGGAGCAAGACATTAGAAACAGTTTTATAATATGTTGACTAATATTTCCTAGTATATAAATTATATAAACACTATATAGTTTTAAATAAATTACATATCCAAAAACGCACCTCCAAATTTTCCCAGAATATTCTGCACTTGAGCTCTGTGAAGAAATTAAATTCTTAAAAATTAAGATTGTTAGGGATACAGTTTAGTAGTACAGCTTTTGCCTTACATACACAAAGATGATGGTTTGAGTTACAGCACTACTCCCTCCCCAAAACCATTCAAATTAAGAATTCATATTATGTAATTCTTGTTTTAGAATATAAATCATATGACAAGGATTTATATAGATTAAACTTTTCTGGAAGTACTTAATTGAACGGGGATAATAATTTTGAACATATTACCCTGTACCTCCAACTGTTTCTTCAGGTTTTGCCTCCTCATGTTGTTCAATTACTTTGAGATGATCAAAACAAGATGGTAAACCAAAACATATTGCCAACATTAGGTTTTAAATCAGATCTATAATTTCTCTGAAATTTAGATTAAATCAAGTGATTTATGGTTATCTTAAGAAAACAAGTTTTTAAGTCTTTCTGGACAAAATCATGAATTATTATGAATTATTTATCTACATGGGATTACAGAAAAGAGATACTATATGAGTCTTTAGATCTATGATACAAGCTTAAAACGAGCAACTGAGAAACAAAGCTTAGCAAAGTTTCACTCAGTTTAAAATATAGAAAGTTCCAGTCATTGTTTGGTCACTTCCACAACTTCATACCATGAGAGGGAGCTCCTGACTCAGAGCCAGAACCCAGAGGTGGAGTAGACCAGAGACCTAGGATAGACCCAAACATGACTGGCAACAAAGATCAATGAAATGATTCCTAATGATATTCTGCTATACTCGTAGATTGATGCCTAGCCCAATTGTTAATCAGAGATGGAAACAGATGCAGAGAAGGACAGTCAAACACTAAGTGGAGCTCTGGGAATCCTGCTCAAGAGAGGGAAGAAGGATTATAGGAGCCAGAGGGATCAAGGACACTATAAAGAAACCCACAGAATCAACTAACCCGAGTTCGTAGGGACTCACAGAGACTGAACGGACAACCTGGGAGCCTGTATGGGCCTGATCTAGGCATATATGTTACAGTTATGGGCCTCCTAAGGGGCTGTCTCTGACTCTGTTGCCTACTTTTAGGACCCTTTCCCTCCTACTAGGTTGCCTCATCCAGCATTGATAGGATGGGAATGTGCTTAGTTTTGCTGTCACTTGATATGCCATGCCTGGTTGGCATCCTTGATATGCCATGTCTGGGCAGACTACCCTTTTCTGAATGGAAACCGAAGAGGAGTAGACCCAGGGTAGAGGGAATATGAGGAGAAGAGGCTGGGAGGAGAAAAGGGAGGGGAAACTGCAGTTGGAATGTAAAAATAAATAAACAAATACAAAAAGTATAGTAAGTTCAAAACATTAGCTGTAACGTCAATGCCCCATATTAGATATCTGGTACCTTCCAAAATGTCCACTGGTGAAACATTCATATCTTCCTCTTTATCAAAGTCATCACTTGTTAAGCAAGGATTATCCATTGGTGGCCTCACATAATTCTCAGAATGCTTCCTTTTCCACAAAGAAACTTACGTTTTCTGATTTAAAACACAAAAGAAAAGTCTCTCAAGCCATCTGAATCACTTAAACTGATAAAACTGAAAATATAATATATAATAAGAATAATTTATAAAAATAGCATTTACTAATTGCACAAATGGTTTAAAGATAAACCCATATTTCTATTACCTTCGGCTTTAAGACTAAACAGTTTATCATTTAAATATTTACCAGAATAGCTGGCTTGAGAAGTAACCACTAATAATTTTAACTATATGCATACTTGTTTTTAAAAAATAAAGAATATTTTAGTTTTGGGTTTCCTTATTTTATAAGTCTAAAACTGAACAGTTAAAAACAAAACAAAATTAAACAAAACATAATTAATGATGGCTTCAACTCTGAGTCCAAGTGGTTTTACACCTAATCTGCATTTTGGTCCCATGTCTGCTAGGTTTTTGATAAATTTGAGTAAATGTGTCTGTATCCCAGTCCCACGTTAGTTATTAACACAAGTATGTCCCCCCAATTTTTTTTATAGCAATATGAATCTAAAGTAAATCTAAAATTTAAAGATCTGCAAGGTTGAAGATTCATTTCAGTGCTACAGAAAGAAGCTCTAGACTCAGTCCTCAACAATGCAAAAGAAAATGTAAAAATAAAACAGGCATGATTCCTCAGACCCCAGGCCATATATAAGGCAAGGGACTTCAATTTTAACACCAGTCCAAGCTTCACATTTTTGTTCTTTAAAAAGATAATAGGTTGGGATGCCCCGAGCGGCCTGCGAGCCAGGCAGAGGCTGCCACCAGAGCAGTGCAGGTTTCCCGGGCAAGCGGCAGAGTCAGGCGGCTGGATGCGGTGGACGACAGAGTAAATGGACATAAGGATATACATAAAGCTAAACATTTATTACTTAAAGAAGAGGGAGACATTTATCACTTAAAAAGAGGGAGACAGAGAGACATGGAGACAGACATAGAGAGACAGAGACACGTGTGTACACACCAAGAGACAAAAACAAAAGAGAGAAGGGAAGATGGCAACCAGGGAGGTCAGAAGTGGCTGGGGAGTGGGCGTGGTTAGTCCTTAAAGGGACCAGAGCATAAGGAATAACATACATGAGGTTTCAAGCAAACCTGAGGTAGAAAGTAAGACTCTAAACCAAAACAACACATAAATAAAAACAGACTGCCCAGGTGGTAGTGGCGCATACCTTTAATCCCATCACTTAGGAGGCAGACACAGGGGATCTCTGTGACTTCCTACAGACCAAGTTCCAGGATGGTAAGAGCTCCACCGTGAAACCAGTTTCGAAAACCAAAACAAATCTCACATAACAAAACAAAAATTTATCATAAATAAATAAAAATAAAAACAACCTGGACTGAACTATGTCTGTAAATCCATCTCTTCTGAGGCTGAGGGAGGAGTCTCGGGAGTTTGAAGCAATTTGGGAGCTAAGTATATCAAATTTAGTAATTTGACCTTAAAGCATCAGGTAGAGGAAGAAGACCTGAGGGCTTCAGTTTCTAATGGATTGCCAGCAGGCAGCAGCCCTACAGAAAGTTCTAGTCCTGCCTGCCCCTAACAGACCTCCACTCCACCCACACTTTGCACCCCCATACCCAAGGAGGCTGACTCTCACCATCTCCAAAGCTCTAGGCCTTCCTGTCTTCTGCTAGGCACTGGTCTGTCCAAGCTCCATGCCCTCAGCAACGTTCCAACTCCATTTTTTTTTTCTCTGCAGAGGCCTGAGGGTCAGGTGGGAAGAAGCACTGACCTGAAGAGACTCCAGGACTCTGAAGGGGGACATCTTCCCTCCTGGCACTGGAAGTAACACCTCCCACACATACATCCTGCTGAGCTGCACCACATGGTTAATAGCCTCTCAACAGGTGACTAACCTCCTCCACAGTGAGTCTTCCTCACCAGGGGTCTCCCTCAAGCAGACAGCTCCCAAGGCCACCTCAAAGCATACTGGGTAACAGGATTTGAACACTGGAAAACCATGGCCACCTCAAAGCATACTGGGTAACGGGATTTGAACAACGAGAAAACCATGGCCACCTCAAAGCATACTGGGTAACGGGATTTGAACGGGCGAAAACCAATCTCACCCAAGCTCCTTGCTGATTGGCTGTGTGTGCGTGTGCCTACCAAGGACAAGAGCCTGGGTTAGAGTCTTTGTTTGAGTGGACAACAGGCGGAAGTGCTCTAGCAGCTTTGAGCTCCTAGTAGACGCCAGCATAGGCGCTTTCCAGATTCTAAGTTTACAGTATTGTACAAACTTGAAAATTAAGATAAAATAGGTAAAATACGAACCCCGATAAAGATGAGACCCCCCCCCCCGCGCACTTTGTTTCAGTTGAAGATGGCCATGCATTCATTTTTAATTTTAATATTTATTTAAAGAGTGTCTTTTCTGCAAGTATGTGTATGCATTACGTGCATACCCGGTGCTTTTAGAAAACATAACAGAATGCCAGATTGCCTGGATCTGAAGGATGATTGGGAGTTACCATGTGAGTTCTAGGAACTGAACCAGGGTCCTCCGCAAGAGTAACAAGTGTTTTTTACTTCTGAACCTTTTTTCCAGGCCTGTCCTGTGTGTGTTTTATTGAATGCTCCCAATACGTTTTCTTTCACTCTACAGTAAACATTACAAAAACATGATACTTTTTAAATAGTGCCTCTCTCCAGAAAAAGAAAATAAACTGTCATATTTTTGTTGGGGTTGCCTTAATCTTAGAATTTGATTTTTTTAAAAAAAATGACATCAGGAAATAAGGCATATTTTCCCACTACGTGAAAAATAAATTTGAATTGCGTGTGTCCATACATATTCATGTCCGCACATTCCAGTATATGCGTGCACTATATGCGGTCCAGAAATAGACACATTGTGTCTTCTCCATCATTCTCCAACTTAAATCTTGAGACAGGTTCTCCCTCAACCTGCAGCTCACCTATTTCACTGGTCTGGCTAACCAGCAAGCTCCAGGGATCTGCCTGTCTCCTCCTACCAGCAATGGGCTGCCAGTCTGGATTTTTAAAAACTTACTCTTTTAAAAAAAATTAATTTTATTTTATTCATTTATTTTACATACAGACCCAGTTTCCCCTCCCTATTCTCCTCCCAGTATCCCCACCCCTCCACCCCTCTTTTTCCATTCCCATTCAGAAAGGGGCAGACCTCTCGCGCGCGCTTGAACAAAGCATCAGTCAGGATTTTTAAGGTGGATTCTAGGGATCCAACCTGAAGCCCATAAGCTTGCAAGGCAAGTACTTTATCAAAAGAGCCATCTCCTAGCCCCTCTCTGTGAGTTTTGTTTTGTTTTGGCTGCCATTGTCTGCTGTATTCCTCTAATCATGCCAAGATGAGGCGCTTAAAATGCTAGTGATGATTTTGTTTCTGTTTCCTCCAAACAGCTAGTTGGGTTTCTTGCTCACTTTACAGTTAGGACTTAATTGTATGAATTGGACAAATCAACTTTTGATTTGTATAGTGCTGCTTATTTTTTTTCACCACTAGGCTACGTCATCAACCAATCTGTAGTTCTGTATGCTAGGTGAGTGTTCATCTCTATGTTTTAAAGAAAACTACCATTCTGTGAATCATAAAATTAGTCTCTGTACTATAGAACCTAAAGGGATTTGGTGCCCTCTTGTGGCCTTTTCAGAAGATACCAGGCTCACATTTAGTACACATAAAATGCATGCAGAAAAAACACCCATGCACACAAAATATACTTTTTTTCCTTTGGCTTTTTGAGACAGGGTTTCTCTGTGTGGCCCCGGCCATCTTGGAGTTCTCTATATAGACCAGGTTGGCCTCGAACTCAGAGATTCGCCTGCTTCTGCCTCCCGAGTGCTGGGATTAAAGCCATGCACCACCACTGCCTGGCAATAAATTTTTAAAAATTAAATATTCTCCTATGACTCTTTTCCTCTCATTGGGTTGCCTTATCCATCTCTGATGTGAAGGCTTTGACCTTATGTTATTGTATTTTGTCTTGTCACTGTCTCCTGGAGGCCTGCTCTCTGCTCGTGGGAGACAGGGTGGGAGGAATCCAGGGGAGAAAGGAGGTGGTGGGGAGCTGAGAGGATAGGAGGGAGGGAAAACAGTGGGAGTTGGATTTTGCATTTTTATTGGGTGGTGACAGGAAAGGGGGCCTCTTCCATTAGCAGGAAGATTTGTAGATTCTTCAGCCATTCCAGGCATGGGCCCTGAGGGTCCTGCAGGTGACTGGGCACATCAGACACGTTTCCATCATCTTGCACAGACACTCTGTAGTTGGAGGTTGTAGCCTGGTTGATGGAGACAGCATACCTGGGGTAAGGGCTGACTGTGTGCATAATTATAACAAGGCCCAGAAGAGATGGACACCACCAACACTGGTTCCTTCGCCCAGGCATTCTTGAGGAAGATGGAGAATCTCCTGGTCATATTGGTCTTGGAGAAGATGATTATATTTTCAATAAAAGTAAATGAAATAAAAATTCTCCTGTAATATCTGTAAAGATTAAGGTTTTTTTTACTTTTGTTTTTGTTCATCTTGACTTAATTTTTGTGTCTGGTATCAGAAAAGGAGCCAATTACTTTTATTCTTCATCTGGAAACCAACTGTTGCAGGGATTTCTGGGAAACTGAATTATCAAGCCATTTTCAGTGTGGAGAGGAAAGTACTCTAGCAATATGGAATGGAGTAGCCCTCTTGCTCAGGTTCAGCAACCTTTTATATTTTGCACAGCAGATTTAGCAAACAGGAAACACAGGTACAAAAGCATGTATGTGGATGCAAATGATGGTGGCTGGGCAGGGTTAAAATTTCATTACACCACCTCTTCAGTGTCTATTGTTCTTGAAGATACAACAAGAGTAACAAGGTCAGCTCAGGACAACTATCTCCACATTGGGGAATGTTCTTAGTTTAATCAGTGGAACTTTGGGAATTTTCCACCAAATTCCTCCTCTTCTATGTCAAACTCTTTTACGATCCTTCTAAAGGAATCCTCTGATATTGGTAGAGGAACTGGAGTCTAAATACTTTTCTACTGTTTCTGATGACACACATTAGGAGATTTCTAAGGTATGGACCAAACAGTAAAGACAGGAAAATAACAACTAAAGGTCCCACTGGGGAGGTCAGTCAGGGCCTTCAGGAGGCCTAGGTCTCATCCCACTAAGATCTTTTGGTCTTGTGTTTAGCCTTTGATTCATTTTAACAATTATCTAGCAATCCCCATTATCTAACAATTACCTAATAATATTTTTACTGTACCTGATTGATTTCCATAGAAACAACATTCTTCTCCTAAGAAAATGCATATGTCACCCTTTCAAAGCTGCAGTTTAGCTCTAGCCCTCTATGACTTTGTAAGACCATGGCTGCCAGGGAGTCTAATTGATTCTGCTGGGCAACTATACTTTGTTAGACTAGATTGACATTCTCCTTAATTTGGTTAGACAGCTGGCTATGTTGGGATTTTGGATCCTGAGCACAATTGCACCTGTGGCAGTAGTACCAGTAATATCAGGAGTGAAATAGAGTTTCCCTTTTCTATGTGGTGGGAGCCCAAGTATTATTGGCTACCTTGCAGTGACATTTCATTTATACTTTAATAAATAAAGCTTATCTGAAGATCAGAAAAGTAAAACAGCCACACTGGCCAGCCTTACAGACCGGGAAGCAGGTGACACACACCTTTAATCCCAGTAGCCACAATGACACACAACTTTAATCCCAGTAACCACACTAGCTTGCCATAGAACCCAGGTGGTAGTGGTGCACACCCTTAATCTCAGAACTAGAGAAGATTATAAAAAGGGAGGAGACAGCTCTCAGTCTCAGTCTCATTCTGAGGTTTCCTAGAGGCAGAATCACCATTTTCAGACTGAGATTGAGGTAAAGGTTAGTGGCTGGTGGCTTTGCTTTTCTGGTCTTCAGGTTGAACCCCAAATTCTGTCTCTGAGTTTTTATTAGTCATGTTACACTACCTCTGATCCAGGGAGAATATCTAGGTCTGGATTCAGAATAACATTCTGCAATCCCTCCCTTGGTGACAGGTAATATACTCTACTAGTACAAGTGTAGTAGTATCTGAGGTAAGGGATTTCTTCTTGACAGATCTGTGCCTTTTTTATTGGAGACCTTAAAGCCTGTCTCTTGTAATTATTTGAAAAGTTCCCTGGAGTCCCATGCCATAGGACAGCCAGTAGGTCATTCACATACTGAACATGATCCAGTCTTGCAGGATGTCCCAATATTAGTCTGGTTTTCCCCCAAGTGTCCATACATGAGAAAACTGCTGTACAAGCTGTTTAAGGAGGGCCACTGTATTGGTACTTCAATCCATGTTGTCCAAGTAAAACCAACATTGGTGTGGGAGGTCCTTCTGTCTATGTGATGCTTTTATTGGTTAATGAATAAAGAACTGCTTTGAGTCTATGACAGGAAAGAACAGAACTAAACAGGGGAAAGCTAGGGTGTATGCTGGGAAAAAGAAGGGCGGAGTTGGAGAGAAGTCATGGAGTCACCAGAGACAGATGCTGGTTGAAATCTTGCCAGCAAACCACAGCCACATGGCAATACACAGATTAATAGAAATGGGTTAAATTAATATGTAAGAGTTAGTCAATAAGAAGCAAGAGCTAATGGGCCAAGCAATGATTTAAATAATACAGTTTATGTGTGATTGTTTCCGGTCTAAGCTAGCTGGGCGGCTGGGAACCAACAAGCAGCCTCCCTTCTCCAACACAACATTCCTCCTCTAGACACACCTCAAATGTCAGAATTGTCAAGGATCCACAGGTGACATCAGTGTTCAGATCAATTATCAAAGTGGTTCCTAATTTTGGTCAGGGGCTTCTGGCACATATAAAAATTGGTGCCTAACACAGTGGCCTCCCACTGGGAAGCCATATGGTTTGCAGAATCAGTATTTCATTATTTTTTTTCAAGGCAGAATTTCTCTGTGTAACAACCCTAGCTGTTCCAGAACTAGCTCTTGTAGACCAGGCTGGCCTTGAACTCACAGAGATCTGCCAAGCTCTGCCTCTCAAGTGCTGGGTTTAATTTAAAGGCACGTGCCACCACTGCCTGGCTAGAATTTCTTATTGGTTCACTGGCTCCAACAAAGGTCAGTGATTTGATGAGTTTCCCTGTGGAAGAAGTTACTGTGATGATGACTGCTCCTGTATCCAAGATAAAGTACACTATTTGTTCTCTGACATCTATTTGAGCCATGAACTCCTACAGGCCAATCTCAATTGAGCCTGGGAGCTTTCAGTCTGAGTCTGTCTCTCAAGTGGTAGTCAAGGTTTCCAACAGGGACTTTTGTTTCATTGTGGCTACTGTACAGGCCATATTTTTTTCCTTTGGTCCCTGGTGTCCACTTCCTGGGTCATTCATTCTTCTAGTGTTCTTCTTCCTTGCAGTAGGCATATTGGTCACTGTCTAATGGCCTCTGGTTATCTTTCTTTCATTTGGATTTCTGGGTGTCCGAATTTTTTCCAGTCCCCAAAGTGAGCAACATCATTTTTGTCCTTTTTTCCCTAAGTAATTTTTCTTTACATTTTTTTTTGCAGCCTCTTCCCAGTTAGCGACCACTCTGATGGTGATGTCTATGAATTGCTCAATATTCATCACTGTGAACCCCTCTAGCTTTTAGATCTTTCAGTAAACATTGGTGCCAACTGTTGGGCAAAAACTGTGTTGACCATTGTCCAGTACACAGGAGCATCTGGCTCAAAAGGGTTGTACTGTCTTTAAGTATCACAGAGCTGGTCATAGAATTGGTTCAGAGTCTCATCGGAGCACTGGGTGATTTCTCGAATTTTGACCAAGATAGTGACTCTGCAATCTCCATTCTGAACCCCTCCAGCATGACTTTCGCCATTCTTAGAAGGGCCTGGAGGACTTCTGGTGTGATGGGCTTACATTCGCGACACTCATCAGGAAGGAAGGTATCAGCATATCACTTCAGGTTACTAGTGTTTGTGGGGCTTGAATATTCAGCCAGACTGGTGCTGCTTAATAGACCCTACACTTTTTATCTGGAGGTAAAACGGACGGTGAGAAATTGTTGGCAATAGTCCCAAGTAAGCTGGTGACTGTGCATAACGGCAGTCATGAGGTTGGTCATAACTTGTGACTGCTCTAAGTATGGTGGGGTGTGACATCATTAGTTCAGCAGATCAGTAGTGATGAATGCCTGATAAACATATTGAACTGAATCTGGACTGAGAATCCCATCCTCCTGAAGTTTGGCTGACCACATATTTGAGACAACAGACTCAGGACACTCTATGACTGGGCACTGGGAAGCCTCCGTGAGACCTGGACCGTAAGCATGGTGAGGTGGGAGTTATTGACAAGTGGTCTCTGGGCAAAAGATCCCATAACAGCTATGGCATGAGCTATCAGATGGCAAGTCAGGAGATAAAGCGAACACTGGAGCTTTGTGTTCTGGATTCTGAGCATGGGGATGGCCACACTCAGGAAGATGGTGAAAGTTTTAAATCTTGATACTTTGCCTGCAATATAAGTAGCTATTTGGGGACTGAAACTCTCTCAGAGCTCAGGATTGTAGTGGATACCCAAGAGGAGTGAAATTGAACCCTTTGTTGAGGGTAGAGAGTCAGACTACACCAGGTATTTGATATAAGGAGAACTAGTCAGGGTGGCCTGGGTCTCCAGTGCAGGCATCCCTCATTCTGCAGGTGTTGAACAGGTTCAGGATTTCTTCTGAAGGACAAAAAAATGTTGAAGAAGAACCAATAGCTTCACAAAAGGCCCTCCTCAGACTAGAAAGCAATTTTGGGGGCACCACCTCTCAGACTAATAATCCACTCTCACATTTCTGTTTGAAGTAGACCTGAGTCTGGTCTTTTGTGCTTTTTTTATATGTCATTTTGTTTGATTTTGTTTTTTGAGAAGGGTTTCTCTGTAGCTTTGGAACCTGCCCTGGAACTAGCTCTTGTAAACCAGGCTAACCTCAAACTCACAAAGATCTGCCTGCCTCTGCCTCCCGAGTGCTGGAATTAAAGGTGTGTGCCACTACCACCTGGCGAGTCTGTTCTTTCATTACTCTGCACTAGCTTATCTTGTATACAACCACAGGAAGAGGATCCACAAATAAACACTAAATTTAACAAATGGGGTAGCTGGTAGGAAATGAAAGATATTGTAGAGAAATAAACTTTGGAAAGGCGTAAAGAGACTCAAGCTAGAAGGCCAGCTGTCATGCTAAATCACACAAGGTCACATTCACCTTCGCTCCTGGAATCTCAAGGTAAATGCTTTGCTTCACCATACATCTCAATGGCCTGCAAGGCCACTGGCAGCACAGAATCTGCTCCTGCTCATGGAAAATGATGCACTTACCTGAAGGGCAGGGCGGTTTCTTTGCTAAAATCACGTTCCAATAGGACATGTTTTTTATTAACAAGGTACCTTCCTAAAGTGAATCCATGATCCTAACGAAATCAGCAGAATGTTCAAAAAAAGAGTCATAGTTCACATACCTTTGGATTACGTTCTCATATTATTTTATTAACCAGAGCCTTAGAAATAATATTGAAAATTAATTACAAGACCTGGTCAATACACATTTCCACTGGGACCTTTGATACCGCTCTCCAAGAACAGTGTGGTTGAATGCTGTCCACAGCAACTACATTCACAATGTCGTACAGCCCTGGAGTATAGTCATTAGGCTTCTGGAGAGAGTCCAAGGTGAAAAAGATGATGTCGTCTACCACACCAGTTCTTCCATCAATACTGGTCACACAGACCTATGATGGGAAATGAAGACACTGAGTATGGAGAAGCAGAGCCCACCACAGATGGCCCTCAACAACCCCTTGGCTCTCATCAGCAGGTCCCTTGGCCCATCACTGATTCTCATCCTCGACACACAGAGAATACCTGGAAACTGTGCCAACACATCTAATCCCTGTGTGATGAGAAGACATGTCCTTCAAGCTACCCAAGGTGGCCCCACACTCTATCTCCTGTGTGATGAGAAAATATGCCATTCATGCTAAGCAGTATGGCCCCACACTCTATCTCCTGTGTAACGTGAAGATGTGCCCTTCATGCTAACTAATATGGCCTCACACTACCTCCTCTGTGATGAGAGGATGTGCCTTTTATGGTACCCAATATAGCCGCAAACTCTACCCTCTCTGACTTTACATCTAATTCTCAGGCTGTACTGACCATGGTCTTACCCATCTTTATCAGCAGGCTGAAGACATCAAACCCAGTGCACTCAGTGTTTCCCCACAATTGCCTCACAGTCAAGACACTTTCTAACTGTTGTTCACAGAGCATCCTAATGTCAAGTAAAGCACACAACCTAGGAATTAAATATGTATATTCTGCATTATTTTCTCTTATTTCTTTTTCAATATGTGAACGTGCCTGATGTGGGATTTCCCTCTGTATGCTGTGAATGTGTTTTATTACCATTGGTTAATAAAGAAGCTGCCTTGGGCCTATGGCAGCACAAAATAGGGCAAGGTGGGAATTCCAAGAAGAGAGCGAGGAGAAAAGAAGAAGGTGGAGTTAGGGAGTTGACATATAGCTGCCAAAGGAGAAAGATGCTGAAACTTTACCAGGTAAGCCACAGTCTTGTGGCAATTCTACACAGAATAATAGAAATGGGTTAATTTAAGATATAAGAGTTAGTTAATAAGAAGCCTGAGCTAATAGGCTGAGTAGTGTTTTAATGGATACAGTTTCTGTGTGATTATTTCAGGTCTGAGTATCCAGGAAACGAATGAACAGTCTGTGACTACACATGTCCATTTTGGCAGGCGATCAACTGCCAAACAAAATCCTGGGCAAGAAAGTAATCAGGAATGAAGGATAGAAGCTACCTACCCATGACAAGGGCAACATGGAAGCAAATTACCTCACTGATCCTCTGAGGGTTGAGGGAGCTCACAGTGTGGATGTTCATGTTTGAATTGCCTGGCTTCGAGGAATAATCAATCAGCAGCAAGTTTCCTTTGTAAGGCATGAATTCTAAATCAGCCAAGAAAATTATAAGTGTAAATATTATTGCATTCATGTCATGTCACATTACCTAAGGCCCTTTGTCACTACCATAGGCTGACCAACATTTCCTTAATGTAAAGTCACTTTTCCAAATGCTAAGACAGATTATCTCTAATTCCTCCTACAGAAAGGAAACTTAAAGCCCTTTAAACACTGGTTCATCTACAATGATTTATTCATCAGACATGGATAACTAGCAACTGTGTGTCTGAGAGTGAAATTTATGGCTAGGAACATTGGATTTCTTCATCAAGTGCTCATTTTGATATCACCTTGGGGATGGCAGCGAGGTATATGGTAGGAACACGTGCGTGAACCTTGGTACCTGGGCTAGGGACAAAATATAAAAACTTTTTTATATATTTTTATAAAAATATAAAAAACAGACAAATATCTGTTTAATATTGTGGAAAAAAATACACAGAAAGAAAGAGACCTATCTGCACCTTTGCTTTGAGGTGATGAAAGTATTTTCCAGATAAATCTCTTTGACTTGTGTGATGCTATCATTAATTAGATTTTACATGTATCCTCCTGCAGTGGCACAAAGAATATGATCCCAGCACTCAGAAAGGGAAGGGGTTTCCTAAGGTTATGAACAATTCTCAGATACACAGTGAGTTTCAGGTAACTTAGAGAAACCCTATGTGAAGAAAACGAAATACCCAAAGAATTCAATTGAGTATGAAAGCCACATGGATGATTGTAAGAGGATGTGGGCCTGTTTGTATCCCGGCTGCACAGCTAGCTTACACCCGAAATAACCACACAGAAATTGTATAAATTAAATTACTGCCTGGCCCATTTTCTCTAGCCTCTTATTGGCTAACTCTCACATCTTGATTTAACCCATTTCTATTAATCTGTGTATCACTACGTGACAGTGGCTTATCAGGAAAGATTCAGCATGTCTGATTCTGGTGGCTCCATGGCGGTTCTCTGACTCTGCTTTCTTTCTCCCAGAATTCAGTTCTGTCTTCTCCATTTACCTAAGTTCTGCCCTATCAACTAGGCCAAGGCAGTTTTCTTTATTCATTACCTAATGAAAGCAACCCACAAACAGAAGGGACTCCTACACCATTTCCCCTTTTCTTTTTTAAACAAAAAGGAAGGCTTTAACATAGTAAAATTATATATAACAGTTATTAAGCAAGAATTACAGTTATAATATTATATCTATTTTATCTTTTATCATAACAAAGGAAAACCATAACTATCTATCCATTCTTCAACTCCATCAAAGACTCTAGAAGAATATAATATTACCTAAGTAACAAGAAGCAAGAAGCTTTCAAAACTCTAGAAATGACAGAGACATCTCTCTGCCTGTATAGTCACCCAAAGTTCTTTTGTACCATTGGGGCATCCATCTTCAGCCTTTAGGCCCATAGTATCCAGTAGACATTTCCATGAAGCAGGAAATTTTAAAGATAGTTCAGTCACTTTCTTTTGTATCCTGCAGAATGTCTCGCAGACTCTTTCATGAATTAGGAACCCCAAAGGATCATCTCACCTTTAGGCAAGTTCAGCAGTCCTCTCTCTGCAGGTTCTTTGTGTCCAGTTTATGCAACAGTCCAGGCAAGAGCAGTTTCTTGCCCAAATGGCTATCAAACTCCATAAGGAGCCTCTTCAATGCCCATCTTTCTCAGGAAGTAGCTTGGTGCTGCCAGGAGCAGACGTGTCTCACTGTCATGAACAGCCCTAAGTTATTGAAACATTAAATGCCAAATTCTGTAGTCTTTGAAAGAAATGAAGAATGCCTATCTAACTGAAATATAGCTCTATATATCTAGAAAATCTAACTAACATGACTACAAGCTTGACTGTTATCGATGATTATCCATCAACAACCTATATTTCCTAATTATACATTACATTTTTAAACGAACTACACAATCATAAAACCTTAATCAAGATCAGAAATACATGTACATATAACAAAATTTATACCAATGTAAATTATTCATATCTATATCATATCCCCCTTTAAATGTAAAAGAACATTTATAAACAATATTTGGGAATATGGGCCCAGTTATTTCTCTCAGTCAGGACTTGATCATAACTCTAAATTTTCTTTAGGTACCCATAAGATCATCAGCATCCCCAACCAGCAAGAAGTAGCCTGGAATACTATGCCCACATTTTCAAAAAATTGGACTATGGATATTCTTTTCTGTTTTTTGCTTTTTTTAAAAAAAAGGGGGGAAGTGGTGTGGAACAATTCTGTATCTGTCAATTATGTTTAAATAAAAGCTGATTGGCCAGGCAGGAAGTATAGGTGCATCAACCAGACAGGAAGCAGAGGCGGGGCAATGAGAACAGGAGTATTCTGGAAAGAAGGAAGTTCTTTCCCCAGTTCTGCCCAGATCACCAAAGAAACAAGATGTGAGCTGCTCCACTGAGAAAGGTACTGAGCCATGTGTCTAACATAAATAAGAATAGTGGGTTAATATAAGCTACAGGAGCTAATAAGTAACCTGAGCTAGTGGGCCAATCAGTTTATAATCTTATGGAGACCTCTGTGTGATTTTCTTTGGGGCTAACTGGCTGTGGGGAACTGGGCAGGACATAAACCCCAACAAGCAGGCCCATGTCATGTTACACAGAGTACAGACAGTCATAGATTAAAGGAGTAAAGATAATAAAATAAATATTTAAAACTAATAGAGTAAAAACAAATAAGCCACATAAAGATGAAATATACAGAGAGAATCTGGATTATGTATATTATTGTGTTTTCTTTCAGTTTTTTTGACTGTGAAGGAGCTAAGTGCAGAGAGACATTTCATTGTATGGGCTCCTAAGCTAAACTAGCATATATATCTTAAGGGTTTCTTAACTTCAAAATATGCATCTTAGAATGTGTTGCTTTGGGAAAGAAGTTCTTCTTTTGTTTCCACAGAGGATAAGAACCTGTGGAATCCTTCTAGACTAATGTTGTTTAATGGAGCAAGATCCCCTGAAAGGTTGCCACAAACACCTCCCCCCAAAATTACTTTGCCCAACATAAAGCAGGAAGCAGTTTGGAGAGAACTATACCCATTTTCCCAAATATTGTCATAAATGTGTGTTTACATTTAAAGGGGGATATGCTAGAGATTTGCATTGGTATGGATCTTGGTTTATTGATATAAATATAGGGTCAAATTTGTTATATGTATATTTCTGCTCTTGATTAAGGTATTTTGTTTGTTTTGCCATTGCCATTTGGGTAAGAAACTGCTTTTGCCTAGACTGCTTGATGTTCTGCTGTGAACTAGACATGTAAGACCCACAGAAAAAAATGACTGCTGAACTTGTCCAAAAGTGAGATGTCCTTCAGGGTTCCTGTTTCATCAGAGAGTTTACAAGACACTCTACAGGATACAGAAGAAAGTGATTGGCAAACTGCCAATATAGGCAGAACTGTCTTTGAAATTTCCTGCTTCATGGAAAAGTCTGCTGGATACTATGGCTGAAGATGGATGTCCCAATGGTACAGAAGAACTTTGGGTGACTGTCCAGGCAGCAAGATGTCTCTGTCAATTCTAGAGTTTTGGAAGTTGTTTGCAATGTACTTCCTGCTTACTTAGGTAATATTATATCCTTCTGGAGTCTTTGATGGAGTTGAAGAATTTACAGTGATAGTTATAGTTTTTCTTAGATATGATAAAAGATAAAGTAGATATAAATATTGTAACATGTTTTATTATGTGTAATTTTACTGTGCTAAAGTGAAAACCTTCCTTTTTATTTAAACAGAAAAGGAGAGGTGTTGTAGGATTCCCCTCTGTATGCTGTGAATACCACTGATTAATACTGCTTTGTACATATTACAGGGCAGGTGTAGAAAACTAAACTGAATGCTGGAAAAAGGAAGGCAGAGTCAGGGGAGCTGCTGCTGGGAACAGACATGGCGAAAACTTGCTGGTGAAACCACGAGCCTCATATAAAAATATGAGGTAAAATATAAAATAATGGAAATGGGTTAATTCTAGATGTAAGAACTAGCTAGCAATAAGCTTAAGTAATCGGCCAAGCAGTGATTAAATTAATACGGTTTCTGTGTGGTTATTTCTGGAGTCTGGACAGATGGGAAACTAACAAACTGCTTCCTTACTATACTGCCTACTCCCTTGGAGGTCCCAGACTGACTGGCATGATTAGAGGAATATAGCAGACAATGGCAGTCAAAACAAAACAAAATTCACAGAGAGGGGCTAGGAGATGGCTCTTTTGATAAAGTACTTGCCTTGCAAGCTTATGGGCTTCAGGTTGGGTCCCTAGAACCCACCTTAAAAATCCTGACTGATGCTTTGTTCAAGCCCGTGGGAGGTCTGACTTTTCTGAATGGGAATGGAAAAAGAGGGGTGGAGGGGTGGGGGTACTGGGAGGAGAATAGGGAGGGGAAACTGGGTCTGTTTGTAAAATAAATGAATAAAATAAAATTAAATTAAAAAAGAATAAGTTTTTAAAAATTCAAACTAGCAGCCCATTGCTGGTAGGAGGAGACAGGCAGATCCCTGGAGCTTGCTGGTTAGCCAGACTAGTGAAATAGGTGAGCTGCGGGTTGAGGGAGAGCCTGTCTCAAGATTTAAGTTAGAGAATGATAAGGATATGCATATGCATGCCACACGCCTACACAAACACACACACACACACACACACACAGAAAGAGAAACATGCACATATGTATACTCACATATATACACAGAAACATGTGAACACGCACTCATAATTCAAAAACAATTTTTTTTTGGTTTTTCGAGACAGGATTTCTCTATAGCTTTGGGGCCTGTCCTGGAACTAGCTCTTGTAGACCAGACTGGCCTTGAACTCACAGAGATCTGCCTGCTTCTGCCTCCCGGGTACTGGAATCAAAGGTGTGTGCCACTACTTCCGGGCTTCAAAATTATTTTTTATTTAGTGGGAAAAGCCACTTTTTTCTTATTAAGATGTTTCAAAATCATCAGGATGTAATTTTTTCTTGATCAATTTATAAGATTAAAGCAGTCCCTATAAAAATTATGTCAGATATTTTCTTTTTCTAGACACAGGTAAGGTTACAAAAAGGGTCACTAAAACTTTTCCCTTTGCTTTTTTGATATTATACAATAATTTCATAATTTCTCTCTTCTTTTTCCTCCCACTGAACAGTTCCATAGCTCTCTCTTTGCTCACTTTCTAAGTTATAGCCTTTTTTTATTTTACTAATGCACAGGTAGGAAAACACTTAAAACAAACAGCTTTTTAGAGAAATGAAGTAGCACACATGAAGTGCAATCAAGATTGTTCTGGAAAAAGAAAGGAAGGAAGAAAGGTATTCAAATAGTTAAAAAAAAAAAGATTGATCTGGAAAAATGGCTCAGCTTTTAAGAGCACTTATTGCTCTTGCAGAGGACCCGGGTTCGATGCTCCTGTATGATAGATCCCAATTATGCATAATTCCAATTTCAAAAGATCATTGCTCTCTTCTGGTCTCTGTGAGCATCAGGCACACATGTGGTACATGAACAAACATGCAGGCAAAACACTAATAAACACTTCTGAGAGAGATAGAGAGAGAGAGAGAGAGAGAGAGAGAGAGAGAGAGAGAACACTATTGTAGTCAATTGTAATCAATTCCAGCAAGTACAGATGGGAGGACCAGAAGTTATAGAGGATATGATGCCCTGTTCTGATCTCTGAGAGCAGCATATACACATACTGTGTGCATATGTACACGCAGAAAAAACATACACATTAAATACACACATAAATAAATCAAAATAAAAAATGCATACAAGAGCCTCTACAGTTGAAATAATGTAGCAGAGTGTTCCCTGTGCTTCATATTTTACACATTTTCTTTTAATTTTCAAGCTTGCTGTGTTTCATATTTTACGCATTTTCTTTTAATATTCAAGTCTGTAAAGGACTATAAATCTAGAAGCTGGAAAATGTTTGTCTTAAAGTCAGTAATCCAGTCCCACTGCCTGAAAACCCCCCTCAAGACTACCCATTTTGCCCTTCAACCGGCGTGAGCCTAGCATTCCTTCTACGCATGTGCGGGGCACGTTCAGCCAATCAGCGAGGGCCCTGCTTGAGGCCAGCTTTTCTCCCGCTCAAAACAGATGGCCTCCATGGAGGCCGTAGGCGCCATGCCACTTTCACGGATTAGACGCCGTGTGCGGGGGTTTACAGACATGAAGGCGGCCTTGTGGGATAACCGGTAAGCGATGTTCGGCTCTGGTGGAGTTTTTTGGGCAGGAGAAGGGGGGCCATTTGAGGAGGTGACGCTTAGTGAGGAAAATTCTCCCGAATGACAGCGGTTCCTGTGACCTCTGACAGGAAAATGGAGGCCAAGGACCTCAATAATGGCAGAGGATTGGGAATCTTTGGAGGACACAATCTTGTATCCTGGAGATAGAAGTGGAGAGTGGGGATAGGGGAGAAGGTGGGGGGCGGGTAGGAACGGGGTCGGGGTGTGGAGAGCAGAAGCACTTGGGGCTTCTCCTGTCCGGTGCCCAGAATCCATTAGAAGAAGACCCCTCTTCATTTTCCTCAGTATGATGTGCTAGTTTGTTATGGACTCTCGAGATGTTAGAGAGAAGGAAGTGGCAAAGAAGGAGAGAGAAAAAGAGGAGAGATTGCAAGGGATTAATAAGTAACTCAGGGTGGGTTCTAACCACTGATCCTCCAGCCTCAATCGCCCCCATATTGGGATTGTAGCCCTGCATTACCAAGTTCATCTTTTTCTGTCAGCTTTGATTTAGTAGGGTGGGATCTCCCTTCATAACTCAGGCCTGGGCTAACTGAACTGGCCTTGAACTTGCAATCTTCTGATGTTTGAAATCCTCAGCTTCTCCCTAAATCACTAAATCTCCAACTTCTCAAATATCAGGCCTTTCTACTTGAGTGGTGATGGTGGGGGTTTGTTGTAGATGGACAGAGGGTCTTTGTCCATGAATATTTGCCATGTTTGTTATCCTGGGTAGCACCATGACTTGACTTGAAAACTGAAATACAGGGCTGGAGAGATGGCTCAGAGGTTAAGAGCATTGGCTGCTCTCTCAGAGGTTCTGGGTTCAATTCCCAGCACTCACATGGTGGTTCACAACCATCTAGAATGAGATATAGTGCCTTCTTCTAGTGTGCAGGCATACATGCAGACAAAATACTGTATACATAACACTGTGTACATAATAAATCTTTAAAACTGAGATACAGACTTGCTCAATATCTAAAAGAATCTGTGAGAGATAGCACCAAAATCTAGATGTCCCAAAGGATGAGTGCAATCATATTTTGCTCATTTTTGGGTTGGGGGAACTCATATAGTGTAGGCTGTGACCAAGTTTGCCTTTTTAACATTGAGAAATGACAGGTTGTTAACTTTGATTCAAAAGTATACTTTTTTTCTTAAAAGAAAACAAGGTTGGGAGAAGAACATATTAAGTGGAATACATGGGGGAGATGGAGATGGGGAAATGGATATATATATCACATTTCATTGAATATGTATACGAAATTCTCAACAATAAATAAAAATTATTTTTAAAATGTAAAAAGAAAAAACTTAATCTTTCATTGAGCTAAGATAATTCTTATTTGATTTTTTGACATTTTTAATTTAGCCATTTATTTAAATGATACCTTTGGATTCAGATGACTTGTGAGGTTCTTTGCCTTTGTGTTTTAACTAAGAAAACCCCTGCCTGTTTGCCAGTAGGCGGCGTTTGAGGAGAGCTATGGCGGTACCATGTGAGGAGCGCTTAGCGCTTTTTGACTTCGATGATGAAGATGACCTGAATGTTTCCAAGAACTCTTTATCTGGAGGTACAGCATATCCAGTGTTGGGCATTGATTGTGTCCTGTAGTTCATTTGATTTTTACCTAGTCTCATATTTCCTGATACTTCATTTCTAACTTTATTTGTATATTTAAGTAATACATATAGCTCCTTTTGGCTTTGTAGTCCCAGTATACTAAGAAATAATTAATAACTTAAAATGGATTTACCTCAGGAAGACTTGAAAATTGTTCCTATAAAATGTTGGCAAATTGTGAATTGATTTCATAAAACCCGCAAAGAAATTATTTCATTTCTATAGCTGCTTCAAAAATTTACATTGATCAAACTCCTAGAGAAATGCAAATTAAGCTAGCACTTAGTTAACTAGTTCTAATATAATTAATTTCAAATGTGTTTTTCATTTTTATTGTTAATACAGAAAAGAGCCCATTCTTTGACAAAGATGAGAAGAAATGCCCTCCTGTGGCTGACCCAGATGAGAAGAAATGTCCTCCCGCAGTTGATGCAGATGAGAAGAGGAGCCCTCCTACAGCTGACGGAGAGAACAAATGCCCTCCTGCAGAAGTGGATGAAAATATGGAGTAATGTTTTCAAATATATATATATATATTTTGCCAGTTCAATAGAGTACTTCAGAAGTAGTGCCTGTAACCCCTGCTCTAGAGAGGTAGATGCAGGAAGATCAGAAATTCAAAAGAAATTCAAGATCATTCTCAGCTATATAGCTAGTTCAAGCCTAGCCTGGGCTCCCTGAGACCTTGCAATCACAAACACATAGCAACTATGACCACCTGCATAAAACCTTCTCTTTCACACACACATACACACATGAAAATAAGAAGGGAGCTAGTTGAGAAGAAGGGGTTCAGCAAAAGTGGGAGTCAGATAAAAGAAAGTAATGGGAATAGACATGTATGAATTGTTAACAATAAAATAATAAGTTTACTTTAGTTGTCTAAGAAATATTTTATGTTGTATTGCATATGACATTTGTTCCAAACTATGCATTACATATTATAAATAGTTAAAAGGGCTTTTTGTGTAGTATTCTGTGTGCTAGGCAAATGCTCTACCACTAAACTATATTTTCAGCTTTAATTTTTTTACTGTAATTTCTTCACAGAGATGAAGTGTGCATTATGTTGGATAAACTTAGAGGTATGTTTTTGAAGATAAGTATGTTAACAGAAAATTATTTAAAACTATATATTAATTTTTATAAAAGGAAATGTTAATCAGCATTCTGTATAGCTGTCATTTAATGCCTTCTTAGCATAGGATTGCACATAATTTTTGTGATTTAAAAACTTAAAATTTTCCACTTAAAGTTCTCCATAATTAAGAAAAGTAAGAATGATGCTTTTGAAACTATGAGCCTGAAGTAGAATTTTAGGAGAAAACCAGATGGGAAAGGCTTCAGCAGTTCTTTCTATTCACAGACTGAGTGATGGTGCACACAAGTGTTTCTGTGTATCAGTTTTTCATTCTTAAAATTTATTTTGTAGGACTCTTGCTGAATTCCCCTTTTTTTGTGAAGGAAAGCATAAACCTAAAAACGCTAATATAATTATTCATTATTATTTGTTAAGATTTATTTTCTTTTTAATTATGTGTCTCTGTGGGGGTAGAGTGGGATGTATGTGCACTTGTAAGTGTCTGCAGCATTCAGAAGATGGTGTAGAATATCCTGGAGCTGGACTTACAGGCACTTGTGAGCTTTGTAACATGGGTACTGGGAAACGTATTCAGGTCCTCTAGAAGAACAGCAAGTGCTTGTAACCACTGAGACACCTCTCCAACCCCTTTGCAATTACTTTTATACTAAAAGTAGTTGTGAGGGTACTGGAAAAATATCTTAGCAGTTAACATTGATTCCTTCCCTTGTAGATGACCTGAGTTTGGTTCCCAGTATCCATATGGTAGCTCATAAGCATTTATAACTCCAGTTCTGGAGGATCTGACTCCCTCTTCTGATCACTGTGTGCATATACAAGTTCTATGCATGCAAAACATTCATTCACATAAAGTAAAATGTCGAAAATAAAAGTTGTGAATGGGAAAGACTTGTAGTTTAAATACTATATCAGTTATATAAACTCTTTTTAAATATAATCTTTGTTAATTCCTTTGTTAACTTTTTTTATTGCTTGCTTCTTTTTAAGACAGGATCTTACTATGTAGTTGGAGCTGATCTGGAACTTGACATGAAGCCCAGTCTAGGCTTAAACTATAGATCTTCTTTGTCAGTTTCCTGGGTGCTAGAATTACAGGCATGAGCCTTCACACCCAGTTTGGGGAACGGTATTCTTTTTTTAAGAGTTAATAATAATTGATCCTTTTATAGGAATTCTTGATATCATGAAGTTTTCCCAGAGAGTTTCTTTTCCTATTTGGTAATGACAAAGAGTTTGTTTTCTAATATGTTACATAAATTTATGGTTATAAATTTGAAAGTATAAAATGTCATGTAATAGTATAGATTCATTATAGCTACTAAGTGGTTACTCTTTATGATAGAAAATATATGTTTAGCAAACATTATTTAAGGGATTGAATTTTTATGCACTGCTCTACTTAATGCTAAAAATCCCCTGTATAAAACTATTCCTAAATTATGCCCATATTTACATGAATAATTTTTTAGTTTTAATTTTGTGTATGTTATGTAGTTATGCACCTGTGTGCGCAAGTGTGTGGGTGCATGTGGCAGCCAGAGGTTGAAATTGGAAGATCTTCCTCAATTATTTAGTGTGTGTGTGTGTGTGTGTGTGTTGCCTGTATGTATGTATGTATGCACCACACACTTGCCCCTTGCCCTCAAAAGCCAGAAGAGGGCATTGAATCCTCTAGGAATGAAGGTATAGATGGTCGTGAGGCACCCACATGGGTCCTGGGAATTGAACCTAAGTCCTCTGGAAGAGTAACCAATATTCTTAACCACTGAGAAATCTCTCTCCAGCCCCTCCAATTATTTTTTGAGACAGGATCTCTTTGTATCTGAACCTCATCATTTCAACAAGACTGAATGAGCAAGGAGTCCCAGGGAACTACCTGCGTCTGCCCCTCGGTGCTGTGGTCAGGGGCACACAGTATCACATGTGGCTTTTATGTGGGTGGTGGCAATTCAGACTCGGGGCCTTGTGCTTGGCACAGCATGCATTTTAATCAATGAACCTTCTCCCCAGACCAAAGCTATTTTTCCATCCTTGGTCTTTTGCCTCTTTTTATATAAAATATATTTAGAATTGTTATTGACTATATTTTATACAAATATCTTACTTGTTTTAAAGATGACTTGGATTATATTTTTCAGGAAGTATTTTATATATTTAAAAGCTTGAGTTACGAGACTATACTTTGAGAATCATAGTTAAATTTTGACTTCTAATCACAGGTCAGAAGCTCACTCAAATTTCAGTTGAACAGTATTTTTTTAATTTAGAAATATTTCCCTTCTATTAAGGTGTTTGTAAAGCACTAAAAGTGTATTCTTGACCTTTTTCTCCTTGGTTATTATTGTGCCTCAGTTTTAAAATTATCTTCAATTAGGAAAATCAGAACTAAAGTAAGGTTGAACATTTGCCATCCAAAATATATAGGACAGAAATATTACAAATTTCAAAGTTTTGTGTATTTTATTTTATTTGCATTGACTAATTCATTAATAGTGCATCCCTAGTCTGAAAATGCTAAATTTCAAGTACTCTAAAATATGAAACCTTTTGGGCACCATGTTGGTGATATATTTCAATTTAATTTTAAGTGTCATTGATATTGTTTAATAATCTTTAGCCATATTTATATGTACATGAATATTTAGGCATAATTTGAGTTACTTTTAACATTAAGTTTTATTTTCAATATAGATAGGATTACTAATTCTCTTCTTGAAAAGATAAGAAGAATGCAAACATACTCAGAAACTGTTTCCAAACAGACTAGCTACAAAATGAAACAAGCTTGGGAAACCAAACAACAGCAAATGTAAGTTTGCTGGTATTTTTAGAGCCAAGTTTATATCATTTCTGAGTATACATTGGTGCAAGTTACTTATGAAAATAGTATCACCTGTCTATTGGAATCTCCAGTGGAAATGTTTCACTTGAATTTTCTCTAAGCATGCAGTACTATAACCCTTGCCTCCACAGAATTGATATATATTTCTTGGAAGTCACTGAAGATTTCATGTTCTTTCTTCCAAATGACAATTGAGAGTTATTAGTTTAAAAGTAATTCATGTTCACTCTGGAAATACATTAATTGGGTAAATGGTAGATTGCACATAAACTGTTAAATGTCTTTTACTTAACTGTGTGGACAATAAGAAAAAAGTTCATCTTATATAAAAAAAATGTGTATTTTAACTGACCTAACTGTTCTTTGTACTAAAATTTGGCTTACCAAAAGGGCTTAGTGAAATATTCCTACTTAGAAATAATTTACTTTTTTTGGTTTTTTGAAACAGAGTTACTCTGTGTTAGCCCTGACTGTCCTAGAACTTGATCTGTAGACCAAGCTGGCTTTGAACTCACAGAGATCTGCTTGCCACTGCCTCCTGAGTGCTGAGATTAAAGGCATGTGCCACTACCACCCAGTTGAAATAATCAACTTTTTTATTGGAACCTGTAGAAAAAAAATGAAAAATTTCTTGGAGATAAAATTAATCTTTCTGAGAAATGTATGTGTATGCATATATGTATGTTTGTGTGTGTTTATCAGGGATATATATATATATATATATATACATACACATATATATGAGAGAAAGAATTTCCTTGGATTTCAAGAGGCGAACCATATGAGAAGACATTTAGTAAGGAAAAGAAGTACTTCTCGAATCTATATAAATCTAAGTTTATTTCTTGGGTTCCCATCTGAATATTTTTCCTGTTATGATTTCCTATTTCATAGTATAAAATATGTCAATTCAATTTTGTTTTGATTGTTTTCACATTTGTATAAAATATGAGCCTTTGTTGTTTTGTTTTACAGGTTGAAAGTTAACAATAAGTATTACCAGCAGTTTATGGATCTGTTTAAGCAGTGGGAGTTGGAGAAGCAGAAATATGAAAAACAACAAAAACACTTAATTGTTGGTATCACAGTTAGCTTTATAATTAATCCCTTATAACAAGGTTTCAAGTGGGAATCTACATGCTTGCCTTATATTAGACCTGTGAAACTAAACCAAGGTGCACTACGAATTGTTGCCCATGTTCTTGTCCTGCAGAACTATAAACCACAGAAGTATAGGCAAATAGCATACTTACAAAATCCACTGGGCTTCTTATATTAGTTGGGATTCTAGTAATTTCAAGCAAAACAAACTTTTTTTTAAACAACAAAGGTAGTTACTTCTTGCTGTGAAGTAAATCATGGGTAAGGTAGTTTTAGATCCACTTGAATGGGAACCAGGAAGTGTTTTAGTTAGTGTCTTTCTAGATGTTGTTGCATCTGTTTTTTGATCCTTATTAAAGTTACTAAGTTAATCCTATGTTTGCTACAATTTTAGAAAATGGAATGGACGGAGACAAACTTTCTCACTACCCTTGGTACAAAATTCCTGTAGAACAACATCCCTGAGTTATTTGTGGTCATTTGCCCATTTCCAAACAAAACACTGTACTAAGAATATGATTTGGTTTAACTTTTCTTTCCTTTATTTCTTTCCTCCCTCCTGCACTCTTTTCCTTTCTTTACTTCCCTTTTCCTGTTTCCCCCCTCTCTCTCCCATTCTACCCTGTACCCCTGCCTCCTCCCCTCTCTCTTTCATGTGACTTGAAATTGAAGTCAAGGCCTTTTACAAAGTAGTGAAGCACACCATGGTCAGACCACAGCACCAGTCCAGAAAATGGTTTACGTTTAATGTCCTGAGCTATAATACAACTCAAGTCCCGTTCACATATTGTATAGCTGTATTAGTTACTAGATTTCTTCTTTCATTGATTATAATCATCAAAAATTCAAATTTAAGATCGGGGGAACTGATCATATCAGATAATTTTGGAGTTGGTAGATCAGCTCAGTTTTGGAAATGTTAAGTTTGAGGTACACAAGAAATTTTTCTAGGAAGATAGACCATTGGTCTATGAATCTGGGATTGAGGAGAGCACCATGAACTAAAGATACAAAGTTGAAAATTCTTAGCTTAAATGCAGTTTTTAACCCATAAACCCAGATGAAATCACCAAGGGAATGATTGAAATGTATGTGGGAAGTGTGATGATAGGCCACTAGAGGCCTAGTTGGTAGAAAATAAGCTACCCCAATTGAAGGAAGTATTTGTAAAGAAAATACCTTTACTTGTGTCATATACTGCTTATAGACCAAATAAACTAGATTTAACAGCAGGAAGTCATTGGTGTATTGAGTAGAAGGTTTGGTTGGAAAAGTGAACAGAAAATTAGTTAGAATCAGGTGTGGTGGGGAACAACTTTAATTCTAACACTTGTAAAGCTAAGGCAGGTAGATCTCTAACTTCGAGAGCAGCCTTGTCTACTTAGTGTAGTACAAACAAGACAGTAAGACTGTCTGAAAAACAAAATGAAAATGAATTAGAATGGGTACAGGACAGAACAGAAAAGAAAGGAATGGCTAGTATGAGAACAAACAAAATAGAGGTTTGTAGAGGTTTTTTTTTTGTTTTTTTTTTTTTTTTTTTTTGTTTGGTTTGACCTTTGAGCTAAGTGAAATAATGTGTTTTTGTGTTAAAAGGAATAATCTTTTTGTCTTTTTGGTTTTTTGAGACAGGGTTTCTCTGTGGAGTCCCGGTTGTCCTGGAACTCTTTCTGTAGATCAGGCTGGTCTCAAACTCACAGAGATCCTCCTGCCTCTGCCTCCTGAGTGCTGGCATTAAAGGCGTGCGCCACCACTGCCAGGCAATAGGAGTAATCTTTAGGACAAATTAATTATTTACTTTTTTTGTGATCATGGGGGCCTGAAATTAGAACCTCGAATTTCACGCATGGAAGAAAATGCTTCTTAGCACTAAGCTATATCTCCAGACCTTTCTTCCTTTTACTTTGCAACAGGGTTTTATTAAATTTCCCAGGCCGGCCTATAGTTCAGGCATGCCTTGACCTTGTGGTCCTTGTGCGTCATCCTCCCAAACAGCTGATATGGCAGACTGAAGTCAACTGGCCTGCCTAGAGAGTCAAATTCAAAATAAAAGGTAGAGGAGATAAAAACTGAATTCTTGAGAAAGAGTGGACATGGGAAACAAAACTGGGGAAAGAGTAAGTACGCTGTATCCTGAGAAATGAAAGCACAGGTAGATATAGGTTGGCAAAGAGAGACTCGATGTTTCCTTTATATGGTTTCTGTATACTTAGTGAAATAAGGTCATCAGGTGCTGAAAACGTTACCACCAGCTAGACTAGCTAGAACTGAAGTTTCCAAACTTGGGCTTTAGAAAAGTACAAGCAAAAGAGTTAAAATGAGCTCTATTGTAGACACTGAGATTTCAAAGAGTAAGCTGTTACATGGATATGAAGATGTTCTGCTTGTCCTTATGTGGTGGTGCACGCCAGTAATATCAGATAGTTAGGACATTGAGGAGGGAGCACAAGTCCCAGTCGGCATGGACAGCATAGGGTGATGTGACTCTGTCCTAAAAGTTAAATAATTCCTATCTGATGACTCCTAGGATCACTATATTGAAAATTAGTTATTTTTAAAATTACTTAAACTTAGATGTAATTTTTTGTCAAAGTAAAATGTTAAATGTATTCATTTTAAAATTATTCCTTTTGACTTCAGAATGGAGTTATTCTCTTGCTTTAAGGAATGTAGCTTAAAGACACTATGTTTACCTATAATATATGAAGCCTAAAAGAACAATAAACTTATTTTGCCAAAATATTATTATATAAGTTTTCTTTTATGTTTGTAGAATATTTTACAACAACAGAAAATGATGCTAAGACAGTGTAAAATTAAACAAAACCAGAGAATGAAACTAGTTATGCAGATGTATACACAATACATACAGGTATGTTGTACCAAGAAACATAACACCATAGAAAATATGTGTATAATTTTTTGCAAGTTGATTAAAGAAACATTTTAATATAAAGTTTTAACTGTTTTTCAGTTTGAATTGTTATGGACAAAAGTTTTAAGTATGACTGTAGAGTTCTAATTGTTTTATGATGATTATTCAAGATAGGAAATGGCAAATTAGTATTTTTACCTAGCAATGTACTTATGCATCATATTCATAGCTGATTAACACTTGGATCATCATTCCATTTATCTGAGATAAGTCTATTTATCTTTTCTACATTATCTTCTGCATTTACATCACCAGTGTTTGTTGATTAGGAAATACTAAACTGAAATTATGGACTTTTCTTTTTGTTTTCAAAAGTGTTGTAGAAGTATTCTGACATATTTAGTTCCAGAACTGTTGCAATGACCAAAATTGTGTTTGCTACTTTATAATCATTAGAGATAGGCAAGAAAGTACTAGACAGTTGAGGAGATTTTTAGATTGAGAGTTGTCTATTTATACATAAACATATTACTAAACTTGAGTCTAAATAGAGAAATAGTTTTAAAAGGATTTAAAAAGGTATGTTTTTAAAAAATTTAAATACCTTTCATGAAAATAAAAGTTATTTTAAGTGTTTTCAGGGCGAGAACCTTTCAACTTGCTCTAATGTTCCCAAGGAACAGTTTTTTTTTATTGTTATCAATGTTTGATAAAGCTTTCATTAAATAGTATCATCAGTAAATGTTTCCATTTACCATTAGGAACATTAGTGTAATATTTAACTCTTCCATATCTTTTAAGTTCTCAGATTGAGTTATTAGTAGATTCAGTATTTTTCTCTGTGCAGTGGCTCATTATTTCATCAAATCTTTCTTACCACTATTAACCTTAGCTCATTCTTTGTGCTACTAACCCTTATCATCTTTGTACTATGAAAACTCTTAAGTGATCTCTGTTCCTCAGTTCATTCTTCATAGGTCTGACATGTTGTCTTTCTATAACATCTCATTCTTCCTGCAAATCCATCAGTGATTTCTCATTTTTATAGATTTTTCAAATACATTTGAGATTCCCCATGACTGAGTCTTTTTAAACATCATTTACTACATGTACCCGTTATTCCCACGGCTACACAATTGCTTTGTCTGATCCCACAGACTGTACTTCTGTGCTTTGGTAATATTCTTCTCCAATATGTTTAATTCCTTCTTATCTATTGTTATTTATTTGCCAACTAAACTAGAATCATTTACCAGTCTGTGCTCCATATGTACAGAAAGCTGCATTTATCTTTGCATTTTAACTTATTTATATTGTTGTTTATGTTTTCCTCACTGGAGAAAAAAGAAGTAACATTCTATTACTATTACTATTATTATTATTTAGTTTATTCATAGCACTTAATGTAATACTTTTGGGGACAATAGGAAGTGTAACAATAGTTTTTTGAGTGATATCAAATGTTTAAATTGTATTTCTTTTGGTTGGGTGTGATGATACATGTCTATAATGCTACTATTAAGGAGGCTAGTATATCAAGTTTTAGGCTTGATTGAGCTATATAGTGAGACCTTGCCTTAAAAAAATGCTGCATTTATATGAAGTTTTTAAATGCAAAAAACTCTGCATCGCTAAAATGTGATATTTTTGAGACAGGTGTCCCTATATAGACTTATCAGGCCTGGGACTCGCTTTGTAAACCAGGCAAGCCTTGAACTCACAGAGATCCACCTGCCTTGGCCTTACAAGTGCTTGGATTAAAGAAGTGCACCACTATATGCAGGTTAAAAATGAAATTCTTAACTTACTTAAATTAAAAAAGATCTCCATAGTATGGATCATTTTCTTTCCTGTAATGAATACATGTCACATTTACCACTAGTCCCGATAATATAACCTGACATTCGGAAACATCCTAGAAAATTTCAAAATTATCTTATTCATGGGACCTTGCAGTCTTTATGCAGATATCTCTTTTTCTGCTCTTCTTTTTTTTTGAGACAAGTTCTCACCATGTTGTTCAGGCTTGCTTGTAGATCTCTAGTCTCCTTCTTGAACCTTCAGAATACCTAGGCACAGCGTTTTCTTGTTGTTTGTTTGTTTGTTTTTGATCTACCTGGACCTTAACAGTTCATTAAATCATTTTTGGTGGAAAGTATGCTAATTGTGCCTCTTTAAAAATATTTGATTCGTGACTGATATATTTTTCTTTATTATATATTATTATTCATGTATTATTTACATTGTTTTTGAAAATTGGACTAAATCATGATCATTATTTGAGTATTAATAAATTCTCACTTGTGAAAATCAGTTTTAAAATTTAGAATCTAAGATGAAACATTATGGTTTATAACTGAACTCACTTTTTGTGTTTTATATCTTGAAGAACCTGAAGCATAAGAATAATAATAAGTTTACTGATTCATTCACTGAACTTAAAGAGGAGATAGCTGAGTATCAAAGAAAATATATGATGAAAACTGTAAGTTATATTTTCAGCTATAAATTTTATAACTTAGAAGAAATATTTTATTTACTAAAATATGCATAATAACTAAAATCATTGTTTATTTTCTCCTTCTGTGAGACAGCAGAAACAAGAGATTGCAAATATTAGGAAGTCTCTTCAATCTATACTATTTTCATGATTCTTTGAAGAAAACTTGAACCTGTGTGAAACAATATAATTTTAATGTTAGATAAAAACATGTTTTATGGTGGAAATTCAGTTTAAATTTAAATGAAAACAGGCAAATGACTAATACCTGTCCTTATGTATGAAGGTTTTCACTCTTCTTGTTAAGTAGTGAGATTTTTCTTTCCAAAAATGTGAATTAACGTTTGTGAATAAAGATTAGTTTTTTTTTCTTTTGGCATCAGCATATTGCTTTTTTTTTTATTTTGAGACATGATCTCCCCATGTGACCCAGACTGGTCTCCCATTTCTGGGCTCAAGTGATTCTCCACCTTAACCTTCAATATACCTGTGATTTTTAATTTTTATTTTTCTAAGATATGTATAATTCTTATGTGTTTGTACATATGAATAGTATTTATCTCAAAGTTGAAAATGTTTACTGAATCTTCATAAAAAGCAGCAGCAAAAGATTAGAAATTCTCAAAAGCTTTTAAAATCTATACTATTGTACTGTTCAAATAAAATATAAAAAGGCATGTGCCTGGCAACATTCCTCTGTAGCAAAGTTTCAACTCTTTTATTGCAATAGTGAATTTATTTCTCCAATACTGTCAAATAATTTTATTGTCAATAAAGAAAAAAATTTAAGTTTTGTCTTCAGTATATTTTTATCACTCATAAAAGGTAGAAAAATACTATTATGGAATGTTTGTAGTGAGGGGCTGCGGGCAGGCCTGCTTTTCATCCCGCCCAGCTCCCGCACGGCTAGCTTAGTCCCAGAAATAACAACACACAAATTGTATTCATTTAAGCACTGCCTGGCCCATTATCTCTAGAGAGTTAGTTACTGACTAACTCTCATATCTTGATATTAACCCATTTCTAATAATCTGTGTAGCACTTACCGGAAAAGATTTAGCATGTCTGACCTGGTGGCTGGCTCCATGGCGTCTGCCTCATAGCCCTCTTCCCAGCATTCTGTTTTGTTTTCTCCGCCTACTTAATTTTCTGTCCTATCAAGGGGCCAAGGCAGTCTCTTTATTGACCAATGGAAATAACACAATAGACAGATAACCCTCCTCCATCATTTCCCTTTTTTCTGTTTAAACAAAAAAGAAAGGCTTTTATTTTAACATATTAAAATTACATATAACAAAACAGTTATCAAGCAAGAATTACAGTCACAATATTTATAACTATATCTTTATCATAATAATGGAAAACTATAATTATGACTATCCATTCTTCAACTCCATCAAAGAAACTAAAGCTAATTGGCCTAGCGGTGATTTAATTAATACAGTTTCTGTGTGGTTGTTTCAGGTCTGAGCTGCCAAGCGTCTGGAACGACCAAGCGGCCTTCCTACAACACTAGTGTAGTGGGAACTTCCTAGAATCTATGAGAGACCCTAGTGAGGGCCCGTAGTAGTGGAGAATACAGAGTTGGAACTGGACATCTTTTGTAGCTAGGCAAGGGTTTCAGTAAGTAGCTGGGGTTGTATTCATCAAGTTTTTGGCTGACAGGGTTCTGCGGAGATCCTGAAACAATCCAGGCTCGTGCTAAAACAGAAGATTGCCTTGCCAAAACTGACAGCAGGTTTGGGGGTGGCATTGCTGAGGACAACATTCACACAGCTCATTGAACATAAAGAGGTTGAACTGCTGCCTGCGTGGAGCCTTTACCCCGACGATCTAGTTTCTAGTGTGGGAAGGTACTCTTCAGGTCACTGAAAGAGAAACGTAGACACCAACCCAGCCACAAAACCATCGACCTACAATCTGTCTGCAAGATGTGGGGATGGTGGTGCGGAACTTGTGAGACTTGTCAACCAATGTCTGGTTTAGCTTGAGGTTCATGTCCCAAGAAGGAGTCCATGCCCAACAATCCCTGGATAGCCCAGAGACTTAAGGTAGAACCAAACACGATAGCCAAAATAAATAAATAAATAAATAAATAAATAAATAAATAAAAGCAATGAAATTATTCCTAATAATATTCTGCTATACTCATAGATTGGTGCCCTGTCCGGTCATCCTCAGAGAGGCTTCCTCTAGCAGCAGATGAGAGTTGGTGCAGAGACCCAGAGCTAGACATATGGAGTCTAAATTGGAGGTCTCCATTTGGTCCCTCCCATGGGAGCTCAGGAAAACCTGTGGAGGAGGGGAAGGAAAGATTATAGGAGTCAGAGGGGATGGAAGACACCAGGAGAACATGGCCCACTGTATCAATTCTGCTGGTTTCAAATGGACTCACAGAGACTGAAGTGACAAGCACAGGGCCTGCATGGGTCTATACCAGGTCTTCTCTGTACATGTTATGGATGCTAGCTTGGTGTTCTTGTGAGAGCAGGTGTGTCTCAGACTTTTGTCTGCCTTTGGGACTCTTCAGACTCATTGAGGACCTTGTCTTGGAGACCTGATCCTTTCTGAATGGGAAAGGAGGGGGATTAGATCTGGGGGGAAAGGGGAGAGTGTGGGGAGCTGGGAGGAGTGGAGGAAGGGGAAACTGGGATGTATTATATAAGAGATTTTTAAAAATTTCAATAAAAAACCAGAAATCTTTAGACTAGTTTATGCATATCGGGAGTCAGTCGATTTTATCACTGATTTCATTGTTATCCTTCACCATACACTGAGACAATAGAAGTTGTTTAATTTTAGCATAGATCCTTTCTCTTTTTTTTTGTTAATTTATCCAGAAATGGTAGGAGCAACTGACCAGCATCATAATTTTCCTTATTTTTCCACAAATTGTCAAAAATTTTACACAGAGTCTCCAAATCTGCTGCTTCTCACAGTAGATGAATCAGAATAATCATTTTCATACTTTCTAAAGCACATTGATGGAAATGGAAGTTGCTATCCCACCCAACCCCATAGTCATTCAGTCCCAAATGAACACACAGAGGCTTATACCAATTACAAATTGTTTGACCTATTAGTTTAGGCTTATCATTAACTAGCGCTCTCTCTCTCTCTCTCTCTCTCTCTCTCTCTCTCTCTCTCTCTCTCTCCCCTCCCTCCCTCTCTCTCTTTCTCTCTCTCCCCTCTGATTCTAGCAATGACAGTGGCTAGTGCTTTTTAAAATTATTTCATGTATATGGATATTTCTTTGTTTTGTTTTTTTGTTTTGGTTTGGTTTTTTGAGATAGGGTCTCATCACGAAGCTTTAACTGACTTGGAACTCACTAAACAGACCAGGATAGCCTCAAATTCATAGAGATTCACTTGCCTTTATCTCCAGAGTATTAGAATTAGGACATTGGAATCACGAGCTACAATGTCCAGCTATATATGGGTGCTTTGTTTGTGTATATGTGCACCACTTGCATTCCTGATGTGGGAGAGGACAGAAGAGTGCATTGGAGCCCAGAAAACTGGAGATTCGGATGGATGTGAGTGGCCATGTGGTGCTGGGAACTGAATCCAGGCCCTTACAAAGAGCAGAAAGTGTTTTGAACTGCTCTAGCCTCCTAACTAGTGCATATGTTTATCACCAAGCATAATTTGGAGGAGCAGAGCAGGGACATGGGTTTATGTCACACTTCCCAAGACAAACCCCTGAGCCTATCAGAAAAAAAATATAGGAAAGTGACCCCCTTACATCCAAACTTAGTATACCCCAAGGGCACACCTATCTGATGCCAGGAGGCAGAGTCAGTCATAGGGAGGGTACCATGAAGTGTCGGGATCAGGTGCTAGCCCGGACCCTCAATTATTTCTCTACCAGACCCCAACATAATCTACCTCTCTCTGGATCGGCGTGGAGGCATGGAAATAAAGACACGACTCACATGATTCTCCAAACAGTCTTTATACCAAAACTTAACTTAGGGGAAATACATTAGCATTCTGTCTCCTAGGTAACCAGGTGAATGGCTTTCAGTCACATCCACAACTACCTGTCTACTGTGTGTGCTAGCGGTCACATAGGTTTGAATTAGCATTCCTGTTAGGCATCCTCCAAATTGCAAAAAAAGGAGCAACAACATCCTGACCTTTTGTTAAGGTAGTGGCAGCCTGTCAGGTATGATATGTGACTGCTTTGGATACCCACCATAGCCCAAGAACTTGGCTGTCACATCATGTAGAAATATGGGCCTACAATCCACTCTCTGTTATTAATTTTAATAAAGTCTGTGCTTCTGCAATAGGACAGAACAATCATGCCAGGTTTGGGCAAAGACCTCTTCATTTACCCAAATTTCCCCGTCTTTGGAACAGGCATTTATATATGCAAGCTCCTGTCTTAAGCATCTGGAGAGGAGAAACTTCAAACCCGTCATTGACTGCTGATCTCTGTGAAGAAAAGATATTAAAGGAGAGAGATACTTTTGGGCCCTGTGTCTTGGAGCCATACTTCTTGTCAGGATTAATTATAATGCTTTATGAATAATCATGCTCCCAAAGGCTATAGTCTCCTATTTAAAGGAGAAGAGAATTACCTGAGTTGAGAATGCTTCTTCAGCTAGTTTAGTGCAGCTCTTAAATCTTTTACGTCGTATCAAAATCTAAAAAAAAAAAATAAAAATCTAAAATTCTTAACATTCTTAACATATGGATTAACTCCCAACATTTACAGGGTGTGTCAAACTTTTATCAGCAGTTGACATGCCAATATCATAATTCTCAGCATTGTTGGTCAATACCAACTTTTCTGAATATCTTTGTCAGTACCATAATTCTCAGCATTGTCAGTCAATACCAACTTTTCCAAATCTCTTTAGGTCAGCACCATGATTCTCAGTATTATTGGTCAATACCAACTTTTCTCAACATCTTATATACGTTACAAATATCATATCAATACCAGTAAGAGTACAATGACATTGTTATCAAATATCAGTTCCAGTCTCTGAATAGCAGTTAAACCCTTAGTCTGCCCCCTTCTTAAGTGAAGATGGGCTTCAGTCATTTGTTATTTTGAGTCTCTCTTCCCCAAAGAGGAAAGCTTAGTTCTTAGTTCTTAGGTTCAATATTTTAATCAAAATGAGTTCTGTGTCTCAAAGATTAAAACAGTCAGATATTCAGTCTGCATCTCAGCTCCAAAGCAAACAGGATTCAAACTGCAGAAAATTGTAGTCACCATGGTCAGGTCATCTCACCAGGGCCTCTGGGTCTGTGTGTGTCCCAGGTGTCTGGAAGCAGCTCAGCATCTGGCCCTCAGTGCAGCATGGCACCCTGTAGTATAGAGCGGTAGTAGTAGGTCCTGTCAGACCCTCCTCTCTGTGGGGGTGGGGAAGACTGGACCATGGACTCTTCTTCAACTCCTCTATGGGGTGTTTGCAGCTATGATGTCATTAGGTCTGCCACTTCTTTACTGTATATGCAGTCATCTCATCCAGCTTTTATTTTCTTTCTATGAAAAAAAGAATATAAACACATCCTCAACCATATATATATATATATATATATATATATATATATGTCGGATCTTTTTATAATTCATTGCAAGGGCTTTTTCACCTTGCCTTAGCAAAGGTCACCTTGGTGCCATTATGTCAGATCTGTCTGTAGCAATCTGTCTGTAACGTTTATAAGCTGCTTTCCTGGAGCCATATTATGCTCCACAATTCTTTTTATTATTAACCGTAAATGCAGTTCTTCCATTGGAAGAGCCATTTGTAAAATTTTTGCATACATCCTTTAAGGGATCTTTAGCTATAACATTAGCAAAACATAGTTGTGCAAATTGCAGCAACAATCGTCTGGAAAAGATTATTTTTTTGACATTTGAATTGAGCAAATACAATTGTCCAAGAATCACTATCTTAAAATTATTAATTAATCTATTACTTAGTATAAGAAACATTGATCATATTCAATTCTCTGCTAAACTATCTCCTCAATTCCATCTTGCTCTTTTGTATTAGATAAGCTACTGCTTTAAATTAAATTTAATACTTAGCTGGCAAAAACAGGAACCTGCTGCCATAGAAAGCATTTTGTGTTTTATAAAACTGTTGTAGAATAATTTTTGTACTTAATACACACATTCGTTATAGCTGAATCATAATTAATATACTGTACTTCCTGATTATTATATACTTTACATGTTGATCTGTACTTTACCTGTTTGAGTATTCAGGCCTTGCACATGCAAAGCAAACACTCTTATCACTGAGCTCCATCTCTAGCTCAGGTAAGGTTTTTTTGTTTTGTTTTGTTTTTTTCTTTTTTCATTTCAGGTGCTTGGGAGTGACTTTAGGGCCTTGTACACACAAATCAAACACTACCACTGAGCTAGCTCCATCTCTAGCTTTGGTGGTTTATTTTTGTTTTTCTTTACTAATGCTGGGGAGTGATTTTAGGGCACTGAGCATGCAAATCAAACACTACCACTGAGCTAGCTCCATCTCTAGGCCAGTCAGGGTTCTGAATTCGTGAACTCTAACTGTGTTCACTTCCCAGTAATTGGAGGTTATATTCTTGTGTGCCCTGTAGTCACGATCTGTTGTTGAGCTTCTGTGTTTTCCTCCCTGCTTTTTGGTTCAGAAGTTGACCAATGTTCTGCCTTTGCTGATACGCTTTTGCTACTGCTGCAATTTAATCAATAAACAGGCTTCTATTACTGCTTTGCCTCAGTTTTTATTTTCTTGAAGACTTGTATCCATTGGGCCAGAACAGAAACACCATGTGCACTTGAGGAGGGCTGGTCTGGGGACTCTGAGAGAGGATTTTTAGTTATTAAATGCATGCCTGGTCCCTGGTGCCCTAGCAGGGTAGTAGTGTTTCTTAGGTAAAATGCTCGTGTTTCTCTTCCCGATTTTTTTCAATATCACAGAACAAATTTTATCAGGTGTTCAGCTTTTAGGCGGACAGTAAACACCAAAGACTCCATTTTGGGCCTAGGAGGAGCCTGTCCTCTCAAAGCTAGTTAAATAGTGTCTAGCCTCAGGAGTCCATCTTTGCCTTTCATTCCTAGAGTGGAGGGGACTGTGATATTTTGTAAGGCGTTTGCAGTCAGAACTTCTGGTGTTAGGAGGGCTTACTTCTCAGCATACCAAAGTTGCTCATCCAGAGCAACAAGGGAAAGGTGGGAAAAATCAGTGCCCTGGTGGCTAAGGAAAAGTCTAGAATATTGTTGCACTCTGGCCCCTAGCATCTGCTGTGCCTGTCACTTTCTGAAGGGAAACAGCCTTCCTCCAGGAAGCTTCAGGCAGTGGAGCTGCATTCTTCTGTTTGCTGTCATAGCTAACCCCCAGGCCCAGACTTAAGTACTCTTAAGTATAGCCAGGGATCACACCCCAGGCCCCAGTTCCTGCTTCTTTCTTAGTTCTCTGTAACACAAAAGACTTTCTTAAGCTTTTATGCTGAGTGGTGTCGGCCCCACTTCTCACATGCTACCCTATATCCCATCCAGCTGGCGGAGGAATTCTCTTCTCTCATCTTGTTTTTTACCATTTATGTGCTCAGAGAGAACGCCTCAGATGTCTAGCCTGGGCTAGGTTCACATGGCTAAAGAGAGGGAATGCTAAGATATGACAAACGTATACAATGTCTGTCTTTAACTGACATCTCAGATGCTGAACAAGAGAACAAAGTTTTGTGAAGTGACTTCAAACACTAAAATATAAAATCCATCAAGAAAGCCAGGGAATGCCTGTTGGCCCTGAGAATGATAACCCTCTGCGTCTAACCAGCACTGGGCTTGATAGAATTCGTTCCTCCATGTCTTTCCCACTCTGTCCCCATCCTAAGAAGTGAGGTGTGGAGACAGGAGGCAACCAGAGACAGGAGCTTGTCCTGTTTAAGGTGGAAGAGAGCTCGTCAGTAGCCAGATCTCTCGGGATGCTATCCACTCTGTGACGTCGGGATGTTAGTGTCACAGTGATACCCGTGAAGCAAAGAAGCACGCAAGCCTGGCAGAGGAGACTGTGGCTTCTTCTTCAGGATTTGTATTGTAAAATCGAAACACGCTGTATTCACTCACATCTTCCTGACGTTTATCAAATCAACGTCCGCGGGATGTCTCAGTTTCTTTCTTGTGATGGTTTTAGAGCTGGGAGGGAGTGCTTTTCCGCCAACCTGTGTGTGCCAGGAAGTTTTGTCAACCTGACACAAAGTAGGAGCCACCTGGGAAGAGGGACCCTCAAATGAGGAACTGTCTCCACCAGGCAGGCTGGAAGCACGTCTGCTGGAAATTTTCTTTTTTAAAAAATATGTAATGTCTTTACATTTTTCATAGAGAGTAGTTTGAGCATATTCTTTCTCTCCTGCACCTCCCAGCCTGCCCAACTCGTGTTCGTTCTCTCTGAATAAAAAAGCAAAAATCAAAACAAACAAACTTAAGTCCAAAATGACAGACACTGCCAAAATACAACAAAAGCCCGCAAAAAACCCTGGAGTCCGCTTTGTATTGCCCAATTACTTCGGAGCATGGGACCCACCATTGAGTGTGGTTGATGTATTCAGTGCCGTTCTACTGGAGAAAACAGATTTTCCCTCTGCCATCATGTATCAAATGCAAACGGTTTCTTGGTTAGAAGTGGGACTTTGTGTCCTCTTCCCCCTTCGCATGCTGGGATTTTGCCTGGATTGAACCTGTGCACGCCTGGTGCATGCTGTCCCAGTCTCCGTGAGTCCATCTGCGCGTCAGTTTTGTTGTGGCTGGGAGATGCTGTTCTCTTGGAGTCATCCATCACCTCGGGATACTCTAGTCTTTCTGCCTCATCTTTTGCATAGGTCCCTGGACCTTGAGGGGAGGGGCTTGATAAAGGCATCCGATTTAAGGTTGAGTGTGCCAAGCTCTCTCGGTCACTGCACATTGTCTGGCGGTGGCTTCTGTGTCAATTATCCCTACTGTGAGAAGAAGCATCTCTGATGAAGGTTAAGCAATGCACCCATCTATGGGTAGAGCAGCTGCGAGTCATTAGAAGTCATTTTATTACGATGTTCATTTAGCAGAATTATAATTAGTATATTTCCTCCTCGGACTCACGGCATACCTGCTCTCAGATCCTTGGCCTGAGACCCTTTCCCATTTAATCCTTCTATACTAGTTTCTAATTTATTCCTTTATAACACTATATTCCATTTCCTTGTCCTCAAAGAATCTCCTCCTCCCCGTGGTCCCTTACTAGATACCTAATCTCTGCGGTTATTCTGAAGGAAACACACACATATCAATCTTAAAGGCTAACTCCACGTATGAGAGAAAGCATGCAATGTTTGTCTTCCTGGGCCTGTTTTACCTGTTGGGCATTTTCCTGATTAACAGTTAACGGGAGAGGGCCCAGTGCACTGCGGATGGTGCTATCCCTGAGCAGATGGTCCTATGGTATAGAAGAAAGCAAGCTGAGGCTTGGGCTGGAGAGATGGCTCAGCGGTCAAGAACACTGGCTGCTCTTGCAGAAGACAAGGCTTTGAATCCCAGAACTGAGGTGGCAGCTCATAACCATATGTGGCTCCAGTATCAGGGGATCGAATACCCTCTTCTGGCCTCTGGAGGCACTGCACCAACATAGTGCACAGATATACATGCAAGCAAAACATTCATCCATACATGCACACATACGCATTTACCTACCTACCTACCTACATATATATATATATATATACATACATATATATATATAAGTATATATACCAAAATAAAAGTTAAATAAGTTTTTAAAATTTTTAAGAAAAATAAAAGCTGAGAAAGCCTCGGAGAGCAAACCAGAAAGCAGCCTTTCTCCATGGTTGCTGTATCTGCTTCTTCTCGAGTTCCTGAACCGACTTCCCTCAGTGATGGAGTATGCTTTGGAAGCCTAAATAAAATAAGCCGTCTCCAACTAAGTTGTCTTTGGTTGTGGTGCTTACGACAGCAGTAGAAAGCAAACCGGGACACACCAGCTTTCAGAACAGCATCCTCCCTAAAGACAGCCATGTCCAAATGACACCACGGCACATTCTTTCACCAAACAGCTCCCGAGTCTGTCCTCAGATTGGGGCGTTGGACTGGATTATCTAGGTTAACCTTGTGTGATCCCAAGAGACAAGACGAAGCAAGAAGATGGGAGCAGATCTCTGACCGATGCCAAGGCCAGGCTGGGAGCCACACAGTGCAGGTGCCCCTGGGAGCTGAGGACAGCGAGAAAAGTGCTTTCTCTCTTGAAGCTTCCAGAACAATGATTCTCAAACTTGATGCTGCGATCCTTTAATACGGTTTCTCATGCCATGGTGATCCCCCAACCATAAAATTATTTTTGCTGCTACTTCATAACTATACTTTTTCTACTGTCATGAGCCATGATACAAATGTATTTGTGTTTTCTGATTGTCTTTGGTGACTTTTGTGAAAGCGCCATTTGACCCATATTTGGGTCGCAACACACAGGTTGAGAACCACTGTGTCCGAAGCTACTAAACCTAGTCAGGACCTTGATTTTATACTTCTGCCTTCCAGAACTGTACTAAATTAGATGGGCCCCATTTTAGGCGCCTAAGAAACATTTGTAACAACAGGAACTGGAACCTGACAGGCCCGAGTGGAGGTGGGAGTCTACTGTTCCTGTGTTGGAATCTTAGCAGGTTTGGGTCAGCTGCTAATCAAGTTGATCAGAAAGGATGCAAGGGTAATTCCTACCTTCATGAAGTATTCGAAGACAACAGGGATTCCATTTTTCATGGAGAATGGGGGAGGATCTATACTCCATTGAAAGAGTCTGTAGCTTTATTAATTTGATGCCTGCCTGTCTGTCTGAGTGTGCTTTGTGATTCATTCCGTCCTGTGCTTCTTAATTACTGGCTCTAGGGTTCTACCCTTGTTGGAACCTAGTGTCCAAACACTGAGGTGGAGTCGCCCCCAGAAACCACCCCTCACACCACAGCTGTTGTAAAAGCATGAGGATGTTATTAATTCTGTCATGACAGGGTCCCTCAGCATTCAGGAACTTGAGAGACCTCAAATAGCTGGTACAGGCTACTTCTAAAGAAAAAATCCTTGAAAGCAAGGGGGGGTTACTCTTTGACCATTATGACTGGCTTATTCAAAAGGGCTACTGCCAATAATTGTCTGGAGAGCTATTGCCAGATCAGATGAAGTAAGAGGTCATTTTGGCCCCGTTTCCCAGCAACTGTGTCAAAACATACGTATATGGTAATTGTTCAGGAACTGAGTCAACATCTTAAAGGTTACCTTGCCCCAATTTCTGGAGAACATACATGCATGTGTAACTGTTAGGTCCTTGGTTCCCAGGGGAGGAGGGGAAGCACTAAGGCACAGATGCTGAGAGGATTCGGAATTGTCAGAAATGGCTTCAGAATTGTCTTAAAGTTTTACACCCTGACTTGCAAAATGAGAGTCATCTTAGTTTAAAAATCTTTCATATTTGGTTTTCTATGTGTGTGCATGATTGGAATTTTTTAAAAAAATCACTTTCTGAATCCTTTGTACCTCCACTAAGACCAACATATCTGTGATGAGACTTTTTTCAATTGAAAATAGACCTTTTTGTTGTTGTTGTTTTGAGACAGGGTTTCTCTGTAGCTTTGGAGCCTGTCCTGGAACTAGCTCTGTAGACCAGGATGACCCCGAACTCACAGAGATCTGCCTGCCTCTGCCTCCTGAGTGCTGGGAATAAAGGTGTGTGGCACCCCCTCCCAGCAAAAATAGACTTTTAAACTAAATATATTCTAATTATAGTTCTCCCTAACTCCTCCTAGATTCTCCCTACTTTTTCATCCACCGAAATCCACATCCCCTCCTTCTCCCTCTTATTAGAATGAAAACAGGCATCTAAATGATAACAACGACAATAATGAGGAAATAAAGCAAATAGAAGAGGTCAAGACAAACAGAAGACAAAGAGCTGAGGAAAAAGCACAAGGAACACATACAGACACAGAGACACACATGATCACGCACACAGAAATCCCTGAAAAACACAGAACTGGAAACCATAATATGTAACAAAGGACCTGCAAGAATTCTTAAAAGGCCCTGAGAATACATTATAAGATAAAGAAGCTCCAAAGATGCCACTGAGTTTATTTTGTGTTGGCCATCTACTGCTGAACATTAGGCTTGCCCTTAAGAGCGGATTGTATTCCCACTGAAACTCCATTGGAGGAAACCAGTTTTTCCTTGTGAGATGTTATCAATTGGATTTAGCTTCTGGATTAATAATGGGGGCTTGTGCCCGGCCGTGGTGGTGCATGCCTTTAATCCCAGCACTCAGTGGGCAGAGGCAGGTGAATCTCTGAGTTTGAGGCCAGCCTGGTCTACAAAGGACAGCCATGGCTACACAGAGAAATCCTGTCTCAAAAAACCAAAACCAAACCAAAACAAAAACCCTAAACCCCAAAAGAAACCCTCCCCACAAACCCCCAAAGAGAAACAAAAACTGGGGGTTTGTGTCTACTTTCCCATTCATAGCTGAAACTCTTTCTGGATTAGGCATGTGTAGGTCCCGTGCATGCTTCCACAGTCTCTGAGTTCGGCACATCGGTCCTGATGGTTCTAGAAGGCTTTGGGATGAGATTTAACAACTTTCAGCTGTGTAAATTATATGGAGAAAACATCGACAGCTTATTGAAATTTTAACTGGCTGCATTTCCTGTTCTAATGTTAGTATACGTATTTATAGGTGGTTAGAACCCTGACATAATGGACAAACAGGCAGGTTTCTGAGAGTGTGAAGAAATAAACCTCAAGGAGTGTGGGAGATGGCTCGGGGTAAGGGGACTCTTCAGCCAAGGCTAAGAACCTGAGTTTGAACTCTGAAGCTTACATGACAGGAAGGGAGAACTGTCTCTTCCAGGTTATCCTCGAATCTCCACATATGTGCGACATATGTGCATATCCTGTCTGCACACATATGAACATTCTCAAACACATGTGCACACAAAGTAAATAGAGCAAAATATGTAAACAATGGAGGCTTCAGGAAGAAGCCTACGGGCTAGGATTGGAAAATGAATGCCTGCAAACCTCCCATGAAAACAGGAGATTTTACGCCTGTATCCTTAAAAGCAACTCTTGGTTTGAGGAACTTGCCTTGGATAGCTGAAGCGCTAGTTATTATAGTGCATGCCCAGTGGCCTCTGTGTCCCCAGGATGCTGCTGAATTCCAGGGCTTGGGGAGCTGCACACATCACACTCCGAGACTTGCAGTGCCTCTTTGGTTTCTTTTATTGTAAAAAGTATCTATTTTATTTTCTAAACTACATAAAGTAGCTTCCTTCCAGGTGAATAGGGCTCTGGCTTAGTTAGATGAATTTATAAATATAATTTCACGTCAGACAATGCTGTAGAAGTTCATTTCCAGAAGAGTTAAATGCAATAAGGTTTGTATTGTGTATTATTAACTGAAAAGCCAATTTGGAACCACATAGCACTTTGAGGTTAGTGGCAAAGGTGTTTTTTTTTTAAATTCATGGAAAGCATGATATTTCACATCAAACCTTCTACCAGACTGCCTTTATACCTAAGATCAAGCCCAAACAAACAAACAATACACTGAGAATCCAAAATAAGACGCTCGTTCAGAAATAGGAAAAGATAAATACTGTTTTTGAGCAATTTAATAATATTCTACTATCAGTAGAAACTTCACTTTTCTTCACATGCTCAGAATTGAAGAGGAGGAAAAAAAGATCCCATATGTACAGAAAACTAAGCAAGCTTCTCATGGCAAAATAAAAGTCTTGGTGGATTCTAAATACCCAGCCCACATTCTGATAAATGAGGTAAAGTTCCATCACTGCTAGCCCATCAGTCTAACTTTAAAAAAAAAAATTCTGTGTTGTTTCTCGAGACAGGGTTTCTCTGTGTAGCCCTGGCTGTCCTAGAACTCACTCTGTAGACCAGGCTGACCTCGAAGTCACAGATGACTGCTTCTGCCTCCCGAGTGCTGGGATTAAAGGTGTGCACCACTGCCCGGCCCTAATGTTTTTCTAAAAGAACATTTAGGGTGACCTGACCCAATTTTTCAGGTGACCATTTCTGCTTCCTAGGGGTCTCTGGCAGGGTCATTTGCAAGAGGGAACAGTGTGGTTGAATGGGCTGAGTTTCAACCAACCAGCAGAAAAACAGGACGGATGGGTAGGGAAACAAGGAGGTGCATCGGACTGGTTTTGGTCAGTTCCACTCCCAGGTCCACCTAATCTGTGCTTCCCACAGTGCACAGCAGCTGATGTGCCAGAAGGGCGGGCGGGGGTGGGGGCGAGTACTGAAATATGTCCTGGGATTCCTCTTCTAGGAGAATAAGAACCTTATTGATCCTAGCATCCAAAGGACATGGTGACGTAAGCCTGCCAGCGTTCCTGGGCACATCTTAGAGATGGAGCTCTAGTTAGGAGATAACATGAGAGGGTCACAGGGTTGGGGCCCTTCCAGAACAACGAAAATACACCAACCTACCCTCGGAGAGACGCGACTCATAGTTAGTTTAGTATTATTATTTTATGTGTAATATAGCATTAGTATTTTATGAGTATTGTATCTGTACCACAGGTGTGTTCATACCCGCAGGGGCCAGAAGAGGGCATCAGATCCCTAGGAATTGAGTTATAAATATTTGTAAGCGTCCATGTGGGTTCTGGGAATGAAACCGAGGTCCCCTGGAAGAGTAGTCAGTGCTCTTAACAACTGAGCCATCTCTCCAGTCCTGGCAGTAATTAAAAAAATCATATACATTGCTATATAATGGTACATATTTATTTACTTACTTATAGAGTGAGAGAGCTAGCTCTCTTAGATCTCATGGTGCAGCCTCATGTTGGCATGGAAGGGGTAGGGGTGGATGTTGGGTGCACAGTCTCCATCCTTAGGAAATAGATTTTTTGGTATACCCTGGTTGTTAGGAATGGCCAGTATATCTAGCTGTAGTAGGACCACTATCTTTTAAAGGCTAAATGGAGAACAGCATCAAACTAAAAGGAAATGGAGACTAATGGAGAAGACACTAAGTAAGTACAATTAAATGCGGCATAAACATAGAATGTTTAGTTTCTTTACACCACTAGGTGCATAACAATGTTTCAAGTGATTCTTGCACACCGAATTGCCCCACCTCTCTCCTACATACTCTTATGTAGCCCATTTAACCCACACGGTAGCTCTCAGGCAGGAGTCATTCCCATTTTAGAAATCTGAAAATAGGCTCTGCAAAGTCTCTTTGAAAATTTTCCTTTAATCATCTATTCAAAAAAGTGAATGATAGGGCTGGAGAGATGGCTCAGTGGTTGAGAACTCTTAGAGAGGACTTCAGTACAATCCCCAGCGCCTGAGTGGTCACTAGCAACTGTAGCTCCGGGTATAAGGGATCTGACACCATCTTAATGACCTCCTTCGATATTGCACACATACGAAGAACAGATGCACATACAGGTAAAACATTCATACACAAAAAATAAATTCTGAAAAATGTTAAGATGGGAAAATCAGCCTTTTGGGTGGAGGTATTTGGTTTTAATGGTGTTTGTTCAATATTTAAATTTAGTATGGAGCATGCTGTTTTCCATTTACAAATATATGGCAACCTTGCCCAATATCATAAATTAGCTTTGGATATATCTTTCAACCTATGCATGCTTTTTATCTCTTAAGAGATACTCGCACAAATGGAGAAGAGATATAAACAGCATCATAAAGCAGCTTCCATCTGGCCTGATTCTGACGGGGATCATAAGCCTTTTCCTGGATGCTTTTGGATGTCCCCTTCTAGGAACAGAGGTGTATCAGGTCGAAGAGGCTACATAGGCCCTCTTTGCCATTATCAGTAAGTTAAACGCTCAGACCTTTCTATTGAGAAATCAGCCATACTCATTCAGGGCTAAGAAATCACGAAAGTGAGGCTCCCTTTAGAGACAGGAGTGATATGCACCCATTTGAAAGCCTTCAGTGTATATAGTGGAAGCCAAAATTATCAGGCCATCTCACTCTGGTCCTGTGCTTCCACGGAGACAGATAACTCGATGTGGGCATGCAGAGCCTCCGTGATCACTGCAGTCTCTAAGGGCATGCAGAGAGAATGGCAGGAGGATCGTAATGCTTAGAAGGCTCTTCGGCTTGTGAGAGGCTTTCAGGTCCTCTCGTGCTCCCCAAACTTCCCTGAAAGAAGACAAGGTAGCAGCGCGAACTCGGGAGGGCAAGTACAATGGGCAAACTTACTTTAGGAAAAAGGCTAAGCCTCACTTCCTGCTCATGAGGAAATCTCCCCGATTCTCAATCTTGGTTGTCTACGGAGACACGTATTAATTCTCTCTGAACTCACTTCATAGGGGCTGCAACGGCATTTTATTATACCTCTTCTGAGGAAGCATGAAGAGTGAATGCAGGGTTCGTGGCGCCTGACACCTGAGAATAGCATTAGAGAAAAACATGACTGCAGACATAGTCGACAACCAAAATTTGATGCTTTTATTCATAAGGTATCTCGTAAATAACAATTTTATGGTACCCACTGAAAACTAAGTGTTAAGAGTGGGGAGCGGTGTAGATTCCGTTCTGTGCCGCAAAGCATAACTCCCCCCAATTTTCCTTTCGTAACAGATTCATATCATGGGAGGCTCCTAATCTCTCCCATCTCTCACTGACTGTCCTCCAACTGGCCATGCTGCCTGACAACGTCTACTCTTGTGTCTGAGGAAGCTTGACTGTCTGTTAAACTTTCTCTCACACAGGTTACATGAATAGGGCTTCTCTCTAGTGTGGACTATGTCGTGTCTAATGAGGTTACATTTCTGAGTAAATGCTCTCCCACATTTCAGACACTTATAGGCTTTCTCTCCTGTATGAATTTTTTGGTGTTTATGTAAGTTTGTGTTGAGAGAAAAGCTTTTCTGGCACCAGGAGCACTTGTATAATTTTATTCCTTTGTGTGTCAGGGAATGCATGGTAAGATCTGACATCCACCTGAATCTCCGTTCACACTCTTGACAGGGATACGGCTTCTCTCTGGTATGAACTCTATGGTGCCTAACAAGCTCAGCAGGAACTCTGAAGCATTTCTTACACTCCTGACATTGATAAGGTTTTGGAACCTGTTTTTTACAAACGGAAGCTGACACTGTTCCCCCCCTTGGATGAGCCTGACCATGATTCTGTGCCCTGAGTGTGTATGCATGGCTTTTTCTGCTGGTTTTCTTCTGGGCAGCTTTCTTTCTGGTGTTTGAAACGTTTGATGGTTTTGCTTCTATTTCTGATGTAGAGGCAGATTCAGGCTGATCATTTCCCACGTCATTTTCTGGCTTTAAACCTGTTCATATAAAGAAAAGAATGACTCAGGTGTTTTATAGACAAGAAAATTTAAAGGACTAGAGAGAATTGTCGATGAAAATTACTTTAAAGAAATACATAAACTAGTGACTTTGGCCCAGGCAGAAAAATGGGACAGATCCATAGTCCCTTTATCCCCTCTGCGAGGCACAGAAAGAAGCCCATCAAATGGTGCCAGAAGTTACAAAAGGAAATCATAAAAAGCAGAAAGAAGACAAAGAGGTCTTAGACTCAGGAATTTTAGAAAGTAACACCAAACAAAAACCTAGCAAAGTACATCACACCCAAACAAACACCCAGAAGAAAGTAGAAACTCAAACCCAGTATTTTCCAACCCAAAACCTATCTGCAGAACGCTGCCTAGACAGACTTGCTCCTTTCTCAAACTGGGTGTGAAACCTTTTAAAGAATGGTAAAATGCAAACCAGACACAGCTCTGACAAGGAACCCTCCTGGTATCTGTCAACAATAAGTAGATTAGGGAGTATATTCTAGCATCCTGTCACAGCATGGAAGCTTCCCTCAAGAAGCCGAGAGAAAAATGATGTGTCTAAACAGCTCCATCTACGGAGATGGTGTCCCATAAGGGCCAATGAACAAGAAGCACCGTTAACACTGTAGGCATGAGATGTATTCCTATAACAAGAGCCACGAAAGTGAAGAAGCAGAAATAGCAGGAGAGATCCAGCTAGAACTAGTGACATGGCTTGGGAAGCCTTTTCCTCCTTATGTTGAGATTCCCTTTTCCACAATGGCTTCTGTGCCCTCAGACAGCATCAGCCATAAGCCATGGCAGAACTAGCAGAATCAGAGGAACCGAAAGACACAAAATGCTACAAAGCCTCTGAAAACAAACCTCATTGGAAGAAAGTCATATAAAAGCGATGAAGACTCTGCATGTTAAACTAACGAAGGGTGGGTGTCTGCTAAATTGGCATACATCGATAGGACCGGAGCTCTCTGATTGTAATAGATAAACCTATTAGAATGCAATAAAGGCACTTATCAGACTAAACACTAAGAGAGTTGTAACTTGAGTAAGTGGCAAATCTGACAAAGGTGTAATCAAACAGAAAGCAAAATCAGAAATTGTATAGCTTACAGACACACGGAAGCAGTATGCTTACAAATAATGTGTCGTCAAAGGAAGCCCTCAAAAGAGAGTGGGATATACTTAGATCGGAATGAAAATGAAGTTAAACTACATCAAAATATATGGAGTAGAGTTAAGGAAGTGGTCAAAGGGATACATGCAGCCGTAAGTGCTTACAGTAGAAAAGAAGAAGTACAGGCGATAATCTTCAAGTTCCCTCCTCGAGAACCTCGCAGAGAGGAAACTAGGCCTTAACCAACGTTACTAGATGAAACTATGAAAATGGCCATCATTAAGTAAAATGCTGCTTTTCAAAACAGAATGGAAGCAGTAAGTCACCACCAAGACTGACAAGAAAGGATACCAGGCCGAAAGGACTAACAAGAAGCACAGGATGCTAGCAGGCTTTGTTGCACAAGATTATGATCTCAGCGCTAGGGATACACCTGGAGGGAGAACAATGAGCGTAGTTATGGGCCACATTGCAAAACCCTGTCTCAAACAGCCCTCCCGAAAGAAGCGGATATAGGGCAGGTGGTGGTTTATGAGAACTGGCCCCCAAGGGCTCATCTATTTGACTGTTTTGACACCAGGAATCAAAACTACTTGAGGAGGATTAGGAAACTTGGACCTGTTGGAGGAGATGTGTCACTGGTGGTGAGCTTTGAGGGTTCAAAATCCATGTCAGCCAGGATCTCTGGCCTGGTTAGGTTTTTTAAAAATCAACTTGTAACAAGTTAGAGTTATCTGGAAAGTGGAAAGTCAACTGAAAAAACACCTCCATCAGATTGCCAAAGAGCAAATTTATATGGAATTTTCTTGATTACTGCCTTATGTGGGAGGGTCCAGCCCCCTGTGGGCAATGCCACCCCTGGGCAGATGAACCTAAGATGCATGAGATAGGAAGCTGAGGACGTCAGCAAGCAGCTCCCCTCCATGGCCTCTGCTTTGGTTCCTGCCCTGCTTGAATTCCTGACCTGACTTATGAAATGTCAGATGAGAAGTGCCATTTGATTATGGAGTTTATCATAGCAATAGAAATCCTAACTAAAGAAAGTGCCAAACCAAGGACAAATGACCCATGAGATCTAGGTAATTCAGAACAGAGAAAGCTTTCAGGGGTATCTCCAGCAAAGTCACACCACATACTCTTCTGGAAGAAGCATTATTATTAGTTTCTAGACAGGGTTTCCCTGTAGCTTTGGTGCCTCTCTGGGAAACAGCTCTTGTAGACCAGGCTGGCCTTGAACTCATGGACAGCTGCCTGCCTCTGCCTCCTGAGTACTGGAAATAAAGGAGTGCACTACCACTGCCAGGCTAATGATGTCAATTTTAAAGAAAACATTTTGGCCACCAGGTGGGGCACAAGGGCTGCGTTTACTATGAAGACTATACCTTTGTGAGGGTGGGGGGGGGGGAACTATCAAATGAAGGCAGAGTTCATGGGAAAAGTTGTAGGGGACCTCCCTGGGAAAGTAGAGGATGAAGTTCAGCAGTATTGGAAGCTTTTTTTCCCCACAGCTTCTGCCTTGAGAAGAAGAAAAAGTTCGTTCAGAATTAGAAAACCAAAAAGAAGCAAAAGAGACAAAAAAGTCAAAGAAAGGATACACTATGCTTCTCACCACCAATAAATTGGAAGATAATCAAAAGCAAAAAGAACAAAAAAGGAAACAGAAAGAGACAGATGACGCTTGAATATAATACAGAAAAGTATAGAAATTTCTACAAAGTGTGTCCCAGTTAAAGTAAGAAGAGAAAGCCAAGAGCAACAGAAAGAGTGTCCGTGCCATTTTATTCTAGAAAGCGACATCTTGCTAACGAAATGAACAGGAAGAAGTGTTGAGAACTGAAAAGGAGCTAAAGGGAAGAAAAAAAAAAAGGAAAGTCCTGCAGCTGCTGCAAGTTCCGGGTCTCCAGAATGAGATTTATATATACTTAAACAGAAAGTTGTACATAGACAGGCAGAGGGTCTCAGCCATTCTTCTATTGCTGTGAAGAGACACCACAGGGACTCTTGGAAAAGAACGTATTTAATTCAGGGTTTGCTTATGGATTTAGAGGCTTAGTCCATTGTCATCACAGTGGGGAGTATAAAGGCATGGAGAAGCAGGTAAGAGCTTTACATCCTGAGGAAGAGAGAGAGGGAGTAAAAGAGACAGAGACAGAGACAGACAGAGAGAGAGACAGAGACACAGTGAGACAGAGAGAGACAAAGAGACACAGTGAGACAGAGAGAGACAAAGAGACACAGAGACACAGACAGAGAGAGACAAAGAGACACAGAGACACAGACAGAGAGAGACAAAGAGGCACAGAGAGACAGAGACAGAGAGAGACAAAGAGATACAGAGAGACAGAGACACAGTGAGACAGAGACAGAGAGAGACAAAGAGACACAGAGAGACAGAGACAGAGAGAGACAGAGACACAGTGAGAAAGAGAGAGACAAAGAGACACAGAGAGACAGAGACAAACAGAGAGAGACAAAGAGTCACAGAGAAACACACACAGACGGAGGCAGTAAGAGACAGGGAGGGAGAGATTAGGTCTAGTGTGGGCATCTGAAGCCTCAAAGCTCACCCCCAGTGACACATCTCCTCAAACAAGGCCACACCTACTCAAACAAAGTCATACCTTCTAAACCTTTTCAAACAGTTCCACTAACAGGGACCAAGTATTTAACTGTATGAGCCAATGGGGACCATTCCCATTCAAACCACCACACTCAGGAAGATGGAAAGGCAGAAAAATGCTGGCAAAATTTCAAACAAACAAACAAAAAACCATCCATAAAACCAACAAATAAGGAAAACAAAGAAACAGAAAAAAACAAAAAGGAAAACAAAACAAAACAAAACAGCATGTTAGTAAAGATTCACAAGGTCAGGAGGAAATAATCAGAAAGACAGGATCAGGACTGGAGAGGTGGCGCCAATGTTAAGAGTGCTCGCTGCTCAATCATGAGACCTCAGTCCTAGTCCTGCACACAGATGCCTTCTGTTCCAAGGGGTCCAATGACCACTTTAGCCTCTATGGATATCCTCAGAAACACTCACACAGACAAACAAGCACGCCTAAATAACAAGATTTTTTTCTTTCTTTTCTCTCTCTCTCTCTTTATTCATTCATTAATTCATTCTTTTCAAGGCATAATCTCTCTATGTAACAACAGTCCTGGCTGTCCTGGAACTTGCTCTGTAGATCAGGCTGGCCTTGCACTCACAGAGATCCACCTGCCTCTGCCTCCTGAGTGCTGGGATTAAAGGCGTGCTCCACCAAAAAGGGGTTTATGTTTCTTAATAAAAGAAAAAATGGCAAACAGTCCCCTGGCTACCAGTACATAACCCACACCAGGCCATTCCAGCCTGGGAATGAGGAATAAAGAAAAGAAAGAAAGATAATGGAAACACTCAACATCTGAGGAGAATGTGAGGATATCATTGGCAGGAGAAACTGATGAACTGTGTTCTTTAACACCACCAGCAAAGTAGATTGTTATTGGTTCATATGTGAATCAAGATTGCCAGAGGTTTTGTGTCTTCTAAGAGTTTATGCATTTCAGGTATATATTGCACTAGTATTTCTGTAAAAGTTATTTCCATACATTTATGCCACTAGCATTCTATTAAAAGAGTGAAAAATTTCAAAGATTTTTGTTATAGCATAGAAAAATAAGAATTTGAAATTTATTTCTAATTTAGAAGCAAGTAAATTTGATTAATAAAAAAGTGGAGTGTTTCTTAGAGCTATTCTGAAATAATTTCGTGTATTCCTTGAGTTTAACAAACTGGTAGCTTGTCAGTGATTGCATTTTTGTGCAATCAAGACTTTGTATTTGCTTGAAGTATTCTTCATTTTATAAAGGAACATTTATTTTAAAAGTAATATTAACAAATACATCTGATTACAATAGTGATATTACCAGTTATTCAGGATAATAGGGAAATGCAGATTAGTTGTTAGTTACTTATTAAATGAATCTTGTAGTCATATTAGGTATGTTTTCAAGATCAAATAGATATTTTAGAAAGACAGGTCGTCTTCAAACATTTCAGAGATTTAGAGAATATGGCATTTAAGATGTCTTCTCCTGGTAGTATCAATGTACTACAGAGAAGTTAATGGACACTGAAGAAACTCTACATGAAGTTTACTTTTGTGGCAGAAGAAAGTCACTAAGCAAGAAAATGCCCTTGCCTCGACTGCTGACAGTGTGCTGTCCTAATTGAACAACCAAGACCCAAAGGAGACTGACTGCCAAGCCCTGTCAGGACACGAAGGGACAGCCCTTCTGAATATCCTACTTCACAGAAAAGTCTGTCAGATATGGATAGTCTATAGGCCTGTAGGATGAAGGTAGATGCCCTGATGTTGCAGAAAAACTTTGGGTGACTGTCCAGGCAGCCAGCTGTCTCTGTCATCTCTCACATTTTTTGGAAGTCCCTTCTAGCATTTCTTACTTACTCAGTTAATGCTATTTCCTTCTTGAGTCTCTGAGGGAGCTGAAGATTAGATAGTTGTAACTATAGTTTATCAGATGCAGAAAGCAAGTTACGATAGAAAGTAAATTATGTGTAAGATGTTGGACTCACCAAGATAGGATGGATACAGAGTATTTTCTCCAAATTTGTCAAAGGCAGATGGACTAGACAATGTTGATGTACTTATTGTTGTACTATATACATTGTTAATGTATATAGTCCTTGCACTTATTGTGTATAGTTTTCTTATATTTGTTATAGCCTTTCCCTTTTTTCATTTTTGACAAAAAGGGGAAATGTAGTGATATTTCACTTGTATTTTAGTACATAAAGTTTTCCTAAGGATCAGAGTGTAAAAAGAGCCACACTGGTCAGCCTTACAGATCAAGTGGTGGTGGCACACACCTTGAATCCCAGTAGCCACACTAGTTTGTCATAGAAACCAAATGGTAGTGGTGCATGCGTTTAATCTCAGCACTAGAGAGGATTATAAAATGGGAGGAGACAGTCTCCTTCTGAGATTCCTTGAGGCAGGATCACCATTTCAGAGTGAGGTCGAGGTAAGAGTCAGTGGCTGGCTGTTCTGCTTTTCCAACCTTCAGGTTGAACCCCAATTTCTGTCTCTGGGTTTCTAGTAATTGTGCTACACCTATTGTTAAAACATTCAGCCTCAAATTCAACTTCATACTCTATGTAAAATTTATTCAAAACAGTGTGGCCTTACATGTAAAAAGAAAATGAAAGATTTTGGAAAACTTATCGGTATCTAGAACTAAGGGATTTAAGAGTCCGAGCCTACATGGTGAAACCATACCCTCTAACGGGAAAAATTGATCCTCACTAAAATAAAAAACTTTTATTCTCTAGAAGCCCATGGGAAGAGGACAAAACAGTACTTAACAGTGATAATTAACTGCAAGCCAAGCATCTAGCAAAGCACCAGACTCCAGAAAACGGAAAGCACTCCCGGATTCAACAGTTACGAAGCAATCTAATTTGATTACACTCCAGAACGAGCTTTCTCACAGGGTGTGTTTTTCATAAACACAGGCCACACCATACAACATATCCACGCACACACAGAAGAAGGCATCGATTGTTACCTAGAGAGGCAGCCATCTTGTAGATGTTCAACATTTCCTCACTGTAGAGTGCTTTCTGAGAAGGACCCAGTAAATGCCATTCCTTCTCAGAAAAATGCATGTCGATATCGTCAAACGTCAACAGGTCCTGAAGAACAGAATGGATTTGAGTTTAGCACTACCAAGGCAGAAGCTGTTTGGTCACCTGCCTCTGAATCACATGGTTGGCTGTATGTGGAAGAAATTAACATAGAGTTTTGATGGAGAAACTAAAATGACGGGAAGTAGTATAGTGAACTACCCAATTCCCATTCTCATCATGCCAAATCCAGTTGTCTGGATAACAGCATTAAGGTCTAACACACCCCTGAAGACCTAGTGGGCACTGTGGGTCTCTGCAGAGAGAAAGAGTAGAAATGAGGCTGCTTCAAAAAGATGAGAGTTAGGATAATCGAAACAATAACAGAAAGCATTCTGCCGTCTTCCAGTCCTTCTACCTAGCAGCCTTCACGCCTACATACAGAGCCACAGCCGACGACCAGGGTCATGTTGAGCAGACTGGAGTGTTGCTCTAAAGCTGCCTTCATCAGTTGTTTTCTTGACTCTGAGCCTCGTGGAGTGGTTTTCTCTTTTCCTTTTATGTAAAAGATAAAACATGGTACTTAAAAAGGCTTTTCTGTCAGGCCAATTTTTAAATCTCCCTATAAGTAAGGAAATCTTTTGTCGGGGAAGGGATGAAACAAAGGGATTCGAACCAAATGAAGACCGGGATGACCTCCAACCTCTCTCTACAGAATTTGGTTACACTAGGACACCAAGAAATAAACTCTGCTTTATATTCTTAGGTTGGCTCCCATAAAGAGGTGATATGCATCTGTCACCTAGGGCTGTTTCTTGGTTCCCACTCACTAGCAGCACCGGGAATATACCACTAAGAGAGAGCAGTGGGGCTCCATTTCTCTCTGCTCAGGGGTGTGTTTTCATTAGAGGATGCTGTCCTCAGCATCTAGATTCCCTCTACGTCTCTGGGAACATTTTTCTTCAAAGTCTTTGATTCAGTTTTGCTTTCCATGTTATTCTTCCTTTGTTGTCTCCCAAAGTTGTCTGATTTGAGCTTCCATTCTCTGCCATCAACTTTAGTCTCTGCACTATTGTATGTTTTCAATCCACCTTCCCATACCTTTCTTGCCTTTTATTTCTCTGTTTGTAACATCTCAAGTGTTGTACTCTTAGATCTGCTAGAGTAGGCCCTCCAGCATCAATTCGAGGACTTAAAATGAGAAAAACAAATTTTTTCCCTTTAAGGCCATGAAAGACTCCGCCTGTGACTCTGGACCGTATTGAGCAACTGTTAGCACATGATTTTGGATCCTACCTAGCCATTCTAAGAAATAAGAAAATGTGACTGGCCAGGCGGTGGTGGCACACGTCTTTAATCCCAGCACTCAGGAGGCAGAGTCAGGCGGATCTCTGTGAGTTCGAGGCCAGCCTGGTCTACAAAAACTAGTTCCAGGACAGGCTCCAAAAGAACAGAGAAATCGTCTTTGAAAACAAAATAAAACAAAACAGAAAAACCAACGAGAATGTGACTAAATCGGTCTCACTCCTTGATAACTCTTAACCAAGACACATCTACCCTTATCCTATGTTACTGGGCATTAAAGGAATTATTCATTCTCACCTTGTCGGGCACTGCGTCAGGCTCTGTCTGCAAGCATTCGACCAGACTCACAGTCTCTTTGACATCTCCTGGATGATGCTTTCGCATCCAATTCTTCATTCCCCCGGGCAGAACGTTCAGGAACTGCTCCAGCACCAGAGATTCCAGGATGTGCTCTTTGAAGTTGGTCTCTGGCATCAGCCACTGAAAGCATAATTCGTGAAGCTTCCTGGCAGCCTCTAGTGGTCCAGGTACTTGGTTGTAGCACACGTTCCCGAAGTGCTGCTGAGCACTCTCGGGAGGGGGCCGTTTGGTTTGTGACCTGCCATCCCTATTCTGGATTGAGCTATCTTGAATAGACAGGTTACTTTTCTGCACACTCCCCATGGGCGTGCTGAAACGCCCATCTTTCTTCACTTTCCTCACCATCACTAGAGCAACAGTTTTGCTTTTCTGGGAGACACTGACACCCCCTCGGTGCCACCTTTCACAATTGAGGCACCATCAGGTTTGATGCAAAATCAATCAATGAATGAATCTTCTTCCTAAGGGCAGATACAGGAGAAGAGAGAGAAAAAAGAAAAATTGCGTGATGTATCGGCATTTATTGTTGGACCAAAATTATCTCAGGGCCTGTACCTCGAGGTCTGTAGGACAGAGCAAAGACTGGCTCGAGTCTGAAGGAACAGAGTGAGGATGAGACAACAAAACCTAGGTAGGCGCCCCTCCAGCCAGAGGGAGGGCCCGGCTGTCTCTCATTGGCTGGAGGTACCCCCACATCACACCATGTCACTTACCCTATACAAGCTGACCCTCACAGTAATCAACTGAGTTCTTGCTTTGACTTGACTCCCTATAGCTTCTGAGTGCCTTGCTTCGTGGGGATGCAGAATGGGCAGATAGCACACTCACCTTTCCCTGGGGGAATAAGGTGGCTAAGGAGGCCTGACAATTTATTGCCAAAGAACACTGAAAATTCCTGCCCCTTTAAATTCAACTGTCAGGTACTGCGGTATGCACTACCTCTGAAGGCACGCTTCTCTCCTCTCTTTTTCCACATTAGATCACAGCATTGCTCAGTCCATAAAGACAAATGCCAAGCGATGCCCTCTTTTTTGTTGAATGGTTTAGGAAAACTTGATGAATGACAAAGCCAGCTCCCGATGACCAAAAGGCACGCTGAGATTCCAATACTTTACGTGTGCGCATCTGTGCGATGCTCACGAATCGGGCGTGTTTCTGGTTCTTTTACATGCAGCAGATAATCCCCATCTTTCAGCTTCACTCAGTGGACAACTAACTTCTATGCCCTCTAACTCTCTCACAACAAGTTAGGTTGCTTTGCTTCAGGGACCATTTACCATTGTTCCATTGCCACTGTCATACCACTGACAGGAAAACCGAGACAGTAAGAGCAGAGATGTCGTTACAAGAAAGGTAACTGAATGTGGCTCAGTGAATGTCGCCCCACAATGGAAACAGGCCCCTGCTATTTGGGGGATGCCCATCTCTGAACAGTTTATGAAGTGCCCTGTACAAATTTCCTGCTGTGTATTCAAGTGTGTCTTTCACTTGAAAAATTTACAGCTGCCCTTTGCTTTCAAGATAGTCAAATGGCTGTTTAGTTTAAAAACAGAAATGAAGGTTCCTTTTCTAGTTGATTTATTTTTATTTTATGTGCCTTAGTGGGTTGCCATGGGTTTCAGGCCCTGTGAAACTGGAATTATGGACAGTTGTGAGTTGCTAAGTGGGTGCTAGGAATTGAACCCAGGTCCTCTGGTAGAGGAGTCAGTGCTCTTAACCACTGAGCTATCGCTCTAAACTCAGAAATGATGGTTCTTATAGACAGGAAAGATCGGAATAAGGGTAACCCTTCTCCAGACTTCACACTTTCTCGGAACAGGAATGTATGCTTCAGGCTAAGGATACCCTCGATGGCCTGATCTCCCAGAGGTAGGTGATCCAGCAGAAATAAGAACAAAACTCTGAGGACGCAGCAAGTGCACAAAGACAGTCTGTGTCCTTCTTCCAAACACAGGAGATACGGCAGCACTTCCTAGGTTTTTGTGCCAGCAGAGGCCAATGCTCTTTCCCTGGTATAATGACCATGAGCTAGTAGAAACTGACCAAGCTTTAAGAGCGCAGTGCCAGACATTACCACCCGAATTCACATCACCAATTCATCACCCTTTCTATACAGGTCACTGGGACATCCACAGACACTGCCTGTGAGCAGCTTGTGGCTATGCTTTTAGCCCACATTCTGGTTGCATCGGCACATAGATAGCTAGAAGGCTGTGTCTAGAGGTTAGAAGTCGCCGATGGAGTCTGTATTTAATCCTTGCGAACGGAAGTTCTGAGGAAGGATAGGTAGAAAACAGGAGAGGAACGAGAGAGAAACAAGCTCTTCTTCATTCTCCTACTTCTCATTCCTGTCTCTGGATAACACCCAGAAATTTTGAGAGAAATAATCAAGTCATGTGTTAAAGAACTGCAGTCCCACTTTTGGAAAACATCACAAATGAGATTGTTAAAATTGTCATATATAAAACCCAGGCATGGTGGCACAGGGCACTGGAATGTAGAAGCACACAGATCTCTGTGAGTTCAAAGCTAAACTCGGCTATATAGCGAGTTCCAGGACAGTCAGGGCTCCATAGTGAGACCCTTCTTCCAAAAAGGAAAGGCACAGGGGAGGCTGTTGAGATAGCTCAGCTGTTCAGAGTGATTATTGCCCCTATAGAGTAGACTAGTTCAGTCCCCAGCACCCCTACAGCTCACAGCAGCCTGTATAAGATCCAAGAATTCAATCACTTCTCTGGACTCTGCCCCTGCCCTGCTCCCCCCACACAGAGAGACCCACACGTGCACCTACGAAAAAATTTTTAAAAATGGCTTATGCGGGACTGGCAATGGACTCAGTGGGTAAAGGGGATTTCCACTAAACCTCACAGCTTGAGTTAGCTCCCTGGAACTCACTTGGCAGGAGGGGCTACTCCGGCAGAGATGGCTCTGCAGCTAAGAACACTTACTGTTTTCATGGAGGATCTAGGTTCGATTCCTAAAGCCCACATGACACCAGACTCACAGCTGTCTCAAGGGGTCCTCTTCTGGTCTCTGAAGAACCATACAAGTGATGCTGGGAAAACATCCAGGGAGACACACAAAAGCTAAGAAATCTTAGGGGCAGGGCAAAAGGGTGGGGGAGGGGCAGGGCAAGCCTTTAATTCCAGCACTCAGGGAGCAGAGGCAGGTGGATCTCTGTGAGCCCGAGGGCAGCCTGGTCTACAGAGTGAGTTCCCGGACAGCTAGGACTGTTACACAGAGAAATCCTTTCTCAGAAAATAAAAAAAAAAGAAAAGAAAAACAATCAAAAAAGCCCAGGGTACTGCTTTCCAAAACTTGTGATTCGAAGCAAATATGTGAAGGAGCAAACACATTATCCAGTGCGAGGGGGAGGAGCAAGCCCTTTAAGGCAGGAATGGGCACAAAGTCACAGGTGGGGAAACTGCCTACGCGTGTGCGTGTGCGTGTGCGTGCGCGTGCACGCGCACGAGTGGGAATATTCGCTTTCTGTATTTTGTTTGTTTTTAAATGGTTTATTACGGCTGGTGAGATGGTTCAGTCATTATGAGCACTTGCTGCTCTTCCAGCGCACCCCACCCGAGTTCCACTTCCAACCACTACACGGGTGGCTAATACCTCCTTGTCGTTCAAACACCAGAGGGATTTGGCGCCTCTGATTTCCCTGGGCATACTCAACATGGACATACCAACACACAGAATTAAAAATAAATCTTTTCAAATGGTCTTATGAACCATGCGGTAGGCCTAATCCCCTGGTGCTGATTTAAGGTTCGATATGTACTATTTTCTCTGCACTTGTATTTTCTATCTAGCTGAACCTGTCCTCAGCAAGGATGAAATGCAGACTGCTACAGTCACCTAGCCTCCAGAAGGAACCGTCTAGCTATTGTCTATGCAAGTCACCCTCCCTTCTCCACCAGGAAAACTGCGGAGTACCTGAACCTTTCTCCTTAATGACAAAATTTTGTGGATAAGAAAAGGAGCAAAGCACCCCGTACTCGCTGTAAGTTTGAATTTCGTTGGAGATTAAGGAATTTCGAAAGCCCACCCGGAAACACTCATTTTGGCAATCCATTTTTTCCCAGTGCCCAAACTTCCTGCAAGGCTATGGACAAAATGGTGTACCAGTTGAGCCCCACTCACCACCTGCTAGCAGGTTCTCTGAATGCTCTCACCAATGGGAAACTCAGCTTGTCTCCTACCGTAAGGGTCTAGGCAACTTCATGAAGGCTGCTTCTTCAGGATGTGATGTCTCTTCTCGTGCTCATTCACTGTGCCCGCCCAGAAAAAGTTCCCCGTGGCGGTTGTGGGTGGGCAGGGAATGAGCTGTTTCCGGGGTGTTTCGTGAGGCCACACCCAGTGATCTCTCTGTTGTCTCTATGGTTTCCGGAAGAACCGGGACTCATGATCTATGTTTGCTTTTCCTTTTTTTTCCCTCTTTTCATTGAAATTAAGTGTGTGTGCATGCTTGTTTTTGCATACTTGCATGTGCATGCCTGTTTATATGCACATCGCATGTATGCAGTACCCGTGGAGGTCAGAAGAGGGTGCAGGATCCACTGGAGCAGAGTTTCAGGCAGTGAGAGCCAGTTGGGAACCGAACTCACGTTCTCTGTAAATGCAACAAGCCTTTTAAGCTAATCCATCTTTCCAACTTCTCCCTCCAGTTTTGTAGTCAGTTCAAGAAAGAATTAATAATACTATGGAGTCCGGAGACCTGCTGGAAGTCGTACAAGTCCTGAAAATGGTTGGTGGTCTAGGGAATATTTAGCTTGTCAATTCCCTATTCTAAGATACCCCTTCTCCAGTCCCTGAATCTATGTACATCCCAATTGTTCCTGCTAGGTATCTTGTAAATGTAATGATCATTCAAAATTTCTGCAGGATCCCCAGCAGGCAGGGGGCAGCGGGTCCCGAGAGCAGCCAGTCCTGGGCAGGGCCAGGGCATGAGACCATGCAGCAGGTCTCCAAAGGTGGCTGGTCTCCTTGGCTTCCCTGGCGGCTAGCCGTGTGGGCTGCAGGCGGCAAAAGACAGACAGGCACACCATGTAGAATAAAGTTGGACATTTATTAGATGGGTTATAGAGGGGAAAGGAAAAGAGGAAAAGAGGGGAGGGGGGAGAGAGAGGAGAGAGAGAGAGAGAGAGAGAGAGAGAGAGAGAGAGAGAGAGAGAGAGAGAGGAGAGGTTGGTGTGCCGAGGAGCAGCCAGTCCTGGGCAGGGCCAGGGCATGAGACCATGCAGCAGGTCTCCAAAGGTGGCTGGTCTCCTTGGCTTCCCTGGCGGCTAGCCGTGTGGGCTGCAGGCGGCAAAAGACAGACAGGCACACCATGTAGAATAAAGTTGGACATTTATTAGATGGGTTATAGAGGGGAAAGGAAAAGAGGAAAAGAGGGGAGAGAGGAGAGAGAGGAGAGAGAGAGAGAGAGAGAGAGAGAGAGAGAGAGAGAGAGAGAGGGAGGAGAGGTTGGTGCGCCTCTCTGAGAGAGAGATAGAGAGATGGAAAGAGAAGCGAGAGGCTAAAGCTGCAAGCAGGAAGAGAGTAGGCGTGGCTTGTATCTTAACGGGAGAGAACAGATGATTACGGTAAAGGATAGTCCTTTCTGCCCAGAAGCCACAAAAGAATAAGGCGCATAGGTTTGAACAATCCCTGCACTGGCACATGCCACATATTTTGAGTTCCAGACAGAGAGCTGGAGCTGCCTTCATTATGCTTATCCCTAGCTTTACTTAGTAAGGTAGATTAGTCTTGGTCAGAACTCACCATAAGACACGAACAACGTTCCTTTAAAATTTTTTAAACATTTTCTGGTTTGCTGGCAGTCCTTTCAAACCATTAATTTATTCCTACATAAATTTGGACCTTTTCAGGTAGGTTCCATTCATATTTTTTCTTGCCATATTAAAGAGAATTGTGGTGTTGGAGAGATGGCTCAGAGGTTAAGAGCACTGACTGCTCTTCCAGACGACCCAAATTTGATTCCCAGCACTCATACAGTGGCTCACAGTCATGTGTAACTCCTGCTCCAGGGGATCTGATGCCCTCTTCTGACCTCCACAGGAACCAGGGACATGCATGGCAAACAGACATAGATGCAAGAAAAACATTCATAAGGTAAAAATAAAAAAGAAATAATTTTTTTTAAATTGCAATGTTGAGTGAAAGAAGTGAGCCAAGGAATGTTTAACCTTAAGTGCTTACAATAATAAGAAGGAACCATCACAAATCAATAAATTCTCACCCAAAGAACTTTTAAAAAGCAACAAAAAACCCTGCCAAAGCCAAAAAAGCCAAATAAACCTGGAAGTGTGTCAAGCAGAAATGCTAAATAGGCAGCCACACACTCTGAGTACCCGTACTAATGGCCAACTTTTGAATTTTCCATAGGCTTTTCTATTGGTCCACTTGTCTGTGGGGGCGGGGCTAAATTTCCCTGCTCAGTGTCACTCATTGCATATAGCAGTGATGTCAACAAAGCCTTGAGTCTCATTGGCTGGACAATAGTGTCCTCGTGCAATCTCCCTGGAGAGGGCACAAATAGGAGACCTGGAAGCAGCTGAGGAGGCACTCTCTCCGAGGCTCTCCTCAAGTTGATCTGTTAGCTGTTCACTACCATCTCACGGAGGCCAAGGAAGTGAACCTGTGAGTCAAGAGATCTCAAACTTCATCAGAAAGCGTCTGTGTTGCTCAGGCCGGTGGTAACTATGCAGAGAATTCTGCGTGGTATTTTAAATTTCTTTCGGAGGTGGGCTGAGTCTGATGGAAAACTCCAGATTCAAGGTAATCCTTTGGCTCTGAGAGTCAGTCCCCCTTGTCCCCCACCTAAGTAGACTCCTCAGAAAGGGTCTCCTCCACCATGACATGCTATGGGGCTTGAATAGCGGGGAGGGACCCGCTGCCATGCAGAGTGGTTGTTAAGTCTGAGGGTGTTCTTGAGTTGCCAAGAGTTAGGCCAACAGTGAACTCTCCCTAAGCTCCCTTGGTGCGCCAAAGCAGGAAGCTGTTTGGATGAACTCAAAGGTCACGTGACATGAGTCTTTGTGGGCTGTACTGGCAAGATGCCTCTGTGTAGTCCCCAGTGAAGGGGCACATCTCACGTTGACAGTGAATGTGGCCTTGTTTCCCAAGTACACACGATCTGATGCCAGGAGGCAGAGTCAGTCATAGGGAGGGTACCATGAAGGAAGGCGGCCGGTTGTCCCAGCAGGAGAGTGGAGCCAGATCCCCAAACATTACTTACCCATTATGCTTGTGACGAATAAAAGGCAATTTGGAAACATGTCCTTACATTTGCTCAGACCTTCTAATGTTCTGTCAGAGTTTAGAGCCACGGCTATGCATTTGCTGCTGGCGATGAGGCAGGCTTACACTAGTAATGGTGGGGGTTTCGGAGCTTCCTGAGCAGGGGAGATGAGTGCTGCACTTGCACTCTCTGGGACAGGTCACCCACAGATGCCATGGAGGTGTCATTCGGTAGTCACAACCTTAGGGCGCAGAAATGGTTACTGTGTTCAGAGAGGTGACGATATGTGCTCACATCTGCACAGCTGGTCAGAGTAGGACTTGTGTGTCGCTTGTATTTGACGGGAGCCAGTGTGACCTTGGTTTACCTGTGTCATAGATAACTTCAAGCTGAAGTCTGTCAGAGGAATTGTGACCCATCTCTGTCCCGTCTATGGCTGGATTAATGACACCATTTTTTTCTATACCTGCGTGGTCAGTGACAACATGCCTGTGAGCATTGGAAGAAGTGTCATTGCTCTGGTGGAAGAAGACGAAATAACTCATGTACTGAAAGCGGTCAAGGTATGGCTGAGTTTACCCAGAGTGTCTTAACCTATTTCAATTTTATTTTTCCCTTGGATTAAGAAAGACACTAATGTAGACATAGAGTAAGTTTAATGGGCATGTTCTCATAATTTGGGAGAAAGAGGCAGATGGAATGTCTTTGAGTTCAAAGAAAGACTGGTTTGCATTATATGTTCAGGTCATCCAAGGATACAATATAAGGCCTTGTTTTAAACAACCACCCTGAAAAATGATACTGTGTTTTACTTATTTGTTCATTCCATTTTTATGCGGTAGAGTCTTGCCCTGTGCATCACATGTCCTCACATTGATTATGAACCCTTTGGGTAGCCTCAAAATCTCAGCCATTCCCTTAGCGTCTGACTCCTAAGTACTGGAGTTACAGGCCTCAATACTGCCTAGATTTCTCTCAGCACTCTATGCACATATCGGCATGTAAACTTCAGCCATCCTGAATTTGACTTAAGGGTGCTAAAAAAAGACACAGACCTTGTAATTCCTTTTGGTCTCTGGTCCCTTTAAAGGACAAGCCACGCCCATTCCCAGCGACTTCTGACCTCTTGTCACCACCTTTCCTTCTTTCTGTTCCCTCTCTTGGCGTGTACACACGTGTTTTCTGTCTTTTCTCTCTCTCCTTTTCTCTGTTTCTGTCTTTCTTTCTCTCATGCTCCTTCTCCCTCTCCCTTTCTTTCTCTGCCCCCTCCCCTTTTCCTCCATAACCCCGAATAAATATTTTAATCTCATTTTACATGTCCATGTCTCTGTCTCCTGCCTGCCTGCCTGCCCACAGCCAGCTCTGCCGCTGACTGCGGGGAATTTACACTGCTCTGGCAGCCTCTGCCTGGCTAGCGGTTGCTCTGCAAGCCTGCCGGGGCATGCCAAGCATTTTTTAAAGAATATTATTTGGTGCTATGGAATCGACAGATTCACCTGCCCCGGGGCAGGAGTCCCAGCTTCAGGCTCCATCCAGGACTCTGAGCTCTGACTTTCGGGACAGAATCGGGACCAAGGACCTTCTCGACAATGACCCACATGTTCCATCTGCCTGGGCATGGCTCCTACGAACAACACAGGCTTCTAATCGTGAGTTTCCCCATTTCAGCCAGCTTAACCGCCCCTTTTGACCCAGGAATTGACCATTGAGCTCATGGAAAATCCCGGTGTTTCTAGGATCGGGGGACTACCCCCAACCGTGGGTCTTCAAAGCCGTGGTTGCTCCCTTTGCTGGCATTCAATTATGGCTTACATCCTCTGTTAGGCCTGTGCCTGGGATGGCTTGGCCGTGGACAGCCCTCCAGCTTGCCTGCATCTGGAGGTCCGGGGTCTCCAGCTCTTCCTCTTTCTCTTTTTCATTCTTTTTCTTCCTTCTTTTTATCGTGACGGCTGCTACGGTGCATCTCAGCCGCTACTGGTTTCTGAGCAATCTGTCCAGAACCTGCTAGGCCCTTAGCACCCAACACGTGGATCAGGGACGCCTGTCCACGTGTCCTGGGTGTTCGCTCCATCTGCATCTCGCCTGAACAGGGAGCCATTCTCATTGTAGACTTGAGGTGCCACAGTTTATGCAGGTTTTTTTTCACGGTCTTGACCAAGGGAAGCAAGCTGTACCAGTCTATCAACAGCCTCATGCTTTGATGCCTTACTTAAAATCCTCCACACTTATCCATCTTTCTTCAAAAATGGTCTCAATATAACTTAGGGAAAATTGTTTGGGCAGGTTTTCACGACTCTGGCTCTGGATAACAACCGCCCATGGTGGCTGGTCCCTGGTTTTTAAAATTCCTGCTGACTTTTCCATTCCAGCCATGGCATGGTGCAGTTTTTCCGGTTCCAGCCTTGTGCTTCCCTCTGCAGCTTGTGGTATGGCATGGCAGCTCAGAAACAGGGCAGATCACACCTTTAGGTCCCTCTCATTAAGCTTAAAATCCTTACAGCTCAAAAATTGTAACTTTTTTCCCACAACACGTGGCTGCCGCCATATTCACTGGGGTCAGGTGACGTTATCGCTATCTTGACTGAGAACCAGGTCACGTGACCAAGCTCTCCCATTCTTATGTATGCCCTGCCTTCCCCCCCCCCACCCGTGTTTACTGAAATCCTCTTGTTAACTCTGTTACAGGTGTTTTGCACAGTGACATGCTTTTGATAGGGCCCATCAAAAGCATGCACATTGCCCAATTCCTGTTCATTCTTTCCATATATAATAGTTATTCATTACATCTCATTTCAGACTACAAAATCCTGTCTCATATTTTAAACTAGTATGTACTTTTAACTCTTTTATATTTAATATTAAGCTGTTCTCTACCATTGTCAGTTCTGCCACTAATCTTATATTACAAACAGTTTTTTTTCTTTCTGTCTGTCTTTTTAAGAGTGTGGATCTTACCTGTTAAGAGCCAGTACAGTCAAGCTCAGACCCAACCTTCCAGACAGATTCTATACTGTACACCTAATATAAACAGCCCTGAACTGCTCATAGATCTGGGGAATGTGATATTTAAATATTTAATTATTAAAAAAAACTTTTCATAACAAAAAGAGACAGGTTGGCTCCTAGCAGCAGCACTCTGTTTCCTCCAAGAAGACAGAAGACAAATGGACACAGAACAACATCCGTCTGCAGTTGCAGAGCAGCGTCCATCTGCAGTTTGCTTCGACTGCTGAGCGCTGACCATTGGGCAAAACTGCCTTTCACCTAAACTGAAGACCTCCAGATGTGGACGAAATCACTGGAATCAACAGCCTAGCTGCACTGGTCAAGGTAGGACTGTCTTCCTACAGATTTCTTAGCCCACAGGGTCTTCTGGAGCCTGACAGGCCCTGCACTAAACAGCAAAGGTCAAGTACAACCTTCAGCGACCATGGAGGACCCAAAAGAGTAGCTCTGGGTACCAACCAAGTAAGTTCTCTGTCATTTTTTAATCAGTAACTCAAGTAAAATCTTATCCTTCTTAGAGATCTCTGACAATTTGATAGCTAAGAGGTTTTGCCAGGTTGCCTCACCAAATAAAAAATACCTTTCATTGCACAAAAATATGTCACAGTCATTATACAATGCATATGTCTAAAACTTCTGTTTTTACAAACCCAAGGAGTTCTTGTGAGTTCCAGGAAGCTGAATTAAAGAACCCACCATAAACAGGTCAGATACATCCCCCTCAATTCCCTGGTCCTAAAATTTTTTTTCTTAATTTAACTTTGTTCTCTGTTCTGCCAATACCCTAACCAGCTACAAGGGACACCAGACATTTCAATGCCACAGACACCTGTCGGGAGCAGAGACCAACTATGCCAGGATGTGACCAGCACCCAGCCTTCTCTCGGATTCCCCCCCCAAAGACGACGCCCACAAATCAGCCAGAAGCAATCTTGAGAATTCGCTGCCCCAATTCCTTCAAACTGTGGTGTCTATTCTCCTGCTTTTTATTATATAAAGGATCTGGGATGTTATTCCTTTTGGTCTCTGGTCCCTTTAAGGGACAAGCCACACCCACTCCCAGTCACTTCTGACCTCTAGTCGCCATCTTTCTCTCTTTCTGTTTCCTCTCTGGGCGTGTGCACACATGTTTTCTGTCCTTTCTCTCTCCCTTTTTCTCTGTACGTGTTTTCTGTCTTTTCTCTCTTTTTCTCTGTCTTTGTCTTTCTCTCTCTCTCCTTTAAATAATAAATGTTCAGCTTTATGTTCAGCTTTATGTCTTTTACTATGTCTTGTAAGCCTTTTATCTGCCACGCCTGCTCACCCGCCAGCTTGGATGACTCTCCCGGCCGCATGGCAGTACCAGCCTGTCTGGGATGAGCCACCACTCTGCCACTCGCCACAGGAAATCTGTACCACTCACGCCAGCATTATTTTTTAAGGAATATTAGACCTTGCTTTATAACTGGCTTTCAAGTGGTCCTATAGCATGAACTGGACTATCTACTCTCCTCCATTTGGTTGTGGGGACCAAAAGTATCTTAGGATTTTTCTTTACAAGTCTAAGAATCTATCTGACTTCTTTGCTATGATTGTTAGTGGTGTTTCGATCGTGAAAAAATTGAGAACTGGGAGAATACAAGTTTTCCATGAAAACTTGGAAGTTATTAAAGGTGCAATATGTCTGTGGGCTAGTGGAGAGTCAAAATGCACATTGCTCAGAGTTTGTGACGCTCACCCACCTGCATACGGACAGAACTGGTGGTGAATAGTCAGATAGGAGCCAGTTTCTTCTCTCCTCAGTGCAAAGGATCCTGGAGAAAGGACCAAAGGACCATTCCATCTGTACAGTGAGTGGGAAGTAGCAGCAGCAATTTTTTAGGTTTTGAAAAGACATTCAACAGTCTTTGATGTCAGTGGCTCCAGTTTCCATCAGGAGCTTAAAACTATCATAATGAGTACATCCAAAGAATCATGTGATGAGGACAACAGCTCACTAATTATTATGCATGTGTACATTGTGATTCTAGATGCACTTTTGGCCACCCTTTGGTGTGTCTTTATGAGATACTTTAATGGCTTGCACAATATTTAGTTTTGATTTTCAAACTGGTAGCCAGTCATTGTTTCTGGGTAATGAAAATTATCCAGTATGGCTTGTGGGAGATGGTTTTCTGCTGTGTGATCATGTGACTATTCTCTTATTGTATAGAAAACATGCATGTTTTGTTTACTGAAGAAAATTTCAAAGGAAAACTACCTCCAGTAAGGGTCATAATCCTTGAAGAGTCAGAATATTAGTGTTATTTCACATATATGTAAATGGAGCCCTAGCACGCCTTGTCTATGCAATCTCTTCTGGGGGGCTATCTCTCCCACTTCATCTCCTGCTCCTGCACCCAGGTCCAGAAAGGGAATAGCATGCTTTCCTTTCTTGGTCTCCAAAATTGTGTTGCTCTTTCTTCTCTGTCGACTTTATTCTGCTCCACTCCCATCTCCCAGGGAACCCATTTCTCTTCCTTTGCATACACCGCAAAGCCCATTTCCTCAAATTACCCACCAGTGTCACTCAGACTAAACTGTTTTCTGTGGAAATGTGCAAAATTGTTTTCTAATTTCAGGTACAGATGTGACTACAGCTTGTTTAGAAGTAGTTTTTTAAAATATATTTTAGACTCTTGAATTTTAAGATCCTAGAAAGCAAGAGCACTGTTTTTCTCAGGTCAGAAGGTAGGTTTGTGAGAGCATTAACCACAGATGTCAAATTCACACTCTCAAGGCCCTTACCTATCCATGGAGCAAGCACAGACACAATTGGTGTCATCATCTCAGGTCCATGGTGTATCTTTATCAGGAAACGTATGGTCTAAGTCTGAGAACAGATTAAAAGATTTCTGCTACAGGAGGACTATTTTGGGATGGCTAATGAAGTCCTTTGTCTCTAACAAGGGGTCCTATGTCCTGAAAGCACCCTTCCATTTGTGTTAGGTCAATTCATTAAAATGCTGTTGTTTTGGTGGGGAATCCTTGGTAAACATACGAACTCCTGCTCGCAATTTTTATTTTACCTTCGGCCACTGTCTCCTTCTCTTATAGGTGAAAACTATGGCTAATTGCGATGCGGTACTAAGCCATCAGAGCTTGACAGAGAACTTTGTATTATGTGTGCCACCTCGGTAACAAAGGACAGTATCTATATCAGCAAGGAAACTTCTATCCCTGCCCAGCTCTTTTCTGGAGGTAAGTTTGATAGTTTTTAAAAACATAGATCAAGAGTGTGGGAAATGTCTTTGAAATTGAAAGTAAGGCACAGTAAAGGGAAATGGGAACTCTTTTAAATATCACCTGTTATCCTGCCCCCTGAGAATGCCATCATCCATGTGGCTTTCACGATTTAATTGATTTCTTTGAGTGTTTTGTTTTTTCTCTACGTTACCTGAAACTCACTGTGTATCTGAGAATTGTTCATGACCTTAGGAAACCCCTTCCCTTCTGAGTGCCGGGATCATATTCTTTGTGCCACTGCAGCAGGATACATGTACCAAGGTTCACACATGTGATCCTACCATATACCTGGCTTCCATCCCCAAGGTGATATCAAAATGAGCATTTGATGAAGAAATCCACTCTCAGACACACAGTTGCTAGTTATCCATGTCTGATGAATAAATCATTGTAGATGAACCAGTGTTTAAAGGGCTTTAAGCTTCCTTTCTGTAGGAGGAATTAGAGATAATCTGTCTTAGCATTTGGAAAAGTGACTTTACATTAAGGAAATGTTCATCAGCCTATGGCAGTGACAAAGGGCCTTAGGTAATGTGACATGACCCGAGTGCAATAATATTTACAGTTTTAATTTTCTTGGCTGATTTAGAATTCATGCCTTACAAAGGAAACTTGATTGATTATTCCTCGAAGCTGGGCAATTCAAACATGGACATCCACACTATGAGCTCCCTCAGCTCTCAGAGGATCAGTGAGGTAATTTGCTTCCATGTTGCCCTTGTCATGGGTAGGTAGCTGCCTATCCTTCCTTCCTGATCACTTTCTTGCTCAGAATTTTGTTTGGGAGTATATCCCCTGCAAAAGTTGATAGGTTCACAGATTGAAAAAGAAATAAGAGAAAATAATGTAGAATATACACATACTTAATTCCTAGGTTGTGTGCTTTACTTGACGTTAGGATGCTCTGTGAACAACAGTTAGAAAGTGTCTTGACTGTGAGGCAATTGTGGGGAAACGTTGAGTGCACTGGGTTTGAGGTCTTCAGCCTGCTGATAAAGATGGGTAAGCCCATGGTCAGTACAAGCTGAGAATTAGATGTAAAGTCAGGGTGGTATACTGTGTGGCCATATTGGTTAACATGAATGACACATCCTCTCATCACATAGGAGATAGAGTGTGGGGCCATATTGGGTAGCATGAATGGCATATTTTCTTATTACACAGGAGAAAGAGTGTGAGGCAATATTGGGTAGCATGAAGGGCACATTTTCTCATCACACGGGAGATAGTGTGTGGGGCCATACTGCTTAGCATGAAGGGCATATTTTCTCATCACACAGGAGATAGAGTGTGGGGACACCGTGGGTAGCTTGAAGGACATGTCTTCTCATCACACAGGGATTAGATGTGTTGGCACAGTTTCCAGGTATTCCCTGTGTGTCGAGGATGAGAATCAGTGATGGGCCAAGGGACCTGTTAATTAGAGCCAAGGGGTTGTTGAGGACCATCTGTGGTGGGCTCTGCTTCTCCATACTCAGTGTCTTCATTTCCCATCATAGGTCTGTGTGACCAGTATTGATGGAAGAACTGGTGTGGTAGATGACATCATCTTTTTCACCTTGGACTCTCTCCATACTCTCCCTGGTTATACACCTGCATTATACGATATTGTTAATGTGGTTGTAGTAGGCAGCATTTAATCATACTACACCTGCAGAGTGGTATCTATATTTCCAGTGGAGATGTTGTATTAACCAATCATTTTAAACCCTTTGTAATTTTACTACTGGGCAATAATGCTGGATTAAATAAAGTAGTTTGAATGAGCAAATAAATATGTATGCAGTCAAGACTTTTTCTTTTCAACAGTCTTGGGTTTTTTGTTGGTGATATGGATTCACTTTTGGAAGATGCCCTATCAACTAAAAATTGTGCCCAGTAGATTCTTGAATGTAAAAGAAACACCTTGCTCTTAGGTCAAATTCACAATTATCCTCATGCAAAAGTATGTACTTTGTTGCCAATGGAACTTCTCTCTATGCTAGCATTTCACCTTAATACAAAAAAAGGTGTTGAGTGTTTTCCCAAGAGCAGTTAGACTAGCTCTTGGTACATATTGTAGGCAGATTTTTTAAAGACTTTATTAAATAAATTCACTGTGCAGCAGTGTTGCACAATTTTAATAGTACAATTATTTATTAGTATTAATTTTAATAGCACAACATTCTATTAGGAGTTCATTTGTTCATTTAAATGAGAACATTATCCTATCTTTAAAATATGATCTGTGACTGAATTTTAGGAATAGGAATAGCTTTTTGCATACATGAATCATGTGGAATCATCAAAACTTGCTGTTTGAAATTCATATTGGTTTTCCTATGGTAAAGGGTCTCAGAATATCTTACATCTGTACCTCATGAAATTTCTTTTTTCTCTTTGATGAAATTTAAATGCATCCTTGGGTCAGTGGCATTTGAGAGAGGGGGAGGAAGTGGTTTTGTCTTCATCCCTGGAGCACCATCTATAATTTGACCATATTTCCTAGCCCCCAGCAAATAGTTTGACTTTTGATTTTTTCATCAGTCTACCCCACCCAATTTTTCTGCTCTATCTCATAATAAAAAGTAAAAGGATATGTCTTGATAAGTTTAGGCTTTGGCTTACTGATTATTTCCACAAATTCTGTAAATTCTTTATTACCTAATGCAGTTCTGCACAAATGTGGACTAATCAGCCAGGGTCCTCAAGGCCCTGACTGAAGGAAAGATGCAGAAAGAAAGAAATGAAGATGCAAGGAGTGGGCAGATTCAAAGGCCTGCTAGACACTTGGAGCCATGGCAAAGGCAGCAAGGAATATAAGTAGGCAAAAGGAGGAGGTCTACTTTCCATTCAGGGCCATGGTGATGTCTGGGCAGAGATGCTGCCAAGGACCATGTCTGGGTCCCTGGTCCTATAGTAGCCTGGGTGTAGCATGAATAATAAAAACTCAAACATCAGGGTTCAAGTTCAAAGATCAGAGAAGCAAAGCAGCCAACCACTAAAGAACTCTTACCTCTAAGAAATCTTCAGACTGAAAAGAAAGTGAGATCCTGTCTCATCTGCCTTATATTCCTCTCTACTGCTGGTATTAAAGGCGTGCAACACCCCTACCTAACCTCTATGACTAAGTAGTATGACTGCTGGGATTAAAGGTTTTGTGCCACTGTTGGAGAAGGGAGGCCGCTTGTTGATTCTCTGCTGCCCAGCTGGCTTAGACCAGAAATAATCACACAGAAACCGTATTATTTAAATCACTGCTTGGCTCATTAGTTCTAGGTTCTTATTGCCTAATTCTTACATATTAATTTAACCCATCTCTATTAATCTGTGTATTGCCACATGGCAGTGGCTTACCAGCAAAGTTTTGGCATGCCTGACTCTGGTGGCTGCTCCATTGCTTCTCTCTAACTCTGCCCTTCTTTTTCCCAGCATACAGTGTAGCTTTCCCTGCCTAGTTCTGTTCTTCTCTGCCATAGGCTCAAAGCAGTTCTTTATTCATTAACCAATAAAAGCAACACATAGATAGAAGGACCTTCCACACCATGCCACCAATGCCTGGCCTTTATGGTTGACTAGCGTGGCTAGCTTTGCACTATAATATTCAGGCAAGCTTTATTTGTTAGATCATAAACAAAATGTCACTATGTTTCCCCCTTTTTGTCTAATATAAAAAGGTTATAACTAATATAAGAAAAACTATATAAAATAAGTATAATGACTATATACAATGTATACAGGCAATAAGTACATCAACAATGTCTACTACATTTGGATTTTACAAATTCAGAGAAAATGCTCCATTATCTGTCCTATTTTGGTGAGTCTGAAGACTTGTACCTAATTTACTCTCTATCATAACTTGCATTGTCATTCAAAACTATATTTTGATATCTCTCAACCTTATACACTTTACATCTCCTTAGAGAGTTTCTTTTTTCTTTTTATAGGAAAACTATAACAATCTATTCCTGGGGTCCTTATTATCCATTTTTGTTTAATATATCATTTAAAGTGCAATTTGATCTTTTTATATCTGCTGGACATGTAGGGTTGTATGATATACCTGCAATATGCTTATATATTATATTAAACAAAAAACTATTTCATTTTCTTAGAAACAGATGCTGGAGCATTGTCTATATTTATTTGTACAGGTGTACCCATGATGGCCATAACTTCTAGACAATATGTGGTTACCAAATCAGCATTTTCTGAACTCAAAGCAGTTGCCCACTGCAAACCTGAGTAAGTATCAATGATGTGATGTACATATTTTAGTTTTTCAAATTCTACAAAATAGAACACATCCATCTGCCAGATTTCATTCCTTTGAGTACCCTTTGGGTTACTTCCTGAAGGTAGTGGTATTTGGTTAAATAAAGAATAAGTAGGACATGTCCTTATAATTTCCTTGGCTTGTTGCCATGTGATGAAAAAGACATTTTTTAAATCTTTGCTACTGACATGATGTTTTTTATGAAGTTCTGAACACATTTTCTATCAATAATTGTTCGATTTCTGCATTACCTTGTGCTAGAGGACCTGGCAGACCAGTATGGGATCAGATGTGTGCTATGTATGTGGGATGATTCCTATTCCTAATTGTATCTTGTAACTGAATAAAGTCAATTCTGTATCATCTGGTATAAATTCAGCGATATTGATATGTAAAACAATTCTTTCTGCATATTGCAAATCAGTAACTAGGTTAACAGGTTCCTTAAAGTCCTTTAGTACCATGAGAATAGCATATAATTTTGACTTTTGGACAGAATCATAAGGGCTTTGTTCTACTTTACTTAAATTTTCTGTTGTGTAACCTGCCATTCCTGATTTATTTGCATCAGTATAGAATGCAGGGGCCCCAGTTATTAGTGTGTTCCATATGACATGAGGAAGGATTCAGTTACTTCTCTTTATAAGCTGAATTCTTTTGCTTTGGGGATATTGGTTGTTAATCTCAATCAAAAAATTACTACAAGCTCTTTGCCAGGGTTCACTTTTTGCTCATAATTTGTCAATTTCATCATTAGTAAATGGCACTATGCTCCTTTCTCCTTTCAGGAGACTAACATTCTTTCTTCCTTAAGGACCTATTACAGATAGCAAAGCAGTTGTAGTCCTTCTCTGCTAATCCTTCTGTTTATATCAAGCAGTTTTGTTATCTGTCCCAAGCCTACGATCTAACCTGCCATGATCTCTGTGTCAACCAGGCCTCCACTCTCACTCCTAAAGAGTGAGTTTGGGTTCAGTCAGAAGCTAGACAGTATGCAGACCAAACCCACCTAGTGGACAATATGGTTCTATGGCTGACATGGCATTTCCAGCTACAGAGGCCTATTGGGATTATCAGCCAGGTCAAAATGGCCACCAGAGGAGGGACCTCATGCTTGGCTGTCTCCTTCAGCAACATTGGACAATGTTGTTAATCTTGATAAGCTCCAAGAGATTACACAGAAATCTGATAAAAATCCAGTCATTTTTTAAAATCAATTAAGAGAGATCATGGTTCAATACACTCGCCTTGATCCAAGCTCCCCAGTAGGAGCCATGGCCCTGACCTTCCATTTCATTTCTCAGTCAGTGTTACAAATGTATTTTTTTCCTGAGCTCATTTTCAGTCAAAAAATTTAAAGAAAACACAATAATATACATAGTTTAGACTTTTTGTGTATATTTTATTTTTATGTTATTACTTTTTATAAGTTTAATATTTATATTTTTAAATTTATGTTGACTGTATGTTTTGTATTATAACTTTATATATTTTTAAAGCCTATGTACATTTATCTAACACTGTGACCCATTTAGAGGTCTTTTTATTTCAATTTGTTTTTATTGTGTATTTGTAATAATTTTTTGACCAGAAGCATGTTTTTTATATGTTAAGTGGGCATGACTAGGACCAACTTTGCAGCCTTGTCTATTTGTTTTGCTCAGTCCAAAATGGCAGAGGCATATTTACTGTCTCTGCGAGTCATGTACTCCACCCTAGCTCCAGGGATGTAGCCTGTCTATGTTGTCATTAAGCAACTAGTAGCATGCTAGTTTAATTGCTTTAAATACTTGACCTCCTGAAAGACCCAGAGCTGTTTGTACAACTAGCACAGAACCAGAATGTCTATTTAAAGGAGCCACATAGATTTGTTGCTATTGTTGAGTTAGGAAGTCTTTTTTTTTTAGAGGAGTCATGCCTTTGCTTACTGTCAGCAAACAGAGCCTATCTGGGGCGAAAAAAAGAGCACAGCTATCAAGAAGCTGTCCTTGGCTCCCGTTTTTATAGGTCTAGAAGTCCTCTTTTTTGAAGCTTTTTTAAAGGTCTTATGTGGATTCATGTCCCACATTGGTTACCATTCTGTAGGCAGAGACTGCTAGACTACTTGTTAATTTTCCGACTGCCCAGACCCAAAATAATCACACAGAAACTATATTAATTAAAACACTGCTTGGCCTATTAGCTTAGGCTCTTTATTAACTAACTCTTATATCTTAAATTAACCCATTTTTATTATTTTATATTTTACCACAAGGCTCATGGTTTACTGGCAATGTTCCAGTGCATCTATCTCCTTCAGCAGCTTCATGGAGTCTCTTTGACTTTGCCTATTCTCTGCATATATCTCATTTAGTTTGACTGTCAGGGCCCAACATAGAAAACTATTTTCCCTAACTGGACCGGTACAGAGGCGCAAGAAATAACCAGACACAGCTTAAACCATCATCACGGAAGGGCATCTCAGGCTTTTCTCCATCCTGAAGATCTACCCGCGTTTATTCTACCGCCCCCCCAACCCAAGGTGGATACCTCATTAATATTCCCTTTCCCAGGGACTCCAGGCTAGGGGGAGAACATCAGCTTCAGCAAACACCTCTCCTCAGGTGATCTACATTTTTAACAAAAGAGAAAGGAGCAACACATCCTGGCTATTGTGAGGGCAGTGACAGGCTGTCTGTAGTTCTATGTGACCACCTCAGGTGGGCCTATGGCTTCAGAGCCTGGTTGCCACACCATATAGAAATATGGGCCTACATTTGGCTATATTTTTCCCTGCTATAGGCCAAAGCAGCTTTATTCATTAGCCAATAAAAGCAACACATATACAGAAGGACATCATTAGAAAGAAATTAAAAAGGGCTGAGAAGGGTCCCCAAACCCTCATATAGGAATGGTAAATATGGCATTTAAGATTTTTAATGCCGAAGAGGAGGCATCAGAGTCTTCCCAATAGGCTAGGCTGCAACAGAAGACTATACTCCAAGTCCATGCCTTGGCAGCTGCCCTGAGGCCACTGGTAACCTCACAATGGGGATGGGGACAGGGAAAATCCATGGGGCTCCATCCTGCCAGAACTCGGCCCAAGCTTGGAGTCTGGTATACGCAGGTGGAAGTTCTGTCTCAGTCTCCCCTCCTCATCGCTCTTTCTCCAAACCCTTCTCAGTCTCAGACAGCCCAGAAAATGCAGAGATGCTCAAGACCATGCCTAAAGGGTATTTAAATGGCTCCTAAGGAAAGGTCATACAGTTTTTCAGTCTCTTCTCCCTGTCTCTTCTCTGGAGGCTAGAAACAGAATCATACTTGGAGCATTTTACCAATAAACCTGGACTTTTTCTTCTTGATTCACTTGATTTCGCTTGCGTCATTGGCAGAAAGACTTAATATCGAGGTACAGAAACATTTTACATGGTCCTACCACAACCAAAGTCTATGGGGATGACCATGGCCCATGTTGCCACCAACGGTCACATGAAGCCTGGGGTCTTGGCTGGAACCTGTGGCCTTATTGGTGTCCAGGGATCATGCTACTGTAAGAAACATTCTGATCTGAGTGGCCAGGTTACCACTTGGAACTAGGTTGTTGACCAGGCCAAGCTGCTGCCTGGGGCCATGTCTGGGTCCATGACCCACCTGCAGTTGGGGTATGTTTTGAAGTTTGTGGCCCAGGTTACCACTAGGACATACACAGAGACCCAGGATCTGGGCCAGAGCCTGCAGCTTCGTTGGAGTCTGGGGCATGCCATGGCAGGGACCATACAGATATGGGTGGCTTGTGCTGCCACCTGGGGCCATGTCTGGGCCATGCTGCTGCTCAGGGCCATGTCTGGGTCCCTGGCCCTGTACTGGCCAGGATCTAGATTGACATATGTGGCTCCTGTTGCCACTGAGCACCATGAGGATGAGCAGGGTTAGACTAGCCACTTGGTGTCTGAGGGCCAAGAGGCATGCAGAACTGAGTGGCCTGCTGTGGTGATATTTTGTTTGTGCTCTAACAGATAAAATTTGCCAGAGGATCAGAGAGTGAAGCTAGCCACTAGTTTGCCATAGAGGCCAGGCAGTGGCGGCACACACCTTTAATCCCAGTACTTGGGAGTTACAAACCTTTATACCCCCCACACTAGGGAAGCAGAGACAGGAAGGAACATGGCTGGGCAGAGAGAGGAATATAAAGCAGGAGGGGACAGGAGCTCAGCCATTCAGCCTGAGGATTCCTTATGACCCTTTTCTGTTGTTGGTTTAGAGGAAAGGGAAGCTGGGATACTTCACACTCACTTGATGGAGAGTCTGCCAGTTTCTCCAGATTCTACCACTAGGTGGCACCATCTATGAGCTATTGTTTGCAAAAATAGTCCCCTTTTCTTCTCTAGGACAAATTTTCAGTTATACTAATGTGTTCCTGATGTGCATGCAGGCGCGTGCTCACGCGCGCGCGCACACACACACACACACACACACACACACACACACCACTGCTGTGCTTCAGATTCTCCCTTTCTCCAACAACAGGAAAGCTGTGACAGGTCTACATGGGGTCAATCTCTTCATTGTCAGTACTACTGGGTTGCTGATTGTTGTGGGAAACTGCTCTTATACACTGTAAAGATTTGTTAATTATATTAGTTTAATAAAACACTGATTGGTTAGTAGCCAGGCAGGAAGTATAGGCAGGGTGGCCAGACCAAGAGAATTCTGGGAAGAGGCAAGGCAGAGAGTGAGTCACCAGCCAGATGCAGAGGAAGCAAGATGAGAATGCTGCACTGACAAAAGGTACCAAGCCATATGGCTAAACATAGGCAAGAATTATGGGTTAATTTAAGTTGTAAGAGCTAGTTAATACTAAACCTGAGGTAATAGACCAAACCGTTTATAATTAATATAATACTCAGTGTGTTTCTTTGGGACTGAAGGGCAGCAGAACCGGATGGGAGAGACACTCCCATCTACAGCTCATATTAACCTTTTACTTCTTCAAGTCACATACATTTTCTCCTAACATGGGCACCATCAACTCTAAACTCTTACCCCTTCAATGTATGCTAAGGAATTTCTCCCTACGGTCTAGAAAAGAATATGGGCACACACTCTCAAAAAAAAAAAAAAAAAGACTGTGCACTTACTGTGAGATTGAATGGCCCTCTTTATGAAGTGGGGTGGCCATTACCAGTTCCCCGGACCTTTGCTATTGCAAAAGCAGTTTGGGTCCACATTGGACCCAGGCCACCCTGATCAGTTCCTTTATATTAATCAATGTTTGTCACCTATTCAAAACTCACCTGCTTGGTTTAAGGTTTGTGCTTGAAAATCCTCTGCCTTGGTTTCTAAAAATGTTTATCACCAGCCTCCTGCTGCATGTCCTGTCCTGCCTAGAGATCAAGAACCTGGTTTTTCTCCCCCCTTCCTATAACCCACATTAATTGCCACCATTCCCAATTTACCCATCTCCTCTAGATTCATCCTCCTTCTCCCAACCTCAAGCCCCTCTGTCCCATGTCACAATACTCTATCTACTTCTGGCCCTTATCCCCATCCTAAATTCCTTGACTTCCCCTTCTGGATCTAGATAGGTTCTTTCTAATCCCCCTCTCCCTCTGTGACCATCACTATTTCTCCTGATGGAGATATCCAGTTTCCCCACCTCCCCTCACTTCCTTCACTGCCCTTGGCTCCTGCTTAGGAGAACACCATGCTCCAGACCTCACTCAGGTCTTGACCTCTGTTTTTCCCTTGTGACAAGCCCCACCACCTCCTGGGGCAGGGGACAACAAACTTAGAGGAAGGGTGTCACCTTTTCCTGATCTATGTTCCTTTCTCTACTTCAGATCTGTGTAACTGAAATCCAGACTATCCTCCCTTTTCTAATAAATCCCAAGAACTAACCATCCTCCTCTAGCCTGTCCTCTGTACCTGGAATGGTTGCCAGAAGCTCCTTCTGTTTACTTCAGAGGAAAGGCATCATATTGAGACAAAGGCAAAAAAGGCTTTTTGACCTCGACCACTGGTATGAGTATGGATGCTTTAAAGCTACTTATCTCTTGAGGAACCTTTCCCATCCAAATGTCCTGACAGGAACCCCAATATGTATGCTGGTTCTGAGGTCATGGGACACTTTTCACTGTTGTGCTATGACTGAAATTCAGAGTGAAGCTTGAAAACCCACAAGTTTGCCTAAGACTGCTAAGCTTCTTTGGGGCCCAGAATTTCCTGGGCCCATTTTTTGAGCAACTACAGGAAGCTTTCCAAATTTACACCCTTTCTACTACTGGATCTGGAAAGTGCTAGGGTATAAAATTTAGCCTTTTCCCCTCAATCAGCCCTGGATATGCACAGAAAAGTTCCAAAAGCTAGGGGATTTTGCTGGGATGAATAGTTCAAAGCTCATCAAAACTGTTCCAAGTTTTTCAGTAACAAAAATAAAAAGTTAAAATGAAAACAAAAACAAGCTATCTTCCAGTGAGGACTGACTTCATTCTTTGCTTTCTAATCTCAAGTCTTCAGTATAATTCCTGTCTCCTGACTGTCTTTTGCTGCTTAGTGTCCAAATAATGGAAGGGTAAACTTCCATTGTTCATTCTCACCTTCTGTTCTTGAACAGAACAGGATTGGGACTGTCATTCAGTCACCTGAAACACACTTTAGCCTAGACTGTCACTGAGTTTCTAGATGGAAGCTTGGACTTCTACTAGTCTCAGGAGACTTAAATCTTGTCATCCAGGTGAAGCTGTGTGCTGGGTGGAGATAAGTTCAGAGTTGTCTATGCTCTACATGTGCCCACATGTTTCCCTAATCCTATGCACAACAGAGCACAATGTGTGGCAGTACAGAGCAGGAAGGGTGGAAACATCCATACTCCTATGTTTAAAGCCTGGGATTGGGAGCTTTGAGCTTCAGTGAATTTGCTGGAATGTTGCCTGGCACATAACATGCCACGTGTGTGCTTAAACTGTACATGTGATTTCTGCTGTGTGCTCACCCTAACCTTACACACAGCACGCCATTCCAGAAAATCCTTGAGAAGAAGGGATGCTGTCCATCACTACCATACAAGCGGAGCAACTGCCATCTTCGTAACACCATTACACCTGCTTGAGAAAAGCTTTATGGCAGGGGATTTGTTGACTGGACACTCATAGGAGAGGGCAGGAAGACTTATTTGGTCCTCAACACTCCTAGCCAATTGTATGCAATTATTTTCCTAATTGTATGTGGCCCAGGGGCCTCAGGGAGTGGTTAGGGTATAAAGGTGGGGAATACTAGAGAAGAGGACTCTATCTATGACTGGATGGGAAAGCCATTATCTATACTGGGTAAAGACTTTCCAGTGTGCTTGCTTAGGGTTCACCAGCACTTCTGTCAGCAATACCTTACTCACATTCTTCAGGTAAGTCTGTGTAGCCCTGAATGTCCTACAACTTACTTTACAGACCAGACTGGCCTTGAACTTAGAGATCCACTGGCCTCTGCCTCCCAAGTGCTGGGATTTAAGATATGTGCCACCATTCCATGCCCCCAAACCTACATTTTTGTTCATAAAAGTAAACTGTAAGAGAAATACAAAAACACAGATAAATATCTGAAGCCTTGAAGAACAGGACTAGCTATAGGTCACAAAACTGTTTAGATTTTATTTGGAAGTAACAATAACAGAGGTGCCACACTTTCAAAAAGCTAATGATTAAAGATGGTATTTAAAAGACACGTTTCTTAGTTAACTAATAGTACCCAGGCTCAAGTTTTTCTCAAGACTTATCAGAAGAACATTTGTTAAGTGCCATATTTAAGGAAAGCAAAGTATGTTTGCTCCTCTTCTATTCCATACTGTTACAATTCAATATTTAACTTCCTGCAATTTTCTTTTTCAACACAGACATTTGTTTTTTAATTTCAGTGCGTACATTATTAAGTAGTCTGCCGTCCTCCAAGTTTTCCAAACCCTAAAACACAAAAGATAGTTACAAAACAAGCTTTCATCACAGGTTCTAAAGATTAAAATTACTTTTAAAAATTATGAAACCTTTCATATTCAAATAGTATCCATTATCTACTCCATCTTCATAAGACATTGTAATATGGGGCTGGAGAGATGATTCCGTGCTCTTCCAGGTTCAACTCCCAGCACCTACATGGCAACTCACATCTGTCTGTAATTCCAGTTCCAGGGATCCAACACCCTCACATAGACACAGGCAAAACACCAATGTATATAAAATACAAATAAATAAGATAAAACATTGTAATATATAAACTCCCAAATTCATACCATAAATAATGCATGTGTGTGTATGTGTGGGTATGTGTGTGTATGTGTGTGTCTGTGTGTGTGAACAAGGAATCAAAGGTAATTGTGGCATGTACAAACGTGGTAGTGTGTGAATTAATAATTTAATGAGATGTTAGGGCTAGGTAGAGGAAAAAAGTGCAGCTCCAAGTCACTCTGAAGCTCAGCTGAGAGCATAAAGAACCGAACACTACTAACAAGGACAAGACAGGAAGACATGGTCTCAAAGGCAGAATGGGGCTGGGGATTTATGTCAGTTGGTAGAGTGCTTACCTAGCATTTAATGTACCCTGGGTTTGATCCCTAGAACAATATAAACCAAGCTGTGACAAGCTTGTAATTTTAGCAGTAGAGAGGTGAAGGCAGAAGGATTAGGATTTCGTGGTTATACTCAGATATATAGAAAGACTGTACCACATAAGACCCTACCTTTAAAAAGAAAGAGCGAAAATGTATAGAATTAGAAGCACTAGAAAATCCAAAAGTTCAATCAGTAAATATGGTGATTTTAAGAATTTCTGATAAGGTTATCAAATATCAGGTTACAATTCATTTATTATAACTAATTGACTAATGTGAATAAAGGTAATTAAATGGTCTTACTATGAGACTATTTCCAAGTTATATAAAACAAAAAATACATTTTGGTACTTTTGTTTTTATTACAGGATCTTGCTGTGTAGCTCAAGCTAGCCTCCAACTTCCCATTCTTCACTCTCAGACTCCCCGCAATTGTCATCATTTGCCTGTGCCACTATACCCAGTGAAAATTTTAAGTTAATTTAACTAATAAATTATTTTAACCTGCTATTTAAGGTATACTACTAGTAAACCTTGTAGAGAGACTTTAAAAATAATAGCACAAGATATCTTACCCCTTTTATTGAAAAAAAAAGTAAACAAAATAATTCAAACACTCCATACTGGAATGGAAATGAATCTATTTTTAGCTATAGTGTAGAAAATGGGGTGATTCCAAATAAGTTGGCAAAATAGTAAGGTTTCAAAATTAAACCAATTAAAACTATTCTAGGAAAAGCATATAAACAGAGAATGGAAGTACACAGTCTTTGGGTTCACAAAGCAATTATGCAGAGAGATGAGGTTAATGAGCAGATGCGGTAAATGGAGGGGATCTTATATAACAGGAAGTTGTACATTAGATTGGCAGAAACAAAGGGATGTGTTAAGTAGCTTACATGGCAGATCTATGGAAGACGGCACAAAAAACAGAGGGAGAACAAGTAATTAACTAGAGTTAATAGCAGTAAAATTGAAAAGGAACCAATTCTCTGCGAATATATAAATAGATTTTAACTAAACTACTCTTCTGTGTACTTTGGACATGGGACCCACAGGACCTAAGCTGAATCTGACCTGAAAGCCTCCTCGCTGAGAACTAGATTTTATGGTACCAGAAGGTGGCAGGGAAATTTCCAAAGGAGAGAGGCAACCAACCATCCTATTTATTCAGCTAGAATGAATATGAACTACAGGTAGCAACACAGCACAATAACCCTAAAGATACAGTAGTGGTGTGGAAATCTTGGCGGTAGTCAACAGCCCTCTAATTGGACTTAATCCACTCTTTCATGTTTATGCAAATTAGCATGAAGCTCTTCGAACGTGTTTTAAAACTACTGTTTAGACCTTGACTTACTAGCATGCAAATCTACTTATAATCATATAAGCCTAGAAAAAACTTTAAAGAGTTTATCATTTATTTATATGGGTGTGCCTATGTTTGCAAGCATGTACATGTGGGTGTTTATGGAGGCCAGCAGAGGATGTCAGATTCCCTGCGGCTGGAGGGCTGAGCCTCTTGTTGTGGGTGCTGGGAAGCAGATTCCAGGCTCCTCAAATAGCAGCAAGCACTCTTAACTGCTGAGCCATCTCTTCAGCCCCTCAGTCTACAAATTTTAACCCTAACTTATATCTGGACTATTTTTTATGATTATAAATTGGCATCTAAAATCATTGTGGTCACTGTAATTATTCTAAAACCTAGTATGTTAGGAAAATGCTTCTATAATACATTTAAAAACAAAAATATTTAGTAATTTCAATTAAGCACTTCCTTATTTAACAAATATTGGGGCTACAAGGACAAACGATAATGTTAAAATGGTGTATAGACATATTACTTGCAGTTAAACAGAAAATAACGAAAGTGTTAATAGTTTACATATTGATGCATGAGCACATTTCTGATAATTGTCTCAACGTTTTCTGATTTGAGTTAAGTTCCTGCCGAGATCATGACAGATCTGCCAATTTATTTATCACTCAGTCACAATCAATTAATTTAGAATGGAAAGTAGTTAAATTTTGAAACGTATTAAGAATGTATTATGGAACTGGAGAGATGGCTCAGCCATTAAAGGGTAGACTCATAACCAAAAATATAACAGTTTGGTTCCCTTTCCAGTCACTAAAACAAAATACAGTATATTACAATTTACACCATACCTTTAAATACTCCTCATTCTCTTGCTTAATTTCTTTCAGGCTGTGGTTCTGACGTGTTCTAGCTCTTTTAAAAGTCTTCTGCTTCTGATAAAAAACATCCTACAAATATAAATGGAAAACTGTGTAATAGCAATTAAGTATGAAGTTGGTTGCTTTCGATGCTGTGTGGGCTTTTCTCATACTAGATAAAGTCTACAACTAAGATAATCGAAGGACTAAACTTAAATTCAGAAAAAAGTTATAAATTCATCTTAAAAGGAATTGTTTTGTAATAAATGCTGTCAATATTTTGATTCGATATGTGTTATCACTAAGTTTAAGCAATTTTTTTTTTACCACTAAGCAGCAAAAACATTCTCAAAGTCACGGAGTAGGAATTTTTAAAGTCAGATTCTATATGCACAGAACTCATGATCTTCCTGCCTCAACATCTTGAGTAGCTGGGATTACAATCATGCAGCTTGTGTGACTGAGAGGGAATTCTTCATATTCAGGACATAACTTATTCTAGTAGTGTTCACACAGATGGTTTTCCAATAATTCTGTCCATTCAGCTCCTTAACTTATTCTCCACCAATGACTTTGTTCTCTAACCTACTTTATTCACCCACTTATTTAAACATTTGTACTCTGTTTTGCCATTACTCATAACACACCTTTATTAGTATTGGTAATGAAAATACAGAATAACTCCATGACAGATATTATTTTGAAATCTATTAAATAGATTAATTGTATACAAACTCGTCTAATAATTCGACAACTATAGGAAATAGATGCTCTCCATTTTCTTCCAGTGATGAGGAAACTGAGATGCAATGGTACATTGTCTATTGTTCCAATGCTACCTATCACTGAAATCTGAATCAGATCCAAAACATTATGCCTCCAGCATCTAAGCTATCATCATTATAGAAACACTCTCTTCTCCACGTATTATGAGCTCATACTCTAACATTTCCTACTGGAGGTTACTCTTTTTGGTACTATGGCTGAGCAATCCTTCAAGACCAAAAATCTCTTAACTGAATCCTACCTTCCTTTCACTGTTGTCCCTGCTCCTGTTATCCTCACTTTTTTTCCCAACCTTAAATTCTATAGCCAATTGTTAAAATACTGCTTTGCACATGCACCTTGCTCCTGACTTACTCACATTTATTTGGCTAAACCATGAGCTTGGAAACCACAACTCTAGCTAGTCTGTCTGATGACAGTACTGAGATAAAAGGTGCGTGTCACCACTGCCTGGCCTGAAAGACTGACCAGTGGACATTTTTACTACACAAACAGAGTAATTGTTAGAATAAAAAAAGGCTAAAGACAAGACCAAAAGATCTCACTGGGGTGAGACCTAGGCCTCTTGGAGTCCCTGGCTGACCTCCCCAGTGACTGACCAGTGGGACATTTTTAGTCTCTGATCTTCAAGCAAGCTTTATTTATTAAAATACAAATGAAATATCACTACAATAAAATGTATACATGGGGTTAGTTTTCATTAATATGAGAAGAGAATTACACACATTTGACTGCTAGGAGTAAATGATGTCGTGAACTGATGCTGTAGCTCTGCAGAAGTGTACTTGCCTACCTTGAAAACTGCCCTGGGTTAAGTCAAGAATTCAGAAGTAGAAATGGAAGAAGAGAAAGAATGTAGAAAAGGGAATAGAAGGCAAAGGAGAAGGAAAGAAGGACAGGAAGATGGAGAGGATGAAAACGATGCAAATCATGTTCTGGCTACAGTGATTAGTTCTCTAATAGGAAAATGCTCAAAACTAGATCAGTGATATTCCTGCACAAGAATATTCTGCACCGGCTATTGGGAAAAGATAAAAAGTTCACTAAGTTAATAAATCTGCAGCTAAGTCTAAAAATGGAAGCTGTACCATATGGCATTTAGTAGGTGCACTAAGACTGACAAACAGCTCAGACAATACCATGTAAAGTATTCCACACATCATTCAACTATGTCTGAAACTAACCTACCTACAATTTCTTTTATGGAAATCAGTAATCATTTATTCTTTTACAAGTTTCTGTTGCTTAAAAATGTAAGAATTTTAACTGATATCAAAAGTCCAATGGTTTTCATGAGCATTGTACTTGTGCCCATTTATGTGGTTCATGGTTCACCAGGAACAGACTACAAAGTCAGGAACAGACTCTGAAACACAGTTCATTTTCATGTGCTTAATGCAAGGTTAGTTTCTATACTTTAACTCAAGGCTTAGTACTACCAGATTAATTATAAGAGCAAATTTGATGCCCACAGATAATTTCTCTTCTTCGTCTCCAATTTCCTTTATATTGAAATTCCATTGCTGAAACAGAGTTATAATCTTCTCAGTATATTCAATTCTAAACTCTCGCCTGTAAAACATAATAATGAATGTTACATTACCTATCAAGATAAAGAGAATATTCAAAGAGAAATTAAATTCCTATATTATGTACTATAAAAGGAATGATATAATAGCAAAGTAAATATTCTTGTGGGAAATCAAAAAATAAAATTAGGTTTGTGTTGATTCTAAAACCATTTTTCCTAACAAAAAGTTGCTCTCATATGCCTGTCTTATTGAATAAGGACATATGAGATACTTATGTATGTTTATATATGATATCACATATATGATTATAAATGTACAAATTTTAGAAAAAATAATTAAGTTTTTAAAAACCTGTTTTGGCATGACCAAGACTACAAGGGAATGATTACATCTCTTAAATACATAAATTACTTACAATATTAAATTGACTTTCTCCTACCTTGACAAGCATATCTATAAAAAAAATGAAGTTTCTATGACATCTACCTTTTACTGCCTCCCAGAACAAACGGAAATGAGTTTTTGACAATAACTCTCAACTGTTATTTAAGAAGAGAAAAAGCATGATCCTCACAGGCTTCCCAGAAACATATCTTAATTCAGAAAGTCAGCTCGGAGAAAAAGTAAATCAAAATTTTTGATAGACTCCACTTAATGGAGTAATTAGCACCAACATTTACTATAAAATCATAAAAATGTGGCTCTAAAGAAATGAAGAGTCTTACGCTTCATCTTCATGAAATTTCAAATATTGCTTGATGTTCCTCTTACAGTCTTTGACAACACCTTTAATATACGAATCCATTCTCTTTTTCTTTTCATCAACAGTATCGCTAAGGTCAGCTACATTGAAAAAAAATAAAAATTTAATGTTGAAGAAAATGATATTGCTCTCATAGATGCAGGGAGACAAAGCTACAGATATAATTCATTCAACAACAACAAAGACATTTAAGAAATAGTACCAACAAAAACCTCACGCATTTCACATTTTGTAGCATTCAAGATTTTCACTTTTTATACAAGTATTACAAAGTAAAATAAAATCTTAATATTGGAAACATTTCTGTTCTTGGACATTGTAAATTGAAATGCCTAACATTACTACAATTATAGTCTTCCTGTTGGAGATAATTCTTAAATTTGGAGTTCCTAAGAAAAACTAATAAACAAAACAATAGAACAAGAAGAGACTTTAATTTTTCCTCAAGGGAAAAAAATTATAAGTATCAACTTTTTTTTTAAAGAGTACTCTCCAGTTGAAAGGATACTTGACTGCATTACTGTTAGAACTCATTATATGGCTGAGAGGTGGTGGCGCACGACTATAATCCCAGCACTCGGGAGGCAGAGGCAGCTGAATCCCTGAGTTCAAAGCCAGCATGGTCTATAAAGAGAGCTCCAGGACAGTCGGGGCTATACAGAAAAACCCTATTTTGGACAAAAACAAAACAAAACAAAAACAATAGAACTCGTTATATGTTTTATAAAACAAAAAAGTAAATGCCATTAAACAGCTAAAATCCAGGCTGGAGTCACACACCTTTTATACCAGCACTTGGGAAGCAGATGCAGGCAGATATTTCAGTTCAATGCTAGCTTGGTCTACATAGTGAGTTCCAGACCAACTAGGGATACTTAGTGAAACCCTGTCTCAAAGTATTCTTAATTTAGGTCAAATTTTTACAAACTGAAGGCCAGCATTAAAAAAGGGTAATTAAATGAAGTGACAAAGATTATATGTAATGGTACATTGAAATTTACTTTTTACAAATAGAAAAGACCAAAGATTGAAATAAATCTTAATTTAATAATTATCAAGAATATTTTAGATACTTTTGTGAAGCTTTGCTTTTTTGGAGATAGGGTTTCTCTGTGTAACAGCTCTGGTTATCCTGGAACTTACTTTGTAGACCATTCTGGCCTCAACCTCATAGAGACCTGCCTATCTCGGTCTCCTCAGTGCTGGGAGTAAAAGTGTTTGCATCACAGACTGCCATTTGTGAAACTTTTTATAGGACGTTGAAGAAGGACGCTTAAAAGAAATCCCACCCTAGCTCAGAATTGAGAATAATACAGGGTTATTTATTTAGGGGTAGACTCACAAGTCACAATCCTCTGCTGGAAGGGGAACAGCAACCGAATCCCACAGCCAGAAAAGATGCTGGACACGCGCTTTACATCGGCATAAATAGTGTAAGAGGCCACACCCAAGTGAGTGGGTAACTTAAAGGCTACTGGGAGTAAGAATTCCTAAAGCAGAACATTTTTATAGTTTCTAAAATTTTAATACCATAATCACCTTTCACTACCTATGATGAAACTAATAGTCTATGCTTTCAGTATCTACAATAAATTTAGGAAGCTACTCTGATACTGCCCAACTGTGGAAATCCTCCAAAAAAAGACCTGACAGTATAAAGAATTCCTAAAAAGGAAGACCATGTTAACTTTTCTTAAAGAATATTGTCTCCTAACCTAGACGAGGTACCTCAATTGTATAACTATAGCACCAAGTTGGCAGTCAGGAGATCTCCCATTTAAAGATAAAGGTGGCCTAAATAGAAATTTTCAAGCCAGAATGATTCACATAGTGAGACCCTGTCTCAGAAACAAACAACTTGGTGTGTGTGTGTGTACAAATATGCATATCTCACAACAATTAAAATAAAAAACACACATCACAAGATTTTTAAAAAAAGAGGTCATGAATTTCAAATAGAGCAGGGCTGGCATACACTGTATGGTTTGGAAAGAGGAAAGGGAAGTGAGAAAGGGCATAATTTATTATAATCTCAAAAGAGTTATTACATAAGAAATCAAATAAACATGAGTACTGTCTCGTATAAATCTCATGAAATTGATAATTAAAAGACAATTTAAAACTTAATGTCTTTATTACATCTGATTAAAGATCTCTCACAGGCCAGTAAAATTGCCTTTCATTTTTGATGCATAACTTATTGTTAAAAATGATAATAGGCAGCTGGACAGTGGTGGTGCATGCCTTTAATCCCAGAACTCAGTAGGCAGAGTCAGATGGATATGAGTTCAAGGCTAGTCTGGTCTACAAAGTGACTTCCAGGTCAGTCAGTGTTATAAGGAGAAATCTTGTCTTGAAAATCCTCAAAATTGAAATGTGCAGGACTATTCTGGACTTGGTGTGTTAAATATACAAATCATAAAAAGAGACTGAGATAGGCAGAGGCAGGTGGATGCTTATGAGTTTGAGGCCAACCTTATCTACATAGTGAAATTCAGGACAGTCAAGGCTATGTAGTGTTTGCAAGGTAAGCTCACCAGAAACCTCCATATAGACACTATTATAGCTTCCTAGTTGGAAGTCTTTATTGCCAGCCAGCAGATACATTGAGAACTTGTTCAGATAATGCAGCCCTAAGCCTTACAGTTCTCAGCCTTTTATGCACAGAAATCACATCCTGGTTGACAGATTTCACTTAGCGAGAAATGGAACTGCAGAAGCAAAAATGCAGGGTTAATACCCGCATGGATTTTTTTCCCCCAAGAGACTTCCCAGACACATCTAGGAACCAAGAACTTAACAGCCTTTGTGACTGTTCTGGCAGATGGGCTGGGTAGTTTTATGTCAACTTGGCACAATTTAAATTCATCTGAAAGGAAGTAACTACAATTAAAGAAATGCCTGTATAAGGATGTAGGCAAGCCTATAGGCTGTTTTCTAGATTAGTGATTGATGAGGAAGGGCCCTGACTGCACACCTGGACACATGCTCCTGGGTTCTCTAAGAAAGCAGGCTGAGCAAACCAAGATGAGCAAGCTAGTAAGCGTTCGTGGCATCTGTATCAGCTCCTGCCTCCAGGTTCCTGTCCTATTGAGTTCCTGTCCTGACTGCCTTCAGGAAAGAACAGTGCTGTGGACATCTAAGTCCAGTAAATCTTTCTTCCACAATTTGCTTTGACCATGGTGTTTCATCACAATAGCAACCCCGACTAAAACAGTGGGAATTTCTGCCAACTTTCTGGCTTCTATCATATTGTATTATGGTCTGGGGCCTATTTAAGTCTAGAGGTCTACTAAGTTTTAGGTGTCTGTTACAGTACAGACAGTTTCCAAAAAAAAAAAATAGTAAGCTGGAAGGGAGAAAGGAATCCAGGAGGATTCCTAGAGAATAGAGTAAATGAAACACCAGTATACATAAAGATGTGTATTTATAAAACTGGGAATCCAAAAGAATCATAAAAAAATTTTCTCATTCATTTTATTTTTCATAATGTCATTTATGTCACACATATACAAAATAACCACTTTTAATTTTCCTATCAAGAAAAAGGTTAAGAAAAGCTTTGAGCTATGAAAAAATATTTGTGCAAATTCCTTCTATGAAGAATAAAGTATTAACAATCCTATAACATATTAATACTATATAGTTTAATCCTATAACATGTCACTATATATTTCAACCCTATAACACTAACACTATATACTTTAATCCTGTAACACACTAACACTATATAACTTAATCCTATAACATACTAACACTATATTTTATATTTTTTCAAATACATTATTTTAACACTATATAGTTTTAAACAATTTTCTCTATACACAAATACATTGAAACTGTACCTCCAATTTTTTCCATCTTTTTCTTTAATTCAGATCTGTAAAGAAAGTACATTAAAACATTACAACTGAGGTTTATTTTAGGGGTCAAGCATTACTCCCATGCACAAAGCATTAACAAAGCCAAGCCTTTTAATTAAGTGTGCATTTATAATATAAATTGCTTGGTTTCAAGGAAATATCACACATTAAATAATGCATCCAGTAGTTATTAAATTAGCAAAGTAAAATTTTCCTATTCTTTTTTGCTTTTATTTTAAAAGTAGGAGCTCTGTTAGCCCAAAATGATCACTGAAGTAGTTATGTAGCAGAGAATGTTACTGAACTTCTTACCTTCCTGCCTCCACCTCCCCAGTGATGAAATTACAGGTATGAAAATCATTATTGAACAGGCAAAAATATTTATCATATTACCCTTCATCATCACCCTTTCTTGTTGGAACCCATGTCTTCTCAGGATTACCAAATACTGGAACTTGTCCTGCATTTAACAAGAAGAATAAAAGACTTATTTTTATTGAAAACAAAAATAAATTAAATATGCTATTTTTGTTAATATTAATTAAATAGTAATTTATTTATAGTTTTCTTCAGGCATTTTTCCAACATAATATTTTAAAGCAGAAATAAAAATAAAATATTACTCTGAAAGTTAGATGAAATAAAATCATAAGTTATTACCATTTTCTAAGAAGATTATTCAAGCCCTTCTAGTTTAATACTACTGTAAGTTATTTACAATTTATTGATGTATGTGCACCGTTCAAACAATGTACTATATGTATTTCTCAACCTTTAATACAGACTTGTGAAGATTGAGTAAACAAAGTATATGAAAACACTAATCTTTTATTATATTTCAGGCAGCTGTGTAAAAATCAAATGAACTGGGCAGGCAAGACGACTCAGGAGGAAAGGGTACAGAGCTTACTGTCAAACCTGAAAGCCACATGACTCATCCCTGAGACAGCCATGGTGGGAAAAAAGACCCAACTCCTCTAAATTGTCTTCTGACAAACCCCCTTTCTCAACACACACAAACAAACTGAACTACGGGAACAATCAAACTTAGAACTGGTGTATGGTACCTGAAGGAGTAGAGTACATTGAGCTGTCCAGTCCATCATCTATTTCTATCACCTCCTGTACTTCCTCTTTTTCATTATCAATATCGTAGTGATAGATTGCTATGTGCTCGTGGTTTGCCATCAGTGGCTTCACAGATTTCTCAGACGGCCTTTTTCAGGAAAAGAAAAAATATATTTTAATGCTTTGTCATTTAAAATAGAAAAGGAAATTCTCACCTGAATCTAAAACAACCAACTTAAATAAATCAATAAAATGTAAACTATCCAAAAAGAATGAAATTAGTTAAACAAAGTTACCAGTTTCCATATATTATTAAATAAGAAGTTAACAATCTGTAATTTCTGAATTAAAAAAAAAAAAGATGGTTGGAGAGACGACTCAGTAGTTAAGAGTACACACTGTTCCTGCAGAGGACCATAGCTTGTTTCTCAACACTCACATCAGGGGGTCCCCAACTTCATGTAACACCAGCTCTAGGAGGGTCTAACACCTCAGACCTCCACCTAAATCTATATTCATAGTTGAAAATTAAAAATCGTTTTATGGTTTTGAGACAGGGTTTCTATGTGTGACCGACCTGGCTGTACTGGAACTCACTGTGTAAACCAGACTGGCACTGAACTCACAGAGATCCGTCTGCCTCTGCCTCCCTAGCGCTGGAACTAAAGGTGTGTGATGCTGAAAGCACAGCCTAGAGCAAATTAAAATCTTAAAAAGAAAAAAAATAATGATGGCTTTTGCCCTGACTCCAAATGTATTTGTACTTAACCCCTGGGGTATCTAAGTTTTGATTCTATCACTGTCAAATTCTTAAAATTTTTGAACAGATCTTTAAGGCAGTATCTGACCCCAAATGAACCCCTGGCTGCTATCACTATAGATTACAGGCATGCCTCAAATCTGTTGATAGCAAAGTTAAATTCAGCATAGTTGGGGGTGTAGTTTGGGAGTACAGGGTATGTTTACCATGCAATAAGGCCTGGATTCAACTGTCAAAACTGTCCCCCCAATAACCCAGACATGGTGACTCAGGTCTCTCTTTGATCAGAACATTCCATCTGGACCAGGCTGAAAATGCCTAGCTGAAGTCTAGTCCAAGCCACATTGAGAGGTGCTGATCATTCTGCCTTACAATGAGAACCTGTCTCAAAAATATTTGACCAACAAAACCAACAAAATGTAACACACAAACATACAAAGATGGCTGTGCTTATACATTGTTAGAATCCCAGTACTCAAATGGTTGAAGCAGGAATGTTAGGAGGCCATCTCCAGAATCAGAGCAATATGTCTTATAAACCACTGCCCCAAATGGGGCTCAAAAAACAGCTCAGCAGTTACAAGCTCTTGGCCAGTTGTTTTAAACGGGAATTCAATTGTCAAAACCCAGCAGTCAGCATCCAGCTACCAAACTCACAACTGCCTGGCACTCAAACTCCACCTAATCTAATTACCTCTCTGCAGACACATACACATACACATAAATATAATTTTTTTTTAATTCAGTCTGGTCCTTGGAAAAGTAATGTCCATACAGTCTATACAAAACTTAAGGTGAGTTTCTAAAGGGTTCAGGCCTGGCCTCAGGGAAAGTACAGAGGTAAATTCCCTGTCCCTTGATGTACCAGATTACAGACAACATGCCTTCAGCCACACCTCGGTGCCCCCACCACGGCCTCTCACCTCCCCTATAGGCTCCCTATTTGCTCGGAGTTGCCATCTCTGTAAAGGCAGCAGAGACCTCCCAATCCTCTAAGCATTCTTTCCTTCTATCTAGGCTTTAGTCTGCTTGAGGCCCAGTACTCAGTAAGGAACCTCCGTTTTCCTGTCAGCGGCCTCAGTGAGATTTGCCACCTCCTCCATTTTACTGTCAGAGAGACCTCGACAAGATTCACGCCTCCTCCATTTTACTATCAGAGGCCCGACGAGGTTCACACCTCCTCCATTTTACTGCCTGAGGCCCAGACGAGGTTGGTACCTCCTCCATTTTACTATCAGAGACCCCTACGATGTTCACACCTCCTCCACTTTACTATCAGAGGCCCTGACGAAGTTTGCTCCTCCTTCATTTTACTATCAGAGGCCCCAAAGAGATTCACATCTCCTCCATTTTACTATCAGAGGCCCTGACGAGGTTCACACTTCCTCCACTTTACTATCAGAGGCCCCAACGAGATTCGCACCTCCTCCATTTTACTATCAGAGGTCCTGACGAGGTTCACACCTCCTCCACTTTACTATCAGAGGCCCCAACGAGGTTCGTACCTCCTCCATTCTACTATCAGAGGCCCCGTAATGCCGATGGGTGATTTGCCGTACAAGTAAAATGGCGCGTGGGACCCAAGCCTCCCTCTACGGGACACACTCCCCGCTTCCTTATAATCCTTCACTCTCACACTCCTTCCTCCTCACACTCATCCCTTCCTCCTGCCTGAACTAACCCCACTTTGGCTGAACCAGGCTTACCAGTGTGCCAACAAGTGGCTGCCCTTCACAACACTGACGTCCTACTCCCCCGAAGCTTCTTCAGCAAAATGACTGCTGGAGCGAAAGAGAAAGACAGTCTCACCGGACTCCTGGTTGGCTGAATGCTCTGCGCATGTGCGTTTGATATTGCGTATGGACACTGGTGCGCATGTGCATTTGATATTGCGCATGGGCACCAGCGCGCACAGGCGGCACTGTGTGTGCGTGGCACCCAGCCCCAGCAATAGGTAGCTGAAAAGCTTTACTGGTTTTCCCTTCAAAACCCTCCCACGAACTGCTGAGCTGCTAGGAGAGCTGAGATATCTTGCCATCCAGTTTATTAAGTTTATAGTAGGGTTGCCCTTGCAGAGGACCAGAAGTCAGTTCCCAGAACAAAGATGTTTTTTTGTTGTTGTTCTTTTGTTTGTATTTTTTTTCCTAGTCTCATGTATCTGTACAGACAGAGACACATACATACACATATATGAAAATAAAATATTTTTTAGTATTTTGAAGTACAAGAAAATGAATCAAATATGAAAAATATGCACCCCTCTCTTGTGAACCAGCACTTTGCTAGTATTTACCGAAACACTTTTATACTAACACATCCCTGAATCTTCCATACTGCACCTGTTTCACCCATGCCTGTCTGTTAGTCCTCATTGAGAAGAAGCCTTCTCAAGAAACATATTCTCCAGAAAAAGTCTGTATTTGTTTCATTAGGATCACTGGTTAGCTCTGTCCTGCCAACTGCTCCTGCATAACTACATGAAGACTTCTTACTAATTATGAAAGCTCATCCAATAATTGCTTAGACTTGTTTTTAACTTAAATGAACCCATTTCTACTAACCTATGTTAGTAGTACTGCCCCGATATTCATTTACCCCTTTTATGTACTTTCTAAGCTGCTTCTTCCACACCTGCCTGGTGACTCCTGAGACTCCACCTTTCTTCTTCCCTATGAGTACTCCTACTCTTCCTCTCCCACCATATCTCGTCCTGCCCAGCTATAGGCAAGTCATCTTTCTTATTAACAATAAAAGTAATACATATTTGCACTGTACAAAGATTGTGCCACAGCATTTCCTGCCTTTTTGTCTAATTAAAAAAGAAGGTTTCGCCAGACTGCAATGGTGCAGGTCTTTAATCTCAGCACTCAGGAGGCAGAGATAGATGGATCTATGTGAGTGCCAGGACATGCTCCAAAGCTACACAAGGAAACCCCATCTTGGGAAAAAAAATGTGACTGAACTATCATCATAATTTCCTGCTTCATGGAAAAGTCTTCTGTATATTATGGGCCTGTAGGTTGAAGATGAATGCCCCAACGGTACAGAAAAACTTTGGGTGACTGTCCAGGCAGCAAAATGTCTCTGTCAATTCTAGAATTTTGGAAGTTGCAGGGAACTTTACCTGGTAAGCCACTGCTACATAGCGATGCACAGATAAATAGGAATGGGTTAAATTAAGATGTAAGAATTAGTCAATAAGAAACTAGAGCTAATGGGCCAAGCAGTGATTTAATTAATACAATTTTTGTGTGGTTATTTTGGGGCTAGCTAGCCAGGCAGCTGGGATGAACAAGCAGCCCCTCTCTGCGGCACATGCCAATACACAGATTAATAGAAATGGGTTAATTTAAGATGTAAGAGTTAGTTAATAACACACCTGAGCTAATGTGTGCCAACTACATCCACATAAAACCTGAGAGAATTTGAACAGGAATTCTAGATATAAGAGAACAGATTTAAGCACAACTTCTTAGTAGCTGTATTTTCTTTAGATATGCTCTGTTTTCTAAAAGCAAGCAGAGGCATAATTCCTTTAAGAGAAGGCTTCCCAACTCAGCAGGAACAACAAAAACTACATGACTTCTTTAAGAGAGGGCTTCCTGGTTTGTTCTGACAGCAAGAACTCTGGCTCTTTCAGGAGGTCCTGTAATTAAATGAGGTTTGTGTGTTGTGTGCTACTAGTTGCTCAATGACAACATAGACCCACTATGACACTGGAGCTGGTACAGAAAGCTGGTGGTGGATATACCTCTGCCATGTTGGACTGGGAAGAGCTGAAAGGCAAGGCATCCTTAGTCCTAACCAAACTCAATTAGTTTGTTGTCTTTTTTGTTGTTGTTGTTGTTTAAAAACAGGTGTTCCTGGTCAGAAAATGATTACTAGTAGGCAATAAAGACAGATTAAGAAAAAAAGACCTCTTAGTGGGTCACAGTGTTGTATAAATGTATGTAGGCTTGGGAGAGAGAAAAAAAGAGTACAGATAGTTATAAAAGATAGTTTTTTAAAAATAAAACAAAGCCTTTAAAGAAAAAAGGTGTAGACAGTCATACATTAAAGTCATACATATAGGAAAAATAAGCCACATAAAGATGGAAAATACACTGAGAGTCTGAATTATGTATACTATTGTGTTTTCTTTGAATTTTTTGACTGTGAATAGGCTAAGTACAGAGAGACATTTCATTGTATAGGCTGATAAGCTAAATCAACATATACATTTTAAGGGTATCTTGACTTCAAAATTTGGGTCTAAGGATATGTTGCTTTGGAAAAGAGGTTGCTTTTGCTTCCTCAGAGGATAGAAAGCTGTTGATTCCTTACTGGCTAATATGGTTTGATCAAACAGGAACCCCTGAAGTAAAGGCTCAGATGATTCAACATCCATGACAGTTTCAGGACTGCTGGTTGAGATGGACCTACCACACAGGATACCCCAGGAAAGACCTGATTAACAGCATCCTCAATCAGCAGGAAGTAGTCTAGAGAACAACACCCAAATTCCCTAAATGATTGTTTGTAAATGTGTGTTTACATTCAAAGAGGTATACGCTACAGATATGAAAACTTTGCTTTTCCTTTTTTTGGGGGGCTTAAATTCCTCCATCTCAGCCGGGGTGGGCACCACGGCCCGGGGCAGGCGGTGAGTGCAAAGGGACGGGAGTCCCTTTGTGCTGATAGCCGGCCTGCAGCAAGCTAAGACCGCAGGCAGCGAGTCTTCTGACCAGCGAGGGGCTCTGATCCTGTGGAGGGGTGAGTGTGTTGACTGCCATACAAGTCCGGTTAGGTACACACGGTATTCCCGCCATCCTTATCTCCCTGGCTTCTCCAAAGGGGCAGCTTCCCCCAGCTAATCCCTCTCTCCCGCTATGCCATCCCAGCTTTTGGCCTCGAACCCCTCCCGTCCTCTCTCCCTTTTTCGGGGCTTAAATTCCTCCATCTCAGCCGGGGTGGGCACCGCGGGTCGGGACAGGTGGTGAGTGCAAAGGGAAGGAAGTCCCTTTGTTCTAATAGCCTGCCTGCAGCGAGCTAAGACTGCAGGCAAAGTGATTCCTGGATAGCAAGGGACACTAATCCAGTAGAAGAAGACCCAGCGGAGGGAAGAGCCATTGGAGAGCATCTGAAGGAAGAGATGGGCAGGCGCCAAGGCAAAAATTCCTCCAACAATCTGAAAAACAACATGAAAACACCAGATCCCAGCGATCTTACGACAGAAGGAATTGAACGCCCTATTCCGGAAGAAGTGGAAAACAGTGTCATTATGAAAACAATAGAGTCTCTTAAACAGGGTATGAATAACTCACTTAAAGAAATAGAAGACAAATATAACAAAAAGATGGAAGAAATGAGTAAAGAAATGGAAGACAAATATCACAAAAAGGTTGAAGAAATGAGTAAATTCGTAAATGATACCCTGGGAAACCAAGAAAAAGCAATCAAACAGGTAATGGAATCAGTTCAAGAATTGAAAACTGAAATGGAGGCAGTGAGGAAAACACAATCCGAGGGCCGGCTGGATATGGAAAACCTAGGTAAACAAACGGAGACTACAGAATCAAGCTTAACCAATAGAATACAAGAGATAGAAGAACGAATCTCAGATTATGAAGACACCATAGAGAAAATAAACGCCCTGACCAAAGAAAACAGCAAATCCAACAAATTCTCATCACAAAACATTCAGGAAATATGGGACATAATAAAAAAATCAAATCTAAGAATAATAGGAGTAGAAGAAGGAGAAGAATTGCAGATCAAAGGTCCAGAAGATATATTCAACAAAATTATAGAAGAAAACTTTCCCATCCTAAAGAGGGATATTCCTATGAAGGTGCAAGAAGCATACAGAACACCGAATAGATTGGATCAGAAAAAAACATCCCCTCGCCATATAATAATCAAAACACAAAGCAGTCAGATTAAAGAAAGGATATTAAGAGCTGCAAAGGAAAAAGGTCAAGTAACCTATAAAGGTAAACCTATCAGACTTACACCAGACTTCTCTATAGAAACCATGAAAGCCAGAAGGTCCTGGATAGAGGTACTGCAGAAATTAAGGGACCATGGATGCAAGCCCAGACTACTTTACCCAGCCAAGCTATCGTTCACTATCAACGGAGAAAACAAAATATTCCAGGATAAAAACAAATTTAAACAATACGTAACTACTAATCCAGCCTTACAGAGAATACTAGAAGGAAAATTACATCCCAAAAAATCCAACATTGCCAACACTGACTACAATAATTCAGACATCTAGCGACCCTTCACTAGCACAATTCAAAGAAGGAAAACACATACACTATATTACCCCCCCAAAAAAATGACTGGAGTCAACAACCAATGGTCATTAATATCTCTTAATATCAACGGACTCAATTCACCTATAAAGAGGCACAGACTTAGAGATTGGTTACGAAAACAGGATCCAACATTCTGCTGTTTACAAGAAACACACCTCAACCACAAAGACAGACACCTACTCAGAGTAAAAGGTTGGGAAAAGGTTTTCCAAGCAAATGGACCTAAGAAACAAGCGGGTGTGGCCATTCTAATATCTAACAAAATCGACTTCAAACTAAAATCAATCAGAAGAGATGGAGATGGACATTTCATACTCATACCAGGAACAACTCATCAGGAAGAAGTCTCAATTCTGAATATCTATGCCCCTAATGTAAAGGCACCCACATATATAAAAGAAACTCTTCTAGAACTCAAGGCAGTCATCAAACCACACACACTAATAGTAGGAGACTTCAACACTCCTCTCTCACCAATGGACAGGTCAATCAGACAGAAACCAAACAGATAATTAAGAGATTTATTGGAGGTATTGAATCAAATGGACTTAACAGACATCTATAGAACACTCCACCCAAATAGGAAAGAATATACCTTCTTCTCTGCAGTTCATGGAACCTTCTCGAAGACTGACCACATACTCGGTAACAAAGCAAACTCCCACAGATACAAAAAAATATTAGTAACCACCTGTGTCTTGTCAGATCACCATGGATTAAAATTAGAATTCAACAACAATGCTACCCCCAGGAAGTCAACAAACTCATGGAAGTTGAACAGTCAACTACTAAATCACCCCTGGGTCAGGGACGAAGTTAAGAAAGAAATTAAAGTCTTCCTTGAATTTAATGAAAACAAAGACATAACATACTCAAACCTATGGGACACTATGAAAGCAGTGCTAAGAGGAAAGTTCATAGCAATAGGTGCCCAACTAAAGAAAATGGAGAAAGCACACATTGGAGACCTAACAGCACACTTGAAAGCTCTAGAAAAAAAAGAAGCTGATTCACCCAGGAGAAGTAGAAGACTGGAAATAATCAAACTGAGGGCTGAAATCAACAAAATAGAAACACAGAAAACAATCCAAAGAATCAATGAATCAAAAAGCTGGTTCTTGGAGAAAATCAACAAGATTGACAAACCCCTATCCAAATTAATCAAATGGCAGAGAGAGCACATGCAAATTAATAGGATCAGAAATGAAAAGGGGGATATAACCACAGACACAGAGGAAATTCAGAGAATCATTAGATCTTACTACGAAAGTTTATATGCCACAAAGTTGGAAAATGTAAAAGAAATGGACATTTTTTTAGATAAGTACCATATACCAAAGTTGAACCAAGAACAGGTGAACAATCTAAATAGACCTGTTAGTCGTGAAAAATTAGAAGCTGTTATCAGAAATCTCCCTGCCAAAAAAAGCCCAGGACCAGATGGTTTCAATGCAGAATTCTACCAGAACTTCCAGGAAGAGCTAATTCCTATACTCCTTAAAGTATTCCATAATATAGAAACAGAAGAGTCATTGCCAAACTCCTTTTATGAAGCTACAGTTACCTTAATACCAAAACCACATAAAGACACAACCAAGAAAGAGAATTACAGGCCAATCTCACTCATGAACACCGACGCGAAAATTCTCAATAAAATCCTGGAAAACCGAATCCAGGAACACATTAGAAAAATTATTCACTATGATCAAGTAGGCTTCATCCCAGAGATGCAGGGCTGGTTCAACATACGCAAATCTATCAATGTAATCCATCATATAAATAAACTGAAAGAAAAAAACCATATGATCATTTCATTGGATGCTGAAAAAGCATTTGACAAAATTCAACACCCATTTATGATAAAGGTGTTGGAGAGACTGGGGATACAAGGATCATACCTATATATAATAAAACCAATATACAGCAAGCCGACAGCTAACATCAAATTGAATGGAGAGAAACTCAAAGCCTTTCCACTAAAATCAGGAACACGACAAGGCTGTCCACTCTCTCCATACCTCTTCAATATAGTGCTTGAAGTTCTAGCAATAGCAATAAGACAACATAAGGAGATCAAGGGGATTCGAATTGGAAAGGATGAAGTTAAACTTTCGTTATTTGCTGACGATATGATAGTGTACATAAGTGACCCCAAAAACTCTACCAAAGAACTTCTAAAATTGATAAACACCTTTAGTAATGTGGCAGGATACAAGATCAACTCCAAAAAATCAGTGGCCCTCCTATACACAAAGGATAAAGAAGCTGAGAGGGAAATCAGAGAAACATCACCTCTCACGATAGCCACAAATAGCATAAAATATCTTAGGGTTACTCTAACCAAGGAAGTGAAAGACCTATTTGCCAAGAACTTTAAGTCTTTGAAGAAAGAAATTGAGGAGGATACCAGAAATTGGAAAGATCTCCCTTGTTCTTGGATTGGGAGGATCAACATAGTAAAAATGGCAATTCTACCAAAAGCAATCTATAGATTCAATGCAATCCCCATCAAAATCCCATCAAACTTCTTCACAGACCTTGAGAAAACAATAATCAAGTTTATATGGAAAAACAAAAAACCCAGGATAGCCAAAACAATCTTATACAATAAAGGAACTTCAGGAGGCATTACCATCCCTGACTTCAAACTCTATTACAGAGCAACAGTATTGAAAACAGCTTGGTATTGGCATAAGAACAGAGAAATCGACCTTTGGAATCGAATAGAAGACCCGGATATTAACCCACAAACCTATGAGCACCTAGTTTTTGACAAGGGAGCTAAAGGTATACAATGGAAGAAGGAAAGCATCTTTAAAAAATGGTGCTGGCATAACTGGATGTCAACCTGTAGAAGGATGAAAGTAGATCCATACCTATCACCATGCACAAAACTCAGGTCCAAATGGATTAAAGACATCAACATTAATCTGTCCACTTTGAACCTGATAGAAGAGAAAGTGGGAAGTAGTCTACAAGATATAGGCACAGGAGGCCTCTTCCTAAGCAGGAACCCAGCTGCACAGACAATAAGAGAAACAATGAATAAATGGGATCTACTGAAACTGAGAAGCTTCTGTAAAGCAAAGGACACTGTCAGTAAGACAAAAAGGCTGCCTTCTGACTGGGAGAAGATCTTCACCAACCCCTCATCAGACAAAGGTCTGATCTCCAAAATATACAAAGAACTCAAGAAACTAGACACTAAAACTCTAATTAACCCAATTAAAAAATGGGGTACTGAACTGAACAGAGAATTTACAACAGATGAACTTCGAATGGCCAAAAGACACTTAAGGTCATGCTCAACCTCCTTAGCGATCAGGGAAATGCAAATCAAAACCACTTTGAGATACCATCTTACACCTGTCAGAATAGCTAAAGTCAAAAACACCAATGATAGCCTATGCTGGAGAGGATGTGGGGTGAGGGGAACACTCATCCATTGTTGGTGGGATTGCAAACTTGTGCAGCCACTGTGGAAATCAGTGTGGCGGTTTCTCAGGAAACTGGGAGTCAACCTCCCCCAGGACCCAGCAATTCCTCTCTTGGGAATATACCCTAGAGATTCCCTAGCATACTACAAAAGCATTTGTTCAACTATGTTCATAGCAGCACTATTTGTAATAGCCAGAACCTGGAAACAGCCTAGGTGCCCCTCAATAGAAGAATGGTTAAAAAAAGGTGTGGAACATATACACATTAGAGTTTTACTCAGCGGTAAAAAATAATGACATCTTGAATTTTGCATGCAAATGGATGGACATAGAAAACGCTTTACTGAATGAGGTAAGCCAGACCCAAAAAGAGGAACACGGTATGTATTCACTCATAAGTGGATTCTAACCATAATTTAAAGGTCTTTGAGCCTATTATTCGTTATCCTAGAGAAGCTAAATAAGAAGAAGAACCTGATGAAGATTATTTAGCTATCCGCCAGGAGGTAGGAAATAGTCAAGAGTCCCAGGTAACCTTGGGTGCATGGGGGGTGGGTGGGAGGGTTGTTGGAAGGGGAGAGGGTTAGAGAGAAGGGAGTAGGGGAGGAATGGAGAAAGCTTGGTTGACCAGGATGGGGGGAAGGGAGGAAGGATGAATATGGGATCAGGGAAGAATATATTTCAACTAAGGGAGTCATTTTAGGGTTTATAGGAAACTTGATTTTATATGGGATCCCAGGTCCAAGGAGAGATTCCCAGATAGTTCTCTGGACAGAGGAGAGGGTGCCTGAACCGGCCTTGGCCCATAACCATACTGATGACTATTTTGCTTATCACCATAGATCCTTCATCTGGCGATGGATGGAGATACAGACGGAGACCCACATTGGAGCACCGGACTGAGCCCCCCAAGGTCCAAATGAGGAGCAGAAGGACGAAGAAAATGACGAAGGACTGCGAGGGATGCTATCACCCACTGATACAAGGGGTCGGATCTAATGAGAGTTTACCAAGGGCAGTTGGACTGCGACTGAACGAGCACGTGATCCAACCAGATTCTCTGAATGTGGCCGGATTCTCTGAATATTGCTGGCCCGGAGTCTTTCTGAGAAGCCATTGACAATGACACTGGGACTAGTTTCCTCTGCATATACTGGATTTTTGGGATCCAGTCTGTTTGGATACTCACCTTCCTGGACCTGGAGGGAGGGGGGACGAACTTGAACTTCCCACAGGGCTTGAAATCCTGACTGCCCTTAGGGACAAAGAGGGAGGAGGAGAGGGAGGGGGGGAAGTGGGAGGGTGTTGGGAAGAGGGGCGTAAATGGAAACTTTTATAATTTAATAAAATTACTTTAAAAAAAAGAAAACTTTGCTTTTATATGGATCTTGGTTTATTGGTACAAATTCAAGGTCAATTTTGTTATATGTATATTTCTGCTCTTGATAAAGGTATTGTGTTTGTGCAGCTCATTTAAAAGTGTAATGTACAATTAAGAAATACATGCTAATAGATAGTAATCTATAATAGTCAAGCTTGTAGTCATGTTAGTTAGATTTTATAGATGTACACAGACATAATTCAGATGGATAGGTATTCTTCAAACCTTTCAAAGACTAACAGAATATGGCATTTAAAATGCTTTAAGAACTTAGGACGTTTCATGACATTGAGACACATCTTCTCCTGGTAGCACCAATATACTTCAAAAGGATGATGGGCATCAAAGAGGCTCCTTATAGAGTTTGTTAACTATTTGGGTCAGAAACTGCTCTTGCCTGGACTGTTTGATATTATACTGTATGAACTGGACATACAGGGCACACAGGAAAATAACTGCTGAGCTCACCTAAAGGTGAGACTGTCCTTCAGGGATCCTGCTTCATGAAAGAACTGCCAGACATTTTGCAGGACACAGAAGAAAGCATCTAATGAACTTTGCCATTACAAGGCAAAACATATCTTCAAATTTTCTCCTTCATGGGAACGTCTGACAGATACTATGGGCCTTTATGCTGAAGATGGATGCCTTAATGTTACAGAAGAAGTTTGGGTAACTGTCCAGGCAGTGAGATGTCTCTGTCAATTGTAGAATTTTGGAAATTGATTACAATGCACTTCCTGTACATTGTAATAACTTAGGTAATATTATATCCTTCTGGGGTCTTTGATGGAGTTGAAGAATATTTATGGTTTTCCTTAGTTATAATAAAAGATAAAGTATATATATATACTGTAAGTTTAGTTCTTGCTTGATACCTGTTTTGTTATATGCAATTTTGCTAGGTTAAAGGAAAAATTAAACTTTTATTTAGACAGAAAATGGGAGGTGATATGGGATTCCCCTCTGTATGCTGTGAATATATTTTATTAACTTTGTTTAATAAAGAAGTGTAAGACAGAGTCTGACTCTCAGACAGAGTCAGAGAGAAGCCATGTAGCTACTGAAGAAGGCAGACACCAGATACTTACCAGTAATTCACAGCCTCATGCTGATACACAGATTAATAGAAATGGGCTAATTTAAGGTGTAAGAGTTAGTTAATAAGAAACCTGAGCTAATAGTCCAAGCAGTGTTGTAATTAATACAGTTTCTGTGTGATTTTTCAGGTCAGGGAAGCTGGGAATGAATTAGCATTCTCCACCTACAGTGAAATGTTACCTAATGACAGAGACATCTGGCTGCCTGGATAGTTACCCAAAGTTCTGCAACATTAGGGCATTAAACTTTGGCCTATAGCCCTAATATCTTACAAACATTATGGAGAATTGGGGAATTTTGAAGGATTTTCCTATATAGGCATTTCCTGGCTGCCCAGACCTGAAATAATCACACAGCAACTATATTAATTGCAATATTGTTTGGCCAATACCTTAAGCATCTTTCTAGCTAGCTCTTACATCTTAAATTAATCCATTGCTATTATTTTAAATTTTACCACTAGGATCATGGTTTACTGGTACCAGCGTGTGGGCATGTTTCTCCTCCAGTGGCTACATGGTGTCTCTCTCATCTCTACCTACTCTCTCTATATATATATTTTCAAGCCTGGCTATATTCTGCTAATTCATTGGCAGAAAGCAGTTTCTCTTTTAACCAATGGCAATAAAACACATTCATAGCATACAGAGGGGAATCCCACATTAGTCCTACCTTTTCCTCACAAAGTTTGGTAGCCTCTTTCTTTTTAGTCCTGCTTGTCCTGTTTGGACAGTATATTTTCAGCAATTTAGGCAAGGGCAGGTATTTGCCCAAATAGATAGCTTTTGCCATAATGAAAGCAAACTCCATACAGGGTTTCTTTAATGGCCATTAACTTCTCTAAAGTAAATTGGCACTGTCAGGTGCAGAAATGTCTCACTGTCATGAATAGTCTTAGGTTATTAAACATTTCAAATACCATATTACGTAGGTCTTTGAAGTGTTTGAAGACCATCTAAGTATATTTGTGCATGACCTTGAAATATATATGTATATATATATATATATATAATATGACTACAACTTTATTATATGACTATTAACCTGTATTTCTTAGTTACACACTATATTTTTAATGAGCTGCATAAGCACAATACCCCAAACAAGAGTAGAAACATACATACTGTACAACAAAATTAACTTTAAATTTATATCAGTAAACCAAAATCTATACCAATGTAAAATATATTGAGATTAATAGTTGTTTTTTGGATTAAAGTAGATTTAAAAATCTGTTCTCTTATCTCATCATTTCTTTATCATATCCCACTTTTTTCCTTTATTAAGAGATTTTTGAATCTAACTTAGTTGTTTACCTTTTTCTGACTATGACTAATAACTTATAAACAATGCCTATTAATTGATGAAAAACCATCCATAACCAATCTTTTGGAAATGTAGGTGCTGTTTTTCCTAGATGGCTTCCTATTGCCTGTAGGTGTTGGCATCTTTAAAGAACCCTGAGAAAATTTAGGATAAAGGTTAAGACTTGACTAGAGTAGTTTATGAGATTGGACCATCTCAGCCAGAAGCCTAGAAGCTGTTCTGAATGCAGAACTCTGAGGAAACTGAAACAGAAGCACTCTGAGAGGCTGGATCATCTGGAACATCCATTTTCTTTAGTGCCTGGTCCCCTTACTCTGAAAATACATAAACTTTTAAAGGTAATATACATATCTGCATTAATATAAGTCAAAGATAATTTCTTGTTATGTGTTTGAGAAGGTAAAATATGTTACATGTTTTGTAGTTTTTTAAGATCTATTTCTTTATATCTTGTAGTAAGAATGTCGGACCGCTTCTCGCCGCCCGTCCGGCTAGCTTTACCAGAAATAATTACAGGGAAACTGTATTCATTTCAACATTGCTGGTCCATTATCTATAGCATCTTATTGGCTAACTCTCACATCTTGCTTTAACCCATATTTAGTAATCTGTGTAACACCATGAGGTGGTGGCTTACCGGGAGGATTCTAACCGGTATCCATCTTGGAGAGGAGAGTCATGGCGACTGCCCCACTGCCTTCTTCCTCTCAGCATTCTGTTCTGTTTACTCTGCCTACCTAATTTTCTGTCCTATCAAAGGGCCAAGGCAGTTTCTTTATTAACCAATGAAAGTAACACATAGACAGATAACCCTCCTTCATCGTTTTCCCTTTTTCTGTTTAAACAAAAAAGAAAGGCTTTAATTTTAACATAGTAAAATTGCATATAACAAAACAGTTATCAAGCAAGAATTACAGTTACAATATTTATATCTACTTTATCTTTTATCATAACTAAGGAAAACTATAACTAACCGCTCTTCAACTCCATCAAAGACTCCAGAAGGATATAATATTACCTAAGCAAACAAAAAATAAGCAACTTTCAAATTCTAGAAATGACAGAGACATCTCGCTGCCTGGACAGTCACCCAAAGTTTCTCTGTACCGTTGGGGCATCCATCTTCAGCCTTCAGGCCCATAGTTTCCAGCAGACATTTTCATGAAGCAGAAAATTTTAAAGGCAGTTCAGTCACTATCTGCCGTGTCCTGCAGAATGTCTCACAGACTCTTTCATGAATCAAGAACCCCAAAAGACCATCTCACCTTTAGACAAGTTCAGTAGTCCTCTCTCTGCAGGTTCTTTGTATCCAGTCTATGCATCAGTCCAGGCAAGAGCAGTTTCTTGTCCAAATGACTATCAAGCTCCATAAGGAGCCTCTTTGATGCCCATCTTCCTCTTGAAGTAGATTTGTGCTGCCAGGAGCAGACATGCCTCATTGTCATAAAAAGCCCTAAGTTATTAAAACATTAGATGCCATATTCTGAGGTCTTTGAAAGATATGAAGAATGCCTATCTAATATAACTAACAATATCTGTAACCAGGGTTTTCAGGGTATCTTTCCTAATCAAACATAACCCACAACAATGTGGAATGAATCCACAGTCTCCCATTTCCTTTGGAAATAAAAGCATAATCTTTCCCCTCAAAGCAACATACCTTTGATTTCCATTTTGAAGTAAAGTTATTTTTAAAATATATAGGTTGGTTTAATCTAGCAACTTTCATAATCCAATGCTTCAGCAGCTATTCCTCCTTTATCAGCAGTCAAAAAATTCAAAGAAAACACAATAATATACATGATTAAGATTTTCTGTGTACTTCTCATCCTTATCTGGCTTATTATTTTTTATTTATTCCTTTTTAAGGGTTTTATATTATTATTTTTAAACTATTTTTTAATCTATGACTGAACCCATTTAGAGATTTTTTTTGCCTGGATCTATCTTTATAGAGAGCTGGTGACCTTGTCAGATGTCAATTGAAGTTCAAGGTGTAAGCCCACCAGGAGGCAACTGCCGGATGAATAAATCTTGGATAGCCAAAGCCCTGAGATTATAGACCCCAGAATGTGTTTTGCTTCTGCTGTTCCTTTACATAATTATTGCTGCTACCTTTCTTTGTAACTGACATGGTGTGAATAGGTGTGGGGAAATCCCCACTGCCTGTAATACAGTGTTTTTGCCCCATGGAAGCATCCCATTCTACTGGCATTTTTACCTGTGTATTATTTTGAAGATGATTCTTTCCTAAGCTGTACTGTCTAACTGAAAATAATAATACTATTATTTTATGCAGATTTTGATGAACAAAAATAAATATAAGGAAGTGTCACACTGCTAGAACACAAGAGTTTCTATTGAGAAGTCATATAGACTGTGGCTTAGGTTAATGATTTTTAAAAAATGAGTTCCAGTATCCCAGCTAGTTTAATTTCTTTAACATTAGTTGGGGGACGTAGTAACAGGTTTCAGAGTGCATAACAGTTGAAACAAAGCTTTGAAAATAACTTAGACTAAGTTTTTTTAAAGATATTTTGTCAAATAGCTTTGAGAAAAAAAACAAGAAGATAATCTAAAGTTTTAGAAAGGCACATAGTTGAATGAGGAACTTGTTATGTTTAGGGAACAAGAACAAAGCACCCCAGTTATCTTTAACTAATGTGCCTATCTTGCTAGTATTGGTTGATGACCAAAGGTGATAATTAATTTCTTGTACCCATTCCTGAGCTCAATTTCCTGATATAGGAAACTACTGATGTGTGGCTATGCATCCTAAAGGTTTAAAATAAAGTTGACTGACCCTTTTTCAAAGGTTTAAGTTTCTGATTCCTCTAAGATTCCTTATAAGGTTGCTTTTCAAGATAATTCATAATTAATTGGCCCTTTCTTTGTAACTGCAAAATGCAGCCTGCCAGTAAAAGATATGACTGAAAATAGCTTCCTTGGGCTGGAGAGATGGCTCAGAGGTTAAGATCATTGCCTGCTCTTCCAAAGGTCCTGAGTTCAATTCCCAGCAACCACATGGTGGCTCACAACCAACTGTAATGGGGTCTGGTGTCCTCTTCTGACCTGCAGGCATACACACAGACAGAATATTGTATACATAATAAATAAATAAATATTTAAAAAAAAGAAAAAAAAAAGAAAATAGCTTCCTTGCCTACACTGTTAATCTACAACAACTTGTTTGGGTATGAGTGTATGTAGGTTTTGGGGATACTTTGTTTTTCACTTGTAATGCATAAACTGTTTAATCATGTAAGGGATATGGAAGATATGCTATTTTTTACTTATAATCATGAACTTGAAAAATAGAATGTAACCACACTGTAATTTGTATATTGCTGAGGTATATAAGCTAAAAGGGAAAGAATAGAGTTAGATAGAGTTAAAACTGACTAGAAGGAAAATATCAAGAATGAGAGAGTCAGAAGGAAATCAACAGATATTCTAGGCCTATAGCCAAAGCTGGTTGCCCCAACATTGCAGAGAGACAGTGGGTGGCTGTCCAGGTAGCCAGCTGTTTCTGTCATTTCTTGCATCTTTGGAAAGTCATTTGCTTGCACTTCCTGCTTACTCAGGTAATATTATTTTCATTCTCAGGTTTCTGATAGGGGTGTACTAGATAGTCATAGTTACAATCCTCTCATATCACAGCTAGGGTATATTATGCACAAGGTTTAGACTTTCCAGAATAGGACAGTTATTGGAATAATGTCTGTAATTTCTCAATAGCCTATAGCCTAGTCATTTAGTATGTGTTTCTTGCTTGATGTTGTTTTGCTGGCTATAAGTTCATTATTGTTTATGTTATTATCTTTTCCATATTTTGCACAATACTTGATAGTTGTTCTTATTGTATATAGTTTTCTGTTAGGATTAGAACCTTCTTATTTAGAAAAAAAGGAGAAGTGTTATGGGATTTCAATCACTTTAGCCAATGGCTTTTAGGGATTACCAAGCATGGGGCATGGTCTTGTATGCGGACATGACAACTTTTAAGTGGAGGAAGAAGGTCTCTTGCTCTCTTTCTGTCATGGTTTCTTGGGTGGTGAAGACTGGGTCAGACAGCATGAAGCCGTGTATACACACACACACACACACACACACACACACACACACACACACACACACATATCTATCTTTTGGTTCATGCTACAAGAGAGTTAGAGGGAAAACACCAAGAATGAGAGTGTTAAAAGGATAAGGAAAACATCTGGAGAGACAGAAGGGACATTTCTGAATAGAGATTTTAAAAGGAGAACATAGAGCATAGAATGAAGAATACAGAAGAATAAAGAAGGAAACCAGCAAGAGAATATATGAGTGTCTCTTTCCCTAACCCCCTCAGATAAAAAAGTCTAGTATATACCAACTCCATGACTTCCCTTTGAGCCCTACGGTGTTGGTGCCTAGCCCCCCAGGCAGTGAAAGCTGAGCATCTGTATTGTTTTTGATCACATGAAACAAACCTTCAGTTGTTATGTCAACCGCCAGCACTGCTTAGCTTAGTGAATAGTGTTAGTGCATGCATACATATAGTATGATAAAATAACTTTACTTTTGTGTAAAAAACATTGTGAACAGAAATAGAAATATACACAATATAACAAATATAATTTAAATTTTGTATCAATATACAAATTTATCTTAGACAGGAATGCAAAGATAATTTTACATATGTTTCAATATGCAAGAATCTACATCAACCTAAATTGTCTGTAACTAGTAGTTCACAAGTAGATGCACTAATCCACCTATTGTCCCATCCTATCCATACCCCCTTTTCTTCTTTCCCATAAGAGATTCCTGAGTCTAAACCTCATTATTTCACTGACAACCCTACACAACTTATAACCAATTCTTAACAGATACCAGTTCATAACCCTGAGAAGACAAAACCTGTTAGGAAAAGGGCTATCGTCTTCTAGCATTACTTCTAGCTGTCATGGGGAGATGGCATTTCTATGGGATCCTGGAAAAACTAAAACAATGGTTAAGTCTCAGGGTTACTGTCTTTAACAATTGCAGACAGTCTCTGAGTAGCAGGTAGTGGTTTTCTGAAGTTCTGGCCAAGGTGTTGTAAGAAGGTGGGCCATCTCAGCCAGCCAAATCGGTGACATAAATAAATGTGGTAAAGGAAGGTCGTTATCCTGGAGTCCTAATAATAATGGCCCTAACCCCTCCTTGGAAAGAATATAATGCTAGAATCCATTGAAATTTTAGTCAAAATAAAGAAGGACACTTAAAAGAAATCCCACACTAGCTCAGAATTGAGAATAATAGAGGGTTATTTATTTAGCGGTAGACTCACAGATTACAATCCTCTGTTGGAACAGGGAATAGCAACAGAATCCTGCAGCAGGAAAAGAGAGCTAATATCGGCAGTTTGTTAGTCACTTGCTTCTGTGTACTGCAGAATGTCTGCAGACTCTTTCATATAGCAGGAACCCCAAAGCACCATCTCACTTTTAGGCAAGTTCAGCAGTCCTCTCTCTACGGGTTCTTCCTGTCCATCTTATCAAGCAGTCCAGGCAAGAGCAGTTCCTTGCCCAAATGGCTAGCAAACTCCATAAGGAGCCTCTTTGATGCCCATCTTCCTCTTGAAGTAATGGGTGCTGCCAAGAGCAAATGTGTCTCACTGTCATGAAAAGTCCTAAATTATTAAAACATTTAAATGCCATTTTATGAAGGTCTTTGAAATATTTGAAGAATACTTATCTAACTGAATTATATATCTAGAAATCCTAACTAACATGACTACAAGGTTGACATTATAGATGATTATCTGTTAACTTATATTTCTTAATTATACACTACATTTTAAGTGAGTTGGACAAATGCAATAATGTCTGCTTAATCAAGAGCAGAAATATACATATAGCAAAATTGACCTTAAATTTGTATCAATAAACAAAGATTCATACCAATGCAAAGTATCCATCTCTATAGTATATCCCCCTTTAAATGTAAAGAAACATTTACAAACAATATTTGGGAATATGGACACAGTTCTGTCCAAACTTATTCCTGCTGTTTAACAGGTGAAGCAATTTTTGAGGGGTGTTCAAGGCAACCTTTTAGGGGGTCTTGTTCCATTAAACCACACCAGTCTGAAAGCAACCACAGGTTCTCATCCTCTGTGGAAACAAAAGAATAACCTCTTTTCCAAAGCAACATATCCTTAGACCTAAATTTGGAAGTCATGATACCTTTATAATATACATTCTGGTTTAGCTTAGCAGCCCATACAATGAAATGTCTCTCTGTACTTAGCTCCTTCACAGTCAAAAAATTCAAAGAAAACACAATAATAGTCTGCTCCTGACAGTACCAATTTACTTCAGAGAAGATGATGGGTGTTCAAGAAACTCCATATGGAGTCTCTCTTTCTTTCTTTCTTTCTTTCTTTCTTTCTTTCTTTCTTTCTTTCTTTCTTTCTTTCTTTCTTTCTTTTTTTCTTTCCTTCCTTCCTTCTGAGACAGGGTTTCTCTGTAACTTTGGAGCCTGTCCTGGAACTAGCTCTTGTAGTCCAGGCTGGCCTTGAACTCACAGAGGTCCACTTGTCTCTGCCTCCCTCATGGTGGGATTAAAGGCATATGCCACCACTGCCCAGCTTGAGTTTGCTTTCTTTACAGCAAAAGCTATCCATTTGGGCAAAAATCTGCCCTTGTCTCAGTTTCTGACAATATAGTGTCCATAGTGGACCAGCAGGGTGCAAAAGAGAGCTGGTGGAGTCTGGAAGATTATGTAGAAGACAACAACTGGTATTTAGAAGGCCAGTCCACCAGAGATATGCATATGTGTTGGAAGATAAAACTCCTGAGGTATGGTCTATGAGAAATACTACATTTTAAATAGCTGGTTGCTTCTAACTGTAATTCTCTTATGTGCCAGCATATTCCCCCTCTAATACAGCTCTGGGACTTGTGCCACAACCTTAGCAGTGCATTCTTCATTTGTCGGGTACAGTCATTTCTATGTATTAATATAATAGAAAGACAACTTCTCCCCATACTGTGTAATTCTGGTGAATAAAATAAGTCATGGTCAACCTTTTGTTACACATTGCTATTAAAAAAACTTAGAAATATGTTCTCTATAATTATCATTACTATCAGGACAAATTGACCAAATGAGGTGTCTGTGTAGATAGACCTAGAAGGACTTTCACAGATAACTCTCAATGACAGAATTGTAGTACATCTGGATTTGTCATATCAAAGCCCCTCAGAGAATAAAAAGAACAGGATTACCCTGGTTTCACCCCACATGTCATTATGGAAACTGCAGCAGTTTTCTGCTTTGTCACTGAAGGCTATTGATATTTTGTATACACTTTCACTCCAGTTTATTGATGCAGAATTTTAAGCTTAGGGAACTGTTTATGTTTTAGCCCTGATATGTATGATTTACAGGAAGAGGTTGTTACCTAATAAACCATCTCCAAAGGGAGATTATTTTCTCACACAGTTACTACCATGAGATGGCCAGAGCGACTGGGAGCTGTCAGGCCCCAGTTTTGGACAAAATAGTTACATGCTCTTTCTTTGTTCTAACCACATAGAGTAAAAGATGTGCTTTTAGATTTGAAAAGACTTTAATTTCCAGTCAAAATTTGACCTATATGCAGATGTGAATCTGTGCCTTATGCTTCCCCTTTGTCTTTCGCAGGTTGCCATGGTTACTCACTGACACTCTTTCTGAAGCACACCATCACTCCCTGCACTGGGAGAATAATGGTGTTTGCTGTATTTTGTTCTATTTGTGTTTTTCTGATCAGAAACTCTTGGCTTATAAATTTAGTCACACTTAGGAAATAAAGATTAGTGCATGAATTCTTTGCTCCCTTCTTAGATTTTTCATTAGTTTAATTTTTCCAATTTATGACTCCTTTTTCTTTAAGAAATAGCCAGAACCTTTTAGAGCCATAGCTGTAGCCAACCATTCAAAAAAACTGACAAGTTTTTGCTATCTTATTAATAGTCCTGAAGGGCCTATTCTCAAGGCTACAGTCAGGGTTCAAGGAAGAAGTCCACAACAAAGTGAAACTGAGCTTATCTTTTCTATATGAGGAGTAAAGACTCATATACAAAATCTGAGGGCCATGTTCTTTATTGTTCTGTAGCTTTAATTCTACATCTACAGCTTTGAGTTCTCATTGTTTCAATTCTCTGTTCCAATTCTCTATTATTTCCTTGTTTACATAGCTTGAATTTATTTTTTACAGTAGGCTTGGCAATAAAAAAAGTTACAAGAGTTATATCTGATTGGTCATAGTACACTCCTTGGGTAAGTGATAAGGAGGGGCAGAGCCATTTACCTGGCAACACAATGTTTCAAGGTTTCTGGTATAAGACCGTGACCAGAATCTGGGGATATAGTACCCAGTGAGATAAGCTGCAAGACATAGTTCTTTTTATCAACTAGCCTTGGCAAGCAAAGAATTGGCATGATTTTTAGGCTTCTTTGTGGTAATAGCCTCGGTTAAACACCTGCAACTCTGACCTTGTGCATAATAAGTTAAGGTTTTAACTTAAGGTCTATTCACAGAAGCATTCAGTCTAGTTTGATCTTGCTCTGAGATAAAAATGAGCTAATTGTTTGTAATTTGTTTTAGACAAAGGAGAAATTGTTGTTTTCTGATATTAATCTGAGTAAAAGGAGCAAGGCAGGCTTTAAGTGTCTTACAGTCCTTATGGGACAACAGATCTAGTTATGAAGCATATCCTAGTATATTTTCTATATATCAAAATTATACAGTTAATGATAAATCATCTTTCTGACCACCCATAGATATATGTGTCCTTAAGATTGAGATGCAATCATGAGATTACATATGCATATCATACGAAATTACACCCTACAGTACAGGTATTAGTGAGACACCATAGCTGCTTTATTAACCCATATGAAATTGCAGACAGGAACAAGTTTCCAGAGTCAGTGGTCCCACAGACCATGCCTGGGATGGGTTCTCCTTCATCAGAGAATCATTCCTCTGATGGGTTGACATCTAGTTGTCACCTGATGTATACTTTCACAGCCCATGGCACTGCATGTGTCTCTTATCATATCTACAAAAGAATGTTTTGTGACACTCAGAAAATAGTCTTGCAACCTACTGCCAAAGAATTGCTGTTGTATGTTTATATAAACTATAAAGATCTGGAACTTGAGCAGAAGAATAAAGAACATTACTCAAACAGCATGTGTATGAGTTAATTCTATAACCATTCAGATTAGAAATATCCTAAATCCATTTTCTTCACTGTAACCTTCTTACTTGAACCCTGGAGGTAATCTTGAATAGCTGGACTCTTGGCTACTATTAGAAAGCAACTATCAAAGTTTGTGAAGACGAGGTAGGAAAGGCCTTCAAAATTCTTCGATTCTCAGAAAAGTTTGTCAGTTAAACTAGGCCTGTAGGCCAAAGATGGATGCCCCAACACTACAGAAGAACTTTGGGTGACTTTCCAGGCAGCCAGATGTCCCTGCCATTAGATAACGTTATCCCCTTCTGAGGTCTTTGCTAAAGTTAAAGACTAAATAATTAGACTTAAGATTTTCCTCAGTTATGATAAAAGTTAAATTATATAAAACTTTAGACTCACAAAGATAAGACACATAATAGAATATTTCTCTAATTTTTCAAATACAAATAGACTAGATATTGTAATTGTAATTCTTACTTAACTGTTTTTGCTGTAATTAATGTTACTTGTTAACATTAAAACCTTTCTTTTTAATTAAACAAAGACAGGGAAATTCTGTGACATAATCCTTTTGTACAGTATGAAGAGTTGTCACTCAAATTGGTTTATAAAAAACTGATTGGCTGATATCCAGGCAGGAAGTATAGGTGGGACATCTAAATGAAGGATACTGGGAAGAAAGAGGGAGGAGACAGAGGAAGCAGGGAATGCACAAAATAAGGTAACAAGCCATGAGCCATGAGGTAAAATTTATCTAAGTTGTAAGAACTAGTTAGTAATAAGTCTGCGCTATCAACCAAGCATTTATAATCAACATTAAGACTCTGAGTGGTTATTTGGTTGTAGCCAGTCAGGGCAGGAAAACTCAACCAACAATATATTGACCCTACTAATGTTTTTTCCCTGTATTCTGCAGTTGGATATTTATAAAAGCTAATTTCAAATAGAAGATTGCCAGAAAATACCACTTAATCCTATTTAATTAAGTTGTGTTTGACTTGTCTATGCTTAACTTCTACAGGCTATATATTGTTACATAACATTCTTACATAATATATTGTTACATAATAGGTCGCAATGAAAGTTACTGACTAGAAGAAAATATTATCTCATTTGTTCAGAATTCTGACTGTAGCCTTGAGAATAGGCCCTTCAAGACTATTAATAACATAGCAAAAACTTGTCAGTTTTTGAATGGTTGGCTACAGCTATGGCTCTAAAAGGTTCTGGCTATTTCTTAAAGAGCCCCAAGAGCAGCATACACACTCAGTAGTCCCATAAAAATACTAAGCTAATACTTATAATATATACATAGAGGATCTATATGCTTCAGTTTCTGTGAGTTCAGAATTCTGTGCACAATTGATTTAGAGTACTTTGTTCTCCTAGTGTCCTCTTAACTCATATCATTGTCAGTATCTGGCAGACTCAAAAGGACTGGATGATCTATTACAAGTGCATTTACACGTTTGGTGTGCTCTTGCTCTCCAGGATGCTATCTCAGACTTTTTCTCATACTCATTATCTTTCTTCTAGAAAAAGCTAAAAGTCAAACCCTGAATAGTCTTCAAGCCTCTGTGTTCACACATTTACTCAAACAAGTAAAACAGCCCATGAAAGCTGGGTGGTGGTGGCACACACCTTTAATCTCAGAACGCAGGAGGCAAAGGCAGATGAATCTCTGAGTTCCAGGTCAGCCTAATTTACAGAGTAAGTTCCAAAACAACCAGAGCTACACAGAGAATCCTGTCTCAAAAAACAAAGCAAAACAATAATAACAAAAAAAACAACCCACAATAAGCTTCAAAGAGTGGAGAAAGAATTCTAACTATTAATGTGGGAAACATCAAGGTTCTAGGATTTTGTTGTTTTGGGTTTTGTTTTGTTTTTATTTTTTTTTTGAGACAGGGTTTCTTTGTAGTTTTGGAACCTGTCCTGGAACTAGCTCTTATAGTCCAGGCTTGCCTCTACCTCCTAGAGCTCCTCCTGCCTCTACCTCCCGAGTGCTGGAATTAAAGGCATGTGCTACCACCACCCAGCTAAGGTTCTAGGTTTTTTTTGTTGTTGTTGTTTTTACGTTTTAATAATATCTTGGTCTGTGGCCCTCTTGCAGCCAGGGTCTGCCTTGATATCAGTGGCTCCGCTTATGGTAGTGGGAGTTCCCACAAAGCTTTGAAGCCTGTTTGATTCCAGAGTGTTAGTACCTGGACCTTGATCTGCCTTTTGTGACTGTTATCTTTTGTGTCCTGTACCTTCTGTTTGAAGTGTGTAAATCTTATCTGAGAGCTTCCTAAAAATTCAAAGTCTGTGCAAAACTGTGATGTCCTATGACTGGGAATTGTTTTGGCATTTGGCATTTGTCTCTTTGGGGAACTTCAGATAAGAGATTTTCTTATTCGGCAATTGACTTGCTAAGGTGCAAATGGCATAACGATAAAAAAAAAAGCCTTTGCAAAGCAACAGGCAATTAGTTCACCAGAAGCTGACTCTCCTCTGGTCAGGCCAAATAGGCTAGAAATCATTCTAAAGTAACTGTTTCTTCCATGGACCCACATGAACCAAACACCAGACACAACAGGTTGCCAATGAAGGATCTGGGCCAACACTTGAGGCCATGTTTGTGCTTGAGGGTCATGCTGCTGACTCAGGACAGATTGCGGTGACCTGTGCTGTCATCCAGGGCCATAGTGATGTCTAGGTTCATGGCCCCACCACAGCCAAGGGTCTTTATTGATGTCCATGGCATCAAAAGTCATGGAGTCTAGACCACCACCTGGGGACATGTTGTAGTCCAGTAACCACAAGGTTACTGGACCCATGCTGATCTAAGAGGCCTGTACTGCCACCCATGACTATGATGACATGTAGGCCAAAGCTGCTGCTGCTGATCATGTCTGGATCTGTAGTCCTGCCACAGCATGGTCTATGTTGATTCCATTGCCCATGTTATCTCAGGGGCCCTTATGAAATATGTGATGAACCATGTGTTGAACCATATGTTGAAGTACAAGTGTTGTGCTGAGCTAGTATGGTGGAATAATCCTCTTGTACAGTGTAAAGTTCTGTCAATCAAATTGGTTTAATAAAGTTCTGATTGTCCAGTATCCAGGCAGGAAGTGTAGGCAGGGGCAACAGACTAAGGATGATGGGAAGGAGAAAGATGAAGCCAGGAGACACTGGCCAGATGTGCAGAGAGCAAAATGGTCATGCTGTACTGAGAAAAGGTACCACCATGTGACAGAGTATAAATAAGGAATATGGGTTCACTTAAAATGTAAGAGCTAATTAATAATAATCCTGAGCTATTGGTTGAGCATTTACAAGTAATATTAAGCCTCTGTGTGGTAATTTGGGAAGCAGCTGCTGGGTATTTTTGTTCTAGCAGCTCTGAGATAGAAAACTTCCATCTACAGCTGTCCTTGCCCCTCATCGGTCTGGCCTGGAGAGCACTGCCCCTCTCTGGCTCTGAGATAATGAACCCTGATGACCCTGCACTGGAGAGCTGTCCCCTCTGCTGATAGAAAACCTGTGCCCACACACACGTGGGAAAGATGGCCCCACCCTCAACGCCACTGTGGGAGAAATGGCTCTGCTTCTCATCTGAGAGGGGTAGTCCAAACACCCAGGCAGACCAACTCAGCTACCACCCAGACACATATCCCGGGCTTTGAGTTGGCATTCTCCAACATCTACCCCATCTATGACCTTCTGAAATACTTGAAGAGACTAGTCCTGCAGAACCAGAGACAAAGGATCCCCATGACTCAGGGCAACAACAGGATATCCAAGAGGAGTATCAGTAAGGGTCCAATATTGATGATGTACCAGAGTCAGAGCCTTAAACCTGAGCAATAATACATTGTACAATGAACATTTGCAAAACAAAAGTTGTTTGGATAAAAGCTGTGTTACACACCACAGCTCCCAATGCCACTAAGATGAATGAGGAAGGGATGGAGAGGTGGAAAAGATGGAGGATTGTTGTAGGAAGCTACTTGTTAATTTCCCGGCCTCACAAACTCCTGAAATAACCAGAAAGAAACTGTATTAATTAAATCATTGCTTGACCTATTAGCTCTAACTTCTTATTGGCTAACTTTTACATCTCAATTTAACCCATTTCCATTATTTATATTTTACCAAGAGGCTTGTGGCCTACCTGAAAAGTTCTGGCTTGTCTGTCTCCAGCAGAGGCTCTATGGTTTCTTCCAACTCAGCCTTCTTTCTCCCAGCATTCAGTTTAATTTTTCCTGCCTAGCTCTATTCTACCCTATCACAGACCAAGCCAGTTTCTTTATTAACCAATGGTATTCACAGCATACAGAAGGGAATCCCACATCAGAGGATCAAAGTGGTTTTTTTTTTTTTGCTTTTTTTAAACTTGTGTTTTGGTCCTGTTTTGTTTGTATTTTTGTTTTTATCTTATTTTTATTTATTTTTTACTGTTCTTTGGTGGAGGACACTACAAGGGTGAAGGGTGGATATGGAAGGACTGGGAAATGAGTGAGATTGGGGTACATGATGTGAAATTCCCAAACAATCAATAAAAATGTGTTAAGATGATATCTTGGGGCTGGAGAGATGGCTCTGTGGTTAAGAGTACTGACTGCTCTTCCAGAGGACTTGGATTCAATTTGCAGTACCTGCATGGCAGCTCATAACTATCTGTAGATTCCAATTCTAGGGGATCCAACACCCTCACATGTACATGCAAACAATGCATCAATATACATAAAATTAATAATAATAATAATAATAATATCTTAGCAGAGCAGTGGTGGTGCATGCCTTGTGATGGAGGAGGGTTATCTGTCTATTGTGTTATTTTCATTGGTCAATAAAGAGACTGTCTTGGCCCTTTGATAGGACAGAAAATTAGGTAGGCGGAGTAAGCAGAATAGAATGCTGGGAAGAGGGCAATGAGGCAGACGCCATGGAGCCAGCCACTAGGTCAGACATGCTGAATCTTTTCCGGTAAGCCACTACCTCGTGGTGCTACCACGAGATTATTAGAAATGGGTTAATATCAAGATATGAGAGTTAGTCAGTAACTAACTCTCTAGAGATAATGGGCCAGGCAGTGCTTAAATGAATACAATTTGTGTGTTGTTATTTCTGGGGCTAAGCTAGCCATGCGGGAGCCAGGCGGGACAAAAAGCAGGCCTGTCCGCAGCCCCTCACTACAGATGGCGCCAACGTGGATAACTAAATCCACAAAAAGCCTGAAGAAGCTGGGGAAAGAATAGAGTAAAGCATGTTTTCTTGGTATGGTAGCAGCAATTTCTCATGTCTGCTCTGCTTGCTAGAGGCAAGCAAATGCTCTCATCTAAGAGAGGCTTCCTGACTCAGCTTTAGCTGCAAAACCTTGCAGCTCTTTTAAGAGGTCCTGCCGCGAAGCACTTAAACGGTGTTGATGAAAAGCTGAACGCATGCTTTTTGGGTTTTCAGCACTAGCAGGAAAAAAAGCTGCGCTGTTTTAAAATGCCAGCCGTCCTGCCAGGGCAAATTCTGACTCTTTCAGGCAGGCGGTCCAACTGAGTGTGGTCCCAGTTTGCTTGCTGCCAAGGACCTTGAAAAGCCATAGAGTTGTGGCGGCAGTGAACTGGCTGGTACCTCAGCCACAAGGCTGGAAAGCTAAAGAATGAGCTGGATCTAGCCGTCAAAGCCAAGGCTTTAAAGGAGAGGATTAATCTTCTTCTTAAAGACTCATGTACTCAAAAAAGAGATAGAGATACATTAAAGAAAGGTTCAAAGATGAACAAAACCTCTAAAGAGTTTACAATGTGTTAAAAATATATGCAGGATAAAAGTTAAAAGTTCTTAAAATAAAAAGAGAATAGTTGGGTGTGGTAGAACACACCTTTAATCCCAATGCCTGGGAGGCAGAGGTACGTTGACCTCTGAGACTTTAAGGGGCAGAGGTAGTTGACCTCTGTGACTTCAAGGTGTGGTAACACACACCTTTAATCCCAGCACTGCGGAGGCAGAGACAGACAGATCTCTGTGAATTCAAGGACAGCCTGGTCTACAGAGTTATTCCAGGACAAAGATATACAGAGAACCTGTGTCAAAAAGTAAAAGTAAAAATAAAAGAAATAGAGGTTAAAAATAAAGCTGCATAAAAATGGAAAATACACAGAGAATCTTGATACTGTATGCTATTATGCTCTCTTTGAATTGTTTGAATGCTGAGGAAGGAGCAACAGCTGCTAAAAGATATTTGTTTATAAATGCTGCTGAACTAATCCAAGATAGATATGTTGAAAATACCTTGACTTCTGAATTTGGATCTAAGGATATGATACTTTGGAAAGGAGGTTCTTCTTTTGTTTTCACAGAGGATGAGACCCTGTGGATTGCTTCTATCCCAATATGGTATGATAGACCACGCCCTCCTGAAAGGTTGCTGTGAACACCCTCAAAAAATTACTTCATTCAACTGTCAACTGAGACAAAGCTAGCAAACAGGTTTACTATGAAAGACCTGATTAACAGTGCCCCTATTCAGCAGGAAGAAGTTTGGAGAGAAATAACTACGTCCATATTCCCAGATATTGTTTATAAATGTTCTTTTACATTTAAAGGGGGATATGGTATAGATATGAATAATTTTCTTTGTTGTGGATTTTAAGGTCAATTTTGTTATATGTATATATATATATATATTTCTGATCTTGATTGATGTATTGTGATTGTGTAGTTCATTTAAAATGTAATGTATAATTAAAAATATAGGTTGTTAATGGATAATCATCGATAATAGTCAAGCTTGTAGTAATGTTAGTCTGATTTTCTAGAAGTGCATAGATATATTTCAGATAGACATTCATATCTTTCAAAGACTACAGAACATGGCATTTAATGTTTTAATAACTTAGGACTTTTCATGACAATGAGACACGTCTGCTCCTGGCAGCACCAATCTACTTCAAGAGGAAGAAGGGCATCAAAGAGGCTCCTTATGGAGTTGGTTAGCCATTTGGGCAAGAAACTGTTCTTGCCTGGACTGTTGTATAAACTTGGACACAGAGAACCCGCAGAGAGAGGACTGCTGAACTTGCCTAAAGGTGAGATGATCTTTCGGGGTTCCTGATTCATGAAAGAGTCTGCGAGACATTCTGCAGGACATAGCAGATAGTGACTGAACTGCCTTTGAAATTTCCTGCTTCATGGAAATGTCTCTGGATATTATGGGCCTGAAGGCTGAAGATGGGTGCCCCAACGATATAGAGGAACTTTGGGTGACTGTCCAGGCAGCAAGATGTCTCTGTCATTTCTAGAGTTTTGGAAGTTGCTTACTTCTTGTTTACTTAGGTAATATATCCTTCTGGAGTCTTTGATGGAGTTAAAGAATGGATAGTCGTAGTTATAGTTTTCCATTATTATGATAAAGATATAGTTATAAATATTGTGACTGTAATTCTTGCTTGATAACTGTTTTGTTATGTGTAATTTTACTATGTTAAAATGAAAGCCTTTCTTTTTTGTTTAAACAGAAAAAGGGGAAATGATGGAGGAGGGTTATCTGTCTATTGTGTTATTTTCATTGGTCAATAAAGAGACTGTCTTGGCCCTTTGATAGGACAGAAAATTAGGTAGGCGGAGTAAGCAGAATAGAATGCTGGGAAGAGGGCAATGAGGCAGACGCCATGGAGCCAGCCACTAGGTCAGACATGCTGAATCTTTTCCGGTAAGCCACTACCTCGTGGTGCTACCACGAGATTATTAGAAATGGGTTAATATCAAGATATGAGAGTTAGTCAGTAACTAACTCTCTAGAGATAATGGGCCAGGCAGTGCTTAAATGAATACAATTTGTGTGTTGTTATTTCTGGGGCTAAGCTAGCCATGCGGGAGCCAGGCGGGATAAAAAGCAGGCCTGCCTGCAGCCCCTCACTACAGCCTTGAATCCCAGCACTCAAGAGGGAGATGTAGGTAGATCTCTGTGAGTTCAAGGCCAGCCTGATCTACAGAGATATTTCCAGGACAGCAAACATTGTTACACAGTAAACCTTGGTCTCAAAAAAAACCCACAAATAATAATAATAATAGTATTTTGCAGTTGTTACTGTTACAGTTGGCATGACATAGAGATATCTGATGATCCAGAGAAATTTCAAGAAAATAAAGATTATGAAAACTGTATTGGTAAATTAAAGCCAGGGTTGGTATGTGGAAAGCTCTGTTACTTAAGAACATGAACTTCTGGTCAAATCATAGATAATGTGCCTGGGGTAAACATACCACCACTTTCCAATGAAACTGGATCTCATTGGTCTTAGGAGGCATTTATTTGTATATTATTTAGATACTTCCCCCTTGAGTCAGCAATGTCAGTATCAAGAAAATGGCTCTAGAGTTTTATCTGATCCATGCCTGCAAATGAACTACACTAATTTCATAAAATGGTTTCAGAATTGATTTTTTTTACATATATGATATTTTGTTTAAATGAGTTCTTAATGGGATTTGGAACAATTTAAAATATAACAACTGAAAATTGTAGTAGTGCTATATCAAAGCACTACTAAAGCCTAGTGAAATTATTTACTAGTCTGTAACTTTCAGTCCACTCCTAGGACCTACTAAGAATTATGAATGCTGGGAGTTGGAAAACAACTCACCTAACACCCTATTTTTATGGAGATAAAATGCTAGTATAGGAAGAGGATCCACAGATAAACACTAAGTTTAACAAATGGAGTAGCTGGTAGAAATTGTAGAGAAATAAACTTTGGAAAGGCGTAAAGAGACTCAAGCTAGAAGGCCAGCTGTAATGTTAAATCACACAAGGTCACATTCACCTTCGCTCCTGGAATCTCAAGGTAAATGCTTTGCTTCACCATACATCTCAATGGTCTGCAAGGCCACTGGCAGCACAGAATCTGCTCCTGCTCATGGAAAATGATGCACTTACCTGAAGGGCAGGGCGGTTTCTTTGCTAAAATCACGTTCCAATAGGACATGTTTTTTATTAACAAGGTACCTTCCTAAAGTGAGTCCATGATGCTACTTAAATCACCAGAATGTTCAAAAGAAGAGTCATAGTTCACATATCTTTGAGTTTCGTTCTCATATCGTTTTATTAACCAGAGCCTTAGAAGTAATATTGAAAATTAATTACTAGGCCTGATCAATACACATTTCCACTGGGACCATTGATACTGCTCTCCAAGAACAGTGTGGCTGAATGCTATCCACAGCAACAATATTCACAATGTCGTACAGCCCTGGAGTATAGCCATTCGGCTTCTGGAGCGAGTCCAAGGTGAAAAAGATGATGTCGTCTACCACACCAGTTCTTCCATCAATACTGGTCACACAGACCTATGATGGGAAATGAAGACACTGAGTATGGAGAAGCAGAGTCCATCACAGATGGTCCTCAACAACCCCTTGGCTCTAATTAGCAGGTCCCTTGGCCCATCACTGATTCTCATCCTCGACACACAGGGAATACCTGGAAACGGTGCCAACACATCTAATCCCTGTGTGATGAGAAAACATGTCCTTCAAGCTACCCAAGGTGGCCCCACACTCTATCTCCTGTGTGATGAGAAAATATGTGCTTCATGCTAAACAGTATGACCCCACACACTATCTCCTGTGTGATGAGAAAATATGCCATTCATGCTAAGCAATATGGCCCCACACTCTATCTCCTATGTAACATGAAGTTGTGCCCTTCATGCTAACTAATATGGCCACAAACTGTACCTCCTGTGTTATGAGAGGACATGCCCTTCATGGTACATAATACGGTTTCACACTCTATCTCCTGTGTGATGAGAAGATGTGCCCTTCATGCTACCCAATATGGCCCCACACACTATCTCCTGTGTGATGAGAGGCTGTGCCCTTCATGGTACCCAATATGGCCACAAACTTTACCCTCTCTGACTTTACATCTAATTCTCAGGCTGTACTGACCATGGGCTTATCCATCTTTATCAGCAGGCTGAAGACCTCAAACCCAATGCACTCAACGTTTCCCCACAATTGCCTCACAGTCAAGACACTTTCTAACTGTTGTTCACAGAGCATCCTAACATTAAGTAAAGCACACAACCTACGAATTAAGTACGTGTATATTCTACATTATTTTCTCTTATTTCTTTTTCAGTCTGTGAACCTATCAACTTTTGCAGGGGATATACTGCCAAACAAAATTCTGAGCAAGAAAGTGATCAGGAAGGAAGGATAGGCAGCTACCTACCCATGACAAGGGTAACATGGAAGCAAATTACCTCATCCATATTCTGGGAGTTTAGCAGGCTCACAGTGTGTATAGTGATGTTTGAAGTGCCTGGCTTCAAGGAATACTCAACCAGCAACAAGTCCCCTTTAAAGGGCAAAAATCCTAAAACAGCCAAGAAAATTAGAAGAGTAAATATTATTGCACTCAGGTCATGTCACATTACCTAAGGCCTTTTGTCACTGCAATAGGTTGACCAACATTTCCTGATTGTAAAATCACTTTTCCAAATGCTTACAGATACCTTTTGGACAGGTATGGTGGCTTTATGCCAGCACTCCAGATGCAGAGGCAGGTGAATCTCTGTGAGTTTGAGGCCAATGTGGTCTACAAAGTGAGTTCCAGGACAGGTTTCAAAGCAACACAGAGAAACCCTGTCTCAAAAAATAAAAGACAAAATAAAACCCATCACAGATACCTTGAATATATTCCTACAATAAGGGAAGTTTATAATTCTTTAAACACTCCTTTTTCTACCCTCATTAACAGTCAGATATTGACAACTAAGAACTGTGTGTCTCAGAGTAAGCAATTTGTTAGAATCACTGGTATTCCTCTTCAAATAGCCACATCTCTATTTGGAGAGGCAGCCAGAAACAGTTGTAGAAGCAAGTTGCTGGATCTGAGTACCTCCCAGTGTACCTAGGCTAAAGCCAAAGTCGGAGGGTCTGACTGTTGAGACTAACAGTGTTTTAGAATAAGGACACATAGAGAAGAGGGTGGAGAGGGAAAAAAGGAACAAGGACTATTTGCGCCCTGGCTTTGCAATGATTGAAGTATTTTTGATGTAAATCCCTTGCATGCATGATGTTCAGTGACCAGAAATTGAATGTAGTCAGATGTGCTAGCAAAAGTTTATAATCTCAGTCGTGGAGAGACGCTTCTGTAGTTAAGGTGCTGTAGCAGAGGTTGGGTTCCCAGCAACAACATGGTGGCTCAGAACCATCTGAAACTCTAGTTTCAGGGGACCCAAGACCCTCTTCAGCCCTCCTTGGGTACAAGGCACACACACAGTACACATATGTGCATGAAAATACTAATAGACATAAATAAAAATTAAGAGTATTGCTACTGATAGGTCCACCATGTTCCGGGGGAAGGCTACACATCCTTGAATGTATAAACAGTACAGATTGGACTTGATCAGTGAATAAGGAGAGGACACAATGTTGGGTGTGTAGGAAAGAGGGGTGGGCTAAGGGGAGGAGATGAAAATGGTCAAAGTTCACTATATAAAGTTCTCGAAGAACTAAAGAAAATACAAACCATACCTCCAGAAAGTAGTTGCATGGGGAAAAATGTTTCCTTGCTTATGAAGATGTTGTCCTGTGTTGCATAGCTCACACACTTAATGCAAAGTCTTTTGTCAAATTCTGATGGTTCAATACCATAGATAGGATCAGACATGGCTTTCACCTATAATATAAGGAGACAATGATTGCAGCTAAAATAACAATTACAAGCAGATCTTTGTATATGCAAATGATTCACCATCAAAACAATGGCAACTTAACAAGTTGGTTTGTCACAGTTGTAAGGACTTTGGGTATATACAACTCCTGTCAGAGACAGAGAGTGCTTTATTTTTCACATCAAAACAGCCCAAATTCAACAGAAATCATTTAAATGACAGCATTCAGCACTATCATCATGGACATGAGAAGATGCATAAATGTCTGTGCTTGTTCCATGGTTTGGTAAATGTATTCCAAAAATAAATTGTTCACCTATGTTGAATGCACTCACATCTCCCACTCTACAAGAAATCACAGATATACTATACCTTGAAGAAGTTCAGAGTTTTCCTGGAAAACTTGTATTCTGCCAGTTCTATATTTTTTAAACCTAAGAAATATGATTAATGGGGCTGGAGTGATGGCTCAGAAGTGAATAGCACATATCGGTTCCAGACGACCTGAGTTTGACTCCAAGCACCCATGTCAGGCAGCTCATAATGCCATAAGCTCTGGCACACTAGTGCTAATGCTCTCTGCAAGCATCTATACACAGGTGGCATAAACCCACAGGGACACATGTATACATGTTTAAAAATAAAATAAATCTTTTAAAATTGAAATACCATGAATACAGAGAAGGATAAAGATATATCCTAGGGCTTAAGAAAATATTTTAATATTCTATTGCCCTTCCCAATCAAATGACACCTAGTGGATGATCCAATCTGCAGTACAGGACCACTACATATAACAAGAAATTACAAAGCAAGATGTAGATCCTTGTCTTAGGACGTTATGTCAAAAACGGGGTGATTGAATGCTTGCATGCTTGCATTTATATACTCATACAGCTTTTGGAAAGAAACAAAACCAAGACGAGACACAGTGCATGGGGCTTATAATCCTAGCAGTTGGAATGAAGAGACTAGTAGAACGACTGTGAATTTGAGGTCAGTCAAGGCTACATAATGGATGTCAGGCATATGATAAACAGATTAAGAGCCTGTCTCCTAAAATAAGAATAGATAAAATGGAAAAGAAATGAATGTTTTCATAAATCGTGAATTGGCATTAGCTGTACAATTCTTGCTAAAACAAAAAGATACAATGAGAATACTTATAGTGTTAAAATTATACATAAAATCAAGAAAACAGAGCATTAAGTAAAATAATGGGAACAAACATAAACATTTTTCCTAACAAAGATATATATTTTTCTTAACATGGAAAGAGCTATTATGAATTTAACTAAAGAGAAGAGCAAAACCAGAAAATTGCCACTTTATCACTAAGTTTTAAAGAAATTCGAGGGATAGGGAATTGTCTCGGTGGGTGAAATGCTTATTGTGCAACCATAGGACCTGAATGATGATTTCCAGAACCCCCACATTAAAGCAAGATATGGTGGAATCCATCTGTTACCTCAGTCCTGAAGGTACAGACGGCCAGATTCTGTGACTTTCTGAACAGTTCGGAATAGCCCTAATAGTGAGCTCCAGGTTCTGGGAGAGACTGTCTCTAAACATAAGGGGGCGCGAGAAACTGAGAAAAACATGCCAGTATTGAACCTATGACTTCCACACATGCCTGCATGCTGATTCCACAAGCATACAACACATGCAGGCAACAACAAAAGCATAAAGAGTTTTAAAATTTGAAATATTATGAATCTATATTAGTTCTAATTTTACAATAATACAATATACAATTAATTTATGATAGTTTAATAATAGTAATTAATCATCTATGTTTACCAATACTAGCAAAAGGCTTTTATGGCAAAAGGCAAAAGGTGAGATAATCAGTTTAGATAGTATAGCTAAAAGAAATAAAACCCTTTGACATATAAATACTTGGACATTTGTGGTATTTTACAGAACTATCTTCCAAAATTTTATAGTAGGACCTAGAACTTGCTGTGTGCTAAGTAGATCTTAATTGGTGTATTACAAAGTATGGCGCACACAGGGCTGTTCGTGCTATATCTCCTAGTTTGAATGCATAGGATAGAAAGCAGCTTTCACTAAGAGATGCAAGCTGCAGGGCGGGAGAAAATGGCCATAATTTATTATGTTGTTCAAGTACTAGGAGAAGAGATGCAAAAGCTTTAGGAACAGAAAAAACATCACTGCAGTTGAATTTTAGAGCATCAAGTCTTCTAAACTCAAAGGAGAAGGTCAGCTTTGACCCTGTGTCCACAATGTTGCTTGTCTTAATCCATGAGGAAATATAAAAATGCCATTCCTATGAGAGAATCTTAGCAAACTCAGGCTTACTTTGATGGTTTTCACTGCGTGAGTTGTTTCATCCTCTTCTACAAGAGCAATGACACTCATTCCAACATTCACTGGAACATTTCCACACACCATATCAGGATTAAAGAAGATGGTGTCATTAATCCAGCCATAGTCGGGGCAGAGATGGGTCACAATTCCTCTGACAGACTTCAGCTTGAAGTTATCTATGACACAGGTAAACCAAGGTCACACTGGCTCCCGTCAAATACAAGCGACACACAAGTCCTACTCTGACCAGCTGTGCAGATGTGAGCACATATCGTCACCTCTCTGAACACAGTAACCATTTCTGCGCCCTAAGGTTGTGACTACCGAATGACACCTCCATGGCATCTGTGGGTGACCTGTCCCAGAGAGTGCAAGTGCAGCACTCATCTCCCCTGCTCAGGAAGCTCCGAAACCCCCACCATTACTAGTGTAAGCCTGCCTCATCGCCAGCAGCAAATGCATAGCCGTGGCTCTAAACTCTGACAGAGCATTAGAAGGTCTGAGCAAATGTAAGGACATGTTTCCAAATCGCCTTTTATTCGTCACAAGCATAATGGGTAAGTAATGTTTGGGGATCTGGCTCCACTCTCCTGCTGGGACAACCGGCCGCCTTCCTTCATGGTACCCTCCCTATGACTGGCTCTGCCTCCTGGCATCAGATCGTGTGTACTTGGGAAACAAGGCCACATTCACTGTCAACGTGAGACATGCCCCTTCGCTGGGGACTACACAGAGGCATCTTGCCAGGGAAAGGCAGAGACAGTACAGCCCACAAAGACTCATGTCACGTGTCCTTTGAGTTCATCCAAACAGCTTCCTGCTTTGGCGCACCAAGGGAGCTTAGGGAGAGTTCACTGTTGGCCTAACTCTTGGCAACTCAAGAACACCCTCAGACTTAACAACCACTCTGCATGGCAGCGGGTCCCTCCCCGCTATTCAAGCCCCATAGCATGTCATGGTGGAGGAGACCCTTTCTGAGGAGTCTACTTAGGTGGGGGACAAGGGGGACTGACTCTCAGAGCCAAAGGATTACCTTGAATCTGGAGTTTTCCATCAGACTCAGCCCACCTCCGAAAGAAATTTAAAATACCACGCAGAATTCTCTGCATAGTTACCACCGGCCTGAGCAACACAGACGCTTTCTGATGAAGTTTGAGATCTCTTGACTCACAGGTTCACTTCCTTGGCCTCCGTGAGATGGTAGTGAACAGCTAACAGATCAACTTGAGGAGAGCCTCGGAGAGAGTGCCTCCTCAGCTGCTTCCAGGTCTCCTATTTGTGCCCTCTCCAGGGAGATTGCACGAGGACACTATTGTCCAGCCAATGAGACTCAAGGCTTTGTTGACATCACTGCTATATGCAATGAGTGACACTGAGCAGGGAAATTTAGCCCCGCCCCCACAGACAAGTGGACCAATAGAAAAGCCTATGGAAAATTCAAAAGTTGGCCATTAGTACGGGTACTCAGAGTGTGTGGCTGCCTATTTAGCATTTCTGCTTGACACACTTCCAGGTTTATTTGGCTTTTTTGGCTTTGGCAGGGTTTTTTGTTGCTTTTTAAAAGTTCTTTGGGTGAGAATTTATTGATTTGTGATGGTTCCTTCTTATTATTGTAAGCACTTAAGGTTAAACATTCCTTGGCTCACTTCTTTCACTCAACATTGCAATTTAAAAAAATTATTTCTTTTTTATTTTTACCTTATGAATGTTTTTCTTGCATCTATGTCTGTTTGCCATGCATGTCCCTGGTTCCTGTGGAGGTCAGAAGAGGGCATCAGATCCCCTGGAGCAGGAGTTACACATGACTGTGAGCCACTGTATGAGTGCTGGGAATCAAATTTGGGTCGTCTGGAAGAGCAGTCAGTGCTCTTAACCTCTGAGCCATCTCTCCAACACCACAATTCTCTTTAATATGGCAAGAAAAAATATGAATGGAACCTACCTGAAAAGGTCCAAATTTATGTAGGAATAAATTAATGGTTTGAAAGGACTGCCAGCAAACCAGAAAATGTTTAAAAAATTTTAAAGGAACGTTGTTCGTGTTTTATGGTGAGTTCTGACCAAGACTAATCTACCTTACTAAGTAAAGCTAGGGATAAGCATAATGAAGGCAGCTCCAGCTCTCTGTCTGGAACTCAAAATATGTGGCATGTGCCAGTGCAGGGATTGTTCAAACCTATGCGCCTTATTCTTTTGTGGCTTCTGGGCAGAAAGGACTATCCTTTACCGTAATCATCTGTTCTCTCCCGTTAAGATACAAGCCACGCCTACTCTCTTCCTGCTTGCAGCTTTAGCCTCTCGCTTCTCTTTCCATCTCTCTATCTCTCTCTCAGAGAGGCGCACCAACCTCTCCTCCCTCTCTCTCTCTCTCTCTCTCTCTCTCTCTCTCTCTCTCTCTCTCTCTCTCTCTCTCTCTCCTCTCTCCCCTCTTTTCCTCTTTTCCTTTCCCCTCTATAACCCATCTAATAAATGTCCAACTTTATTCTACATGGTGTGCCTGTCTGTCTTTTGCCGCCTGCAGCCCACACGGCTAGCCGCCAGGGAAGCCAAGGAGACCAGCCACCTTTGGAGACCTGCTGCATGGTCTCATGCCCTGGCCCTGCCCAGGACTGGCTGCTCCTCGGCACACCAACCTCTCCTCTCTCTCTCTCTCTCTCTCTCTCTCTCTCTCTCTCTCTCTCTCTCTCTCTCTCTCTCTCTCCTCTCTCTCCCCCCTCCCCTCTTTTCCTCTTTTCCTTTCCCCTCTATAACCCATCTAATAAATGTCCAACTTTATTCTACATGGTGTGCCTGTCTGTCTTTTGCCGCCTGCAGCCCACACGGCTAGCCGCCAGGGAAGCCAAGGAGACCAGCCACCTTTGGAGACCTGCTGCATGGTCTCATGCCCTGGCCCTGCCCAGGACTGGCTGCTCTCGGGACCCGCTGCCCCCTGCCTGCTGGGGATCCTGCAGAAATTTTGAATGATCATTACATTTACAAGATACCTAGCAGGAACAATTGGGATGTACATAGATTCAGGGACTGGAGAAGGGGTATCTTAGAATAGGGAATTGACAAGCTAAATATTCCCTAGACCACCAACCATTTTCAGGACTTGTACGACTTCCAGCAGGTCTCCGGACTCCATAGCATTAATTCTTTCTTGAACTGACTACAAAACTGGAGGGAGAAGTTGGAAAGATGGATTAGCTTAAAAGGCTTGTTGCATTTACAGAGAACGTGAGTTCGGTTCCCAACTGGCTCTCACTGCCTGAAACTCTGCTCCAGTGGATCCTGCACCCTCTTCTGACCTCCACGGGTACTGCATACATGTGATGTGCATATAAACAGGCATGCACATGCAAGTATGCAAAAACAAGCATGCACACACACATAATTTCAATGAAAAGAGGGAAAAAAAAGGAAAAGCAAACATAGATCATGAGTCCCGGTTCTTCCGGAAACCATAGAGACAACAGAGAGATCACTGGGTGTGGCCTCACGAAACACCCCGGAAACAGCTCATTCCCTGCCCACCCACAACCGCCACGGGGAACTTTTTCTGGGCGGGCACAGTGAATGAGCACGAGAAGAGACATCACATCCTGAAGAAGCAGCCTTCATGAAGTTGCCTAGACCCTTACGGTAGGAGACAAGCTGAGTTTCCCATTGGTGAGAGCATTCAGAGAACCTGCTAGCAGGTGGTGAGTGGGGCTCAACTGGTACACCATTTTGTCCATAGCCTTGCAGGAAGTTTGGGCACTGGGAAAAAATGGATTGCCAAAATGAGTGTTTCCGGGTGGGCTTTCGAAATTCCTTAATCTCCAACGAAATTCAAACTTACAGCGAGTACGGGGTGCTTTGCTCCTTTTCTTATCCACAAAATTTTGTCATTAAGGAGAAAGGTTCAGGTACTCCGCAGTTTTCCTGGTGGAGAAGGGAGGGTGACTTGCATAGGCAATAGCTAGACGGTTCCTTCTGGAGGCTAGGTGACTGTAGCAGTCTGCATTTCATCCTTGCTGAGGACAGGTTCAGCTAGATAGAAAATACAAGTGCAGAGAAAATAGTACATATCGAACCTTAAATCAGCACCAGGGGATTAGGCCTACCGCATGGTTCATAAGACCATTTGAAAAGATTTATTTTTAATTCTGTGTGTTGGTATGTCCATGTTGAGTATGCCCAGGGAAATCAGAGGCGCCAAATCCCTCTGGTGTTTGAACGACAAGGAGGTATTAGCCACCCGTGTAGTGGTTGGAAGTGGAACTCGGGTGGGGTGCGCTGGAAGAGCAGCAAGTGCTCATAATGACTGAACCATCTCACCAGCCGTAATAAACCATTTAAAAACAAACAAAATACAGAAAGCGAATATTCCCACTCGTGCGCGTGCACGCGCACGCACACGCACACGCTTAGGCAGTTTCCCACCTGTGACTTTGTGCCCATTCCTGCCTTAAAGGGCTTGCTCCTCCCCCTCGCACTGGATAATGTGTTTGCTCCTTCACATATTTGCTTCGAATCACAAGTTTTGGAAAGCAGTACCCTGGGCTTTTTTGATTGTTTTTCTTTTCTTTTTTTTTTATTTTCTGAGAAAGGATTTCTCTGTGTAACAGTCCTAGCTGTCCGGGAACTCACTCTGTAGACCAGGCTGCCCTCGGGCTCACAGAGATCCACCTGCCTCTGCTCCCTGAGTGCTGGAATTAAAGGCTTGCCCTGCCCCCCCCCCCCCACCCTTTTGCCCTGCCCCTAAGATTTCTTAGCTTTTGTGTGTCTCCCTGGATGTTTTCCCAGCATCACTTGTATGGTTCTTCAGAGACCAGAAGAGGACCCCTTGAGACAGCTGTGAGTCTGGTGTCATGTGGGCTTTAGGAATCGAACCTAGATCCTCCATGAAAACAGTAAGTGTTCTTAGCTGCAGAGCCATCTCTGCCGGAGTAGCCCCTCCTGCCAAGTGAGTTCCAGGGAGCTAACTCAAGTTGTGAGGTTTAGTGGAAATCCCCTTTACCCACTGAGTCCATTGCCAGTCCCGCATAAGCCATTTTTAAAAATTTTTTCGTAGGTGCACGTGTGGGTCTCTCTGTGTGGGGGGAGCAGGGCAGGGGCAGAGTCCAGAGAAGTGATTGAATTCTTGGATCTTATACAGGCTGCTGTGAGCTGTAGGGGTGCTGGGGACTGAACTAGTCTACTCTATAGGGGCAATAATCACTCTGAACAGCTGAGCTATCTCAACAGCCTCCCCTGTGCCTTTCCTTTTTGGAAGAAGGGTCTCACTATGGAGCCCTGACTGTCCTGGAACTCGCTATATAGCCGAGTTTAGCTTTGAACTCACAGAGATCTGTGTGCTTCTACATTCCAGTGCCCTGTGCCACCATGCCTGGGTTTTATATATGACAATTTTAACAATCTCATTTGTGATGTTTTCCAAAAGTGGGACTGCAGTTCTTTAACACATGACTTGATTATTTCTCTCAAAATTTCTGGGTGTTATCCAGAGACAGGAATGAGAAGTAGGAGAATGAAGAAGAGCTTGTTTCTCTCTCGTTCCTCTCCTGTTTTCTACCTATCCTTCCTCAGAACTTCCGTTCGCAAGGATTAAATACAGACTCCATTGGCGACTTCTAACCTCTAGACACAGCCTTCTAGCTATCTATGTGCCGATGCAACCAGAATGTGGGCTAAAAGCATAGCCACAAGCTGCTCACAGGCAGTGTCTGTGGATGTCCCAGTGACCTGTATAGAAAGGGTGATGAATTGGTGATGTGAATTCGGGTGGTAATGTCTGGCACTGCGCTCTTAAAGCTTGGCCAGTTTCTACTAGCTCATGGTCATTATACCAGGGAAAGAGCATTTGGCCTCTGCTGGCACAAAAACCTAGGAAGTGCTGCCGTATCTCCTGTGTTTGGAAGAAGGACACAGACTGTCTTTGTGCACTTGCTGCGTCCTCAGAGTTTTGTTCTTATTTCTGCTGGATCACCTACCTCTGGGAGATCAGGCCATCGAGGGTATCCTTAGCCTGAAGCATACATTCCTGTTCCGAGAAAGTGTGAAGTCTGGAGAAGGGTTACCCTTATTCCGATCTTTCCTGTCTATAAGAACCATCATTTCTGAGTTTAGAGCGATAGCTCAGTGGTTAAGAGCACTGACTCCTCTACCAGAGGACCTGGGTTCAATTCCTAGCACCCACTTAGCAACTCACAACTGTCCATAATTCCAGTTTCACAGGGCCTGAAACCCATGGCAACCCACTAAGGCACATAAAATAAAAATAAATCAACTAGAAAAGGAACCTTCATTTCTGTTTTTAAACTAAACAGCCATTTGACTATCTTGAAAGCAAAGGGCAGCTGTAAATTTTTCAAGTGAAAGACACACTTGAATACACAGCAGGAAATTTGTACAGGGCACTTCATAAACTGTTCAGAGATGGGCATCCCCCAAATAGCAGGGGCCTGTTTCCATTGTGGGGCGACATTCACTGAGCCACATTCAGTTACCTTTCTTGTAACGACATCTCTGCTCTTACTGTCTCGGTTTTCCTGTCAGTGGTATGACAGTGGCAATGGAACAATGGTAAATGGTCCCTGAAGCAAAGCAACCTAACTTGTTGTGAGAGAGTTAGAGGGCATAGAAGTTAGTTGTCCACTGAGTGAAGCTGAAAGATGGGGATTATCTGCTGCATGTAAAAGAACCAGAAACACACCCGATTCGTGAGCATCGCACAGATGCGCACACGTAAAGTATTGGAATCTCAGCGTGCCTTTTGGTCATCGGGAGCTGGCTTTGTCATTCATCAAGTTTTCCTAAACCATTCAACAAAAAAGAGGGCATCGCTTGGCATTTGTCTTTATGGACTGAGCAATGCTGTGATCTAATGTGGAAAAAGAGAGGAGAGAAGCGTGCCTTCAGAGGTAGTGCATACCGCAGTACCTGACAGTTGAATTTAAAGGGGCAGGAATTTTCAGTGTTCTTTGGCAATAAATTGTCAGGCCTCCTTAGCCACCTTATTCCCCCAGGGAAAGGTGAGTGTGCTATCTGCCCATTCTGCATCCCCACGAAGCAAGGCACTCAGAAGCTATAGGGAGTCAAGTCAAAGCAAGAACTCAGTTGATTACTGTGAGGGTCAGCTTGTATAGGGTAAGTGACATGGTGTGATGTGGGGGTACCTCCAGCCAATGAGAGACAGCCGGGCCCTCCCTCTGGCTGGAGGGGCGCCTACCTAGGTTTTGTTGTCTCATCCTCACTCTGTTCCTTCAGACTCGAGCCAGTCTTTGCTCTGTCCTACAGACCTCGAGGTACAGGCCCTGAGATAATTTTGGTCCAACAATAAATGCCGATACATCACGCAATTTTTCTTTTTTCTCTCTCTTCTCCTGTATCTGCCCTTAGGAAGAAGATTCATTCATTGATTGATTTTGCATCAAACCTGATGGTGCCTCAATTGTGAAAGGTGGCACCGAGGGGGTGTCAGTGTCTCCCAGAAAAGCAAAACTGTTGCTCTAGTGATGGTGAGGAAAGTGAAGAAAGATGGGCGTTTCAGCACGCCCATGGGGAGTGTGCAGAAAAGTAACCTGTCTATTCAAGATAGCTCAATCCAGAATAGGGATGGCAGGTCACAAACCAAACGGCCCCCTCCCGAGAGTGCTCAGCAGCACTTCGGGAACGTGTGCTACAACCAAGTACCTGGACCACTAGAGGCTGCCAGGAAGCTTCACGAATTATGCTTTCAGTGGCTGATGCCAGAGACCAACTTCAAAGAGCACATCCTGGAATCTCTGGTGCTGGAGCAGTTCCTGAACGTTCTGCCCGGGGGAATGAAGAATTGGATGCGAAAGCATCATCCAGGAGATGTCAAAGAGACTGTGAGTCTGGTCGAATGCTTGCAGACAGAGCCTGACGCAGTGCCCGACAAGGTGAGAATGAATAATTCCTTTAATGCCCAGTAACATAGGATAAGGGTAGATGTGTCTTGGTTAAGAGTTATCAAGGAGTGAGACCGATTTAGTCACATTCTCGTTGGTTTTTCTGTTTTGTTTTATTTTGTTTTCAAAGACGATTTCTCTGTTCTTTTGGAGCCTGTCCTGGAACTAGTTTTTGTAGACCAGGCTGGCCTCGAACTCACAGAGATCCGCCTGACTCTGCCTCCTGAGTGCTGGGATTAAAGACGTGTGCCACCACCGCCTGGCCAGTCACATTTTCTTATTTCTTAGAATGGCTAGGTAGGATCCAAAATCATGTGCTAACAGTTGCTCAATACGGTCCAGAGTCACAGGCGGAGTCTTTCATGGCCTTAAAGGGAAAAAATTTGTTTTTCTCATTTTAAGTCCTCGAATTGATGCTGGAGGGCCTACTCTAGCAGATCTAAGAGTACAACACTTGAGATGTTACAAACAGAGAAATAAAAGGCAAGAAAGGTATGGGAAGGTGGATTGAAAACATACAATAGTGCAGAGACTAAAGTTGATGGCAGAGAATGGAAGCTCAAATCAGACAACTTTGGGAGACAACAAAGGAAGAATAACATGGAAAGCAAAACTGAATCAAAGACTTTGAAGAAAAATGTTCCCAGAGACGTAGAGGGAATCTAGATGCTGAGGACAGCATCCTCTAATGAAAACACACCCCTGAGCAGAGAGAAATGGAGCCCCACTGCTCTCTCTTAGTGGTATATTCCCGGTGCTGCTAGTGAGTGGGAACCAAGAAACAGCCCTAGGTGACAGATGCATATCACCTCTTTATGGGAGCCAACCTAAGAATATAAAGCAGAGTTTATTTCTTGGTGTCCTAGTGTAACCAAATTCTGTAGAGAGAGGTTGGAGGTCATCCCGGTCTTCATTTGGTTCGAATCCCTTTGTTTCATCCCTTCCCCGACAAAAGATTTCCTTACTTATAGGGAGATTTAAAAATTGGCCTGACAGAAAAGCCTTTTTAAGTACCATGTTTTATCTTTTACATAAAAGGAAAAGAGAAAACCACTCCACGAGGCTCAGAGTCAAGAAAACAACTGATGAAGGCAGCTTTAGAGCAACACTCCAGTCTGCTCAACATGACCCTGGTCGTCGGCTGTGGCTCTGTATGTAGGCGTGAAGGCTGCTAGGTAGAAGGACTGGAAGACGGCAGAATGCTTTCTGTTATTGTTTCGATTATCCTAACTCTCATCTTTTTGAAGCAGCCTCATTTCTACTCTTTCTCTCTGCAGAGACCCACAGTGCCCACTAGGTCTTCAGGGGTGTGTTAGACCTTAATGCTGTTATCCAGACAACTGGATTTGGCATGATGAGAATGGGAATTGGGTAGTTCACTATACTACTTCCCGTCATTTTAGTTTCTCCATCAAAACTCTATGTTAATTTCTTCCACATACAGCCAACCATGTGATTCAGAGGCAGGTGACCAAACAGCTTCTGCCTTGGTAGTGCTAAACTCAAATCCATTCTGTTCTTCAGGACCTGTTGACGTTTGACGATATCGACATGCATTTTTCTGAGAAGGAATGGCATTTACTGGGTCCTTCTCAGAAAGCACTCTACAGTGAGGAAATGTTGAACATCTACAAGATGGCTGCCTCTCTAGGTAACAATCGATGCCTTCTTCTGTGTGTGCGTGGATATGTTGTATGGTGTGGCCTGTGTTTATGAAAAACACACCCTGTGAGAAAGCTCGTTCTGGAGTGTAATCAAATTAGATTGCTTCGTAACTGTTGAATCCGGGAGTGCTTTCCGTTTTCTGGAGTCTGGTGCTTTGCTAGATGCTTGGCTTGCAGTTAATTATCACTGTTAAGTACTGTTTTGTCCTCTTCCCATGGGCTTCTAGAGAATAAAAGTTTTTTATTTTAGTGAGGATCAATTTTTCCCGTTAGAGGGTATGGTTTCACCATGTAGGCTCGGACTCTTAAATCCCTTAGTTCTAGATACCGATAAGTTTTCCAAAATCTTTCATTTTCTTTTTACATGTAAGGCCACACTGTTTTGAATAAATTTTACATAGAGTATGAAGTTGAATTTGAGGCTGAATGTTTTAACAATAGGTGTAGCACAATTACTAGAAACCCAGAGACAGAAATTGGGGTTCAACCTGAAGGTTGGAAAAGCAGAACAGCCAGCCACTGACTCTTACCTCGACCTCACTCTGAAATGGTGATCCTGCCTCAAGGAATCTCAGAAGGAGACTGTCTCCTCCCATTTTATAATCCTCTCTAGTGCTGAGATTAAACGCATGCACCACTACCATTTGGTTTCTATGACAAACTAGTGTGGCTACTGGGATTCAAGGTGTGTGCCACCACCACTTGATCTGTAAGGCTGACCAGTGTGGCTCTTTTTACACTCTGATCCTTAGGAAAACTTTATGTACTAAAATACAAGTGAAATATCACTACATTTCCCCTTTTTGTCAAAAATGAAAAAAGGGAAAGGCTATAACAAATATAAGAAAACTATACACAATAAGTGCAAGGACTATATACATTAACAATGTATATAGTACAACAATAAGTACATCAACATTGTCTAGTCCATCTGCCTTTGACAAATTTGGAGAAAATACTCTGTATCCATCCTATCTTGGTGAGTCCAACATCTTACACATAATTTACTTTCTATCGTAACTTGCTTTCTGCATCTGATAAACTATAGTTACAACTATCTAATCTTCAGCTCCCTCAGAGACTCAAGAAGGAAATAGCATTAACTGAGTAAGTAAGAAATGCTAGAAGGGACTTCCAAAAAATGTGAGAGATGACAGAGACAGCTGGCTGCCTGGACAGTCACCCAAAGTTTTTCTGCAACATCAGGGCATCTACCTTCATCCTACAGGCCTATAGACTATCCATATCTGACAGACTTTTCTGTGAAGTAGGATATTCAGAAGGGCTGTCCCTTCGTGTCCTGACAGGGCTTGGCAGTCAGTCTCCTTTGGGTCTTGGTTGTTCAATTAGGACAGCACACTGTCAGCAGTCGAGGCAAGGGCATTTTCTTGCTTAGTGACTTTCTTCTGCCACAAAAGTAAACTTCATGTAGAGTTTCTTCAGTGTCCATTAACTTCTCTGTAGTACATTGATACTACCAGGAGAAGACATCTTAAATGCCATATTCTCTAAATCTCTGAAATGTTTGAAGACGACCTGTCTTTCTAAAATATCTATTTGATCTTGAAAACATACCTAATATGACTACAAGATTCATTTAATAAGTAACTAACAACTAATCTGCATTTCCCTATTATCCTGAATAACTGGTAATATCACTATTGTAATCAGATGTATTTGTTAATATTACTTTTAAAATAAATGTTCCTTTATAAAATGAAGAATACTTCAAGCAAATACAAAGTCTTGATTGCACAAAAATGCAATCACTGACAAGCTACCAGTTTGTTAAACTCAAGGAATACACGAAATTATTTCAGAATAGCTCTAAGAAACACTCCACTTTTTTATTAATCAAATTTACTTGCTTCTAAATTAGAAATAAATTTCAAATTCTTATTTTTCTATGCTATAACAAAAATCTTTGAAATTTTTCACTCTTTTAATAGAATGCTAGTGGCATAAATGTATGGAAATAACTTTTACAGAAATACTAGTGCAATATATACCTGAAATGCATAAACTCTTAGAAGACACAAAACCTCTGGCAATCTTGATTCACATATGAACCAATAACAATCTACTTTGCTGGTGGTGTTAAAGAACACAGTTCATCAGTTTCTCCTGCCAATGATATCCTCACATTCTCCTCAGATGTTGAGTGTTTCCATTATCTTTCTTTCTTTTCTTTATTCCTCATTCCCAGGCTGGAATGGCCTGGTGTGGGTTATGTACTGGTAGCCAGGGGACTGTTTGCCATTTTTTCTTTTATTAAGAAACATAAACCCCTTTTTGGTGGAGCACGCCTTTAATCCCAGCACTCAGGAGGCAGAGGCAGGTGGATCTCTGTGAGTGCAAGGCCAGCCTGATCTACAGAGCAAGTTCCAGGACAGCCAGGACTGTTGTTACATAGAGAGATTATGCCTTGAAAAGAATGAATTAATGAATGAATAAAGAGAGAGAGAGAGAAAAGAAAGAAAAAAATCTTGTTATTTAGGCGTGCTTGTTTGTCTGTGTGAGTGTTTCTGAGGATATCCATAGAGGCTAAAGTGGTCATTGGACCCCTTGGAACAGAAGGCATCTGTGTGCAGGACTAGGACTGAGGTCTCATGATTGAGCAGCGAGCACTCTTAACATTGGCGCCACCTCTCCAGTCCTGATCCTGTCTTTCTGATTATTTCCTCCTGACCTTGTGAATCTTTACTAACATGCTGTTTTGTTTTGTTTTGTTTTCCTTTTTGTTTTTTTCTGTTTCTTTGTTTTCCTTATTTGTTGGTTTTATGGATGGTTTTTTGTTTGTTTGTTTGAAATTTTGCCAGCATTTTTCTGCCTTTCCATCTTCCTGAGTGTGGTGGTTTGAATGGGAATGGTCCCCATTGGCTCATACAGTTAAATACTTGGTCCCTGTTAGTGGAACTGTTTGAAAAGGTTTAGAAGGTATGACTTTGTTTGAGTAGGTGTGGCCTTGTTTGAGGAGATGTGTCACTGGGGGTGAGCTTTGAGGCTTCAGATGCCCACACTAGACCTAATCTCTCCCTCCCTGTCTCTTACTGTCTCCGTCTGTGTGTGTTTCTCTGTGACTCTTTGTCTCTCTCTGTTTGTCTCTGTCTCTCTGTGTCTCTTTGTCTCTCTCTGTCTCACTGTGTCTCTGTCTCTCTCTGTCTCTGTCTCTCTGTGTCTCTTTGTCTCTCTCTGTCTCTGTCTCACTGTGTCTCTGTCTCTCTCTGTCTCTGTCTCTCTGTATCTCTTTGTCTCTCTCTGTCTCTGTCTCTCTGTGCCTCTTTGTCTCTCTCTGTCTGTGTCTCTGTGTCTCTTTGTCTCTCTCTGTCTGTGTCTCTGTGTCTCTTTGTCTCTCTCTGTCTCACTGTGTCTCTTTGTCTCTCTCTGTCTCACTGTGTCTCTGTCTCTCTCTCTGTCTGTCTCTGTCTCTGTCTCTTTTACTCCCTCTCTCTCTTCCTCAGGATGTAAAGCTCTTACCTGCTTCTCCATGCCTTTATACTCCCCACTGTGATGACAATGGACTAAGCCTCTAAATCCATAAGCAAACCCTGAATTAAATACGTTCTTTTCCAAGAGTCCCTGTGGTGTCTCTTCACAGCAATAGAAGAATGGCTGAGACCCTCTGCCTGTCTATGTACAACTTTCTGTTTAAGTATATATAAATCTCATTCTGGAGACCCGGAACTTGCAGCAGCTGCAGGACTTTCCTTTTTTTTTCTTCCCTTTAGCTCCTTTTCAGTTCTCAACACTTCTTCCTGTTCATTTCGTTAGCAAGATGTCGCTTTCTAGAATAAAATGGCACGGACACTCTTTCTGTTGCTCTTGGCTTTCTCTTCTTACTTTAACTGGGACACACTTTGTAGAAATTTCTATACTTTTCTGTATTATATTCAAGCGTCATCTGTCTCTTTCTGTTTCCTTTTTTGTTCTTTTTGCTTTTGATTATCTTCCAATTTATTGGTGGTGAGAAGCATAGTGTATCCTTTCTTTGACTTTTTTGTCTCTTTTGCTTCTTTTTGGTTTTCTAATTCTGAACGAACTTTTTCTTCTTCTCAAGGCAGAAGCTGTGGGGAAAAAAAGCTTCCAATACTGCTGAACTTCATCCTCTACTTTCCCAGGGAGGTCCCCTACAACTTTTCCCATGAACTCTGCCTTCATTTGATAGTTCCCCCCCCCACCCTCACAAAGGTATAGTCTTCATAGTAAACGCAGCCCTTGTGCCCCACCTGGTGGCCAAAATGTTTTCTTTAAAATTGACATCATTAGCCTGGCAGTGGTAGTGCACTCCTTTATTTCCAGTACTCAGGAGGCAGAGGCAGGCAGCTGTCCATGAGTTCAAGGCCAGCCTGGTCTACAAGAGCTGTTTCCCAGAGAGGCACCAAAGCTACAGGGAAACCCTGTCTAGAAACTAATAATAATGCTTCTTCCAGAAGAGTATGTGGTGTGACTTTGCTGGAGATACCCCTGAAAGCTTTCTCTGTTCTGAATTACCTAGATCTCATGGGTCATTTGTCCTTGGTTTGGCACTTTCTTTAGTTAGGATTTCTATTGCTATGATAAACTCCATAATCAAATGGCACTTCTCATCTGACATTTCATAAGTCAGGTCAGGAATTCAAGCAGGGCAGGAACCAAAGCAGAGGCCATGGAGGGGAGCTGCTTGCTGACGTCCTCAGCTTCCTATCTCATGCATCTTAGGTTCATCTGCCCAGGGGTGGCATTGCCCACAGGGGGCTGGACCCTCCCACATAAGGCAGTAATCAAGAAAATTCCATATAAATTTGCTCTTTGGCAATCTGATGGAGGTGTTTTTTCAGTTGACTTTCCACTTTCCAGATAACTCTAACTTGTTACAAGTTGATTTTTAAAAAACCTAACCAGGCCAGAGATCCTGGCTGACATGGATTTTGAACCCTCAAAGCTCACCACCAGTGACACATCTCCTCCAACAGGTCCAAGTTTCCTAATCCTCCTCAAGTAGTTTTGATTCCTGGTGTCAAAACAGTCAAATAGATGAGCCCTTGGGGGCCAGTTCTCATAAACCACCACCTGCCCTATATCCGCTTCTTTCGGGAGGGCTGTTTGAGACAGGGTTTTGCAATGTGGCCCATAACTACGCTCATTGTTCTCCCTCCAGGTGTATCCCTAGCGCTGAGATCATAATCTTGTGCAACAAAGCCTGCTAGCATCCTGTGCTTCTTGTTAGTCCTTTCGGCCTGGTATCCTTTCTTGTCAGTCTTGGTGGTGACTTACTGCTTCCATTCTGTTTTGAAAAGCAGCATTTTACTTAATGATGGCCATTTTCATAGTTTCATCTAGTAACGTTGGTTAAGGCCTAGTTTCCTCTCTGCGAGGTTCTCGAGGAGGGAACTTGAAGATTATCGCCTGTACTTCTTCTTTTCTACTGTAAGCACTTACGGCTGCATGTATCCCTTTGACCACTTCCTTAACTCTACTCCATATATTTTGATGTAGTTTAACTTCATTTTCATTCCGATCTAAGTATATCCCACTCTCTTTTGAGGGCTTCCTTTGACGACACATTATTTGTAAGCATACTGCTTCCGTGTGTCTGTAAGCTATACAATTTCTGATTTTGCTTTCTGTTTGATTACACCTTTGTCAGATTTGCCACTTACTCAAGTTACAACTCTCTTAGTGTTTAGTCTGATAAGTGCCTTTATTGCATTCTAATAGGTTTATCTATTACAATCAGAGAGCTCCGGTCCTATCGATGTATGCCAATTTAGCAGACACCCACCCTTCGTTAGTTTAACATGCAGAGTCTTCATCGCTTTTATATGACTTTCTTCCAATGAGGTTTGTTTTCAGAGGCTTTGTAGCATTTTGTGTCTTTCGGTTCCTCTGATTCTGCTAGTTCTGCCATGGCTTATGGCTGATGCTGTCTGAGGGCACAGAAGCCATTGTGGAAAAGGGAATCTCAACATAAGGAGGAAAAGGCTTCCCAAGCCATGTCACTAGTTCTAGCTGGATCTCTCCTGCTATTTCTGCTTCTTCACTTTCGTGGCTCTTGTTATAGGAATACATCTCATGCCTACAGTGTTAACGGTGCTTCTTGTTCATTGGCCCTTATGGGACACCATCTCCGTAGATGGAGCTGTTTAGACACATCATTTTTCTCTCGGCTTCTTGAGGGAAGCTTCCATGCTGTGACAGGATGCTAGAATATACTCCCTAATCTACTTATTGTTGACAGATACCAGGAGGGTTCCTTGTCAGAGCTGTGTCTGATTTGCATTTTACCATTCTTTAAAAGGTTTCACACCCAGTTTGAGAAAGGAGCAAGTCTGTCTAGGCAGCGTTCTGCAGATAGGTTTTGGGTTGGAAAATACTGGGTTTGAGTTTCTACTTTCTTCTGGGTGTTTGTTTGGGTGTGATGTACTTTGCTAGGTTTTTGTTTGGTGTTACTTTCTAAAATTCCTGAGTCTAAGACCTCTTTGTCTTCTTTCTGCTTTTTATGATTTCCTTTTGTAACTTCTGGCACCATTTGATGGGCTTCTTTCTGTGCCTCGCAGAGGGGATAAAGGGACTATGGATCTGTCCCATTTTTCTGCCTGGGCCAAAGTCACTAGTTTATGTATTTCTTCAAAGTAATTTTCATCGACAATTCTCTCTAGTCCTTTAAATTTTCTTGTCTATAAAACACCTGAGTCATTCTTTTCTTTATATGAACAGGTTTAAAGCCAGAAAATGACATGGGAAATGATCAGCCTGAATCTGCCTCTACATCAGAAATAGAAGCAAAACCATCAAACGTTTCAAACACCAGAAAGAAAGCTGCCCAGAAGAAAACCAGCAGAAAAAACCATGCATACACACTCAGGGCACAGAATCGTGGTCAGGCTCATCCAAGGGGGGGAACAGTGTCAGCTTCCGTTTGTAAAAAACAGGTTCCAAAACCTTATCAATGTCAGGAGTGTAAGAAATGCTTCAGAGTTCCTGCTGAGCTTGTTAGGCACCATAGAGTTCATACCAGAGAGAAGCCGTATCCCTGTCAAGAGTGTGAACGGAGATTCAGGTGGATGTCAGATCTTACCATGCATTCCCTGACACACAAAGGAATAAAATTATACAAGTGCTCCTGGTGCCAGAAAAGCTTTTCTCTCAACACAAACTTACATAAACACCAAAAAATTCATACAGGAGAGAAAGCCTATAAGTGTCTGAAATGTGGGAGAGCATTTACTCAGAAATGTAACCTCATTAGACACGACATAGTCCACACTAGAGAGAAGCCCTATTCATGTAACCTGTGTGAGAGAAAGTTTAACAGACAGTCAAGCTTCCTCAGACACAAGAGTAGACGTTGTCAGGCAGCATGGCCAGTTGGAGGACAGTCAGTGAGAGATGGGAGAGATTAGGAGCCTCCCATGATATGAATCTGTTACGAAAGGAAAATTGGGGGGAGTTATGCTTTGCAGCACAGAAAGGAATCTACACCGCTCCCCACTCTTAACACTTAGTTTTCAGTGGGTACCATAAAATTGTTATTTACGAGATACCTTATGAATAAAAGCATCAAATTTTGGTTGTCGACTATGTCTGCAGTCATGTTTTTCTCTAATGCTATTCTCAGGTGTCAGGCGCCACGAACCCTGCATTCACTCTTCATGCTTCCTCAGAAGAGGTATAATAAAATGCCGTTGCAGCCCCTATGAAGTGAGTTCAGAGAGAATTAATACGTGTCTCCGTAGACAACCAAGATTGAGAATCGGGGAGATTTCCTCATGAGCAGGAAGTGAGGCTTAGCCTTTTTCCTAACGTAAGTTTGCCCATTGTACTTGCCCTCCCGAGTTCGCACTGCTACCTTGTCTTCTTTCAGGGAAGTTTGGGGAGCACGAGAGGACCTGAAAGCCTCTCACAAGCCGAAGAGCCTTCTAAGCATTACGATCCTCCTGCCATTCTCTCTGCATGCCCTTAGAGACTGCAGTGATCACGGAGGCTCTGCATGCCCACATCGAGTTATCTGTCTCCGTGGAAGCACAGGACCAGAGTGAGATGGCCTGATAATTTTGGCTTCCACTATACACACTGAAGGCTTTCAAATGGGTGCATATCACTCCTGTCTCTAAAGGGAGCTTCACTTTCGTGATTTCTTAGCCCTGAATGAGTATGGCTGATTTCTCAATAGAAAGGTCTGAGCGTTTAACTTACTGATAATGGCAAAGAGGGCCTATGTAGCCTCTTCGACCTGATACACCTCTGTTCCTAGAAGGGGACATCCAAAAGCATCCAGGAAAAGGCTTATGATCCCCGTCAGAATCAGGCCAGATGGAAGCTGCTTTATGATGCTGTTTATATCTCTTCTCCATTTGTGCGAGTATCTCTTAAGAGATAAAAAGCATGCATAGGTTGAAAGATATATCCAAAGCTAATTTATGATATTGGGTAAGGTTGCCATATATTTGTAAATGGAAAACAGCATGCTCCATACTAAATTTAAATATTGAACAAACACCATTAAAACCAAATACCTCCACCCAAAAGGCTGATTTTCCCATCTTAACATTTTTCAGAATTTATTTTTTGTGTATGAATGTTTTACCTGTATGTACATCTGTTCTTCGTATGTGTGCAATATCGAAGGAGGTCATTAAGATGGTGTCACATCCCTTATACCCGGAGCTACAGTTGCTAGTGACCACTCAGGCGCTGGGGATTGTACTGAAGTCCTCTCTAAGAGTTCTCAACCACTGAGCCATCTCTCCAGCCCTATCATTCACTTTTTTGAATAGATGATTAAAGGAAAATTTTCAAAGAGACTTTGCAGAGCCTATTTTCAGATTTCTAAAATGGGAATGACTCCTGCCTGAGAGCTACCATGTGGGTTAAATGAGCTACATAAGAGTATGTAGGAGAGAGGTGGGGCAATTCGGTGTGCAAGAATCACTTGAAACATTGTTATGCACCTAGTGGTGTAAAGAAAATAAACATTCTATGTTTATGCCGCATTTAATTGTACTTACTTAATGTCTTCTCCATTAGTCTCCATTTCCTTTTAGTTTGATGCTGTTCTCCATTTAGCCTTTAAAAGATAGTGGTCCTACTACAGCTAGATATACTGGCCATTCCTAACAACCAGGGTATACCAAAAAATCTATTTCCTAAGGATGGAGACTGTGCACCCAACATCCACCCCTACCCCTTCCATGCCAACATGAGGCTGCACCATGAGATCTAAGAGAGCTAGCTCTCTCACTCTATAAGTAAGTAAATAAATATATAACATGATATAGCAATGTATATGATTTTTTAATTACTGCCAGGACTGGAGAGATGGCTCAGTTGTTAAGAGCACTGACTACTCTTCCAGGGGACCACGGTTTCATTCCCAGAACCCACATGGACGCTTACAAATATTTATAACTCAATTCCTAGGGATCTGATGCCCTCTTCTGGCCCCTGCGGGTATGAACACACCTGTGGTACAGATACAATACTCATAAAATACTAATGCTATATTACACATAAAATAATAATACTAAACTAACCATGAGTCGCGTCTCTCTGAGGGTAGGTTGTTGTATTTTCGTTGTTCTGGAAGGGCCCCAACCCTGTGACCCTCTCATGTTATCTCCTAACTAGAGCTCCATCTCTAAGATGTGCCCAGGAACGCTAGTAGGCTTACGTCACCATGTCCTTTGGATGCTAGGATCAATAAGGTTCTTATTTTCCTAGAAGAGGAATCCCAGGACATATTTCAGTACTCGCCCCCACCCCCACCCGCCCTTCTGGCACATCAGCTGCTGTGCACTGTGGGAAGCACAGATTAGGTGGACCTGGGAGTGGAACTGACCAAAACCAGTCCGATGCACCTCCTTGTTTCCCTACCCATCCGTCCTGTTTTTCTGCTGGTTGGTTGAAACTCAGCCCATTCAACCACACTGTTCCCTCTTGCAAATGACCCTGCCAGAGACCCCTAGGAAGCAGAAATGGTCACCTGAAAAATTGGGTCAGGTCACCCTAAATGTTCTTTTAGAAAAACATTAGGGCCGGGCAGTGGTGCACACCTTTAATCCCAGCACTCGGGAGGCAGAAGCAGTCATCTGTGACTTCGAGGTCAGCCTGGTCTACAGAGTGAGTTCTAGGACAGCCAGGGCTACACAGAGAAACCCTGTCTCGAGAAACAACACAGAATTTTTTTTTTAAAGTTAGACTGATGGGCTAGCAGTGATGGAACTTTACCTCATTTATCAGAATGTGGGCTGGGTATTTAGAATCCACCAAGACTTTTATTTTGCCATGAGAAGCTTGCTTAGTTTTCTGTACATATGGGATCTTTTTTTCCTCCTCTTCAATTCTGAGCATGTGAAGAAAAGTGAAGTTTCTACTATCAATATTATTAAATTGCTCAAAAACAGTATTTATCTTTTCCTATTTCTGAACGAGCGTCTTATTTTGGTTTCTCAGTGTATTGTTTGTTTGTTTGGGCTTGATCTTAGGTATAAAGGCAGTCTGGTAGAAGGTTTGATGTGAAATATCATGCTTTCCATGAATTTTAAAAAAAAAAACCTTTGCCACTAACCTCAAAGTGCTATGTGGTTCCAAATTGGCTTTTCAGTTAATAATACACAATACAAACCTTATTGCATTTAACTCTTCTGGAAATGAACTTCTACAGTATTGTCTGACGTGAAATTATATTTATAAATTCATCTAACTAAACCAGAACCCTATTCACCTGGAAAGAAGCTACTTTATGTAGTTTAGAAAATAAAATAGATACTTTTTACAATAAAAGAAACCAAAGAGGCACTGCAAGTCTCGGAGTGTGATGTGTGCAGCTCCCCAAGCCCTGGAATTCAGCAGCATCTTGGGGACACAGAGGCCACTGGGCATGCACTATAATAACTAGCGCTTCAGCTATCCAAGGCAAGTTCCTCAAACCAAGAGTTGCTTTTAAGGATACAGGCGTAAAATCTCCTGTTTTCATGGGAGGTTTGCAGGCATTCATTTTCCAATCCTAGCCCGTAGGCTTCTTCCTGAAGCCTCCATTGTTTACATATTTTGCTCTATTTACTTTGTGTGCACATGTGTTTGAGAATGTACATATGTGTGCAGACAGGATATGCACATATGTCGCACATATGTGGAGATTCGAGGATAACCTGGAAGAGACAGTTCTCCCTTCCTGTCATGTAAGCTTCAGAGTTCAAACTCAGGTTCTTAGCCTTGGCTGAAGAGTCCCCTTACCCCGAGCCATCTCCCACACTCCTTGAGGTTTATTTCTTCACACTCTCAGAAACCTGCCTGTTTGTCCATTATGTCACGGTTCTAACCACCTATAAATACGTATACTAACATTAGAACAGGAAATGCAGCCAGTTAAAATTTCAATAAGCTGTCGATGTTTTCTCCATATAATTTACACAGCTGAAAGTTGTTAAATCTCATCCCAAAGCCTTCTAGAACCATCAGGACCGATGTGCCGAACTCAGAGACTGTGGAAGCATGCACGGGACCTACACATGCCTAATCCAGAAAGAGTTTCAGCTATGAATGGGAAAGTAGACACAAACCCCCAGTTTTTGTTTCTCTTTGGGGGTTTGTGGGGAGGGTTTCTTTTGGGGTTTAGGGTTTTTGTTTTGGTTTGGTTTTGGTTTTTTGAGACAGGATTTCTCTGTGTAGCCATGGCTGTCCTTTGTAGACCAGGCTGGCCTCAAACTCAGAGATTCACCTGCCTCTGCCCACTGAGTGCTGGGATTAAAGGCATGCACCACCACGGCCGGGCACAAGCCCCCATTATTAATCCAGAAGCTATCTCCAATTGATAACATCTCACAAGGAAAAACTGGTTTCCTCCAATGGAGTTTCAGTGGGAATACAAACCGCTCTTAAGGGCAAGCCTAATGTTCAGCAGTAGATGGCCAACACAAAATAAACTCAGTGGCATCTTTGGAGCTTCTTTATCTTATAATGTATTCTCAGGGCCTTTTAAGAATTCTTGCAGGTCCTTTGTGTACATATTATGGTTTCCAGTTCTGTGTTTTTCAGGGATTTCTGTGTGCGTGATCATGTGTGTCTCTGTGTCTGTATGTGTTCCTTGTGCTTTTTCCTCAGCTCTTTGTCTTCTGTTTGTCTTGACCTCTTCTATTTGCTTTATTTCCTCATTATTGTCGTTGTTATCATTTAGATGCCTGTTTTCATTCTAATAAGAGGGAGAAGGAGGGGATGTGGATTTCGGTGGATGAAAAAGTAGGGAGAATCTAGGAGGAGTTAGGGAGAACTATAATTAGAATATATTTAGTTTAAAAGTCTATTTTTGCTGGGAGGGGGTGCCACACACCTTTATTCCCAGCACTCAGGAGGCAGAGGCAGGCAGATCTCTGTGAGTTCGGGGTCATCCTGGTCTACAGAGCTAGTTCCAGGACAGGCTCCAAAGCTACAGAGAAACCCTGTCTCAAAACAACAACAACAAAAAGGTCTATTTTCAATTGAAAAAAGTCTCATCACAGATATGTTGGTCTTAGTGGAGGTACAAAGGATTCAGAAAGTGATTTTTTTAAAAAAATTCCAATTATGCACACACATAGAAAACCAAATATGAAAGATTTTCAAACTGAGATGACTCTCATTTTGCAAGTCAGGGTGTAAAACTTTAAGACAATTCTGAAGCCATTTCTGACAATTCCGAATCCTCTCAGCATCTGTGCCTTAGTGCTTCCCCTCCTCCCCTGGGAACCAAGGACCTAACAGTTACACATGCACGTATGTTCTCCAGAAATTGGGGCAAGGTAACCTTTAAGATGTTGACTCAGTTCCTGAACAATTACCATATACGTATGTTTTGACTCAGTTGCTGGGAAACGGGGTCAAAATGACCTCTTACTTCATCTGATCTGGCAATAGCTCTCCAGACAATTATTGGCAGTAGCACTTTTGAATAAGCCAATCATAATGGTCAAAGAGCAACCCCCCTTGCTTTCAAGGATTTTTTCTTTAGAAGTAGCCTGTACCAGTTATTTGAGTTCTCTCAGGTTCCTGAATGCTGAGGGACCCTGTCATGACAGAATTAATAACATCCTCATGCTTTTACAACAGCTGTGGTGTGAGGGGTGGTCTCTGGGGGCGACTCCACCTCAGTGTTTGGACTCTAGGTTCCAACAAGGGTAGAACCCTAGAGCCAGTAATTAAGAAGCACAGGACGGAAAGAATCACAAAGCACACTCAGACAGACAGGCAGGCATCAAATTAATAAAGCTACAGACTCTTTCAATGGAGTATAGATCCTCCCCCATTCTCCATGAAAAATGGAATCCCTGTTGTCTTCGAATACTTCATGAAGGTAGGAATTCACCCAGCATCCTTTCTGATCAACTTGATTAACAGCTGACCCAAACCTGCTAAGATTCCAACACAGGAACAGTAGACTCTCACCTCCACTCGGGCCTGTCAGGTTCCAGTTCCTGTTGTTACAAATGTTTCTTAGGCACCTAAAATGGAGCCCATCTACTTTAGTACAGTTCTGGAAGGCAGAAGTATAAAATCAAGGTCCTGACTAGGTTTAGTAGCTTCGGACACAGTGGTTCTCAACCTGTGTGTCGCGACCCAAATATGGGTCAAATGGCGCTTTCACAAAAGTCACCAAAGACAATCAGAAAACACAAATACATTTGTATCATGGCTCATGACAGTAGAAAAAGTACAGTTATGAAGTAGCAGCAAAAATAATTTTATGGTTGGGGGATCACCATGGCATGAGAAACCGTATTAAAGGATCATAGCATCAAGGTTGAGGATCGCTGATCTGGAAGCTTCAAGAGAGAAAGCACTTTTCTCGCTGTCCTCAGCTCCCAGGGGCACTTGCACTGTGTGCCTCCCAGCCTGGCCTTGGCATTGGTCAGAGATCTGCTCCCATCTTCTTGCTTCGTCTTGTCTCTTGGGATCACACAGGGTTAACCTAGATAATCCAGTCCAACGCCCCAATCTGAGGACAGACTCGGGAGCTGTTTGGTGAAAGAATGTGCCGTGGTGTCATTTGGACACGACTGTCTTTAGGGAGGATGCTGTTCTGAAAGCTGGTGTGTCCCAGTTTGCTTTCTACTGCTGTCGTAAGCACCACAACCAAAGACAACTTAGTTGGAGACGGCTTATTTTATTTAGGCTTCCAAAGCATACTCCATCACTGAGGGAAGTCGGTTCAGGAACTCAAGAAGAAGCAGATACAGCAACCACGGAGAAAGGCTGCTTTCTGGTTTGCTCTCCGAGGCTTTCTCAGCTTTTATTTTTCTTAAAAATTTTAAAAACTTATTTAACTTTTATTTTGGTATATATATATATATATATATATATATATATATGTAGGTAGGTAGGTAAGTGTGTATGTGTGCATGTATGGATGAATGTTTTGCTTGCATGTATATCTGTGCACTATGTTGGTGCAGTGCCTCCAGAGGCCAGAAGAGGGTATTCGATCCCCTGATACTGGAGCCACATATGGTTATGAGCTGCCACCTCAGTTCTGGGATTCAAAGCCTTGTCTTCTGGAAGAGCAGCCAGTGCTCTTGACCGCTGAGCCGTCTCTCCAGCCCAAGCCTCAGCTTGCTTTCTTCTATACCATAGGACCATCTGCTCAGGGATAGCACCATCCACAGTGCACTGGGCCCTCTCCCGTTAACTGTTAATCAGGAAAATGCCCAACAGGTAAAACAGGCCCAGGAAGACAAACATTGCATGCTTTCTCTCATACGTGGAGTTAGCCTTTAAGATTGATATGTGTGTGTTTCCTTCAGAATAACCGCAGAGATTAGGTATCTAGTAAGGGACCACGGGGAGGAGGAGATTCTTTGAGGACAAGGAAATGGAATATAGTGTTATAAAGGAATAAATTAGAAACTAGTATAGAAGGATTAAACGGGAAAGGGTCTCAGGCCAAGGATCTGAGAGCAGGTATGCCGTGAGTCCGAGGAGGAAATGTACTAATTATAATTCTGCTAAATGAACATCGTAATAAAATGACTTCTAATGACTCGCAGCTGCTCTACCCATAGATGGGTGCATTGCTTAACCTTCATCAGAGATGCTTCTTCTCACAGTAGGGATAATTGACACAGAAGCCACCGCCAGACAATGTGCAGTGACCGAGAGAGCTTGGCACACTCAACCTTAAATCGGATGCCTTTATCAAGCCCCTCCCCTCAAGGTCCAGGGACCTATGCAAAAGATGAGGCAGAAAGACTAGAGTATCCCGAGGTGATGGATGACTCCAAGAGAACAGCATCTCCCAGCCACAACAAAACTGACGCGCAGATGGACTCACGGAGACTGGGACAGCATGCACCAGGCGTGCACAGGTTCAATCCAGGCAAAATCCCAGCATGCGAAGGGGGAAGAGGACACAAAGTCCCACTTCTAACCAAGAAACCGTTTGCATTTGATACATGATGGCAGAGGGAAAATCTGTTTTCTCCAGTAGAACGGCACTGAATACATCAACCACACTCAATGGTGGGTCCCATGCTCCGAAGTAATTGGGCAATACAAAGCGGACTCCAGGGTTTTTTGTGGGCTTTTGTTGTATTTTGGCAGTGTCTGTCATTTTGGACTTAAGTTTGTTTGTTTTGATTTTTGCTTTTTTATTCAGAGAGAACGAACATGAGTTGGGCAGGCTGGGAGGTGCAGGAGAGAAAGAATATGCTCAAACTACTCTCTATGAAAAATGTAAAGACAATACATATTTTTTAAAACAGAAAATTTCCAGCAGACGTGCTTCCAGCCCTGCCTGGTGGAGACAGTTCCTCATTTGAGGGTCCCTCTTCCCAGGTGGCTCCAACTTTGTGTCAGGTTGACAAAACTTCCTGGCACACACAGGTTGGCGGAAAAGCACTCCCTCCCAGCTCTAAAACCATCACAAGAAAGAAACTGAGACATCCCGCGGACATTGATTTGATAAACGTCAGGAAGATGTGAGTGACTACAGCGTGTTTCGGTTTTACAATACAAATCCTGAAGAAGAAGCCACAGTCTCCTCTGCCAGGCTTGCGTGCTTCTTTGCTTCACGGGTATCACTGTGACACTAACATCCCGACGTCACAGAGTGGATAGCATCCCGAGAGATCTGGCTACTGACGAGCTCTCTTCCACCTTAAACAGGACAAGCTCCTGTCTCTGGTTGCCTCCTGTCTCCACACCTCACTTCTTAGGATGGGGACAGAGTGGGAAAGACATGGAGGAACGAATTCTATCAAGCCCAGTGCTGGTTAGACGCAGAGGGTTATCATTCTCAGGGCCAACAGGCATTCCCTGGCTTTCTTGATGGATTTTACATTTTAGTGTTTGAAGTCACTTCACAAAACTTTGTTCTCTTGTTCAGCATCTGAGATGTCAGTTAAAGACAGACATTGTATACGTTTGTCATATCTTAGCATTCCCTCTCTTTAGCCATGTGAACCTAGCCCAGGCTAGACATCTGAGGCGTTCTCTCTGAGCACATAAATGGTAAAAAACAAGATGAGAGAAGAGAATTCCTCCGCCAGCTGGATGGGATATAGGGTAGCATGTGAGAAGTGGGGCCGACACCACTCAGCATAAAAGCTTAAGAAAGTCTTTTGTGTTACAGAGAACTAAGAAAGAAGCAGGAACTGGGGCCTGGGGTGTGATCCCTGGCTATACTTAAGAGTACTTAAGTCTGGGCCTGGGGGTTAGCTATGACAGCAAACAGAAGAATGCAGCTCCACTGCCTGGAGCTTCCTGGAGGAAGGCTGTTTCCCTTCAGAAAGTGACAGGCACAGCAGATGCTAGGGGCCAGAGTGCAACAATATTCTAGACTTTTCCTGAGCCACCAGGGCACTGATTTTTCCCACCTTTCCCTTGTTGCTCTGGATGAGCAACTTTGGTATGCTGAGAAGTAAGCCCTCCTAACACCAGAAGTTCTGACTGCAAACGCCTTACAAAATATCACAGTCCCCTCCACTCTAGGAATGAAAGGCAAAGATGGACTCCTGAGGCTAGACATTATTTAACTAGCTTTGAGAGGACAGGCTCCTCCTAGGCCCAAAATGGAGTCTTTGGTGTTTACTGTCCGCCTAAAAGCTAAACACCTGGTAAAATTTGTTCTGTGATATTGAAAAAAAAAAATCGGGAAGAGAAACACGAGCATTTTACCTAAGAAACACTACTACCCTGCTAGGGCACCAGGGACCAGGCATGCATTTAATAACTAAAAATCCTCTCTCAGAGTCCCCAGACCAGCCCTCCTCAAGTGCACATGGTGTTTCTGTTCTGGCCCAATGGATACAAGTCTTCAAGAAAATAAAAACTGAGGCAAAGCAGTAATAGAAGCCTGTTTATTGATTAAATTGCAGCAGTAGCAAAAGCGTATCAGCAAAGGCAGAACATTGGTCAACTTCTGAACCAAAAAGCAGGGAGGAAAACACAGAAGCTCAACAACAGATCGTGACTACAGGGCACACAAGAATATAACCTCCAATTACTGGGAAGTGAACACAGTTAGAGTTCACGAATTCAGAACCCTGACTGGCCTAGAGATGGAGCTAGCTCAGTGGTAGTGTTTGATTTGCATGCTCAGTGCCCTAAAATCACTCCCCAGCATTAGTAAAGAAAAACAAAAATAAACCACCAAAGCTAGAGATGGAGCTAGCTCAGTGGTAGTGTTTGATTTGTGTGTACAAGGCCCTAAAGTCACTCCCAAGCACCTGAAATGAAAAAAGAAAAAAACAAAACAAAACAAAAAAACCTTACCTGAGCTAGAGATGGAGCTCAGTGATAAGAGTGTTTGCTTTGCATGTGCAAGGCCTGAATGTCCCTTCCCAGTGCTAGCCAAAACAAAACTAGCTGTGACCATCATTCACAATGATAAGGAAAATTGTCACCGGCAGCTATTGACAACGTACTTCAGTACAGGGCTTGCACGTCAATAGTTTTCCATTTAAGGTATGAACAATGTATGTGATCTGTATTCCATTATCACAGTATTTGTGAAATGGGTACTGCCTTGGAATAAACAATATTCATATTAAAAGCAAAAAAAAAATCCTACCAGGCCCCGAAAATCACATGCAGGAAGGTGGCTATCTAGCATTAGGAAGCCTTGGAAGGCAGGTTTTGCATCTAGCTCAAAGCAAAGCTCCACTCTGAAATAAGTTTGCACAGCACTGTCCTCCCAAGACAGCCCAGAGGCTCTCATGAGGCAGCATGCCCTCATTAGGGGATCTTGCTTTCATCAACACATCGTGGGGAGTTGTGCTGTGAAACTTGCAGGTGGGTGAGCTATTAGTTTGCATCGTGCGCGGGGCCCTGAGAACCCTGGCTTTGCTTGGGCTCTTTCACTCCCTTGTGGATTTTTAAGTGTCTCCGCAGGCTGGATTTGTGTTTATAGCTTTTCTCACACTGTTGGCATAAAAATGGTCTCTCGTGAGTGTGTCTCACTAGGTGTGCAGTAACACGCGACTTTCCTTTAAAGGCTTTGCCACAGAAGGAGCACTGGTATTTGTGAACGACCTGAGTTTTCACACGTTCTACCAGGCCCAAAGTGTGCATAAACTCCCTCTTACACAGCCTACATTGCTCTCTTTCTTGGTCAAAATTGTCTGCCTCTGTCTTGATAACGGTTGCCGCCTGAGTAGATGAATTGCCAGGCATTGCTTGCTCATGGGTACTTTCCTCCTGGGAAACGAACTGGGGCCCATAGGGGTCTGAGTCACGGGAGGTCCCTGCTCTATTTCCAGGGCCCTCTTTTGCTATGTTTCCTGTGCGATTTTTCAGGCGGCCAATCTGTTGCTGCCTGTGAGCAGAACACAGCCCTAACTGCTCATTAGAGAAAGGCTTCTCATCGGGAGGAGCCTGTGTCTGGACTCCAGTGCTGTGAGTCTCCCGTACTTGCCAGGAGGTCCCCGGCATCTCCAGTTGATTCTGATTTCCTGAGAACGTCTGGTCTTCCTCAGGCTCCTTGAAGACAGTCAGCAGCTCTTCTGGGGGTTCTTCACCAGGAGGTTCCAGATTTCTGTACTCATTAGGTAAAGGGAACTCTGCGAGCAAAGCAGAAAATGGAGCCGTCCTTTTAATCTGTGCTAACATCTGTTCATTTTCCCCTCCCAAAATCAAAAGCTGAGAGGAGGGAAGGAAATGGCAGGTGTTACTGTCTTCTATGGAAAATAGATGTTCCAAGGGTGGGTGGAAGCCCTCAAGTAGCACCAGTGACCTCCCCTCCTTGATGAAGTCTCCCTTTCTCGTCCCTTTCTTCCCTGGCTGCTACTGAATCCCTTTCTTCCTTCTAGAGTCTGGTAACTGCCCTATGTGTGGAGAAGCAGTCCCTCCACTTTCGTCTGTCTTACAAGCTCCAGCAGGGCTCTGCTATTGCATGCTAGAAGGGAGAGAGAAGGCAGTTGGAAATGTCACCGCAAACTGTATCAGAGTTCATTCAGCCAGCTGTTCTGTACACAAGAAGTCTCTCCATTCATTTCCCTGTCAGTTAGGGTTTCTTCACCAGGAGCCCCTGACCAATGCTGTCTGTTTCCCTTTACAGTTTCCAGACTACAAGGGAAAGGCTGGCAGGAGCCTACTATGCTTAGTGAAAAGCTAGTCTCCTGTCATCTACGGAAGCAGTGAGACTCTATCCAAGCTTAAAGTTGATGAACTGAGAGAGTTCCACATGGATCTTAGAGGGACATATTTAACTGGAAAGCAAATCACCAAAAAAATCTTTCTAGTCTTTTCAAATGGAGACCAACGAACTTTCCTACATATTGTGTGTGTGTGTGTGTGTGTGTGTGTGTGTGTGTGTTGTGCTGATTACACTGATTTTGCAGCCAGCTCAGATTATCTGTCTGTTTTGATTTTCACTGAAGTGTAGACGTGCATTTGCTGAAAACAACACAAGTCACTACCAGCCATTGCTTTTGCCTGCCAACCTCAGGACCACAAGGGAAAATACCCTAGCCCTTGCTCCCTGCCCCCTCCTGCGGTCCTAATGCCTCAGCAGGCAGTCTGGGTTCACTTCTCTTTCTTAAGTACTGACCATCTCTACTGCTCCACATGGCATATGAGTTGCAATGGACTTTAATCCAATGTATACCCTAAACAGCCTTGCCAATTCTGACATCATCCTCAGCGATTCAGTGGCAAGTGCCTCAGGTTCACACACCCGCCACATCCCAGGGAACCAAAGGCCCGTTCCAAAGAGTCTCCTCCATTCTTCTCTTCAGATTCTCTGTTCATAGCCATCGGCCAATCCTATCCCTATCCTCAGTCCCCACTCCTTATCCCTTCACGTTGAATAAAACACTATCACTTGATGCTAAGTGAACTTGATACTTAATGAAGATATTTTTGTGGATCTCCACACTGCTCCCTTCTGTCTGCCCGCCCACCAAGGAAGTGAGGCTACCCAGATCCCTTGCCACGAGGCTGAAATCAAACTGTTTGTGAAGTGAGCAAATGCTAGCACTGGTGTAAGTTATGGTTGGAGGGCACAAATGCCAGGTCATTTGGGAGGACATCTGACCATGTCTATTATGTTTAGGTAACTGGTAACTCCAAACTACCCCAGAGCCATGAGAGAACTTGAGTTCTCAAAAAGAAACCAAGACCAAGGGGTGGGGGATCCCTTTCCTTACCAATATCCAGAAAGCACGGGCATTTGTCATCATCATCATCAACGATTATTTCCTGTGGCTCTGCCGGTGGGATTTCAGGGAACTCCTGGGCAGGCTCCATTAGCTGAGGTGCAGGTGGCCTCGTGTGCACGTTTGATGGTGTGGCTAATGGACCCATCGGCACCAGTTCTTGTAAGATCATATCACCAATGTTGATCTGAGGAAATATTAGAACCCATCATCCCACTGGAAATACAACTACTTTTATCTTACTGTAAATACATCATTAACCATCAGCAATGCAAGGAGGTTTAAGATTTCCAGCAACCACGGGGCAGTGATGGCACAAGTCTTTAATCCCAGCACTCAGGAGGCAGAGGCAAGCAGATCTCTGTGAGTTTTGAGGTCAACCTGGTCTACAGACCGAATACTAGGACAGTTAGGGCTATACAGAGAAATCATGTCTTTGAAAACCACGGGAAAAAAGGTTTCCAGCAACTATTGGCAACAACACACATAAGAAAGAGTTGGAGTCACAACTGATTTATAGTGACGCTGGTCACATTTTAATTATTCAAGAGCCAAGAGTGCCACATGGCTCCTGCGCTGAGAGGACATGTATAGACCCTTGAAGGTAATACGTTATGTTGTCAAGAAAATCAGAAAGACAAACAAAGAAAGCAAAACTCACTCGTGGTACCTTCAGGAGCCAGAAGCCTTTGACAGAACCCTGTCCATGCAGCCAAATGCCCTGGAGCTGAAACTCATGCAAAGCAGCCCCTGTCCCAAGCTGAGATCATGAATCTCAGCTGGCTGCTCCTGCTGCTTCCTCCCACAGACACCGCCCCGTGTTCAGCCATGCCTTCCCCAAACAGAGGTTTCAAGAAGCAGCTCCATACAGAAGGAAATATTGCCTCCATTGTGAGGTCTTTTAGATACGCTGGCAGGAGCTGCTACTGGAATTTAATGGGCCAGAGATGGGTGTATCGCTCCTGAGGCAGCGCTCCTCCTAGGCTTTCTCAAGTTCAGAACTTCCTCCCTCAGACATTCAAACATATGAAGAACCCCAGTGAGCACTGGATAGCGTTCCATATTTCTCTGTAACTTAGATGTCCTAGAGATGATGCATGAGGAGAGGGGTCATAGTATTTGTTGCTCCTATTTACCCAAGCCAAAGTTCCTTGCATGGCATTAGTGTAGTTCACAGTGAGGTAAAAGCAGCTCTCCACTTACAGAGATCACATGACCACAGGTTAAATGTGCGTGGTGTGGGACATTTGATGCTAACTCCTGACCACAGTGAGAGTAAGCAGAGACACAGGCTTCATAATAAACTATGTTCCCTTTTTTTCTATGCTTTCTAGACTCCACTTGACTTCGGGTTTTCAAACTGTCCTAAAAAGAGCCTAACCATACATATCTCAGGCCATGCAGCACCAAAGTGATGCTTTTGGTAACTTACGCTGTCCGAGAATTTTGTTTACTGATAATTAACGAGGCACTGCCATTGTGTGTTGTACAGAGGGTGTGGTGGTCAGGTAAGGGGGGGTGGGATCTCTGATCCCTAACCTATGACTCCTATGCCGCCTCCAGCTGACTTCTACAAAAAAACACTGTTGAAAAGGACTCTGGGGAAGGGTAGGGGCTGTGGAATGACAGGGACGGAATGTCTCATCTTGACGCAGCTGCCTGGGCACTTGTTTTGTTCTGAGAACAACGAAGCCAGTGCTGTTCTCACCGTGTTCTCTGCTTCCCCGTTGTCTCTCCGCAGCCCTTCTATCAGGGTGAAAAGTCGTTCTCTAGTCTCCAGGCTGAGCATGCTGGTGCTGTTCTCTGTGTCTGCAGGTAGAATTTGCAGGAATTTCTCCGTCACGAACAGCGCCAGGATCTGTTCCACAGACCGTGTCTGTGGCTTCAGCCATTGATAGCAAAGCCCCCAGAGCTGGCAGAAGGCATCTCGAGGCCCGGCTGCTTCTTCATACTGGAACTGACTGAAGCGCCGGTGGAAGGCTTCCCAGGGTGTGTCACGCTCTTGAGGCTGAGGGTCCTGGTGGCAAGATGAGGGGGCCTGCATGGCAGATTTCCTGGGTGCAGCCGTTGTGTATGCTGATTGGCTGCTTACAGCTTATCTTGGGCCTGAGGTCTCAGGTCTCAGCTGTTTTGCTGGACGTTCACCAGGGAAGCCACCTGCAACAGAGGAGGGGACTCGGTGACAAAGGAGACACAGCAGTGGTGACAAGAGTGTTCATTGGGTGCCCTGCTTTTCAGAGTCTAACAAAAGGCACAAACACTTCTCAGAAACACATTTTTATATGTTCATATCTAATATATACATGTCCAACTCTACAGCCAGCTGCCAAAACTTTATAAACTTTATGGCCTAGGTTAGCCACTGGCCCTGTGTGGCTACTGAAGTGGGCATTAGTGGAAACTGGAGGCTCTGTTATAGCCACATTCTCCTGCTCCGTGAGCATCATTGAAAAGCCCTGCCTACTATTGGGAAACTCTGCTCCGAGCAGTCCCATGGACTACAGTCTGGGAACATCTAACGCGAACAAACTTCCTAAAGAGGTTCGGGACTAGAGAAATGGCTCATGGGGTAAGAGCACTATCTGCGCTTCCAGAGGGCCTGGGTTTGAGTCTCAGTACCCACACAGTTCCCACGAGCATCTGTAATCTGGTTCTAGGAGGTCCAACACACTCATCTAGCCTGTGCAGACCCAAGGCACACATGTGGTATATAGACATACATACAGAAAACAATCTATATACAGAAAGTGAGATATTAATAATAACACTTTTTTAAAAGTGCAGGTCCCCAGCTCCACTCCTCACATAATGATGGTAATCATGCATTTCTGAATACAAGGAGGTCGCCAAAAGAATGGGGAGGAACATCTACAATTTCCCTGAAAAATCCCTCTAGCTTTGAGTTCCCCTTTAGTAACCTTCAGACAGTAGCCCGTGCTGGAGCTGGGCTATATCAGAACAGCCAAGCTTCACTCCCTTGATCTTGGCATCACAGACTAAGTGCAACTGGATTAATGACTTCATGCCCATCCCTAGCACTTTCTTTCTGTAGTAACCTTTCTAGTAGCTTTTCTAAAAGAAAAAAAAAACACACTGTAAAATGTGATAGCATAGTGAATATCTCAGGAGTTCTTATTGAGGGATATATACTGAGTTCACATCACATCCTGTACCAGGTCCACTCTAGACATCCTTCAGACAATAGTATTTTTTTCTTTGTGGTGGTGGGAAGTGAGGTGTGACTCTTAGAACCATCGAATTAAACCGCCCCAGGCCACAAAGAAATTGCAAGAGGGAAATAGCAATGAGCACTTAAAAAAAAATTCTCAACATCTTCAGCATCAGAGAAATGTAAATCAAAACAACTCTGAGATCCCATCTTACACCTGAAAGAATGGCAGAGATCAAAAACACTGATGACAACTTATGCTGGAGAGGTTGTGGGGAAAAGGGAACACTTCTGCACTGCTGGTGGGAATGCAAGCTGGTCCAGCCCCTTTGGATGTCAGTGTGGCGATTTCTCAGAAAATTAGGAAACAACCTTCCTCAAATCCCAGCAATGCCACTTTTGGGTACATATCCAAAGTATGCTCAACCACGCCACAAGGACATGTATGTGCTCAACTATGTTCCTAGCAACATTGTTTATCATAGCCAGAACCTGGAACCAACCTAAATGCCCCTGGACTGAAAAACAGATAAGGAAAATGTGGTACATTACACAATGGAGTACTACACAGCAGAAAAAAATAACATCTTGAAATTTGGAGCTAGAAAACATAACTTTGAGTGAGGTAACCCAGACCCAGAAAGACAATCATGTGTACTCACTCATAAATAGTTTTTAAGCATAAAGCGAAGAAAACTAGCCTACAATTCACAATCCTAGAGAACCTAGACAATAATGAGGACCCTAAGAGAGACTTACATGAATCTAATAATCCACATGGGAAGTAGAAAAAGAAAAGATCTCCTGAGCAAATTGGGAGCATGGAGATCTTGGGAGAGGGTTTAAGGGAAGGGGAGAGGCAGGAAGTGGAGCGGAGAAAAATGATTAGCTCAATAAATATATATATATATATATATATATATATATATATACACACACACACACACACACACAAGAATACCCAGTCTTCTGTATTTGTGCATTTAATTGCTCTAGATTGCATGGAAACATTCTTCTGGTGATCTGTGGGGTCATGGATGTGCTTACAGACAGTCTCTCAAGCTTTCAGAACCTGGACCTACTATTATGATGTAGAACATTTTTCTCTGGCTGGATTTCCAGCTCTCCCCTTCCTCCCTCTATTATTCTGCCCCTAAGTCCCTCAGTTCCTCCCACCCTCCTTTCTTCCCTCCTGTTTCCCTTCCTTTTACTGAAGCAGCTTCTGTTCCTGACCTCTTCTCTAGAAGTCTGGTCATCAACGAATACTCAGGCCTCTGTCTCCTACCCCCAAACCATCACCTCCACCGCATCTGCTCCACCACACTTCCATGCAAAGGTGAAGAGACACCTAGCCCTTGTGTAGGGGACTCAAACACCAATGTGACTGTCCAGTGAAAGGGGCTCACAGATTAACCACGAAGTCACTGGTCATCGTGAGCTTCTGCTGTTGCGAATGACACCAACCTCAGACTGAACATGTTGCAGAGAAAATTTCATGTCTATTGAACATAGATAGAGCTCTTTTCAAATCATTATAGATAGCCAGTATAAGTTATAATGAGCATTTTTACTGCATTTACACTGTATTGATGATTATAAGTCATCTAGATATTTTATAGTTTTTTAAATTAACATACAAGATATTAGATATTATATCATTATCGAACAAAGCCTGTTTTAGTGATTCTCCTTCCCCGAACTCCCTGCTCAGTGCTCCCCCTAATAGCCTCTCTCCTGGTAGCCTCCCCCTTTACAGTCCTCTTTCATGTCCTGTGTATCTTTCCTCATCATCTATTATTACCCCCCTTGGTCTCCTTTGTAGATTTTTGGGTGTTTCCTACATTTAAAACTGTTTGTATTTACTATATACATATCATGTATATAAACAGTGCATTCATAAATATACTGTAGTCCCCATAAGAGTAAGAACATGGAGCTTCTGCTTAAGTTTGGCTCACCTCAATTAATATACTTTCCAGATCCACCCATTTTCCTGAAATTTTCATAATTTTATTTTCTTTACAGTTTAATAAAATCCCATCATGCATATGGACCACATTTTCAGATTGCGTCTTTAGTCACTAAAGCAATGAAATGGGACCAGACTAGACATCCATCAATAAACAGATGAGTAATGAACATCTAGACGTAATTCAACGGGAATGTGATGATGTGTATAACTCGTATTCAACCCTACGTCATTTTCCCTGAGGGTATTGAATCGGAAAGAACTACAGTATCCCAGAGCATAGATGAAAAAATCCTCCCCGGAACCCAAAGAAGCTTCTAGTTTCCTTGACCTAGGCAAAGCTTCAGAACAGAACCCTTTGGGCTTGGCTCACCCAAAATATGAAAATGTGGCATGTATACACGATGGAATTTTATTCAACTGTAAAGAAAATGAAGTCAGGGAAATGGATGAATCTGGAAAGTATATTAATTGAGGTTACAGAAACTGCATGTTTTTCCTCCCACGGAAGCCCTAGACTATGGTGTATTTATGTATATACGAAATATGTATATATATAATATATATATATTCTCTACGAACAGATTAAAGTGCAGGAAAAGTCCCCGAATCTACAAACTTATTTATCACACCAGTAATCTACTTAGTAAAGCTAAGCCAATGCATCCCAAACAGAGATTGGAGTGAAGTGTTCCAACAACCAGGGGAAACAGACTAGCGGGTTTTGTCATTCTTTTGAAATAAGTTTAATTAATAAGAGAGGTTTTAGAAATCCCAGATCCCTTAGGACAGAAGCAGAGAATGCTGCAAGGAAGCCCTGTCCCTAGTTCTGCGGTGGCCAGCAGGAGTAAGCACAGTTCCCTCTGATCCTAGGTCCAAGGCAACGTGACCAATTAGAGCCACATGTTAATCAGCACCATTTCATACCAAACTGAAAAGCCTTACTTCTCATCTCTTGTGTTCCCTACATGTCCACTTATTATTATTGATATTATTATTATTAATTGCATGTGATGTGTATGTGAGAGTATGGGTGCCCATGTGGATTGCATTGGGGAGGCCAGAGGAGGACTTTCAGGGGTCTTAGAGATTATTCTCCTCTACCATGGGTTCTAGGGATGGAACCAGGCACATGAGGCTTACACAGCAAGTGCTTTTACCTCCTGAGCCATCTAGTCCTACCATGAGCATTTGAAACCTAGTGCTCATTTTAACGCAGTGACACTGTCTGCCTTCAAGTTTTATCAACTGACTAAAATTAACCCTCTCATCCCAACCCCACAACAAACCACGCCCTCCCAGTCCCTGTTCCAACGGTGTCCCCAGCTCCGAGGGCTAAGCGCATCATCCACCTGGTCTCCAGCCTTCTGGTGGCTATGTGATGGCAAATGGTACATTCTGCTACAGGTCCCTCCTGATCCCTCCGCCTTACCCTTCCTAGGGACTGCCGGGAACCTTCGGCGAACTTTCTCTTCATCTTGTACTTAGGCACTTCTTGAACCGGACCACCAAGGGTTAGCACCTTCCCTCACTGGCTGCTAGATCTGACTCAGTTGCTGTCTCCTTTTGTCCTTTCTCTCCACCCACACACCGGCCTGAAGAAGTTAGGTTTATAGGCCCTTTTCAGAAAAGAACCTTACTCTTGCCCCACTAGCAATGGGCTCAGTGTCCCCGGGGCTGCAGAGGATCTGGCAGAATGTTGCCTTTGGGCAACAATCACAGACTGACGGTTGCTTTCCACAAGAAAGCCTGTTCAGGGTCCAAGCTGGCCGACAAACATCACCTCAGCCTGCTAGAGTCAGGTGAGAGATAAACAGCAGACCACCCCCACCCCCACCTTCCCCTCCACCCACTATGTTTCCTGCTCTACTTTGTGCTCTCTTCAGGTAATTATGAAAGTAGCAGATGTTTCTCTCTCGCTGAAATTCCTGTCCCCACTTGCGAGTCTAGGACTCACTCGTCGGTGTTCTCCCGCTGACTGTCACAGAGGAGTTGCTCTCAGTCGGTCTCCAGTGCAGATTTCACAGTCCTCAGCCACGGCTACCCGTTTTCTGTTCTCTCAAGACGGGGTTTCTCTGTGTAGCCCTGGCTGTCCTGGAACTCACTCTGTAGAGCAGGCTGTCCACAAGCTCACAGAGATTCGCCTGTCTCTGCCTCCCGAGTGCTGCGAATAAAGGCGTGTGCTACGGCTGCCCGGCCACATCTACCTTTTGAAGCCTTGAGCAAGGACACCTTTAAGGTACCTTTGGCACACACAGCTTAAGTAGCAGACTTTGAAGCGTCAGGGTGGGGAGGTCCTAGTCGTTGTCTTGTGATCAGGTCAGGGGTAGTGAGGTCAAGTAATGACCAGGTCACCCACACAATACTGCACAGAGTGCAGATGACTTCCTTTGTACGGGAATAGGATACAAAAGGCACAGAGACTGGAGATTAACCACTAATGTGCTCTTAAGGCAGAATAATCTCAATACTCAGGAAGCAGAGGCAGGCAGGAGTCTATGAATTGGAGACTATCGTGAACCTATAGTGACTTCTAGGCCAGCCGAAGCTAAATAGTGAGACATTGCCTCTGTTAGGTCTCTTAACTCCCTGTGAGCACTCCTTTTCTTCTTTTATTTCTTTTTTCATTCAGTATACCCCCCAAAAGGACAAGAGCTAGTTGTAAATTTAAAATCAAAATCAAAGTTTAAGCTTGCTGATAAACTTCTCTGTGTGACAAAAAAAAAAAAAAACAAAACAAAAAACAAAAAACAAACCACTCAAGATAGAGGCAGGCAGATCTCTGTGAGTTCAAAGGCCAGTCTGGTCTACAAGAGCTAGTTCCAGGACAGGAGGACAGGCACCAAAGCTACACAGAGAAACTCTGTCTCAAAAAAAAAAAAACACCTTTCTTCAGAGTGCCCATGTTCCCCAACTCATCTCAAAATATTATACAAGCATATGAACATTAAATAATATACTGGAATAAGTGTATATTTTTAAGAAATCAAGACAAAAATTTAAAAATTCTAAAACCCAAACAAAAATGAAAGCACCTAAATCATAAAACAAACAGTTCCAAGAAGATGATCGTTGATAGTTATGAGTGCTTATGTCAAAATAAGACAGCATTTAAATATATAAATTAATAATGCACCACAAGGAAAACAGGAATAAGGCTAATGCAAAAACAGTATCTGGAAATAAATAATAAGGATTAGGGTAGCAATGAAACGTACACTAATAGGACATACTAAGAGCCAGATAATGGTGGCACACTCCTTTAATACCAGCACTCGGGAGGCAGAGACAGGTGGATCTCTGTGAGTTCGAGGCCAGCCTGGTCTATAGAGCGAGTTCCAGGACAGCCAGGCTACACAAAGAAACCCTATCTCAAAAAAAAAACAAAAACAAAAACAAAACCCCCAAAACCAAAAGCAGGACAATACAAGGAAAGAATAAAAGAAAAGGTTGGCTCATTACAATATTTCACAAACCCTTACCCAAAAAAATTATATATTATAGCAAGAAATAATAAAACTGGAAATTAGGTTTGGGAAATTAAGTCACTCAGTAAGAGAGTCCCTCTAAATTTAAAAAATCCCCCCCCAAAAAATGATGGGGATATAGTTCAGTGGCAGCATGCTTTCTCAGCAAGTACAAAGCTCTGGGTTGCCTCAGTAGTATCACAAATAGAGGCTCAAAATTGACATGAAAAGGAGGATGATATAGCAGATACTAATTCACAGGCTCATTAGGAGAGATATTTTGAAAATCTGTATTTTCAAAAACCAGAGACTCTAGAAGACATTGATAAGTTCCTAGATACATATGAGCTGTCAAAATTAAATCAAAAAAATATAAAGTACTTCAACATAAGCAATAAAGAAACTCCCAGAAAGCAAAAACAATTTCCAGGTTGGTTTTTCTGTTCTGTGACCAAAGTGTGTAATGTATTAACAATAACTCTTGTGGAGAACCATGGTGTGGTCTGGAAGGAGTTGTCAGGAGGAAGTAGGGGTGAGCATGATCAAAATATATTGTATATACCTTTGAAAATCTCAAATAAAAGTGTGTGTGTGTGTGTGTGCCCAAAACCAGATGTATTCACTATCAATACCTACTAAACCTCTAAAGAGATAATGCCAATGCTCCTCAAATCATTCCAAAAACTAGAAAAGGAAGGAACACTACCAAACACATTTTATGAAGCTGGTATGATTCTGATACCAAAAATCAGAGAAAGCAGCAAAATCTAGACCAACTCTCCAAATAAACACAAATGCAAAAACAATCTACAAAATCAATTTCACAACATATTCAAAATGACTCTGTCTCGTGAACAAGTTTACCTCATCCCAGGGATGCAAAACAACATACTTATAAGAGCAAAGGTACCAGGAACAGCAATTCTATGAGCATCTGAATAGCTGAAGTAAATGTCTTTAAGAAGTTCAATGTCCCTTCTTGGAAAAAAAAAAACTCTGGGAAAAACTGGAGATAAAAAAGAAACCACATCTCTACATAAAATCAAGAAATAAGTTACAAGTTTGTCTACTCTTTCCAGGATGACTGAGTACAGTGGCTGAAATCTTACCTAGTGAATAAGGCAAGAGGAAACAAGAAGTGATACAAATAAGAAAGGAATAGTTCAAATAATCCTCAGTCATAGTTGTCAAAATCCAATACCTAAAGGACCACATAGATCCACGAGAAAACTCTTAGATCAAAGTAACAGGATAAAAATCAGCGTACAAGAACTAGTAGTTTTTCTATACATCACTAAAGAGCTTCTTGATAAGTAAATCCAAGAGTGGAGGAACCCCATTCCTTATAGTTTCCTAAAAATAAAATTGGAGCTAGGGGTGGTGGCTTGTGCCTTTAACTGCAGCAGCATTCAGAAAGTTGATGGAGGGAAATTGTTCTATGACTTTGAAGTCGACTGGGCTACGTGGTGAATGTCAAGCCACCCTCGTCTCAAAAATAATAAAATAAAATACCTAAAATCAACCTAGCTAAGGAGATGAAAACTTTAAACACTGCAGAAATCAATTAGACATATGAAAATGGGAATCTTTTCCCACATTCTTAGATTAGCAGGTTATCATTGGGGAAAATGGTACTATTGTCAAAAGTAGTCTACAGGTTTTATATAATCCCCATCAAAAATTCCAATGACATTCTTCATAGAACTAGAAAAAAACTCATAAAATTCATATGTAAACACAGAAGATCCCTGATTTGCCAAAGCAGTCCTAAATAGAAAAGCACTACCCAGTTTAAAATTCTAATAAAGAGCCAAGTGGTGGCAGTGCATGCCAGCGAATCTCCTTGAGTTCAAAGCTAGCTGGTTCTACAGAGTGAGTTCCAGGATAGCCAGGACTGTTACACAGAGAAACCCCGTCTAAAAAAATTCCACTGAAGAACTACAGTAAGCAATATAGCATTGTGCTAGCACAAAAAAAGGAAAATGTGTGCAACAGAATAGAGGATACAGAGATGAACCCACAGTTACAGCCACCTGAGTTTTGACAAAGCAGCCAAAACTATGTACTAGAGAAAAAGACAACCTCTTCAAGATATAATAATAAAACTGGGAATGTTGATGTATGTAATTTCAGTACTTTGGGAGGTGGAGGCATGAGGATCAGGGGTTCAAGGTTATCCTTGCCTACATAGCCTGTCTCAAAAAAACAAAACTAAAAACAGGGAAAAAAGTAACAATCAAAACAGAAAAATAAATGGTTCTAGGAAAAATGAGTGTTTATATTTAGCAGAACAAAACTACAACTGTGTCCCTCACACTGCCCAAAATTCATTTCAAAATGGATCAATGACCTTAAGATGACACTTAAACCTCAAACTGCTAGATGGAAATAAAATTAAAATATCCCAATTCGAACACAAGCAGGGAATTTCTGAAAAGTACCCCAAATAACATCTTATTTTATTTTTATTCAGCTATAAAGAATAAAAAATTCAGTAAACCGGGTGGAATCGGAGATCACAGTATTCAGAGAATAAGGCCAGTTCCTTACTGTCTCCGATCTGAGGGAGCTTGAACTACAGTTGCACATAGTAAAGTAGCTCCAAGAATTGGCAAATGCACATTAAAAGACTTCAGCACACCAAAGCAAATGAGTGGCAGAGTAGCATGAAAAGACAGCATGTGTAAGAGAAAAAAAACAAAAAACAAAAATGAAAAACCTTGCCAACTGCATTTATGACAAGAGATTAATATGCCGAATCTTTAAAGAATCCCAAAACTTAAGGACAGTGATGCACTCAATGAATAGATTAATGAACTGAATAGGTAATACTCAAAACAAGACATACAAATCACCAGGAAATACATGAAAAAGTTCAATATCCTTACCTATCAGGGGAGAAAATTGAAGCTGCATTAAGATTCCATCAAAGACCAGTCAGTCAGGATGATTAACTTTAAACAAATCACAACAATCATTATATTTTGCTAGAAGAAAACTAAACTAGTACCTGGCTGTGGTGGCACACACTTTTAATCCCAGCACTAGGGAGTGGGATCTCTGTGAGTTTGAAGCCAGGCCAGCCTGAGTTATATGGGAAAACTCTGTCTTGAAAAAAAATAATTAATTAATTAATTTTAAAAAAAGAAAGGAAACACTATATGACCACTACAGAAATTGCTCTTTTGGAGGTTAAATTTTAAAAAAAAAGGAAACCAAAAGGTAATAATAATAAAAGCTAAAGCTGTAAAACTACCATGTGAAACAAGTATACCAGTGAATTTATATATAAATTTTCTTCATTATTTATATATATTTCACAAGGAGTGTAAGGCAGTCTATCAACAGAAATGTTTTTCTGTTCATATTTATTACAGCGCTGTTTCCAAAAAACAAAATATGAAATCATAGTAAATGCCCACCTACAGATAAATGAATAAAGAAAATGTGATATATATATGTGTGTGTGTATATATATATTATATATATACATGCATACACATACATACACACATATATAATGGAGTTTTCTTCAGCTATAAAGATAAGTACAAATTTGTAGTAAGCTGGATGGAACAGGAGATCCTCATGTTTGGAGACACAAATCCCAGATCCTTCCTTCCTGAAAGTTGAGGCAACTTAAATTACTATCACACATTAATCAGCCGGTCCTTTCTCTTATTTGGTCAGCTTGACTATCTCGTACCCAGTTCTTATTTTTATTGCCTTATGTTCCAATATAGCCATGTATTTTAATGTTTTTTGTTGTGGTGGTGGTGTCCACACTTGGCCATGTTGAGCCTTGTGCCTGTGGAGATCAGAGGACATCTTTCACAAGTCAGTTAGTTCTTTCCTCCTGCAATGGGTTCCGAGGACAGAACTCATCATGTCAGGCCCTCCTGGAGCAACTTTTTCTCTATAGGACACCTTCAGAGTACCGGACTACCTCATCCTACCCAGACTTTGCAATTCTAGTCATAAACTCCATAAGTTCCATACTTGGTTTGAATCACAGTTTGCTTTTACTTCAACGTCATACCACCGGCCCGCCAGCCTACCAGGCTCATTCACTGACTAAAACAAGTCCACCCTCTCATCTCCACGCCAAGTAATTCTTCTCGTCTCTGTTCCCATCCTCATTCCTAGAATAAAGTGCACCTACCATACACAATCCTCAACGTGCCGAGGCGCCACCCCTGACAAGCTCCGTACTCTTCCTAGGTTCTGTCAGGGACTGGCGCATCTCTCCTCACACCTGTCTCCTCACTGCAGGCACCTCAGGAACTGAGACAACCAGAGGGGGCGCTACTCTAGTCGTTCCTAGACCTGACTGGCCCCCTTGCGCCCCTCAGACCTTCAGACCGGGCACGCACAAGCTGGCGTCAGTTAACCCTGAGGCAAAGTAGCTAGGTTTTCAGACCTTCTCTAAGAAAGGAACATCTCACCAGTCCACAAGTAAAGAGGTCCAAGTTCCAGAGCTAAAAAAATCTGGTTGCTTGCAGCCGTTGGCAAGTCACACAGACAAACAGTATTTTTTTGCGTAAGTCTGAGCCTGTTGAGGGCTAGGGTACAGCAGAGACTACCACCTCAGCCTCTTCAGATAAGGATCCAGCCCCTCAGGGATACAAAGGAGTCCCTCACCCCACCACCCCTATCTCCCTACCATGTACTCACTTGTCGGTGACTGTCACGACTGGCCGGGCTCAAGTTCTGTGTGACTTCTTCAGCTTCTCTTGCCTTTTGAAGCTGAGAGAAAGCCCGCGCGCGAAGCCTGCCTGTAAGAGGCAACCTTTGCGCATGCGTCTTAGGAAACCAACGTTCAAGACCCGTGGTAGAAGAGCCCTTGGGAATGTCCAGTGAACAAGACTGGGCTAGTGGGGTCAAGAAGAGGTCAAAACCGGTCATTTTGTATCTCAAACTGCTGGTGTTTTCCTCATGACAAGACTGAGGTACTGATGCAGGGGCTTCAGCAAAACCTTTGAATAGTTTTCAACTAATTTGTGTTTTAGTATCATATTCTTAAAATATTCGTCACTATTTCTTAACTCTTATTTTTTAAAAAGGAGCCCTCTAATATAAAATTCTGTAGGAGAAGGGCTAGTCTTCCTAGTCGTTTGCACCTGTAAGTATCTCCCCAGTCCCTTTCTATTCAGAATTGAAGGTGTAACTAAGGAGTTCTTTAGCTTGCTAGCATCTTCAAAAATGGCTATCCTGAATCATAATAGACTTTGGCACACAGAGTGAGAAGACAGCATATCCTTGTTAGTCCCTAGGGAGGAGAAGTGGAAAAAATTCTTTAAACCCCTGAGGTCTGGGTATCACCTGAAGATAAGGAGGCAAGACAAATATCTTTCAACCCTGGGCATTACAAGGACCGAGCCCCTATTCCTTCAACTTGGCCTTAATATGGTCATGCGAGGGTTGGCTAGCTGAGATGCTGACTGCATCAATGGATGGAAAAAGTCTAAGGAACCTGGAGGCATCTTATGGAGGAGTAGTGACCAGCAATTGCAATCACTGCTTGCCTTCTATGGAGGATGGGTGTATCTAACTTTCTCTGGAATAAAATCCCCTATGTTGAATACTCTTATGAAATATGAGTTTGAATATAATCTGCATACACACTTCTGTATATTTTAAATTAAACTAGATTAATTACATAGTATTTCTGCTGTATATCATGCAAGATTTATTTCATCATAAATATTTAGGTACTTTCAAATACAATTATCAGTGGATTTAAAAAACACAGGCAAACATTGTGATTATAGAACTGCACAACAAAAAAACCTTTATTATAGCTATCTGTGATGTAAATAATTTGTGTGTAAAAAATAAAAATGTACCTTCTGAATGCTATTTAAAAGGACAATACGTAACTCTTCTGTTCCAAACATACAGTAAATATTTTCTAAGAAAAATAAAAACATTTCAAAGAAACTTTTAGCCAGGCAATAGTAGCACATACTTTTAATACCAGCACTCAAGAGGCAGAAGCAAGAGGATTCCTGTGAGTTTGAAACCAGCCTGAGTGAGTTCCAAGACATTCAGGACTACATAACGAAACCCTGTCTTAAAAATGGAAACAAACAAACAAAAAAAAATTAATGATCTTTTAAGCTATTTTCCTTTCCCTACAAGTAGAGGAATAGTGTTTCTAGATCAGTGCTTCTCAACCTTCCTAATGCTGTGACCTTTTAATACAGTCCCAACCATAAACATATTTTTGTTAGTACTCCCTGTCATTTTGCTACTGTTATGAATTGTAATGTAAATATCTGTGTTTTCCTATGCTCTCAGATGACTCCTATGAGAGGGTCATTCGAGCCTCCTCCCCGGTAGGGTCACAACCCATACATAGGTTGAGAAACACTGGTGTATAAGCCTTTTTCATGATCATATCTAATTTTTTTCATTTTTCCCCAGCATAATATGCTTATTGATTATTTTGAAATTTCACAGTATGCACCCTGCTCACAATCCCTAGTCATCCCAGGTCTGCTTCTCACCCTTATGATCTCCCTCGTCCCCATAAAAAGAAGGAAAAAAGTTCAATTTGTGTTGTTCATATACTCACTGGAGCATGGCCAAACTCCCAGGGCCATCCCCTTAAAGAAAAAGGAGTTCTACCTCCCCACCCTCTACCAGAAGCCATCAATTATGGAGAGCTACAGTTCAGCATCCTTGGAGTTCTCTTCGATGACTTTCTTTCTAGGCTGTTTCTTCTGAGGGTAGGGATTGTCACAAAAGCCTTCTATGTCCTTCTTTCTCAACTGTGAGTGTGTAGTCATCAATACCATTGCAAAAGTACCTTCCTTACCCTTGGCAGTGAGGAGGAACATGGACCACAAATATCCACATGGCCTCCAGTATTGGCATGGACCACAGACCTCAGCATGGTCTCCAGTGGTGGTACAGACCATGGACATTAGCACAGCCCTCTGCCACAGCACAAGACATGGCAACCCGTGATAGTACAGGTCAAGGACAACAATGTGGCCTCTGGAAGCCATGGACTCAGTGGCATCGTAGGCCACTGATATCAACATGGCATCTGGGTCAACACAGGTCACAGATCCAATATGGTTCCTGGCAGCAGCTCAGTCCATGGACATCAGCACAGACCATGGACAGATGCATGGCCTTCAGTGGTAACAAGGGCCACAGACATTAACGCAAGCCCTGGCTGAGGTAGGGCCATGGACCCAGACATGGCCCTTGGCAGTATAATAAATCCCAGACAAAGACGTCAGCATGGCCTCAGGTGACTAGGCCACTTCCTCAACCTGGTCCCCAGCAGCAGTATGATTATTTGTTTTTGGACTATGTGACAAACAATGGATTCCACTGTGACATTTTAATACATTTTCATTGTTGATACTTTGTTCATTTTCATTAGTCTCCCTAGCTCTTTCTTCCTCATGTTTTCCCCTTATACCCTTCAAATAGTCCTTTTGCTTTCATTTATGTGTGCATATGAGAGAAAACATGCTATTTTTGTGTTTAGTTACTTCTACTTTATACCTAACTGCTTCTCCCAAAGGAGATAGGAGCTTGGCCGGTGAGTTAAGAAATCCAGTGGTCCTACTCAAAAGTTCACTGTGAGAAGTTAATGTATTTCCACATCTGACTGTGATAAATCAGTAAAGAAGAATCAGGTTTGTAATCGGGATTAACGTTTTCCTTCCAATAGGAAGATTCAGAAAAAGATTCACTGTTTAAGCGTTTAAAATATTACCTTGCGTTCAGTAAAATGTTGATCAGTATATTACGGTGATAACGGCCTTCGCAAATCTTACATGAGCTCTGTAAAACAGTAATTACACTTCAAATTTCCCTTGTTTAGAATTTATGGGTTTTTTTTTACTAGCTGAGTATTCCATGAAGCCAGGTACCTCATACATCCATGTCCACACTGTGAGTCTCCTAGAATCTCAGCATATGGGTAAAGTGATTTGTTTATATACTTCCCATCATGACTAGCAATTTATCATTCCGTTACTGATCATTTTCTTCCCCAGAATTTTATTGGTCATGTGAGGAAATCTAATAGCTATATTCCTTGCCAAAGTTCACTTACTTACTTAAAAGAAAAGACTTCTGACACACACAGTTCATTTCTAACCAATGAAATTTATTTGGTATTAGGATGTTGTGTGAACAACAATTAGAAATGAAATTTGACTGTGGGAAGTTACAGGAAGAATGAATGAAGCGGGCCACAAGGCTTCCTTTTATGGGTAAAAGGCAGATAACAGGTAGTAAACCTGGCAATAAGGCTAGTCAGAAATATATATGTATGGCCATTGTGAATAACATGTAGAGCAAGCTGTCTCATCAGAGGACCACTAACTCTGCTGTAATTGATGCTCAGTGGAATCTGGGTCTGGATATGTCCATACTGCAACTCAGAGTTTGGCCAATGTGTCAAGTAGAATAGAAATCAGTGATGGAGTGGAAGGACCTGTTGGTTAAACCCAAAATGAGGCTGGGCGGTGGTGGTGAATGCCTTTAATCCCAGCAGAAGCAGGTGGATCTCTGTGAGTTCGAGGCCAGCCTAGTCTACATAGTAAGTTCCAGGACAGCCAGGACTGTTAAACAGAGAAACCCTGTCTCGGAAAAAAAGATTCCAGAGTGAGGAAAGGTAGGGTTTACCACAGTTGATTATCCTCTTTTGCAACCATTGTACTCATTTCTTATCTTATGTCTACATTGCCAGCACATGTGGAAGGAATAGGGCTATGGATAGCACTATCTTTCTCACCTTGGATTCCCTGAAATGCCCTTCTGGATGACGGCACCAACAAGATGGTGCTGTAAGTGTGTATATGGTAGAAAGCACTCAGCTCCATCATCATTGGGAACAGTTTCCACAATCGCTGTAGATATGTTGCAGGAATCAAATCTTTTTAGTCCTTCTTCAATGTTACTTCCATGAGTAATGAAGAGCCTGAATTTTAATGCAACAGTTTGGTAGTAAGCCAAAATAAATGTTAAATATGACCTTTTTGGAAGCATCCCTGTGACTGTTGCTGGAAGCATGGGCCCACGTTAAAGAAGATGCCGAGACTTGGAGAAAGGTAGCTCAGCAGTCAAGAATGCACACTGCTCTTATAGAAGAGCCAAGTTTGGGTCTCAGCACCCAAGTTAGGCAACTGATGAGAGCTTGTAACTCCCTTTCCAGGGGATCTGAAGCCATCTGCTGACCTCCACAGACACCACACACACACACACACACACACACACACACACACACACACACACTTTAAAAAACAAAATAAGAGCTGGGTGGTGGCAGCTCATGACTTTAATCCCAGCACTCAGGAGGCCGCGGCAGGAGGGTCTCTGTGAGTTTGAGTCCAGCCTGGTCTACAAGAGCTAGTTCCAGGACAGGCTCCAAAGCTACAGACAGGTCTTGAAAAACCAAAGTAAATAGATAGGTAGATAGATAGATATTTTTTAAAAAGAAGAACTATGACTATGCAATACCACACTAAAGATGGCTCTTAGCTATACAGGAAACAGCACTGCATATTACGTTGATTATCCTTGTTTTCCATAGCCAGGTGTGGACTGTTTACTGCCAGTGGCCTGGTTTCTATGGAGACAAAGCATTTTATCTCTAACGTTGAGTCTGTTTACACCATGCCTAATGTTTATTTGTTCACAAACCTTCCTTCCATAACATCTACTCCATTTGTTCAGTTCAGTACTTATCTAGCTAGGGTCCATCTTCCCTTCCCTTCCCTTTATGATGTGCTGTGTCCAGCACAGTGCGTCCACACTGAAATGTTCAATAGACATTTCCAGAATCCCTTCCAGGGAGTGCTAGAGTGAGTCACAATGACAGAAGAAAGGATTGCAAAAATTGGGCTTTTTGACGTGTGCGTTTTTCTACTAATCTATCAACAAACAAAATAGGTGATACATTAGTAAGCTCAATAATTGACTCAAGTAGAAATAGTGCTTACTTGTGGCTATTTTTCTAATCACTCAGTCTCTAAGAATGAACTGATGTTGCCTGTCATTAGAAACTCGGTTACTTAAAACAAAATGGAGCTGTTTTGCACATTAGCTTCTTTCGGTTACATTGTGGGAGAGGTACAGCTCGTTTTTATACAATATTTAGCAGAAAAACACAGAGCCCCTTACAAGAAGGAACTTGCCCATGGAGAAGGTTCTTACAATGTTGAACTTGTATGTTCAATGGGAAACTCCTTGCTTCCCATTAAGAGAGCATGTATTCTGGTGGACTCAGGTGAATGTATCCTAGGAAGAATGCTATTTCTTTTTCTTTTCTTTTCTTTCTTTCTTCCTTTTCTTTCTTTCTTTCTTTCTTTCTTTCTTTCTTTCTTTCTTTCTTTTGGTTTTATTTTGTTTTTTGAGACAAGGTTTCTCAGTGTTGTCCTGAATGTCCTAGAACTAGCTCTTGTAGACCAAGCTGGCCTTGAACTCACAGAGATCCACCTGTCTCTATTTCCTGAGTGCTGGGGTTAAAGGCATGTGCCACCACCTCCCAGCCTGGAAGAACGCTATTTCAAACCTTTAGCATCATTGAAAAGTGGCAGTGAGTACACTCCAGTTCCAGGATTCATAATTCCTCCTTAAACCCGGGATCTAATAAACAGCATTCAGTTTGGCTTTGCCTTAGAAGTGCACTGACCCCCCATACCATCTATTAGTTCCTGCTCAGTTTTCTAATAAAGGGAGACAGTAGGGAGTGAATTTATTGAGCTTATGACTTCACTCAGTGGTCCAGTCCATAAATTCTTACCAATGGCATGTTATTTACCCAGCAACGTTCTAAACACTATAGGAAAGCACGTAGCCTCAGGCCCCTGGAGAATGGAACTTCTGGCACTGCATGCCTGGGCTTCTTGTACCCAGGAGCATCTTGACCTATGAGATGAACAGCGAGAAGTAAATAGCCCTGGAAGTTCCAGGTGTTTGTAAAAGCTGACATTCCTATGAAGCCTCCTGTTTGTGGGAATCAGAGAAAACTACCCACATAATTGGGAAAGATGTGTGGGCCAGGTAACTTCCCACCTGTCTAAGCAGATGTGGAAAATGGTTCTTTGGAAGCAACAGCGAATGTTGCTAGCCCAATCATCTGTGATTCAAATCTATTTGGCAGATGTCTTCCCGGGCCTGAGGGAGAACAGCATTTAGAGGGAAGATGAAGTTTTTTTTTTTTAACTCTTTCAACACAAAAGCTCACGATCCATTTGCTTTCATAGAATGGACACAATAGAGCTTAACTTGAGCATTTTGGGTCGAGAATTCACAGGCCAAGTGTGAGGCTCTTTACCATAATTTGGGATGTAGGAGCCTTACCACCGTCATGTCATGTTCAAGCAGAGTGTCACACTGGTCATCCTAAGTGACACATGGATTCACAGAGCAGAAAGCTGTTTTGGGGGCTCCAAACAAGAAAAAAATGTGGCCTGAAATTCTCGGGCCCTGCTACCACAAAGGCCTCAGTAATCGAAAGCAGTTTCCAAATGGCATGTTGGAAATATGACAGGTGCTCCTGTGTTCATTTAATTGCATGTACTGATAAAAAGGAAAGAAAGTAATGATCTTGTGCAGGGGTTAGTAAATCCTGAAATGCATCTGTTTCCTGTTGTCTTATAAACAGCTTATTGATGCCTAAGTCCACACGGAATTACTTGCTCAGGGCATACCATGAAATGATTTCTCTTTCTTCCTTCCTTTCTTTCTTTCTTTCTTTCTTTCTTTCTTTCTTTCTTTCTTTCTTTCTTTCTTTTTTAACCTATGTCAGTGCACCACATGCACGCCCCATTCCCAGGAGGACAGAAAAGGGTGTCAGATCCTCTGAGAATGGAGCTACAGATGCTGCGGCCACCATGTGGGTGCTGGGAATTGAACCCGGGTCCTCCGGAAGAGCAGCAGTGCTCTTAACTGCTGAGCCATCTCTCCAGCCCTCTTTGTTCCTTCCTTCCTTCCTTCCTTCCTTCCTTCCTTCCTTCCTTCCTTCCTTCCTTCCTTCCTTCCCTTCTTGTTTTTTTCAAGACAGTGTTTCTCTGTAGCTTTGGAGCCTGTCCTGAAACTAGCTCTTGTAGACCAGGCTGGCCTCGAACTCACAAAGATCTGCCTGCCTCTGCCTCCCAAGTACTGGGATTAAAAGCGTGCATCACCACCACCCAGCTATGATTTCTAATATATTGATTTCATTCTGCAATTATCTCCTCTGTGGGAAGTGAGATAACAAATTTAAGAGACTACTGGAAATGAAACTGTTTTAAATACACCATTCTGCAGAAAGGGATGTCAAGATGGAGAAAAGGCAAAAGTAGCTGGGATTCTGATTTGGCACCAAGTAGTGGTTTTTGAGCCCCTGGCCACTAGAAACTCCCACCCTCTTTTTCTCTGAGGTGGCCCTTCAGAGAATGACAGTCTAGCATAACTTCCTTTACAGATCCCCCATCCTATCGGTTTAGGAGTCAAAGCCTTAACTAACGAATAATGGGGGGCTTGCGACTGTCCCTGTCTCTGACCATGGGCTCAGTTACATGACACACTGCTTGGAACTTACCAACTCTCAGTTTTGAGACAAGCAGGCTCCGGCTGCCAGCTTAGAGGAGATGAGGGAGGGGGTTAATGCTTCCGGCCTATCTATAACTCTGATGAGTTCTAAGCACACCTCATACTGAACATGGGCCCTATTTCCTTTCTGACAATCAACAACCAATTTTACACCTTCTCATTTTCCTTCACAAAGCATAATAACCACTAGTTGGCAGTTGCTGTCGTTGCTGTTTGTCAATCAATTTTATTGTATTATAACAGCATCCTTAAATTTCTTATTGTCTGTGGCTACTCTAGCAAGACAAGAGAAAAGGTTATGTGGTTGTAGTAGAGACTGTATGGCTCCCAAAATAATTTGTTCCCAGTCATGCCACCAATCAGCTTAACTCACCCTCCTGTGCTCTTTCTCTCCCAATTTGAGGAAAATAGATGGTACTAGAAAACATACTGAGTGAGGTAACCCATACCAGAAAGACAAATGCCACATGCCCCCCTCCAATCTGTGGTTCATTGCTCCAAATATTCAAATTTTAGTATATAGCCTGGAGTAACACAGAAGCCAGGAAATTAAAGAGACTGTGAATGGGCAGCTCTAGAGAGAGGAGAATGACATGATCCAGGTGCCATGAAGGGGAAAATGGGGAAAAAAGCACGGAGGGGGCTTTCTGTGGGGAGGGGGATGAGGAGACTATAGTGAATAAGAAGGAGAGAAGAATTTTTTACAAACCATTGAAGGGATGGAGAAATGATTCAACAATTAAGAGCAGGGACTGCTCTTCCCAATAACCCAGCACTTACATGGTATCTTACAACTGCCATGTAACTCCAGGTCTATGGGAATCTGACATCCTCTTATGGCTTCTGTGGGTAGGCACACATATGGTATTCAGGTAGATTGAAATTATAATTAAAAATTTAAAAATAGTAAGGATGCTTGAAAAGGACATGGGGAATCTTTATTTATACTTACCTAAAATCACATATAATGCATATTAATATATGATTATGCATATATTTTAATGAAATGATGCCTCTTGGGGTAACAATACTCCCAAAGGCCATAGATTATCTAATAAAATACCTAGTAACAAAAATGAGTTTCAAGTTGTTGGTCAAGGGAGTTCAAGAGACTCCCCCAAAACAATATAGCCAATTGCAATTTTCTTTGATTGACTACTAGAAGTTGAAGGTTAGGTGCCTATAGCTGAAGATACACACTTTGGACATAGGACTTAGATTTGAACTGAAACTAACTTGAAAGCCTCTTGCCTGGGGACTAGCTTTCATAGTACTGAAGAGAAGAAATATTAACAAGGTTTAACATTAATTAAAATACCATTTGAAAGTGTTCACTAATATGCTTACTCAGAAAATGTTAAATTACATAGAAATAAAAAATTTAGCTAAGGGTCTCTGCCTCAATCATTACTCAAAAATAATTTTGAGAGATAGTTTACTAACCATATCTAGCCATTTTAAAAGGATAAAAGAAATAGCTATACTTCTGACACTTAATTAGTGTTTAAGTTTGCTGACCCTTTGCTCCCTACAAACCTATTTCTTAGGGATGCTTGCTCACAAAAAGCCCTTTCTTAAACTTACTTTTCTATTTCTATGAAGAGACTGTGACCAAAACAACTTATAAAAGAAAGCATTTAATTGGAGCTTAAAGTTCTAGAGAGTGAGTCCATTATTGCACAAAACAGGCCACCGCCCAGCCTGGTGCTGGAGAAGTAACTTAGAGCTTCCATCTATCTGATTCACATTCACAAGGCACGAAGAGAGAGAGAAAGAACACTAACTGGGCTGTTGTGGGCTTCTGAGACCGCGAAGTCCACCTCCAATGACATTACCTTCTCTAAGGCCACAAGGGCATACCCCCTAGCCTTTCCAAAACAGTTCCACCAACCATGGCAGAAACATTCAAATATATATGAGCCTACTGGGGAACATTATCATACAAAGCATCGTAAGCCCCTTGTTTGATTTTATTGTTCTTGTTTTTTGTTTAGTTTTTTTTGTTTGTTTGTTTTGTGACAAGATCTCTCTACATAGCTCTGGCTCTTCTGACACCCTTTGCTGGACTCTTAGGGCACCCACACCTATGTGTGAGTGTCCTCCTGCTCCCCCACACAAAAATGTGAATAAGGAAAATCTTTTTTTTAAATAATAAAAATTTAAAAATTAAGCCAGGCAGTTGTGGTGCACACCTTTAATCCCAGCACTCAGGAGGCAGAGGTAGGATAACCTCTGTGAGTTTGAGGCCAGCCTGGTCTACAAAGCAAGTTCCAGGACAGCCAAAGCTACACAGAGAAACCCTGTCTCAAAACACAAAAAACAAAAATACAAATTAAAACTTTGTAAAGTAAAACAAATTGATTCTAGTAGTGTGGTAGAATGCAGAGGGTGTAATATCACCAGCTAGAATACTGCCACAAAACCCAGGGGATGAGGAAGTCTGAGTAGAGAAGGACCTATATTAAAGAGGAAATGATACAAATACATATTGTAATCTTATATATGTACCTAACAAAATCAGAATACTACAGTACTGTGTCATGATAGCCTAATATAAATCTTTGCCTAAAAACTATAAGATTGTGTAGAATTAAAGTGAGTTAAGTTCTTCCTCTGTGTCCAGGCTTCTACCAGTTTGCTATAGCCTCTGCCCCATATCTTTGGAAGACAAACACTTGAACGAAGCTGTCTCAGGGAGTGATTACCATGGTAACTATTTGGACAAAGGTCATGCAGAGCCTGTTGGCTAAGAAAGGATGGTTTTTACTGCTACCTGAAAAACAGTTACCTGCAAATGTCTGTTCCTGTAATTATTTCTGTCAACATGCCTCACTGTGAGGGGCAATTTTTTAGGTGGTCAGGAGACTCAGAGACTACTATCAGGTATGTTTGGTTGGAAGCATCACCTCAGCTCCCTAACACCCCTTTATATAAAAAGTCTGGATTGTTTGCCTGGAAGCTTCACCCCAGCTCCTGGTATAAGCTCCCTCCCCTGGAAAGTTGCCTTCGTCCAAACTCCACCTCTGAGAAAGCTGACCAAATAGTGACCCCTCTCCAGGGAAGGTCAGGACCACTCCCACAGGCTACTTAAACTGCCCCCCAGAGAATGAACAAATGGTCTCCGGGTTTTGCGTGGTCTCCCCTTTCCTCTTTCCCTCTCCATGTTTTCCTGGGGCCACCCGGGATCATTTCATAAAACATGGGTATCTTTTATTCAGTCTGATTGGAATTATTTGCTTTGGTGGAGAGGCTCGTCTAAGAAAATACCTAACAAGGTGGCCACAGTGTTACTGAACCTATAAAAGAATTCTGGGAGTGCTGAGAATCAAACCTAAGTCCTCTGGAATAGAGCAAACACTCTGAATCACTGAGTCATCTCTCTGACTTCTCCACCCTGGGTCTTTGGGCCCAGGTTTGTGAGCATCTAGGGATTGGTCTGAAGCACTACCTCTTTTCTGCTGTTGTTTTAGGACAGGGTTTCTCTGTGTAGCCCTGGCTGTCCTGGAACTCACTCTGTAGGCCAGGCTGACCTCGAACTCACAGAGATCTGCCTGCCTCTGCCTTCCGAGTACTGGGATTGAAGCTGCGTGCCACCACCACCTGGTTTAAGACTCTCATTGAACAAGCTTCCTGATGTAAAGTTGAATGCATGCCATTGAGCAAATACATTTTGTACACACATGCAATGTGTGTGTATGTAATGTGTCTGAGAGCATAATATAAGCATCAGAGTGATGGTTTCACACTATTGAGTTGGTAAAGGGAAAGACAAGAATACTTATGGTAAAAACAATCCAAATCTGATTTCTATGCTTTCAGTATCTGTGGAGATAAATGTATATTAAATATTTTGATTTGTTGACATAGCACATTAGAGATTTCTATTTTATTTTATTATTTGTGCATATGTCACGTCTGTGTGTATATATCCACATGTATGCGTGTGTATATATTCACATTCCCCTCTTTTTCACTCTTTTGGTTTTTGAGACAGGGTTTCTCTGTGTAACAGCTCTGGCTATCCTGGAACTCACTCTGTAGGCCAGGCTGACCTCGAACTCACAGAGATCCACCTGCCTCTGCCTCCTGAGTGCTGGGATTAAGGCATGAGTCACCATACTCAGCTGATGTTCCTGCTTCTTTCTCCAGAGTGCTGAGATTCCAAGATTTTGCCTCTCCCTCGCTAAAGGGTTTCGTGAATTATAAACCATATCTGGGGCCCAGGGGTTCAAACCTAGGCACTTGAGGAAAGCATTTAAACACTTCATAAAATGCTATCACAGGATGTGAGTAACAGCGAAACTTGAATTTAGCTACTTACTCCCTATTAGAATGGACAGGCCCAGGGAGTCTGTGGAGGGGTGGACATTTTGTAAGTTTTTGGCAGCTGGGTGTAGAGTTGGACATGTATATATTAGATATGAACATATAAAAATGTGTTTCTGAGAAGTGTTGGTGCCGTTTGTTAGACTCTGAAAAGCAGGGCACCCAATGAACACTCTTGTCACCACTGCTGTGTCTCCTTTGTCACCAAGTCCCCTCCTCTGTTGCAGGTGGCTTCCCTGGTGAACGTCCAGCAAAACAGCTGAGACCTGAGACCTCAGGCCCAAGATAAGCTGTAAGCAGCCAATCAGCATACACAACGGCTGCACCCAGGAAATCTGCCATGCAGGCCCCCTCATCGTGCCACCAGGACCCTCAGCCTCAAGAGCGTGACACACCCTGGGAAGCCTTCCACCGGCGCTTCAGTCAGTTCCAGTATGAAGAAGCAGCCGGGCCTCAAGATGCCTTCTGCCAGCTCTGGGGGCTTTGCTATCAATGGCTGAAGCCACAGACACGGTCTGTGGAACAGATCCTGGCGCTGTTTGTGACGGAGAAATTCCTGCAAATTCTACCTGCAGACACAGAGAACAGTACCAGCATGCTCAGCCTGGAGACTAGAGAACGACTTTTCACCCTGATAGAAGGGCTGCGGAGAGACAACGGGGAAGCAGAGAACACGGTGAGATCGGGGCTGGCTTCCTTGTTCTCAGAACAAAACAAGTGCCCAGGCAGCTGCGTCTAGATGAGACATTCCGTCCCTGTCATTCCACAGCCCCTACCCTTCCCCAGAATCCTTTTCAACAGTGTTTTTTTATAGAAGTCAGCTGGAGCCAGCATAGGAGTCATAGGTTAGGGGTCAGAGGTTCCACCCCCCGTTACCTGACCACCACACCCTCTGTACAACACACAATGAGTGCCTCATTTACTGTCATTAAATCAAATTCTTGGGCTTTTCTATCATCTGCAAACCTACATTGATGATCAGATGTGTAGTGTCTGTCCCAAGATCTTAACATAGGTTGCTGTTTTATTTATTTTTTGTTGTTTTGTTTTTGTTTTTAAGGTAAAACAATTGATTTTTAAAAGAGGGTGGACTCTTTTAAAAGAGTGGATTTTTAAAAGAGTGCTGGTGAACTCCCGGCACTCAGGAGGCAGAGGCAGGAGGATTTCTGGGCTGAAGGCCAACCTGGTCTACAGAGTGAGTTCCCTGCAGTCAGAGCAGTTAGACAGAAGAAATCCTATCTCAAAACCACTCACCCCCGCAAATAGGATTAAGATAGCCCCTATATCTAAAATATTAATCTTTGACTCTTCGTATAAATGACTGACTTATCCTCAATGGAACAGAAGCTAGAGAAGATTTTGTAAGGAAACCTAAGTTCTATAAGGAAACCTAAATTTTATAAGCTCTTAGGCTTTTTGTCACAAACATCTTTGTGGTTCACATCCATGGCTGACAGGATAAAACATTCACATGCTGTTTCTCTGCTCATAATTACTATGCTTGGACAATTCAGGAATTCAGACCAGTGTCCCAGGGCTGTGAGCATTCTTGCCTCTAGTCATATGAACTCTCAGAATGGCAAACAAGTCTTGGTAAAAGCAAGGGTCATAAGCAACATGTTGTTCCAGCAACTTCACAACTGCATGTTTCTGAGACAACCAAGTCCTTCTCAAATGGGGCATAACTATCTGGTTTCTACCTGATCAACAGGATTCTTTTGCTAGATTGTTTCACTCTAGGTGGCCATTTGAGGAGGACATTCCGTATTCGGAGAACGTAGCAATGGCTCCATGTTGTGAGTATGCACCCCACCTCCCCCGTGGCTCATTAAATTCCAGCAGCACTTATAAGCATATGACGAAAATCCTCATGGGGGGCAGTTTTGCCTTCTGTTCAGAACCACCTCTTGAAGCTTCGTCGACAGAAGGCATAGATGAACACAGGGCAGTGTCCCTGGGAGGAAATAGCAGGAGCTCTCATGTTGTCTGGGGCTTGAGGCAGGAGCTGCTCTGTTGGAGCTGTTGGCTTCAGGGTAGGTGGTGGCCTGCATAGGAGGCTGCCAAAGGCTTCTGTCTAAGGATGGAACGAGTAAGTGGCTCTCCCTCTCTTCTCTGTCATCTCAAGTTTATTAATTGTATAAGACACTGTCTTCAGTGGCCTGAAGAGGGCCTGCTAGGCACAGGAGCCAAACGTCGCTCCTGGTTCTTGAGCATTTAGAATATGACCAGTGCAACTGGAAATCAGCTGTGAGTGTGAAAAGCATAGAAACAGAAAAAAACTTCTTTGTATGAAGGGAGGGGCTCTCCCTCCATCCCCTGAAAGAAGTGCATAGTATTGAGAAAACACATAAGAAGTCCAAGTTACAAGATATAAATTCCTGGTGGGTGCACAATAAGTACATAGGAGCCAGGAGCTGGTTCTTTATTAACATCATGACACTTAGTAATCCAATAAGCATTATGAGCCCCTGTTAAAAAAAACAAACCTGTAAGCCTCCTGGGATCATAGTCATTAGGGCCTATGCTAGGCTCATGCATGCAACAACTGCCCAGGTGCTTTCTATTACAGCCCTGACTGGTTGAAATTGAGGCTAAAGGGAAGAGAGCACACTCCCAGCAGAAGCAGATGTCGGGACATGCGTTCTCATGCTCTTCCTTGGTAATCCATATGAGGATTCCTCAGTCATCACTCAGTGTAACACTGGAGAAGAGCAAGCACCTGTTTTCTGCTTTGCTTCCAGACTTCCATTTATCCAAAGAATACAAACATCTGGAACTTCATGGTGAAGAACCCCACACACACACCAGGACAGCTGCTAACTGATTGAAGTTTAGTGGGCAGTCGCACATCAAGTAAGACACACTCACGAGAAACCATTTTTATGCTAATACTGTCGGAAAAGCTATAAACACAAATCCAGCCTGCTTAGACACTTAAAAATCCACACAAGAGTAAACGAGTACAAGCAAAGCCAGAGTTCTCAGGACCCCACGTATAGCTCAATGCCTTCTCTTATGTGTCACATGCTATGGTATGGTTCATGAGTCAGGCAAGGACCTGGAGACTGATACACACACACACAAACACAAACACACAAACATAGGTAATGCCAAGAATGCCACTTTTTAAAATTTATTTATTAGATTTTTTTTTAAAAAATACCAGTACAAATTCCCACTCCCTCCCCCTCCTCCCATTCCCTCCACACACTCTCCTACCCCACACCCCTCTAATCCTAAGAGAAGGTAAGACACTTTGTCCAAGGCCCTCCCTACTACATCTAGGCTGAGCTAGGTATGCATACAAAGAGAATAGGATCTCAAAAAGCCAGTACATGCAGTAGAGATAAATCCCAGTGACACTGCCAGTGATCCTTCAGTCTGCCCCAGCCATGCAACTGTCACCCACATTCAGAGGGACTAGTTTGGTTCTGTGCTTGTTCCTTCCCATTCCAGCTGGAGTTGGTGGGCTCCCATTAGCTCCGGCAAACTGTCTCAGTGGATAAACCCTTCATGGTCATGACCTCTTTGCTCATACTCTCCCTCTTCTACTCTTCAACTGGACCTTAGGAGCTCAGTCCAGTGCTCTGATGTGGTCTCTGCCTCTATTTCCATCTGTTGTTGGACAAAGGTTCTATAGTGATATTTAAGATAATCATCAGTCTGACTACAGGGCAAGGCCAGTTCGGGCACCCTCTCCTCTATCGCTTAGGGTCTTAGCTGGGTTCATCCCTGTGGATTTCTGGGAATTTTTCTAGAGCCAGGTTTCTTGCTAACCCCATAATGGCTCCCTCAATCAAGATATCTCTTTCCTTGCTTTCATATCTGTCCTTCCTCCATCTCAACTATGTTCTCCTCAAGTTCTCCTCAAGCCTTCCTTTCTCCCCTCCTCTTCCCCTTCTCCCCTTCCTTCTTCCCACGGCCCCCGTGCTCCCAATTTTGTCAGGCTATCTTGTCTGTTTCCAATTTCCAGGTGGATCTATGTTTTTCTTTGGGTTCACCTTATTACTTAGCTCTCTAGGTTCATGAACTAAAAGCTCAATATCCTTTGTTTATAGCCAGTATCCACTTATGAGTGAGTACATACCATATTCATTTTGGGGGGTCTGGGTTACCTCACTCAGGATAGTGCTTTCTCATTCCATCATTTGCATGATGTCATTGCTTTTTTACCTCTGAGTAGTACTCTAATGTGTAAATGTGCCACACTTTTTTTATGCCACACCTTCTTTATCCATTCTTCTATTGAGGGGCACCTAGGTTGTTTCCAGGTTCTGGCTATTACAAATAGTGCTGCTATGAACATAGTTGAACAAATGTCTTTGTGGTATGATTGAGCATCTTTTGGGTATAAGAATAACACTTTTTATTGTGTTCCAGGGCAGCTTATATAGGGTCTCCTTGACTAATGGCCACACCCTAACTCTCAGCTGCAAGCCCACCAGAAACCACTCCCCTGCCATCAGGAACTCCTGGGGGTCTCCTGCTCAGAGCAGCTGCAAAACAAGTTGTTTGCTAAGAGCAGCTACAAGAATAGGAAAACAAGTGGTTTATTTCAGAAGGCAGGAGGGTCACAGGAAATTCAAGGTCTTCCTTCCATTTTTTTTCAAGACAGGGTTTCTCTGTGTAACAGCTGTAGCTGTCCTGAAACTCTCTTTGTAGACCAGGCTGGCCTCAAACTCAGAGATCTGCCTGCCTCTGCCTCCCGAGTGCTGGGATTAAAGGCGTGTGCCACCGTCACTTGACTTTTTGTTAACAGGGATTTTCTTACCAGCCTCATCATTTATGGATAAGAGACGAAGGTCTAAGTAAGCCAATAGACTTAAGTACAGCATTATAAATGTCAGCAATTGGCACACATTGTCTTTGTTAGCAATTGTGTTCTTAACCCAGTCCAGGAAGTGGAGAAACGTTTCAATAGCAAGCTGATTTTCAAAGCAAGGGAACAATCTTACTATGTATGGACTTCTATGGACTAGCAATGAACTTGCACACGTTACGTGCCACATACCACTACCCTTTAAAACACAGCGTGTTCCCGCTAGTGTCCTTGCTCATGTTCCAGTTAGACATGAAGTTCACCTTCTCGTCAGTGCCTCTTAATGAAAATGCAATTTCTTTCCTGAGGACTGATAGTCATCTCAGCCATCAGCAACACAGGAGTTGGGCTGAAGGTCGGTGTATCTGTAGGCTTGGGATTCCATGGTCTTAGATGTGACACAGAACCATGACTCACCAGAGGACCAGCAGCAGTGCTTCGGGCTAGTGCTTTGGAGCCGGGGCCCCACTCTGTTCACAGGCAGACCTCAGAGTCCCCAGTTCCAGTAAGAACTGGAATTAAGCTCATGTATAAAACAAGGGCAGTCCGTTTTAGCACTCTGGGAGTGCAGTACATGCTGATTTTCTCAAAGGCAGATGATGGCAGACTGACCAGGGACACAAATTTAGTGTCTCTCCTGTGAGTACAAGTGATTCTATAGACAAGAACTTGCCTATCAGCCACAGAATAGAGACCACCAGCTTGAGAGTCCAGAGCCCTTTCCCTTTGCTACTGTGAGTATCCGGAGCCTTCCCTTATCCCCCAAGAACTTTTGGGGTTTGTTTTTTTTTTTTGGTTTTTCGAGACAGGAATTATCTATGTTGCTTTGGAGCCTGTCCTGGAACTAGCTCTTGTAGACCAGGCTGGCCTTGAACTCACAGAGATCCGCCTGCCTCTGCCTCCCAAGTGCTGGGATTAAAGGCGTGCGCCGCCGCCGCCGCCGCTGCCACCGCCGCCACCACCACCTGGCTTCCCAAGAACTTTTGTTTGAGAATGGCGAGAAACAGAGGGAAGGGGAAACAACACCACCAATGAGGACAACTTTCAGGGAAGTAAAAAAAAAAATCCAATAGGAATGCTTAAGGCCAAGGTCGGTGGTGAGCAGCAGAGTGGGGAGTGGAAAGGACCTGAGTACTCACTGGAAGGCAGTCACTGTTTCTGAGTATGGCTTTGATTCTATCCCAGTAAATCCTTACAAACACCCAAAGGTGAAGGCATTTGCCTTGCAGAAGACAGACCTGAGGACAATAGATTTATGTATGGGAGCCACCCAGGGCTGGGATAGAAACCAGAATATGCTTTACTTAAAGCTGTTTCTGCAACGACTTTCTACTAATTAAATGATAGCATCCATATTGCCACAGTGCAGCGGGATTAGTGTTTATCTGTTCAGTTAATTTGTTTATAATGAACAAAGTTGCTATAATTTCTTCATTTCTGTGAATGTTTTTTCTCCAGCTAACTGAGGAGCCAGATCCCAAGGGAGCAGTACTGATCTGGGAGTGAGGGTAAGAAGGGGGAGGGAAAGTTTCATTTCTTCACTTTCCATCCGTTTCCTCTGCATCCTGGGATCTGATTGGTTAACAAGTCATGATGACTCACAATGGACCTCAGAACCTTGGCACTGTATACAATAGGAAGATTTTTGACCTGACCACTACCACCTAGGTTACTCTTGACTTAGGACTGAAAACAGTAAGTAGAGAGGTTGCTGGGAGGAGGATTGAGTACTGTGTTCAGTTGTAGATTCCCATAGCTGTTCTTGGGATGCTCAGGTATTGACCTCAGACTCCTCCTTAGACCATGAAAGTTCTCTTTGAATTTCTCCTGTGGTGGGAGGTACCAAAATGTCCTAACAGTGTTCATTTCATTTTCACAGCCTACCAGGGCTTCAGAAGTCAATCATTCAGTGAGTTGCTGGAGACTTCAGACTCAGGTAAAATTGTCTCCTGTGTCCTTTTCCTGGGTAAGAACATTTTAGAGATAAGGTCTGGGCTCAGTTTTCCCCCCAGAAACTCTGTTCTGTTGCCTTGAAGACTGCTGTCAGGTCCCTAGGCTCCCTTTGTGTGTTTCATTGGTTAGTTGGTTGTGTTTGGCTTGGTTTGCTTTTCCTGTGACTGGGTTCTTGTGGCCCAGTGCTAGTGATCACTCTTTTAGAACAGTGGTTCTCAGTCTGTGAATTGTAATTCCTTTGTGCATATCAGATATTTACAGTACAATTCACAACAGTTACAAAATTACAGCTATGAAGTAGAAACAAAAATCATTTTATGGTTGGGGTCAGCACAACATGAGGAACTGTGTTAAAGGATCACAGCATTAGGAAGGTTAAGAACCGATCTTGTAAAGCTGAGAGCTGGACAGTGGTGGCACACGCCTTTAATCCCAGCACTCAGGAGGCAGAGGCAGGCGGATCTCTGTGAGTTCAAGGCCAGCCTGGTCTACAGAGCTAGTTTCAGGACAGCCAGAGTTGTTATACAGACCTGTTATACAGGTTGTTATACAACCCTGTCTTGAAAGAAAACCAAACAACAAAACAAAGCAAAGCAAAACAACAACAACGACAAAAAAAAAAAACCCAACAAACAAAAATAGCCGAGAAAACATCTGTGGACCAACCTGCCTCGGTCCTGTCCTTCTGTGTCTCAAATCTATGCCTTCCAAGAGCCTTGATACCGCTTCAACACCATTAGCGGAATTGATCTGGGCACAATTTTTCATGCTGGTACTGGAAACACATGAGAATAATGTACATAGACCTACAACAGATAATGCCTCCTATAACCTACCCCTCTATTTTACATTCTAATGCCTAAAGACCTAGCGGCATGGGAATGCTGTGAATTATTTCAGACCATCTCCTTCATTCATGTGGATTTAACTTATTTTGACTAAAATGTAATAATTCTTGTACACATTTGTAGCTTGGTATTTCCGTGCGCTTATGCAGAGTGTGTACTGGTCAAGGCAGATCAATAAATGTTTTGGTTTTTCAAGACTGGGTTCCTCTGTGTAACAGTCCTGGTTGTCCTGGTACTCAGTCTGTAGATCAGGCTGGCCTAGAACTCACAGAGATCTGCCTGCCTCTGCCTCCCAAGTGTTGGGATCAAAAGCTTGTGCCACCACTGCCCAGCTGTGAAAATAATTTTTTTAATGGCACATATTTGTTTCACATTTAAAATATTATCATTTTTCCTGAATAAGAATATTAATTTTTACTCAAAACCAATCTATAAATTCAACACAGTATCATTTATGTGCTTCAATAGGATTTTCTCAAGTAATGACATGAGCAGATTATTCAATTAAGAAGAGCATGCACCTGGGGGCAGTGGGGCATGCCTTTAATCCCAGCACTTGGGAGAATGTGTATAGGAATATAGAAGAGAACTGTCAGGCGGTGGTGGCGCACACCTTCCCAGTACTTGGGAGGCAGAGGCACACGGATCTCTGTGAGTTCGAGGCCATCCTGATCTACAAGAGCTACTTCCAGGAGAGGCTCCAAAGCTACAGGAAACCCTGTCTCAAAAAAAAAAAAAAAACCGAGAGAGAGAGAGAGAGAGAGAGAGAGAGACTGTACATAGGAATGGACCTGATAATGAACTTGACCTATAAGACATGGAAACTTGCATGGAGAATTTAGAAATAAAAACGTGACTTTAAAAAAACAAAAGAGATTCTAGACACAGGCTTACATAAATAACAATGTGGAAGAAGGGGTAGCATTCTTTTTTATTAAGAATTTTTTATTTATTTTTATTGAGCTCTACATTTTTTGTCTGCTCCCCTCCAACCCTCCCCCAAGGTCCCCATGCTCCCAATTTACTCAGGAGATCTTGTCTTTTTCTACTTCCCATGTAGATTAGATCCATGTATTTCATTGACTGTAAAAGCCCCATTCCACGAGAGAATGTGTTCTAAATCTCCAGTGGGTATCCACTATATGATGGCTTTTCCTACGTGTCCTGCAACATTGCTATATATAGTACCAGAATAAATCTGTCTTTCCGTGTTTATGTCCTGGCGCTTTTCCATCACTGCTTTTATGCTTTGGGAGCATCACTAACAAAAACCAGGGTAACACTGACACAAGCTACAGATGCTATGGAAGAGTTCATGTACACAGCTGCATGTGATAAACACAGAGGTGATTCATGCAGTTCCCACGCAGGACAGTGAGAAATGGCTTGGGATTCCAAAATGCCACTTCACAAAGGCGCATAATTTAAAATTTAGAAACTCTTTTATTCCTGGAATTTCCCATGTACTGTCTTCAGATCATGGTTGAGCACGAGTAAGTGAAGCTCTGGGAATTGAAAGTGTAAGTATAGGTGAGGCAGGACTCCTGCATTAACAGTAATGTGGGGGAGTAAGGAGCTGATAAGGAAATGAGAACCTCTGAGGCCCGTTGCTTATTTGGATTTCATTATCTTTTATAGGCATCCGCAGTTGTGCTGTCTCCTTGAGACTGTGTGGGATCTACCAGCCATGGATAGAGGACAACCCGAGGTCGTTTCCAGCCCACCAAGTGTGAGCCCCAGGAGGAAGGCAGACGAATACTTAAAGCCTGGTAAAGGCACCAAAAACGTGATGAGCTTTTTATTGGGCAGACAGCTGGGACGGCATGAGGATGAAGCGGAAATGTCAAAGCGGCTGTGGATGCTGACACGAGGAATGCCAGGCTGGAGGTGGCCGTTGCCCAAGCACCATATTACTTACATGCTTATGCCCATCCCGAATCATGGGAAACCCTCCAAAAAGAATGGAAAATAAAACTTCTCCTTGCTTTTGCTGTTGAATAAAGCTGTATTTTCCATTTATGTTGGTCTGTGTGTCTTTTTTACTAAATGTTTACTAAAATATTTTACTAAATATCTCATTTAGTGTTCATCTATGAATAGACTGTGTCTGGAACTAATCCATTCATCTACTTCCTGCCCTCCAACTTCTCCCCTAGCCCTGTCCCCACTTCTCTCTCCTCCTAGTTTCATGTGCTTTTTGAAATTTAATACCCACTGAGTCCATTTGGTGTGGCCTATTGTATATGTTTTAATCTGACTTTCAACAGTCATGTTGGACAGAGAAGTCTACCCATCCTGACAGTCCATGTAGAAGCTCTCAGACTCAAGGTTGTGAGATTGGGTTGCAAATCACGTCTCTTTCGCTGTCATCTGGAAAATCGGTGTTTATGCATTCCTGCAGCACTTGGCCATTCAGAAGCAAAGACTCTTTCCCCTAAGTCATTTTTGACAGACATCCACCATGTTGCTCTGTAAAGCCTGTCTGCCTTCCCTACTAAAATGGAAATCTTGAGGGCAAAGCAGAGCCAGTGGGAGGTTCTGAGTACCTTTTCATTATTGTGCTCATGAGAATATGACTTAGAAAGCCCAGTTCTATTTAATACAAAATAGGGCACAGAGCATTTTGTATTGGAAATACTATACATTGAGAACCTTGTTAAAGTCTTTTTTCAAAGAAGTGGAATCCCCAGGTGTGAGTTTTTGTTGGAGAGCCAGAGAGAGACGGGGTGGGGTTGGGGACTTAAATATGTCAAGCCTCAGGTAGATTAAGTAGAATTCTTCTGTTTTGGTTTGGTTTGGTTTTTCAAGACAGGGTTTCTCTGTAGCTTTGGAGCCTGTCCTGGAACTAGCTCTTATAGACCAGGCTGGCCTCTAACTCACAGAGATCCTCCTGCCTCTGTCTCCCAAGTGCTGGGATAGAATTCTTCTGACCAACATGATGCTACCTCATAGTCAAGAAAGACTTAAGGAATAGCTCTTGTTAAAAAAAAAAAACAGGTGGTGGTGGCACATGCCTTTCGTCCTAACACTCAGGAATCAGAGGCAGGAGGATCTCTGTGAGTTCAAAACCAGCCTAGACTACAGAGCGAGTTCTAGGACAGCCAGAGCTGTTACACAGAAAAATCCTGTCTTGAAAAGCCAAAAACCAACCAAATAAACTTCAACCTCTATCTTAAGGCTAGAAAGGTGGCTCATCTGTTAAGAGCCCTTGATGCCCTTGCAAAGAACCTGAGTTCAGTTTCTACTCCATGGGGGTTCAGAACTGCCTGTAATTTCAGTTCCAGGGAGTCCAGGGCTTTCTTTTGGCCTCGCCAGGCACCAGGCACACACATGGTGCAGTTACAAAACGCAGGCAAACACTCAAAAACACACAAAAACAAAAGAGTAAAAAACAATAGCAACTTTATCCCTGAAAGGAATGGGCTGAAAAACACCAGAAGTCTACAACAAGTTTCCAACTCTTAAAAAGGGCGTTGTGTAAGAATGAGTCTTGAAGAGTGAGGGCGAAAGTCAACAGCAAGAAGGAGGGCTAGGAGCCTGAGCATGGGAAATGTGGGTAGTCCGGATAGATGATAAGAAGGATGGAAAGGACAGGTGAGACGACACTAGGTTCCAAACACCATGCCTCTAAAGTGAAATGGCCAAGACTTGGAGGCGCCACCGTGAAAACATTCCTAAATCCCTTGCATTATTCTTGTTGCTTAATGTGAGATTAAAAAAAAAAAAATGAGACTCCATGTAGCCTTCATGACAAATAGTTTTCTGCATCCTCACCAATTGTAGAGCTTTTTGTTGGGGGAGTTATGGGTTTTTTGTTTGTTTGTTTGTTTTACTGTTTTTCTGTTTGGTTGGTTTTTGTTTTGTTTTGTTTTGAGACAGGGTTTCTCCTGGCGGTCCTGGCACTTGTTCTGTAGACCAGGCTGACCTCAGAACCACACCTGCCTCTGCCTCCCAAGTGCTGGGATTAAAGGTGTGCACCACTACTGCCTAGCTAATAGAGCGTTTCTTTACCCCTTGCTAAATCTGCCCTTGCCTCTATCTCAGAGGATTTCACTGTGTCTCCCTTTAGCTTCCTCTGTTCCAGGTCCTCGTGTAGAATATGCTTTTCTCCCTGTCCCCCTTGATAGCTATGCTTTGATCCCGCTGCATCAAAATACAGCTCCCCCTCCCCCAAATATCTATATAGCCCCAGTATAGGTTCAGAGGCGCGGGTGGTTCTGTGAAAGAGAGAGTACAGGATGAATCTTGTGATCACAAGATTAGTCGTTCTTGTGATCGCAACAACGATCAGTAAAGCCCATTAAAACCATGACTGTGGGAAAAAGAGAACGAGCTGAGGCTGAGGGACAACAGCAGGGGAACAAGGGACAAATCAGAGAAGGGGAGACCAGACAAGCAGCGTTGTCCCAGGGTCATCCAAGGCCAGAGAGAATTTTGCGTGGAGGCCAACGGGTGGCAACCATATGTGATCCCCCAGTGATCCAAGGGAGGGAAGTACACAAGTGGCTCAGAGCGGAAGAGGGTGGTGCTCCTGGATAGCTAGAATTTGCCGAGCAGAAACTGGAGATGTCAAGGAAACCACAAGAGGACAGCAGGAAGTTCAAGTGGAACGACCTAGTCTCTGACTGGCTGAGTCCTCAGACTAGTTGATGGCAACAGTTTCATGCCTCACTTCCTGTCCTACTGTGAAGGTGATCAAACCCAAAGGAGGAGCTCTAGCTGCTCCTCCCCGAGAGGGTGTGTACTCGCTAGGTGTCTGGAGGGACTGGAGAACTGAAGGACTTCTTCGTGGAGAATGAGGGGTGGAATATAGCCTTTACGTGTCCATTTCCTGAGAATCAGAGCAGAGGGCACAAGGAAGGAGAAGAAAGGAGGACACACTGCATTGTACAAATAGAGTAACCAATACAGTCTGCCATTTTTCCCACACCCAGCCCCACAGTTTCTTTTGTCAGATTAAAGGAGCCCTTTGTCTAACACAAGGTAACACATGAAATCCTATCAGAAATCGTGGGGTGAGGTTGCTCTTACCGCAATTCCACTTGGAACAGAAATTTAAATTCTAATTTTAAGGTTAACGGTAAGTTTTCATATATAATATCATGTAATGTAAAAGGGAAACTCCCCCCTTCATGCATAATTAATTCTGACAAAATCTCACATAGTAGATCACTACCCAGTGAGATGGCTCTTTCGTTCCTAAAAGACATCAGTGTTCGGAGCTGATACAATCGTGGAGTTCCATCCGTTTCCCATTAAGCAGTCAAAGTGGACACAGGAGTGTTAGATGGCATTCCGGTGAATTCCATTGCTTCCACAAAAGTCTTTTTATTTTATACTTGTGAAGCAGAAAACTCAAGTTCTGCCTTGACAGTTTAGGTATCCCTTCACATATATAGGTCTTGCTACCAAGTAGCTGACAGTCAACAGGGGACACTATGTCAGTGTAGATTCTACTCAGCGGGACCATGGGTATGTCAAATTGAGAACTGTAACCATCAAACCACCCAAATCGTATTTTGGGGGAGGAAGGAATGGAAAACTATAGATTGTAGAGAATTTTATAGTGGGGATTCCTGTTCTCAACTTCAAGCAACCTGAGATGTCATTTGCCAAGTTCAAGCTGGAGAGAAGAGTTGGGGTGAGAAAGAAGGCAGCCCCACTTCATTCTTGCTTCATTTCAACTTCATCTTTAGCTGCATAAGGCCAACCATGTCCATACACATCTACTTTAGAATACCTCTTTTCCTTTGGTTCCATTTAGGTTCTCCAGAGGCTCTCAGTTCTCCTCTCCTGAGTTCACCTTTCCATAGGCATTGAGCAGCATCTTCTTTCCAGTGCCTGGAGAACCAAGGAGAAGCAAAAGGTGTGCACATCACTCTCAAAGGCTGTAGGAAAGAGAGAGACACGCTGTCTCTCCCTTGTCCTTCCTGGAACAGAGAGAACAGGGAAAAAAGAGAGAGAAATGAAACAAAATGGGGGATCGTCCTTTTGCCCCTTCCTTTCAGTAAATGCTCTAAATCTTCCTTTTTTCTTCTCCAAGTGAGGGTCAGCTTGGAGGAAAGGGAAGAAAAAGGCTGAAGTGTGTGGAAAACCCCATGTTCTGGCTGATGCTGATCAGTGCCATGGCCGTGGGCTAACGGAGCTGTGTGTCTTATACATGTGCATCTCACCCCTGGATTTTGTGTAGTTGTTCATGTGTATATGAACCATGGCTTCTTAACAAGATGGTGTCCGAGGCCTGAGCTACCTTCCCCTTAATTTCATGTGTTCTCCAGAACAATAGCCGTAAGAAAAGGCAGCGCCTGGAGAAGGTTGGAGGCTCAGGACTATAGCTTTTGGCCTTCCCTGTACTGTTTGTTAGTTGACCTTGATAACATCACTATCTTCTGAATCTTGTCCTCTGGCTTCTCTTCTGACTCTACCGAGTCAAAAAATTCTTTCACCCCAATGTCTGCAATGATCCTTGGTTTTAGTTCCTGGTGTAGAAAAGAAGCTGTTTAGAACTGTATGGTGTTGGAGGACTAGGAGAACAAAGTAGGTGAAGCAGCAACAATGGACAGAGGGAATTAGAGAGCAGTAAATTGGAGATGTGGGCAAGACTGTGTTTTCTTTCTTTCTTTCTTTCTTTCTTTCCTTCTTTCTTTCTTTATTTCTTTCATTTTTTTGTCTTTGCTTTTTCAAGACATGGTTTCTCTGTGCAACTCTGACTGTTCTGGAACTCAAACTTGCTTTGTAGACCAGGCTGGCCTCGAACTCAACAGAGATCTGCCTGCCTCTGCCTCCCGAGTGCTGGGATTAAAGGCATGCGCCACCACTGCCCAACTAAGACTAGATTCTTATAGGAAGAACATCATTATGTCTGTAAAGATTTAGTATGTCTCAAGCAACAGACACACAGTATTGAATTTCCCCTTCCCCATTCAGTGCACCATTGGGAGAGGATGCGTTTTCTCCTGATTGCTCCAGCTCACCCACCAGGCCTAATAGTCTCCTGGGGCCATCCTCTGACTCAGCTAGGGCCTCCCAGTCCTGACCTGTTAGCCTCCAGGCTCCCTTCTTGCTTCATAGCTGCATCCCAGAACTGAAATCCTTAGGCACGTCTAAGGAAATGACAAAGTTGTTTACTCGCGAGGCCAGTTCAGTCATTTTCTGGGTATGGGGGAGAAGAGAAAAGGTCAAGGGACGAGTCTGTTGCCTGACTACTCTGCCACTCAACTTTTAGATCCCTAGGAACCACGTTTACACACACACATGACTGTGATATATACATATATATGTGTATGCACATATGTTTGTAAAACAGTCCTTCCATATTTGCATAGTTCAATGAGCTATCACACATAAAACCTGAAACTAAACTCCCCCAAAAGAATACAACCTGACAGATACCTTGATATTCCACTCCTGATTCCTCCCAGTCACATGTTTCCTTCCTTTTAAAGGTTACCAGCATCCTGAATGGTATCCTAATCACTGGCTTACTTTGTTTCGGTTTTTATTGTGTTTGCATTCTTAAATACATTTGTTGTTTTGTTTAGTCTGAAAATGAAGCATTTGAGTACCATAGTTGCTATAGTCTATATTCTCCCAAAATATGTACGTTAGAATTTAGTCTCAAGAAAAGGAGTCAGGTGGTGGTGGCACACTCCTTTAATCAGGAGGCAGAGAGGCAGGCAAATCTCTGTGAGTTCGAGGCCAGCCTGGTCTACAGAGCTAGTTCCAGGACAGCCAGCACAGTTACACAGAGAAACCTTGTCTCCAAAAACAAACAAACAAAAACAAGAAATAGAGGCTTTGGAGTGATCAGGTCCTAAGGAGACTATTCTCATGGATAAGATTAGTGTCTTTACCAACAGGCTCAGCGAGAACCGCCCCCCCCCCTTTCCTGCTATGTAAAGGCCTATATAGCAACAAAGCAATCTGTGATGCAGAGTCTGCCAGCACCTTGGCCTTGAACTTCCCAGCTTCTGGAACAGTGAGGAATAGCTGTGGTTTGTAAAGCACCCAGGTTGAGAGATTTTGGTCTAACAGCTCAAAAAAACTTACAGTGGCATAATAAGAGCAGAAGACTGTTGGGAGGGAAACAGAAGCTTCCAAGCAGGAATGGAGGAGTTAGGCTTCTGCCAAAAACTTCCATGAGGACGGGGAAGCTGCTCCCCTGCTGAAGCCTTGGTGCACAGCCAATGCATTGTAGTCTCTAAGAAAGTTACAGCCACAGGCTCAGGAGCCTCTCCGGAGGGCCAGACACTTTCTTACCTGTATCTAGATTCTGGGCTCTTGCCCATTCCAAACCTTTTTATTGAGAACCTTCAGCCAAGGTTTTCACCAAGGATTTCTACTCCCTCTATGAGAGAAAGGTCTTGAAGATGCTTTCTTATCTTTCATTTTAATTACTACTCCTAGCCCTACCCCCTTTTTATTCTTGGGTCCACAAGAATGAGCCTTTTGTTGAGGGCTTCCTTTTCAGTGAAACTATTCATCTCGTGCTGGCCGAGGATTCTTGATCTAGTGGTATTTCCAGGAAGAATATGGAGCAGGAGGGAGGTGACATTTGCTCCAATTTAGCCTATTGCTAGCTATTACAGCAGTTAAAGGACTGGTTGCTACCATTTTACTTGGCTTAGCAGCTACAGTGACACCTAGCTGCTCTCTCTGGCATAACTTTGTCCTTGATGGTGTAAGCAGAGAGAACAATGCCATCACATCCGGGAACCTCTGCTTTTCTGTTCCCAAGTGGTAGCTAATTGCTTTCCTACCTTTTAGCACTCTAGTCTGGTTCCATCAATGCTTAACTCTTATTTAAATTTGTCACCGTTTGGAAATGTTGTAGATGCTGGCAGTTTCTGGGAGTTAAGTGACTCAGCTCATGGGTGACTTTCTTTGTATCTCTACAACCAACTTCCATGTGCACACAAGCTCCCATTTGCACAGATAGAGGAAAAGGTTAAATCTTCCTGCTTCAAGGTTAGTCCATCAAGTCCTTTCTGGTTTAAACCTTAACCTCTTTGGGGCAATTGGTACTTATTTTGTTCTTTGGTTCAATGGTTTAGGATCTTTAGATTCAAATCCAGTAGTATTTTTCAAGTTTTAATAGTGTATTTATTTAATTAGTGTGCATGCACACACACAAATATGCACATATGTGTATGTACTAGGGCATACATGTGAAGGTCATAGGACAAGGTATGGTAGTCATTTTTCTCCTTTCTCCACAGGGGTCCTGGAGCTAAAACTCAGGTCATTGTGTTTGGGAGCACCTTTACCTGCTGTGCCATCTCACCAGCCCCCAAATCTAATGTTCTTAACATGGCCGTTCCACTCTTTCATGTTCCTTGGCCACTCCTTCCTTTTTTCCATTTCTTTTTCTCCCTTCGCTTCCTCATCCTTTCTCTTTTTGTAAAACCTCCTTTCGCTTGCTTCCTCCTTTCTGTCTCCTCTTGGTAACCTACCCAATCAATACAGGTAAGTGGGAATGCCGATCAGCAGTTTTAAAACGTTCACTGTTTTCACCTTTCTAGAAAGATAAGCGATTCTAATAAAAGGTAGAAATTATGAAAGAATTCAGAAAAACAAGCGCTTTGTCTGAAACAGAAACTTTAGATTAGATACATTTCTCAGGACTGAGAGAGAGAGTTGGGGGGTATTCATTGATTTTTGTTTTTCCTACCTTAGGAAGTGCACTAAGTTCTCTAAGCTCTGGTAACTGGAGCTTCACTCTCTGAGACTACTCTGCCACTTGACAGGCAGCCACACTGAACTGATTGTAGTGATTTGGGGCCACTGAATGAAGAAGGATGCTCCATGCAGAAGCTCAGTGTAATAAGTGTATATGGTACAAGACCCTGGCAATGAAGAGCACAGTCTTCGTCCCTGAATCAAATCAACATGTCCCCTCATCTTCTTTGCCCAGGATCTTGATGTCCACTCCCCGGGGAAAGCAGACAAAAGCACATTCATCAAGCATTCAAGCAACTGAAAGAAAAGCTCCAAGAACTGTAGGATGGGATAACGTGAGAAAATAGGGGTACTTACAGCATGCTGCAGGGTAGAAGGGTAGCAAGCCCACGAGTGAGGTGTGGATAAGACAAATTAAGGCAGAGGAAACATGTGGCTGAGAGAAAAAGAACCCTCTGTTAGAGGGAGAAAGGGACTCGTAAGAGCAACACTTGGAGAAGGGAAAGGTGATGGGGACATTTCCATATCACCTGTAGCCTTTGCCATCCCATTGTTTCCCACCATTTCTTCAGAAGAAAAGACAGGAACACAGCAGGCAGATAGTTCAGAAGGTGACCAAAATCCCACTAAGAATATCATTTCAAGTCGGGCAGTGGTGGTACACACCTTTAATTCCAGCACTTGGGAGGCAGAGGCAGGCAGATCTCTTTGAGTTTGAGGCCAACCTGGTCTACAAGAGCTAGTTCCACTGTTGCACAGAGAAACCCTGCCTTGTAAAACCAAAAAATAAAAAAGAATAGCATTCATAATTCTTGACATCTCATAGACTAGTGGTTCTCAACTTTCCTAATGCTGTGACCTTTTATACAGTTCTTCGTGTTGTGGTGACCCCAAACCATAAAATTATTTTCATTGCTATTCATAGCTGTAACTTTGGTACTGCTAAGAACTGTAATGTAAATATTTGTGGGTTTTGATGGTCTTAGGTGACCCCTGTGAAAGACTCCCCCACAAAGGGGTTGCGAGCCACAGGTTGAGAACCACTACCTTAGATGATTACAAAATAATATTATTCCCCAAGACCCAGTCTCTGCTCCTTAGGACTAAACAAGGAACATAAGGAAGTTAAGGAAATCTCCTTCCACTACTTAGAAAAGACCCTTTCTACCAGGCTCAAGCCTTCCCTTTCTCGTGCAGAAACCCTTTGTGACCGGGAGCATAGGAAAAGCAGACCGGCAACAGCGACCTGCCTGGCACAATACTATCTTCAGCTTTGCGCCCAAGCCTGACTTCTTCAATCACACTCACCATCTCACTTGGAAGAACAGCACAATGAATCAGGTTACAAAAGCCAGGCTCAAAAAATGTCCACTGTGCGAACAGAGGCCTCTAGAAGCTTCCAAAGCAATGAACATTCTTCTTACAAAAGTCACCCGAATCCTTTCTGCTCCCTGTAGCTATCAGGTAGGGAAAGGCCTATACACCTTTCACCTCTTCGAGCAGCGCTAATAGCAAAAGCATGTGAGATATGAGCAGTGCAGCCCAGTACCAGAAAAAAAAATCGCTGATCTTTACTCTGTTCTTAAACTCAGGGTTCAAAAGGTACACCAGAACCTGCACGTCCAACCTAAATACGTGACAACCTCCTTAAAAACGGTATGATCATGACCTGGTGTCTTTCTACACTATAACCCAAAGGTCTGAGGTACATGCAAAAAGTCACATACAAAATAACCTAGCCAGATGGTGGCGGTGAACATCTTTAATACTAATGCTTGAGGATCTCTGAGTTCGAGGCCAGCCTGGTCTATAGAGCGAGTTCCAGGATAACCAGGTCTGCATAGAGAAATCCCATTTTGAAAAATCAAAAACCAAAACAACCCCCTCCAAAAAATGTAGTGGTGGTGCATTCCTTTGATCCCAGATCCCAGCACTCAGGAGACAGAGATAGACAAATCTCTGTGAGTTCAAGGCCAGTCTGTTCTACAGAGTGAGTTCCAGGACAGTTAGGGCTACACAGAGAAAGAAGCCCTGTCTCAAAGACCACAAGTAAGTAGTATGATGTCTTTCAAGAGTAAAAATAAAGAATTGTTAACTACCAATTCTGTATCTAATGAATTATGAATTTCTATATTGAGAATATCGAAATGAAGAATAACTAAACATAAAGCAAAAAGTACAATAAGCTGTCAATAGCGAAACTTCCGTTGAAGAACAGTCATCTAAGCATTAGTGTGACAGTACTTTGTAAGTTGCTCCACCCACAGTTAGCTGATTTTTAAGAAGACTACTCTTCATAAGGAGAGTGACTCCCATGCAATGAGTTAGAGAACAAACACATTTTCCTAGAGAAAGAAGAAATCCTGCCTCAAGTTGGCAACATTTTTGCTTATATAATAGGCTTCACTCTGCCAGCCTATCCTATAGCTTTCAGGCTTACAGCCCATAATTTACATAAACCAATTCCATAAAATAAATATCTCTGTATACAAACGCATACATACATGTTCATATATGCATGGCCATGCATTAGTATGTATTTATCTTTAAACAGCTATACATGCATGAGTGTTTGTATGTGTGCATATGTGAGTGGGTTTCCTATAGCCTAATGGTCCTGTTTCTCTGAACAACACTGGCTGATACAGATTTTAGTACCAAGAGTGGTTCCACAGAAACAGAATCTTAAAGTTAAGAGTCTTGGGATTTTTTTTTCTTTCAATCTGATTAAATGTGAATGCACTGACTCAATTTCCTGAATGAGAGAAGACCCTGGTTGTCTGTGCTATGGCAGGAGAAGCAGATAAGGAAAATTTGAGTATTAGGTAATCTTAGTAAAAGACTTACGAAAGGTTGAGATCTGAGGTGATCACAAACTGGACATCTGGACACATTTTATCATAACTATGGAGTACAATCAGGCTAGCTAGTTGATCTAAGCTGGGCTAAAGAGAATGGGAATAGAAAAAAAAAAGAGAGGGGGCTGGAGAGATAGCTCAGAGGTTAAGAGCATTGCCTGCTCTTCCAAAGGTTCTGAGTTCAATTATGAGCAACCGCATGGTGGCTCACAACCATCTGTAATGGGGTCTGGTGCCCTCTTCTGTCTGAAGGCATACAAGCAGACAGAATATCGTATACATAATAAATAAATATTAAGAAAAGTTTTTTAAAAAGAGAGAATCCATATCAAACACCACAAAAAAAAAATTACCAGAAAGCTTCTACACCTGCCCCAAAGGAACCCTTATCTCCTGTAGTCACAAGCTGAAACCTGAATGAAACCACTCTTAAGGGTATCTTTTTTTTAAGGGCATTGATGAAAAGAAAAGCTATTCTGTAACACCAACATGTGGACGTAAGGAGAGATCCTCAGAAAGCTCAGGATTCAGAACCTTCAAATCCTGCCACATATTCTCTGACAATGAAAAAAGTGTCTTTCAAGTCAGACATGGTGACTCACATCTTTAATCCCAGCACTCAGAAGGCAGAGCCAGGTAGATCTCTGCGAGTTCGAGGCAAGCCTGGTCTACAGAGTGAGTTCTAGGACAAGCAAGGCTGTGTAGAAACCCTGTCTCCTAAACCAGAACAAAACAAAATCAAAAAAGTATTTTTCTATCAGTTTGAGATGAACCCTGAAAAAACTTTAATGACTTCTATTAGTTAATTGCTTCTCAAGACAATGATGATTTGTCTCAGGATTTCCCTCAAACAGCCTTTTTTTTTTCTAGACTGAAAACCAACAAGTCTTAAATTCTAGCAGACCTCAAAAGGTGAGGTAGAAAGAGGAAATATGCTGCAGCTAAAGATTAGTTTATTTTCCAATTCATAAAAACACAAACTTAGACACTGTGCAAATGGATGCTAAAAGTGAGGGATAGGATCCAGAAGAAGGCTCAGCAGTTAAGAGCATGGACTGCTCTTTCGGAAGATCTGATTCTCTGAACTCACATGGTGGCTCAAACTATCCATAACTCCAGTTCCATGGGATTTGCTGCCCTCTTCTGACCTCCTTGAGAAGAAGGCGCACACGTGGAGGACAGACACACATGCAGGTAAAACAGTCAAACACATAAAAAAAATAGGAAAAAAATCTTACAAAAAAAGGTGAAAAGGAAAAATCTTACGAACCATTCACTGAGAATTTTTTTATATTACCATCTTTGTTTTCCCAGCTTCTAAAGGATTAGAGACCGTATACATGTTTTTAAACTTTTTATTTATTTCATGGATATTAGTGTTTTGCCTGCATGTATACATGGGCCCCACATGTGTGCCTGTGGAGGCTGGAGGAGAGTGTCAGATTCCCTGGAACTGGATTTGCAGATGGCATGTAGGCTCTGGGAACCAAACCTTGGTCCTCTGCAAAAGTAACAAGTGCTCTTAACCCCTGAGCCATCTCTCCAGAGTCAGACATGTTTTATAATTATGATATTGGCAGAAGTCACAAAAATGAGCTTCCTGTTTTATTGTGTTTTATTAAAAGCTTTTTATTCAATAAACAAAATAAAGTAAAGCTTTTCTATGTCAAAAAATAGAGTGATTATAATTATACAATTTCTCCTCTTCCATTTTCTCCCTCCAAATTGTCCTATGCAACATTCCTTGGTTACCTTTAATTTTATAGCCTCCTTTTTTTCTAGTTGTTGTTACAAAAATTACTGTTAAAAACCCAAAACTTCAGAGTTCAAAAATCTGAAACAGTGTGGGAGTAATGTAAAGTTGGATCAAGTTGAATGTACTGATACTAGGTCAGAACACAGTGCTTCAGGATCTGATGCTAAAACCCAGAGTTGGAGACATTAGCTCAGCAGAGCTATTGATTGGCATGTACGAGACTCTTTGTTCAATGGCCAGGAAATAATTTCATTCATCTGTGGAGTGAGGATTACTGCAAAAATATTGTAAAGGGTACATGGCGTATGGAAAGAGGTGTACTATTTTCACTGAAGGATGAATGAAACTGTGCCTTGTGTTTATTAGAGTTGAAATGATTGAACTGCCTTGGTATACTGTATACAGATTCTTAGGGAGATTACAATGCTAAAAACCCACTTACCCTCCATGCAGATTTTAAAAATACAAGTTAGTAACTATGCAGTATACATATGTGAAAGAGATCCCCCTTCCTGATCTTTTGGAACTCTTGGATTGTTCTTCTCTGCAGAACTAAAATTTCAGTGGCACTAGGTGGTGGTGCTGCACACCTTTAATCCCAGCACTCGGGAGGCAGAAGCAGGTGAATATCTGTGAGTTCGAGACCAGCCTGGTCTATAGAGTTAGTTCCAGGACAAATAGGCACTAGGTGGTGGTGCTGCACACCTTTAATCCCAGCACTCGGGAGGCAGAAGCAGGTGAATATCTGTGAGTTCGAGACCAGCCTGGTCTATAGAGTTAGTTCCAGGACAAATAGGCTACACAGAGAAACACTGTCTGAAAAAAAAAAACAAAAAAAATTGGGACTGGGGGGCTGGAGAGATGACTCAGGAGGATAAGAGCACTGGCTGCTCTTCCAGAGGTCCCGAGTTCAATTCCTAGCAACCACATGGTGGCTTACAACCATCTATAAAGAGATCTGATGCCTTCCTTGCCAGCAGTACATTATATGCTTAATAAATAAAAAATAAAAATCTTTAAAAAATGTTTGGGTTACGTAGTAAGTTATTAAGTGCACTAGGTTAGCAAGAAAAAAAAATTGGGACTGGAGAGATGGCTCAGAGCTTTAGAGTACTGGATGCCCTTCCAGAGGTCCGGAGTTCAGTTTCCTGCAACCACATGGTGGCTCACAACCATCTGTAATGAGATTTGGTGCCCTTTTCTGGCCTGCAGGCATACATGTCAGCAAAACACTGCATACATTATAAATAATTCTTTTTTAAAAAAAAATTCATTGGCAACTGCTCCCCATGAACCTGTTTACATAACATGATGGAGGTGACTGAACACCAGGGCGGCATGATGTAGCTGTTCAGAGAAACAGGTGAGCAGCCTACTGACGGGATGGATATGAGCAAACAAGGAAGACCTAGAGAAAATTCACAGGAGACTAACTGCAAGAGTCCAAACCTCAGCCACTTTTCAGATCTGAGCCAGTTGCGTACCTAGAGCTTCCTGAATGAAAGGGGAGGCCAGGCGCCCTTGAGAAAGGACAGGCTTCCTTCTTGCTGCAATCTCAAAAGCCTATTCTTCCAATGGCTCTGCCAGGTTTCCCCAAAGGGAATTAAGGCCTTGTTCCGGATGAATGGGCAGTAAGGAAAATGCCATCAGGCATTTCGGGGACGTTGATGACAGGAGATGTAAGCATCACTGTGATGTATCTACCAGTTTAGAGTTGAGGACTATGGAGGTGAGGTGATTAATGGAGTTTCAGCTCAGGTCCATTCTCCCAGTGGGGCAGATAGGTCTCCGAGACCACCGTACAGCTAATTCCCCACTTCCCAAATGTTTAGTTGGAATAAATATACTCAACACTTGCTGGAATTCCCACAGCCTTACCTTCACCTGTAGTAGAATGAGCACTATTACAATGTATTAACTCATGTGGTGTGGTGATATTTTGAGAGAGGAATATTAGGCGGGAGGAGACCGGAGCTCAGTGCAGTCTGAGAGGCACTCTCAAGCAATCAGGCTGAGGATGCAGCCTGAGGATGCAGTTTGAGGAATAGTAGAGATAGGATCCTCAGTCTTAGAATTCGGTAGAGATAAAAGGTATCTCTAGTAGCTGGCTAGTGCTTCTCTGATCCTTCAGCTTTCACGCCATGATAGCTGACTCCCAGTTTTTATTATTAAGACCAAAGAGAAGTCGTGTTACAATGTGGATACTGGTAGAACTGCCTTTTCTGTAGTAAAGTCGTAAATTAACATCAGTGTTTCACTCCTGAAAGAATTACAGAGACTGGCCCTGCATTAAGGGTTTTTAAAAATGCAGGATTTTAAACAACCTTCCCATTCAATTTGGTTGTTTGGTCTATGTAGAAGACAGATTTTGGAAGACAGAAGTCTATTTTCCTCTTTCAGAGGAGACTTAATTGTGAACTTGAAAAAATCGTTTGCAGTGAGACTTTAAGGTACTCACAGCTCTCTAATCAGCTTTTCTGGTGGTCAGGACAGGCTTGATTCCATTGGAAGAAGATAGAAGGAAGGGGTAAAGATAAATGCTCACTGGGGCCCTCTCCCCAAACCCTCCACGTGTAATTACATATGTATAGTTCCATGCGTAGAATGTGACTTTGAAAAAATACTTGTGTTTGAATCACCCCTTTCTCTTGTTGGGGCCAGAGAGTCAGATTAATTCTGTTGAAACCTTGATATCAGTTTTCTGTAAACAGATCCCTGTTATGTTGCCCCCCCCATGGTGGCAATTCCAATATAGCTGCTGTTCCAGAAGTAGATTCATTGATTTTAACAAGTTAGGATATCCCCTAGAGCTTGATGTGTGGCTACTGGCCTACTACCTATCCTCTCACCAATTCTTACTAAGACAAGTAGCAGTTTGCTTTCAGATGACAAGATTCACAATTCTTTGTCCTCCTGGAAGCCTCACCCAAGCCCCTGGCATCCATATATCCAAAGAGTCTGGAATGTTTGGGTGAAGGCTTCACTCCAGCCCCTGGCATTCACATACCTAAAGAATCTGGAATGTTCGGGTGGAGCCTCCACCCCAAGCCCCCTACCCTGTGGTATGGGAGTCCCCTCTGTGTGCTGTGAGTATCATTAATGAATAAAGAAACTGTCTTGGCCTGTTGATAGGGCAGAACTTAGGTAGGCAGGGAGGACTGGACTGAATGCTGGGAGAAAGAAGGGCGGAGTCGGAGACACGCCATGGAGCCGCCACCAGAGATAGATGTGCTGAAATTTGCTGGTAGGCCATGACCTCGTGGTGATATACAGATTAATAGAAGTGGGTTAAATTAATACGTAAGAATTAGCCAATAAGTAGTTAGAGATAGTGGGTCAAGCAGTGATTTAAATAATACAGTTTCTGTGTGATTATTTCTGTTCTGGGTGGCCAGGACGAACAAGTGGACCCTCCTCCTACAACCCTGGAGCTGCCTCAGTCTGGACTCTGCCCCTGAGAAAGCCCACCATCGGAGGCTCCACTCCCGAGGGTATTAACCCCCGCCCCTTGTGGTTTCCCTGCCTGGTTTCCTCAACTTCTGCTGGGGCCACCCAGGAATGCTTTGCTCAGAATAAACCTGGATTTATTAATTCGGTTTGATTGACTTCTTACGTCAGCAGCAGTGGATTCCCATTAACCAGGCATTCGACTTAGCATTTGTAGGCACTGTCCTACCACAGTGGTTTTCAACTTTCTGGTCTATGTCATAATTACTTCACAGAATTTACTTTAGTAAAATATCTTATTAATTCTTTAAAATTTTCATACATGCATACAATATATTTTGATCATATTCACCCCCAATTCCTCTCCCTAAGTCTGCCAGTAGCCATTTGTATCCACACAACTTTTATGGACATAAAAATGTTCTCTTTATTATTTAATAGCCCACCAAATCCAGTTTGTGCTGCTCTTATATTCAGGGGTGTGGGGACATCCACTAGAGCTTGGTTGACCTACCAGGGGCCACTGTAATGGTCTGTTCTGTTCCCTTTAAGAGACAAGCCCCGCCCACTCCCTCCCCAGTTCACAGCAGAGGCAGGCAGATCTTCTTGCCTGCTGGGAAAGTTCTCGGGCCACCCGAGAGTGCAGGGATCCAATTAAACCTGGATATTTTTAATTTGACTTGTTGTGATTTGGTGTGATTGGGATTTTTGCGTTGGCAGAGAACTAGCATTAGGAAAATTCCTAACACTTTCCTTCTCTCTCCCAGAGGTAGCTGCTGCTGTGGCTCCTCTCCTTCCCCTTTCTCTCTCTCTCTCTCTCTCTCTCTCTCTCTCTCTCTCTCTCTCTTTCTCTTTCTGCCTCTCTCTGCTCTACCCCCTCTCTCCTTCCCCTTTTCCCTTCCCCCTCCATAACCCACTAAATATATCCAACCTCACTCTGCATGGCGTGTCTATCCGTCTGTCTTTCATCTGCTATGGCTGAGGCTCCTCATGGGACTGGCTGCCCCGCCAAGGTCTCTCACCCACCGTGCTGCTCCCTGCCTAAGCTCGCTGCCTAGGACCCTTAGGCCATCATGGCCCGCAGGCCCCTCCGGAGCTCCCTGCCTGGGACTGGCTGCCTTCCTGACCCACCATGGTCTCGTGTCTGTTGCCCACTGCCTCCACTCAGGGTGTGTGTGGGGGGGGGACAGTGTTGTTTTATTTTTACCATTATAGCCACGCCCTTCAAGGAACCGGCCTCTTCCTCCCCCCAAGAGCTATCAACTGTTCATAGTCCTTCAGTTAGGGGTAGGGGCTCCCCTCCATGATGCGGTGTCAACTGGCTTGATCTCGTGCAGATCTTAGTACATAAGCACAGCTTCCGGAAGTTCATGTGTGCAGTGTTATGCCCAGATCACATAGTCCCCCCCCCTGAAAAAAAACAACAAGGAGATGGAGTTCCATATGTAAAAGCAAAGAGCCTTTTGTAATGGTCTGCTCTGTCCCTTTAATAGACAAGCCACGCCCACTCCCTCCCCACAGAGGCAAGCTGATCTTCAGCTTCCAGCCTGAGTGAGTTCTTCTTTTGGTCTCTCCCCCAAAGAGGCAGCTTCTGCCTCCCTCCACTCTCCCCTACTTCCCCCCACCCCGTCTCTCTCCCTGTTTCTCTCTGCTCTTTCTCCTTCTCCTCTTATCCCCTCTCCCCTTCCCCCTTCATAACCCACTAAATAAATATCCAACCTCACTCTGCATGGTGTGCCTATCCATGTCTCTGTCTCTCACCAGCGGCATGGCATGGTCTTGTGGCATGCCCATCTTTCTGTCTCTCCTCGTGGGACTCACTGCCTCTCTTGTCCCACTGCAGGCACTCGAGGAAATGAGCTGTCCCTGGGACTGGCTGCTCTTGGGACCCACTGCCTGCTGCAGCCACTGGGGAACCTGCAGCGTTTCTGCTGCTGCAGCCACTTGGGGATCCACAGCATTTTTACTTAATCCATTACACCTTTATTCTTATACAAGTTCGTGAACTCGGGACTCTCTGTGTGTCCAATGCATTGGCATGATTGGAGAGCCCTGAGCTCAGTTGGGGTTGGATTTTTAAAATAGCAAAGGTAGGGGTGAGGGATTTCTAAGGTTCAGGACCCCTGATTGCCTGACATTTGTTTAGGGGTGTCCTGGTGAAAAGCGATGGCTGGAATGTTAGAAATTTCCTTTGGAGGGTCTGTTCCTGGGTGGTGCCTGGGTGATCACAATTTGTGGTCTTGTCTTAGGGTAAACTACTGAGACTTGGGCCTCTATTGAGCTTATCATGGCTGGGTCCCACATGCAGCAGGCCTGCCATGTCCAGTGGACACTTTTGCCCCGGTACTTCTCAACCTCCATCTATTACAATTTATACATCTTCTACAATGGTTCCTGAGCCTTGAGGGGAGCACAAAATTCTTTATCACATTTTTCCTTCATTAGATTACATTTTAGCCTCTTACACTGATGACATGCTGACTGGACCAAATGAATTAGAGGTAGCAACTACTCTAACTGTGGGGCTTTTTTCCCTATCAATCTAATGCATTTGAAAACACAATGACTGCTATTCTGCTTCCGGAGGTAAAAGCCATTCCAAAAGCTTTTCTGTTCCTAACCCCCAGCTGGTTGTTTTTCAGTAGCAAGGTAAGCTCATGCTTCACCACCATGGGGGGCCAACATAAAAGGAATCTGTTTACAGAAAACTGACAGCAAAGTTTCAATAGAATTAATCTGACTTTCTGGCCCCAACAAGAGAAAGAGGTGGTTCAAACACAAGGGTTTTTTTTTTTTCAAAGTCACGTCCATGCATGGAACTATACATATGTAATTACACGTGGAGGGTTTGGGGAGAGGGCCCCAGTGAGCATTTATCTTTACCCCTTCCTTCTATCTTCTTCCAATGGAATCAAGCCTGTCCTGACCACCAGAAAAGCTGATTTGAGAGCTGTGAGTACCTCAAAGTCTCACTGCAAATGATTTTTTCAAGTTCACAATTAACTCTTCTCTGAAAAAGAAAAAGCAGGCTGCCAACCCTGACTTTAGTAACTGATAGTGAAGGGTCCAAGAATAAGAATATAAAAATGTAGATTCCAGAAATAAGAATGTAAAAGTAAAGAAATATAAAGCTGTAAGCCTCAGAGAATGAGAGCAGGCTGACAGCAGCTTGGTCAGCAGCTTAAGGATTAACTATTAACAGTGGGTTGCTCCACTTTAGAACTGACTGCTCTGTTGACAGAAGTGAAGCATCCCTCTACAAACTGAGGGTCAGCTTTTAGATAACCCCCCCTGACCACTCATGACCAGAAATTGATGCGAGCTGAGTTAACTTTTAAATGATGAGATGTACGTGGCTTTTGACTTTTTGGTTGTGCATTTTTCTAAACCGTTCCCTGCTTTGTGAAACTGGCAGTGTCAGGGGAGGTGCAGAGCCTTGGTAAACACTATCAAGGGATACCAGGGAAGACAATAGATTAAGGACAAACACTAGTTTAACTGAAAAAACTCTGTTAATGGAAATTGTAAAGAAGAGCAATTTGTATCTGTTTTACCTTGAGATTGTAAAAATTCTTTTGTTATTGCCTAATGCTTGCTTAAAAAGGAGGAGTTCGGAAGCTCTCCTTTGCCACAGCCTTACAAAATCCATCTCTGGCTGTGGTCTCAGCTAGCTAATGAGCTGTTTGTGCCCCATGAAGATTTTTTTTCCTGGAATCTGGTTTCTGGAATAGTTTGCTTCTAGTTTATTAGTCTTTGGTGGTCTGTTCCCATCTTTGCGTGACCCCTGTGGACTCGACAATAGTTTTAGCACTAACTGTGTCAGCAGAGTGATCAAAATGTACACTCTGCCGTCCATCGCAAACAACCCCAGAAGACTTGGAGAATTTCATCACTAGAATTTTACCTATAGGGAAAGTGAGGCTAGGAGAAATAGTGCCTTGTGTTAGCGTCATGCAGATAGTAGGCGACAGGCAAAATCTGAAAGCACCTTTATTCATTTATTTATTTATTGAGACAGAGTTTCTCTGTGTAATAATAGTCTAGCTTTGTAGACCAGGCTGGCCTGGAACTCACAGAGAGAAAGCACCTTTTGATATAAGGACACAGCTGATGTTTTTATTGAAGTAACTCCGTCTTCCTATGGAAGCCAAAAGCAATACCACAGTATTTACTGGACTTGGGGTTTGTAGAGAAAGCTTCCAGACTAAGCTATAAAAAGCATCACAGGTAGAGATAGGACTTCTTAATGTAATCCATAAAATCTGAAAGGTCAAGGGATGAGTGGATAAAAAAAAATGATATATACATACAATGACATTTTAGTCAACCATAAAGAATGAAATTATTAATTAGATGTGATGATGCATGTTAGGTATAATTCTTTAACAGGAGCCTGTCCACCAACACAAATAATTCCAATCAGGCCAAGTTAGACCGAATAAAAGATGCCCATGTTTAATGCAGATGGCCGGGAGCATGGCGAGGGGAAGAGAGTGAGGGGGAGACCATGCAAAACCCGAGACCACGTGTTCCTTTTTTGAGGTGGCAGCCTCAATAGCCTGTGGGAGTGGTCCGCTGCTTGGCGGGCTTTTTTAGATCCTCCTTGGGAAGGGGTCACTGCTTGGCAGGCTTTCCTGGAGGTGGAGTCTGAACCAAGGCAACTCTCAGGGGGAGGGGTCTTCCAAAGATGAATGTCAGGTATTATAGTGCACACTTACAATTCTACAATTTGGAGGCCAAGACAAGGTTGTGGGGTACTGGGCAGGACAGATACCCCAACAAGCAGGCCCCTTCATGCTACAATCGTCTAAAAAGCAAAGAAAAACAAAAGAAAACAAAAGACAGAAAATGAAACTAAGACATTTTCAAGAAAATTGATAGAACTGGAGATTATAACAAATAAGGTATTCTCATATGTGGCATTTAGGGAAAAATTAAAAGAACGTGAAGGTAAAAGAGAGATTATTAGAGACGTGGGGGTGAATATGACCACAGTATATGGCATGCATACATGAAAATGCCATAAGAAAATCTTTACTTTGCACAATTAGTATATGTTAATTAAAATAGTAGATGGAACATGTGGCCATGTTGGTGTCCGAGGACCTTGCTGCCATGGGGGTCACACCAATCTGAGTAGCCTGTGCAGCCACATGGGACTTCGACCAGGCTGGTGCCATGGGGCCATGTCTGGGTCTGTGGCCCAACAGCAGCCAGGATCGGGAGTGATGTCCATGACTGGTTACCACAGAGAGTCATAGGAACCATGCATGTTGAAATCCAAGGGCCACGCTGAGCCAGCACTGCCCCTCACTGGCCCCAGAATAGGTGGCCCTGCCCCTGCTGGGCACTGCAACAGGAGAGCTGGCCATGCCCCTACATGAAAGAGCTGACCCCAGCACTCAGGAGAGATAGCCCCATCCCTCACCACAGGCTTGAGAGAGCTGGTCACACACGACATGGGCCTAGGAGAGCTGGCTCTGCCCCTCACCTGAGGCAAGTGTTCCCAATGGCCCAGACTGACCAGCTCAGCTACCACCCATACCCACATCCTGGGCCTTGGATTAACCCACCCTAGAATCTACCCCATCTATGACCTGCTGGAGTCGGTGAAGGGACTGGTCCTGCAAAATGATAACCGCAGGACTTCCATGACTTTGGGCAATACCAGTGTATGTGAGAGGAGTTTTGATAAGGACCCAGTGATGATGGTGTACCAGAAACCAGAGATCTTGAACCAGACCAATGAGTCATTGCAATGAGCATTTTATGGGTGGGACTGATTAGACAAAAGGGTATACTGCGCGACACACTGCAGCTCCCGATGCCACTAGGATGAAGGAAGATATATTGGAAAGATGGAGGACCTTTTTTGTTATTTGTTTGCTTTGTTTTATTTTTAATTAATTTGGGGGGCATACTGCAGGGGTGAGGGGCAGATATGGAGGGACTGGGATGTAAGCAGGATTAGGGTGCATGATGTGAAATTTCTAAAGAATTAACAAAGAATTATGTTTAAAATAAAAAAAACGGAAAGATAAAGGTAGATGGATAATATGATACAAATACATTATATGCTATTCCTTTGCGGTCCCTTTAAGGACTAACCACGCCCACTCCCCAGCCACTTTTGACCTCCCTCGCCGCCATCTTAACTCTCTCTCTTTCTGTCCCCCATCTCTCGGCGTGTGCACACATGTCTCTGTCTCTCTTTATGTTTGTCTCCATGTTTCTCTGTCTCCCTCTTCTTTAAGTAATAAATGTCTCCCTCTTCTTTAAGTAATAAATGTTTAGTTTTATGTATAGCCTTATGTTCATTTACTCTGCCGTCCACCACATCCAGCCGCCTGACTCTGCCACTTGCCCGGGGAACCTGCACTGCTCTGGCCACAGCCTCTGCCTGGCTCGCAGGCCACTCGGGGCATCCCAACCTATTATTTTTTAAAAGAACAATATTATATAAAGGCATTTTCAAAGAATAATTATTTTTTAAAAAGAAAAGGGTTGGGTATGTAGCTCAGTGGTAGAGTACTTAATTAGAATGCATGAGCTTGGTTGGGGGGTGGTGGCGCATGCCTTTAATCCCAGCACTCAGGAGGCAGAAGCAGGCAGATCTTTGTGAGTTCGAGGTCAACCTGGTCTACAAGAGCTAGTTCAGGAGTGGCTCCAAAGCTACAGAGAAACCGTGTCAAAAAAAAAAAAAAAGAATGCATGAGGTCCTAGGTTCAATTCTAACACCAGTTCCTAGAAGAAACAAAAACCAAAACCAAAATAAAACAAAACAAAAAACCATGAGTGCAGCAGCCAGACAGCAAACAGAACTAAGAACTGTCTCAGACCTTAGAGCCAACTATGAAGCAGAGAAATTTTCCCTCTTAACCTACTCTCCAAACCTTACAAGCACTCTCCAAACAAATCACATGAGGTTTTTTTTTTTTGAGGGGGGGGGTGTAGCTTCTTCACAGCTCTCTGAGTACAGCACCTGCGCTTTGCTGTGGATTTCCTAGAACAGGATGGTCAGAAACTAACTGCTCTGGCATCAGCATCCCCAAGCTCTGCTCCTTGATGCCCATCTTAAGCTGAATTCACCCATGGCAGTGCCCCAGGGAATGCCTAAGGGTTTTTTTTTTTGAAAATGAAAAATAGAAAGCCTCTTGGAAACAGAATTCTCAAAAGCATAGGTGGGCAGCCTCTAGGGATGTGTCTTGGATCCAGCAGGGACAGGTTGTGCCTCCACACACAACTTCAGTTTTACTATCAATCACCCTTTCCAGTTGGCTTTCAGACCAAAAGACTAATCAGACTCCCATACCACCTAGTCGAGATCAGTTACTCTTGCTGTCAAGAGAGCAGCAGTGAGTTCGCAGGACTTTGGAGTCAGGGGCTCCAGCTCAGCTGATGAGAACAACTTTGGCTTGGGTGGAGCTGTCTTCAGTGCCTGCCAACAACCCCACTCCTCCCACTTCCCAACAGATCCTCAAGGAGACATAGGAACAGGAAGTTTTTTCCTAGCTATCTTGGGCCCACTCAGGCCTAGACACAGAATCTCAGGCAGAAAAAAAAGTCCTAGCACTAAATCAGGCACCCGTAGACCAATAGCCCCAGCTTGGTCCCAATATGAGTGCGGTTTTCCAGTTAGCACCATTGTATCTGGTGGCCATTGGACTGAGTCTCACCACGACCCTAATCCTAAAACTCCAGAGACCACTGGTGGCCGTAGAAAGTGTAGAGGAATGGGAGGGTTTCCTGGATGGAAGCTCCAAGTCTTCAAGAGAAAAAAAAAAAAGTCTAAGATGTATACCCAAGGCCACTGTGACACACAGAGAAGACAGATCCGATTCAGCAGCCCAGAAAAACTTATTCAAGTGCAAATCCTTAAACTCCAAGCTCTTTCGCTCTCCAGGGTATCGGGGTGGGGCCCAGAAACCTGAATTTTAAAAATTTTTAAAAATTTTAAAAAGCCTCCCTCTCGAGGCTTGAGAATCACTGCGTGGGTCAAGGCTGTTTTAAACAAAGTTATTCCCCCACCTGCACTAATTACTCTAAAGCTGTTGGGAAGTCCTTACTTGACTCAGGACTCAGGGCTCGTCCCACCCACTCCCCTAGGACACAGAAGCTATAAGACCGGAAATAGGAGCTCTTCCAAAGTCGCTTGAGGCTAGGTGGAAGACTGGGAGCGTTCCAGCCATTCCCACGTCAGCATCCTTCTGGGCTAGAAGAGCGGACAGCGCGGAGCCTACCGGGAGATGTAGTACTGAACGCGGCACTGCGCCTGCGCCCTGAGCAGTTGCCGGTGAGCTTGGGAGAGCCGTGGGCGCAGAGGCGGTGAGTCCCGGAGCGGCCAGAGGGCGTGGCTGTCCCTGGGGCGCGGGCGCGGGTAGCGGGGCTCCTTTCGCTGGCTGGGGCCACGCAAACTGGCAAATTTCATATGTGCCCTGGGCGCCAGGCCCCAGGAGAAACGAGGAGCGGCGGGCCCCTATTCGTTCAGGGACCCCGCCGCCGCTCCCTGCGACCCGGCCAGGCCTTGCTGGGAGTCCTCCAGGACTGGGAGTGCCCATCTGGGTGGTCGGACATCGTCATCTAGGAGCTTTGGGGGAACCACATCCCTAACACTGGCATCGGATTTTAAGCCAGCTTTTAGGCTTTTGGGGGACATGTCATGCCTACCGTTTCCCTAAGCTCCCTCTTTTCTTACATTGCTTTACGGGTAGGCCCTGTGGGTGGATTCACTGAAGGGAGGTTTGAGAGAGAGAGAGAGGGAAAAAAACAAACCACTGTTCCTTAAAGAAGTGAAATTTTCACTAGGTAGGGCCCAGGAAAGGAAACCTAGAGGGTCACTTCCCCAGTAGACGTGGTGGAAGGTTTTGGGTCAGCCAGGGGAAGGCTAGCCAGCTGTGAGGCTGGAGAAGATTAACTGAGTGGGTCCACAGCCAAAAGACTGCAGATCCTTGGGTGTCCTCCAGCAACGGTTACATGCCTGGGCTCAGGAAACTAGAAGCTTCCTAGGAAGGAGTCTTGACCAACGAGAAACTTCACTTGAATCCTTAACCTTGTGCCAGGCACGCTGCTATTCACTTTCGGTGCCATTTGGTCCTCGAAGGATACTTTTATGAAGTTGATGATATAACTATGTGTGTGTTGCAGTCAGGGGCGTTTGGGAGTGACAATTACACAGCAAATTATGCCTAACCTTTGCCACAGAAGCATGGGTTACTGTCACGTTGACGGGAAGCATAGGTTACTGTCATGGTGACGAAAAGCATACGTAGGTTACTGTCACGTTGACGGGAAGCAGAGGTTACTGTCATGGTGACGGGAAGCATAGGTTACTGTCACGTTGACGGGAAGCATACATAGGTTACTGTCACAGTGATGTGAAACATAGGTTACTGTCACGGTGACGGGAAGCTTACGTAGGTTACTGTCACAGTGATGGGAAGCATAGGTTACTGTCACGTTGATGGGAAGCATACATAGGTTACTGTCACGTTGACGGGAAGCAGAGGTTACTGTCATGGTGACGGGAAGCATAGGTTACTATCACGTTGACGGGAAGCATACATAGGTTACTGTCACAGTGACAGGAAGCATACGTAGGTTACTGTCATGTTGATGGGAAGCATTGGTTACTGTCACGTTGACGGGAAGCATACATAGGTTACTGTCACAGTGATGGGAAGCATACGTAGGTTACTGTCACGTTGACGGGAAGCAGAGGTTACTGTCACGTTGATGGGAAGCATACATAGGTTACTGTCATGGTGACGGAAGCATAGGTTACTGTCACAGTGATGGGAAGCATAGGTTACTGTCACGGTGACAGGAAGCATACGTAGGTTACTGTCATGTTGATGGGAAGCATAGGTTACTCTCATGGTGATGGGAAGCATACATAGGTTACTGTCACGTTGACGGGAAGTATAGGTTACTGTCACAGTGACAGGTGATAAGGAGTTAGTTTCGGATCAATTGACTGAACGGGAGGAGAATCGGACTATTTTTTCTTGACTCACATCAGAAATCTTAACTAAGACAGGTATATACGGAACTGCCTCAACAAATGCAGAGAGACAGTGGGGGGGGGGGTCATAGTATACCTGCATGTACAGATCCTGAGCCCTGCCTTGGCGTATATATGGCCAACCCTGTGACCATAGATCGCACTAAAATATCTTGACACTTTTAGTTATTTCAGAAATATTGCTTTATCCCTATGGTTTTTTTGAAATCTCCCTATAGAAAAAAGACCGGATTAGACTAGGAATAGGATTAAAAGCCAGCAGGTCAGTGGGGGCATATATGTCATTGTAAGATATTAGCGAAGTGCTTCTGGCAATGTTATTTCCTGAGCACCTTAAATTTATGTGGCATAACTGAGAAAGTAAGTTGAATTTTTGGTTAAACTTACAATACCATATGTTGTTATTGTCATCTCGGACAGCATGTTCTAGAGGATATGTGGGGAAGCTCTTGAGATTTTTGGAAATATTTTAAATATATGTACAATCGATTGTGTCTATAAATGTTGTTCTGAGAGGTGCGTCCCCAGCTTCTATCTGACTTGCAAAACTGCCAGAAAGAGTGTGAAGTGCTCCTTTAAGTCTTTGTGGGAGAAAGCAAAGCTAAGTAAGTTAAAGACGGTGAGTGTGCCATCTTGTAACCATTGCTTTTTCTTCTTTTTATGGTTTCCTGTCTTCAGCTGTAGGTGGCTCCCCCAGATTATTCCAGAGAGGAAAAGCCTGGACTCTGAGCCTTAGACCCCAGATAAACTGTAAAACTCTCGAAGAGGTGATGGCTGTGGCCCTGGGTTGTGCAATCCAGGCCTCCTTGAATCAGGGCTCTGTCCTGCAAGAGTATGACACAGACTGTGAGGTCTTCCGCCAGCGCTTCCGGCAGTTCCAGTACACAGAAGCTGCGGGGCCTCATGAAGCCTTCAACAAACTCTGGGAGCTTTGCTGTCAGTGGCTGAAGCCAAAGATGCGTTCTAAGGAACAAATCCTGGAGCTGCTTGTGCTCGAGCAGTTCCTAACCATTCTCCCCACAGAAATAGAGACCTGGGTGAGGGAACACTGCCCGGACAATAGAGAAAGAGTTGTGTCACTCATTGAAGACTTGCAGAGAGAGCTTGAGATACCAGAACCACAGGTGAGAAAAAAATGTGGAGTCTCTGTTCTTGGGACAACAAAAAGAGGTACCCAGGCCAGGGGTCTGTATCCATCATTTTGACTCTGATTCCACAGCCCCAAAACTTCTCCAGAGACTTTTCCAGGGTTCTCTTCTGCTGGAATCAGCATGTGGGTCTGAGATTCTCCCCTGTATCTGACCCCATGCCCTCTCTAGGACACACATATGAGAATGTCCCATTTGCTCTTATTAAATGAAATTTGCAGACAGCATAACTTATCTAGAAACACCAATTACAGTTATCCATACTCTGCTCTATGGCTTGCTAGCTAGTTCCTGCCATGATGTGATTGATTGTGACCACCAAGTTCCTAGGGGTTTTTACTTTGTTAATGACTTTCTTTTCAAAACAGAAGGAGGAGAGGATAGGGTGAATGTGGTCTGCACATTCTAAACTATTTACTATTTGTTTCTTTCCAGAATGATCTGGCTGGCATTGAGTCAAGTAGAGAGAGTCTAGAAAGAGTGCAAGGAAGGCAACGCAGTTTAGTGTAAACTGATATGCATTTCTCCAGTGCATGTGATCACTGCATGGGAGGACATGAAGTGGTCACATGCCAACCCCTCTGCTTTCAATTACTGTGATGGGACAGTCAGGAATTCTGAGCAAGGCTCCAGTGCTATGAGCAGTGTTGTCCCTGGTGATGTGATTGTACAGAGTGGCCAAAAAAATCAGTTATTGGTAAAGGAAAAGAAAATCTGTGGTTTTCTCTGGTTCACACAAAAGTGCTAAAAATAATAAATGTGCAAAAGTCATTCAGTTTCTACCTGATCACCAGGATGTGGTTCGTAATAGGTTCTTTTCCTCTACATGAAGATTTGAAGAAGAAGTTCCATGTTTTGGAGAGAGTAGGAAGAGCTCTGATTGTAAGTGATGTGCCCATTGCTGGCCCATTAAATTCCGGTAGCACCGGCTGCCCGCATATTGCCTTGTATTCAGAACCACCTCTTGACGCTTTTGCTAGGGAAACCATCGGTGAACCCAGGGCAAGCTGAACACAGGGCACTTTCCCCAGAAGGCAATAGCAAGAGCTTCTGTCTAATACAGAATCTTGGGACACAGATTACTAGAGCAGTTGGCTTCACCACAAGTAGTGGCTTGCCTAGGAAATCACCAAGGTCCCTGCATCCCTAGGGTAGCATGGGGGAGTAGTTTCCATTACTTTCCATAGCTTCCTGGTTTGGGTGAAAATAGAAGATTTTTGTCTTTGAGAGGTCTGGGCATCTCTGCACATCTCTGGAGTTGCAAACCACTCCTGGCACTTGATCACTTAAATGCACTTACAGTGCAGCTGGATCAGCTGTGAGTGTGAAATGCACACTCCCCACAGAGACTTTGTATGAAGGAAGGAGCAGGTGGGATAACTCACTAGTAATTATTTGTGTTGATTACTATTGAAATCCTGGTACTTTGTAGATGTTGTAATAAGGCCATCCTGGTACAGTCAACTCACCTGTTTTTGGGTGATTGGTTGGTTGGTTGGTTGGTTTTATTTTTAATGCTTTGCCTCCTGGAACCCCTGGAGACCTTAAAGCTACATGTATGGCTCATGGTACTGTTGATGAAGAATGGTCGACTTTGAAAGTGGTAAACTGGCTTTAGTTCCAGTGGAGTCTAGACTCCGGAGTGATGTGTGTGGTCTCTCTCTCAGATTGACATGGATGACATGCTCTTAGAAGAACTGGCACCAGTTGGGACAGTACCCATGTCATCCACCTTGCACCTGGAGGCACCTGCGCTCCAAGTAATGGAACCTGTCCAGGAACCCCCAGTGCCAGATGCCTGGATGCCACAAGCAGGGCCACAGGAGCTGAGCTACAGTGCTAATGGTGAATGCCAACCCTTTCTGGACCCTGGTAAGGCACAACATTTCTTTTCATTATGGGTTTGTGTTTGAGAGCTAAAGAACTTGAAAGGTTTTGGTTAGAGTTAGAAATATGAATCCCCCCCAGCGGCCCTGAACCACTGCCATAAAGAAGTGGAGGACTGAGAACAGGAGGAAGAAATCTCTTTCTAGGACAACCAGTGAGTGATGTGCATCGGATCGAGTGGCCTTGGGAGTTGGGTATAGTGATGGCATTGCCCAAGGGAACTTTCCATCAAGAATGTTATTTGGGAAAACCTCTTGTGGGAGTTTGGATCCTCTGGTGAAGACACAGTTATTCACCAAGTTTTGAGCCTGTGATGTGAGGTAGAGGGAGGGCCAGTTCCTTTTATGGCATACAAAGCCCCATTCGAAAAGAGTACTTTTCAGCATGCTTCCTTCAGATCCTTAAAAAGGATGCAGTCCTTTATAGAATAAGGTGAAAAAATATCAATTTCACCAGGTTGTGGTGGCACATGTCTTTATTCTCAGCACTTGGGAGTCAGAGGTAGGCGGATCTCTCTGAGTTCGAGGTCAGCCTGGTCTACAGAATGAGTTCCAGGACAGCTAGGACAATACAGGGAAACCCTCTCTCAAAAAACAAAACAAAAAAGGTCAGTTTCATAAAATCCCAAACTAGAATGGTATTTTTAGAATGTGGTGAGGAGACCTCTGGCATCAGCTTAATACAGATAAATGCTGTACACACTAGTGTTTGAAGCTCACTGACCCTGGCATAACAGGCGAGTTCTAGAAGGAGCTAGGTTCAGTAGAGAAACACAGCTGGGCCCTGTAGCCTTCATGCCCTTGTGTTTCCCTTCCCTTTGGGGTTCTCTGCTCCATTTCTCCCCTCACTGGCTCATGCGTGGCTGGAACCCTGACTCCTGGGTGGGGGTGCATCTTGAACATGTCACTTGGACTAAACTGGGTAACACTGAGACAACAAAAGTAAACAACAAAATGGAAATCAGGGAGAACAACCCAAGTTACAAAAGCAAAGTGCCTGATGTGTGAATAACTAGCAACAGCTAAGGCCTAGAATTCTTTTTTACAATTTTATATTATTAATTCAGCCAAGATTAGGAGCACCTGTAAAGAACCAGGCCAGACACTGGGAAACTGTTGACGCACAAAGCAAAAAAGCAGTCTTTGCCATTCTGGAGCTCCAAGTCTGGTGGGCAGTTGACACATTCTATGTATGATATGGAAAGTAATCCTGGAGGGTATAGGTGATAATGAAGCACATAGAGACTCACCTCACCACCAGTTAAGAGAACTCACTCCAGGAGGAGGGTGTTAGGGTGAATGCCTATGGGAAGGAACCAGGATGGGCTTGCTGAGCGAGAGCAGTGCAAACAGAGGGGAGCAGACTCTGAGCAGAAGCACTAGGGCCAGAAAGAACACCTGCATATGCACTGGGAGGGGCCAACTGGAGCACGAGCCAAACTGGTGATCTTGGACAGGAAAAAGCAATTTCAAAATTATTTAGCCTATGTGAAACATAGGACTTGTGACTGACTGACTGGTTATTGAGTAATGAATGAGAAAGGTGAAGGATGCAGCCTAAGTCTCTGGCCTGTGACCTGGGTAGATGGGAATGTCCCTCACTGATGTAGAGAACTCAGAGGAAGACTGTCTTTCAAAGGTCAAGATAAGCTTAAGGTATGACCACACCAGGCCAGAATAGTTTTAAATGATGATAAGAAAGAAAAAAGAAACACTGCAAAGTTCATAGTTACATATATTGGTTGAACCAGAACTATATAATATTGTCGTTTATATTCTAGTATTTATATTGCCTTCATTTCATAATCTGTTGAGAAGTTTAAATTTAGCTGGGCGATGGTGGCACATACCTTTAATCCCTGCACTCTCAAGGCAGAAGCAGGCAGATCTGAGTTCAAAGCCAGCCTGGTCTACAAAGTGAGTTCTAGGTCAGCCATGGGTACACAGAGAAACCCTGTCTTGAAAAACAAACAAACAAAAAAACCCAAAGTTTAAATTTTTATACATGTATGTTTGCAATTAATTTTAGAACTTAGCCATACTACTCAGTTGTAAGTCTATATACTCATTCTGATTTTGCATGTGATTTCTTTCTGTTTCAACATTGCAGGTATATAATCGCAGAGCAGTAGTATTAATATTATTAGTCATATTCATTTTCATACTTTCTAAAGCACATTGATGTAGATGGAAGTTTCTGTCCCACCCAGTCCCAAAGCCATTCAGTCCCAAAATAAACACACATAGGCTTATAGTAATCATAAACTGTTTGGCCTATTTCTTAGGCTTATTAGTAACTAGCTCTTATGACTTACATTTCCTCATAATTCTTGTCTATGTTTAGCCATGTGGCTTGGTACCTTTTCTCAGTGAGGTATTCTCATCTTGCTTCCTCTGTGTCTTTCTGGTGGCTGCATCCCTGCCTTTCCTCTTCCCAGAATTCTCCTAGCCTGGTTGTCCCGCCTATACTTTCTGCCTGGCTACTGACCAGTCGGTGTTTTATTAAACCAATATGAGTGACAAATCTTTACAGTGTACAAGAGCATTCTCCCACAGCACATTGACATTCAGTGTATTTTTAAAAGCAGGTATAACATATTAATGAAGCAAGTATTAAAATAAAAATCAGAAGAAATTAGCCTGTTTAAAATGATATAAAATGGTGCAAGACGTATTATCACATTATTTATTTAAAAGTTACTTAAAGTTTTGATTTTTTTAAAAAAATAAAAGCATCTCAATATTTTGCATGATAATCATATTAGAAATTGAGTGAAAGATCATAAGATAATGGTTAGTGGGGAAATAAATGTACAAGTTATATGTGAATTTGAGTTCATCTGAAAATCTGGACATATCCCCTGTTGATAAAAAATGAACTTTTGAAGGATATATGTATTGCAATTTATAATAAAATAGTCCCACACTAGCCCAGAATGGAGTATTGTAAAGGTTTATTTATTTAGGGGTAGACTCACAGAAAAAGCAGTGACCAGTAGTCCTCTGCCTGAGCGGGGAACTGGAACCAAATCCAGCAGCCAAAGGGCTCTCATGTGCCCCTACATCTGCATATATAGTACATATGACCACGCCCAAAGTGGGCCAGCATCCCAAAGGACATTAGCTGAAGGCGTTTCCACAGCACCTCCCCCTTTTGTCTAAATAAGAGAGTTCCAAACCCAATACAAAACTATATATAATAGGAACAAATATCAAGTATAAAAATTAGAATTACAAAAGGATTAGAATTACAACCAGCATAAACAATATCAAACAAGAAACATATGCTAAATGTTTTAATAGTTATCCTATTCTAAGGAGTCTAAGTCTTATATTAGAAATGACTTGGCTAAATCATGAGAAAAAAGTAACTATGACTATCTAGTCTTCAACCTCATCAAAGTTCTGAGAAGGGAAATAATATTACTTGAGTAAACAGGAAGCACAATCAAGCAACTTCCAAAAGGTGTAAGAAATGACATAGACAACTGACTACCTGAGCAATCACCCAAAGTCTCATTTGCAACACTGGAGCAACCAACTTTGACTAAGGTCTAGAGTATCTGACAGACCATTTTCAGAGGCAGCAAAATTTTCAAAACCATCTTACCCTGTCTTGGCAAGGTTTGACAATCTTTTTGCTTGTATCCTCCTTGTCCAGTCTGGACACCATGCATTTTGTCAGCAGTTGAGCAGGGGCAGTTCTTTGCTCAAAGGTCAGTTTTACCAAGGAGAAAACAAGATCCAAGTGGAGTGTCTTTGGTGCTCAACAATCTCTTGGGAATAGATTGGTGTTGCCAGGAGCAATTGTGTCTCACATCAACAGAATCCTAAGTTACTTAAATGCCTTATTCTACAGCTCTTTGAAATGGTTGAAGATTATCTATCTATGCAGAATATAATCTCTATGTAACGAAAGAACATGACTAATCTAACTCTAAGTATGACAAACATGGATGACTATTGTTCTATAATTCTTAATACCTATATTGCTTAATGTCCCGCGCTACCGTCTCGCCAGCAAGAACCACACGGAACACTAGGATCCTTCTGCAGAATAGCTTTATGTCTCTTGGGAGCAGAGCATAAGCCAACACGGCCGTGGGGACCCAGATAAGATGGAACCCATCCCTTATAAAGGAAACAGACCCTGCCCTGGACGTGTCATTCCCGGATTGGCTGACTGCTCCCAGTCCCAGGTGAAACCTCGGGAGTAGGCAGGGACGCAGCGGTAGAGAGTTACAAAGCACGTGCGCTGGGATTAAAGGCGTGTGCCGCCACACCTTGGGGTCACAGAGGTCAATCTCTACCTTTGTTCCTAGAAGCAATGGAGAATGTGGTCCGGCCCTCCACATATCCCCCTTTTTTTACTTCTTTGCAGAAAGGCAACTCCCTAGGAAGGTAAAGATAGAGGTCGCACTTCCCAAAATGAAAACATAAAAATGGGCTTACACGGAATCTGTCCCTAGGCTCATGACACCTGGAACCTATCCGGCCTGCCCTCTGCCATTTTTCTGGGAAAGGGAATATACAGCAGAAAACCCTTAAGCAGAGCGACTTATCTCTCAGAGAGGGCCATTCTCTGTGCGATGCTTTTCAGCTCGACAACCTTCAGGGCTAGTAAGCCAAGCACTCCACCCTGTGCAATGGACCACAGTCCTAGGGGTGCAGGAGCTGGTTGGCTTAAACCTTACTGCTTTAACATAAATAACCACATATCAGTAGAAGCTCCCTGTTCCAGGGCAGCCAGCGCTGTTGCAAAAACCACTTTGTCCCTAAGACCTTGGGATTTGAGTCAGCAAACCATCCAGAGGAAAAACACTAATCCATAGCATAGGACTGTTCCAAAACATTTCCACCCCCACCCATTCTTTGAAGTAGGGGATGAAGGACACAATCCAGGACTGGAATCCTTTGGCCAGGCTTATGTCCACTCGCGTGGAGTTGATTGTCACGATGGACCATCTCAAGGAGGACAGCAAATCATCAAAATTCTCCTGTAAGATACAAAGACAATTCTCGGGACAAGTTAGCCACTTTTATAAAGTTCTCATATGGTACATTGGTCACACATAAGGCTGGAGTTTTCCATTCACAGCCCAATTGGGCAAGCTGCCATAAGCTATCCACCTGTTCTTTATTCTACCTCTAATAGATGTATCTATGGTAGCCTGTTGATCCAGGGCTGTAGCCATTGTGGTAGATAACTGATTGAGGGTCTCTGTTTTTTATGATATAGGCCGTGCTGTCCCAGTGGCGCCTAGGAAAAACCCAGGCCCTGTTTGTTGATATTAGGTTTAAGATTTATTGGCTCCCGTACTCCTTGCCAGTACGGTGGCCTCGGGTTCCAGAGCCCGCCCGCCATCCAAGGGCTGTGTGCGGCCCTGGACCTGCTCGCTGCGCGGCTCCCCGTGTCCCGCTGTGTGGCTCCGCCTGTCCCAGGCCAGGAAGTGGCGGCTCCACCCCCAGGTGCCCCAGCCTTTCCCGCGGGGCTAGCCTAGTCCTCCACGGCAGCTGTGTTGGTGGGGGAGTGTGGCGGGAGCCGACACTCAGACCGTGGCGGCACAGGCCGGCAACATCTCAAGGTCCGCGCCAGAGCCGCTGCGGCTCAAGGGGCCAATGGGAGAGGCGGCGAACAGGGCCGCTTCCCTACTAGCAAACTCTCAACACCTGTGCCATAGCAAAAGCAGCTGTAAACAAACTCTCACAGACCCAGCCAACGACCCAATCACTTTAAAAATCTAAGGGCTTTTTGCATCTACCTTCCTGTGGATTCTGAAACATTAGATTTAAAACCAAATAGTTGTAAGCTGCCATGTGGTCACTGGGGAATTGAACTCACGACCCTTGGAAGAGCAGGCAGCATTCTTAACCCCTATGCTATCTCTTCAGTTCCTTATTCAGATGGAAAATCTCTCGGGCTAGTAGCCAGCATTGTTCGCCCCGCCCGTTGCCCCAGGCTATGCCTTTGTTACCTAGGATCAGCACAGCTCAGCTCAGCCAAGCGGAACAGAAGCCACTCCAGCCTCAGAGCCCCTCACAGTTTCAGGCACATTGCAAGCCTTCTGACCTGGCAGCTTGTGGCACCGTTCTCATTCTCGGTACTGCTGTGATACCCTCCAGGCCAGGCACCAACTGAGCCTGCGCAATATGCCTCCCACCATAGCCACAGAGCAAAGCTCCGCTCCAGCCGCCCTCCAGCCCCAGCTGCACCCACTCCGAGCCCAAACCGGTGCACGGAGCAAAGCTGAACTCAGAGAAGCAGGCTTGAAAGGACCTCATTTAATCTTTAAGGGAATTTGGGCGTCGTTTAGTCTCTTTGGCTGCTTCCTGCTGTTATTGGGCCGCTGCATTTTAGGGGTATACATTACAACATTTCAGGAGGTCTCGGTGATTCAAACCACGTAAATCCCAAGTACACCCTTAGGCTCTCCTTTTCTGTGGAGACGAAAACAGAACCTCTTTCCCAAAACATCATATCCTTAGCAGTCTCCAAGTTCAAATATCCCTCTCCCATCCAGTACACAAAAGACAACATGAACAACACAACATAAAGCTTTTGACCCTGCAAATCAGCCCTCTCCCCCATCTCCACTCTCCCAAAATCACCGGGAGGTCCTTTTTAACTTTTTTTTTTTCTGTCTCCCCCATTCTTTACCGGAGGGTCCTTTTTAACTTATTTTCTTTTCTGTCTCCCCCATTCTTTACCGGAGGATCCTTTTTAACTTATTTTCTTTTCTGTCTCCCCCATTCTTTACCGGGGGGTCCTTTTTAACTTATCTGGGTGCGCGCACAACCTCCCACTGCTGCTCAGTTTCTGATATGCTCTCTGGACTTTAGAGCGTACCTCTCTAAGCTTGCATGCCTGCAGTTCTGAATCCTCCTTGTGTCCAAGGGGTCTCCGGTGGTGCAAAGTTCTTCTTTTTCCCGGGTTTCGGCACCAGATGTCCCGCGCTACCGTCTCGCCAGCAAGAACCATACGGAACACTAGGATCCTTCTGCAGAATAGCTTTATGTCTCTTGGGAGCAGAGCATAAGCCAACACGGCCGTGGGGACCCAGATAAGATGGAACCCATCCCTTATAAAGGAAACAGACCCTGCCCTGGACGTGTCATTCCCGGATTGGCTGACTGCTCCCAGTCCCAGGTGAAACCTCGGGAGTAGGCAGGGACGCAGCGGTAGAGAGTTACAAAGCACGTGCGCTGGGATTAAAGGCGTGTGCCGCCACACCTTGGGGTCACAGAGGTCAATCTCTACCTTTGTTCCTAGAAGCAATGGAGAATGTGGTCCGGCCCTCCACAGCTTAAAGACTAAGGCTTTATATTAAAATATTAAACAATCTTTAAACAACAACTGTGAAGCAAATTAAGACAGTGACCTCCAAATGTAAACAATGTATAAGTATTTTGATCAGAGGTAGAAATGTATAGTGCAATATGATAAATATATTCTAAAATTGTATCAGTATACAAAATATCTTAAGCAGAGGTAGAAACATGCATGCATACAATATGATAAAATAACTTTGCATAGGTACACAAATGTTGTAAACAGAAACAGGAGAATATTCAATATAGCAAATATAACTTGAATTTGTATCAATATATAAGAATCTATACCAATGTAAGTTTTCTATAAATAATAGCTTACAAGTATTCTCACTATCACTATTATTATTAGTGTGAGTAAGCTCACACTAATCTACCAATTATCCCATCCAATTCCTTTTTTGCCTTAAGAGATCCCTGATCCTACTTAATTTCCACCCCCTACTGTATACCACTTATAATCAACCCCTAATAGATGTCCCTAACCCTGAGGACAAACTTTGTTGGGAGAGGGGACGTCATTTTCTAGAATTACTTTCAGCTCTCATGGGGTGATATTATTTCTATGGGATCCTGTAAAAAGTAAAATGATGGTTAAGTTCTAAGATTACTGTCTGGTGTAATTGCAAACAGTTTCTGAGTACTCAGTAGGGCTTTTTGAAGATATATATATATATGTGTGTGTGTGTGTGTGTGTGTGTGTGTGTGTGTGTAGGAGTCATTTAATCATAGTCACTAACCTATTGCCACATTTGTTAATTTCAAAATTAAGAACTTAAATGCAAACTACAAATAGAGCTAACAAAGACAAAAGCTTTAAGAATCCCTCATTGCCCAGTGGTGGTGGTGGTGCACACCTTTAATCCCAGAACGTGGGAGGCAGAGGCAAGCAAATCTCAGTGAGTTCAAGGGAGTTCAAGGCCAGCCTGGTTGACAGAGCGAGTTCCAGGACATTCAGGACTGTTACACAGAGAAACCCTGTCTCAAACAAACAAGCAAACAAACCAAAAATCCCCACATTTGGGACTGGAGCGATGTCTGAGTGTTTAAGAGCTTACTGCTCTTGCAGAAAACCAGGTTTGATTCCCAGCACCCACATAATGATTCACGACTGTGTGTAACTAATTCCATGGGATCCAGCGCCCTTTTTTGGCATTCACAGGTTCCTGCAGACATGTGGTACACATTCATACACTCAGATGTACACACATACTAAATATTTAAAAAAAAAACAGTTCCCTCACTTAACTTTACGCCTGGCACCCTAGAACTTTGGGATACTGTAGACTATCTGCAGTCAGAAAGAAAAAGGGTAAGGAGGCACTAGGCCCGAGTGCTTAAACTGTATCATATAAACTATAACTTAGAAAAAGTGGAGGCCACATTAGTGCCTCACAACTAGAACATGTTTTCAATTGCCCAAGCTTTGGATTTTTGACTCAGTTAATGAGATTTCACTCTGAGTACATGAAAGATGTCAAAAAACACACCCTTTTGGCGTGGTGAATGAAATGAGAGACAAAAATCTAAAGTAAAATTTAAATACATGTCATCTGTAAAGCATCAGAAGATTCTTTTTCTTTTATTGTTTTGTTTTGTTTTTAGAAACAGGGTTTCTCTGTGTAACAGTCCTGGCTGTCCTGGAACTCGCTCTGTAGACCAGGCTGGCCTTGAACACAGAGATCCACCCGCCTCTGCCTTCTGAGTGCTGGGATTAAAGATGTGCACCACCACCACCCATGTGTGTGGATGTGCAAGTGCAGGTGCCCGCGGAGGCTGGAGGAGGGTGCTAGAGTCCCTGAAGCTGGACTTACAGATGGTCATGAACACCTGACGTGAGTGCTGGGAACTGAACACTGTCTCTGAAAGAGCTGTGTATGCTCATAACCACTGAGCCATCTCCCTAGCCTGAGAAGAATTTTTTTTTGGCTTTTAGAGACAGGGTTTCTCTGTAGCTTTGGAGCTCTTGTAGACCAGGGTGGCCTCAAACTCACAGAGATCTGCCTGCCTCTGCCTCCCGAGTACTGGAATTAAAGGCATGTGCTACCACTGCTTGCCTCCTGAGAAGATTTTTTAAATTAAAATAAGTTTATGTTTATTTATTGTGTCTGTGTGCATGTATGTCCATGCATGTGTGAATGTCAGAAGAGAGTTTGCAGGAGTCGCTTTTCTCCTACTGTGTGAGTTCCTAGTGTCAAACTAGATCTTCATGCTTATGGGCAAACTGTTTTACCTGATGAACCATCACTAGCTGAGAAGGCTATTGTAAATTAAATCTCTTCAGAATTTCCTGTTACATTAAATGTTAATATAGGTAATATCTAATGCCTGGCTATAGTAATGATACCTCATAGAGCAGTGCACCCTTTGTAACATGATCTTTGCTAAGTGGAGCTTAGTAAAATGATTTGCTGAACATTAGTGAAGTATCTCTTTCTTAACCTCCAATTGTTTTATATCACACTCGACTATATTATTTCTTTTGTACCATATTCTACAACTGTAAATCACCTCTGAAGTTTAGCTGCTTAAAGGAGAAAATGCAAAGAGGGGGTGCTTTTAAAAAATATATACTTTCTATGAACCAGGAATTTCCAGAAGGTTTACAATGTTTCTGGGTCCGTCTCTGTGAACTAGCAGAACCCTCAGTTTCTTGCTAAAGGGATTTCTCCATATGTGTGTCCTCAAGACAGTCTTCCATCATAGGAGATGATCTAAAAGAAAGCAAGACATGTTCCACGATGTTGTTGGTAACCCAGTCACACACCATCACTTCTCCAATATTCTCTTTAGAACAAAGTCACAGATCCACCCACGCTTAAAGGGGGAAAAGAGCATCTCATTCGATGAAGGGAAGACTGTAAAATAATTTGATGGCTTAGTTTATTTGAAAACAACCAACTACCCATTCTTTCTTGCATTTAAAAATTGGATCCATTTTCAACAATGATTTAATAGCATGTGAGGGTGGGGCGCCATTTACTTGTGTGTAGTTATCTAGATGTGATTTCATTAAAAGGCTGAAAGTAAAAAGCCGCTTATTTTGCATTGAATGTGCTTATGATCGAAGGCCCACAGGTTTTTATTAAGTTTTAGAGTCAGCTCACTGTGAGGGACTGTGTTTGGAGAGTACTGCTGTATCAATGATACTGTATTTTATGATGCCTGAACCTGAAATGTGTTTCTATTTATTTGGACTTTCTCAGGTGTTTTCAACAGTGTTTAGAGTTTTCAAAGTATAAATTTTACACTGAGCTTATTAAATTTGTTCTTAAATTATTTTAGTCATATTAATGTTATCATGAATGGGATTATCTTATTCAGTGCATTTTGGATTGTTCTTTGAAAATATATAGAATTACTGTTGATTTTTGCATATTGATCATGTAGCCTACAAACATACTTGCCTTGTTTATTATGATAGATTCTTTAGGGTTTCCTGTATATGTATAAAATTATGTCATCTATGAAAGGTAATAGTTTTATATCATTTGTTGTGTAGTTTCCCTTTAGAGCAATATTAAATTGAAGTAGTAAAAGTACATCCTTGTCTTGTTCCAGGTCTGGGGAGAATTTTATTTCTTCTTTCAGCATTACTTTGATATTAGGTGTGGGGGCTTTCATAGATAACACATATCATGTTGAGGAGATAATTTTTCTATTCCTACTTTGAGGTTTTTTTAATTTAGGTGGCAACATTTTTGGATTTATCTTATTAATAAATTGTTCTTTTACACACTATAAAATGATACCCTTTATAAATAGTAAGTTTTGGGTTTCAGTATCTGAGTTGTCTAGCTATCTTATGAATAATATTTATAGAACATTCCCTTTTCCATCTTGGAGGCAGAGGCAGGAGGATTTCTGTGAGTTCAAGACCAGCCTCGTCTACAGAGTGAGTTCCAGGATAGCTAGGGGTGTACAGAGAAACCCTGTCTTGAAAAACAAATGAAAACAAACAGAGTGCAAAACTGCAGCAGGAACTCTGCCTTTCCATTGCATTGTGTAGTCCGCTCATGTCTAGCCTGGTTAGTATATAGTTGGAGTTACAGATGCCGTTTTATTTAGTCTTCTATTTAACTCTTTTCTCTCTCACATACACTGCTTTCTTTTGTGTTAAGTGAATATAGTGTAGCACTTTACTTGCTTTAATGAACTTTCCCTATTTCTAAGTTAGTTCTTAAGTAGATGATGACAGCTCCCCATTTATACTTAAACTTATCATCAGTTCAGAGTTATATTAACAATGCCATTAAAATACAGAAATGTTAGTCCTATATAGGTCTGTATTCTTTACTTCTGTATTAGAATCATATTCTCAAACCTGATATAAGCCCCACAATACATTGCTAGAATTATTACTCCACATGGTTTTCAGGATTTTAAAAAGAAATGAATGAGAAAGGAAAACAGATTACAGCTTTTTTTTTAGCTTTCTTGTCATGTACGGTTTTAGTTCTTTAGAAGGATTTGAACAGGCAACTCTAGTCATTTCTTAACCGTGTGCCAATTTTTCTCTCGCCTGCCTCATACATGCTGCTATTGACAATTATAGTACCTTCCTATATGACATAGAACTTGTTTGCTTAAATGTTTGAGGCAAAAGAAACAGACTTTTTGATTTATAATGTCTTTTCTAGTTATATGCTACTTTTATTTGTGCTATTTTTTCATGTGGCTTCAAGTTACTCTCTCAGAATCTCTCACTTTCAAACTGAGGGACTACCCTTACTTTTTTTTAACATATATAGCTATTTTCAGGCAAGTTGGCTAGCAGTGAATTCTCTTTTTTTTTTTTCAGGGACATCTTTATTGCATGTTCATTTGGGAAAGACAGATTTGTTGTTCCTATAGAGCAGTAGATGTGGCCACCAATGAGGATAGAGAAAAAGAAACAGGAAAAATAGGGTGCCAATAAAGGCTGAAATGGTGGGAAACCAAGTAGTACTTAAGATGTTGGGCAGACAGAACCACCTCTGCCAAAGCAACTTTGGGGTTTGATCCTGAGAAACACATCTATCTTATAGTTGCTAAATTTAAGAGTAATAATAAACACAGAGATAATGAATTTTAAAAAAGATGTTGGGAAGAAACACTACCTAGCAGTTCATTTCGGTTATTTATTTGGAAGTGCCCTTTCTAGACATCTGCTGACACATAAAGACTACCTTTTGCTGCTGCCAATTAAGTACAATAGAATGGAAATGTTTCTGTGAAGGGATCAAGTGAGCTTATTCCAGTAAGCAATTTCCTAACCCCTGTGTTCACACCGCTCTTCTCCAACACCTGTGTTCACACCGCTCTTCTCCAACACCTGTGTTCACACTGCTCTTCTCCGACACCTGTGTTCACACCGCTCTTCTCCGACACCTGTGTTCACACCGCTCTTCTCCAACACCTGTGTTCACACTGCTCTTCTCCGACACCTGTGTTCACACCGCTCTTCTCCAACACCTGTGTTCACACCGCTCTTCTCCAACACCTGTGTTCACACTGCTCTTCTCCGACACCTGTGTTCACACCACTCTTCTCCAACACCTGTGTTCACAGTGCTCTTCTCTGACACATGTGTTTACACTGCTCTTCTGGGCGCATATGTTATATCACTCTTCTCTGACATGTATGTTGACACCACTCTTCTCTGATGTGCATGTTTAGACTACTCTTCTTTCATATGTACCTACTCCTCTTCTTTGACCCATGTTTACAGAACTCTTCTTTGACACATATGTTTAGACTGCTCTTCTTTAAGCACTCAATAGCAGTAATTCCCAGTTTTTATTATACCAACATTCTATGAAGATTTACTCCATAGTTTAGCTCTAGCATAAATAAATGTATTATCAAAATAGATACAGAGCTAAATGCATTGCTTTTAGCACATGATTCATTCACCTGAAATCACAAAAAGATGTCCTTCTTAATTGTTATTTTGTTCTTATCTTTTCAAAAGACTCTTCTAAGTAACTCCAGATGAAGGAACAATTTGGGGAGGACACGAGTATTTAGAGGCTATGTGTCTATGCAGTCAGCCTATAATGCTAGAAAAACCTTTGATGAACCACACTGTCATGCTTCTCTGTTTTTGCTTCTATGACCAGGTTATCAGTTACCAAAGCTTGACATGAACTTCCCATTGGATCATAGAGAAGAACCATGGGTAAAAGAATTACAGGATCCCAAAGATATGAAACAATTGCTTGATTCCAAGATTGGTAAGTAATGGTTCCTTTCTGGTCCTGGGCAGGAGGGGAAGAAAGCGCAGTGATGGGGTGAGGAGCACGGAAGTGTGTCTGCGCATTTCTGCAGTCACTACTTACTTTCCTCCACTGGTTCCCTTTTCCGAACACAGTGACATCTTCAGTTTCTATTTCTTCTCAGGTTTTGAGATGGGGATGGAAAACGAAGAAGATCCCTCAAAAGAGAAAAAACTGGAAAGTATGTACCCTTTTGTTGTAACTTTAGAAGGGAATGCTCTCCATGGTCCCATCCTGCAGAAAGACTATGTGCAGTTAGAAAACCAGTGGGATCCACCCCCAGAGGATTTACAGACAGACTTAACCACACTTGGAGACCCTCAGAACCCCACTCTAGGAGAGACACCTGAGACCTCCAATTTGGAAGAACCTCTCAACCCGAAGCCTCCAAAGAAAAAGAGTCCTGGAGAGAAACCTCACCGATGTCCTCAGTGTGGAAAATGTTTTGCTCGGAAGTCCCAGCTTACTGGGCACCAGAGAATTCATTCAGGGGAGGAGCCTCACAAATGCCCTGAATGTGGAAAAAGGTTCCTGCGGAGCTCAGACCTATATAGACATCAACGACTTCACACCGGAGAGAGACCTTACGAATGTACTGTATGTAAAAAGCGATTCACTCGGCGCTCACACCTTATTGGGCACCAGAGAACCCATTCTGAAGAAGAAACATATAAATGTCTTGAGTGTGGGAAAAGCTTTTGTCATGGATCAAGTCTTAAAAGACACCTGAAAACTCATACAGGTGAAAAGCCCCATAGATGCCACAATTGTGGAAAGAGTTTTAGTCGCCTGACAGCGCTCACTTTGCACCAGAGAACACACACAGAAGAGAGACCCTTTAAATGTAGTTATTGTGGGAAAAGCTTTAGACAGAGACCGAGCCTTGTAATTCATTTGAGAATCCATACAGGGGAGAAGCCATACAAGTGCACTCACTGTTCTAAAAGCTTCAGACAGCGAGCAGGCCTTATCATGCACCAGGTCACACACTTCAGAGGACTTCTTTAAGAACTCTTAAGGGAAGCAGGTCCTATGACAGTTACCATTGGAGCCTATAGGAGCTGTTTGTTTAGAAGCCTTTTGTCTGAACTTAGAAGTACAGCTTTGAGGGTGCTATTTTTAAAACCCATCTTTGAAGGTGTAGGAGTTCTAGAGTGACTGTCTATCCTTGCAGTTTTTCTGAATTTCATACATTCTGTCTTTTTTCTGTTGTTTAATTGCAATGGAAAGTTGTGGTTCCAAGGCAGTTAACCGTATGATAAGCACAAAGCATAGACGTGGTGGCAGTCGTTTATAGGTAGGACAGCATAATGGAAGAACAGCGTCTGCTATACCACTGCCACACCTGTCCCCTCCATAGTTGCTGAAGGCGACTGTGTGAGAGCTGTCACTCAGATAGACATGCCTCGTGTGACAAGAAATGAGGCAGCGAATTTTGTCAAACAATAAAAACGTTTCAGGAGACTTAGGGAGAGAATGCCGCTGGCCAAAGGAGCAGGCTTGTTTCCCTTTGCAGTCTTATGCTTAGAACTGTGACTTTGAGTTTGGACTTTTGCGGCGTTCGCTGCTCTGCTTAGCTGGCCGTCTGGGGTGATGGGGACTCCAGTGGAGTTCTGTGCTTCTGACTGTTTGCTAGGTCTGGCAGAAGTAACTCGCAGTTGAAGTTGTAAAAGTAGAATCTCACTTTATTTAGATGGACTGAAGAACAAGTATCGTGGCTTTTCGTTCTGCTTTGGTATTCGCTCACGCTTATTTCAGTGCTTTTGAAACTGTATTCATTCTCTATTCAGTGTCTCCCTAAGTATGTGTCATAGAAAACTTCGTTCTGCATTGTGTTCTGCAAATCTTTGTGGAAACTGCTTCTAGCTTTTGTCCTTCCTAGATTCCTGATGCTCGTCAGCATGAGACTCTTGGAAAGGGCGTAGTTTAGTAAAGGAGGCTAAGGCACCTCTTGTAGCTCAGTGCTTTTCAAACTTATTTGACCCCTGAACCTTTGTCATGTACACATAGTAATAGCTTGCAGGGCTATTCTGCAGGTTTCCCCTGGGACACACTGCCTTAAACCAGTATGTCTGTAGCTATCAGTGTAGTCCTGTAGCTCTAAACCTAGTTATTTCCAATTTTAAGGATTTTATGAAAAATTATTTGAAAATATACATCTTTTGTATTATACATACATCATTTCAAGGACATTAAGATCACTAAGTGACATACCTTGTGGGTTACTTAGTGATTTGCAGCCTCTGAATTTTAATTATATTTACACACACATCATTTTCAGAGGTGACAGTCACTAAGTCACATAAGTTATGAATTACCTAGTGATTCTTGATCTTTTTGAATTTTACTCATAACCACACACACAAACACATACATACACATACAGAGTTGCTACTTATATAACTGTTCTAAATGTAATCATGGTAACAACTCAAGTCTCATAGTAAGGGAGAGAGTCATTATCAATTGAAGCTGTTGATATGTGAAAATACTCGTTGAGCTTAGTCCTTGTTATTAGATACATGAAATGGGACATTTACGTATATTCCCTTTATGAAGATGCATAGTCATCTTTAAAGTAGAACTAAGGAAAATGTATCTCTTCATTGCATTCAAGTTCTTTGAAGTGATATATAAGTATTTGGCGGGTATGTATTATGTGCCTAACTTGTCCTGTTCTAGTCTTAATGGAAGCTAGTAACAAAACATAATTCATGTGTAAGGCTCATAAAACTTTATAATATTTCTAGTTAAACAAGAGTTGGGAAATAAATGGAGAACAATACAAGAGAGCTTATAATTAAGTGCCAAATCATATAAAGTGCCAGAGCCAGGACGTGTCTTTAAAACTTGGCATCCAGGTCCCTGTATGATGCTGCTAATAATTCTGGGATTAAAATTAGACCCCAGGAACATAGGAGGAGTCTGAATGTAGAGATTAAAAAATACAGAATGTAGTGGCTTCTCTTTCTCTCTTGTGGAATTGCATTCAAACCAGAACAGTGCCTTAGAATGGATGTGCCCAACCGCTCTGTGTTTATACACTATTTTAATAAAGTGGAAATGTGTATATGCTCTTTTTGATTCTCTTGAATTAAATAATCATTTGAACAATTTAGAGCTACTTCCCTAAGCGGGGGCAACAAGCGCCCCAATAGACTTCTCTGTGTCCATCCCAAGTTGGACTCGCTTTTCTGACTGCAACCCCACCCAGTGCTGTGGTTAGCTAGCCGGATCAGTGGCAATCGTACTATGAACTGTATCCCCTCCTTCGTCTATATTGTGAGTAGATTTATACAGGGTAGAAAACATTGTGGATTTTTTGTTACTTACTGTGCCCTGTGTAGAATAATGACTATTAATAAACATTTGTGGCATAAAATCAAGAAGCATGTGAAGTAGTTCTTGGAAACAGGTTGCACTGTTAGTACATTGCATGCGTGTGCTTAATTGGGGCATATACAGGACCTACCTCCTATCATAAAGGGTGATAAACAGGACTCACCTGATAAGTACTATGAAGACTAAATGAAATATATTTTGTTCAGGTCCTACACAGTATTAGCATTAGTAAAATCAAACATATTGTACTTTATTTCTTTCTAATGTAATAATAAAGACATTTGAGATTACGGATTTTCTCTTATATGGCTTTGGTCACATTCTATAATTTTTATACATAATTTTTCTTGATTATAAAATTGTTATAGTTTTTATTATAATTCCCCATTTTTAGCCCAAGAGCTGTACAGTGTTGCTATTTTCATGTTCATTTTTGGTTTTGCTTTATTGCAGTTGAAAAAAATGGTTTCATTCATTGCTGCTTTTAAACCTCATTTTAAAAAAGACTTGTATTTATAAAATTTGTTAAGCATCCTAAAAACTACAGAAGATAAGGGTTTCATTTGTGAACACAGTATTTAGAGTCCTGGCCTCTCCACTGCTTTAATATCTTCGTCACCATTCTTGTGAAGGAAGAGGAGCATAGAGAATGGGTTGCTCCCAATTCTGTCTCCCTGCACACCGCCTTCCCTTGGTTCGGGGGAACTTTTGTAATGTCCTGTGAAATCATGTTACTATGTGAGTAACAGTCTGAGTAAGCCGAGATCAAACCAAGTAGGAGTAGCATGGCCTCTCCAAGCAGGCTCAGAACATTCACCCCCAAGATCCACCCTTGCCTCTCCTGAGAGCAGACATCTCACAGGAGTCCCTTTATGGTTTTCCACAGCCCTATCCTCCTAAACAGCAGGGCTTCTTTTCTTGCTTGCCAGTTTGTTCACCGAAGGACTACAAATAGGGAAACAGTTCCCTGCTGGTCACCACAAGGTGGTGCAAGAGAAACTCTACACACTGCCGCCTTCCTTAGCGTTTGCTGGAAACCAGGGTTGGGCTCTTCGGGAAACTGCACAAGTTGCATCCCTTTACCCTCTGTCAGTGCTTGCCTCCTGGCCTGGCCTAAATATGCTTAAAAAACAAAAACCAGCGCCCCCCTGCCCGGGCCTGGCCCTGCTTCTGTAGTCATCTGTATCACATATGTAATGCGATGGGTAGAGAAGTCAATTCAGCCTGTCAGCTGGGGAATCTGTTTTCTCATCCCCCACTTCAGGCACCGCAGTTTCCATAAGGGACCAGATGCCTTACTCCGCTCAGCGCTATAGGTTGACTTTTATCAAGTCTTTTCTAGCTTACACTGTTAGGCAGGCCTTCTCAAAGATCTAGACAAAACTAAATTCACATTTCCTAGCTATATTAAGACATTAAAATGTTGCGATTTTTATATTTTAAAATATTTATATTTAATACATTTCTTTCAAAGAATACATATATTAAGGGTATATGTATACCATGTTTGTGCATGAAATCGTAGGTGTCAGGAGAGGGCATTGGATCTCCTGGAACTGGTGTTAAAGGCAGTTGTGAACTTCTGTATGGGTGCTGGGGGCCGAACCTGGGTCCTTGGAAAGAGAAGCAGCTACTCAGTCCTGAGCCATATGCACTTCTCTGTGCCCTAATGCATGAATTATGAATTACTGGAGATTGCCTCAAAATTTGAAGGTCTTTTTTTATAATCAAAACCTACCTGTTGGCCCTCGGAGAAAGCTATTTACCCTTATTTTTAAAATACATTCTGCTGGGCGGTGGTGGCATGTGCCTTTAATCCCAGCACTAAGGGAGCAGAGACAGGCGGACCTTTGTGAGTTTGAGGCCAGCCTGGTCTACAGATGAGTTCCAGGACAGCCATGACTACACAGAGAAATTCTGTCTGGAAAAACCAAAAAAGAAAGAAAAGAAAATACACTCTATATATTTCTTTAGCTATGTATTTCCATGAGATTTCCTCCCCGTGTAATTGTAAAAGTAGAAGAAATCAAGGCCCCTCGTCTTGATTGGGAGTAAGAGGCCACCCTTGCGCTGTCTCCGAGACAGTTCATACTGGCAAAGTTGGAGTCTCTCATCTTAAGATGCTATTTACATGGTGCTACACAAACACACATACACACACACACACACACACACACACACACACACACACACCGCACACCTATGTGTGCACCAGGGGACAAGAAAGGGAAATCCTTCACTTTTCAAACAAAGAAATAGTGTAATTAGTACTGAGAAGTTCTGCATTTACCAAGCAAACAAATGACCTTGGCAAAGGTGCCAACGCTTGACTTCTTTACTTGTTGGGACAGTTAGCAAGCATTTCTGCAAACTCTTTGCTGTGTTTCCATCAACACGCACAGTTTATGGTCCTTGCCTTTGAATTTGGGCACATTTGAGAGTTCTGCAAAAAGAATGTGGCTGATGTGACGCTGTGATCAGAGATGGGACCATGAAAGACGTTACAATTTTCCCCACTTTTTCACTAAACACTCTTGGGCCCAAGTTACAAATGTTACTATTTTAAGATCACCATTATGAAGAAGACACATGTAGACTCTCAGGGGGCTATAAAGTAATGCAAATTTTAGTATACTCCTGAAGCTAGGATATACATTAAACTAATTTGTTTTAAATTAAGACATTTATTGTAATCACCAGGGTACACACTGAGAAACTGGCCTAAAACTACAACGTTTTTTTTATATAAAAACAAACCCTACATCTGGTGAAAATATAAAGAATAAATGGCAATTGTAGAGAGCCCAAGCCTGGTAAGTACATCTCCAAGGCAACGGCTAAGCCTAAGGCTCAGGGAACATCTCCGAAGAGGGGGTGGAAAGATTTTTAAGAGCCAGAGAGTACAGGGCACCTGCTGCTAGCATCTTCCAGATAGAACAGGGAAGCAGAGCCACCATAGAATCTCAAAAGTATGGTTGCCTAAACAAAGACCTGCGTAATGACACCAGTTGACATGCCAACATGGAAGGCCAGAATTTCAGAGGTCTGACCCCTAGACGAAGAGCTGCAGGCAATCAGTGGCTGCGGAGAGAAACGGTTTCTCCAGGGATGAGCTCTCTTATAGGTGATCAAACCCTAAGTGCTCAACTGTAAATACATGCAAGCAACACTAAATGGACTCTATAGGTAGGGTGTGTGTGTGTGTGTGTGTGTGTGTGTGTGTACTTCATAGTGAGACTCTATCTAAAAAAATAATTAAAAAGCAAAAACTGGACTCAATAGGTAGGTAGGTGTGTGTGCACTTCATAACTTCATAGTGAGACTCTATCTAAAAAAATAATTAAAAAACAAAAGATAATACCACATTACCAGGAAAATAATTCATTTAGTAAAGTGTTTGCTGCACAGACATGAGACAATAAATTGAATCCCTAGAACCCATTGTAAAAAGCCTGACTCAGATGCAAACATGCCAATGATATCAGCACTGGGAAGGCAAAGACAGGATAATCTCTGGGGCTCACTGGTAAGCCAGCCTAACCTATTCAGTGAGCGTCTACAAGTGAATGACCCAATTTCAAAATCAAAGTGTGGGCTGAGGAGGCGGCTGAGTGGGTACAAGCATGAAGACACGAGTTCAGATCCCCAACACTCATGTAAAAAGCTGGATGTGCTGGCAAATGTGTAACCCAGGCACTGACAGGTAGGGTAGGGATGGCTGGAGACAAATGGATCCTGGAAGGGCCCTTAGCCCGTAGCCGATCCAGCCAAGAAACAGTGAGCTCTAGGTTTAGTGTGAGACTTTTTCTAAAATAATTAGAAGTAAGGCAATAGAAGAAGATATTCCATGTCAATCTGTGGTCTCTATGTACACATCTACAGGCAAGCACACTCACCCATATACACATGCATACAAAACACACATGCACACAGCCATGTAAATAAACGTGCACAGACATAAACACATACACACAAAATAAAGTGAAATCGTGTGCCAGGAAAGCATCTGTTTAAAATAAAAGGCAGGGGGTTGGAAAGATGGCTAGGAGCTTAAGAGATTTCCAGAGGTCCTGAGTTCAATTTCCCAGCAACCACATGATGGCTCACAACCATCTGTAATGGGATCTGGTGCCCTTTTATGATATGCAGGCAGAACACTGTATACATAATAAATAAATAAATATTTTTAAAGGGGGAGTAGGAAGATATAGATATTAAAAATAAATAAAACAAAAGGCAATAAAGTATTGAGGATATAGCATACAGAAGACATAAAATACAGAAAAATATCAAAATGGACACTATAATCCTATCTTTTATTTGTTTGTTTGTTTTCGAGACAGGAATTACCTGTGTTGCTTTGGAGCCTGTCCTGGAACTAGCTTTTGTAGAACAGGCTGACCTCAAACTCACAGAGATCTGCCTGCCTCTGCCTTCTGGGTGCTAGGATTAAAGGCGTGAGCCACCACCACTACCCAACTGTACATTTTATCTTATTGGTAATCACATTAACTTCAATTGATTTTATGTGAATGATTGTTTTGTCTGAATACCAGGTGCATGCCTGTTGCTCCAGGAGGCCAGAAGAGGGCGCCAGATCACTTGTGAATCACCCGGCGGATACTAGAACTCAAACCTGGTTCCTCTTTAAGAGCTAACCACTGAGCCTTTTCCCACACCCTAGTTGTATTAAATTTTAATGAGCTAAATAGTCAATGAAAATATAAACACTAGCTGAATGGATTTTTCTTTCTTAAGAATGTTATATGTAGGGCTGGAGAGATAGCTCAGCGATTCAGAGCACTGGCTGTTCTTCCAAAGGACCCCAGTTCAATTCCCAGCACCCACATTGCAGCTCACAGCTGTCTGCAACTCCAGTTCTAGGGGACCCAACACCCTCATGCAGGCAAAACACCAATGCACACAAATTTTTTAAGAAAATGTTATGTGTACAGGTGTTTTGCCTACATATATGTCTGTACACCACATGTGTGCAGTGCCCACAGAGGCCAGAAAAAAGCATTAGATCCCTTAGGACTGAGTTACAGAGCGTTGTGGGATTCCATGTGGGTGCTGGGAATTGAACTTGCTTTCTCTGAAGAACAAACAACCGCTGAGCCATCTCTCTAGCTCCACCTAGTGGATTCAAAAATATATGATCCAAATGAATTATGTCAACAAGTTTCTCAGGGGGGTCTTCCTTGATCAAAATTAAATTTTCTTAACCCAGAATGAATCCAGAGCCTCTCATTTCCTGTATAAACAAAAGCAAACCTCTTCTTCAAAGTAGCATATATTTTGACTTATATTTTAAAGTCAAGGAATTCTCAAAATACATAGGTTGGATTAATTCGGCAACATTTATAATCAAATGTTGTTTAGCAGCTGTAACACAATAACATATAGTATCCAGACTCTCTGTGTATTTTCCATCTTTATGTGGCTTGTTTTAAACTCTATTTTTTTCTTTTATTTTTAATTTTTGATTTTGAGACCAGGTTTCTCTGTGTATCTTTGGCTGTCCTGGCACTCACTCTGTAGAACAGGTTGTCCTTGAACTCACAGAGATCTGCCTGCCTCTCTGCCTCCACGTGTTGGGATTAAAGATATGTTTTATCACACCTTGAACTCACAGAGATCCACCCGCCTCTGCCTCTGCCTCCCAAGGGTTGGGATTAAAGGTGTTTGCCACCACACTTTGAACTCACAGAGATTCACCTGCCAGAGTTAAGATCCCAAGACTGTGTAACACGTTGTACCTAGCAAACACCCATAGTGATTCTACTGCTGAGATAGACAACTTCTTGCTTCTACATGGACAAGCATATGCATCTACACAAGCACACACACACACACACACACACACACACACACACACACATACACACACGTACAAGTGTATGCCCCTGCAAGCATGCATGTACATACACACATTTTTTATATGTTTGGCATTTGTTCATTACAAATAAAATTAAAATAATAACAAAAAAGTAAGACCAGCCTAGGTTACAGAATGAGTTCTAGGCAAGTATGGCTACAGATTGAGACTGAATCAAAAAGTTAGGTATATGAAAGTTTATAATAGTACTTTTTTTCATTTTTTTTGAGACAGGGTTTCTCTGTGTAACAGCCCTGGCTGTCTTGGAAAGTTCTTTGTACACCAGACTGGCCTTGAACTCACAGAGATCTGCCCGCCTCTGCCTCCAGAGTAAGGAGATTAAACTAGTGTGTATCCCCATGCCCAGCATTGTAATCTTACTTTCTAAAGACACTCAAAATCAGTGATTTGGAAAACGCATTTACCCATACATGGCCATTAGGGTAGCGAACTCTTACATTCAACTTGGCTCTGTGAATTCTCTCCACTGCAATGAGACAAGAAACAGCTAGAAAGACGGGAAAGGACAAACAGTGAACTGCACTAATTTGCACACAATAAGATATTCTAGTTACCAAGTTTCACAGTATTGAAAAGAAGATCCCTAGAAACAAACGAATAGTTTGTCTTCTTCACTGAACACAAGATGGATGCACAGAAATGTTATTTCAAGGGTAGGAGGATGGCTCCAAATGTAAAACACAAAGTTGACATCCCCAGTGTAATGATCTGTTCTGTCTCTTTAAGAGACAAGCCATGCCCACTCCCTCCCCAAGCCAGGCATGGAGGCACAGGGGGCAGAGATGGTTGTTTGCTTGTTTTTGGTTTGTTGGTTGGGCTTTTTAGTCCACAGCCTCGCCATGTAGGCCTGAGTGGCCTGGGACTTATTATGTAGACCAGGTTGGCCTCAAACTTACAAAGTTCTGCCTGCCTCTTCTGCCTGAATGCTTAGGATCAAAAACTTGTGCGGTCATACCTGGCAGTGACACATGCTTTAAATCCGAGATCTTGGGAAGGCAGTGACAGGCAGATCCCTGGAGCTTGCTGACCCTTCTGGTCTGCTGGAAGGGCTCTTAGCCATGCAGAGACAGTCCAAAAACGGAAGTAAATATGCTCCATGGGTTGTCTTCTCGCCTCCACACACAAAAATGCATGCACACCTATACAAACATGTGAATCCACACAGGAATGCATGCATACACATATACATACAAAGATACATTTCTATATACTAATAAAGAACAAGCATATGGAAACTGAGATTAAAAGTTCAAAATCATTTATAGTGCTTTCAAAGAAAATTAGTATTTTCGAGTAGCTATAACAAATGTAAAAAGGACCTCAATGCCGAACCATACAAATTTAAATAAAAGAAATAAAATCATCTTAATGAACAAAGACAGACTCTGTTCTTGACTTGAAACAATCTACATAAAAATGGTGTCAGTTCTCCCCCCAAACTGGTCTATTTAATACAATTTCAAGCAATGCCTTTTGTACTCACTATCTGCTTCTAAAATTATGTGGATATGCACAGCATCTAGAATAACTAACGATGTGCTGTCAAATAAAAATCGAATTTGGAGGGATCACTCTATTCCCTATTAATAAATACAGATGATCTTTGATTTACTCTGAAGTAAATTGATCTGGATAAATCAATTTTAAGTTGAAAATATCCTAAGATGAAAATGCCCTTCCAGCACCTAACCCACTGAACACAGTAACTGAGCAATGCTCTGCAATGCGGAATCGTGGCTGTTTTCCTCTCACCTTTGCTTCGGTGACTGAACGCTGCCCTCATCGCCAGAGACAATCTGGCTTTGGGTTGGATTTGGTTTAACCTGTTGATATAAAGATTAGATATTAACATGAAAAGGCAACCAGCAAACACAACAGAAATGGAACAAAATGCACGCACCATTGATCTGATGGCACTGCATGGGGCAGTTAAGGGCATTATGCAAATAATGAGAGGTGCAATGAGTCCTTGGACCTGGTTCCCGAGGAGACGGTGGAGAGGGGTATTAGCGTGCATAGGAGAGAACTACTGGATATACTTTCCTATAGAATTAGCAAAAGTGGTCCACGAGAGCTAGCTAGTCCTTAAACCCCTCCATTCTAGAGTATTTCCCAAGAGCTAGTCCTAGCAGCGCACCGTTCACGCCGTTCAGTATTTGTACACTCTAGGAATAGCAAGCTGAACAGGTGGGACAAGCACTTGGTTGGTGTGAGACTTCATGGAGAGAGGGTTCCCATCCGTGGTGGGACTGAGGCAGTAAGGCCAAGCAAGCCCGGCCCGACCTCTGCGGCCATTCTGCAGCAGCAGGACTCAGACTCGGGATGAGACAAAGATGCCTGCTGAACTAGGGGAAGGACTTCTGCCCAGAGCCTGCTGCGAGGGGGCAGAGCTGAGCAGCCGCGGGTCTTACTGGAAGGCGGAGAGCCTCTGAGGCTGCGGGGTGGTGGGTGGAGCATTGGAGGCAGCAAGGACCCGGGAGCCCGTGGGCGGGGCTGCAGACAGCGTTGGGCGGCGTGTCGCGGTGCAGCGCGGCGTGGCGCACTGAGCTGGATCTGCAGCGGGTGAGCGGGTTAGCCAGGCCGATGGCGGTGACTGCGGCCCTGTCGGCTGCAGCTGCGGCTGCGGCCCTATCCGGCCTGGCAATGCGATTGTCGCGTTGGGCGGCGACGCGCGGTTCCTACAGCGCCTTCTGCAAGGGACTCACGCGCACGCTGCTCACCTTCTTCGACCTGGCCTGGCGGCTGCGCGTGAACTTCCCCTACTTCTACATGGTGGCCTCGGTGATGCTCAACGTCCGCCTGCAGGTGCGGATCGAATGAGCCATCACCCGCCACAACGGCGGCCCCGGGTGGAGAGCACCATCCGCTCCACCCGCGCCACCCACCCCCCCCCCCCCCGCCATCCCCTCCAGGCGGCCGCATGAAGGACCGTGGGGCAGCTTACTGCCCAGAGACTGTGGCGAGGGGCGCAGACGGGACTGCCTGGGCCCCTCCATTTTAGGCCTCCGGTTCTGCATCCCATACTGCAAAAAAACCTTCGCAGCCGAGTCATTTTCCGCGGCATCCAGAGAATCACCAGAGTCTGGCAAACCTGTTGCCTCCGATTGGCCAGAAAGGGGGAAAACCCGAAAGAGGGGGTGCTACCGCAGGATTTACCAGGCCCTGTGCAGGAAGGTAGGCACCGACAGGTTGGAACGGGGGCTGGTGGGTATAACTCGTTTGTGGAAATAGGGAATACGCCATGGCACACCTGCTGCGTAGCCAAGCTTGGAAACTAAAAAGGTAGGCAAAGCTATCCCGTGTCCCTGGTGGTGGTTCCATGATAGGGTATTGGGTGGCTATGACATCTTGGAGGGTCAGCTCATCACCAACACACAGACCCTCTCACCCACCTTCCAGGCCTCAAGTCCCTTTTTTTGTTTGTTTGTTTGTTTGTTTTCGAGAAAGGGTTTCTCTGTCTAACATTTCTGGCTGTTCTGGAGCTAGCTCTTGTAGACCAGCCTGGCCTCGAGCTCACAGAGATCCACCTGTCTCTGCTTCTGAGTGCTGGGATTATAGGCGTGCACCACCACCGCCAGGCTTCAAGTCCCTTTTTTGTAGGAGTCTCCTGAGGTGTAACCTGAACCCTGAATGGCAGAGGATTGGGCCAGCGAGCCTCCAGGAAGGTGCTAGAAGGGTAAATATTTGTCCATCGGTCTCCCTGTGTCAGGTGGTCAGATCTGTCTGCTTCTTTGCATGCAGGCCCTAGGCTAGTCTCTGCCGCTTTATGCAGCCCTTCTCCAGACTACCTCCTGCACTCTTGGGGATGGGGCAGGGGACTGTCTTCTGCCTGCTCCTCCTGCTCTCCCTCTTTCTCCCCTAACCCGGTCTGGGGGCATTCCTGAGGCTCTCTGCATCTTCAGACAGGAAAGAACAGGGAATATTGATTACAGTCGTCTCTTTCCCCCACAGCCTGCTTCTTCCATCCTCCCTGTCTGCCCAGCAGCACCTGCGATGACACTCGTGTGACCCAGAAGCCCATCTTCCAGCCATGAGCAGCCTGGCAGCCGTGTGCCACAGGATCTGGGGAAGTGGGAAGGATTCCAGGAGCAAGCAGCTGCTGTCAGGATAGGGTGGAGAGGCAGAGTGCACAGGAGGCCAACTCTGAAGGCTTCTCTTTATTTTTCAGGCCTTGGTCTTCTAGGTGATGGCTCCCTTCTCTGATCATTTCAGATGGATCCCTATGTAGAGATGCCTGCCTCTGTTCCTGAGCAGCCCGGGGAGCAGCTGAGTGAAGAACCTAGAAGAGGAAGGGCCTTTCTGGTAGAGGCTTAGAGAGTGGTGGTGTGGCTCAGGTCGTCTGGCCCCGCCACAGAAAAGATGCCAGTGTACCTTAGGCACTGATGTCTCCTAGCAACACTGTGAGGGAGGTGTATTCATTCTCTCATCTCATGAACACAGTGGGCATCAAGGACCGGGCTGGGATTTGCCCTTGTTACACACAGAAGAGGGGGAAACTCAGTCTGCCCTGGACCTGCATTCCCCAACCCCTTCTGCAGTCTTCTTCATGACCTGGGAGGAAGCTGGGGTGGGGAGGGAGTAGAGAGCTGCCAGGGGACCTAGGGAGAAAGAGAGGCTGTGGGTTAGGGAAGTTGGGCATCTGCCTTTCCTTGGAGTGGACTAGAAGACAGGCCGATAGTTGAGTTCATGAACAGAGAGGAAGGTTCAAGAGCTTCCTGAAATGTCTAGTCCTCCCCACCTCTCTGGTGCTTGACCAGGGCCCCCGAGCAGTTGTGTGGTAGTGAACTACAATGATGGCATTGTGGTTCATGGGAAGTCGAGGAGCTACAGGCTGAGACCCATGGTATGGCCCTGTTTCTTTGTTCCCAGGCTTGTAGCCCCATCCCAGGCATCACATGGGAAAAAAATCTCCTCCAGATATACTGAGCACAGTCTGTCCAGGAGGCCCTTCTTAGGCTAGACTCTCCAAATGCCCAAGGATGACCCAAGGAATACTTTTGCTACTTCTCCTACACTCTTCCAAGCTTCTCTGGCACTGGTATCTCAAGGTCCATGCATTGCTTTCCTGATACAGAAACCTTCAGCATGCTGTCAGCCTTGATCTACTGGAGAAATGAGTATGGAGACAGAGGCCCTGCCTTCTTAGACCTCCTGCTCCAGGAAGCCCCTCCCTGATTATGTCCAGACATGGGCTTATGGTGTGAGGTCAGAGGCACTGACAATGGACTGGACTCTGGGCGAGGAGATGGGGGTAGAACTAGGATTCTGCTTTGTGTGTCCCATTCTGGCCCTGAGTAGTTTGTGAGTCTCTGTTTTCCCTGCCCCCTTGGCTACCTTTCTTCCTCCAGGATGACCTGGCTGTGTGATGGGGTCATAATGCACTTTATCTCCTTGCTGTCTGTACTGCAGGCAGCGGAGCGTCAATCAGCTCAGAGACTGAACCCAGATGGCCGCACATTTCCATGTGTGATGAACTCTGCACTGCCAGTGCTGTCTGGTCAGAGATGTCGTTTCTGATGTTGCCACATGTTGTTGTCTCTCAAAGTAAAAACAAAATCCTTAGTTCAGTACACCAAATAGTGCCTCGATGCCTCCTCTTTTTCTTGGGTGCCTTACTATACTCTGGGTGGAGAAGTGGGTGGGGTGCAGGACAGCACCCTCCAAGCCCAGGGGGCCATCCAGAGCTGAGCAGGGAAACTGAAGCCTCAGAACCTCCTACTAGACCACCCTTGACAGGACCTCTTCTTCCCACACCCAGTGGGCAACAGTCGAGCCATGCCCAGAATGTTCCAGTTGTTCAAGAAATATACATCTTTTCTTTGCTTCTAGAGACTGGTGTCAGAAATGCTTAACTGAAGTTGAACTTCAAGGATAAAGGGAAATGTAGCTGTGATCTTGGAGGTCACTTGGTGCAGGTCAGAATTTCTGAGAAGATAAATCACCCATAAGGGAATGGTGCTGAATGCCTGCTTTCTCTTGACCTTAGGAGCCAAAGTCTATTCTCTCAGAGTAACATTCCCCTGGGCTCCTCCAAAGAAACCAGGAACTGATAGGATTGAGGTGAGAAGGTGGTTGACAGACAAGCTGCCCAGTGGTGGCGGGCACGTTCAATCCCAGCGCTTAGGAGACTTGAGTTTGAGGTCAGCCTGGTTTATAGAGGGAGTTCCAGGATAGCCAAGGCTACAGAGAAACCCTGCCTCAGAAAAAAAAAATCTACAGATGACATTAAGAAACTGGGGAAGCTGGGTGGTGATGGCACACTTGGGAGGCAGAGGCAAGGGTATCTCTGAGTTTGTGGCCAGCCTGAGCTACAGAGTGAGTTCCAGGGCTACACAGGAAAACCCTGTCTTGAAACATGCCCCTGCCTCCAAAAGAAGTTGAAGAAGATGGAAGATAGAAAGAGGGAGTGAGGCTCAAGGGAAGGGCGGGGAAGGAGGAATCTAGGAAAGTGGATGGTGAGCTCAAGGCTGGTGTCCCTCCAGAAGAGGCCAGAAGCCTGGGAAGGAAGAACCTGGAGCGTGTGGGCGGAGCATCCACCGTACACTAAAGAAGCATGCTTCAGCAGAGAAATACAGCCTGAGTTTAGGGGCTCAGGTTACACTCATTGCACGGCTCTAAGTGCTCCCCAGGGGTCAGGGAACGGGAATAAGGACAGCACTCCTAGCAGCGGTGGAAGTGAGTCCGAGTGGCATCTGCCAGCCCAAGCATAGATCCGAGTCCCTGAGCCTACCCTCTCCATCCTGCTCACCTCATTAGCATGTACTCTCGGATCTTCTGGTCCAGCAAACCAGAGGAGGCAGGCAGGCTTGGCCTGCAATGGTGATAGGTGGTACCCAGCAAACCCCGAGCCAGGCTCTCCGCCTTAGTTCTGCCTGATCCCTGGTACAGAGGTACAGCACTGCGCAGCACACAGCGTGTATTGGTTTGTTTAGTGACCTCGTGCTTGTGGGCATTCAGTGGTGGAAAAGCTGTGTGACATTTGTCAACAGGTCATGCAGCGGCCTAGTTACTAGCAGGAAAAGGAACCAAGTGATGAGAACTTGCCGGGTGATTGCACTGTGCTTTGCATTCTGAATCTCAGCATTGTCCCACACCCTTATCCTGTGTCCAAAAAAGAGGCGGGGTCTAAAATAGACCAGGAAGGAGAAGCCCATTTTGGGGATCCCTGTCCCTGTGTAGGAAGAGAAAGGTGGTCTGGAAAATGGTGGAAGAGCAAAGGCAAAAAGGTCCATTCTGCGTGGAGTCCAGGACTCGGATAAGAAAGCCTGGGCTTTGGGAAGCTGGCCTGCTCCAAATGGAGCTCCCTACGGGGAGCAGCTAGGGCCATGCAGAGATGGGCCACTTTCTCTCCTTACCACCTCCGGGAAGTTCTAATCTTAGTGACTGAGTCAGGAGAGAGCAAGTTGGCAGTAATCAGGCAGTTCTAGGATAAACAGAGCAAAATGTATGAAGAAAGTGAGAAGAGCGAAGAGCAAACAAACGCTCCTGTCACTGATCCCCTGCTGCACCTCCCACAAAGGCTGCGGAGTCTTGGGTGAATGTGGGGGCGCGGGGGAGGAGAATGTGAAACTGAGCTGTGGCAAATCCTGTTCTTCGTTCCTCCCACTTCTTGCTTATCATTCCATGTAGTTGATTTTTTTTTCTGTATTCAAAGCTGCCTTAGCCCCTTGTAGGAAGGTATTTTGCATTTCTCCGTGTTTTCTCATGCCCTTTGTTTCTGTTCACGGTTTTTCTGTTTTCTAGAAGTTTTTTTTGGGGGGGGTAATCATTTTTGCTTGTTGTTATACAATTTTATAGGCGATGAAATGACAGCTGTCATGGATGATAAATACGGGCATATTCGTGATCAGTTTCTAAATACATGCTTTTAGATGTAGATGAAAACGTAGGCATGGTTTGGGGGCTTTTGTTTAGCTCCAGCATTATGGTACAAGTTACTTTCCTCAGCTCAGCCAGGGGTAAGAAGCTTTTTTGAGGAAAGGGTCGCGTTCTGGGTCACAACAGCATTTAAGAATGATAAAGTTTGCCAGGCGGTAGAGGTGCACACCTTTATTCCAGCACTTGGGAGGCAGAGGCAGGCAGATCTCTGTGAGTTCAAGGCCAGTCTGGTCTACAGAGTGAGTTCCAGGACAGGCTCCAAAGCTACAGAGAAACCATGTCTCAAAAACCAAAAAAAAAAAAAAAAAAAAAGCTACAGTCTTCCATTGCCTCAAGCTGGGTACAGTTCTCTCTCTCTCTCCAAGACCAATATATTCAGTTGGACCCATTACTTTCCTAAAACTTTTCTCTTCCTCACCATTCATGGCCAAAATTAAATCTTGTCTCCTAGTCTCTGTGGACAGAGAACTTGACCCATTGTCTGTCAGACATCCATTAGGCTTATAACTATTTCAGTTTGATACATTAAAAAGGCTTATTATAAGAATCCATTTTAGATTTCTTTCAATACACATTAGGACAGTATGTGGTCATATGTCTATTGGATACTTGTATTTGTCTTTTCAAACAGAAGCAGTGCTTTTCTTAAAAGAGGAAATGGGGTGTTCTTTTCCATCATTGATTAATGGGAAATGATTTCGGGCCAGGCTGTCAGCTTGAATGTGTGCGGTAGACAAGTGGAGCTCGTTCCATCCTCCACCCTCTCTACTCACACATGGCAAGAGTGCACAGCATCACTTAGGAACACTAGCTGCTCTCCAAAGTGAAAAAGACAGAAACAGCAGGCGGCCAGAATGACAAGTGGAACTGAAAGCGGATCTGGGGGGCCAGGAAAGTCAGCCAGCAACAAACAGGCACTCTGTGCAGGGTGAGGGTAGGATGGGGGTGGGGGTGGAACTGTGCAATTTATGTGGGTCTCTGCAGCACCAGTGTACTGTCTGCTATGAACGGGAGCCAGGACATCTTGACTAGCTTGCTTGTGACTCAAGAAAGTTAATTCTTGTGTCCAAACCGTGGCTTGAAAGAGGCTCACCATCAAGACTCAATCCCCAAGAGAACCTTTCTGTTAACATAGGCTTCATACATGGCTTTGGAATGAACACCTAACCAACTAATCTAAGGGTTTAGGAATTTCTCAGAGCAGAACTGTGATGCCATGAGCTGAGTCTTTCTGAAAAGCTTCCACTCAAACTCTACTTTGGGAAACATGAATTCCTTGCATTTTTCTTGTCCATGGGACTCCCAGCAGTCTTTGCCAGACTGTACTCAAATGCACATTGCTACAGCTCAAGTTCGTATGAATCGAAAGGTATTCACTGAAGCAAGTTCACTGAAAATTATATATTGTGGGATTTGGGTCAGAAGCACAGACATAGGCTGGGAGGTGGTAGTGCATGCCTTTAATTCCAGCACTCAGGAGGCAGAGGCAAGCGGATCTTTGTGAGTTCGAGGCCAGCCTGGTCTACGAGAGCTAGTTCCAGGACAGGCTCCAAAGCTACAGAGAAACCCTGTCTCTAAAAAACAAACAAAAAACAAAAAAACAAAAAAAAACAAAACTAAAAAAGAAGAAAGAAAGAAAGAAAGAAAGAAAGAAAGAAAGAAAGAAAGAAAGAAAGAAAGGGAAAGGAAAGGAAAGGAAAGGAAAGGAAAGGAAAGGAAAGGAAAGGAAAGGAAAGGAAAGGAAAGGAAAGGAAAGGAAAGGAAAAGAAGCATAGACATGGAGCTCACCTCTCTTGAGTACTAGCCCTGCTAACAGGAAATTGAATAAATTTGTGCAATCCTGCATCCTTGCCCAGGTGTAGAAGTCCCTAGTGGCACATGGTGGAAGTGCAGGAAGGACCTGCACTAGAACAACGTGGGCTTGGGTGGTGATGCCTGAGATCTGGATGTGTGCAAGGCTGTCAGACAAACTGTGGCATCAGGGAGCTAATCTGGTTGGAGTGAACTGCAGTTGGGGGCACTTTGATCCCATGCTGCCTTCTATCAGCAAGCAGGAAAACTGAGACCATTTGAATGTGCTTTCATCCCCAAACACACTTCCTGACAGTTGCTCTCTCCAAGGGGCATACAGCACAAGGAGACTCTGACAGAAATGAAGAGCGTCACCATGCCCGGCCTGAGTAATACCCACTGTTACACAAACACTACAATGGAGACAGTGTTTTCTCACTAAGATCTTCTTTCTCAGGTCGAGCATGGTGATGCACACCTTTAGTCCCAGCACTCAGGAGGCAGAGGCAGGTGGATCTGTGTGAGTTCAAAACCAGTCTGGTCTACAGAGTGAGTTCCAGGACAGACAAGGCTGTTACACAAAGAAACCCTGTCTCGAAAAACCCATATACACATACAAAGATTTTCTTTCTCACTGACAAACTATTCAAGCATTCAGGACCATGATTAAAAAGACCAAACTTAAGGAGCCGGAGAGATGGCCCAGTAGTTAAAGAGTGCAGACTGCTCCTGCAGAGGACCCAAGTTTTATTTCCAGCACTCATGTTGAGCATCTCACAACTGCCTGTAATTCTAGATCTGTGGGACCCAAGGTCCTCTTTTGGCTTCTGTGAGCATCTTCACTCATGGGTATATTACCCTTTACCCGTCTTCCCATAATTAAAACTAAAATAATCATAAGACCAAACCTTGGAAGGGGAGTGGGTCATGATCTCCCACACATAACTGAGGAGCTATTGACAATTGATAGCTTCTAGGAGGGGGAAAGGAATTAATTTAAGAATGCAACCCCTGGTGGGTCACCAATGTTTCAGTGAATGGTTCCCAAACCTCATATATCTAGTAAGCACACATCAGACAGGGTTGTTTTTTCCTTCCTTCCGTCCTTCTTTCTTTTTTTTAAGACACAAAGTTGAGAGTGGGTAAGGAAGTGGGCATGGACCTGAGAGGCACTAGGAGGAGTGGAAGATAAATGTGACCAGCATACATTATATGAAATTCTCAAAAAATAATAAATATACTATATTTAAAAATATGGAAAGGAGCTTGTAAGAATGTTGCTCAATATTAAATGTTCAATAAACATTGATTGTTATTCTTAGAAATAAAGATCAAAATTAAGTGTTACGGTGTAGAAGGTACTGGGGGTATGGATGAAAGTCACGGAAAACCTATACAGTTGAATAAGAGAACTTCTCTTGGGAAATTCATGACACAGCTATCTGATTACAAGATGCTTTTAAAATTCAACAAACAAGATGAAAGATGAAAAATACTTTCCATGTGCCATTCAACAGTTTATCTTTGTGTGCTTTTGAAACAAGATCTCACTCCATAGCCAAGGCTAGTCCTGCCTCAGCCTCCCAAGTGCAAGGGTTACAGACGTAAGATAATATCCACGTTCATAGTTAAAACGCTAAGAATAAAATAAAAAGAATACTAAAAACTCAGAAATAGAGTTGTCAAATTACTAAAAAAATACAATCCATTAAAATATCCATATAGGGGGCAGGGCAGTGGTTGCACATGCTTTTAATCCCAGCACTCGGGAGACAGAGACAGGTCGATCTCTATGAGTTCAAGGCCAGCTTGGTGAGTTCCAGTTAGTTCCAGAACAGCCAGGGCTACACAGAGAAACCCTGTCTTGAAAAACAGAACAAAACAAAACACCCACATATGTCTCAGTAGAAGTTCCAAAGGCCGAGGGAGCATGTGTGATATAGTGCAAGCTCTCACATAAAATAACTGCTAATCCAGTTTACTATAGCCAGCAAAGTTAGCATTCACAATCAAGAAAAGCTAGGGTTTTCCAAGATAAGCTTCTATTTAAAGAAGTCATGACTGCTAAATTATCACTGCAGGAGACACTTAAAGGCACCCTGTACACAAGGAAGTAGGAGATAACAGAAGCTGGAGAGGGTAGTAAACTTTCTGGCAGGAGTAGGTCAGCTAAGGAGAACTAGGAAAGAAAGTCATTAGGAAGACAATACCTCTGAAAGCAAATTCTCCAATTAAAAAGCAAAGACTGACTGACTAGATTGAAAATGATATTTAGTTGTTTGCTTCCTTCCACAAATACATGTGTGTAGGAAGTCATACAGAGTCAAAACACGGAGACAAACAGCAACAAAAACCCTGTATGTCTTTAGCCATTAGGGAAATGCCAGTCAAGACTATATTGACATTCCATTTCTACTGAAGCAGAATGGCTATTGTCAAGAAAATGAGACGGGAGAAAATGCTGGTGAGAATGTGGGAGGAAGAAGCCTTATGCACTGCTGCTGGAAATATAAATTAGAATAGCAACTATGGAAACTAACATGGATTTTCCTCCAAAGACTGAAAGTAGAGTTGTCTTATGTTCCTGCTCTACTATTCTGGAGTATATTCTCCAAACAATTAAGGACAGCACACAACAGATATACCTCAACACCCCTGCCCAGCACAGTGCTATTCACAACAGCCAAGCTGTGGGATCGGCCTGGATACCCATGTACGAATGAATGAATAAAGAAAATGTGCAGGACACAAACAACCAAAGTGTTATTTAGTCTTAAAGAATAAAATTGTGGCGTTTTCAGGAAAACAGATAAAACTGGATATCATGTTAAGTGAAATAAGCCAGATTGGCATAGTGGCACACACAGCTAGTCCCAACACTCTGGGGTTAGAGGTAGGAGGACTCAGAGTTCAAGGCTACAAGTAAAATGAAATAAAGCAGGCTCAGAGAGAACAGGTTCATTTGTTTCCTCTCATGTATGTGGAATCTAGGGGAAAAGTCACAAAAGTGGAATGATTGGGTCTTACAGAGACAAAAGAAAGAAGTTCAGATAAGTGTGGAGAGGCAGATGAGGGGGGGATTTGAGAAAGCGAATATGGCCAAGTGTCTTCTACATACACATGAAAACATCACAATTTATCTGTACAATGAAAATATACTGGTATCGAGTTTTTAAAAGGGTTTAAAATATCAGCACATGTTATCAGTACACGAAGAAGGAGAATAAGGGTGTTTGACGGTGAATAAAGGATGTTTGGAACTTATTTTGTGTCAGGTACTGCTCTAAACACATAGACTAGACAGTACGTTAGTCAGGAGCGCTCCAGAAGAGAATTTACAGAATCCCTCTATGAAGAAAAATTAATCGAGGCTCGAGAAGTAAAGCAACTTGCTGACGGCCAGACATGTGGCAGAGTGACTTTGTGAGCCAGATAGTTTGACTCATGGTTTTGGAGGTCCAAAAGACTCGTGCCAGAGAGAGAGAGAGAGAGAGAGAGAGAGAGAGAGAGAGAGAGAGAGAGAGAGAGAAAGAAAGAAAGAAAGAAAGAAAGAAAGAAAGAAAGAAAGAAAGAAAGAAAGAAAGAAAGAAAGATTTATCTGAGGTTAAATTGAGGAGTAGCAGACTACTTTTTTTTTTTTTTTGGTGGGGTATAGGGAGCATAGCAGGAATGTCCTTGTCCCCACAGATCCTCCAGGGAAACCAGGAATGTTAAGCATGCAGGATTGTATTTCCAATGGAAAAGATTTTTTTTTTGTTTTTTTGTTTTTTTTTTTTTAAAAAAAACTGTTCTTCCATCTAGAAAGCTTGGAACTGAAAGTAATTAATAGCTTAGTGACCTGTGTATCTGTTGCGCCCACAAACAGAACCAGAGATGCCTAATGGTCTAAATGCCCCCTAAGTTTATCCATATAGCCAGAGGCTCCCACAAGCTCCCACAACCAGAACCAGAGGTGGCTAATAACCCAAATGACCTCTAAGCTATCTCTATGACCAAGGCCAGGCCAGAACCTTGCCTAGCCCTTAAGCTAATATGGGCAGCCTATCTCTGGAATCCATCTTCTTGGCAGAAATGACATGTACCCAGAGTTGTGTTTTCAATGTAATTACAGTTCTTTGTGCACCAGAGATTGCATCACACCAGAAAACTTTTTCTGAAATTGTTCTGTGTTTTCATCTCTTTGAGCTTGCTTCCCTACCTAGGCACCTGCAGGGTCCCCTCAGTGGAGGAGATTGCTTTCCTGCTGCCTTACCCAAAAGACCTGCAACCCTCTGGAATCAAAACCTCAAAACATAGGAAAGCCTGTGCAAGAAAGCACCTGTCCCAGAGGCGTGGTAAGTTGTTCGAAAGCAGAGGAAGGGACCTTAGGCTTAGGGCTGAGGTTTTGCTAAGCACACTTGCTGGAAGCGTGGTGAAATCGTGACTTGGAAGATTGTTTGGGAGATGTTTCCAAAACTTGAGTCTTTCAAAAGCCAAGACCTTGGCAGTCAGGAAGAGCTGAGATAATAACTTGAAGGCTAGTAGGAGCTGCCCAGGAAACGCTGACAGACAGGCAAACACTGCGATTCCAGCTCAGCATTTGTTCTTGTTTTGTCTTAAGCTGATAAGAGGATGCCCAGCTGCTCGCTTTCAGTCATTTTTCTCGGAAGGTGCACATTCAAATCTCTTAGCACTTCGTGTCTGTCTGCTCCTGGATTTTCCCCAACTTTTACTTTCTTTTGAAAATTTATTTAAAAGATAATTACATCATTTCCCCTCCTTCATCTAACCCCTCCCATGCCTCCTCCCAACTCCCTCTCAAATTCATGCCCCCTCTTTCTTTATTATTGTTACATATGTACATGTGTGTGAATAAATACATACATGCAAAAAAGAGCCTGGTGCCAGCAGTAGATGCTGTTGAAGACCTAAAATGGATACACATTACATGTGAGGAGCATGTAGAAAACATGTAAAAAAAAATTCCATTCAAGAGATGTTGGAAGGGAAAGCAGGCCACAATTTCTTTTTTTCTTTTTTGATTTTCTTTTTTCTTCTTTATTGATTCTTTGGGAGTTTCACATTATGCACCCCAATTCTACTCACCTCCTAACTCCCCCATATCCTCCCCTCACCCCTGCAGCACCCCCAAAAGAAAAATTTAAAAGATCAAAACAAAACAAAGCTAGTAAACGAAAAACAAACAAGAACAAAATAAGCATACAAAAAAATCCAAAGAACAAGAAATAAAAACCCTCTTTGCTTCTCATTTCTTGCCTCTCCACCTCCTCTTCTTTCATCCTGACGGCACTGGGAGCTGAGGTGTGTCACATAGTATATCCTTTTGTCCAGTCAGCTTTATTAGCAGATGTTCATTGCCATGAGTCACTGGCCTGGTTCAAGGCCTCTGGTTTCTGGTACACCATCACCACTGGGTCCTCACCGAAACGCCTCCAGGATATCTTGTGGCTGCCCCAATTCATGAAGATCCTTCGGGTATTGTTCCACAGGACCAGTCAGTCCCTTCACGAGCTCCAACAGGTCCCAGATAGGGTGATGCTAAGGTGGGCTAACCCAATACCTGGCTGCGGGCCTGGGTGATAGTTGAGCTGGTCAGTCCAGGCCATTGGGCCACCTGCCTCAGGCGAGGGGGCAGAGCCAACACACCAATGCCCATGCTGTCAGGGGCAGGGAAACCTTCTATAGCAAACAATGGAGGTGGCTGTATCACATCTGAATGTCTGGACTGACCACATCCAAATGGCTTCCTGACAATACTCTTCCTTATCAGGCAAGCTGGAGAGTTGTGGTCAGTAGTGGAGGAGTCTATGGTTCATGCTGCACTCTGAGTAGCCTTGTCTATGATTGTCACTGGTGTTGAATGGCTAAAGTATGATGGTTTCACAGGTACCTGGAACTGCCAGAGCTCTCCCTTGCCCTTCCTCTTCCTGGATCTTCTGCTTCCTAGGCCAGTATGCCCAAGAAAGCAGTAAGAAGCCTGGCTCTATTACTGCCTGGAAGAAGTCTCTGGCATACAACATGGAGGTACCTGGGCACCAGATCTCATTACAGATGGTTGTGAGCCACCATGCGGTTGCTGGGAATTGAACTCAGGACCTTTGGAAGAGCAAGCAGTGCTCTTAACCACTGAGCCATCTCTGCAGCCCGATTTAATTTATTTTAATAATATGTAATGTGGATCTAGTAATGACACAAATTGCTCTAAGTGTTGCACATGGTCAAAGAACAACCCCCACCCACAAATGCAGCACAATTATCATCACCAATCCTTACCAAGGATATATTCTAACATAAGAAAACAAGCAATAGACAAACATGATATTTGATAATTAAGTCATAAAATAAGAAATGAAAGGTGCTATGAACAATAAATCTTGGATATTGTGTGAGGAGATTGAAAACTTGAAGGTGCGCTCTGATTTCCAATCATAACTTTCCCTTACTAAGTCTGGGTCAGTCTTGAGGTAAACATTTGTCCTCACAGGTTCCCTAACAGTAAATCAGGCTGTTGCCATGACAAAACCCACTGGGAACCATGAAAAATAAGGAACTTAACCAACTGGCAATGTTGCTTCTTTGCTACAATCAAGAGCATGTTTAAGGCACCTTCCTAAGGTGGGCTCATAGGTGGGTGTGGAGATGTAGGCTTGTATCAAAGCCACTCAGGGAAACAGACTGTTTTCAAAAGGAAAAGCAAAGAAAACAGGCTAAGATTTAGTTCAATGATGGCATGTTTGTCTAGTATACACATGACCCTGTGTTAAAAAAAAAAGTTGGTTCATAGTCCAAAAAGAATGGCTTAGAGCCGGGCAGTGTTGGTGCACACCTTTAATCCCAGCACTCAGGAGGCAGAGGCAGGTGGATCTCTGCGAGTTGGAGGCCAGTCTGGTCTACAGAGCAAGCTCCAGGACAGCCAGGCCTACACAGAGAAAGCCTGTCTTGTACAATGAACAACAAACAAAAAGAAATGAAAAGAAAAGAAAAGGAAAGGGAAAAAGAATGGCCTAATATAATTTTTTTTAAAAAAAAATTGGAGGAACAAAGACTGTATTGTCCATACTGGTCTCAAATTCTCAAGCCTACTGTTTTACAAGTTTTGGAATAATATATGTGTGTTACCATCCCTGTCCTTCGACAGTGTCTCAGTAGAATTTACCTGAGACATAATTTCAAAATAGTGTTTAAACTTTTCCATTAAAACATTTGCCTGCACATACAAAGAAGATGTGAGCTGGGGACATAGTCCACTGGTATAGCATTTGCATAGCATATGTGAAGCTCTGGGTTCTCTCTCCATCACTTCATGAACCTGGCATGGTGGCACATGTTCATAATCTCAGCACTGGACAGATAAGGGAAAGAGGGACCAGAAGAGGAAAGGCACCCTCGGCCACATAGGGGAACTTGAGGCTAGCCTTGACTCAATGAGATGCTGTCCCAAAATAAAAAAAAATTAAATGTGAAATGAAAGAACAAAAGAGAAAGCCAAGGGAGAAACATGGAACAAAGAATAGAAATGTTCTCTTTTTTTAAAAAAAGATTTATTTATTATACATACAGTGTTCTGCCTGCATGTATGCCGGCATGTGAGAAGAGGCACCAGATCTCATTATAGATGGCTGTGAGCCACAATGTAGGTGCTGGGAATTGAAGTCAGGACCTCTGGAAGAGCAAACAGTACTCTTAACCTCTGAGCCATCTCCCTAGCCCCCTAGAAATGTTTTCATATGATCTTTCCACTGAGGTCATAAAAATTGCTCTCCAAACAGAGAAAACCTAAACGTGTTCCATTATGGTCACGTCCACAACATCACACACATTAGGGGCATATCCAGGTGGAAGTTCCAATGAATCCAAGGTGAAAAAGATGGAGTATTCTATCATTCCATGTCTTTCCTCCGGGGGAGTAATATAGACCTACAAACACATAGGCTAGAACAGTTCATAGAGAAACCCAATCTGAGCTTGTAGGCTCTGTCCCTCCTCTGGCTCTAACTGGCAGATTCCTGCTCCATCCCATCCCTGGTTCCCTTTCGGTCTGGAACACTGACAGTACCTGGGTGCTGTGTAAGCCACCCCACATGCCTGAATCCCACCTCACACCAATTAGAAGAATGTGCTCTGTGGCTCTGAAAATTAATCACAGTGGCCATTAACCCCTTACAATCCAAGTTAAGAGGCCAGAAAGAATTGAGGAAAAAGGATTAATGCAGATAAGATAACAATTATTGTTGCCACTCACCTGTCACATTCCAAGATTTTGGATGTGTGTGTATGTGTGTGTGCACGTGCGCACGTGCGCACGTGTACACATACGTATACATGTATTCAGGTGTTTGTGCATTTCGTGGGTGCCCAGCTACAGGTGTGTGGGGTCATGAGTTTGTGTGTGCATGCATCAAATGCTGTTCCTCACAAATTAGGAGCCTTCATTTTGAGACAGGGTCTCTCACTGAAACCCGTGCCTGCCAATTAGACTAGACTGGCTGGTCATCAAGCCCCATGATCTTCCTATCTGTCTCCACAGCCCCGGAATTCCAAGTATAGGCTGCCATGTCAGGTTTTTAATGTAGGTGTTTGGAATTGAACTCAGGTTCCCACGCTTGCGCAGGGTGCACTGCACTGACTAAGTGGTCCCTTGATCCCCTATCCACATTATTTCATCTGCTTGATTATTGACACTCATGGCCAGTCTCCATTATCTCAACAATAGCTAGCTATTCCTGGGAAGTTCTGACCCCACCAGTCACTCCCTTCCTCCACAACCAGTTTCGGTAGGATGGTTGTTTTTCTTCCAGTCAGCTAAGAATACCCCTGGTTAATGTTCCAAAAAATACTGTGTAACCAGGAGCTTAATTTTATGTATTTCCTCTGTATTATTTCCAAACTATTTCCTTTGGGAGGTGTTGCCATTTCTATAAGAAAACAGGCTCCTCTTGGTAAAGAATACATGCTTTCCGGCACACCCGAGAGATTTTTTGGCCACGAAATGCATCCCATAGACTCACAGAAACTAAGGTCAGGTGCAGCATAGGAACAAATGACCTCCTGCAAGTGCTTGACTTTGGTGGGCCTTGCTGACTGTACACTGACTTTTGAGATCCACCGAAGTTTAAAATCCTCCACTTCTAATCAGTCACCCCGATAAGGCATAAAACCTAAAGGAGCCGAGGGAAAATTTGAGTGTAATTCTTTCTGCTTTTGCGGCAGTTCTGTGACTTACAATCCCTCCCCCATGGTTGGTATTCAGTGTAAATTATCTCGTGCACACCTCTTAACAGATGCCCTTTAGCAGCCTTCTGCCAGAAGGGGATTTATAATCCTCTAGGGTCAAAAGCTTAGACTTTAAGTCTCCCGTCCTCTACGGCCTTCGCCTTCGTAGTCAAATGGGATGCATCAACTTCCCACAGGGTTTATTCCACGTTTGTTCACATTCAATGCCCCCTTCACAGGTAAGAGCATATTTCTCCACCTGCTACGCGTACTCAAAGTTTTTTTAAAGAAACTTTACAACCTCGAGGAAGGGGCTTGCCATTTCAGAGCCTGGGCCCCCTTACCTGAGAAGAGTCACCGTCCTTAGACTCATATCGCCTGTAGTGGCAATTATGGCTCCATCTCATAGAATGAGGCCTGCCGTATGGTAACCACCACATGAATATGGATAATATTGATTCCTACTGGGTATGTTAATTGCGTTAGGAGACAGTGTCAAGGTAAAAATGAATTTGTTTCCAAAAGTGTCTGAACCAGCTGAAGAACTCTTAAATGTGTTACAGAAAACATAAATATAATAGTAAGAAGAGCATATGACTACAAATACAATATATAAAGTGTATATTATATGCAGAACACACACACTGTATTTTATGGTTGTAAATACGTAGCTTTCGCTAGGATTTTATGCTGAGTAAAAAGTCCCAGAATAATCATGAGAGAAGCTTCCTTGTGCAGCAGATGAGGACAAATGCGGAGAGCCACAGCCAGACATTACACAGAGAGTGAGCCACCTTGACACTCTGCCCGTAGTTGGGATGCCTCCATCTCCCTTCGGGACTCAGGAAGCCCTGTGGAAGAGGAGGCAGAAAGAGTGTGAGCGCCAGAGGGGATGGAGGGCACCAAGAAAATAAGGCCCTCTAAGTCAATAATATCAACACACTATGACTCCCGAGACTGAGGCAGCCTGCGCGGGGCCTGGATGACTCCACCCCGATGGGGTTCCAGCACTGAGAGGGGAAATGGACACATTCCCTCACCCCTAATTCAGAAGCATTCTCTGACTGATAACTACTTGCAAATGAAAATTTAGATTTCTCCAAGGGAGTCTCACTGAGGAAACTACTTTTTTTTTTATTACTAAAAATTTCCACCTCCTCCCCTCCTCCCATTTCCCTTCCTCTCCTCCCCCCCTCTCCAGTCCTAAGAGCAGTCAGAGGACTGACTAATTACTCTTAAGGGCTGGATGCATGCCTAGCTGTAGCTAGGCAACAGAAAACAAACCCAGTGGCATCTTTGGAGGTTCCTGCTCTCATAATGTTGTGGCAGGGCTTTCCCTATCTTTTTAAAATTCTGTCTTATTTTCTCTCTCTCTCTCTCTCTCTCTCTCTCTCTCTCTCTCTCTCTCTCAAACACACACACACACACACACACACACACACACACACACACACTTCTATCTCATTTTTACCCTATAAGTCCTTTACATATACACTGTGGCTTCCAGTTTAGTGTTTTTATGGGATTTCTGCGTGTGAGGATGAGTGAATCTCTGCACCTATATCTGTTCTTGGGCTCTTTTCCTTCCGACTGTTTTGTCCTATTCGGATGTGTTAGTTTTTGTTCTGTCTTATTTTATTCTATTCTATTATTATTCTTTAGAAGCCCATTTGTTTTCTAATGAGAGACAAAAAGGGGATGGATCCAGTTGGAGGGGAGGTGGGGAGGAACTGGAAGGAGTAGGGGACTGCAATTAAGATACGTTATGTGAGAAAAAAATAGAAGTTAAATAAAAGAGGGACTGGGTGGTGGTGGCACACGCCTTTAATCCCAGTACTTGGGAGGCAGAAGCAGGCGGATCTCTGTGGGTTTGAGGTCAGCTTGGTCTACAGAGTGAGTTCCAGGACAGGCACCAAAGCTACAGAGAATCCCTGTCTCAAAAAACCAAAAGAAAAAAAAAAGAAGGCCTAGAAAGATGGTTCAGCACTTAAGAGCACTGGCTGCTCTTCCAGAGGAAATGGGTTCCATTTCCAGCACCAACATGGCAGCTCACAATTGTCTCCAGTCCAGGGAATCCAATACTCTCACATAGACACACATGTAGGAAAAACACTAATGAACATGAAATAAAAATACCTTGTAAAAATGCCCCCAGGATAAGAAGGTATCTACAGTAACTGGAAATCTCACATCCTGCAGGTGAGAGTGTTGACTAACCCACCCACTTCGGTTAATATGCACTACTGAATAGGTCAAACATTTGATTACTCCATAATCAGAAGTGTGGAGGGGGAGGACACAGCTTTCTCATTTACTCATTTTTTTCTCTCATCTGAGTTCATTTCTTTACTGTGGCTTTATGCATTACGTATTGAGATGACAGTTTCCAAACATATATGCCTGCAGGTCTAACCAAACCCACACTCTACTGTCCGAGGGCCTATGTGTAAAGCCCATTGTCCCTCTTCTCGCCCAACTCGCCATGAGTCTTCCTTCCACATCTCAGACTGGCGGCTGCAGCCTTACTCTGGCTCAGGTGAACACCTGCAGCCACTGGCGGCAAAGAGGACCAACGCGAGACTCCGTGGTAGGAGATCTCACCTTTCCGTCCTCCCACAAGCAGCAATTGTACAGATCCCCGGGAGTGGAGACAGCGGAAGCTGAGAGTGCGGGAGCTTGGGTAAAAAGCTGCAACAGTGTAGGACAAAACAGAAACCGAAACAAACCCTTGGGCCCCAAGCAGAAATTAGAGCTTTGGGTTGCCTAATCCCACCCTCCAGGCAGACAGTCCTCAGAATACAGGGGGACTTCTTTCGGTCCTAGGTTCCCCTCAAAAGGAAAGAGATAGAAAAGTGAATACTTAGCATCCCCACCTATTGGGGAACCCTACCTAAATGACTGCTTCTGTTTCACCGCAGGTAGAATTCTGGGAAAAGACCAGGTGAGGTGCTGGAAGATGGTTAGGGACAAAGGGAAAGGGTGGGGTCATCGGCCTCTGTCCCATAGCACGAGCTACTGTCCTTCCCACGGGCAACCTCTGCACAGGACTTGAGAAGCCTCCTCTGATAAGAACATGCCATCCCCTAGACAATCAGAGGCAACACCAAGTCTAGAAATTTCCAGCCATAAGGTAAGTACTGGAGGAAATTAGAAGCATGGCGACTACTGTTAACAGCAATGGCTTAAACTGTCTGAAGACGTGGATCTCATGTGTTCCAATCACACACAAAACAATGGTAACTACATCAGGCTGAGGCTGTGCAGTCAGCTGGAGTTTGTTAGTTATTTCATGATGTGTGTATTGCTCCAAATGCCACATGGAAAATGTTAGGTACTTACAATTGTCAAGAATACCTCAGTAACGCTATGAAGAGGAGACACAGCTCAAAACTCGGGAGTTACCTGTGATTCCTCCTTTACACCAAGCTCCATATCTACCCTCCAATATTGTTACAATATTGTTAAATATTGCTGCTTGTTTGTCCCGGCTGCCCCGAACCAAAATAATCACACAGAAACTATATTGATTAAACCACTACTTGGCCCATTAGGTCTAGCTTCTTATTGCCTAACTCTCAGATCCTAATTTAACTCATTTTTATTAATCTGTGTATAGCCACGATGCTGTGGCTTACTGGGTAAAATTTCCAGCATTTGTCTCCAGTGGCTTCATGGCATCTCTCCCTGACTCCAAAATAATCACACAGAAAGTGTATTAATTAAATCACTGTTTGGGCCATTATAATATTTATCACTAATTTCCAAATACGCCCAGCATCAAGAGTCCTGAGGACCTCCATCACCTCTTATAACACCATCACATTATTTTCCTGGCTCTGCCTTTGCTGCATACCGTGCATCATTCACAAAGAAGAGAGTCAACATCACAGGAGCATTTACACCCACAGTAGGAAACCTTGCAGGTTGCCTGGTTAGGGCTGGTCTAATTCTGACCCTTCGTTTACTCCAGCTACACGTCAACTGCATTAGAGGGAAAACATAGAAGCTATAGTTTTGGATATAAACAAAATCTGAAAAAAACCCACTAATTAGAAATAGAATTCAACACTAGACGCACAGTATACACAGAAAACTATACGCTCATTCCCTCATCTTATTTTGAAGCATTTTCAGTATTTAAAAGTGTTTTTCATTGTGTGTTCAGTAGGGCTTACATGCCAGTGTGCAGGGATAAAAGTCAGATGTCTGTAAAGTGTTTCTGTTCTTCCACATTTACGGTGGTCCCAAGGATGTAACTCGGGTCATTGGGCTTGCAAGGCAAGCACTTCATAGCCCACTGCAGAATCTTATCTATCCTCATTTCTTTTAGGATGGTCTCTCTATTCAAATCTATTAAATAGAGTATCTTTTATTATAGGAAACTATATATGTGAATGAGAAAATGATTGACTTTATGAGAGACTGACCAGACATCAACTACGTTTCATTGATGGGTACCTAATAAACAATAGCATGAATTTTACAAATATTGCCCTCTCGTCTCTGTATTGCATCTTCCCTTCATGTCCAAAGTCCATGGCAAATATTAAAAAGCCACTGAATGGTGTCAAAGGTAGAAACAATTCCAGTTCTAAAATATTACCAAAATATTAATCATTATGTACTTTGACATATAAACCATACTTTCAATCACATAGCCAAGAGAGAAGAAATATTTGTTTTCAACATACAAAGTATTTTTCTTTACATGGGTAACACGACCAACTATAGATCTGGATCCATGGTATGATAGGTTGGTGGTCACAGATTTATCAGGGGCAACATCCACCTATATAGCATAAGGAAACAAGTACTTAAAATAGGACCAAAAGAGTAAATTCAAATCCTTAAAACGATGGTTCTCAAACTTCCTGATGCTGAGTCCCTTTAATACAGTTCCTCATGTTGTGGTGACTCCAACCATAGCATTATTTTCATTACTGCTTCATAGCTGTAATTTGGCTACTGTTAGAAATCGCAATGTAAATATCTGAGCTATACCCCAAATGGGTTGAGAATCATTGGCTTAAAACATTGTTCAAGAAGTGCTTCAAACCAGGTGTTTTTCATTGTGCTTAATGAAATCCCAAGGTTCCCAGATTCTAGGAGGCTGAGGCTGGAGGATCACTTGAACCCAATTAGTTCAAGGCTAGCTTGAGTTAGAGAGCAAGAGTTTGCCCTAAAACATTTAAACATTTATTCTGAGGAAGAATGCGCATGCAGGACCACACTTAGGCATGACGTGATAGTTTGCAAAGTTCTGTGCTTCAAGCACTGACAAAAATGCATTGAAAGATTTAACTGGCCACCCAACTTCCTTAAACCGCCATCCAGCTTGGTGGTGAGGCAAAGGCCTTGGCAGCAGCAGGTCTCCATCTGCCTTGGAGGGCGGCCCACAGTAAAATCCTGAAGATCTGCCCTGTGCCACAGCCTACCCAGGAACCGTCACAGAAAACTCCTGGAATAGTTAGACCTCTCTGCACTCTGATACCTTATTCAGGCCATATGACTGTGAAGTGTTGGCTCCAGCTGCATGCTGGGACTCTTCCTTACATCCCCCCCACCACTCCCCACCCAGGCATGGTGGCACATGCCTCTAATCCCAGCACTCCGGAGGCAGAGATCAGAAAATCACGAGCTCAAAGCTCGGAAGTGAATTTCAGGTGTGCCTGAGGTACAGCAGGAGACCCTGTCTTTCTTGCATGTGTTCCTTTTTTTATAGAAAGAGAGCATTACAACTATTAGAGAAGAGGCTAGGGCTGGATGTGGTGGATGTGGCTTTAATCCCAGCACAGCACTTGGGGAGGCAGGAGGATCTCTGTGTATTCCTTGTCTGTCTCAAAATACAAAAGAAAGGGCGCGTGAGAAAGTAAGAAAAGAACCTAAAACTTCAAGGGTAAAGAACTTCAAAACCCTCTAGATATACTATAGAGCTCACATGTAAGTGGTTGAATTAAAAATAGAAACAATACTGAAACACCATTAAGAAAAGAAACTACCCCCAAATTTATGCAAATCTTCCTACAGTAGCTTTCAACCCACTGGTGTTTCGATATTCTACATCAGCAGTAACTGTTTGCCAAACACTCAGAGGTTCATCACAAGTCACAACATCAGCATTAAAGGATATAAGTGATTCGGTCCAGCCATAATCACCAGAATAACTTGTCACAACACCTGGCACAGATTTTAATTTGGCCTCACCTATAAGACAGGTAAACACCAGATTCTGTTTATTAATCTGAAAAGCTAATAATGTTTGCCACAAAATTCTTCCAAGAGAAAGACAAGGTAGATAACCATCTTCTAGAAACAGAATGGCTCTGATTTCTGAACCAGAGGACAAGTTGGGCATAACGGTGATCTGTGTGGGATTCCGGAGGCAGAGTAACCAAGTTCAAATTCCACTTGTGCCCTTTTTCTCTGTAAAGCACAATCTGCTGGCAACCACACACAGTGGAAGGCCATGGTCAAGAGCATGAGGATGGGATCCAGATTGCTTTGTCATAAAGCCCAGTTTCCTACAAAGGTCAATCTTGTAACCCTAAGCACGGTTCTAAACCATCCTGAACAGGGCGCAGCTGTTAAACAAGGATACTCGCAGGATCTGCTTCTTTCCACTGTGTACATTCACTGATGCCCACACAGTCACTCCCTGGAAACATGCATGCCTTGCACAGGTTAAAGGATATTATTTTATCTGCATATGGAGAGCCCCTTAGGGACACCTACTATTATACAACTAGCACTGACCAAAGATGAGGCTGTTCTCATCACCCTCCTCAATGACTGGAATACAGGTCCTCAGGGTAAGAAACCGGTGTCTTACTGCTGTATACATCAAGGACTTAGCTGTTTTTTTTTAACAGACATAAAAATCCTTGTGCTTCTCTTGTTGGGTAGAATTAAATACTAATTGATGAAAATCCCAGGCTATGAACCAGGCCGTGGTGGCACAGGCCTTTAATCCCAGCACTTAGCAGGCAGAGTTCAAGGCCAACCTGGTCTACAGAATGAGTTCCAGAAGAACCAGAGCTACACAGAGAAACCATGTCTCAAAAACAAAACAAAACGAAACACCCTCACAGTCCCCCCCCCCCCCCCGCCCAAAAGAAAGAAAGCAAGAAAGCAAGCAAGCAAGAAAGGTCTCAGGTTTTAAATCCCCTGGTCAGGCGTTTTTAACACCTAAGCAACTGGACATAAACTAGAATTCCTATCACTCAGAGAGCGGATACCACCCACCCCAGCAGACTTCCCCATGTTTTGTTGGACTGACCGTCCACTGGCAGACTTGCCCTCATCTTCCTTAAGTGCCTCCTTTCTGCCAACTCTGGGGCATGGGTAGGGAAAACAAAGTGAGAGCCCTAAACTGTGTTTCCTGTTGTCCCATGCGCAGTCGAAGACTGGCTCACTGCCCTGCTTGCTTTCAAACACAAACCCCTTGGAAAGAAGGACCAGATGCTCACACACAATGGGATGTTTCCCATCTCCTGGAAATATCAAAGCGAGCTTTGCAAAGGGAAACTCAATCTCAACCCCTGGGAGTTTGTCCCCTTTCCTTTAGCCCACCAAGAGAACGTCTGCCTTTCTCAGGACTCAGGAACTGTGAGGGCAAAAAGGTAATTCAGTTCCACAGGACTTAGAAGCTGGCATTGGTTCAAACATGGGGATTCTAACCCCACACAGTTTATTTTAGGCATATTTAAACACAGCACGATTTGGTAAAAAATTTCCTGGTGATAAATAACTCCATCTCATGCACACAATAAAGCTTATGACAAGCCTACCTCAGAAACTCTTTAAACAGTACGTTACATCTTCTATAAAGGTGGGTTCTATAGGTTGACTATATGTGACACCTAAAAAAGATAGGTTCTATAGGCTGGCAAGCTATAAGGTCTAGGGGTAGGAGACGGTGTGATCTCAGCATACACATAAAGGTTACCAAGCTATTAACTGCCTCTGTTCTCATGGATAACAGGTTACGCATTCTCTCTTTGAAGGGACAACTCTGTGTGTTTAACATTCCTGGTTCCCCTAGCACTTCTGTGAGCATGAGGACCTCCATGCCCCCTATGAGGGCCAATGTCCCCAGAAAGGACATTCCAGATGGTAACAACAGTCTCTCCCAGCCATTCAGGTCTCCCTGAGCTCCAATGTTTTTTGAGGGGTGGAGAAATGAGATAAAAAAGAATACCTCAAAGGTGAACCTGCTCCTTTTCCTGGGGGTCTATCCTCCTCCTCTTGAAGAAGGCAGGAATCTTGACTCAGAATCCTGAGCATGTGCTAGCAGCCCAGGTCTGCAGGTCTTCAAGGCAGGTGAGCTTCTTTGTAAAATGAAGCCTGATAGCAAAGTTGTGGCTAGTGTGTGGGCCCCTAGTTTGTATGTGGACCCCTAGTTCAAGTCCCTCTTGGAACTGAATGGTTTCAGTGTTGACGTTATGAAGTCACACTCCTATGGCTAACAAAATAAACTAAATTGGGAAACACGGCTGTTCCTACCTGTTGTGTGCTAACCAGTAGGAAAGACTCATTCAGAGAAAAAGCTGATGCCCTGAGGTGCTCAGCAATGGTGGGGGTGGAGATAGGAGAGGGGGCTTCTTTCTGTGTTTCCCTAAGAAGTTCAAAGGTTTGACTTGGTAAGTGTGGGGAAAAAAAAGCCAAACAGATTCTGCAAGAATAAAAATCCCATTGTGATGTCCAGTCTAAGCACCGGCCACACAGAGGTTGGTCACTATTATTCATCAAGGTTCCTGGAGGGTATGGGCCTTGTGAGTGCTACATTTTGAGACATTCAATGGCTACATGTATTTGTGCTGGAACTCCGTTAGTGTGTATGGTGCGATGGGATACCATCCCAGAATCCTTTCTTCTCATTGCCACAACCTTCTTTGTCCTGGCTTTAGCTAGGCATCCATTTGGAGGTACAGTATCCCAGGCAGAAGGAGTTGCTTGTGGAGAGAGAGTCCTCAAGCGTGTGCCTGCTGTGTTTGAGGAAAAGCTCAGTGGAGTCATCAGGAAAAGTGAGAGAACAGTGTGAAATATGGAGAGAGAAATTTTAAGGGATCAGGTTGATGTAGTACCTCAAAAGGTGCCATACGTTGTTGCCTTTTCCTATGCATGCTGGGTGAAGTCCCTGAACAGTTTGAACACCTAGAAGGATCCCTCTACCAACAACATTCTTAAAGATCGTCATGAAAATCTGCCTTTCATGTTGAGATTACGAGAAGCCCCATCCCATACACAGAATAACATTCTGGATGTGGGTAGGATTTTATATAATTCTATATGTAAAATGAAGGACTATGCTATTAGGTCCCATGATGGAGGAGGGTTATCTGTCTATTGTGTTATTTTCATTGGTCAATAAAGAGACTGCCTTGGCCCTTTGATAGGACAGAAAATTAGGTAGGCGAAGTAAACAGAATAGAATGCTGGGAAGAAGGGAAGTGAGGCAGACACCATGGAGCCAGCCACCAGGTCAGACATGCTGAATCTTTCCCGGTAAGCCACACCTCGTGGTGTGATACAGATTATTAGAAATGGGTTAATCAAGATGTGAGAGTTAGCCAGTAACTAATTCTCTAGAGATAATGGGCCAGGCAGTATTTAAATGAATACAACTTGTGTGTTGTTATTTCTGGGACTAAGCTAGCCATGCCCGCAACTCCTCACTACAGTCCCAAGAAGAACTAGCTACTATATTACACTTAAAAGGTGATTAAATTGCTAAAATGTGATTTAGGTAAGTACTGCTTTATGCTCAGTGTACTTACAATGTAAATTTAGAAGACCAAAATTGAAGAACTGACCTGTGTGTGAAGACACTTTTATATGACTCCTAGACTCTGTTCCATATGAATTATATATTTTGTTAATGTTGGGATGGATTGTTCTATCGTTTTTACTATCATTGCTAATTGATAATACACCTCATTATAAATAATGTTATAAGTTGGATGTTTTAAATATATGTTGGTATTTTTAACATTACAAAGTTATCAAAATAAAACTAATATTGTTCACAAAAAGGTGATATTAGAGAGGGGGCATTGTGGCCATGGGCTTGGTAGTGCAGTCATCCTGGCAGAAATAAGGGTGTTCTAAAGAGACACTTCTACCACTCTTTACCTAGGTGGCTATTGAAATAACAGGCCCTGATGTCTTTTGGATATGCTACATCCATATGGTTTACCAAAACTGAACAAAGGGGACACTGAAAAACTAAACAGATAAATAACTCTGGAGAACTAATACAAATGGTAATTTAAAAAGAAAAGCAACACTTCCATTGTTTTAGAGCTTACATTTTTCTGCATAATCTCTGACTCTTTGGAGTGCATTGTTATCTCTTGTAAAAAAAAACCTCGTCAATTTGGGTCTTTTTTCCCTGTTTCTTGGCTACTTAGGGTAATGGTTTATAAATCTTATTAATCATTCCAGAGAGCCAAATCTTTTTCATTATTCTTTTATATTTTTTTCTATTAGTTTTCAGTTCATAACTTTAGTTTCAATCTTTGTTACTTCTTTTTCTTAACTGGTCTTTGCCTCTTTTTATTAAGACCTTGACATTCATTGGTAGATTCTCTTTTAAGGTTTCTTTCACTATTTTGTATGTACGTATTGTCTGTGAAGGTGTATGTGTGGGTGAGATACATATGTGCACTTGTGGAGCCCAGAGGGTAGATAACCTCTAGTGTTCACGGGCCATCTAGCTTGCTTTTTAAGTCAGGGTCTCTCATTGGCTTGGAACTCACAATTAGCTTAGGCAGGCTGGGATCAGGCCCTAGGAATCTACTCTGCCTGTTTCCACAGTACTGGAAGCATAAGTGCATACCACTGTGTCAGAAAAGGCTTGCCTCACAAGCACAAGGATCTGAATTTGATTCCCCAGAAACTATAGAAAAAGGCAGGCACCAAACTGTTTTATCTTATTTTATTAATTTTCTTTTCCTTCCTTCCTTCCTTTCTTTCTTTCTTTCTTTCTTTCTTTCTTTCTTTCTTTCTTTCTTTCTCTCTTTCTTTCTGAGACAGGGTTTCTCAGTGTAGCCCTGGTTGTCCTGAAACTTGCTTTGTAGACAAGGCTGGCTTTGAACTCAGAGATCCACTGTCTCTGCCTCCTGAGTGCCGGGATTAAAGACGAGCACCACCACCACCACCTGGCATCCCCAGATTTCTTAATGACTTCTGTGGGTCTGAACACTGGCCTGCATGCTTTTATAGCAAACAGTTTATAAACTCATCTATCTCCCTGGCCCCACACCCTTTAAAATTTTATATTTGCCAGGTGGACACGTCTTAGGGACAACCAAAGTTTTACATCCACCTTCCTCTAATAGAATGGGATGGGTTTGGAATTTTAATGATAATGTTAAGTTCATTTGTGAAGTCGATTGTTTACACATTACCAAACATACTAATAGGGATATTTCAATTTTTAAGCTTCAGTACTGTGTGGGCCATTGGAAAAGATTGGAATCTCTGAAAACAACAACTGGGAAATGTAGACGGAGACTGCTTGTCCGTTTCCCGGCTGCCCCTGCTCACACCAGGAAAAGAGTCACAACTTCTGATTGTAAATTCAGAGGCTGATCACAGTGGTTTCTTTTTAAAAACTACTTATTCCAAAGGTTACAGTAGCAATACAAAAATCACATAAAGATAATGAAATCATTATCCTTTTGCCGTATTCTGAGGAACGGATTTACCAGGAAAGATGCAAAGCTTGTGCTCTAAAAGTTCATTATGTTCTAAACAGATTAAAGACCTAAACCGATGCAAAGGCATCTGAGTTCAAAGAGCAAAAGATTTACTAGTGTTAAGATGGGAGCAACTTCGGAACTGATCTACAATTCAATGCAACCTCCAACAAAATTTCAATACCCTTCTTCTGCAGGCGTGCAAAGCTGGTCCTCAAATACAGACAGGATTGCAGCTGCTATGTGCGATACCAAGAGCAGCTGTATTCATAAAGAGCGGAGAATGACGGTTGGCAGGGGTGGAGGAGGGAGAGTTACTTACTGAGTGCAGTGTCGGTAGGGGTGGAGGAGGGAGAGTTACTTACTGAGTACAGTGTTGGTCTGGCGTGATGAAAGGAGTCCTGGGGATGAGCTCTGATTGCTGCACAGGGATGTGAACGTCGCACTGGACTGCACCCTTGGGACGCTTGGGGTGATAACCTCTAGTTCTTTATATTTTACTCTGGAAATAGTTTTGATCGGCAAAGGAACTGGATAGATAATTCTCCAAAGATGATAAGCAAAAGAGCAGTAAGCACACGAGAAGATGTTCGATATGACCAGTCACCGAGGAAACATATTAAAAACAGGAGTCTCTTTCACATCTACACAGATAACACAAGACACAGGCAATGACACTTGGGGACAATGTAGAAGCTGGGACACGTGCTGTATTGATGAAATTGCAACATGGTACTGCTGCTGTGGAAAACTCTTTGGTGGGCCCTCATGTTGATCATGGGCCAGAAGTGGAGGTTGTGGCAGTGGCACAGGTGAATCTCTGAGTTTAAGGCCAGCCTGGACTACAGTATGAGTTTCAGAACAGGCAGTATTATACAAAGAAACCCTGTCTCAAAAAAAACAAAAGACACACACACACACACACACACACACACACACACACACACACACACACCTATTTCCTGTCCTTTTAGATACTGGGGACAAAACAGGGCCTTGTCTATATCAGGCAATTGCTTTATCACTGACTGAGCTGCATATGATGCTTCTATGACTGGAATATTGAATTGTCTTAGCGCTGCCACCCAGTTTCTCTTCCTGCTTTCACAGTCACTTACAGACTATATGGAGAGAGGCTGGAGAGATGGCTTAGCGATTAAGAGCACTGGCTGTTCTTCCAGAGGACCCAGGTTCAATTCTCAGCACCCACATGGAAGCTCACAACTGTCTATAATTCCAGTTTCAAGGGACCCAACACCCATGGTAAAACACCAATGCACATTTAATAAAAGAATATATAGAGGAGTCAGTGTCACAAAATCAAAGTAGCAGATACCACTGAATCATCACATGGAAAAGATACGTCCCAAAGTGTCTGTCACTTGAACCAAAAATGGGTTTTGTGGAAAACAAAAAATTCAATTCTATTGAGATTTGGGGCAGATCCTGACCACAGTATGACTACTACAACATTCTCTGGCTAAAATGAACCCGAGTAGCCTCTCTGGTAGAGAAACAGAATAGAAAACTAATTACCAGTTCCTGAGCATGTGTCTTGTGCACTGGAACCAACTAACGGTGTGTGTGTGTGTGTGTGTGTGTGTGTGTGTGTGTGTGTGTGTGTAAAAGATACCCAAGAAGTGTTAAAACTGCCACTGTCGGCGCTGTCTTCTTTGGTTCTTCCATTTTAATCAGCAGAACCAAACAATCCTTTTCATATGTGCTCATAACAATTTCACCTCCTCTTCACCTCTTCAACCTTTCCATCAGCCCAAACTGCTGGATCTCTGTCCAGACCTTAGTCAATTCAGTTGTTTGTGATGAAAAAACGCTACTTCCCCTTCTAGCCATCTGGCTAACTCTTATCCTGTATGTCTTAGAGTTATTACACAATCTCTCTATTCTCTTTTTTAATTAATTAATTCTTCTATTTTTCTTTTATGTAAAATAGATTTTTTTCAACTGGGCAGTGGTGGCACATGCCTTTAATCCCAGCGTTCGGGAGGCAGAGGCAGGTGGATCTCTGTGAATTTGAGGCCAGCCTGGGCTACAGAGTGAGTACCGAACAGCCAGAGCTGTTACACAGAGAAACCTTGTCTTGGAAAACCGAAAATAAAATAAAACAGATTGTTTTTTTCATGCAATATATTTTGGTTATGATTTCTGAGTTCCCCAACTTCTCCCAGAACCTCCTCATCTGTCTTCCCATCCAATTCTACACCCCTCCCATTAGAAAACAGGCAGTCAGGAGGTGGTGGCACACCCCTTTAATTCCAATGCTTCTTTCCCGCCCTGCCCCCCAGCTGTTTAGTCCCAGAGAAAAATCACACTGAGATCTCTATAAGTTATAATGCTGATTGGCCCATTAGGTCAGGCTTCTTACATCTTGATTAACCTATTTTTCTGATCTATTTTAGCCATGTGGCTCAGTACAATACAGGCAATTCTCCTGCACCACTTCCCCCTCTTTTTTTAAAAAGCAAACAAACAAAGGAAAATATCCATAGTCCATTTTTTGGGAAGGTGGGCGTAGTAGTCCAGGCTACTTCCAGCTGGTTGGGGGCACTGATAATCTTATGGGGACCTAAAGAAAATTTAGAGTTATGATCAAGTCCTGTGAGTCTTGATCATCTCAGGTAGCAGTCTTGAACCTGCTCTGGATGAAGAACTCAGACATCTGGGCCATCTGTTCCTACCGGAGATTGCTCAGGTGGTCTCCCGTGGTCAAAGATGATTTTTCTTAACTCTAAATAAATCCACAGCCTCTCATTTTCTGTGGAAACAAAAGCAAAATCTCTTCTCCAAAGTAACATACCTTTTGACTTCAATTTTGAAGCCAAGGTATTTTCAAAATACCTTTCTTAGATTGATTCTGCAGCATTTATAAGCAAATATCTTTTAGTAGCTGTTGCTCCTTCCTCAGCATTTAAACAATTCAAAGAGAGCATAATAACATACAGTATCAAGATTCTCTGTGTATTTTCCATCTTTATGTAGCTTTATTTTAACCTCTGTTTCTTTTATTTTTACTTTTAACTTTTGGCTTTTTGAGACAGGTTCTCTGCATATCTTTGTCCTGGAACTCCCTCTGTAGACCAGGCTATTCTTGAACTCCCAGAGAACCGTCTGTCTCTGTCTTCCCAGTTCTGGGATTAAAGGTGTGTTCCACCACACCCAACTACTCTCTTTCTTTCTTTTTTATTTTAAGGCTTTAAACCTTTTTTTTTTCAAGCCTACATATATTTTTAACACATTGTAAACCATTTAGAGGTTTTCTTACTCTTTGAATCTCTCCTTACTGTATATCTCTCTTTTTTTTGACCACATGGGTCTTTAATTTGGTAAGGAATATGGAGAAGACAACACTCAAAAGCTCTTAAGGCGTTTCAAGGTCCTTGCCAGGAAGCAAGCTGCAACAGTGTTTCCATAGTCAGGACTGCCTGCTTGAAAGAGTCAGAGTTTTCCTTGGCCTGATGGCCCAGAAAGCCGGCATATTAAAACAGCGCAGTTTTTTTTCCTGCTACGGCTGAAAACCAAAATGCTTTACTCTAGTCTTTCCCAGGCTTTCTATGGATGTAGTTATCCGTGCGGTCGCCATTCTGTAACATGAGGGGGGCCGGCTTGTTTGTGTTTTCTTCTTGTTTGTGGGGGATTGGTTCCCCCAGCCGGCAGGCCGCAGAGAAAATCAACCACACAGAGATTTCTGTAAGTTATAAAGCTGATTGGCCCATTAGGTCTAGCCTCTTACTGGCTAAGTCTCGCATCTTGATTAACCCATTTTTCTGATCTCTTTTAGCCATGTGGCTCAGTACCTTTTTCAGTGGGGCAGCTCACATCCTGCTGCTTCGGTGATCTGAACAGGAGTGGGAGGAATCAGCTTCCTCCTCTCCAGAATTTTCCTGCTCTCCTTGCATCATTTCCACTTTCTGTTTGGTTTTCCCACCTACACCTCCTGCCTGGCCAATCAGCATTTATTTAAAACATGATTGACAGAATACAGACAATTCTCCCACACACACACACACACACACACACACACACACACACGCATGCACGCTCGCACACACGTGCAGACACAAACATACCCTACCCCTACCTCTACTGCCCACCATGGTGATAGAGATCAAACCAGGCAAGCACTCCACCAACCGAGCTCTATCCTCAGGCCTTGTTTGAAGCTTTTTAGTCCAAGAAACAGAATCCTTGGGCTTTTTTTTAAACCAGGAAGCAGTTTATTATGCTAGTAGACTTCTAGCGGATTATTATCCAAAAGCTAGAGCCCAGAATGATACAGAATTGATGTTTTTATAAATTTTTGCCTTTTTTATTTCCTGTATGTGGCCACATGCATTTTGATTGGGTGTTACCGCGAAAAGAGGAGGGAAGCGAGTGGAGGAGAGATGCGGTCAGTTTGCACATCCACACGAGGCTACTGACCAGCCTGTCATCACAGATGACCAGCCTACATGTCTGTTCCCTGTTTTCTGATTAGCACTCCCTACCCCCTCTCCCAACCACACCTTTATTAAGAGACTCTTTTTTTTTCCGAGATAGGGTTTCTCTGTAGCTTTGGAGCCTGTCCTGGAACTAGCTCTAGTAGACCAGGCTGACCTCGAACTCACAGAGATCCGCCTGCCTCTGCCTCCCGAGTGCTGGGATTAAAGCCGTGTTCCATCACTGCTCGGCTTAGTTTTCACTTTTAGCATGAGAAATGTATTTCCTATTACAATTTCTGTCCTCTTTTTCTCATGAGTGCCAGTGTGGTGGGGCTATATCCACACTCAATCTTAAAGTAGGTACAATCCCTTTCACTTGATATAACCATTAAAATCAGGATATCTCGTTTGATAGAATGTCCTCTGCTAAATACTATAGTGGTATATTATTTGTGTTTTAATAAATAAAGCTTGCCTAAAGATCAGTGCAAAGCAGCCAAACTAGTCAGCCATACAGGCCAGGCAGTGGAGGTGCACATCTTTAATCCCAGCACTAGAGAGGAATATAAAATGGGAAGAGACAGGTCTCATTCTGAGGATTAGTACAGACTAGACAGGATTGCCCATTTCAGTCTGAGGTAGAAGAGCCAGTGGCTGACTGCTTTACTTTTCTGATCTTCAACTTGAACTCCAATATCTGTCTCTGGGTTTTTATTTTTTGTGCTATAGAATACACAATAGCCACATGCACAGATCAACCTGCATATACACTTACATGAATGTGCACACATGTACACTCATACACACACACACATACACACACACATACTTAAATATGAATTGAAAGAACCTAAATTGATTAAATTGAGAAACTTGCCGTGAAACACAGACACAGAAGAATTCTTGTTTTTCTACCTAAATCAATGACCACGAGCTCTGAAGCAGTGCCAGTCAAAACAGCATAGGGAAATAAACCCAAAAGGAACATAAACCCATTATTAGGATTATGACACATCTTTGTCAGGCTACACAGATTTAATGTTTTCATTCAATAGTATAAAACCCACCGGAGATGGTGTTTTAGCAGCATACGTTGTAGACCCATAAAGATATATATATATATATATATATATATATATATATATATATATAGTGTACTAACTCATAAGTGACTTTTATACATAAAGCAAAGCAAGTACCAGCCTATAGTCCACAACCTCAGAGAAACATACATGGATCTACATAGGAAAGTGGAAAAGGCAAGATCTCCTGAGTAAATTGGGAGCTTGGGGGTCATGGGAGAGGGTAGAAGGGGAGAGGGGAGGAAGGGAGGAGAGTGGAGGAAAATGTGTAGCTCAATAAAAACAAAAGAATTAAAAAAAAAGAGAGCATGCGTTGCCAAGGTAGGGAGGTGGAGGGAGGGAGGCTGGTATATGATAGTGTAAAATTGTAATATATCTGTGTTGTTCTTTAGATATAAATGTTAAATGGTATGTCCCTTGGTTGTAATAGTTTCTCAATTACTCATATAAAAGAACACCGAAACAGAGCTGGAAGATGACGGTGGGGATGGAGACGGTAAAGGTGAGAAGCCAGAGAGGAAGAGTTTCCCCTGAGGTATAGATGAGTCAAATTGTTATTATTAGTTACTTCTCGTCAGTTTGACAGACTAGCTGATTTAAACAAGAAGAGAGAAATTTATCTTCGCTCAGAGGTCAGGGGACACAGCCCATCCTGGTTGGGAAAGAATGTTATGTGGTGGTGCGGGAGAATTATCTGTATTCTGTCAATCATATTTTAATAAAACGCTGATTGGCCAGGCAGGCAGTATAGGCGGGAAAGCCAGACAGGAAGTAGGGGTGGAGCAAAGAGACTGGGAGAATTCTGGGAAGCAGAGAGGTTCCTCTGCCATTCCTGCGTAGAACACCGAAGAGGCAACATGTAAGCTGTCACACTGAGAAAGGTACTGAGCCCATGTGGCTAACATAGATAAGGATAATGGGGTAATATATGTTATAAGAGTTAACAAGAAGCCTGACCTAATGGGCCAATCAGTTTATAACCTGATGTAGACTCCGTGTGATTTTCCTTGGGACTTGCTGGCTTGTTGGGGTACTGGGCGGGACAGAAACCCCAACAAGCTGGCCCTCATACTACATATGGCGCCCAGACGTGGATAACTGAATCCACAGAAAGCTTGAGAAAGCTTGGGAAAGCATGTTTTCTTGGTGGTAGCAATTTCTTGGGTCTGCTCTGCTTGCTAGAGGCAAGCAAGCACTCTCATCTAAGAGAGGCTTCCTGATTCAGCTTTAGCTGCAAAACTTTGCAGCTCTTTAAAGAGGTCCTGCCACAAAACACTTAAATGTTGTTGATGACAAGCTGAACGCATTCTTTTCAGTTTTCAGCTGTAGCAGGAGAAAAGCTGTGCCGTTTTAAAATGCTGGCCTTCTGGGCTGTCCTGCCAGAGCAAACTCTGACTCTTTCAGGCAGGCAGTCCGACTGAGTGTGGTCTATGAGCAGAATGCTGCAGCTTGCTTGCTGGCAAGGACCTTGAAACGCCATAGAGTTGTGGCAGTGAGCACAGCTCTGGCTGGTACCTCAGCCTTGAGGCTGAAAAGCTAAGGAATGAGCTGGATCTAGCCGTCAAAGCCACAGCTCTCCATATTGCTTAGTAAATTAAAGACTCATATGGTCAGGAAAAGAAAAATATACAGTAAAGAGAGATTCAAAGAGGAAGAAAACCTCTAAATGGTTTACAGTGTGTATATGCAGGCTAAAAGTTAAAGTTCTTAAAGTTAAAAGGAAAGAAAGAGAGTAGTTGGGTGTGGTGGTACACACCTTTAATCCCAATGCCTGGGAGGCAGAGGCATATTGACCTCTGTGACTTCAAGGGGTAGAGGTAGATTGACCTCTGTGACCTCAAGGTGTGGTAGTACACGCCTTTAATCCCAATGTCTGGGAGGCAGAGACAGATCTCTGTGAGTTCAAGGTGTGGTAGCATACACCTTTAATCCCAGCACTGGGGAGGCAGAGACAGGAGGATCTCTGTGAGTTCAAAGGCAGCCTGGTCTACAGTGTTATTCCAGGACAAAGATATACAAAGATCCTGTCTCAAAAAGTAAAAGTAAAAATAAAAGAAATAGAAATAAAATAAAGCTGCATAAAGATGGAAAATACACAGAGAATCTTGATACTGTGTGTTATGCTCTCCTTTAATTGTTTGAATGCTGAGGAAGGAGCAACAGTCACCAAAAGACATTTGTTAATAAATGCTGCTGAACTAACCCAAGATAGACATTTTGAAAATACCTTGGCTTCAAAACTGAAGTCAAAAGGTATGTTACTTTGGAGAAGAGATTCTGCTTTTGTTTCCACAGAAAATGAGAGGCTATGGATTTATTCAGAGTTAAGAAAAATCATCTTTGACCAAGGGAGGCCACCTGAGAAATCGACAGGAACAGATGGCCCAGATGACAGAGTTCTACATCCAGAACTGATTCAAGACTGCTGCCTGAGATGATCAAGACTCCCAGGATACTTCAGTCAGGACTTGACTATAACTCTAAATTTTCTTTAGGTCCCCTTAAGACTATCAGCGCCCCCAACCAGCAGGAAGTAGCCTGAAATACTACGCCCACAATCCCAACAAATGGATTATGGGTATTTTTCCTTTGTTTAAAAAAAAAAAAAACAGAGGGAAATGGTGCGGGAGAATTATCTGTATTCTGTCAATCATATTTTAATAAAACGCTGATTGGCCAGGCAGGCAGTATAGGCGGGAAAGCCAGACAGGAAGTAGGGGTGGAGCAAAGAGACTGGGAGAATTCTGGGAAGCAGAGAGGTTCCTCTGCCATTCCTGCGTAGAACACCGAAGAGGCAACATGTAAGCTGTCACACTGAGAAAGGTACTGAGCCCATGTGGCTAACATAGATAAGGATAATGGGGTAATATATGTTATAAGAGTTAACAAGAAGCCTGACCTAATGGGCCAATCAGTTTATAACCTGATGTAGACTCCGTGTGATTTTCCTTGGGACTTGCTGGCTTGTTGGGGTACTGGGCGGGACAGAAACCCCAACAAGCTGGCCCTCATGTTACAATGTGGTACATTTGTGTTGTATGACAGTGACCAGGACACAGGGACAGGACTGGAACTAGGCAGGCCTGCAATTTAACCCTTAAAGTCCACTTATAGACTTAACTTCTACCAGCCAGGCCTCATTTATTTTATTTTTTATACATATGAGTATTTTGCTTTATGTATGTCTGTGTGCCATGTATGTACCTAGTTTCTGGGGAGGCTGCAAGAGGGCATCAGATCCCCCAGGACTGAAGTTACACAGGATTTTAAGCTCTGTCCAGAAAGGGGCAGGCCTCCCATGGGAGTCAACAAACTCTGGCATATCAGATTTAGGCAGGGCCAAGCTCTTCCCCTTGTATCAGGGCTGGGCAAGGCATCCCACCCCAGGGAGTGGGTTCCAAAAAGCCAGCTTATGCGCCAGGGACAGGTCCTGATTCCACTTCTTTTAAAAACTAAAAAAGAAAGAAAGAGAGAGAGAGAAAGAGAGAAAATTATGTATGTATATACAAATATACACACACAAAGAAAAAATATGTTAAAAAGTCATCATATGGACTATGGACTGATATAAAATTTAACATAATTTTATTTAATTAATAAGAAGCTGTTGTTTCAGCTGCCATTTTCATCCTTTCATATTCTTACAAGTGGCCTCTGGAATCAGAGTTCTTGGACCCAAATACTGGCTACATTATTTGATAGCCATGCTCTCTTAGGTAACTTAGCTTCTTTGCACCTTGATTTACTCATCTGTAAAATGGTCATAAAATTATTTTTCTCATAGAGCCATTGGTAGGATTAAATGAGCTGATCTCTATGTTATCTTGCAGTATTATGTTTTCCTGTGTGTATATGACCATTCCAGTAGAATACAGCATATATTGTTGGGGGAGGAACTATGTCCTATTCATTTTTAGTCAATAGCCAGTTGATATACATTATCGATTAAGGGGAAATTTGATGTCACACTTTCCCTTCATCCATTGATTTTTAATAACAGGGTTGATCTGTTCTATTTTGGTTGAAAGTAGGTCTGTTAGGTGGGTCCTTACCATATAGCTTTATGACATAAAAACAGATGCCTTTCGCAATAGTAGTCAAATGTGTGACATGAAATGGTGGCCTTTGTTTTGAAGAGTTCCTAAAAGGTGTAAGTGTTTTTAGCAAAGTAAGTTTCTGCTGTGGGCGAAGAAATTTAAGACTTTCTTCCTAAATAAAGTGTGTAGCCTAGAGAGCATGTAATTGGTTTCAGATGGATTTATCTTGATTTGTTGCCTAGTGATCACCAAAGGAAGTTACCCTGGGGTGAACCACAGGTCTGTTTGCCATTATGATTTCACACAAAACAGGCTGGAGCTGGGAGCATTCACAGAGGAGAGGAGTCCCAGAATGGGTTAATTTTTACTAGGTAATGGGAACATCAAATCCTTAGAAACCCTAGGGGAGGCATGGCTGTTTTAAAGTCTTCAGTTAGTAAGCAAAATGTCTAGTCTCCCTTAGGGATAGTTTCTATTCGTTTTCGTTACTGTATACAGCAGGTCATTCATACTTTTATGGATTCTTTGCATGGATCTCATGTTTTGGGTGGAACTGAACATTATAATGTGATACCTTTGGCAGTAAGATTCTTCTGCTTTCCCCGGTAGTTGCTGTTCATTGCAGACTGCAGGGTGCTTTAGCTTGGACTTGAATTTGAGTTTATAGTTTTGCATTTTGGAGTCAGGGACTCAGCCCAGGCTAGCTTCAAACTCACTATGTAGCCCAGGGTGGCCTTCAGTGCCTACTCCTGTTGCCTCTAGTTCCTGAGTGTTGGAATCACAGTGAGACAGTACCACCCAGGCTTCTTGCTGGGGTTTTGGTGAGTGTTGGACACTGGCTGTGTAGAGAATATATCTATTGCATACATTCCCTGAACTCTTTGTTCTGGTAGCTTCACAGGTCACTAAATAACTGGACAGGACACCCGATAGGTGCAGAGATAAAAATGCTCACCTGGTCTTTGTTAGATTGTGTCTCTGGGAAGTTTTACCCGCTCCAGTTCAAAACTTAAAGTTTAGTCAGTGGTAAATGTCTGGGGTATTCTCAGGTCTCCTCTAGCATCCATCCCCAGACGCATGCATGGCTTTTCAGCTTCTCAGTTTCCTCAACCATGTTTCAGCCTGTTCCCACATGCATTTCTTCCAGCAACCCTCTTGCCTCTCAAGACTGTGGGGTTCATCTGCTTCTTGCTCTCTCTTGTTCCCCGCCCCGGGAACATGTAGCTAATGTATTTTCCTTTCAATCCTTTCAGCGAAAGTTGCTCAGGAGGCTGCAGTCCTGAAAAGACTCCAAGATGGGCCAAACAGAAGCGAGCCTGGAATCAACCCTCTGGGAGCCGCTACACTGGGATTTTATGACCTACTGTTAAATAATAGATGTAATCTGTTCTGCAACTGGCTATGCCCTTAACTAATCCTCTTAACTCTGGTTTGAAGAACAGCAGCAGATGGCAATTAAAGCACAGGGAATGGCAGGCAAGGACTTCAAAGTTGGGACTGGTGGGAACCTTTTCTGCTCCTCAGAGACCATGCTCCCCAACACACACACACACACACACACACACACACACACGTTGCTAGCTGCCTGATCTACAGTGCTCAAAAGTGACATTCCACAGCTTTGCTACCAAGATATTGGAGAAGGGCCCTTGGAGGGAAGACACTTAAATTCAATCTTGAAACATGTCAAAGAACTTTCTAGTTGGGTCTACAAAGATTAAGGTCAGATATGGGAAGTTCATCTTCTTCTTTCTCCCCCTCTTCCTTCTTCTCTTCCTCCTCTTCTTCCTCCTCCCTCTCTCCCTCTACCTCCTCCTCCTAAATTTTCATTATGTCGGTCTAGCTGGCTTGAAACTCACTTTGTAGATAGATCATACTGGCCTATCATACTGGCAGAGATTCCTCTGCCGCTGCCACCCGAGTGCTGGATTGAAGGCATGCACCACCACACCCCACAGAAGTCCATTTTCTATGCTGAGCGAACAGCCAGTAAAAACAGCAGGGTGAAGCGGCTTATCTGTTTTGTGAAATGTAAGCATTTGCTTGAAGTACTTCTCTTGGATTCTCCCCCAGCACTATCACGATTTTTGTAGGAAATAGGTATTGTTATCACTATATTAAAATTGAAATAGTGTAAAGACTAGGATGTCTTCTGTGAGCTAGTGTCCTCTAAAAGAAACGAAACAAAAAGAGGACATGAAGTGGAGGGGTATGGAGAGAAGGGGGTGGATCTTGGAGGAGTTAGTTGGGAGGAGTAGGGGGTGAATGATCAAATACACTATATGATATTCTCACAGAATTGATAAAAATATATTAAAGTTGTAAAAGTGACATTTTTATTTATCTGTGTGTGTGCATGCCACAGTAGGTGTGTGGAAGATGGAAAACAGCCTGCAGAAATTGGGTCTCAGCCTCTAACATGTGGGTGCTGGGGTTCTAGTTGAGATTGTCAGGCTTGGCAGCAACTGCCTTTACCTGCTGAGCCCCATTATCAGCATTTTATATGGGAATATGCTGAGGAGATAGTCACTGCTTTGGCTACAGTGTTCATAAGGACATGGTCATGGGATATCTACAAAAAGTTGCTGTAAGCAGCTATTATAGTGTCCATTGTGAAATATCACAGAAAACAGTCTACTTCCTGGTTTTCATGTTATCCACAATCAAACATGGAGTTAGTTTCTTCTGAGTTGACCCTGCCTTCAGGGCCAAGCTTCCTCACATACGTGACCTTCTGCTGCCCCTTTTCTGCTGTCTCTATTCACAGGAGTTTTGTTTTGTTTAGGTTTGGTTTAATTTATGTTTTGGGGTTGTTTTTTCTAGATTTTTCAAGGCAGGGTTTTAGGTTTCTCTGTGTAGCCGTGGCTATCCTGGAACTCACTCCGTAGACCAGGCTGGCCTCTAACTCAGAGATTCACCTGCCTCTGTCTCCCCAGTGCTAGGATTAAAGCATGCACCACCACAATTTTGATTTTTATTGATGGGTACCATTTTTTATTGATAAGTCTCACTGAACTGGATACAACCAGAGGTATAGTATTAAGAGGAGCAAACAGTGGAATTAAGTAGTAAATGTCAGGAAGAATGAATCTATCATTTTGTCTTGAAAGACCCCTGGAGTAGGGAGACTCTCACTCAAGTCTTAGGATAAAATGACCCCCCAAGAACTCATGAGAGACCGTCCTTGCTGCAGTCACACGAGGTTTATTGACAGGAACCAGCGTGCTGGGGCCAAGACTCATTTCCCACACAGGGGTAGAGGAGTTCGACCCCGAGTAGCTGGGAGAAGGGGTATTTAAGGGAAGAAACCACAACCCAAAGGGGGTAGGGAGGACACCATTGGAAAATTCCAAAAATACCAGTGATAATCACAAGGGGGTAACTCCCTGTTTCTCAAGATTATAATCTAACTTTGTGGTCAGCCAGTTCCTGGAACAGAGTCACTGAACTGGCTAACTTAGATTTTTTGCTCTACTCTTCCTGCTAGGGGGTCTGTATTTATCCTGGTCTTTCAGTCTATTTTTCTTTTTCTTTCTTTTTCTTTGTTTTGTTTTTGTTTTTTGGAAACAGGGTTTCCCTGTAGCTTTAGAGTCTGTTCTGGAATTTGCTCTGTAGGCCAGGCTGGCCTTGAACTCTGCCTTTAACTCTCAGAGATCTACCTGCCTCTGCCTCTTGAGTGCTGGGACTAAAGGCATGTGCCACCACTGCCCAGCACCTAGTTTTCTTTATGTACACACAAAATACAAATCAAATTTGAAATATTTTGGTGGAAATGAAGTTACACTTACCTATCTATGTAGATGAACATCTTAACTCCCAGCATTTGATCTGTAATGGGTTGGAAAGGTGCTTTCTTTTCTATCAAAGGGTTAAAGAAGACAAAAAGACCATTTGAAAGATTGTCAAAAGCCACTTGGCAGAAATTCAAATTCCTCCAGGGTCAGCTCTTCTTGAAATTAAAACACTCGCTCAAGGTTGCATCCTTTTCTCAAAAGTTGCACTTGGCTTATCCGCTGCGCTATTTTGAGTTAGCCAAACACTGAAGAACGTAAAGGCTGCACTCTGACCACTCAGTGAGACACAGAACTCCTTTACCTCAGGAATGAAAACCCAGCAGCAAGGTCAGGGGTGGTGGTATGGGCCTTTAACCCCAGGCAGAGGGAGGTGGACCTCTGTGAGTTTGAGGCCATCCGGGTCTCCATAGTAAGTTCCAAGACAGCCAGTGCTATGTAGAGAGACCTTGTCCCCAAAACAAAACAAATCGAAGAGAAACAACAAAACCACAGCAGGACCCTACTTACCTGTTTGATTTGTTATTGTTGAGTGCCTTGCTGGCAGAAGTAAACTTTTTGAGATCCATTTTTATTATTTTTAATTATGTGTGTGTGTGCATGTGTATGTGTGTGCGCGCGTATAGGTGTTTGCACATGAGTGCAGGCGTCTACAGAGACTAGAGAAAGCAGGTCCTTCTGAAAACTTACAGGCTGGTTGAGTAAGCGGCCTGCTGGGGATGCTGGGAATTGAACTCGAGTCCTCCAGAAGAGCTTTTGACCACCGAGTCATCCGTCCAGACCTCCGAGACCCATTTTTAACAGAAACCAATGAGTTTATTTTGTAATTTTCTTCTGGAGTAAGGACTGTTTCATCTCTCGTAATCCTCATTTTTTTTTTTGTTTTTCATGACAGGGTTTCTTTGTGTCCTGGATGCGCCAGAATTCATTAAGAGCTCTTCCTGCCTCTGCCTCCTGAGTGCTGGGATTAAGGGTGTGTGCCACCTCTGCCCAGCTGGTATTCCTCACTTATAAAAAACTAAAGGGTAAGAGAAGGAGGAATGTGTGACGAATTACAAGTTTTTAAGGAAAGATAAAATGTATTTGCATGAATTTTCTGCTATGAGGTTAACTGTGCTAAGCTTGGAGTCACCTTGTAGGAATTATGAATCACCAGTATGCCAGAAGTGTGGGTTCCTGTGTATTTTCTTAAATTATATGTCAGTCTTCTGGGATTAGAGACATGCACCATCACTGCCAGCTTATGTTTTACAAACTAAATAAATATGTGTCCCTGTGATTTTGAATTGAAAGTGAGAGGTCAGCAAGAACTATTGCTGGGCTTTTAGCCCAGATCATCTTCTTTTCATTTAAGCTCAGTTTGGTAGAGGGTAAAGATGCTCTCTGAGGACTCACCAAACAAAGACAAGCGTGCCGTGGTGGCGCAGGCCTTTAATCACTGCACTCTGGAGGCAGAGACACAAGAATTTTTGAGTTTGAGGCTAGCCTGGTATACAGAGTGAGTTCCAGGACAGTCAGGGCTATACAGAGAAGCCCTGTCTTGAAAAATAGAAAGGAAGGAAGGAAGGAAGGAAGGAAGGAAGGAAGGAAGGAAGGAAGGAAGGAAGGAAGGAAGGAAGGAAGGAAGGAAGGCTGTAGGAATGTGTGTATGGCACACACACACACACACACACACACACACACACACACACAGACCAGAGCTAGAGCAGTGCCAGGCACAGTAATACAGTACACAGGCGGTGTGGTCAGTGATTGACTTTACCACCTGGCACAGGCTAATTCCCTTCGGGCATCTGTGTAACATGACGGGGGCCAGCTTGTTGGGGTATCTGTCCCACCTAGTACTCCACAGCCGGCAAGTCCCAAAGAAAATCACGCACAAGACTCCATAAGATTATAAACTGATTGGCCCATTAGGTCAGGCTTCTGGTTAACTCTTATAACTTATATTAACCCATTATTCTCATCTATGTTAGCCACAATGGCTCCGTACCTTTCTCAGCTGGGCAAGTTACATGCTGCCTCTTCAGTGGTCTGCACAGGAGTGGCAGAGGAACCTCCCTGCTTCCCAGAATTCTCCTGTTCTCATTGCATCACCTCTACTTCCTGTCTGGTTTTTCCGCCTGTACTGCCTGCCTGGCCAATCAGCTTTTTATTAAAATATGATTGACAGAATACAGACAATTCTCCCACACCACATCTGGTCACTGTTAAGCAGTCAGCTATTCAGTCCCATCCAATAGGTATCTATAGTGTATAGAGTGTAATGTTCACTTATAACATCACTGGCCTATTAGAGCCCACTGGCAGATGGCATATAGCTTCTGTGGCATTGAAAATTGTTACTTTCAACTCTTAGAGGAAGGTGTTGTTTGATAACCCAACTTCACAGGACAGCTGATGGATGCTTTAAATTTATCATCATCATCAACATTATTATTGTGTATGACACAGGGGGCATGCACATCTGCCATGGTGGGCATGAGGAACCCAGAGGGCAGATTTGTGGAGTTGGCTCTCTCCTTTCACCTTCTAGTGGGTTCTGGAGCTCAAACACAGGCTCTCAGGCTGTTTCACAAAGTGCTTTTATCTGCTGAACCATCTTCCTGGCCCAGGGTAGCTGATGTTTTGGGTAAAGTTCTGATACTAGTCTTTCGTTAGCAACCTTGCTTCGGCTACGGCACAAGAACACGAGGGTCTTTTCCATGGTCACTCTCCAAGTAGCTTCAGCCTCCTATTTGGGTCTTGATTCTCTTGCCATCAGTCTTTTCAAGGCCGTGCATCCTGTCAGATGGGATATCCGATTGGCAGGATGGCTGATGGGAATGGCGCTTGTTGTAATACCTTCTGGAGAGATGTAACCAAAGGGCAGCCCATCACAGAGAGAGCACATCTGGTCAAAGGAGGATTCCACCCAAGTCCACTTTGGCGAACCAGTGAGCTTAATTGGGTTACTTACAAGAGCATGGGGGAATTTATGAGTGCCCAAAGAACTGAAGAAATGAGAATTCAGAACGAATTTCAAGTGGTTTTTTTCACTTTTATTTTTTATTTTATTTGCATTGGTGTTTTGTCATGTGTGTCGGGTCCCCTGGAACTGGAATTACCAACAGTTATTTACAGAAAGCTGTGAGCTGTCATGTGAGTACTGGGAATTGAACCCAGGTCCTCTGGAAGAGAAGTCAGTGCTCTTAACAGCTGAGCAATCTCTCTAGACCAAGTTTCAAGTCTCTTATCAACACTTCAATAGAGAAATCTTCTCATTTAGAAGTTGAGCTCCACGTGACGTCCACAATAAGTCTAGCCAGTCTGAGGTCTTTGGCTCTTGTGAAGACTCTATATCAGAACACAAAATAGATTTGGGAAATTAACACAGGCTGGGTGGGATATTTTTCCCTCACAGGGACCCAACTGGACACAGTCCACACATTCTATGACAATGTGAATTTTACTGAACCCAGTGCACATGAAGAGCAGTCATGTCTCTTTGAACTTCCACAGTGAAATGGGACCAGGCACTGGCATCGTGAGCTCTGCACCAGCCAGTTCCTGTAGACCCCAACTGCTATTCAGCATGGTAAGCTGTACAGTGTGTGGCTGTGTTTCTGATTTCCATGCTCACCATACCATTTGCCAAGCTTACATGTGTGGGCCTGGTTTTTTGAAATCCCATCCCTACCTCTATTTTTGAGTACTAACACTTCACAGCTCTTTTTTGCTTCTTTATAAATCAAATATTTTGCATACTTGGCAGTGGAGCACAGGGGTGGGAATTATATATAGTCCTCTATTGCTGGTGGTACTTCTGGGGTTTTCTGTGTGGTTAGTGTAATGGTCTGTTCTGTCCCTTTAAGAGACAAGCCCCGCCCATTCTCCCTCTTTCCCCCTTGTGGGACTGGCTGCCCCAAGTGACTCCCTGCTTGAGACCAGCAGCCCCTGTGGCCGCTGATGTGAGATTCCCCTCTGTGTGCTATGAATACCATTGGTTAATAAAGGAACTGTCTTAGGCCTGCTCAGGGCAGAATAGGGTAGGTGGAGAAAACTAAACTGAATGCAGGAGAAAGAAGGTGGAGTGAAGAGACGCCATGTAGCCTTGCCAGAGACAGGCGCCGGTACTTTACCTGGTAAGCCACAGCCTCATGGCAATACACAGGTTAATGGAGATGGGTTAGTTTAGGTTATAAGAGTTAGCCAGAAATACATTCAAGCTATTGGCCAAAGAGGATTGCAAATAATGTAGTTTCTATGTGGTTATTTCAGATCTGAGTAGCCGGGAACAAACGAGTAACCTCCTACAACAGCCTGCTGCTGCTGCCCCTTGTTTTATCTAAACTATTACAGTTAATCTTGCCCCAGGAGGGCTAGAGCCACAAGAGGACATTGCAGGTCCAAAGTTTTCATGCCCTCCCACCTCATTCAGTTACATGATCCCCATATAGTGTTGCTATTCATGGTTTAGGAATCTAGAGATGGCCAGGTATGGTGACACACGTCTTTTAAGTCCAGCATTCAGAAGGCAGAGATAGGTGGATCTCCATGAGTTTGAGGCCAGCCTGGTCTACAAATTAAGTTCCAGGACAGCTAGGACTGCTACACAGAGAAACCCTGTTCTCAAAAAACCAAAACCAAACAAACAAACAAACAAAAAGGATATGCGAATAGTGCCTTCCATGCAAAGCTCTGGGTAGGAAGCACAGTAAAAAGGGAGAGCATGGTGGGAAGGCACGTGTTCTGCATCTAGCCTAGTCTCCTAAAACTGGTCGAATTTCAGCCTGTGATGTTGGGTATTCTGTTTCAATTTTTAATTTTTGTTTTGTTTTTGTTTTCTGCTTTCTAGGACAGGGTTTCTCTGTAACTTTGGAGCCTGTCCTGGAACTAGCTCTTGTAGACCAGGGTGGCCTTGAACTCACAGAGATCCACCTGCCTCTGCCTCCTGAGTGCTGGGATTAAAGGAAAGCATGCACTACCACGGCTCATTTTATTTTTATTAAATTATGTAAATTATGTGTGCCTGTGTCTGTATGTGCATATGCACACAGTGCCTATAGAGATCAGAAGAGGGAGCTTGAGCCCTCAGCGCTGGAGTTGCAGGTGGTTGTGAGCCATCACCTGCATGCTGGAAACTGAACTCCAGTTCTCTCAAGAGTGCTGTGTGCTCCTAACCCTGAGCTATCTCTGTAGCCTTAATTTATTTTTTTATTTATGTGTACTTGTATGAATTTATGTAGACCATATGCAGGTGCCTCTGGATGTCAGGAAAGGGTATTGGATTCCACGGAAGTGGAGTTCTAGGTGCTTGTGAGCCACCTGACGGAGGTGCTGGGGGCAGGACCTCAGTGCTCTACAGGAGTGGCAAACACTGACCACTGAGCAGCATGGTCTCCGTCCCCTGGAGTCTTTGTTACCCTTCTTACCACATTTCCAGGGCGAAGTTGCAATTCTCTGTTTTCTCTTCTAGTCCTTTGGGAGAACAGATGCGTCTTGTAATCTAAGCTTCAGTTTCAAGGTTGATATATAAAGATTTGTGGTTCTGACGTGTTTCCCCCTCCTTTCTTCACTTTTGGTTTGTAGCTCAAATGGTTTTGTTGTTCAAGGTTGCTGGGAAGTTTTGCCCTGTTTGCTAGGTCCCATGGAACTAACTTCACATTCTCTAGTGTCTGCTCTCTGAGGGGGCCAAGGTAATGTGCAAAAAAGAATGCTATTGTTGTTTTCGAGACAGGGCTTCTCTCTGTAGCCCTGGCTGTCCTGGAACTAGCTCTCCTTGAATTCAGAGATTTGCCTGCCTCTGCCTCCTGAGTGCTTGAATTAAAGACCTGCACCACCACTGCCTCAAAAAGAGACTTCTAAAAATCTGAATGAGAATGAAGTCTGCCCTAAGGCCTGAAACAGATTGCTTTTAACAGTGTGGTTTAGTCAAAACTGAACAGGTCATATTAGTTTGTTTCCTTCTGTCATAAATGAAGTTTGGATTCATCTCTATTTCAAGAAATTAACTTTTTTTTGCTATGTTGCTCTGTCTAGCTTTCATCACATTTTCTTATATGAAGAACAGGAAGAAGTTAAGAATACTTAATCTCAGCACTAGGGAGGCAGTGGCAGGCATATTTCTGTGAGTTTGAGACCAGCCTGGTCTACAAGAGCCAGTTCCAGGACAGGCTCCAAAGCTACAGAAAAACCCTGTTTCGAAAAATTTTTTTTTAAAAAAGGATATATTACAGAAGAATCATGGCAGAATTTGTGTCATGCTTATGTACACTAAAATATACCAAATAGCAGCAATTCAACAAGGCAGGGGAGCTAGGTGTGGGAGAGGTGGGTAGATCTCTGTGAGTTCAAGTCCAGAGCGAATTCCAGGACAGCCAGGATTACACAGTGAAACCCTGTCTCAAAAAAACAAAACAAAGGAGTAGAAGATGCCGGAGTGCTGGAAGCTGAGGACCTTGTGAAATTACCTGGCGCAAGTGAGAAGGAGACACGGAACGCCAACAAACCCACTTAGGAGTTTATTAGAGCGAAGTGTGCAGAGGCCTGGTGTTGTGGGAGTAACTTCCGCTGCCTCAACCAATAGTCGCTGAAATACGAGCCCACAGTGCAGCGGGGAGCGACTTCCGCTCCGTCAGCCAATAGCTGCTGAAATACCAGCCCACTGGGGCGTGGTATATTTCTCTTTTAAAAAGAGAAGCAGATCCGGATCAGGCCCTCTTGGTTCCGGCTCTTGGTCCCGGCTCTTGGTCCCGGCTCCTGCTCCTGGCTCCTGCTCCCGGCTCCTGCTCCAGCGACTAGGCTCCCTTCCTGACGGTTTATGGTGTATGTAAGTTTTACCCCTCAAAATAAATAACCCCTTAAAACATAACTGGTGTGGGATTGATTCGCCGATAGCCTGGAGATTGAGGTGCAGAGAGAGAGTGAAAGATGGTGCGTCCAGCATTTAAAGGCTGCCCCGCATATGCACACAGGGGGTTGGCATGACTACGTCACACTGATGACGTAGATGACGGGTGACTCACGCATGCATGCAAGGGTTTAGCTGAGTCATACGTGGATGTAACCATGCAAGCGTGCACATGGGTCATGCGGGGTCCTTTGTGCCCGAGGACCTGTCCTCACATACCTGCCTTTAGAACCCAGAAGTGCAGCCTTAGCTGTGGCTGAATAGTTACATTCCACCCTTTTATTATAAAAATTTGGGAGGCTTACTTAATGGATGGGAATGGGGTGTGTTAAGGTCTCTTGTGGCTGTTTCATGCTGACTTTGTGGGCGTTGAGGAGTTGAGATGCTTGACCATGTCCTGGGGTGGCTGATTACTGTTGTAGTTTCCGGGCTCTGAGGAACTGGCTGGCTGGCAGCTTGGACCTCGCAAGATACTGGAAAGGCAGAAAATTATGTCTGGAAAAAATTTTAGATCCCGGTGTTTAAGAGAAGAGAGTCCCAAGATGTAAGATAGAGGGGGGTTCTTTTTGAGGGGGTGGAGGAGGGAATTTCCCAGGGGTTCCCGAGACCATGAATGATAAGGGAAGAATTAAATGATACTTATTCTGGGTGAGTCTGGTTTGTTTAGGTAGGTCCATTTGACTCCCTGGAGCTTATGAAAAAAAAAGTTTGAAAAGAAATAAATTTTAAACATATTAAAAGTTTATGATTATGACAATAGAATGGAAGATTGTGGGAGGGAGAAGAAGGAGGAAATTATTGGAAAGGATAATTATTAGACCCTTTAATGTTTTACCTGAAGTAAATCCTAAGGCACTGGTTTTCCTTTTGCATCATGGTGTTACCTTAACATCCAGGAAACACTGCTGCAGTCAGTGATTAATCTGTTATGTTAAAGTCTGTTTTGTGAGGTTTCTGGAGTATGGGGCTACAAACTCATTATTGTTTTTTACCATCTGGGCTTTTGACAGCCCTTGTACCGCTGGCTCTGTGTTTAATGATGGTCCCTGTAATAACAGTTGAGTGGTTAACTGGAAATTTAAGCATGACATTGGAGATAGAGAAGTTGGTAAAGCAGATAGGAGAAAGAGGAAGAGGGAGAGTATATGGAGTTTTGGCACAGGGGAGTAAGGATGAGGCTTTTATTTTTCTGGAACTGGAGAGAGAGTGGCCAATCTTGGTGCCCTCTGGAACTTAAGGGAGCAGGGCCCTGTTTGAGTTACTGTATATGGGGGAGTATCTTGAGCTGGAAGAATAAGAGGTTTAAGATGCGACAGGTGAATCCAATGAGAGAGTCCCTCGAGCTTGGCAGCTGTGGGAGTTACAAGAATTACTTTAAAGGGGCCCTGCCATTTAGGGGAAAGGGGTGAGGGGCGTTGGTCTGAGGGAGAGAATAATACCTGGTCCCCTATTTTATTCAGCGGTGGGCATGAATTAACACATGGTTGAGGTAATGAGTAGTCGGTAAAATCCCATAATAGGGAGCAAAGATGGGATAACAGGGGAGTAAGCAGGTGATCAGGAAGGGGAGAGGTTTTAGGTGAGAGGCCAGGGGTTAAAACTGGCCGTCCATACATGAGTTTAAAGGGAGAGATGAAAAGGGTGCTTTTGGGGAGAGCCCTAAGCCTAAGAAGGGCCAGAGGCAAAAATTTTACCCAGTCAAGGTGAAGCTCCTGTGACATCTTAACAAGAACATTTTTTAAAGAGCGGTTAGTTTGTTCTACCTTCCCTGAAGGCTGAGGGTGGTATAGGATATGAAAATGCCAGGGAATGTTAAGATCCTGGAACAAATTTTGGAAAATCTGGGAAGTGAACTCTGGACCATTATCTGACTGAAGAGAGGTTGGAATTCCAAACTGGGGAATGATTTCTTGGAGAAGAACATCGGAAACTGTCAATCCACCCAGACATTGTGTCCATCAAGACCAGGAGATATTTAACTCTTCTGACCATGGGCATATGAGTAAAATCCAGCTGCCAGTCAGTTCCTGGAATGGAGCCCCTGGCCTGGTGGGTGGGGAAAGGGAAGCTACAGTATTTGGTCTTGGGCTCTGACTTTTGACAAATTTGACAAGAGGCAGTGATAGCTTTTAAGTCCTCAGGGGTGGGTTAGAGGTGAGCCTTGACAAAATGAAACAGAGCTTTACTATTAGGATGAAAGAGCTGATGTAGGTAGGACAAAATGTGCTGGGTGTCCGGGGGTGTCTGTGAGAGTGTGGGCTATACTGTATGAATTCCCTGAGGTAATTGAGGTAGGTTTGGGCTCTGGAATGCTGCTATTCTAGCTGCTTAATCAGCCTGGTTATTTCCCTTGGAAATAATGGAACTGTCAGTCTGATGAGACCGACAGTGAATAATTTCTATAGCTTTGGGGAGATGGGAGACTTTTTAACAGGTTCATAATGTAACCTGAGTTAGTTATGGATCCTCCTTTCATTGTAAGAAATCCACACTCCTTCCAGATAGTTGCATGAGACAGGAGGATATGGAAGGCATATTTGGAGTCTGTGTAAACATTTAAAGAGTGTCCTTTTGCTAACTGGAAGGCATGAGTAAGAGCTATCAACTCCGTCTGCTGATTAGTGGTATGGGCAGGGAGTGCCCATGCCTCCACTACCCCAGTATCTGATACTATGGCATAGCCTGCTCTACAGATCCCGTCACATAAAAAGGAGCTGCCATCTGTGTACCAGGTATAAGTGGCCTGGGACAGTTTGCCCTCCTGTATATGTGAGGGGTGGGGTAGTAGATCCTCTAAGATCTCTATGCAGGAGTGAGATGGGGAATAATTAATGATAGGTTGAGGTAGGAGATTTGAGATATTAAGGGGGTGGGCAGCATTGGAAAGTGAGTGTGGCATCTTCTACCAGTGCCACCTGGAGGGAAAGAACTTGGGAAGGGGGAAAGGTTTGTAAGTCTTTGTAAGTTAAGAGATGGGACAGATTGTGGTGGGAGAAGACAGTGGTGGGTGACCCAAAGGTTAGTTTCTTTGACTCATGAATAAGAAACTCAGTGACTGCTAAAGTACATATGCAGGGTGCCCAGCCCTGAGTGGTGAGGTCCAGTTTCTTTGACAGATATGCTACAGGTGCAAAGGAAGGTCCCAGCTGATGTCCTAGGACCCCAAAGGCATATCCCTTCTTCTCTGTTACATAGAGAGAGAAAGGACAAGTTAAATCTGGAAGATAAGAGCTAGGGTCTGGATAAGGGCTTGTTGGAGTCTCTGGAAGGGTTTAGTAACGGAATGGAGAAGGGGCTCATGCAGAGAGCCGAGAGCTGCCTCGTATAAGGGGCAGGCGAGGAGAGAAAAAGAGGGGATCCAGGAACGCAGGAAGCCAGCTAGTCCTAGGAATGATAAAACCTCTTCTTTTGTGGAAGGAACTGCAAGGGAGTGAATTAGTTTCTTTTTGTCTAGGGTAATAGCCTTTTGAGTTGGGGTTATAGTCAATCCCAAATAAATGACCTGAGGAGTAGACAGTTGGGCCTTAGAAGGTGAGACTCTATAGCCCCTTTAGGACAGGAAATTTAAAAGAGCAGAGGTATCCGTTTTGCTGATCTCCAATGATGGGTTGCAAAGCAAAGTGTCATCTACATACTGCATGAGTTTAGACTTAGGGAGAGACAGTGAGAGCAGGTCAGTGGAAGGGATGAGACCTAATGAGATTTGTTCTCTGAGTCTGAGTCTTAATTAGTGAGCCATCACTCAGCTGTACTGTGTCAGACGGAAGCAAAACAAACCATCTTTTCCAAGATCAGATAAAGTTTGATGGAGTCAGCTAAATCAGGGCAATAATGGCAAGGCAGAGTATACAAAAACAGAACTTTGCCCAGAGAGTTTTGTGCCTTGTGCTTTCGGAGCCTACAGCGACCTTTGATGCTTTGACACTAGGTGGTGCTATAGCTTTAGAGCCATATAAAATAGGATCCTGATAGGGTATGCAGTTATTAGGCAAAATGCAGCTAGCTGTCGGTAGCCATCTACGTCTATGTTAGTACCTCAAAAACAAAGCAATTCGTTTTACTTGTGAACGTGAATCTACACACTCCATTTTGAGTGCTTTGTTGTGCGGCTCCAGTCTAGGGGCAAATAGAAGTTAATTATAAATCGGTCTTGTTTTGTTTGGGGTTTTTTGTTTGTTTGGTTGGGGGCGGGGTGAGACAGGACTCTTTTCTGGCTGTCCTGGAACTCACAGAGGTCTGCCTGCCTCTACCTTCCAAGTACTGGGTTTTAAGGAATCCACCACCACCACCTGGCTGACCTGGAACTTCTGATCCTCTGTCCCCATCAGCAGAGTGTGGGGGGGGGAGGATTTTTAGAAAGGATGAAGAATGGAAAGAGACCCACACTGAATACAGTGGGCAGCATTCTGTGGCCTGAGATCCTGAACCTGATAAAAGGACGGAATGCAGCGGAGTGCTAGCATTTATCCTTTCTTCCTTTTGGAATGTCAATGGGATGTGGACCTTGGCCTCCACAGCTAGAACGGGCTCTTTTCATCACGCCAGCCCCACTGCAATGGAGTGTACCCTCCAACTGTGAGCCCAAGGAAATACATTGTTTCTTACCTGCTTTTGCCAGGCATTTTGCCTCTGAGGGTCTTTTGGCAGAGGCTAACATGCTAAAGTTCTGGTCATATAACCTGGGATTCGCACTCTGGATTTCCCATATGCCCGTTGAGTCAGTTCTTAACTTTCGGTTTTGTTTTTTGTTTGTTTGTTTGTTTATTTTTCATTTTTGTCTATATTCTTTCCTTCAAGGCCAGCCTGGTCTACAGAGCGAGTTCCAGGAAAGGCTCCAAAGCTACACAGAGAAACCCTGTCTCGGAAAAAAGAAAAAAGAAAAAAAACCTAGTACTGGGAAAAGGAAGAGGGGAAGAAATTCAGTTCAAAAACCTTGGTATCAGCAAAATTGGGAAAGCAGAAAATTGGCTAACCATGGAAAGGAACCCTGTATTTACTTTGAAGCCAGAGCTTTATCTTCTGCATGAATTTTTTTTTTAAATTTCTATTCCTGAGGAAAGGAACACTAGCTATTTTGTAGTTATAGTAATAATTAAGCTATTTACAGCCTTTTAAAATGAACTTCTATCTTCACTGATGAGTGGTTGGGAATTTGTTAGCTGAGAGGAGATGGCTCCTTATCAAAGACAGAATAGAACCCTGAAACTGGCTTAGAGGCCAGGGTAGATTCAGCTAGGAAAACCCAAAGAGCAAAGAAATTCTCACTGTCTAGGTCAAGAAGGTACCACATTACTTAGGAAAAGGTGTACCTAGTTACATTGGGTTAGGTGATATAACCCACACTGCACTTAATAGTTTGGGTACTATGTATCTGGGGGGCAGGAGATGGGATAAAGGGGACTAGAAGGTGACAGAAAAGAAAGGGAGAAGGAAAAAGAATGCATTGTCGGGGAGGACAGACATGAGACGTGGGAACTTGCTTTGTAGCTCAGGCTGGCCTAGAATTCACCAGATAGATCAGGCTGAACTCAGACTTGTGATCATCTAGGCCCAGCCTCCTGAGTGCTGAGATTATAGGCATCTGCCAGGTATATTTTGATGACAAGGTAATGCTAGCCACAGGACAACATCTTCACATCTTCTTCCCTATCTCCTGATTGTAAAGAGTGTGGGCTAGCATCACAAGGTTGAAGTGTGGAACAAGAAGCTCTTTCAGGGCCTGGAAAGATGATGAGCAGCTAAGAGCACTGGCTTCTCTTCCAGAGGACCCAGGGTCAGCTCTCAGAACCCACTTAGAGCCTCACAACCCTCTGGAAGTACAGTTCCAGGGGATCCAACACCTTTTTCTGGCCTCCACAGGAACTAGGCACCCAGGTATTATTCATATATTTTTTTCTGTATATGAATAATATGTAAATAATATACATGAGTGTAGCACTAAATCTAACTGATATTAATAATAAAAACCCAGATGCTGGGCAGTGGTGGTGCACGCCTTTAATCCCAGCACTGGGAGACAGAGGCAGGTGGATCTCTGTGAGTTCAAGGCCAGCCTGGTCTACAGAGTTCCAGCACAGGCTCCAAAGCTACAGAGAAACCTTGTCTCGAAAAACAAAGCGAAACAAAGAAAAAAAGAATCAGATATAGGGGTCAATGCTGAAGATCAGAGCGACCAGCCATTAGAGAGTTCTGCTGCCTCTACCCATGCTAAGATTAAAGGGGTGATCCCGTCCTCAGACTGCGTCTTCAGACTCCATCTGTATCCACCAAACCTCAGACTGCAATGAGCTCCTTTCTCCTCCCTCCTTATATTCCTCTCTCCACCCAGCCATATCACTCCTGTCTCCACCTCCCTAGTGCTGTGATTAAAGGCATGGGATCCCAAGTGCCGGGATCACTTTTGTATGAGCTCTGTTTCTCTTTTAGATAGATTCAATCTTGTGTGGCCCAAGGTGTGCCTGCCTGTCTCCCAAATCCTGGGATTAAAGGCATGTGCCACCATTGCCTGGCCTCTATGGGTTAGCTCTGCATTCTGATATTCAGGCAAGCTTCTTTTGTTAAAACACAAAATGTCATTACATGTCTGAATAATGCAAAACACTCATAGACATCAAAGAAAAATTTTGAAAAGAATCTTTTTTAAAAGAAAATCTTATCTCTGTGAGTTCAAGGTCAGTCTGGTTTACAAGAACTAGTTTTTCCAGGACAGGCTCCAAATCTACAGCAAACCCTGTATCAAAAAACAAAACAAAACAAAACAAAATCTTAGTGGAGCAGACAGCTTCTACATATAAAGAACAGCTGTTTTACCCTAACCAACGATACTAACCTATGTAAAGTGTGTGTGAGAGAATATATCTGTGTGACAGAGACTGATTTGTGTTTGTGCGTGCGCGGTACTCTCTAAGGGACAGAGGGTGATTTCATACCGAATTAATATATTGCTACATGTAGAATGAATGGAAGAAAATAAACAAGATGCAGTCAGTGTTTATGATGGAATTACAGGCAGTAGATTATTTTTATTTTTTCCTGTGTAATTCTCTATATGCTCCCATATCGCTGTGCAGCCTATATAATTTCTATAATGTAAAAGAAAATATAATTTTAAGGTTTTGTTTTGTTTTTAGAGACAGGGTCTCTCTGTACAGCCTTGGATATCCTGGAACTTGCTCTGTAGACCAGGCAGGCCTCTGCCTCCCTGAGTGCTGAGATTAAAGGCATGCCCCCCCCACTGCCTGTCAATTTCAAGGCTTTTTATTTTAATAAAAAAGGGGTTGTGGTAAAGTTCCTCTGGATCCTTGAGGCCCACCCTGCTGCCCTGGCCTCTGTTGATAGATGTCCAAGAGAAGGATGTAATTACAATGATATGTCAGGGAAGTACCTACTTCTTACTGGATTGCTACATACTCATGTATCCTAGCAACACAGCCTGCACAGCATTTGGAATGAAAGGACTCCTCCCCTTTTCCTTGAGGGCAGCTACAAAGAAGCACGCCTAAACAGGCATTGAGATGAAGCATTTTCTATTAGTATTATTTGTACTGCTCAGCTTCAGTTTCAGAAAGACTAAGGAACCCGGGGTTATCTTGTCCCACTAGCCACAAAAGATGCAAGCGTCAAAGGAGAATGGAGACAGAGCTTCCATCATACTGAGGGGGATGGCCTCAGCCCAGTTCCACCTCAAACCACTTTGCCATTCCCATAGGAAGCTCCATCCTCTTGCAGGGGAGAGGAAGGGGAGAAGCCTGGCTTTCCCTTAGGGCAGGAACTCTCAAACTGATGCCGATCACACTATATGCAGACTATGTATTCCCTACCCCTAAGCCCAAGGAAAATTTTCACAAACAATATTCTATTAATAGGGCCTGCTTCCTCATCACATTACTAGTATAGAGCATGACTTGCCTGTGTGTGATTTAGTGCCTAGCTGCTCCCCTTAGAATTTATCAGTAGCTGGGCAGTGGTGCACTCAGGAGGCAGAGGCAGGTGGACCTCTGTGAGTTTGATGCCAACCTGGTCTACAGAGTAAGGTCCAAGACAGCCAGGGCTACACAGAAGAGCCTTGTCTCAAAAAAAAAAAAAAAGAACTTAGCAATAATTTCTTTTCTGAGCTCATCTTTTAGAACTGGAGTCAAATGCAGCAACTTCATTTAGCATGGAGCAGAGAAGACAGAGCAGCTGGATTGCAGCAGCTATTTAATTCCAACCTCATTTCTATGCAGTGATTGTGTCGCTCCAAGGGGACAGAATTCCAGTTGACCTACAACACTTGTGGGGTCAGCATGACTGAAAGCGAGTACCAGGTTGAGTCCTATCTACAATTTAATGAGATTCGACAGTGAAGTGGCAATGGTAACTCAATGAAAAGGTCACGATTTCCTTTGGAACTAGAACTTGTTCCCAAAGCAGTGAGCGTGCAATGAAGTTCTGAGAGACATGAAAGCTAAGGAAGCCTGTCCAGTTAGAGTAGTAGCCCCTTTGGTTACTAACATCTAGAAATAAGCAATTCGGCTGAGTGGTGGTGGTGCATGCCTTGAACCCCAGCACTTAGGAGGCAGAGGCAGGCAGAACTCTGTGAATTCCAGGACAGCCTGACCTACAGAGCAAGTTCCAGGACAGCCAGAACTAACAGAGAAACCTTGTCTTGAAAAACAAAGGAAGAAGGAGGAGGAGGAGGAGGAGGAGGAGAAGAAGAAGAAGAAGAAGAAGAAGAAGAAGAAGAAGAAGAAGAAGAAGAAGAAGAAGAAGAAGAAGAAGAAGAAGAAGAAGAAGAAGAAGAAATTAATAGTTCATAACTTTTCAACTGTGTGCCCCTACCCCAATCACGCAATGAAATCTTACATCATTCTCCTTGTCTTTCTGGAATATAAACCATTCCTTTTTCTAGTCACCTGATGACAGGTTACAGTAACCTTTGAGATTATCAAATTGGATCTCATGGAGCTACTGTGCTTATGTGAGAAAGGCCTCACTTTACTTAAGAGGAATGCAAAATATGAAAGTGATGATCCTTACAACTTTCTTTCTTTCTTTTTTTCTTTTTCAAGACAGGGTTTCTCTGTAGCTTTGGAGCCTGTCCTGGAACTAGCTCTTGTAGAGCAGGGTGGTTTTTAACTCACAGAGATCCACCTGCCTCTGCCTCCTGAGTGCTGGGATTAAAGGCGTGCGCCACCACCGCCTGGCTCCTTATAACTTTCTTCTTCTTATTTTTTTTAAAGATTTGTTTATTTATTATGTATACAGTGTTCCGCCTGCATGTATGCTTGCATGCCAGAAGAGGGCATCATATCTCATTATGGATAGTTGTGAGTCACCACATGGTTGCAGGAAATTGAACTCAGGACCTCTGGAAGAGCAGCCAGTGCTCTTAACCTCTGAGCCATCTCTCCAGCTCCTCCCTTACAACTTTCTTTGAGTGTATTTGGAAAATTGTTCTATTTTATTATCACTCTTTTTTTTTTTGGTTTTTCGAGACAGAGTTTCTCTGTAGCTTTGGAGCCTGTCCTGGAACTAGTTCATGTAGACCAGGCTAGCCCCGAACTCACAGAGATCTGTCTGCCTCTGCCTCCCAAGTGCTGGGATTAAAGGTGTGCGCCACCACCACCCAGCTATTATCCCTTGTTAATGTTGCTCTTATTTTGCCTACTTTAAGAAATTCACTTTATTATAGGTATGTATGAATAGAAAAGGCACAGCATATCCAGAGGTCAGTACTATCCTTGGTGTCAGGCATCCACTGTGGGTCATGGAATGAGGGAATCCTGTACACCACACATGATGATACAGAAGCAAAGGGAAGAAGAACCCCTCCTCTCATTTTCATCTTTGTGTACTCATTAAAAAACTGAGCACAGAATGCGGCTAGCATGCCTATTGAGAACTGTGTAGAAAGGAGTTGCGGGCAGGCCTGCTTTTCACCTCACCCAGCTCCCGCACGGCTAGCTTAGTCCCAGAAATAACAACACACAAATTGTATTCATTTAAGCACTGCCTGGCCCATTATCTCTAGAGAGTTAGTTACTGACTAACTCTCATATCTTGATATTAACCCATTTCTAATAATCTGTAGCACCACGAGGTGGTGGCTTACCGGAAAAGATTCAGCATGTCTGACCTGGTGGCTGGCTCCATGGCATCTGCCTCATAGCCCTCTTCCAAGCATTTTGTTCTGTTTACTCCGCCTACCTAATTTTCTGTCCTATCAAGGGGCCAAGGCAGTCTCTTTATTGACCAATGAAAATAACACAATAGAAAGATAACCCTCCTCCATCATTTCCCCTTTTTCTGTTTAAACAAAAAAGAAAGGCTTTCATTTTAACATAGTAAAATTACACATAACAAAACAGTTATCAAGCAAGAATTACAGTCACAATATTTATAACTATATCTTTATCATAATAATGGAAAACTATAACTACGACTATCCATTCTTTAACTCCATCAAAGACTCCAGAAGGATATATTACCTAAGTAAACAAGAAGTAAGCAACTTCCAAAACTCTAGAAATGACAGAGACATCTCGCTGCCTGGACAGTCACCCAAAGTTCCTCTGTATCGTTGGGGCACCCATCTTCAGCCTTCAGGCCCATAATATCCAGAGACATTTCCGTGAAGCAGGAAATTTCAAAGGCAATTCAGTCACTATCTGCCGTGTCCTGCAGAATGTCTCGCAGACTCTTTCATGAATCAGGAACCCTGAAAGATCATCTCACCTTTAGGCAAGTTCAGCAGTCCTCTCTCTGCGGGTTCTCTGTGTCCAGTTTATACAACAGTCCAGGCAAGAGCAGTTTCTTGCCCAAATGGCTAACCAACTCCATAAGGAGCCTCTTCGATGCCCATCTTCCTCTTGAAGTAGATTGGTGCTGCCAGGAGCAGACGTGTCTCATTGTCATGAAAAGTCCTAAGTTATTAAAACATTAAATGTCATGTTCTGTAGTCTTTGAAAGATATAAATGTTTATCTGAAATATATCTATGCACTTCTAGAAAATCAGACTAACATTACTACAAGCTAGTATTATCCATTAACAACCTATATTTTTAATTATACATTGCATTTTTAAATAAACTACACAATCACAATACCTCAATCAAGATCAGAAACATATATACATAACAAAATTGACCTTAAAATCCATAACAAAGCAAATTATTCATATCTATATCATATCCCCCTTTAAATGTAAAAGAACATTTATAAACAATATTTGGGAATATGGACGTAGTTATTTCTCTCCAAACTTCTTCCTGCTGAATAGGAGCGCTGTTAATCAGGTCTTTCACAGTAAACCTGTTTGCTAGCTTTGTCTCAGTTGATAGTTGAATGAAGTAATTTTTTGAGGGTATTCATAGAAACCTTTCAGGAGGGCGTGGTCTATCATACCATATTGGGATAGAAGCAATCCACAGGGTCTCATCCTCTGTGAAAACAAAAGAAGAACCTGCTTTCCAAAGTATCATATCCTTAGATCCAAATTCAGAAGTCAAGGTATTTTCAACATATCTATCTTGGATTAGTTCAGCAGCATTTATAAACAAAAGTCCTTTAGCAGCTGTTGCTCCTTCCTCAGCATTCAAACAATTCAAAGAGAGCATAATAGCATACAGTATCAAGATTCTCTGTGTATTTTCCATCTTTATGTGGCTTTATTTCAACCTCTATTTCTTTTATTTTTACTTTTAACTTTTGACTTTTTGAGATAGGTTCTCTGTATATCTTTGTCCTGGAATAACTCTGTAGACCAGGCTGTCCTTGAACTCACAGAGATCTTTCTGTCTCTGCCTCCCCAGTGCTGGGATTAAAGGTGTGTGCTACAACACCTTGAACTCACAGAAATCTGTCTCTGCCTCCCAGGCATATGGATTAAAGGCGTGTACTACCACACCTTGAGGTCACAGAGGTCAATCTCTACCTCTGTCCCTTGAAGTCACAGAGGTTAATATCCCTCTGCCTCCCAGGCATTGGGATTAAAGGTGTGTACCACCACACCCTATTACTCTCTTTCTTCCTTTTTTTTACTTTAAGAACTTTAACTTTTAGCCTGTATATATTTTTAACACAATGTAAACCATTTAGAGGTTTTGTTTGTCTTTGAATCTCTTTTTACTGTATATCTCTCTTTTTCTAACCACATGAGTCTAAAACCGTGGCTTTGATGGCTAGATCCAATCCATTTCTTAGCTTTCCAGACTCATGGTAGAGGTACCACTGGAGCCATTTTTACTGCCACAACTCTATGGCGTTTCAAGGTCCCTGCCAGCAGGCAAGCTGGAGCACTCTGCTCACAGACCACACTCAGTCAGACTGCCTGCCTGAAAGAGTCAGAGATTGCCCTGGCAGGACAGCCCAGAAAGCCGGCATTTTAAAACAGTGCAGCTTTTTTCCAAAAGCATGCGTTAAGCTTTTGATCAACACCATTTAAGTGTTTCGTGGCAGGACCTCTTAATGAGCTGCAGGCTTTTGCAGCTAAAGCTGAGTCAGGAAGCTTCTCTTAGATGAGAGTGCTTGCTTGTCTCTAGCAAGCAGAGCAGACCCGAGAAATTGTTGCTACCAAGAAACCACACACAATGCTGTCATTTTGTTCTAGAATTACTTGCCAAGCTGTCTCAGGCTTTATGTGGATACAGTTGTCCACATGTTGGCGCCATATGTAGTGAGGGGCTGCGGGCAGGCCTGCTTTTCATCCCGCCCAGCTCCCGCACGGCTAGCTTAGTCCCAGAAATAACAACACACAAATTGTATTCATTTAAGCACTGCCTGGCCCATTATCTCTAGAGAGTTAGTTACTGACTAACTCTCATATCTTGATATTAACCCATTTCTAATAATCTGTAGCACCACGAGGTGGTGGCTTACCGGAAAAGATTCAGCATGTCTGACCTGGTGGCTGGCTCCATGGCTTCTGGCTCATAGCCCTCTTCCCAGCATTTTGTTCTGTTTACTCCGCCTACCTAATTTTCTGTCCTATCAAGGGGCCAAGGCAGTCTCTTTATTGACCAATGAAAATAACACAATAGAAAGATAACCCTCCTCCATCAGACCTGAAATAAAACAAAAGGAATCATGATGTGGGATTCTCCTCTGTATGCTATGAATATGTTTTATTCCCATTGATTACTAAATAAGCTGCTTTGGCCTATAGCAGGGCAGAATAGAGCCAGGCTGGAAGAGATATATAGAGAGAGTCAGAGAGACACCATGTAGCTGCCAAAGGAGAAAGACATGCCAGAACCTTAGGAACCTTACCAGTAAGCCACAGCCTCATGGCAATACTCAGATTGATAGGAATGGGTTAATAATTTAAGATGTAAGAGTTAGTTAGGAATATGCTTGATCCATTGGCCAAACAGTGTAGTAATTGATAGAGTTTTGTGTGATTATTTGGGTCTGAGTGGCTGGGAAACGAGCGTGCAGTCTCCGCTCACAGAATTAGCTGTGCAGCAATTCTATCATTATGGTAAGAGCAACAAAATACCAGCTGTGTAAGTTTGAGGGTCTAGATGTAAACTAAATTCTCTTGCACTTGTATTGTAAACGAGCCTTGCAGAACATAAAGGAAAATGGTGAAAATCACCCAGTTGCTTTAAGTATTTTGCTCAATGTGATAGGCAACAGCAGACGAGAAGTACCAGGGCAAACCCCAAACAAAAGCTCCACAGAGAGAAGCAGCAGAAGAAAGGCAGTTGTTTTAGAGCTCCATACCCTTGAATGACTCCTTTATCCTGCTTTTTGATCAGAGCACCTCCCAATTCCATTGTTCATTGGACCCAGTATGTTATGGTGGCTCATCCTCCTTAGACTGTGTGTGATCTCCCTGATACTATTTTACTGTGCTCTCTGTTAATTAAATGCTGTTCATGGACCACCTTGATTCCATTAACCCTGATAGGTTATGACAGGCGACAGGTAAAGCCCAGCCCCGCCCATTACAGTACACACTTAACATCCTCTGAAAGATTTTTTCCCCCTCAAATAAACCAGAGACTTTGACAGGCCAGCATGAGAAGATTAATCGGAGCGGGTATGCTTTTCCTTGAGAAGGCTAACCGGTAGGAGCATCAAAGTCCTGCCTAATGGCTGCCGCTGCCTCTGGACCCTCAAGGCCTTAGACAAACAGCTCTTTGATCTTGCTCCAGAAATCATTGTAATTCATCAAAGTAATACTTCAGTTAAATTTACCCCAAGGCTCTTGCAGGAACTTGGTGAAGAAGTCCTGTAAAATTAAGCCGAACTCAGTTATCCCGGTAGAATCCCCAGACAGGTTTATACAATGACAGTATTAGTTACATTCCTCGTTACTGTGGCAAAATATCAGAAAAGGGGAAGGTAAGGAAAGAAGGGTTTGTTTTGGCTCACAGTTTGTGAGTACAGTCCGTTGTGGTAGGGAAGTTACGGCAGCGGGAGTCTCTGGGTAGCATATACCACAGTCAGGAGCGCGCGGTGGGGGGGGGGGAGAAGCTGCTAGCCAACTTTCTTTCACAGGTTTATCCAGTCCAGGACCCCAATGCTGGACTGACTACTGATGCTCCTAACATTTAGTCAGATCATCCTGGAAATTCTCGAATAGATATATCCAGAGGTGTTTCCATGGTGATTCTAAATCCAGTCAAATCACCAAGATTAACCACCAGGATGGGTGATATTCCATAGGGCAGTGATTCTCAACCTGTGCTCACAACCCTTTGGGTGGTGAATGACTCTTTCACAGGGGTCACATAGAAGATAGCCTGCGTATCGGATATTTACATTATGGTTCATAGCAGTAGCAAAATTACAGTTATGAAGTAGCAGCGGAAATAATTTTATGGTTGTGGGTCACCACATCACAAGGAACTGTATTATTAAAGGGTCGCAGGGTTAGGAAGGTCGAGAGCCGCTGCCACAGAGGAAACACTGTGTTGAACACAATTAATACTGTGGTAGTTCAAGGCAGAAACTTGTGACTCGATTAGATTAGATATTAGCCCTAGTTCTGCCCTTCTGTTGGGGATGCAACTTAACCTTCCTGCACTTAGTTTGCCTTGGAGTATTGTTCTGGGGATTGTTTGAAAAGAGTGAGCAATGCTCCCTAAACAGGAGCTGATGGTGTTATCATTTCCTTCAAAACTATTTAATATCTCAGATATCTTCCTTACGCAATTTTGTTTTTACTATTTTGCTATTCAGTCCAGCTGGAAGGACCTTTCTTGTGTGCCTTGTTCAGGGAATTTTTTTAAAGATTTATTTATTATGCATACAGTGCTCTGCTGCATGTACGCCTGCAGGCAAGGAGAGGGCATCAGATCTCATTATAGATGGCTGTGAGCCACCATGCAGCTGCTGAGAATTGAACTCAGGATCTCTGGAAGAGCAGACGGTGCTCTTAACTTCTGAGTCACCTCTCCAGCCCTTGTTCAGTGATTTTTTAACCCGGAACACTTACTTGTTCATTTGGCCATATCTCACAGATGGCTAATGAAGATGAGACTAGCATATAGTAGGTCAGACTGAAACACCCTACAATACTCAGTACACACACACGTTAAAGAATTCTGCAGTCCAAAGAAACTTAGACTAGCACCTACTGGGGAGTATCCTGCTGCTTTAATATTTCCAAAATCAGAGTGCACTCACCCATGACTCCTGTCTTCCAGAGTTTTCAGAGCTATCAAACCAGGGCAAATTTTCATCCTCTTATCCCATAGAATGTAATGAAACCATAAAAGAATGAGATCAGACATTAGTAGAACAGCTAGCATATTGTTTGTTTGTTTGTTTGTTGAAACACACTTTCATCGTGTAGCCCTGACTATTCTGGAACTCGCTCTGTACATTAGGCTGGCCTCAAACTCAGAGATCCATCTGCCTCTGCCTCCCCAGTACTGGATTAGTAGGCATGCACCACCACACCCAGCAACATATTCTGTTTTTTAAAAGACAAGGTCTTTACACAGCTGTGACTATCCAGGAACTCACTATGTAGACCAGGCTGGCCTTGAACACAAAGAGATCATTCCGCTTCTATCTCCTTAGTGCTGGGATTAAAGGAACACACCATCATTCTCAACCTCATTCAACATTCTTATACCTTTTTTTTTTGATACAGTGTCTTAGCTGGCATGGAACTCGATATATAGATCACACTGGCCTTGAGCTCACAGAGATCCTCCTGCCACAGCCTCGAGAGTCCTCGGACTAAAGGAATGTTCCACCATTCCCAACGGTATTCCTATGTATTAATTCAAGATCTCATTTAGTTTCTATAGCATTATGACCCACTTACTCCCTTCCCCATCTCCCAGATAAAGAAATTGAAGGTCAAAGAGATAAGGTGACAATGCCGTCATGGAGGTTAGTTTCTTGAAACTTGAGAGATTTGGTTAGATAAAACATAAATGCTGTGTTGTGGTATAATTCAGTTTGACTGGCTGAGTATAATTTTAAAGTACTATATTTCTCTGGTTGTGAGTTACTTGCTTTAAGATCTTATTTTGGAATCAATTCAAAACAGATTTTAAGAAACCTTAAAAGTCAAACCCGAAACCTATAAAGTTTCCATAGGAGAGCATACGGAAAACACTTCAGCTGCAGACATAGGTCGGCACATTCTGCATAGGACCACAGTAGTACAAGAAACAATAGCAAGAACTGGCTGGAGAGATGGCTCAGAGGTTAAGAGCATTGCCTGCTCTTCCAAAGGTCCTGAGTTCAATTCCCAGCAACCACATGGTGGCTCAAAACCATCTGTAATGAGGTCTGGCATCCTCTTTTGATCTGCAGGTATACACATAGACAGAACATTATATACATAATAAATAATAAATAAATACTAAAAAAGAATTAACAAACAGGATCAAACAGAAAATTTAATGCGGAGCAAAACAAAAACAAAACAAAACAAAATTATCAGAGTGAACAAAAAAAAAACCTACTGAATTGTCTGAGTCCGTGGATTCCTTCCACCTTGACTAAAGGTCAAAAAGTTCAGGCCTATTCTTGCTCCTTCAAGGTTGTGACCGGAGGTTTGACCCAGGGTGTGCCTATTAACAGGCTGTTTTGACCTAGGGTGTGGTTACTTGATGCTTTGGGTATTGAAAAGGTAATCACTTTGTTCCTTGCATCTTGGTAAAAAGGTCTTTTGTCTTCCCCCTCCTCTTTGGATTGGGGTTTAGAAAGCCTGTGAAAAATATACATGGGGGGGATCCAGTATTCACTGGGTTGCCCTCCTGACTCTATTCTGTGTCTCTGTCTATTTCTTTTGTAGCTCTGTTTTGCTGCCTAATATTTCTAATCCTATGCCCCAACCCTGGAACATACAAACTCGTCAAGGCTGGACCCTAACAGTAAAAGAAAAAAAGAGGAATTTTGCAAACTGTATCACACAAGGTATTAATATCTAGACTATATAAAGAAGTTCAAAATTGCAATACCAAAGGAACACTTACTCCAATCAATAAATGGGGAAAGAAATTGAACAAAGGATCTCAAAATAAATCCATGAGGAAAGTATTCAATGTTTTTAGCAATCTGGAAAATGTAAAATAAAACTATATCTCAACCTAATCAGAATAGCTGACCAGAACGTGGGGCAATTGTTAATGAAATGTAGATTCTTCCCGATAATAATAGAGGAAGTTCTTCAAAAGTCTAAAAGCAGAGTTACTGTGTTACCCAGCTGCAGCACTCCTGGACCTGGAAGAAATCCGCATACCTGAGCATCTGTGTGTGCCTTCACACTGTTCACAGGAACCTTGGCCTAGAGACAGCCTAAATGCCCATGAACAAAGGAAAGAAGTGAGCAAATGTGCTGGACGTACAGGAGGAAGTCTCATTTAAACACAAAGAAGCAGGAAATCGTGTCGTTTGTAGGAAAAGATGGAACTAGAGGTCATTGGGTTATGTAAAATGAGGTGGACCAAGAAATGCAAGCATCCTGTTTTCTCCCCTGCGCACAACCCAGAGTTTATAAAGACGTGAAAACTGAAGGGAAGCTATTTTGGAAGAGAGAGTTGACAAAGGAAGGGGAAGGGGAAAGGGAAGCCTTGAGCGCCATTAAAGAACGATACTGACATGTTCTGTGAAAACGTCTCAGCAAGACTCATTAGTTTGTACAATACCTAGCAGTAAAAAAGAGACAAGTATTTTAAGTAGAGAAAAACTTGCTAAATCCCATTTTGATACCTTGAAAGCATCTGTGTGTGTGTGTGTGTGCACCTGTGTGTGTGTGCACCTGTGTGTGTGTGCACCTGTGTGTGTGTGTGTGCACCTGTGTGTGCATGTGTGTAAACGCAATGGTGTGTGGAGGGGTGAGGACAACCTGAAGAAGCTGGTTCTTTCCTTCTACCATGGAGTCCCAAGGATTGAACTTAGGTTGCAAGGCTTGGCGGGAGACACATTTACCTCCTGAGCCGCCTCACTCACCCTAATTTGTATGCTTTTATACAGTCATACATTCTCAGGAGTCGGGAGTGCATGAACCATTGAATATAATTGGGATATTAATCATTTGAATTAAATTAAATTAAAATATTTATCCCTACAGAATAATGTACTAATTATCGGTGTGCCCTGTGGATGGACCCCTGGTATTTCCTGATAGGCATATGGTGGGATACAAGGTCAAAACTAATATCATGGTAATAAAATATCCTTGCCTTTTCCACCATGTTGGTGGCACTAAGGCAGTAAGGTATATTACCAACCACCTATGGCCAAACACCCACATATAAAACCACTCCCCTGTATATTAGAAGCAAGAATCAAAACAGAGGAGAAAATGCCTTCAGGGCTAGGATTATTTCCTGGAACAGACAGACATGCACTTGCCCAGCCTAAATGTTGAGGTCTTGTTTCATTTCCCGGGACTATAACCTAAGAAAAAGCTGAAAAGGGGTTTGGCGGTCCTGAAGAAATGGCTTTTGGAGCTGAGTGGTGGTGGCACACGCCTTTAATCCCAGCACTGGGGAGGCAAAGGCAGGTGGATCTCTGTGAGTTCGAGGTCAACCTCTCTGTAACAGTCCTACCATCTACAAGAGCTAGTTCCAGGACTGTTAGGACTGTTACAGAGAGAAACTCTGTATGAAGAAAACAAACAAACAAAAAATATGGTTTATTGGGTAAAGCGTTTGTTGTGCAAACATAAAGTCCTGAGTTCAGTATCCCAGCACTCAAGTTAAGAAAAACTGAATAATATGCCAGGCAGTGGTGGTGCGCGCCTTTAGTCCCAACACTCGGGAGGCAGAGGCAGGTGGATCTCTGTGAGTTCGAGGCCAGCCTGGTCTGCAAAGTGAGTTCCAGGATAGCCAAGGCTGTTACACAGACAGAGAAAACTTGCCTCAAGAAAACAAAGCAAAAACAAAAAAAAAAGAAAAAGAAAAAGAAAGAAAGAAAGAAAGAAAGAAAGAAAGAAAGAAAGAAAGAAAGAAAGAGAAAACCATATAAGTGGTCTCTGTGACCAGCACTGAAAGGCAGATAGTGGAAGCCTCTGGGCTTTGCTGGCCAGTTAGTCTAACCTAAACAAGGAGATCCAGACTCGGGAAAGATCTTGTTCTAAAAACTGAGTTGGAGGACCAGGAAGATGGCTCAGTGGGCAAAGGTGTTTGCTTTGCCTGAGTTTAATGCCTGGATCCCAAGGTGGAAAATTAGAACTGATTCCTGAACGTTACCTGACCTCTGCATTTACACACCCGCTCACCCACTCACCATGCACACACACTCACAAATAATAATAATAATAATAACAATAATAATAATAATAACAATAATAAGGCTGGAGGTATGGCTCAACAGGTAAGCACAGGCTATCTTCCCAGAGGATGCAGGTTTCATTCCCAACACCTACATGAAAGCTAACAGCTTTCTGTATCTCCATTACCAGGGGATTTGATGTCTTCTTCTGGCTGCTGAGAACACCAGGTACATACACGGTGCATAGACATACATAGAGGCAAAACACCCATACACATAAAATAAATAAGTCTTAAATAGGGCTGGAGAGATGGCTCAGAGGTTAAGAGCACTGGCTGCTCTTCCAGAGGTCCTGAGTTCAATTCCCAGCAACCATGTGGTGGCTCACAACCATCTGTAATGAGATCTGGTGCCCTCAAGCAGGCCACTGTATAAAAAAATAAATAAATCTTAAATAAAAATATAGACTAGAGAGGTGGTTCAGTGGTTAGGAGAGTGACCTGCTCTTGCAGGATATGAGTTCAATTCCCAGCACCCACATCAGGCAGTTCAAAAAGAATTCAAGGCCTCTTGCCTGGCACCAATACTCATATGCACACTCCCACACACATATACATACTAATGCATATCATTTAAAATAAAATAAGTTGTCAGGCAGTGGTGGCACACATGTTTAGTCCCAGAACTCTGGAGGTAGCAGCAGGTGGATCTCAATGATTTCAAGGCCAGCTGGTCTATAAAGTGAGTTCCAGGACAGCCACGGCTGTCACACAGAGAAACACTGTCTCAAAAAACCAAAAATAAATTAAATAAATAAATACTCTTTAAAAATGGATGCACAATAATAATAATAATGATGATATGATAAGGTGGAGAAGAGAATGAGGAACACATAGAATGAGGAACACATCTGGATGTGAATTACAGGCTTCAACATGCCTGAGCAAGAGTTCCTGTGTGGGCAAGTACACCCCTATCCCCATATGTACACAGATGCATATAGTAAACACAAAACACATACACAATTATTCAACTTCAAAATGATTAAAGGACGCACAGAAATATGGGATGCATGAAATCAATCTGAGTCACACACAGAGGACACCTTTAATCCCAGCAACTGGGAGGCAGAGGCAGGCAGTTCTCTGTAAATTCGAGGCCAGCCTGGTCTGTAAAGTAAGTTCCACGACAGCCAATTATACAGAGTGAGACCCTGTCCCAAAGAAAAAGAATTAATCTGAGAGGCAGTTTTCAATGAGGTTAAGAAGTAGGATGAAGCGAATGCAGGAGTAGACCGTGCTTGGAGACAGAGAGAGTCCAAAACTTTCCACTTGACAGGAATTCTCCCCAGAGGAATCTACACATCTGATATCTGATGCCATCTAATCCCAGTCTGTAGCTTTGAATCCTGTCCTGGAACTAGCTCTTCCAGACTAGGCTGGCCTCAAACTCATACCCGCCTCTGCCTCCCAAGCGCTGGGATTAAAGGAGTGCGCCACCTCCGCCCAGCTTCGAGCTTTTATTTTTTTCATTTTTATACTTTTTATTTATTTATTATTGTTGTTGTTGTTTTGTTTTGTTTTGTTTTGTTTCTTGAGACAGGGCTTCTCTGTAGCTGTAGCTTTGGAGTCTGTCCTGGAACTAGCTCTTGTAGACCAGGTTGGCCTCGAACTCACAGAGGTCCATCTGCCTCTGCCTCCTGAGTGCTGGGATTAAAGGCGTGCACCACCACCACCCACATTTTTATTTTTGTTTGTTTTTAATATACAAAAGAAGATTCTCAGTGCGGGTCACTTATTCTGAGATAACAATCAGTCCACTTCTTGGTATCAGTCATCTTTTCCGCGTTGTGTTGAGGGAACAGAAACCAAGTTCTCTCTAAAGCAAATTACAAGGGCCGGTTCCAGTCACCCGGATGAATGAGCGCCCTTGACTACACACAGGTGTTCATGCTCAGGAATGAGGAGGACATGATGGGACCCAAGACCCGCTTGGAAGGGCTCCTCCTCGACAGGACCCATTGGCTCTTGGGAGCCACATAGCCAAGCGCCAGACCATAATCGAGAATACAGCTACCCTCCAGCCTTCCAGAGCATCACAGCCCACTCACCCGAAAGAGTCCACTCAGGTATCACAAAGCTATTTTGAGTGTCTTGTATAGTAGTGGCAACAAGGTCTCAGAAAAATCCCAGGGAGGATAGGAAACTAGTAGCCACGACAGGGCATGTCCACTAGGTGGCAGTACGAGCTCACCTGGAAACCTCCATTCTCAGCTCCCAGCAATGTCCCTGTGGCAGGCAAGCATGGTGTTCTCAAAAGCCCTCTGAGGAACTGTGATGCAAGGCGCACAGTCGAATGCCACCCAGCAGGCACCTGCAGACCCCGAGTAATACCTGTTTTTGGGTGGGGGTGATGTGAGGCCAGGGTGTGGAAGACACCATTTTCCCTGAAAAAGCTGAATTTTCTGAGCACCATAGTTGGCCAAGCAAGCACAGAGTTGAGAACTCGTCGGTTTCCAGTTAGGACCTGGAGCCCCCCCTCAACTTAGTAAGACTGTTCTATTATTTATATGAAAATGCAAAACCCGAATTTGAAGTGAATCAGAGATGTAGGACGTTTGGTAAAGTCTGAAATATTTACTGCATATCGTCCAATGTGCTGGTGGATGTCTTTCATCTCGGCACTTCAGTGTCTGAGGCACAGGTACATGTGGGCTTTAAGGACAACTTAGGCTAAACAGTGAGATCTTTCTTGTCTCTAAAAAAAATTATTTCATGGGGGTTGGAGTAATGGTTCAGTGGTGAGGTATACTGCGCTCTCAGAGGATCCAATTTCAGTTACAATGCTCTCAACCGCCTAACTCCAGCTCCAAAGGATCTTGGCTTTTAGCTTCTGTGGTCACCTTCACTCATATGCACATACCCCAGAACCCCACACCCCCCCACACACACACACACGAAAAAGAAATCTTAAAAATTATTTTGTAACAATTTATGATATATGACTCTGATCAGGACTGGTCGGCAGAGAGCCGATCAGTGGACCCAGGCTCAGAACGGGCATTTATCAACCAAATATCTAAGGCCTAAACCAAACTGCTCCCCAATGCTTTTACTCTTGCATTCCAAGTTCGATGAAGCCACAGGCGACAAGGGGACCCATGTAAAAGGGTGCTTCTATTAGTCTGCGTTCTCTGGAGAACAGAGCTGACAGAATGTATCTAGCATATATTTTCCAGAAAGCAGTCATGGTGAGATGCAGCAAAGAGTCCTGATAGAGGAGTTAGCGATTGAGAACTTAATCGGTCCTCTTCTGAGGCGACCCTATGTTATGGTAAAAATAAAATGCTGCAGGTTTCCCAAGGGATGCAGCGGCAGAAAGACTGAAGGTCTCTGAAGGTGGGCAGGGAGCCACGAGGTGGGTGGGACAGCCAGTCCCATGAGGAGAGACATCTGGTGGGTGAGAGAGATACGAATAGGCAAGGGCCATGCAGAGTGAGGTTGAATATTTATTTAGTGGGTTATGGAGAGGGAAGGGGGAAAGGGGGAGAAGGGAGAAAGAGCAGAGAGAGACAGAGGGAGACAGACAGAGAGAGAGAGAGAGAGAGAGAGAGAGAGAGAGAGAGAATGAGAATCAGAGGAGTGAAGGAGGGGAGCCACAGAGGCAGCTACCTCTTTGGGAGAGAGGTGAGAGATGGAAAAGGAGGGGGCTTAGGCTGCAGACAGGAAGGAAGATCTGATGTAGCAGGTTCAGAGACGTGTAACTAAGGAGCTGTGACCGACAGCTCCTGCACTTCAAATTTCCCCGAGTGGGAGATGTCTTACTAGATAGAACTTATTCTTGCTGTTGAAAGCCTAATCTTTTCTGACCACCACAGTTATCTTTTCTAGAAGCCCTATTTGGTCAAAACTAATATGTCTCTGAATAGAGAACATCTAAGTTGCAGCTTAATGTCTCCTGCTATTCCCAGAGAGAAGATGCCACCTCAACATCTGTGGCAGTAGCAGTATATTGTTTTTATACCTGTATATTGTATACTGTTTAAATCAGGATAGCACTTATCTCCTCAAATGTATCTATTTTATGGAGGAAATCCTGAAAATTCTCTCTATGATTTTGCAGCAGCCTACCAGGACTTCCTACTCCTGACCATAACAGGATCAGTATTTGATCAGTTTCCCCATCCTCTCTCCCCTGCCACAAATGATCTTGTTTTCTCTCTAAACTTTTTGGAGATCAACTCTTCTTTTGTATGTTTTGTGTGGTGCATGTGCATGTGCATGCTCATGTGGGTGTGTGCATAACTACATGCAGGTGAGCATGCAAGAGAGCACACGTGCATGGGGAGACCAGAGGTCAATATCACATGTCTTTATTGCTTGCTCCCCACTTTTAGGAGACAGGGTCCCTCATTGAACTTGGGGCTCATCCAGTTGGCTAAAATAGCTGCCCAATGAGCATCACCATTCCCAGCTGTGGGGTTGCAGGCAGACATCACTGTGCCAAGCTTTCACAGTGCCACATGAGTCCTTTACATAAGGATCCAAACTAAGACCCTCATGCTTGGTGGGCACTTCGCCTACTGAGTCACCTCTCTAGCCCCTAAGATGAATGACACCATGCAATACTTGTCTTCCTTCTTTCTTTCTTTCTTTCTTTCTTTCTTTCTTTCTTTCTTTCTTTCTTTCTTTCTTTCTTTTCTTCTTCTTCTTCTTCTTCTTCTTCTTCTTCTTCTTCTTCTTCTTCTTCTTCTTCTTCTTCTTCTTCTTCTTCTTCTTCTTCTTCTTCTTCTCCTCCTCTTTTTAGAGACACAGTTTCTATAGCTTTGGAGCCTGTGTCCTGGATCCAGGTCTTGTAGACCAGGCTGGCCTCGAACTCACAGAGATCTGCCTGCCTCTGCTCCCGATTTGCTGGAATTAAAGGCATGTACTACCACTGCCCAGCCTCTTTGATCTTTTGTATGCTTTTGTTTGGAGATATGCCTATTTTGATCTAATACCCATTATTAATCAGGTTATTGTTTTTCCTTATTTTTGAGGTTCCTGATTTCATAGTATATCATGGATATCAGTTCCTTGTCAGAAACATAGCTTCTCAATGCTTTCTCACCGTCTGTGCTATTTATTCGTTCATTTCTTTGACTGTTGAAAAGCTTTTTAGTTTGATGTTGTTCCATCTGTCTATATTTACTTTCTTTTCCTGTACTTTTAGAGTCATGTAAATAAGTGACTGCCTATTCCAAAGTTCCAAAGTGCTTCCCATATGTTTTCCTCGAGTGGCATATCTTCCACTTAAATCCTGAATCCAGTTTCAGTTATCTTTGTGAATTATTATAGAGCTATGAGTCCAGCTGCATCCTTCTTCTGGACATCTGTTTGCTTCAAACAGCACCACTTGGTGAGAAAACGCCTGTTTTCCACTGTGTATTCTAGGCACTTTTGTCATGGATTAGCTGGCTGTGGCTGCATGGAATGCTGTCTAGATAATCTATGTATTTCTATGTGAATACTGTGATGTTTTGATCACTATGGCTTAGTGGTATACATAGACGTCAGGTAGTGTGTGCTTCCTACATTTTCCCCTTCTATTTGCTCAAGACTGTTTCATCCACTGAGTGTTATATTCTTGAAAGTTCTTGGAGTCAAGCCTCATGAATACTAAGGGACAAGTACAGTGGTTTTTTTTTAAAAAAAAAAAAAAGTCCACACCTTCTTTGATAGCACCTCGCTTGAAGATATGTAGCTTACTTCTGTTGAGTACAAGTCAGTATTAGCATTTTGATTGCATTGAATAGTATATGGGAGGACTTATGACATTACTTCCAAGATTAAATCTTAAAGAACAGCACAACTTCCCTAGAATACTGTCTCTTGACTTTCTGTGACTCCGAGGGAACCCACCACAGCAGGAGGATGCTCAAACAGTCCTGTGGATTCATTAGACAGGGAACAAGTTTTCTTTAGCTCCATAGCCATGCTAGAGAGTCACCTGATATTCAAATCCTCTACTCTTAAGCCATAACTCAGTGAAGTTACAAAAAAAGAAAAGAAAAGAAAAGAAAAAGAAAAAACTCATTTGTTGAATTTTGGTATAGTATCAGAGAGGAATATCCACAATTATTTACAAAAGTTATTAAAATAATGTTTTTATTCCCACATAGATCTGTGTAGCCCTGGTCATCTTTCACACATTGCAAACAAAACAGCACCTGAAACTGATTGAGCACAAATGCACACGAGACTCTAATTGTCTTTATTATATCAGATAGTGAAGAAATTGAAAACACAGAACAATTTAATTTTTTTAATGTTTTTCTATTTTAAAAACAGCAGGATTTAAAACAAAACTGATTTTACAGTTTTAAAAAATAAAACAGTCACTATAAGATTAAAATTACAGATGGGCCGCAGCCCTTTTCACCGATCTGTATTTTGGTTACACTTACGAATCATCACTATTCTGAAAGGAAATAAATTCTAAATAAGAATCTACTTGAGGGTCGGAGACATGGCTCAGAGGTTAAGATTGCACTTTCAGAAGTCTTGAGTTCACACCTCAGCAGCCACATGGTGGTTCACAGCCACCTGTAATGAGATCTGGTGCCCTTTTCTGTTGTGCAGGCGTACATGCAGGTAGAACACTGTGTGCATAATAAAGAAATTTAAACCAATAAAAGACTCCACTTGATTTTATTGTCCGTTTTCTATGAGTAGACAGAACAACACTTAGAGGATGAGGACTTATGGAAAATATTCAACTAGAATTATCTGGATAAAAATAGAAGATCATTCTATAGAAAAAGTTTCATTTAAATATTTATTTTTATTTTATGTGTACCTGTTTTGTCTGTGTACCACAGACGTGTACCACATGCAGGTAGTGCCCTCAGAGGCCAGAAGTGGGTGATGGGTACCCTAGAACTCAAGTTTAGATGGTTGTAAACCGCCATATAGGTGCTGGGAACTAAAAGTGAGTCCTTTGCAAGGGTAGAAAGTACTGTTAGACACTGAGCCAGCACTTCAGCCCCAAGAATAATTCTTAAAACATTTTATTTCCTGTGTATGGATTTTTTTACCTGTATGTATGTCTGTGTATCTCATGTGTTCCAGGTGCCTGGGGAGGCCAGAAGAGGGTATTGAATTCCCTGGAATTATAGATGGTTGTGAGCTACCACATGGGTGCTAAAAATCAAACCTGGGTCCTCTGTAAGAGTAGCTATTGCTCTTAATTACCGAACCATGTCTCCAGTCCCCCAAAATCAAAAAAAGCTAAAGATGGAGATTAATGCATAGAGGGTAGAGAAATAATAAATGTGTGGAATTTTGAAAAGTAAAATGAATAAATAAAGAGAAATGAAGAAAGCTGCACCTCAGCATACTAATGATTACACTGAAAGCTAACTAATGGGAAACTATTCAAATGCCCAGTAACAGAAGACTGGCTAAACAAATCGCGGCAGACACGCACAATATGTATGTTATTCAGCAATAGAAATGAACCAACTCCTGATGATACACAGCACTGAATGAATCTCAGCAACATTAGAAGCAATTTATATATATATATATATAAAAAAAAAAGCTAGCTACAAAGAATCCACACTGCATGGTGCCAATGTCGATAGGGATGTGGTTCAGGGGTAGACTTTTGACAATAATGGCCAAGGACCTGTGTTTGATCCCCACACTGGCACTGCGTATGCACACAGGTGTGTCATGCGTTATTCCAGTTAGATTCCACTTGTGTAAAGTTCACCAGCAGACAAACGGAGCTGCGTGGTGTGTTTCAAAATGGGGATGAGAACGGTGGAGGAGTGAAGTAGATGCAGCAAGGAGACCTCCTCGGGTTATTTGATTGATGATGCATAGGTCGGTGGTAGCGGAGAGCTATCCCCATATGTATAGTGTCCTGGATTCTACCCCACATAGCGAAGACAGAAACAGTAAGAACCTATTTGCCATTGCTTTGACCCCAGATACTTCATTTCCGACTGAGAAGTCTGAAGTGAGACTGTCACCATTTGTGGTGAGAAAAAGAGACGTCTTTCGTCAGCAAACCATTCGGGATCTATGCATTCTCACCCTCCCCTGTTCCATCTAGCTGTTCCCACACAAAGTCCCCGCCTGCCAGCCTGCTGTCCACAGTCCCTTCTCTGTAAATCCGCTATGGCCATCCGGCCACAGCATTCTCCTGCCTAAGCTGCTCTGTGCTTGCCTGGCACATTTAGAAAGAAAAGCATGTTCTTTCTTTTTGTCCTACAACGCTCTGCATGAACAGGTCCTGCCCTCCCCACCAGCCACCCTGTCTCTTTATCCTGTGATCTAGCCACCCTGGCCTTCTATCAGCACTGAAGCCCCAAGCGCTTCCTGATTCCAGGCATTGATTGTACAGAAAGTTCTTCCCTGTTCCCTCTTCAGCTGATTAACTCCAGCACTGCGTGAGAAAGGCCATCCAATAGGTCTCCATCTGTAGGTCCTCTTGTTTTTAATTCTAGCACACTCACACCATGTTATATGCCTTTTTTAATGTATTGTTTTGGGAATTTCATGCATGAGCATTGTGTTCACATCATTTCACCCCTTCATTTCCTCCCATGACCCCCCAACTCCCTCTCAAAGTTGGGATCTTGTGTTCTTTAATTATTGTTACATATATGCATATATATGCATCATATATACACATATGTATATGATATATATCATATATACATATATATGATACAGATGCATCACTTCTAATTGCCTGACACTCTTCACCTAGGGGTGGGGCCTTGTGAAGTGTTCCCTGTCTGTGTTGGCAGGTCAGCTGGTGTCTCGACAACCGGGATGGCTAATCTTGGCTGTCAGTCTGACGACTCTGGAGCTAAGTGGGACCCAAGTTGCCGAGCACCCCTGTGCAGGGATTTTCTTAATCCGATGATGTGAATTGGGAAGATCTACCCTAAATCTAGGCCCCACTCTCCGGTGTCAACCCAGGATACAGATATGAGGAAGGGAGCTTTGCTTTTGGCCTGCCTGCCCTCCCTTTCCACTGGCAGTTCCCTTGTTCCGTTGCTTCACCCAATCTTGAGCCCAGCTTGTCCAGGATTCCAATGTACACCGAAGACCAGCTCCTCTCCAGGAATCCTCCAGCACCTCAGTCCCCGAGTGAGACTGGGCTGAACAACTAAGGGATTCTGGTCCCTTCCATCAGGAGGGAGCCGTTGAACTACCTAGACCACACCACACCACCACGTAAGTCAATCTTAAAAAAGCTCCTGTGTACGCGTGTGTGTGTGTTTTCATTTTGACGGTCTGTCCCGTTAGAGAACCCTGACTAATAGCCGTATTGTTGGGATTTCACGGGTGCAGTTGGTGACTTGTTCAGAAGACATGATCTAGCAGGTGCTATCTTAGTCTCCTGACCTTATTTTTTGCAAATAAAATAAATCTTTTTTAAAAATTCTTTTTCATTTTACATACCAACCATAGTTCCCTCCCTCCCCTCCTCATGCTCCTTCCCCCACCTTCTACCCACCCAACCCCCTATTCACTCATCAGAGAGGGTTAGGCCTCCCATGGGGAATCAACTAAGTCTGGCATTCCAAGTTGAGGAAGGACCAAGCACCCAGCCCCCCAGGATCTAGGCTGAACAAGGTATTCCTCCATAGGGAATGGGCTCTAAAAAGCCAGTTCATGTACTAGGGATAAATTCTGGTCCCATTGCCAGTAGACCTACAGACTGCCTAAGACACAGAACTGTCACCCATATTCTGAGGGCCTAGATTGATCCTGTTCAGGTTCCCCCCACCTCCTGCTGTCAGTCTGGAGTCCATGAGCTCCCACTAGCTTGGATCTCTTGAAAAGGGGTCTCTTGAACCCCTTTGCTCATATAATCCCTCCTCCCTCTCTTTAAATGAGTTCCAGGAGCTCAGCCCAGTGCTTGGCTGTGGATCTCTGCATCTGCTTCTATCAGTTTCTGGATGAAGGTTCTATGATGACAAGAAGGGTAGTCACTAATCTGATTACAGGGGAAGGCCAGTTCAGGCACCCTCTCCACTATTGCTAGGAGTCTTAGCTGGGATTATCCCTGTGGATTCCTGGGAATTTCCCTAGCACCAGGTTTCTCCCTAACCCCATAATGGCTCCCTCTATCAAGATGTCTCCTTCCTGATGGGCAGTGGTGGCGCATGCCTTAAATCCCAGCACTTAGAAGACAAAGGCAGGCAAATCTCAGTGAGTTCAAGGACAGCCTGGTCGATAAGAGCTAGTTCCAGGACAGCCAGGGTTGTTACACAGAGAAAACTTGTCTTGAAAAACCAAAAAAAAAAAAAAAAAAAAAAAGATGCTTGCTCTCCCTCCCTGTCCCTCCCCCAATTCAACCATTCCCATACCCTCATGTCCCCCCCCCGCTTCACTCCTCCCTCCCTTTTCTCCCCCGTGCTCCCAATTTACTCAGGAGGTCTTATCTATTTCTCCTTCCCAGGGTCATCCAGGCGTGTCTCTCTTAGGGTCCTCCTTGTTACCTAACTTCTCAGGGGTTGTAGATTGCAGCCTGGTTATCCTTTATTTACATCTAATATCCACTTATGAGTGAGCACATACCGTGTTTGTCATTCTGGCTCTGGGTTATCTTACTCAGGATGTTCTTTTCTAGTTCCATCCATTTGCCTGCAAATTTTAAGATGTACTTGTTGTTTTTTTGTTGTTGTTGTTGTTGTTGTTATTTTACTGCCGAGTAATATTTCATTGTATAAATGTACCACATTTTCTTTATCCATTCTTCAATTGAGGGGCATCTAGGTTGTTTCCAGGTTCTGGCTATTATGCATAATGCTGCTCTGAACATAATTGGACAAGTGTCCTTGTAGTATGATTGAGCATCCTTTGGGTATACGCCCAAGAGTGGTATTGCTAGGTCTTGAGGTAGGTTGACTTCCAGTTTTCTGAGAAACCACCATACTGATTTCCAGAATGGCTGTACAAGTTTGCACGTCTACCAGCAATGGAGGAGGGTTGCCCTTACTCCACATTCTCTCCAGAACAACTTGTCATCAGTGTTTTTGATCTTAGCCATTCTGACAAGTGTAAGATGGTATCTTAGAGTCATTTTGATTTGCATTTCCTTGATGACTACAGGTGTTGAGCAATTCCTTAAATGTCTTTTGGCCATTTGAGTTTCTTCTGTTAAGAATTCTTTGTTTAGACCTGTACTCCATTTTTTTAATTGAATTATTTGGCATTTTGATACCTAGTTTCTTGAGGTCTTTATATATTTTGGAGATCAGTCCTCTGTCAGATGAGGGGTTAGTGAAGATCTTTTCCCATTCTGTAGGTTGCTGTTTTGTCTTATTGACCATTTCCTTTGCCCTACAGAAGCTTCTCAGTTTCAGGAGGTTGTATCATTTATTAATTGTTGCTCTCATTGTCTGTGCTACTGGTGCTATATTTAGGTAGTGGTTCCCTGTGCCTATGTGTTCAAGGCTACTTTCCACTTTCTCTTCTATCAGGTTCAGGGTAATTGGATTTACATTGAGGTCTTTGATCCATTTGGACTTGAGTTTTGTGCATGGGGATAGATATGGATCTATTTGCATTCTTCTCCATGTCCACAGCCAGTTCTGCCAGCACCGTATGCTGAAGATGCTTTCTGTTTTCCATTGTACAATTTTGACTTTTTTCTACTTTTTTGGGTGTGTGGATTAATATCCAGGTCTTTGATTCTGTTCTATTGTTCCTCCTGTCTGTTCTTATGCCAACACCAGGCTGTTTTCACTACTGTAGCTCTATAGTAGAGCATGAATTCAGGGATGGTGAGGCCTCCAGAAGTTCCTTTATTGTACAGGATTGTTTTGGCTATCTTGGTTATGTTTTGTTTTTTTTTTTTTGGTTTTGTTTTTGTTTTTGTTTTTGTTTTGCTTTTCCATATGAAGTTGAGTACCATTCTTTCGAGGTCTGTGAAAAACTGTGATGAGATTTTGATGGGGATTGCATTGAACATATAGTTTGCTTTTGGTAAGATTGCCATTTTCACTATGTTGATCCTACCTACCCAAGAACATGAGAGACCTTTCCATTTTCTGTTGTCTTCTTCAATTTTTTTCTTCAGCAACTTAAAGTTCTTGTCATAGAAATCTTTCATTTGTTTGGTTAGAGTTGCCCAAGATATTTTATATTACCTGTGGCTATTGTAAAGGGTGATGTTTCCCTCATTTCTTTCTCAGCCCGTTTATCATCTGTATAAAGAAGGCTACTGATTAAGTTAATATTGTATCCTGCCACATTGCTGAAGGTGTTTATCAGCTGTAGGAGTTCCTGAGTAGAATTTTCGCGGTGGCTTATGTATACTATCATATCATCTGCAAATAGTGAAAGTTGGACTTCTTTCCTTCCAATTTGTATCCCCTTGATCTCCTTTTGTTGTCTTGTTCTAGATAAAACTTCGAGGATTATATTAAATAGATATGGAGAGAATGGTCAGCCTTGTGGTGCATGCCAGTAGGTTTTGCTGAAGAAGGTGGAGGCAGGAGGATCACAAGGTCTTTTGACTCTTACAATCTTTCTTTCTTTGGTTTTGAAATCTGGTCTTCCTTTTTAGCCCTGGCTGTCTTGGAATTCACTATGTAGACCAGGCTGGCCTCAAATTCGTAGAGATCCACTTGCTTCTGCCTCCTAAGTGCTGGATTAAAGGCGTGCGCCACCTCACCCTGCTTTTCTTAAGCTGTAGACGCTCTTTATTGAAATGCCTTTGTGTGCTTTGCCCATGTCTTAAACTGAATTTTTGCTTTAAATTTTTTGAATTTTGAAATTTAATCTATATACTTGTCCTTTGTCCAATAAGGAACTTCCAAATATTTTCTTCCAGTCTGTAGCTGTGTGTGTGCGTGTGTGTGTGTGTGTGTGTGTGTGTGTGTGTGTGTGTGTACACGTGTTTGGGTGTCTTTGCATGTGAGTGTGAGTGAATGCATACACATATACTTGTGGAGGAGAAAGGTCAACATCAGGCCTTCCTCAGTTGCTCTCTACATTAAACACTTTTATTTCAAAAGCACCAGGGTTCTGGAGCTTTTGTCCTTAAACTATCTTCTTCTGGTTTTGGTGTCATGCTACAATTGTACTCTTAAAAAATTGTGAAAGCCTTCCTTTTTCTTTTTGGAAAGATATATTGGATAATTAGTGTGAGTTGTTTATTAAAACACTTGGCAAAATTCTCCAACAGGACCATCTGGGCTAAGAGATGTCTTTTTAGGGAATTTGAAAATTACAAATGCAATTTCCTTCATAGTTGCAGTGCTGGTTAAATTAGTTCACATTGACTGAGTTTGGCTAACTTGTGCTTTTCCCAGGAACTGATTGATCTTACTAAGTTCCCAAATACGTGTGTATGTGGAGTTGTTTGTAGCGTTTCTTTCTAGTCTTTAATGGCTACAGTCTGTTGTGGTACACCTCGCTTCATTCTTGGCATTAGCAACTTCTTCTCTAGTGGCTCTCCAGCCTCGAGTTCGAACTCCAGCAGTGCCACTTTTTAAAACTTACATTTTGATTTATTGATTTTGAGGAATATGTGTATGGATGCAGGTACAAGTGCCACGGCACGCACATGGAGGTCAAAGGACAGCTTGCAGCTGTTGGCTCTCTCCCTCCCACATATGCGTCCAGGGGATTGAACAGTGGCACCGAGTACCTTTCCCAGCGAAGCCATCTCTGGCCCTCAGTTTGTTCTCTTACTCTAGCTCTCATCCTCATTTCTCTTGTCTCTTCTTCTCTCTCATTTTGTTACCTTCATAAAGTTTAGTTTCATTGAGTTTTGGATTTTGTCTGTCCAGGTTTGATTTGGGCTTTTTTTCTCTTTTTTTTTTCTCTGTAACAGCCCTAGCTGTCCTGGCACTCACTCTGTAGACCAGGCTGGCCTCCAGAGTGTTGGGACTAAAGGTGTGCACCACCACCGCCAACTGGGCTTTTTCTTTTTTTGAGATAAGTTCTGACACTGTAGCCAAGGCTGGCCTAGAACTCATGATGATCTTCTGCCTCAGCTTCCCCAATACTAAGATTGTAAATGTGAGCCACTAGACCCAGTTTTACTTCATTGATTTTATGTATTGAGTGTGCATTTTTTTTTCAGTTTCATGACTTACTGATCATTATCATTTATATTTCTTTCTTTGCTTTAGGATTTTTTCTAAATCTTTTAAGATTGGGGTTCAGATTGTTGATTTGATACCTTATTATTCTAGTGTAAGAATAATTTAGTTAAGACATTTTCTCCTTAATTTATAAAACTGGATCTTACAAATTGTGATTTGCTAGACTTCATTTGAAGCCACTTCAGGATTTAAAAAAAAAAAATGTTTCCTTGGGGCTTTTCCTTTGATCTTCAGATTACTTAGAAGCATGTTCTGTATTTTCCAAATGTTTAGCAATTTTCTTGTTTAGTTTCTCGTATCCATTTCACTAGGGATTGCTTCTTGGACTCTTGGTTTGGATGAACTGGAGATTTCATTACGGTTGATAGTAAAATGTAAATTCTTTCAATTCTTCTACAGATTTGACATTTGCTTTATGGTCCAGAGTCTGGTCTATCTTAGTGTCATGTTCCAAGGTGAGATGGAAAGAATGTGCACCCTGCTGCTGCTGGACAGAATCTTTCATAGATGCTAAGGTCCTTTGGGCTGATGATGCTGTTGAGCTCCTCTCCACCTGCTGGTTTTCTGCTTGGCTGCTCTATCAGTTGTTGAGGGACACTTGTTGGAATTCCAGCCACAATCGTGGCTTTGTCTTTCTCCTTTCCACTGTGTTAGTGTTTGCTTCCCAGACACTTCTGCTATGCAGTTTGGCACGTGTTCATTTAGAATGGAGCGGACGGACTCTTTAGCACATCCTCTGGCTCTGGTATTTTGCTTTTGTTGCTCCTAACTTCCTATTGGTAATTTGAACATTTAGAGAATTTAACTTTGGTTATCTCTAGAACTTTGCTGTTTGTCTCTCGTTGCAGCTTAGGTTTGTGGATGCTCTAAGTGTTCTACCATCCATGCATAACTGATCCCCGCTGTCGTCATTGTACCAATTCAGGTGAACTGTTGAAGCGCTAGCTTCCAGTGTCCCTTTGCATTCCCTGGTTTAGAATATAATTTTCTCTTTGTGTGGTATTGACTCTAAACCAAGGGTTTTGTGCTCGCTAGGCAAGTGCACTACCAAAAAGCTATAATTTCAGCCCCTATAACTGCCTTAAATAGTTCCCTCTACATTTATTGATGACCAGCTCAAGACAGCACTAGAGTTTTTGCTTCAATGTGAGATATGATTTAGAAAACTCAAGAGAGGACAAAACGTACATATCCTATTTTTGTGCATTCTATTCTTTCTTCTTGACAATGATACTTATTTTCGTATTTCCTGTCTATTTATAGAAGTTCCTGTGATCATTCTTTCCTGCTGGCTGCACAGGCTTTTAGTTTATCTTCAACTGAGAATGTCTTGATTTCACCTTCATTCTCAGAGAGAAATTTTGAGTTGACAGTTATTCGTTTCAACCCTTAAAGATGTTTCTTCCTGCTGAGAATAATGACATATACTTATAATCCCTGCACTTGGGAAGCTGGGACAGGAAGATTAAGTGTTTGAGCTCAAGACCATCCTGTACTACAGAGCAAGACCCTGTTGCCACATATCAAAAAGAAAAGAAGTTACTTTTCCCCTTCAGGTTTCTGATGAGAAAATAGCCATTATGCAAATAATTTTCATCATCTATAGGGATGTCAGTTCTCCATAAATTCATGATTTTCTTTTTGTACTTAGTTCTCAGATATCTAAAAAACAATTTACTGTTTCTTTATTTTTAAGTTTGTGTATCTATGTGGCATGCCTGTCACAGTGCACATGTCAGAGGACAGCTTTCCAGAGCTCTCCTCTCCTACCATGTGTGGAATCAACACAGAAATCTACCAGCTGATGAATAGATAGTGAAAACGTGGTAGTTATGCACATGGAAGTCATTCAGTTATTATCAAGGAAATGAAATCATGAAATTTGCAGATAAATGGATGGAACTGGAAAATATTAAACTGAGTGCAATCATCCAGGTTCTAAGAGACAAAGACCACGTGTTCTCTCTTACATAAGGATGCTGACTTCAAATCTTTTGTGCATTTAGCATGGGTACATATGCTCTAAGAAAGTGGAATTGGGCCCTTAATGTTAGGGTTGGGGTGCATTTAAGGAGGAAAGATTAGAATCGATTTAAAATTACAATAGAGGGGACAGTACTGGGGCAGAAGAGTTCAAATAGGTAGTGGGATATGGTGATAGGGAAATAAGGGGCCGGGAAGCTTAAGAACAATGAAGTGTGCATGAAGAAGCCACTTGGGAACCTATGATTCATTTTTCTGGGCTGGGTTTCAAGACAGGATTTCTCTGTGTAGCCTTGGCTGTCTTGCAACTCACTCTGTAAACCAATCTGGCCTCCAACTCTGAGATCTGCCTGCCTCTGCCTCTTGAGTGCTGGGATTAAAAGTGTGTATCATCACCACCTGGCTGGAACCTATGATCTTGCAATCCAAGTAAATAATACAATAAGAGGGGAATATATATATATATATATATATATATATATATATATGTGTGTGTGTGTGTTATATATATATATGTATATATAACATAGGGAGAATATTGGGAGCTAAATATTTAAGCAGGGATGAGAACAATGGGTAGGTGAAGCAGAGGTAGTGATGTGTGAACTAAACTAAGGATATATGAAGAAGTCTTACTAAACTTAACTAGTTTGTAAAGTAATGCAAATATCTTTTTCTAAAGGAGTTTGAACAGAAATACCTACATTAATGAACAATACTGCTTCCAGAAGAAATGGGTTCTTTTTATGAAAGTCTCAGTGCTAGGCTCAGGTTACCTTCCTACAATTGTTGATCGGAGAGGACACTGCTATTGGTTGCCCACTTTAACTAGATGGTAAGACCCTATTGCTGAAGATGTCATATATTTTTGTTGCAGGACACGAAGAAATCAGTCTTGAACTAACCAGAAAACTCTCCTTTCTGGCTAATGCTGGAAGGTGCTTGAGGTAAGAATAAGAAAAGACAATTTTAGGGGCTGGAGAGATGGCTCAGTGGTTAAGAACACTGGCTGCTCTTCCAAAGGTCCTGAGTTCAATTCCTGGCAACCACATGGTGGCTCACAACCATCTATACTAGGGCTAGTGCCCTCTTCTGGGCCTGCAGGCATACATGTATATATAATAAATATTTTTTTTTAAAAAAAAAGAAAAGACAGTATTAGAGCCAGGCATTGGTGGTGCACGCCTTTAATCCCAACACTCAGGAGGCAGAGGCAGAGGGATCTCTGTGAGTTCAAGGCCAGGCTGGTCTACAAAAGCTAGTTCCAGGACAGGCTCCAAAGCAACAGAGAAACCCTGTCTTGAAAAATTAAAAAAAAGAAAGAAAAGACAGTTTTATTTTATTCTAAGATGACTAGTTTGCATAGTGCTGGAAGGTGCTAGTCAACCTCCTGCAGAAAAAAATCAAAGTTATTATCCATAACTGAACCCTGTGTGCTACAATATTGACCTTCCAGACAATATGTACCCATTTGTGCAGTAGTAGCAAGGGTGTTCATGGAGACAACCAAGAACTTTCTTTACTGTATTTGAAGCCTGCTCCACAGGAAGGAATTCATGCCTGGTACTGTAAACATGCTCAAAAACCATGGTTAAGGAAGGTTTATATCCACAGATTCATCTTGCTTCCAGTCTTGATTGAGGAAGCCTATTGCAATGGGTAGTGGTTAACACAGTGACACATTTCTGTTCAAAACACTGAGAATAAGCAACTCTGAGTGCTTATTTGGGATATCTATATCAGCACACCTCACCCCACCCCACCCATGGCCACCAGGACTCTGGAACATTATGGAAGAAGAGGCAGAAAGTATTAAAAAAAGCCAGAGGATAAGGAAAAGTGCCATGAAATGTTGTCCTCTGGATGTGACATACTGTTGTACACATGAACTCACAGTTGCATGGGTTACATACAGAAGACCTATGCAAGATCAAGCCAACTAAATATTCTATCATGGACTAGGAGGAGTTCCTGAAGCCCCACCTCTAACTGAGTAGCTATTGACCATTGGTAGGGAGAAGAGTCACTTGTCCTTAGGTATGTGACCACTGGAAAGGTATCCATTTCCCCAGTGAATGATCTCCCATTCAAGCACATAGAGATGCACTAACCTTGCACCCAGAAGGTTAAAAAGTAATCAAAATAAAAGAACAATATGAATTGGGGAGGAGATGTGATAAAGAAAGAGGTTATGGAAGGAGTTGGAGAGGGTGACAAAGGGTGGATATGATCAAAGTACATTGTATACATGTATGATATTTTCAAAGAATAAATTAAAATGAAATGAAATAAAATGGTAATGACAGCCTGCAAGATGGCTCAGCTAGTGATGGTGCCTGAATGCAGGCCTACTGGTCTGAGTTTGGTCAGTGGATCCCACAAGGTGATGGGAGAGAACTGCCCCCCACTTTTCTTTTTTTTGGTTTTTCAAGACAGGGTTTCTCTGTGGGACAGTCCTGAGTGTGCTGAATTACAATATTCTGGCCAGAACATTGTAAGAAGGTGTAAAAAGAGAACTGAGTCAGAATTAGGATTAAACAGGGCCAGAGAAAACCCTTTACTGACTTCTTACAAAAATTGACTAAGGCTGTACTATTAGGAGTGACAGACCCTGAAGCTATGTGTATTAATTGAATTCATGGATTTTTGAAAATGCCAACTTAGAATGTAAGAAGGTCCTTGGGCCTTTAAAGGTTAGATCAGCACCCATGCATACAATGAATGTTGAAGCATTTGACTGAAGCTTGGGTAGGAGAAGTGATTTCCAATGGTATGAGGATGTCCCGCGCTACCGTCTTGCCAGCAAGAACCACGCGGTACACATAGGATTCTTCTGCAGTAAAGCTTTAATGCCCCTTGGGAGAGCGGGCATCAGCCAACATGGCGGAGACCCAGATAAGATGGAACCCATCCCTTATATAGGAAACAGACCCTGCTTTGGACGTGTCACTCTTGGATAGGTCCATTGTTCCCAGTCCCAGGTGATGCCTCGGGAGTAGGCAGGGACGCAGCGGTAGAGTTACCAAGCACGTGCGCTGGGATTAAAGGCGTGTGCTACATCACCTTGAACTCACAGAGATCTGCTTGTCTCTGCCTCCCAGGCATCAGGGCTAAAGGCGTGTGCCGCCACACCTTGGGGTCACAGAGGTCAATCTCTACCTTTGTTCCTAGAAGCAATGGAGAATGTGGTCCGGCCCTCCACATGAGGAGACACCACAATGCCAAATGTTTTAATTGTAGTAGAACAGGAAATCTAAGTATGAACTTTAGACAAGGAATTCCTAGGAATAATGTCTCCTCTAGGTATGGAAAGAAGAGGAGGACTCAGCCTTCTGGTATATGTTGGAGGTGTGGCAAAGGCCAACATTGAAATAATGAATGTAGGTCAACAAGAGATAGACAAGGTAACCCAATACCACCGGGAAACTCCTTGGGGGACCTCTTGCAGGCCCCGATGTCAAACAAGGCCCAGTCATTCCCAGTCACTGTAAAGAACATGTCTCACCAGGAAAATCAAATAATTTAGTGCCTACTGTAAAAAAAAAAATACTGTTCTGAATGATGAAATAGACATGGAGGATGAGTCAAAAATTCCAGTATGAAATAGGAAATGTACCTTTTGGAAGACTTCTATAAATGATCAAAGATTAAAGCTAAGAGTGCATATAAATGACATTGTAATTAAGGGATTACTAGACACAGGTATGGACGTGACTATCATTACTCCAGAATCTTGGCATCCAGATTGGTCTCTTCAAAAGGCAGACAGATCTCCATGAGTTCAAGGTATGGTGGCACACACCTTTAATCCCAACACTTGGTAAGCAGAGGCAGGCAGATTTCTGTGAGTTCAAGGACAACCTCTTCTACAGAGTGAGTTCCAGGACAATCAAAGATACACAGAAAAATCCTGTCTCAAAAAGCCAAAAATTAAAAATAAAAGAAATGGAGGTTAAAATAAAGCCACATAAAGATGAAAAATGCACAGAGAGTCAGGATACTGTATGTTATTATATTGTTTGTGAATTGTTTGAATGCTGAGGAAGGAGAAACAGCTGCTAAATGACATTTGATTATAAATGTTGCTGAATTAATCCAACCTATGTATTTTGAAAATGCCTTGACATCAAAATTTAAGTCAAAAGATGTTACCTTGGAAAAGAGGTTTTGCTTTTGTTTCCACAGGAAATGAGAGGCTGTGGATTCATTCTGAGTTAAGAAAAATCCAGTTTGATCAAGGAAGACCACCTGAGAAATCTCCGGTAGGAAAAGATGGCCCAGATGTTCCACATCCAGAACAGATTCAAAACTGCTAGCTGAGATGATCGAGCCTCACAGGATACTCCAGACAGGACTTGATCATAATTCTAAATTTTCTTTAGGTCCCCATAAGATTATCAGCACCCCCAACCAGCAGGAAGTAGCCTGGAAAACTATGCCCACATTCCCAAAAAATGGACTATAGATATTTTCCTTTGTTTAGAATGTTGGTTACAAGTTGCTATGGATAATGGTCAGTAGAAAAACTAAGCAAAGGCGATTCAATTCAGAGTTCTTGTTTAAAAAAAGCGGGGGGAAGTGCTGTGGGACATTGGTCTATACCCTGTCACTTGTATTTTAAATAAACGCTGATTGGTCAGTAGCCAGGCAAGAAGTATAGGTGGGGCAACCAGGCAGGAAGTAGAAGTGGGGCAACAAGAATTATGGGAAGAGGGAAATTTCAGTCTGCAGTCATGACCCAGACACAGAGGACGCATGATATGACTGCCCCACAGAGAAAGGTGCCAAGCTATGTGGCTAACACAGACAAAAATTATGGTCTAATATAAATTATAAGAGTTACTAAGAAGCCTGAGATACTAGGCCAATTAGCTTATAATTAATGTAGACCTCTATGTGATTTCTTTGGGACTTAATGACTTCGGAAACCAGGTAGGATGAAACCTCAATCAACAGTGCTGGAACTAGCTCTGTAGACCAGGCTAGCTTCGAACTCACAGAGATCTGCCTGCCTCTGCCTCTCAAGTGCTGGGATTAAAGGCATGTGCCACCACTGCCTGACAAGAACTGGTTCCCTTTGACCCCCACATATGTGGTTGTACTCTAATCTACATACACACACACACACACACACACACACACACACAAGTAAACAATAGTATTGAAATATACATTAGGTCTCAAACTTAAGTTGGCTGGAATACTAATATAAATTTCTGGGTTCATTCTTAAGATGTTGTGATTGGGTAGGAATGGGAAGAGTTTGGAAAATCTGAGTTTCTAACCATGTCTTAGCCAATGCTGCTGGTTCACTATTACAATTTTAAGCCTTGAGATAGTTACCCAATTATTCTGAACTGACTGCCTGCTCTTTAGAATTACCAGCTGAGCCAGGTGGTTGTGGTGCTGCCTTTAATTCCAGCATTTGAAAGGCAAAGACGGGTGAATCTATGAGTTCAAGGCCAGCCTTGTCTAAAGAGTGAGTTCTAGGACAGCCAGGGCTGTTACATAGAGAAACCCTGTCTCGAAAAACAAAACAAACAAGCAAACAGTTGGTAAAGAATGAAACCAGTCACAAGAAGCTACATAGTATGTAACTCTAATCAGAACTAGTGCTTAAGGCTGATGAAGTTTGGGGAAAATGAGGAGATATAATAGCTAAAGAATTCCTTTGGGAAGAATGAAATGTTCTGAAATTAGAGACTGTGATGGTTGGATAATATGTTATAAATATACTCTATACAACAGGATTGTAGTCTTTAAAATGGATAAATTTCTGGGCTGGGGATTAGCTCAGTAGTGCTATTTGCCTTGTGTGCCTAAGGCCCTGGATTCAATTCCTAGAACAGCAAAGCAATTTTAAAAAATTAAAAGGATGGATTTTTATGGTCTGTGCATTCTGTCAATAAAAACCCTCACCAGGTAATAGCCAACCCAATCTAGTAACTGGCACTATAATTGTTTCTGCTGCGTGTTCTTGAAGCATTACCTGAAGTGACTATGATAGTCAAGAAATTTAGAAAACAGCCTTGGGTAATAAGGAACAACTAAAGGTTTCCTCTGGTGTATTAAAATATATGCTTCCCCCCACTATGGAAGTTCCTCAACACATTAAAAATAGTACTGTCGTATGACTCAGCCGTCACTCCTGCGCATACAGTCAAAGGGCTCTGTTCTGCCACAGAAATGCTTGAGTACCCATGTTTATAACCATCTGCGTTATTCACAATGGCAAGGGAATAGGAACGGCCAAGTAACCCATCAACAGAAGAGAGGCTAATGAAAATGTGGCATATGTCCACAATGAGATTTTATTCAGCCATAAAGAAAAAAAATAAGCTTATGAAATTTGCAGGGAAATGGATGGATTTGGAAAGGGAGATGTCCTAGACTCACAAAGACAAATTCCATATTCTCTCTCATAGGCAGATCTTAATTTTGTTTTATTTATTGACTATTGCACACTTCTGAACAGTGCATTTTGATTATATTCACCCCATTACCCTCTGTTATGCCCCTTCCTTTCCCTATGAAACCCTTTTTCTCACCTACCCCGATTCTTGGTGGCTACATTAGAAAGTGGCATCCTATCCTCCAGTGACCATTAACGGTTGCTAGCCCCTCAGCACTGGATGGAGCTCCTTAGGCATCTTCTGTACTTTGGTGGAAAATGGGCAGACCCTAACCTCCAATGTTTCTATCTACGTAAATAAGAGGTTGCAAGAGGGTATAGATTATTAAACTAGATGGAGGCCATGCAAGGGGAACAAGAAGTGATGAGGAGAGGGAGAAGGCAAAAGGAACCTGAGACATGAAAGTGGAACTGCTATTGGGAGGGAGAAGGGTAGGGAGAAAGGGGGAAGGAAAACAGCTAAAGTAAGTTTTGTTTGAAAAATGTCATCATGAAACTTAATTCTCTGTATGCTAATAAAATAAAATAAAACAAACGCTATTTCCTGAACTGTTTGGGTGTCTTATTAGAACACATTTAATTTAATCAGAATCTTCATTTATTGTTGTTTGTCAAGTAGCAATTAACTGTTCATATGTTTGATCTGCTTTAAACAATAAGAAATGGTCTGCCTACTTGGTTTTTATGCTTTGTGTTGTGAGGATTTTATTTGTCTGTTTGTTTTGAGATAAGGCCTCACACTATAGCCCTGTCTGGCCTGGAACTTGCAGTGCAGACCAGGGGGACCTGGAACTTTGTGGTGAGTGCCCTGCTCTGTCTCCTTAGTGCTGGAATTAAAGGTCTGCAATATCCATACTCAGCTAAGAGTTGTAAACTGCATTTGATGTTAGGTCAAGTTATGTATCCATAGTCCTTGTGGTCAGCAGATGTGACTTTGTGTGCAATGCCCATGTCTAAGTGCTGTCTCATTGTTTGCCCCATTCTATTCCTGAACCCTTATCCACGTGGAGCACATTCCTGACATTTAAATCATTTTCTTGGCCTTATCCAATATCAACATCTGTTGGCACTATAGTATATACATTTTCATACATTTTATGATACAGGTGCACAAAAATTGAACACTAAATGTCTCTTCTATCTCTTTCCACATAAAACGGTGAATACTTTTTATCTCAGTCCTACCCGATCTAGCTAACAACTAAATGATACTTCCTTTTCATGTATAAAATATAATTTATAGCATGCCTTCTTTTAAAAAACTTAAGTTGAAATCCACTTTTCTCCCATTTTTTGCCTTTGGAATACAGATATAAACATTAAAAAGCAAAACTAAGAATGTACTAAGAGAAAATATTTAATGCATTTATGACACCAGATTAGGGAGAACTTTTAACTTCTGACAAGAAATTCAGAAGTCATAATGAATATGAGAACCAAACTTAATGGGAGAAAAATTAAAAATTGTTGCTGGCATTATAAACAAAGTTAAAACATGTATTAATAAATTGGATTAAATAGTTACAACATACAGGAACAATAGTGTTACTGTATAACAAGCTCATGGAAAATATTTTTAAAATTCAAACTTCAATGGGAAAATGAATAAAGGATATGGGTTACTTTACAGGAAATGAAATACAAGTAGCCCATAAACTTATGCAAGCTGTTCAGCTATGCTAATTAAATAAATACAAATTAAAATAACGATGTAGCAACTTGGACTTTGCATATTAGCTTTGAAATAATTAAAAATAGTTAATGGTACCTTGTTTGGGCTTAATTGTGGGAAGAGAGTTCAGATGCCGTCACTCCAATGAATTTGATACATCAAAAGGAGAATTTTGGAGCCAGGTGTGAATTTTGTAAGCTTCCGAAACTTCCTGAGATTTATTACTTTATTTTCTGATTCTTTGTGAGCCTCTTTCCAAAAGGGAATGTTTCTATTTGTAAGAAATAGCTATATAGGGTTGGAGAGATGGCTCAGTGGTTAAGAGCACTGGCTGCTCTTCCAGAGGTCGTGAGTTCAATTCCCAGGAACCACATGTAATGAGATCTGGTGCTCTCTTCTAATATGTGGGCATAGCATGGAGGCAGAATGTGGTATACATAATAAATAAATCTTTAAAAAAAAAGAAAAGAAATAGCTATATAACGTTTCCAAGATGTTAGCCTAAATGAGTAAGTCAGTCAAGATATTGGAAGCTCCATTATTCAAGGGTGGGAAAGTTTTGTATTAACTTCTCTCAGGGAAAATGTAAACCAATGTCTACCTACTCACCTCAGATAGGGAACAAACTAATAGCTCCATACGGATCTATCTGGGTGAATTACTGTGTTTACTGAATTTACTTACAGTGTGTGAATGATCTCCTAAACAGTCACATTGAGTCTCGCCCTACTATAGGTGACAATTTCCCCAGCAGCCATGGAGATGGTTCTTTCCCTTCAGTTAACCTTGTATACTGTACACCCTAGCATCCCCTGAGACCATAAGATCATGAACAGCTTGGGCAGAATTATATTCAACTGGGAGGGAGGTGTAGGAACACACGACTGGAATCTCCAGTGGGGGTCTAATGACTCTCCTGCTCCTCTCTAAGGTCTGACTTAGTAGAATGTCTGTCAATAGGCCTGATCTCGAGGGTCACTTGTGAGTAGAGCAGCTACTCTGATTAAGATGGCAGTGGCTCTTACAGTCCCTAGGATAATGTCCCAGAACAGGAGGCTGCATCAGCAATAGTGAGGGGTGTGGTTTCAAAACGCATGATCTAGCCTCTTAAAGACTCAGTTTGCTTTTTTAATAGGAAACTTTAAAAGACTCAAACGGTTTAAGACCAGGCTGGCCTCGAACTCACAGATCTGCCTGCCTCTGCCTCTCAAGTGCTAGGACTAAAGGCATGTGCCACCATTGCGCCACTAGGTTTATCTTTTTGTGTGGGGACTAGAGTGAGTTGAGACAGGGTCTCTCATGTAGCTCAGGCTAGTCTCAAATTCACTATGTAGCTTAGACTGATCCTTCTGTATCTCCTGAATGCTTGGGTTCCAGGCACATATAATACATAGTATATATAATATATAATCACACACAGCTTAGTGCATAGTAGGCATGACCAGCTGAGCCAGGGTGTGTTTGTGTGTATGTTTTCTTAACTGAAAGTAGATTCTTCTCTCATACAAACATCCCAACCACAGTTTTCCCTTCCTTTTGCTCTTCTCAGCTTTCCCGCATCCCTCCCCTCCCTCAAGACCTACTTCCCGTTTCCCTTCAGAAAAGAGCAGGCCTCCAAAAGACAACAACAAAACAAGATACAATGAGACAAGGGAAAAGCCCTCTTATTAAGGCTTGACAAAGCAACCCAGCAGGGGGAAAACAGGCCAGAGAGAGTCAGAGACACACCCGCTCCCAATGTTAGGAGTCCAACAAGAAGACCAAGCTAACAGCCATAACATATACAGAGAACCTGGTACAGACCCATGCAGGCCCTGTGCCTGCTGCTTCAGTCTCTGTGAGCCCATGTGAGCCCTGCTGAGTTGATGTGGTAGGTTTTATTCCTTAAAAAGTAATGGCGTGAGTGCAGCCGCTAGTCCAGGCAGAGATGGCTGCCAGAGCGGTGCAGATTCCCCGCAGTGAGGGGCAGAGTGGTGGCTCATCCCGGACAGGCTGGTACTGCCATATCGCTGGGAGAGCCACCCAAGTGGGCGGGTGAGCAGGAGGCGGATAAAAGGCTTACAGGACATAGTAAATAGACATAAGGCTGAACATTTATTACTTAAAAGAGAAAGAAAGACAGAAACAGAAAAAGGGAGAGAGAAAGGACAGAAAACACATGTGCACATGCCAAGGGAGAGAGAGAAAGAGAGAAAGATGGCGAGAGGTCAGAAGTCACTGGGAGTGGGCGTGGCTTGCCCCTTAAAGGGACCAGAGATCAAAAGGAATAACAGTAGGCCATGCTGTCTTTGTGTCCTCCATCTCCTCTGACTCCTACAGTCTTTTCTTGCCCTCTTCTATGGGGTTCCTAAATCTCTGAAGGGAGGGACCCAATGGAGACCTCCAGTTTAGACCCTTTCACCACATAATGTCTGTCTGGGAGTCTCTGTCCCCACTCCCATCCACTGCCAGGGAAAGGCTCTCTGATGACAACTGAACGAGGTACTGATCTGTGAGTATGGCAGAATATCATCAGGAATTATTTCATTGACTATTTTGCCAGTCATGTTTGGTTTTACCCTAGCTCTGCGTCTCTGGGCTATCCAGTCTCCCGTACCCGGCCATCCAGGTTCTGTGCAGTATGGGCTCCCTCTCAAGGCATGGGCCTCAAGTTAACCAAACATTGGCTGACCACTCCCACAAGTTCTGTGCCACCATCTCCCAGGTCAAGGGTTTTGTGGCTGGGACACTATCCAGGTTTCTCTTTCCATAGCCTGCAGAGTATCTTCTTACACCAAAGAGACCAGGACATAGGGGTGAAGGCTCCATGCGGGTACCAGTTTGATCTCTCTATGTTCAACGATCTGTGAGGATGTTTGTCCTTGGCAATGGGGCCCCACAGTTAGTTTTCAGAGAGTTACCTTTTGTCCTAGCATCAGCCTGGGTTTAGTGATCTCTGCGGGACCCCCTCAGCCAATAAATCAACCAAACGCAACCCAGTCTCTCCACTGGAAGCTGTGCCTGCCTACAAAATAGTGCTAGCTCAGACTCTGTATCCTCTGTCCCTAGGAGTCCTCATTAGGGTCACCTTCATAGATTCCAGAAAGTTTCCACTGCACTAGGTTTTCACACTGCTCCCCCATGTCCCCCAATTTCAGCTGTCTCTCCCTGCACTCTCTCCTCCAACTCCCTCATCTGACCTCTCTTACTCCCATCCCCACCTGCCCACTCTCTAGCGACAAAATCTATACGCTTTCCCCTTACCAGGTAGGTCCATGCATCTCCCTAGAGCCCTCTTACCTAACTTCTCCGGGACTGTGGATTGTAGCTTGATTATTATTTGCTTAACCACTAATATCCACATATGAGTGAGTACATACCATGTTTGTCTTTCTGGGTCTGGGTTACCTCACTCGGGATGATTTTTTTCTAGCTCCATCCATTTTCCTGCAAACTTCATGATGTCATTGTTTTTAACATCTGATTAGTACTCCATTGTGTAAATGGACTATATTTTCTTTAACCATTCTTTGGTTGAGGGACATCCAGGGCCAGGGTTTCTATAGGCTTTTGCCTGATCCCTGGATTTAATCTCCCATCTAGTCTTTGACTCACCTCGATTTCAAGGTATGTTAAGTGCACAGAAGTTTAGTAAACACACTAGCTTCTCTACAAGCAAAGCTCAAGTTAGGAATTTGGCTTTTTAGAATTTGCTATGGAAGAGCCTTCAGGAAGAATGGGGTAAAGGGAGCAGAATGGGGCAGGGGAGAGAGCTGAGCAAGAATGTAGGTTTCAGCTGAATGTCAAAAGCAGATTAGCACCACAAAAGCAAAGGGGCCACACTAGGCTGTCATTGCCTTCAGGTTGGGTGGGATGATGTGGCCGGCTGCTGATGTAATAATGCTTAATGATCTCCATGCAAGGCAGTTACCAGTCCTCCAAGCAATTTTCCAGAGATGGGGATTCAGGCCACCTTCCCAGCAGTTGTGGGAGGCGGGTGCTCTGGTTAGGAAAGGAAGGGACAATTTCATAGCCTAAGACCTTGACTCTTCCTACTATTTCTTTTTTCCTGGGAGATGTTTATCCCTTTGGTCTGTTCCTAATTCTTTTTTGTTTTAGAAAAAGTTCGGGTACCACTTCTTTCAGAGGCTTTGCACGAAAATGGTCAACTAAGTCCTACCTTCATGTGCCCTGTTTGGTGGGAAGTGTCACCTCAGCCCCTAACATCCTTATCAAAAAAAGTCTGGGATGTTTGGTTGAAAGTGTCACTCCAGCTCCTGGCTTCCATTTTGGAATGTTGGGTGGAAAGTTCCATTTCAAGCCCCCTCTCCTGGGAGTGGCCACAGTCCAGACTCCACCTCCAAGAAAGCCTGCCAAAAGGTGATCCCTCCCCAGAGAGGGCCAAGACCACTCCCACAGGCTATTTAAACTGTCCCCCAGAGGCCAAACATGTGGTCTCTCTCCGATTCTCCTCCCCTCCCCCTTCGTGGTTTCCTGATCTTCCTGCGGGAAGGTGGGGGGCTGAGGTTTTGATTTGGTTTGATTCGGTCTGATTTGGATTATTGCGTCGGCGGAGAGGTTTGTCGGGCCTGAAAAACTTTATACCCCCCCCCAGTATGTATTTCTGTGCCCCTCCCAACATTTACCATTTGATCTGGAATATGATCTGCCCAGCCTTCTCCTGTGGAGTAGGAGCTTCCCAAGACAGGAATAATGTCCAGTTTGCCCCTTTACCCTGAGCATGTAGCACGTGCCAAGGAAAGCAGTCCTAAAGAAATATCTGATGAACTAAACACAAAGTAAGGAACTTCCTGGGTGGCCATGGAAAGACAAGCAACTCTATTGCCAAGTGCACTTCTGTCTCCAAGTGACAAGCAAGAAAATGGAAAGACTACATTTGAGACAGAGGAAGTGACTTATGACAAATTGGCTTCTAAGTACAGCTAAGTCACAATTCTGTTCTTGTCCCATTTAAAGTACATACCATGCACTTTAACACAAGAGGGGGTCAGAGCTGTTGATCTTTAGAGTAGCCACAAGGAAGAGAAAAGAATGATAAAAAAAAAGCAAAGTGAGCCTGGTGGTGGCACACACCTTTAATCCTAGCACTCGGGAGGCAGAGGCAGGCGGATCTCTGTGAGTTCGAGGCCAGCCTGGTCTACAGAGCTAGTTCCAGGACAGGCTCCAAAGCTACAGAGAAATCCTGTCTCAAAAACCCACAGTGATTAGTGGAAATAGTTTGGTATAAGAGTTGGTTAAGAATTTTTCACACCAGTGATTTTTTTCCCCCAGAAGTTAAACAGAAAAGCAACGCTGTGTCAGCACCAGGAGCTCAAAAACAGCAATCAGAGGTGGGGCCTTTGGAAGGTGGTTACATCATGGATGAATGAATTCATCTATAAATTCATAGCTTACTTAGCCTTAGGAGAAGGACTTGGTTATAACGCCCCCACCACACACACACTTGTGCTTCCTGTCCACCATGTGACGAGGCTTTCCTTTGCTACATCCCCCACTATCATGTACTGCCTCCACAGACTTAAACCCGAGTAGACCGAGGAGCCACAGATGAACCGGGTGGGACAGAAACCTCAGTCGGCACACAGACTGACACCTCTGTAACCACTAACCAAATGAATGTTTCCTCCTTGTGAGTGCATTTCTTCCAAATATTTTGTCACAACCATGCAATTCTATCCCAGCAGCTTTGTTTCTTTTATGAGGCAATACGAACAAATGTGTATTTACCTCTGACAGGGTACCAATGGCAGGGCAAAGGAAGAACTGCATCCATATCTGGCATAGTGAACCAGTGAAGTTATTAGGACTCCTTAGAGCAGTGTGGACACACACAAAGGCAGCTGCATCACGAGAGAAGCCCACCCCAGTGTGAGTGACATTCTTCGAGCTCTCTGCATGACTTGCACGTAGCTCAACTGGTCAGAGATCAGCTGTTCAGAAATCAGAGGACTGAAGACGTTCCTCTGCCAGCAAGCATTGTTACTTGTAAAACTTTGGGGCGGGGTGCTTTGTGAATCTCCAGAATCTGTGGTTCCCAAGCCTCATCAGCATCTTTTCAGTCTCCCAACTCTCCCTAGGAGGGAATGTTTCATGCCGAGTATGTTGCTGCCCAGCACTCAGCACTCCAAGGGTGCAGCTTTCTCGGGTGGTTACCCATACTGGGGTGGCCTTTTGGTCTCATGTTCCTTTAAGTAACTCCTCACTCAGACTTCTGTAAGGAACCTGATAAACTCGCTGGGTCACTAAGACTTGGGTGGGCTCATTTCTTTGGCCTGTTGCCAGAACCTTATCTGGGGTGAGTGGACTTTTGGTTCATATCTCTCTAGGAAATGTCATCCAGCAGAGGCTGACTAAAGCAGGGGAGGGCGGGGGGAGGAAAGCGAGCGACAGAAAGGAGATGAAATTGAAAAATATCTCAAAGGCAAACATCTGGCAGGATTTGATAGCCTTGTGCATCAGGGGCAAGAAAGAACCGAAAGGAAGTTCTGGGTTTCTGGAAGCAGGAAAGCCCAAGGCTCTCTGTGCTAGGCCTCCCCACCAGTACTTAGACTGCCAGGTGTACCCTGGTGCCACCACCCACAGAGTAGGATTCTTTTGCCTCCTGTGTTCCTGGCCCTACAAACCACAGGGGGCATGCTGCCACTGCCTCCGGGTAGGAGCTAGAAAGAGAATGACACAGTATAGAAAGAGGCAAGATGGAGATTTCAAGGGTTTTGCCCAGAGGCTCCTACACCATTCTTGTGACAGGAAGTTACCCAAGTGGCAGAACCCGCTGGGAAGCTTGTGTTGGGACTGCACTGGGCCAAGTTTCATCCCCAGCTATTTTTATTTTTAGCCTATGCCACATCTTAGAGCAATCAGGTCTATAAATGTCCATACAGCTTGCCATGCCTGGGCCCCAGGCAGAAGGGAGTAGCTAAAAAGGGATTATGCTAGGCCTTGTCATGGGCTCTTAAATGCCCTTGATCAGCAAATGCCTGGATCTTGCTTCAAATTTCCGGGCTTCCCTCACCATCCCCAGCCAGCTTCCCACCGGGGTTCAGAATAGAGGGTCCTAGGGGAAGGAGTAGATGTACAGGTATCTATAGGCAAATGAAACCAAAGCTAGGTCCCAGTGGCCTACAGCTCCAGGTGGCCTGTTACGCTGACTTTCCTCTTTTGAGCTTCTTTGGCTGCATCTTGACTCTTCTCAGCTCTTTGTCTTATTGCTATTATTAAAGAGAAGGGACACTTGGGTTCTGAGAGAGGCAGCTAGCTAATCAGCTTAGGGGCCTCAAGTCTCCTCACCTTTACCTAAGAGGAAGGACAGGCCTTATCCGACAGAACTATGGAACTGAGCTAAAATAAACGGAGGGCAAGTGCCTTGACTTGCTTATGCTTCGGGAATGGAACACTTTCCACCAGTTTGATCCCGCTGGATGCTTTATTCATTGTATAAATCTTACTTTTACATTTTACTATTCTAACTCATTTCCTGGTTTTTTCTACTTAATTGGCTAACAGAGGACTCAAACACACCTTGCCCACCTCACACAGACTAGCCCTCTCTACCTTACTCAATTTTTCCTACAGTTTTTATCTCCAACTAATAAACAAGAGATCTCCTTGTTTTATACTGTCTGGCCTCAAAGGCTTTGACCTGTTTTATCTGTAGATGAATGTCTATCTAAGTTGTAAAACAATCCAGGGAGGGGGCCCGGAGAGATTGCTCAGTGGTTAAGAGCAGTTGCTGCTCTTTCAGAAGACCTGGTTCCAATTTTCGGCACCCACATGGTGGCTCACAACTGTCTGTAACTCCAGTTTCTGGGGGATCTAGTGCTGTCTTCTTGCCTCCTTGGGCACCAGGCACTCACATGGTGCAAGCATACATGCAGGCAAAACACCGTCTACATTAAATAAATAAACAAATAAATAAATACCCCAATGCTGGGCACATAGATGCTGTTAAATTAATGTTTGCTGTATATATCCATTTATTGTCCTATTCCCCACTTTAGCCCATTTTTTTCCTATTGCCCAAGCCAAAATACAGTTTGTCCTTCATTCCAAGTTTTTCTTCACACCCATGTTCAATCCAGAGTTAAGACTTTATCTTCTGCTCCAGTGCACCTGACACGCACTCACTCCTCTCTGATCCTTAGTCATAAATCTATTGCACCTACATCACAGAAGTAGGCTGCATAAGTCTTCTGGATCCCGCTTCTGTTCCCATACAGCTCAGTCACCATACTGCAAATACAATGGTATTACCAAACCATAATCCATGGATCACTCTTCAGTAGGCCCTTCATACCTCTAGGACAGCAGTCAACTCCTATCTGGGCCAGCTAAGCCCTACCCCACCTAGGTCCTGCTTATTTTTCCAGATTCAGTTCTACTTCCTTTCTCCCTGCTCCCTCAATAAGGCTCCCCTACTCTGTAGCCACACAGAACTCTCGTGTTTTCAGAGAAGTCCACTTGACTCTCTCGTACCATCTTACTCCTCTCCCCCTTTTCTACCTGGAATTCCATCCTTCCCTTCTCTGCCTCCAGTGGCCTTCCTTCATGGTCTATGTTCATGTCTCTGACAAAGTCAGATTTTTCAGGAACCTCTGCTCATCACTGCCACTTCTAGAGTATAGGCTCCTTCTCAGTGCTTCTAGAACATTCTGTACTTCTTCTCAAACAGCGCTTGCTATAAAAGTGCAACTGTGCATTTGCTTATTCCTCCACTTGAATGTAAGCTTTATAAGGACAAGGGCTATATCTATTCTTGCTTTTATTGAATCTGTACATAGTATAAACTTTTTATTATTTTTCCAGTACTGGTAACTGAACCTAACGCCTACTGCATGGTAGTTCTCGATTACTAAACTATATTCCCAGGCCATTTTGCATTTAGATAATTTTGAAAAAGGCCCTCATTAAGTTATACAGGCCAACTAGCCTTAAACTCTTTCTGTACACCTACAAGGCCTTGTACTTGCGGTCATCTGCCTCAGATTCCCAAGTAGCTGGAATTACAGACCTGAACCATTAGATCCAGCTATAAAACCTTTTATAATTATTAATTCATACAATCTCCTTAACACTCATATGAGGCGCTATTATGATTGGCATTATATAGATGATGAAGCTGGAACAGAACAAGGTCAGATAACATGTCCAAAGCCACATATTTCAAAAAGTTGGAATAATAACTCAAAAATCCAAGCTCTTATAGCTACAGTTCCTCCATTGCCTTTTCTATAGAAGGCCCGTTCAAGAAATTTTAAATAAAACAAAGAAAGAATGACTAAGTGAATAAAGATTGTAGGAAGAGCACAGTTCTGTGTGGGGGCAGTGGGAAGAAAAGATGTGGGGCAGAATAAGTGAGACAGATTATGTTTACATGTCAGTTGTGGCAAAAAAAAAAAAAAGCCTTAGTCCATAGTATAAGATGACTCTAGAAGAAATGGAAGGTGATAGATCAGGAGATATCTCAACGGTGTAGTGCCACCCTCGCATTTACTACTATGTCTACTCACTAGTACAGCCCCAAAGTATGTTCATGAGGCAGGTGGGGAGGGGAGCGGAGCTCAGAAAGGCAACTGGAAAATCGTATTGCCATCAATGTAGAACAGAGCACCGGGCTTGTTCAGAAACGGGCCACTGAGGACAGCTAAGCAGTTTCCCATGGAGTGCAAGAGAAAGGAAGCAGACAGGATGGGCTTAAGGAATGTGAGGCTATAGAGAAGGCACGCGGGGAGACTTTCTTCCTCTGTGAGTCATGAAAAGCAGACTTAGGAGAGGTGGAGTCAAATCTTCCCAAGATGTGATGACTAGGGCACGCTTAATGGCGTGGAAAGTGAGAGGTGAAGCAGGCTTATACTGGACCAAAACCATCGCTTCTAGGGGGCAGCACACATACTGTGCCTAAGCACATAAAATGTAAGTGTGCCACAAGGTCGGCTAGTGTTTCCGTACGAGCAGTATTAAGTCAAGCAGTATTAAGTCAGGAATTCCTTCCTAGCAAGCATCTGGTGGCACCAGACATGAGCCAGGAAGATCTGAAATGAGGACGTATGATGGGGAGGGAGGAAAATAATTTAGAGCCTATTAGAGACTAAAAAGCAGACAATGAATGGAGAGGCGAGGAAATAGGAAATGGTTTTCAAGAGCGCACAAGTTCAAAGAACACGAGAAGACTGAAAAGATTGGACGGGCAATACAGTTCACAGAGACACAAGGGAAAAGATCCATGTACTTTCCGAAGGCTGGCAATTAAAACAAGACTGAAATTGGTAAAATAGTAAATATTTGACAGAGGCAGATAATCAGTGTGCCATAGACTCCTCAAAACGACTTTGTAAGGGACATAAGGCCAGCTGCCAAGGTGACAATTGAAGGGTTTGGTCTGTAGAGGCCTTACTGGGGCCCAAATCCACAAGGTCCTAGATCACAAGGTGGAGGGTGGTGGGGAGAGGACAGTGATCCTGGGCTGAATGGCCCTAGGAAAGGATATGGAGGTAGTGCCCAAGCACTTGAGAAGACAAAGAAAGAATGAAAACCACGAGGAATTGGGTATTTTTTTATAACAAGCATTTATTGAGCAAGTTCTTTGCACCAGGTGGCAGTCATAGGCTTTGAGTGTTCTCAAAATGTTTATGCTCTGGCAGGAGGGACAGGTCGATCCAAGGCACTTAAAGTGCAACATAGAAGTAATGGCCTATAGCAAAGAAAGATGCGGAAAGGACCTCTAAGGGCTTAGTACTGATGTGCCGCGCAGAGGGCTGCACACCGATAGGGTTCATACTGAGAAAGCCAGGTGGGGTTTTGGCTTACCAAATCTGAGTAAGTATATCAACCCACTAAGTTGCTATTGTTTGTGTGTTGCCACTTCTGCATTTTATAATGAGATGTGCATGGTTTTCAGATTTTTAGGTTTGCAGCACCGCAGTTAAAGTCGGACTTATGCCAAAAAGAATACATAACATGCCCCGTTTGAAGGAAAGCAAACACATTCATTATAAGGAGTTTGCCTGCCAGGTAAGACTCTCTATCCTGCAGGACCTGCATTCCTCAACTGCTGGAAAATCGTGTGACGGAAGCTGTTTGTGCTTTGCTAATGTTGGCAAGTCACTTTCAAAAGATCCTGTGGCATTCACATCTGAGGCCCTTTTTGTAAGACTAAATGTGTGATATTTTAAAGAGAGATCCTTTGTTGATTGGAAAAGTAAGGCATAAGCAAAGCTGGGAGAAATGCAGAAGAGATCTTTTAAGACTTATTTTTATTTTGAATTTTGTGTATGCGTGTGTTTCTGCATGTGGGTGTATGCATACGCGTACAGCTGTCAGATTCCCAGTAGCTGGAGTTACAGGTGCTTCTAGGCCTGGACTGAGTGCTAGAAACTGAACCCAGCTATTCTGCAAGAGTAATAGAAGCTCTTACAACTGAACCATCTCTCCAGCCCTAAGGAGAATTTTTTTTTAGTATCGTTTTTTTGTTTGTTTTAGTTTTTTTTCGAGACAGGGTTTCTCTGTAGCTTTGGAGCCTGTCCTGAAACTAGCTCTTGTAGACCAGGCTGGCCTCAAACACACAGAGATCCACCTGCCTCTGCCTCTCAAGTACTGGGATTAAAGGCATGTGCCACCACCACCCAGCTCCTAAGGAGATTTTTTTAAAAGTCATCTTTAAATGCCATATGTGAACTAGTGCACATTATGCCCCAATAGTCATATATACAAATGAATAAATAATGTCACAATAAAATGTAAACTCCTGTAATTTATTCAAACAAAAGATAATAAATCAACCCAATACATTTATTTGACTAGATGAGCGTGACTTATTTATTATTATTATTTATTAATATCATTATTTATAAATGACTTTAATAAAAATATTAAATTAGACAAAACTGGTTCCTAGGTCATGTTCCCTCTTTCCCCAAAGTTGTGCAGAATTCTCAGATGAGCCCTAGGATCTGCACCCGTTCTATGTAATCTCTTTCCCTCGGACCCGTGACTTGCTTCTAGTCAACAGTAATGGTAATGAATGTCACTGTCATGATTATGTTACATTATATAAGGTTCTGTGTCAGCAGCTTGTAGAGAGAGAGCTTTCCCTGCTGGCCCTGAAGAAGCAGCTGCGTTGTGAACAGGTGATGGAGAGGGCTGTGTGGCAGGGGACATTAGCAGCAGGAGGATCTGTGGGTGGCCTTCAGCCTATATGCGTACAGTCATAACGAGATGAATTCTGCCAACAGCCTTCCTGAGCTTTACCAAGCTGATTCTTTCCCAGTTGAGCTCCCAGATGAAATGTGGCCTGGCCAATACCCTGCCCACAGCTCTGTGAGACGGAGCAGGAAATCCAGCTAAATCAGACTATGAGATAACACTTTAAGTATGTGTTAAGCTGCTGAATTTGTGAAAATTTACTACACAGCAATACAAAAACTAGCACACAGGCATCCACTGGTCATAAACTTTTATGTGCACCCAGCCCATGTAGATACTGTCTTTCTTCAGCAATACTTAATGATTTGTTTTTATTTTCAATTACACACACATGCGCACGCCTGTGTATGTATGTATGTATGTATGTATGTATGTATGTATGTATGTTTGTGCACATGCTCCCCATGAAGGCCAGAAAAAGATGTGGGATTCCCCAGACCTTGACTAGGTAGTTGTGAGTCACTCCACGTGTGTGCTGGGAACCAAACTGGGTCCTCTGCAAGAGCAGTAAGCAATCCTATCCAATGAACAATGTCCCTAGCCCCCTTTCCAATATTATTTAAAACAATGAAAATGGGGGCTCTTCGTGTCTTTCCACCCTTATTTCTCCAGTAATTCTCTGTATTTCAACAAATTGGAATGAAACATGTCATTCATAGTATGGTCTCTGGTTGACTTTTGTCTACCCCATTCTGTCTAACCCAGATTCCCTCCTTTACACCTTGCTCTTTGCCCATGAAACCTGAACTTCTAGACCATGGACAATTGTTTCCACAGTGTTTTTCCTCGCATTACTTTTTTGTCAGTGGTTTATAAACTATCACAAAATCACTTCTGAAATCCTCTTTCTCAGAAAACATGATATAAATATATGAATATATGCATAGGATGTCTACAAGCAATATAGGAAACATTTGAAGATATGTGTGTGGCCTTCTCTTCTTATTAAAATTGTACACTCAGCTGGGCGGTGATGGCCCACGTCTTTAATCCCAGCACTAGGGAGGCAGAGGCAGGAGGATCTTTGTGAGTTCAAGGCCAGCCTGGTCTACGGGAGCTAGTTCCAGGACAGGCTCTAAAACTACAGAGAAACCCTGTCTCGAAAAACCAAAAAAAAAAAAAAATGTACACCCATTGAATCTCAAGATTCCAACGTTCACAGCACATCGCTAGACATCCTTTGCATCATCATCACCATCATCATCATCACCGGTGCTGGGGAGTCAAACCCAGGGCCTCACATGCTCTACTGTGATTCAGCCCTACTCAGAAATAGTCATAGTAAACATAATGTCACAGAAGTGGTTGAAGTATCACAGGCTGGCCAATGTTTCAAAGCCTGAGAAAGCTTGTCTTTATAAAAAGACAGCTTAGCGGAACTGTTCCAGCGACAGTGTCCTTTTAAAGTAGCTACATGCCGAATACAGCTGAGAAAACGACACATAAACACTGATCAGGAAGAGGGACTAAGCTAAAGGAATTCGAGCAAGCCTGGCCAGGAACGAAGTTTGCTGCTACCGAAATGTTTTGGTCTTAGCCACTGGCAGGATTGATTGATTGTAGTTAGCACAACGTTTCTGTGCAGCCGGCCTAAACATCTGTTTCTGTACAACTGTTGCTCAATTCTCTCTTCCTTTCGAATCACCATCTTTGAAGCACAAAAGAAAATCCATCCAAACGACCAAACAAATTACCCTTTAACGGCTTCCCAATCCTTTAAAGGAGAATCTGTGCTTAAAGAGGGTCATTTACTCTCCCGCCCCTTACCTCCAGCAAGGGTTCAAACTTCAACTCAGAGGCTTGACCCAAGTCCCTCCCCTTACCCTGTCATCTAATGAATATGCAAATTAAACATAATTGGCAGCCAATGGCGTGAGTCCTGGTCACATGGTACTGATGGTAGGTGAGCAGACAGAAGTTGTGTCAGTGAACAGAGAGGGCTCTCAGTCTGGGGCGAGCGCTCTAGTGAGCGTGGACGGATGCTTCGGCAGTAGTCCTGGCAGCAGCAGCGGCAGGCAGTGGTGGTGGCAGAAGAGGGGAAGAGGGACGGCCCCAAGACCTACATACACTCACACTTTCAAGTTCCCTTGGAGGGAGAGGAGTTGGGGCTGCAGAAAGAGGAGGCCAGGAGCGGTCCCATCTATCCCATTCCATCTCCCCCTTCCTCTTGCTCCCTGGCTCTGCGAGAGTTCAGGATTTGGGTAGCCATACGTGGCAGCGAGGGCAAAGGGACCGGGAGAGTGGGGACCAGAACCAAAGGTGTAGTGGAAGATGCCCATCCTGCTGTTCCTCATAGATACATCCGCCTCCATGAACCAGCGCACTGACCTGGGCACCTCCTATTTGGACATTGCCAAAGGCGCTGTGGAGTTATTCTTGAAGGTAAAAGGAGGGGAGAGGAAAGATGGGGGTCGCTCCTGCGGGATGGGGGGGTTGGACTGAGGTGCTTCTGTAACGTTTGTATCGCTTCCCCTCGTTTCCTACGCGATCCCTCCGTCATCCCTCGCCCCGCAGCTGCGAGCCCGGGACCCAGCCAGCCGCGGAGACAGGTACATGCTGGTCACCTACGATGAGCCTCCATACTGCATCAAGGTAAACAGGCCAGCGGGGGAGCGGCGGGCGGGAAGAGCAAACGCGTCCGCCAGCCTGAGCTGCTGATCCCCTTTTGCCTCCGCCCGTGGCGATCCTGCGTCGCCCTGCGGGACGGGCTTGGGTGCCAGGCGCCGAAGGCCAGGGGGCGCGGGGCGGTCAGCGGCGGCCGGGGGGTCGCAGAGAGAGGCCCGAGAATGGGCAGCCTGTGCAGAGAAGGCACAGGAGGGCCGAGCCCGTAGCGCGACGGCCGCGATTGCCTCGGAAGATGGCGGACATTTTGCTTTTGTATGAGACAGCCGGAGGCAGGGTGAGGGCGCTGCTGAGATGGAAAGGAGGGAGGGGAGGAGGCCAAGGAAGGAGGGCTCAAGGCCCTTGGTGAGGCTGCGGCCCCTTCGCCTGGGACTCCGCCCCAACGTGCTCCTAGCCCAGCGCGGGCTTTCCTGCCGCCCGGGCTCCTCCTCTGGACCCTCCTTCCATCCCTCGGCCCGCCCTGCCCGGGCTTCCTCTCCCTCCTCCCGCTCCCGTCCGCTTCTCCTCCACCCCATCTACCCCTCCTCTTCCTGCCCAGCGCAGGGTGGCACTAGAGCGGGCCTCTGGGAGCTGCTCCTTTGCATTCGAGCTCGTGGACCCCGCCCCCGCCCCTCCCACCCCTCCCGCGCCCCGGCCCCTCCCGCTCCTCCTGCGCCCCCACCCGTTCGGAAATGGTTAGCCTATGCTGCTCCCAGCTCCCAGACCCTGCATGCTCCTTTCTGCTCTCAGCTCAGTCAGGTTTAGCCCGGCTCTCAGTTACCTTAGCGACTGTTGCTGTTTCATTGGAAATTGCTGCAAAGAAACCACCAAATGTGTGTGTGTGTGGGGGGGGGAGGTGCCTGCGCAGAACCTTCTTAGAGAACTGGTTTTACAGGGGCCAGAGGTTCAGGGAGCTGGCCTACCTATTTGCATCCGAAATTAGGTTTGCTCTTAGCTGCATAGGGATTTGCCAAGGGCACGATTGGACTCAGCAGATGCACTAGTCAAATTCGATGATTTGATTCGCAGGGGCTGACCCTTAGCCTCAGTGGGGTAGTTTTTTGTGTTCCCATGATGAAGAGATAAAGAACTGGTTTGCCTGTAGTGGCTTGATAAGAGGAACTCAAACTGTTAAATTATCCTGCACGAGGATTGAGCTTGCATGTTGAAATTTTAGAAGGTTGTTACCATTATCCCTGATGTCTTTTGCTAGGCGTGTGTCCTCTCTCTGTCCTAAATCATCTCAGTAAATTAAGAGGAGGTTCAGTTTGGATGTGTTGTAAGCCTTGGTCTAGTGAGTTGTTCTAAAGAAAGATACCTCTCAAGGTGAGTGAGTTAGCCAAAGAGTATTCTTTCAGACATAATGAAAGCCAAGAGACTTACTTGGTAAGTCTCAGCTTTGATTAAAAGTTTAATTTGTAGGTTCCTCCTAACCCTATTCTGGCTTTATTGCTTTGTTTTCAGTTTTTATTTATCTACCCCCCTCCTCGAAATCGAGCTACTAGACATCTTGCAAAATGCCATATGTTTTTAGAAAATGGCAGTTTTCCAGGACAGTCTGGGCTAACATAATTGCGAGCATAGGGTTGGAGACCTGTTTCAGTGAAGGAGCACTTAGAAATAGGAAGCCTTGCAACCACTCTCTCGTCACCGGAGAAAAAGAAAATAAGATCAGAGCCTGAATGTTTACATCTTTTGACAACAGTAAGAGCCTATACCATTTGTAGTGTGCCTATTTGAAGATATACTCAGTAATTTGAAGCAGTGGAGGGGCTAAGCTACAAAATCAGTGTACCTATCTTTTCTTTTTGTTTTGTTTGTCAAGACAGGGTTTCTCTAGCTTTGGAGCCTGTCCTGGAACTAGCTCTTGTAGACCAGGCTGGTCTCGAACTCCCTATCTTTTTCTTTCAAGGAACAACTTACTGAGCATTTTGTGAGGACTGCTAACAGTTCCTAAAACAGTTTTGGAGTTATAGGAATTACATGACTGCCTGTCATGGTATTGCATGCCTTTAATCCCAGCACTCAGAAGGCAGAGGAAGACGGATCTTTATGAGTTTGAGGCCAGTGTAGTCTATACAGGAAGTTCTAGGTCAGCCATGTATATAGTGAGACACTTCTTCAAAGAGAGAGAGAGAGAGAGAGAGAGAGAGAGAGAGAGAGAGAGAGGAAAGAGAATTACATCACAGTTTACAGTCTTTCCCTTGTTTTTTCAGTGTGAGGGACACAACTCAGGCCGTTCTCAGTGCTAGGCAAGCGTTCTGCCCTGAGCTACATTCCCAGCCAGTGTGCTTAGTTATACTCTGCTTTCCCTACTTCTTCTATGCAGTGAATTATACTGAGTTGCCACGTACTTTGTTTGTTTGGTTTTGGTTTTTCGAGACAGGGTTTCTCTGTAGTCCTGGAACTAGCTCTTGTAGACCAGGCTGGCCTCCAACTCACAGAGATCTGCCTGCCTCTGCCTCCCAAGTGCTGGGATTAAAGGTGTGCGCCACCACTGCCTGGTTTGTTACAATACTGTTTAATGGCTGTGTATCTTAGTCACTTGTTTATGAAGCATTCAGTATTTGTATGGAACAGAAGAAATTGTTCAATATTATTTTAGTGAAAATTTCACTTTAGCTCTTTTTATTCTACCACTTTTCATTTTCATTTTTCTTCTTAAACAGGAAGCATTCTCTGTAGACCAGGCTGGCCTCGAACTCACAGAGATCCACCTGCCTCTGGCTCCCTACTGCTGGGCCACCATCGCCTGGCTCTCCTTTGATATCTTTTCCCCGTAGGTCAAATGTGAGAAGATACTTTGTATACTATGTTTAATTATTAATCACTTCATCTTAGTCTTTATGCCTTCCTGAGCCTTTTCAGGGTCTTCATTTTATCCGGGTGAAAGGAAAGGTTAAGAATCTAATAATATTCTTGTCCTTTACCAACATTACTATTGATAGATCATATTTGGGTAAGAGTTTTCTGAATTTTTCTTTTAGACACTACCTCCTGCCTAGCCCACCTCTCTCCTCTGCCTGTAAGAACTTAGTTCCTTTGCTTTTTAGGGTCGTAGCTTGCTTAGAAATTTGGAAACCTCAGAGCTTCTGGTGATATTTCCTTTGCAAAGTTCAGTATAGATTCTTACTTGCTAGTGACTGAGAACCCTGTAGGTCTGTTTTCTCTCACACCTGCTAACAAACAGGTCCTTCTTTGATTGTCAGCAGGCATTTTAGTTCCTCCATGAAACTTCACTGTTTGCGTTTGCTAGGGGCCGGAGGCCCTTGCAGCCAAGTGATGGTTTGGTCGTGTTTTATTGGTAGCAAATTGTTCTGCAGAATAGATGGAGTGAGTGTTACTTTCACGTTCTCCGAGGCTGCAGAAATGGTGTAACAGTTTACTTCTCAGATCTGGATTATATCCAGCTCCAAATGCCTCCAAATGACTTTTATTCTGCTAGTAGGCCCTCTTCTGTTGCAGCTGTAATAGGCATGAATTGTGCATTTGCTTGGGAGATTTCTTTTTAACAGGCATGCAACTCTTCCCAGTATATCCACTTACAAGCTTTGAGACTAAATCTGTGGGAGAAATTATTGCAACAGGAATTTTTCACTAACGTGGGCTGTTGGGTATGTAATATATAGCATTTCACCAAAGACATAGTAACTTTGCACCGCATACCTCTTGGCACATAGCTGTCAGCTCTTTTAATATCGCTCATACCTGTTCCTTTTGCAGCACTCTGTCTCTGAGTAGAATTAAGCTTGACTTAGGGACCACATAGAAATGAAAATATTGTGTGTTAAATCTGTCTTAGTGTTGCTTTGTAAACATGTTTCATACATTGTGTTACAAGTATTAACACTTTATATATATGCAGTATATTTTCAGTGTACATAGCTAGGATACCACTGTTTAGTATTTCGTAATTTCTAGTGTGTCCTTAGAAGAAGAATATAGTACAGGGCTTTAAAAATGTTGTGTGAGGGGTTTTGTGGCATAGTTCTTAATGGTCTTGGCTGAGATTCTGCTGTCTTGTATGTTTTGTTTTGCTATGAATCATAATTTCCGTTTATTCTGTGACTGAGAGAGGCAGGCTTGTCAGAAGAAAGTAAGCCATTAGCCTGAGCTCTTGCCTACAAAAAGTATTCAAAGCAGTTTCATATTTGAAGCCACTTTATTAAAATTATTTTTATTTATAGGAAATTATTTTTAACATAACCCAGAATCACTTTTCTAGAAATAGTTGAAACACATGTATAAATAGTGATCAGAAGTATGTTATAAATAAGAGGAGGTAATGTTTCAAAGAAGCATCCTAAAGCAGGAATTTGAGAGCATACACCATTGAAAACGTGAGTGACTGTTTTGGGTGTTGCTGTCTTTCACATTGTGTAGCTTCTTTTGCTTATTGGTGTCTGCATGCCTTTGTCAATATGAGCTGGAAAGCGGAAGAATTCTGGCCTATAGACTGAGGAAGTAAACCTAAAGTTTTTAAGAAATGATACCTGTAACAGACATTAGGATTTTAACTAGGTGATTACAGGATCAATTCATTTTCGGGGGAGGGTGTGGCTATCCTGGAACTTGCTTTGGAGACAAGGCTGGCCTTAGAACTCAAGAGATCCATCTGCCTCTGCCTCCCAAATGCTGGGATTAAAGACATGCACCACCGCTGCCTGGCTAAAGGAGCATCTTTTAAGGTAATCCTTTACTATGACTAAGACTCCGTAGAAATGTTTTGGGAGTAAAATAGCAGCAACATAATCTGTGAGAGCCATTTTAGGTACTGCAAGACACTTTTCAAACTCAAAGTCTCCAACTGCTCAAAAGCAGCACACACTCACTTTGGCGATGAATTGTTGGCCCCCTGATTTTGTTTGCCCCTCCCCTTTGAGATAACGTCTTTCTCTATGTTGCCCTGGCTATCTTGAAACAGACTGGCTTTGAACTAACAGAGATTAGCCTGCCTTTGCCTCCCAGGTGCTGGGATTAACTGTAGGTACCAGCATGCCTAGCTTGACTTTGGCTTTCTGTCTCACTTTCCTTCCTCACTAGCCATGTGAAACATTTGACAATAGTTATTGTGAAACAAGAAACAAGAGAGAAAGACTTAACTGTCGAAGACTATGTCTCTGGCAAAGGTATAATTTTTAAAACACAGCGTTCAGATTATGGATCAGCTGGAAGATTCTAGGAGAAAACGGATGACACTGTACTAATTCTTCTGCATTGTATCCCAAGCCTTTCTTGTGTCCATTCATTGTCAGCATTTGTCACCTGGGTCACTGTAGCTAGTCGCTCTTCCCCTTCATTACTAAGTTGGTTGGTCTTTAAAGAAAATAATCTAGTCATTCTCCTATGAGAAATGTGAAAAGTTCATTCTAATTCACTAAATGACTTCTCTGCTTGAGAACACAGAATGCTATCATTTTATGGGTACAACTACTGATGTTCATCCGTGTGCTTCAGACAAGACAAAAAAAAAAAAAACAGGTGGTGGTGGCACTCACCTTTAATCCCAGCACTCAGGAGGTAGAGGATCTATCTCTGTGAGTTTGAGGCCAGCCTGATCTACAAAGCGAGTTCCAGGACAGCCAGGGCTGTTACACAGAGAAACCCTGTCTTGGGGGAGGCGGGGAGAGGAAGTGAATTTGGTTCCCAGAAATCCGCCAGGCTCTGGCCATGGTGGTCCATGTTTGTAGTCATAGCCTGACCTGCTTATTGATACCTTGTCTCCAAACTCAAACCAAACCCAGCGTGGTGGCATACTCCTCTGTTTCCAGCATTTGGAAGGCTGAGGCAGGAGGATTGACACGAGTTCTTGGCTGTCTTGGACTGCATAGTGAATTCCAAGCTAGTCTGGGCTACAGAGTGAGATATTGTCTCCAAAAACGTGAATGAAATAAGAGAAAAAATTCATATCATTTAGGATTCTATATTAGATGTGAGAATAAAGCCCATAAATCTTGACCTAGATGCTAGCAATGGCCTTGATCTGGACCTGTGTTGCTTTTCCAACAGTGTCTCTCCATTTTCTTCTTTTCATATGAACCCAGGTTCCAGTCATCAGGAGAAAGGAAGCTGTCATCCCCAAGCTCACTGTAGCTCTCACTTCCATGCCATTGCACATGTCCTTCTCCGTAACCTGGACATATTTCAACGTCATTTTGTTTTGTTTGGTCCAGGGAATCACTAGGTAGCCCAGACTGACTTTGAATTTTGAACAGTCCTCCTGCCTCAGCTTCCTGAGTGCTGAGATTACAGGCTTGGGGCACCCTATTGGGCTCTGTTTTTCTCTCTATTCTGCCTCAGCCTCCTGAGTGCTAGAATTAAAGGCGTGTGTGCTGCCTGCCGCACCAGTCAACATCCACCCTTCAATGTACATTCTCCAAAGTGATCTGGCTCCTCTTTACCGCTGCTTCTCCAGGCACTGTACCAAGTCCCCTTGTGATTCCCTAACTCTGCTCTCGTAATACTTTCTCCGTAGCCTTCTTCTGCATTTAGCACTTTATTACTTTGTGTGTGTGTGTGTGTGTGTGTGTGTGTGTGTGTGTGTGGTGCGGTGTTGGTTTGGGAGGTAGAATCCAAGGCTTCATGCATGCTAGGCAAGCATTTTGCTGCTGAGATACATCCACAGCTCCTAGCATGTTAACTGTGTCAGTGTTCATCTTGACCTTCCCTAATACGGGCATTTTAAAGGCATGTATTTGAACATAGGGATATTTATACCTCTAGTACTAGAGAGGGCCTAGGTCTTAGTGGGTACTCAACAGGGAAGAATATTTCTGGCAATGTGTATACACAAAAGCCTCCCCCTCCCCTCACCCCCATCTTTGAGACTTCTCTCTAGATAGTAATCACCATTAACAATGCTAATTTCCCTTCAGGGCCCCCGCAGTCCGTCTTTTCTTCAGGGAAATGCAACTTTTATCACTGCTGTGATATGATCAAAATGCTGCTTCCCAAGGGTGGTCTGACAGTGCCTCCCTCCTTCTGCAGTCTAGGCATGCATTTAGAGTTATTGAACAACCTCTGTGCACCCGGCTTTGTTGTACAGACCTAGGGTAATACCAAGAAACAGCCAGCTCAAGGGGAGAGCGGGAGTCCTAGAATGCTGGACTCCTAGAATGCTGGACTCAACCAAAGGGCTGGAGGTGAAGGATGTGTAATTCTCTGGCAACTCAGGTGGTCTCATCCGAATTCTGACTTGTTCAGACAGAAGGCATGGGAGTTTTAAAACTGACAAGCTACCGTTTGTATATTTCTCCTGAGAAGAAGGTGTCTGAGGGGGATTTGGAGAGAAGCAGGGCAGCGTTTGTTGTCTGCGTCTGTTTGCTTAGTATTTCACAGCGCTTGTCGAAGCGGGGCCAGCGTGGAGAGGAAGTGGTGAGGTGGTGTCACGCAGGAGGTTTAGTTGAAGTTGCCTGCTTTTCAGTTAGTGCTGGCTACTTGAAAGTATTTGATCTTGGCACTGGGATCGGGGATGTAGGGGCCAGGCGCAGGTAAGAAAGCAAATATTTTCCTTTTCAGTTTGTCTTCGCTTCTGGAAGAGAATCCGAACTGCCGAGAACACAGGGTTCTTAGTTCTACAGTGGCCAAACAAGGCATCTGTTCTATGTCTTGGGGAGAAATGTGCTTTCTAGGGAAGGGCCAGATTGAAGGGGCCTCTATGTGGGTGGGGGTGGGATCTGAATAAAGAAAACATAACTCCTTTCATTTAGATCTTTAAACGAGAGTCTCCTGTTCCCTTAGAGAGAGTGTGCGTAAGAGATCTAGTCCAACCCAAAGGGTAGTTGCTGGAAGCCTGGTATACATACCTCTTGACTACAGGGTTGCCTGTGATGATTGACTTTCCAGAGCTTCCTCCCCAGGAAAGCCTTTTAACCCATAAAGGTCGCTTGGCCATAGAACTATTGTATTTATTCTTCTTTCTGTTGTTGGGAAATGAGTTTGGGTTTCCAGCTTGATTTGTTAAAAACACATCCATTGTCTCTACTCCCCCTTTCTTCCTCAGTGCTCTCTGTCAGGGCTTGGCCCTTCCAGTGCTGGGCGAGGATTTGGAAACGGCTCTAATAGAGAGAGCAAGGGGCTGAGATGGCAGAGGCGTTGCCATGTCTTTTTCAAATATGCCAGCTAGTCATATTTTTACAGTGGCTTATGTGTTGTTTCTGTCGGCTTTGTGCCCATCGGCACAGGCCACCCTGGTGCATGTGTGGAGGTCAGAGGGTGTCGGGTCTCCCTTTCCACTGTGTGGAAGCAGGGGTACGACTGTGGTCGGCAGGCTGGGAACAAGTACTGACCCATGTCAGTGGCCCCAGATTTTATATTTTTCTACTGTTCAGCATAGCGTCCACAAGTCATGTGTGATTGCTGAGCACTTCAAAAGTGGATGGTTTATAAGTGTGCTGGACAATGCCAATATATTTTTGTCCTGTTCTATTAAATAAATTCCATAATCCAGTTTTTTTTTCTTTTTTGGTCTCTCTCTCTCTCTCTCTCTCTCTCTCTCTCTCTCTCTCTCTCTGTGTGTGTGTGTGTGTGTGTGTGTGTGTGTGTGTGTGTGGTCTTACCATGTTGCTTAGGCTGGCCTCAAACCCCTGGGATAAGTGATTTTCCTGTTGCTAACTACCTGTTTAGAGGCCTTTAGAGACTGATCTACAGGCACATATCACCATTCTTTTGCTTTTTTTTTAAACATAGCTGCTTGGAAATAGGAAGTTACATACATGACTTGCACTGCATTTCCGTGAGCAGGGCCACTTTGTCCTTTTTCCGAAGGTAGTTTCTGATGTTCAGGCCCTGGAAGGTCTGTTTCTGAAGGGGAGGATCCTTTCTCTCAGAGTCCTGTTTAAAATGAACACCATCATAAAGGCCTCATTTATACACGAGAGGTTATCTTACAGTTCCGAGTTGACGGCTCGATAACCCTCGGCCCTGGGGCAAAATATGAAAGCATCCTATTCTTGGCTGTACCGAAAGCTGGTTTGGTTGCTTAGGTTTTTGGATGCAGTTGCTGACCCAACTGGTTGGGTTAGAATTTTTTTCCTGGGCTAAGTATAATGTAGTACACATGTGAACGAATCTAACTGTGATAATTCAGGATTCCATTTGCAACATGTTTTCATTGGTGACACTAAATGTTTCAGGCTTCCAGGGTTGTTAAAGTGTTTATTAAAGTCTTTACTGTGCCCCCCTTATTAGAGTTCCCTAGCTACTTGGCTCCAGATTCTCCGGGAAAAGTATGATAAAGAATCCACTTTTCAACTCAGCATAGTACAAACCTAAAAAAACAAAAGGGAGCTTGAATTGTTTTCTCACAGAGGTTTTCATGCTCCTTGCACAGCCCTGTCCGCTCATGGGAAGTCACCAGAAGTCTGAAAGGGGAGTGATTCCTTGTGGTGGGGTGGTCCACCTGGCAAGAAAGTACCTAGGAGTTTTGCCTCCTGGGGATTCGACTTCCTAATGGGGTTTCCAGGGCCATCTGATTGCATTGTTTCTATAAAGGCTCCAATTTAAAGGATAAATGTGTAATTATGAGGACGCAAGTACAGATAAGCCTGCTAATAACATGCAAAAGATGTGGGAGGGGCTGGAGTGTGGCTCAGTGCTAGATTAACTGAGTGTGTGAGGCCCCAGCACTAGAAAGAAAATTTTATAGCCAAGTTTTAGGTCCTCCTAAATCCTATCTTATGGTCAGAGGTGTTGTTTAGACCTTATGGCATGCCATACAATTAGATATGAATTGACTTGTATCTGCTTCCTTGGAAAAGTGAGCAGTCAAACGCTTGCTTTCTAATAATAGCAGCTGACGCTTACGGAGCAAGGCTTATATACAGGGCAGTTTGCCAGTGAATATAAGGTGTTTATTTAGTTTATCTCCCCTGTCAGCCTGTGTCAAAGGTATTATTATCAGCACTTAGTTGATAAGTCAGAGACGTTTATCTGGGGCCCAGAGAGGCTAGGCAACCCAGCTGATAGCCGCGTGCCTCCATTCCAGAAACTCCTCTGATACGATAGAGCGTAGGAACCACCCAGCGAGGGGAAATGACTGCTGCAGATGCTATTTTTATTAGTTGGCTGGTTGGCTACTTCTAGGTGACTATCATTGTACATATTTCTGCCTGTGATATCTCACAGCTGGACCCCTCTTTAGCACAGATGTGCAGTCATTCGGGTGCAGAGCGGATGGAGCTTGAGATAGGGTACATTATGTCTATTCTGGCAAGTGGGGAAGCTGTGGAGGCCCGGTAAGAACAGCAGCAGGTTGGCAAAAATTGCAGGGTAGTTCTAGGTTACTCAGAGATGGCTAGAAGTGACTGTTTCTTTGCTTTACCAGTTCCCTGATAAACGTTACTGTTGTGAGGGAAGAAAAGTATTTAGTGCCCTCCACAGAAGACGCTTGGTAGACGTCTTCTAATCTCTAACCTGTAGTTGAAGCAGGATTTTTGTTGTTTTGTTGTTAAGATTTATTTAGTTATTATGGATACAGCGTTCTGCTTGCATGTGCGCCTGCACACCAGAAGAGGGCACCAGATCTCATTATAGATGGCTGTGAGCCACTATGTGGGTGCTGGGAATTGAACTCAGGACCTCTGGGAAGAGCAGCCAGTGCTCTTAACCTCTGAACCATCTCTCTCCAACCCCAGACACTTGTCACTCGGCCTCCCCTGCTGGTATGGTCCTCCTTTCCTCCAGACCTCCCATGCCCGAGACACAGTTCTCTCTTACTTATTCAGATGATCTGCAGTGGAGAGGTGGGTTTCAAAGAAGAACTGGAGATGCTGGCAGAATGACCACTGAGGTCTTGACTGGGAAAACATTACATACAGACTTTTGTGGTAATGTGCCACAGGCTCACCGAAAAAGCCGAACTTTGTATAAATTCTCCTGATTCTACCATTTGTTACTACTTGCCATGCTTTAATTCAGCGGTTCTTGGGCAGTGGGGTGGGGCGGGCCTGCCGGGGCGGCGAGAGTGACCATTCACAGGGCTCGCTTATCAGATATCCTGCATATCAGATATTTATACTGATTCATAGTAGTAGCAAAATTACAGTTACGAAGTAGCAATGAAAATAATGTTACGGTTGGAGGTCAGCACAGCATGAGAAACTGTATTAAAGGGTCGCAGCATCCTGAAGGTTGAGAACCGCTGTTCTAATTACTCACATCCTGCCCCTTGGCTTGAATAACCAGGTAAACTTAGTACCAACAGCCAAACTCTGGGACATGAATGCTCTTGAACAAAAGACTCAACAGTTTTATTTGTGCAGCCAAGGAATGCTACTGTTGAGAAAATATGGTTTATTAGAGCCTTAGGGTATCTTTCCTTTAGAACTACTTGGGCAGGGCAGATGCGATTTTATTGGGCAAAAACACTGACGTCACAGGCCTGGGCAACCTGAGTGTGAGCCTCAGAAGCCACTAGAGGTGAAAGGAAAGAACTGATTTCACAAAGTTGTCCTCTGACCTCCGCATTTGCACCGTGTCACGTGGGCTCACATACATGCACAATAATAATAAATACAAATTAAAAAAAGAATGCCTTGGACTTTTGCATTACTTTGCAAGGAGTTTATTAATGTTTCTTCCCCTTGCCCTTAGCTAAATTTGAAAGTAACTGCCTCTTCCTTCCAGAAACTTGTCACTTCCTCTAGTCTGCTTCTCTGCTTTTCTATCTTAGCTCCTAAGTTTTTCCTTTGAGGAATGAATGTATCTTTCTTTCTTTCTTTTTCTTTCTTTATTCCTTTCTTTCTGGGTTTTTTTTTTTTTTTAGACCAGGCTGACCTCGAACTCACAGAGATCCTCCTCCTCTGCCTCCCAAGTGCTGGTATTAAAGGCAGGCGCCACCACCACCTGGTGCACATCCTGCACTTTTCATAGCATCAGCCATTCTGTCTGTACGGATGCTTGCCACTTTCTGTTTTTCACCCAGGTCTCTCAGCTACTCTAAGATGTCTTCCGTCACAGGTAGAACATCCACAGATCTAAAACCTTCTGTACTCCCACCTTTTAATCACTTAGGATTGACAGCAAACCATGATGCAGCTTTGATTCTTTCTTTCCATCTTTTTTTCTGTGACCTAGCTGGCATCCCTTTGAAATGCCTCCTACACGCCTATCTTCAACTAGGTTTTGCTGCCATTACTTCAGTTCACGTGCTCAATGTTTGAATGCTTCGAACATTATACCAACCGTCGAATTGGTCCACCAGGGGCCTCCCATGGTCCTTCTCTCCACTCACACCAAATGTTAGCTCTCTTTAAGATTTCATTTCATCACATCACTCTCCCCAAGAACCTTCAAAGACTCCATGCCTACAGGGCCAAGTCTAACTTGCTTCATTTTTTAAGAGCTCCGTGGGAACTGCTCCATGTGTCTGTCTATAAATTTATACGTCACCATTTCGGGTCTAACACGCAGTCGGACCATCTCTTATACCTGCTGAATGTGACTCGCCCCTCTGCTCACAACTCTTAACTCCTCACTTAACAAAGGAACTTATAGATCCACAGCCAGGCAACTGGAGGCCTGGGGTTGGTTGGGGAGAGGGAAGGAAGTGAACTGAAAGTATCCCATTAAGGGTGTGACTTGGTGGTGGTGGGTGTGATGTGACAGAAGGTGCTTTTAAACTGCTGTTCTAGAGAGGCTGCTGAAGGAATGGGGGAGGGAGTGGAGTATGACATTTAGTGGTTTATTAGCCTGAACCAGACCAAGATGGTTTGCTTTAAATTGGCTCCCGAAGTTGCCTAGAAGCACATTTGTTTAGTGAGAAGCCCCAGTCTCTGCATTTCTGTCTCCATGGAAGAGAGCCCGCATAACTAGGCAATAGACTGTGGGATTCTTGGGACAGTATCAAACATTTAATTCAGCTATGGCATTGGACGGTAAGGAATCCCTTCTGCTTTATTTCTCAAACAGGAATGCTAGTGATGCACAAAGCAGATCTTTCATTTCCATGAAATTTTCCACAGGTATATTAACACTGTAAATCTCATTTTTTTTTTGAGACAGCATCTCTCTATAGTCCTGACTGTCCTGGAACTTGTTAAGCAGACAAGCTGGCCTTGAACGCAGAGATACCCACCTACCCCTCCCTCCCAGGTGCTAGACTTACAGGCATGTGCCACTATGTCCTGTGTAAACTGCATTTCAACGTGATGCTTTTACGTTATATGTTAAAAGTATATTCAGCACCTAGGTATCTTTATATAAAGCAAATTTCCAAACCTGGCCATAGTACATCCTGTCTGGAAAGCAACACTTTCCACTGCCATGATTTCCTGCAGTTCATGCCGTTTTAGTCGTGTGAACATTGCTGGGTGGGAAGGCAGAAGACCTAGGTTTTTAACTTGAGTCTGCTACTAATTACACCCATGACCCCTGGGCAAGTCACTTAACCTTTTATGGTGTCAGTTTCCTCATCTGTTAAATGAAAGGATCCGACTGGATTATTTCCATGGTTCCTTCCTGAGAAGGCCTGGAGAAAATTGGAGCACTGAAAGGCAGGAAATGGAGTAATTGAGGATCGGAATTCCAGGTGATTTAGAAATTACTTGAAGTTTTGGAAAGTAGCTCCATGGGGTGCTTAATGTGTTCCACCGCACGCTTGTTTAAGTTGGCAAGTTGGCGCCCCAACTTAAACTGTTTCTGTTTGCTGCTACAAAGTTTGGTTTTCACACGACTCCTATCAGCGATTACTTCAGAATCCAGGTGGTGAAGGGCGATTGAACAGACTCGTTTTCTTTTTATGTGTGGATTTTCAACAATGAATCCATGTTGCTTTTATTTTGTGCAAATCAGTTCATAACTTTTTTGTTATATTTTTTAAAAAACAAGTAGTCCATTGGGAAGAGATGCTGTGGAATATTATAAAGTCATAAACGACCTTTCTGTTATGGGCAGCTGTTTTGTTATGTTTGCATTGCTCAGTCTCATTCCTGACCGTGTGTGTTTTTCCCTAGGCCATTATTGTGCATTTTTATTATGTATATGTGTTCCATAAAAATGTCACTGTAGCTAGGCTGGATGTCACATAATTGACTTTCTAGTAGTCAAAGGCTAAAGCATATGGATTGTGAGTTTGAAGCTAGCCTGAGCTATATAGTGAGACTCCTTGGAAAACAAGTCTAATATCGAAAGCAATATTGAAACAAAAGTGCATGCAATTTGCACAGTAGTTTTTACAAATATTTACTGATTTGTTTGTTTGTGTGTGTGTTTGTGTATCTAAGTGCAGCTGCCCACAGAGGTCAAAAGGGGGTGCTCGATCTCTTCAGCTGGAGGTACAAGGGGTTGTGAGCCACCTGATGTGAGTTCTGGGAACCAAATTCACATCCTCTCCCCGCCTCCCCCAAGACAGGGTTTCTCTGTGTAACAGCCCTGGCTGTCCTGGAACTCGCTTTGTAGATCAGGCTGGCCTCAAACTCACAGAGATAGATCCTCTACCTCCTGAGTGCTGGGATTAAAGGTGAGTGCCACCACCACCTGGTTTTTTTTTTTTGTCTTGTCTGAAGCACACGGATGAACATCAGTAGTTGTACCCATAAAATGATAGCATTCTGTGTTCTCAAGCAGAGAAGTCATTTAGTGAATTAGAATGAACTTTTCACATTTTAGCAAGTTCGAAGACACAGAGGCCATCAAGAAGTAACTCAAACAAAAAGGAATTCAAGAGAACTGCACAGTCCATCCATAAACAAGTATGTTATAAGAAAGAGCTATACTAATCAAAGACTAAGCAAATGCACTCTTTGAGCCTCCTAAAAGTATCAGTACCTTGAGTCAAATGCAAAAGCCAAAGACTGCTTCTCTGTGACTTTGAGGCTAGCATCTTCTACATAGTAGGTTCCAGGCCAGCCAGGGCTGTCTCGATAAAATCGAATAAGAAAAAAAAAAAAGGAAAACCTTCACAAAGAAAACCAAGTTAAATAGCTCAATGTTCAAGGAAATAATGTGCCACAGAGGGTGGCAGAATGTCATGTGAAATGAGACTTTTAGGAGGAGGTAGGTACACAAAGTGACAATTCCGTTCTTGTGATGATCTTTTGTCTTCCCAATGTGGGCTTCCTAAGTTTAACACCTCCCTTCATGGGTAACTTAGATGAAAACAATTCAAATGGCTATTTTAGTGATTTCAGCTGCCACAGTGTTCTGTTATCGATATGTCTCCCATGTAGAGATTGGAGTCCAAAAACAGTTCTGGGTCTGTCTATAAACTTCATGTGCTTCAGAAGCTGAGGCAGGAGGACTGTCAGACTGTCATGAGTTTAAGATCAGCCTACTCTATATATTGAGTTCCAGAGCAGTTTGGGCTACAGAATGAGACCCTGCCTAAAAAAAAAAAAAACAAAAAAAACCCCTAAAAGTGGGGCTGGAGAAATGGCTCAGCAATTTAAGAGTACTTGTCGCTGGTGCAGAGGATCAGAGTTCAGTTCCCAGCACCCACAGGGCAGCTCTCAAACATCTGTAACTCCAGTTCTAAGGGATCCGATGACCGGTTCTGGTCTCCCTGTGCACCACATGTGCGTATGGTACCCCTACACACAAGCCGGCAAAACGTGCATAAGATGAAACAAATCATTTTCCTTTTTGGTTTTTCAAGACAGGGTTTCTCTGTGTAGCTTTGGAGCCTGTCCTGGAACTTGTTCTGTAAACAAGACTGGCCTCAAATTCACAGAGATCCGCCTGCCTCTGCCTCCCAAATGAGTTCTGGAATTAATGGCGTGTGCTGCCACCACCAAGCACAAATCAATTTTTTACAAAAAGGACTTTGAACCCCCCCTGAAAACAAACCAAACAAGCTCCCAAAGTGGGGGTGTGTGAGTGGAGAATTGAAGTATTGGAATCCATTTTAATGATGAGGAGAAAATTCTTGACACTGAAAGTTTTAAGTTGCTCGAGTATTTGGCATAAAGCTAAGGACAGGAACCAAGAGAAAATCCATTTGTCTTCTGGGGAGAGAGGGTTGATTGGAGATGCTGGGCAGATCATTTTTTACATCATTCCATTTTACGCCTCAGTTCACTGACACCGAAACTGTTCGTGATGACAAAGATGATGTAATATCAAATTGAAGAAGAAAGTGAATTGGTTAAAAAATACTGTTGCAATTGATTTACTCCAATTGTCTGGGTTGCTGCAGAGCAGCTTCCCCTAAACTTATGGAGAGCAGATGGAAAAAGGAAAATTGTTTATCTTTCAGCAAGAGAATTGATGGTCCTGCTATATTTAGACTCTGTGGCTTTAACTTGGGACATCTGGGAAAATACTCAAATCCGTTAATCATCTAGTTTGTAACCATCTACAAAGACGCACAAAATCTAGAATAGCTCTTTAGCATACCCTTGTGAAGAACAAATACTAGCAGGCTGATTTCATTTCCTTTCATGCAAAACAAAATGTGCGTTGAGGAGAGAAAGCATCGTGTATTGTCTCCCTGATGCCAACGGCAGCTCTTGTTGTTCAGTCGCTCTGAAGGGCTCTCCTCAGCTGGGGTGTCTTGGACTGGGCCAGCAGGAGAATGTCAAGCTAGGTTGAGGAACGAATGTGCCCCCAAATGAGTCAGTGCAGTGGCCCAGCATTAAGTTGGGGACATTGGAAGCTGTGCTATTCTAGAGAGATCACTGCCTGCTGTGTGACAGAACTGTAACATGTAAGGGTTTTTTCTTCTCTCTGAAAAGATTTCACTGCGGGTACCTTTCAATAGCTAACCATACTAGAGAATCTCAGTAATCTATTTTTCTCTTTATAGCTGCTCAGTTTACATACAGTCTGTAAGGGACCCTTCCTACATGGACATTTAAGTGTAGCTGGCATAACAATCTCTATGCATTACTTTGGATGGGAATATTAACAGTGTTGATTAAACTTATGATTTATGCTAAGTCAAGCAAGGTCACTGATATTTTGGAAAAGGCTTACAAATGACCTTTAGAGACAGAGCAGATGCTTTGAGACAGGGCTCTAACGCCACTCCCTCATCCTTCCCCTTCAAGCACAGTTGATCTTCTAACTCCTTCACTTTGGTTATACTTCCTGGCAAGGTTTAACAGAGGGCAGAGTTCCTCTATTAAAAACAACCCTACATGAGAGAAGAGGACTCTGAGAAATGGGATGCAGTTCAGGAGGCTGAGATTTGAGGGTGGGAGGTGAAGGCTTATGTATTTCTCTTTTTCCTCCTCCATTCGAAGCCAGTGGAGAAGTAGGCACAAGAATCAGTGAGAGTCCCTTGGTTGTTTGTTTTTGAGACAGGGTCTGGCTAGCCTCCATCTCAGTGTCCTCCTGCCTCGGCCTTCCCAAGTGCAGGGATTACAGGCATCAGCTATGACAGTCAGCTCCGGGTTCTAAGTAACACCTTTATTCCTGATTCAGATATTACATAATGATACCCCCTCCCCTTTTGGTCTGTTTAGGGACAGAGCCTCCCTCATAAGTATATCATGTCAGAGAACGAAGCAGGCAATTCAAAGAGGTTTTAGCAATATCTGGGAAAGACAGTACTGGTTGTTTGATGCTAAACCCAGCAGTTAGGTTAGCAGGTAGAGAAGATGTCAGTGAGAAATCTCTTAGGCTTTCCAACTCTAAGGAGATTCTCTCTGCTGTGTACAGGTGTAACTGGAAATAAGTGGCTAGTGACCAGTCAGGCAGAGCTGAGGACGGAAGCGAGGTCACTGATACGCAGAAAGCCCTATTTTTCTATTGATATGAAAAGATATTTTGAGTTGGCTGTGCAAATTTAAATTAAATGCCTAAATTAGCATACTTTATAAGAGAGCAGGTATTTTCCTTCTGTTGGTCAGTTTTACTTAAATGATTATTATAAGACATAGAATTATAGGGTAAATAAATGCTTATAAGGATTGTTATGGGGTGTGATATTATGGGATATGAAAATCAGAAGGGATGTTAGTTTTTTTGTTTTGTTTTTTGTTTTTTACTTAAGACAGGGTCTCACTATGTAGTCCTGGCTGGCCTGGAATTCTCTGTATAGACCAGACTGACTTCAGACTCACCGCCTAGATGTCTCTTCCTCTCGAGTGCTGGGGTTAAAGTCGTGTATTATCATGCCTGGCTTAGCATTCATTGGTTTTCTAGCCCTTTCATTTCTTGGATGAAGAAACAGTACCCCAGACACTTATTCTGGACCATGCCAGCCCGGGCTAGACCAAGGTCATATAATTTTGAATTTACTGCCCCCACCCCAAGTGTTCTGTACTTAGCCATTAGGGGAAATGAAATTGGAAAACTCTACTAACCCTGAACTTAGAAGGTCATCTAGCAGAGCCTGTCTATGAGGTCGCATATAGAATATGTGGAAGAGTATGTAGTAGCTTCTATGAGGGAGATGCTCTAAGGTTAGGCTGTCTTGCTTCAAATTCTGGCTTATCCTGGGTGAACCTCAGTGTCTTCATCTAGAAAATGGATCTAATAATGCCACTTGCCTTCTGTGTGCTTCTGAGGCTAAGAATGATATGTATCATATTCCACACTTTGCATTTGTGCGTTTCTAGAGTAAAACACTGGTAAATATTATCTGCCATTATTCGCCATAATTATCTCTGAGACAACTTTAAAACTTGATCTGTGAAGACAAGGAATGCTTACTTTTGGATTTCGTCATCTCAGGTTACTTCTTTAGCCCAAGCCTCCGTTCTCTAGGTCTCCCAGGATAGGAATGCTGTCGTCCCCTTCCTTCCCCTTTTAGGCCTGTCCTCTATTACTGAGTCATGGCTTGTGCATTTCATATGGTTTTTCAATTTACTCTGCCTCTGACCTGTTCTGCTTCTGTCCCTGATTGTGCCAAGCCTGGATTGCTATATAGTTTTTTTTTTTTTTTCTGACTTCCATTTTCCTTTCCTCTGGTCTATTTTGGTTGTTGCTACCAGACTTGTCTTTCAGAGGCATTGTTTTATCTGGTTTCCCCTGGCCCCACAATCTGTAATGACTCCATTGTCTGTTCTCTCAAAGGCCAATCCTTATGTCTGACCTCCATGTCCCTGGCAGATCGTCGGTGACCAAAAGTAATAATACATTGCCTGCCGTGTAAAATTTAAAATATTCAAGTAGCAGCATTAAGAAAAACCCTTTGTGGTAGCATATACATTTAGTTCTAACACGTGGGAGGCTGAGACAGAAAGAACAGGAGCTTACCTGGATTATATTAGACTATGTCCTATTAGCTTTGCTAGCATATTTGAAAAGATTTTATTCTTTAATTACATAAACGTGTGTCTATAAGTGGGTATGTGCCTATGAGTCCATATGCCCTCAGAAGCCAGAGGACGATCCTGCGGAGCTGGAGTTACAGGTGGTTGTGCGCTACCACACATGGCTCTTGGAATCCAGCTTGTATCCTCTACAAAAGCAGTATGTGCTCCTAACCACCGAGTCATGTCTCCAACCCTTTATTAGTTTGTTTTAACCGAACATGTCTCAGAGGGTATCATTTTAATACAGTCAGCATGAAATGAATACTGAGATTTTGCATTATTTGGGGGAGGAGACTCTATTCTCAAAACCGCATGTGTAGAGCTGGGGAAGTAAGTCTGTGGTAGATTCCTTGCCTAGCACGTGAAGATCCCTGGCTTCTGTCCTCGACACCATGCACAGCTCCTAAATGGATTCCATTCTTCTGTCACATCTTGATTTTGACTATGTGCATTTCAAGTGCTCCGTAGAGTAGCCACATATTGCTCTACTTGTCACCATTGCTCCTTCCACAAAAGAGAATCAAATCTCACCTCTTCCTTGCTTGTTCAAACAAAATAGAATGATAATGTACCTAGTTGGGTGGATTGTTCTGAGCCATTATGAAGCATGAACGTACTTTGTGAGCATAGTTCTGCAAGAATATGGAAGTGCCGGGCAGTGGTGGTGCATACCTTTGATCCCAGCACTTGGGAAATAGAGGCAGCTGGATCTCTGTGAGTTCTGGGCCAGCCTGGTCTACAGAGTGAGTTCCGGGACAACAAGCTCCAAAGCTATAGAGAAACCATGCCTTGAAAAACCATATATATTATATCACACAAGAGTAGACTGTCTTAGAGTAGAGTAATTTGAAAGAAATGCCTGGTTGGGGCTACAGCTTGGTGGTATAGGGCTTGTCCAACATGTATGATGCCATAGGTTCAGTTCCCAGTCCAAATAAAAGAAACTTCTCCACATTAAGGGTTGTAGCTCAGTGATAGAGTGTGTACTTAATATTCAAGAGACCAGAGTTTGAATATCTGTACTTTAAAAGAAGAAAAAGACACATTAGCTGTCCTGGATTGAACTGTGAAAACTATAACCTCAAGCAATGAATGAAGAATATTAACATGTACTTTCTCCTGCTGTTTCTTTATAATGGCTTTTTAGGAAGGAATTAGTTATATTAATAGTGTTTTCTAAATTTTTAAATTCTTATCTTCTAGCCCTTCTTCTTTATGGAAAACGGATATAAGGCCATTTACTTTTTTTTCTTGAAATAGGATCCAGGCAACTATCAAGAAACCTATTGCTTTCCACACATTGTAGCACTCAAGTATGGAATGACATTAAAATTTTTTCATATTGTCCAATTCAATATAAAGGCTAAAAATTGACCTAAAACAGATGTTAGATATTTAGACATTGAAACCATTTGTGCAATGCTTTCAAGCTATGCTATGGAAGGAAATATTAAGGAGTAAGTATCCTGACAAATAGGTGTGTAAGTCCGGTAAAAGGCAGGATGCGTGCATTCTTTTAAGTGCCAGAGAGTTGGTCCCCTCTGTCAACTCCTTTCTTAACCCGCTGCTGGCGATCAAACCCAGTGCCTCGTGCATGCTAGGAGAACAGTACCTTTGTCCTACATCCCTGTTGGTTGGTCTCCCTATTTTGTTTCTTGTTTGACTGTTTTTGGGATAAGCTTCCTGTTTGTAGATTAAGCTGGCTTCAAGCTTTCAGCCCTGCCTCAGTTTCCCGAGTGCCGAATTACAGCTGTGCACTAGCAAGCCCAGCTGCCCGTTAAAATTGCTAATAGTTATTGGCTTATTTATGTATTTATCCGTGTGCCTGGGGGGGGGAGGGGAATGCGAGCATGCCACAGCGTAGGTGTGGATATCAAAGGACACCTTTCAGGAGGTGTTTCTCTCACCCCATTATGTGGGTCTCAAGGATTGAACTCAGGTCATCAGGCTTGGCAGAAGGTGCCTTTACCAGCAGAGCCTGCCCCTCTCCCATATTTATTTTTTAAATTTATTTATTTATTTGTGTGTGTGTGTGTGTGTGTGTGTGTGTATCATGGCACACATATGCAGGACAACGTTGGCCGTGGGCCTTGAGCTCAACCAGCGAGGCATGACGGCAAACACTTTTCCACTCTGAGCCATCTTGCTCCCTCCTTTTGAGCTAAGTCCAGCTTGGCCTTCGGTTTCACTTGTAGTCTGGTGGCAGTGTCTCCACCATATGAGTGTTGGGCTTCTAAAGCAGTCCTACCACATTGGACAATATTGGTGAGTTTTAAAATGATTTCCAAATTAGAACACTCATTTCTCTTTAGTCACACCTGTCCTGTGGCCTTTTCCGAGTTCAGCACTTAATATAGGTAGAAAGGTAAATTTATAGTGTCACTAATACTGCTGAGCGAAATAAGGATTCCATTGTTCGTATTTTCCCAAGCTGGAAACCCAAACCTAACGCATGACCCCTTTGCCCGCATCCATCCCAGTAAATTTGGCACTGAATCCGTCCAGCTCCACCACCTCTTGAAGTTCTTCACTAGTCTGCGATCCCCTCTCCTTTTCGCCACCCTAGCCCAGGCTGCCGCCCTAGCCCAGGCTGCCGCCCTAGCCCAGGCTGCCGCCCTAGCCCAGGCTGCCGCCCTAGCCCAGGCTGCCGCCCTAGCCCAGGCTGCCGCCCTAGCCCAGGCTGCCGCCCTAGCCCAGGCTGCCGCCCTAGCCTAGGCCTTCGCCCTAGCTCGGGCTTTCTCACTTCTCTTAGCTGCTGCCACAGCCTCCAAACCAGTTTTCCTGTCTCAAGCTCCAGTCTTTCCTCCACCCCTCAATTTAGTCTCCAGCTCCTAGCAGAGCGATCTTGCTAAAATGCAGATCTGATCACATCACTCCCCTAATTAAAAAGAACACTGAGTTCTTCTTCCCAGGGCTGCAGATGCAATCCAAAGTCCTGAGTGTGCTGTGCAAAGCGTTTAATAGTCAGAGCCCAAATTATCCCATTAGCCTTGACTTCTGCCATATATCCTATCCAGAGCACTAATAATATTATTAGTGCTTCTCCAGTAAGGTCATCCTTTTAGGAACTGTTCTCTTCTTTTGATGGTCCTTTCTACTTCTCACATCAATGAGACATGTCATTTTTAGGCTTGTCCTAATGTCCTTTCTCCCTTCACACTGTGCTCATTTGTTCTTTTAGCCTCTGTGTCTTATTGTGCTTTGAGAGACGAAGAGACTACAACAGTGTTTGCTGTAGTTGTATTGATAATGGGCACTATGATTACTGGGTTCATCTCTGTATTGCTTGCTCTTTGGGACTCTAACTGTAACTGCCCTGGTTAGTGTACCTTCAGAGTTCAGCTTATCGTCCTTGCCCTCAGGATCCTCCAGACTCAAGTGACTGACATTTGGTCTTCCATGTGGCCAAGCTGTGCCATCTGCATTCACCTTCACTGACACACTCCTCTGTGACTTACTAAAAGCTGCCACCGCCGTCTTTTGACTTCTCTTCTTGTACCTCACTGTTGCCTTGTTTTTATAGTCACCGCTGACCGGGCAGGACAATCCTTTCCTTCCTCCAATTCTGCAGACTAATTAATCACAGCAACAGTTGGCTGTTGACCTTGAGGTTTTGGCTCCTTGCTGCTATTTATAGCTTCTGGGGGTGTCTAGAAGCTGTTACTTCATTGCAAAACCTTTTCTTTTCCTTCTTATTCTAGATTCGGGACTTTCTGAATCTTTCATTGTCCCAACGGGATTGTCTCCAAATAAATATGGCTGTTTTATTTATTTACTGATTGATTGATTTTTAACTGTGTGTGTTTATGTGTGCTTGCTTGTCTGTATATGTGCCACACATGTATGCAGGTGCCCCCAGAAACCAGAAGAGATTGTTGGTCTCTAGGAACTGGAGTTACAGCTAGTTGAGAGTCCCCCCCCACCCCCGTATATGTGCTGAGAACCAAACCCGAGTCTTCTGCAGGAGCAGCAGGTGCTCTTAACTACTGAGCCATCTCTCTAGCGCTCTATGTGCATAGTTCTGTATTGTCATTTAAAAGGGAAACTATTGCACAAGAAGAATATTAGTTATCACAATTCCAGTAGCTCAGACCCTCAATGCCCTCCCTCCCCCGCTCCATCAAGAACAGTACATTTACAAAATAATTGGTGTTTACTCTGCCCTTATTCCATGCTCATCTGCTCATTGCCACCATTAAGATGAGGGGGTTGATGTGTGTGTAGGTTTGGCTGAGCCTGAATATAGATTACCTTCTTGAAACAAAGCCCTCCTGCCTGCTGTAATGAATGAATGTATTGTTTGCTTGACTTCTTTGCTTTTGATCATTAAAGTTAGTAGAACTTTTGCAAAGTGACTGCTTACTTTGGTTCCACTTGAATAGTTGAGATATAGAATGGAATTAGTTTAAAGAGGGATTAATTTGTCAGAGGCTCGATACTGTGTTATTTAGTCCTTATTTGCGCTCTATCTTATTTGTTGTATAATTGAGAATTTCTTTGTCAATGTTTGCTTTCCAGGCTGGTTGGAAGGAAAATCACGCCACGTTCATGAACGAACTGAAAAATCTTCAGGCTTCTGGACTGACTACTCTTGGTCAGGCTCTAAGATCCTCATTTGATTTGTTAAATCTCAATAGATTAATATCTGGAATAGACAATTATGGACAGGTAACAATTTTTGAGTGAGTACAGCTAATTTATTTTGATGACTTAGGGTAAAAGTGCAAAATTTAGGCAAGACTTGTGCTACCTGTAGTGTCAACCAGAAAAGAGGTTCATGCACCTTTTAGATGCACATTCCATAAGAATCACAAAGCAAAGCCAACTTTTTTGGTTCCTTTTTTTTCTTTTTTCTTTTGCCCTGGCTATCCTGGAACTTGCTGTGTAGACCAGGTTGGTCTCAAACTCACAGACATCCTCCTGCCTCTGCCTCCTGAGTGCTGGGCTTAAAGGTATGTGCCACCACAGCCCAGCCCCGATCAACTTTTTTTTGATTCTTAAACATCAATTCATCAATGGATTTTACAATAAATACAATTTCTTATCATTTGATGATCAGAAATCTGAGACTATGCTAAGGTGCTGCAAAACGCTGGAAGGCGTCGATTGGAGACACTCTTCTGTCTCTACTTCTCCCCTCCTCCCCGCGCACCCCAGATCTAATACAAGACTTTTAAAGCTCTAGATAAAAGAAGGGGTCAGAGAAGCACTTGCTGCTGCCGCCTTTGTCCTTTTCTATCCTAAACGCTCTGCGCAGTATCCACAGACATGTAGTCCAGGCTGCAGAGCGTATACCGCAGGTGTGCCCTAATCTGTGCCAAGATTAGAACTCAGGTGAATGGGTTCATGAGTATGGGTGAGGCTTTGATGTCTTATTTATCAAGGGAAACTTTGTCATGTTTGAGGGATCATTGGCAAGGCAAATGTAGAAGTCTAAGTACAGTTGTATTGCTTCACCCAGCTCTAATGCTTTTTAAATGTATTTTAGGGGAGAAATCCGTTTTTTTTAGAGCCGTCTATTTTAATTACCATCACAGATGGAAACAAGTTAACAAGTACTGCTAGCGTTCAAGAAGAGGTGAGATATAATTCTTTTTTAATTTTATCTAAATAGCACAGAACATACAGCTATTTCTGTGGGAGGCATGTATTTCCAGTTAAGAATAAAGTTTGCCCAAATCTATCTTGGTACTCCTTGAGAGATGGCTTAATTCTGTAGTGTTCCATGAAAGCGAAAGTGAACCCTTTAACTCTTAACTCTTGCTTCTTGTTTTTATACGGGTTGTTATGATGAACCTTTCCAAATTTTGCCTTATCAGCTTCATCTTCCTTTGAATTCTCCTCTGCCTGGAAGTGAACTAACCAAAGAACCTTTTCGTTGGGATCAAAGGTTGTTTGCCCTGGTGTTGCGCTTGCCTGGAGTGGCTTCCACTGAACCAGAGCAACTAGGGAGTGTACCAACTGATGAATCGGCCATCACACAGATGTGTGAAGTCACAGGAGGTAACGGCTGCTGTTTCAGGTTTCCGAAGGAAGAATTTGGGGTAGGAGAGTATAGCCCTTATTAAATGCCATAGCGAGTCTTTGATTGCTTGCCTTTGCAGTCTGTGAACTCTGCTGCTTAGTGTGATCATTCATACCACGTTCCTGCTAATGTAGTTAGGATTGTTCTAAATCCTATTTTAGGCTTTCAAATACTTGTATTATGAACCACTATTTGATTTGATGAAACTTGTGTTCTTTATTTTTCTCTCTGGCATAGGTCGCTCCTACTGTGTAAGAACACAAAGAATGTTGAATCAGTGTTTAGAATCACTAGTTCAAAAAGTGCAGAGTGGTGTAGTTATTAATTTTGAAAAAACAGGGCCAGATCCGCTTCCTGTTGGAGAAGGTACAGTAATCATTTTTTAAGCAACAATATTTCTTTACCATAATGTACTGTGTGGAAGAATAAAGACATTAAACACGGGGCAGTGGAATCTCTAGCATCCTTGTGCATCCCAGTCATCTTGAGCATCCATCTAAACAACTAATGTTTCATCTTCGCCCATGCGTGTGTTAGGTGGTCAAATTCTCGCAACCTCCATTTCATGTCAAACATTTTCCTAAGAAAATTATTACTTTTTCTAACCCTAGTTTTTGGTTAACACTGATTCATTTGTCAATCTCCTCCCAAAATATTTGGATATCTAATATGATATGGCAATTGAGTAATGATCTGATTTGGCGCTTGTGATCACTAAATATGCTAAAGTATCTTCATGAAATCTCTGTTAAGTCAGGTGGTGGTGGCGTACACCTTTAATCCCATCTCTTGGGAGACAGAGACAGGTGGATCTTTGTGAGTTCGAAGCCAACCTGGTCTACAGAGTGAGCTCCAGGACAGGCTCTGAAGCTACACAGAGAAAAACAAACTGTCTTGAAAAGTACAAAACAAAACAAAAAAAGAAAGATAGAAATCTCTGTTAATTACCATTCCACAGCAAAAGAGTGTGAATGTTTATTCAGAAACTTACAGTATTTTGTAAGGTCGTATATTGATATTTCTTGACCATTCTTTAACTGCAGAATGTTTTGTTTTCTCTTCAAATGAGATCTTCCAGAAAATTTGGCATGTAAAAATGCAGAATCATTGACTAATTTTGCATAGGGAAGTTAAACCATAGTGAAGCTCCAGATGGTTTGTCAAATGGATGTTTCTGAACGGGTTTCAGAAGGATCAAGGGGCTACTAAATGACACTATGGTGATACCACACAGGGCTTCCTTAAACTCTGTTCTCTGTTATTGCCTCTCCATTGTCTTTGCTTGGGTGTGCGCACACACACACACACACACAGCACGCCATACCACACCACACACATAGCACGCCATACCATATGACACACACTCAGCACTGTGTCACACCACACACATATATACAAACACACACACCCCACACTGTACCACATCACACACATGCACACAAACACACACACCACACTGTACCACACCACATACACAAACACACACACACACACACACACTGTACCACACCACACCACACACATACAAACACACAGCACACCATACTATACCATACACATACACATACACATATACCACACTGTACCACATCACATTCATACACACAAATTCAGCACACCATACCACATCACACACACACAAACATACACTACACTGTACCACACCACACACAAACACACAAACAGCACACCATACCACACCTCACACATACACACAAACATATGCAGCACACTATATCACCCCACACACATACATACAAACACACACACCACACACAAACACACATATACACACTACACTGTATCACACCACATACAAACAGCACACCATGCCACACCACACGCATACACACAAACATACGCAGCACACCATATCACCCCACACACATACATACAAACACACATACCACACACAAACACACGTATACACACTACACTGTACCACACCACACACACACAAACACACACTACACTGTGCCATATACATATACACACACATACAAACACACAAACACCATACTGTACCATACCACACATACACACACTACATTGTGCCACACAAACAGACATACACGCAGGCGGATCTCTGTGAGTTCGAGGCCAGCCTGGTCTACAAGAACTAGTTCCAGGACAAGCACCAAAGCTACAGAGAAACCCTGTCTCAAAAAAAAAAAAACAACAAACAGACATACACACACAGCACACCATACCGCACCACACACACACACAGGCCAAGAGACTGAGAGAGAGACCTAGAGACCAAGAAACTGAGATTTCATTATTATTATGCATGGTGTTTTGTTGCTCTGATTCCCTTTGGTAAGGACAAAGGGATTCGCTATACATGGCAAAAAGCGACACAGTTTTGATCTTGTGTTTCTTGACCTGCTTTACTCTTTAGGTTTTTTATCCCTTTGAGAAACTGTTGAAAAAAATCTAGATTCCTTTCCCGGGAGAAAAGGATTTAAGCCACACACAGAAAGTTTTATGCCTAATTTCAGGAGTTTCTTGGATTCTTAAGATAAGACTATTTTAGCCAGGCAGTGGTGGTGCACGCCTTTAACCCCAGCACTCGGGAGGCAGAGGCAGGCGGATCTTTGTGGGTTCGAGTCTAGCTTGGTCTATGTGAGTGAGTTCCAGGACAGGCTCCTAAGCTACAGAGAAACACTGTTTCAAAAAAAATAAAAAAATAAAAAGAGATAAGACTATCTGCCAAAGGAGACTGGGACCTCACAGTATATACTGAATCAACCATACAGTGAAGGGTATGCTGTAGTGCTGGCCACTGACTGCCCACCCCATTTTGTATTTACTGCCTTAACATGAACGGGAAAGGAAACGCTAGCTGCATTTGCTGTCACATAAGAAGCTCAGATTTTCTTTCTGTTGCCGATTGTTCCACTTTGTTCAGAGTTCTGTAGAATCAAAGAATCTGATAAAAGAAAGTAATACTTTGCTCAGAAAGATGGGCATTCCCAGCATCGTGTGCCCAACTTTAGAGGGATTCTCAAATGTTATTTCTATGTTTTTGCTAGAGCCTGGTGAATCCCTGAAAAATCTCCTGATCTGAAGTGATTAATTACTTTTTAAAAATAATGCCAAAATAAGTAAATCAAATCTTCTGTTATTTAAGAAAATTGACACCCAAGTAACTAAAATGTCCTCCTAATTATAATTTAGACTAGCAAATCATGGCATAAGTTTTTTTTCCCCCCGGAGGGGGCAAAAAAGCAAGCTAATTTAAATAATCAAATAATTAAAATGCATTAGTGGTGTATTCCTCTGCATTATATGTGATCAGATTATATAGAATTTTGATGGTGTATGGAGAAAATGGGGTGAATTTTTTCACAACAACCTTGAGCCATTTGTTTTATATTCCCCACTCCTAGGTATACATAGATTATACCACCAACACAGTCTCGAGTTCTGAGTAAATTTAGAAAGCGTATGTTTTGTTTTGGGGGTCATTGACTGTAGAGCAAAAATGGAATTTATGATCTATTTTGCGGGATCCCAAAGATGTAAAAACTATCCCAGAGAACAAATGATTTCAGTTGCCTAACTTGGTAAATAAATTCTTGAAAAATGACCATTGTATTGTGATGTGCTTAGTTTTTGTGCCCAGGTCTCACTAGTTTTCCACACAACTTCATATTTTCATAGTACATTAAGAATAGTGAGAGTCATTGAGTTCAAGGGCAAATTAGATTAACATTGTCTCTCTCTCTCTCTCTGTCACTGCCTTTTCCTTCTTTCATTTTTCATAAGCCATACTTTTTATTTCAGTTTGTCTTTTGCCTGAAACTGAAAGTTGTACACAAGAAGATGAGTAGCTGTAAAAACAGTCATGCCTTCTGTCCCGTATTTCTCTTGCAGACGGACTGATGGATCTGTATAGGCCGAGCAACTTGTTTGCTGCTCAGCCATGGCACAGCTGTCATAAACTCATCTATGTGCGACCTAATTCTAAAACTGGTGTTCCTGTTGGACACTGGCCAATTCCAGAATCTTTTTGGCCAGAACAGAATTTACCTTCACTAGTAAGTATTATAAATGAAAAGGGTAAGCATTGATCTGGGTTTTTAATTTTATGACAATGAAGTTTTTGAAATAGCTCCAGACTTTTAAGCTGTGCCACAGGCAAGTAGACCCCCACTCTTTTGGTTCACATCTTTTATTGAAAAGCTAGTTCTATGCCTTAAAGCAAAGGAGGAGAATGGCCTTTATTTTGTCATACTTTTTAGTCTTTTGTACTGCTACCTTTGCCATATGGATGTTAAAGTATTGCTTTTATTTACATTTTTTTACATTTATTTAGTGTGTGTGTGTGTGTGTGTGTGTGTGTGTGTGTGTGTAACCAAAGTTTGAAATATTTTTTAAAATTTTATTTTTATAGTTTATACAGGAAATTATTTTGGATTTGACTATTTTGATACATTTGAAAGCAAATTAGGAGAGCATTATTTTAATGTTTTCTTCCTCCTAAAAGATACATTTTTCCAAGTAACATTTGCATTTATTTGTTTATTTGTTTGTTATTTGCTTTTCTTGTTTTGTTTGTTTTCGTGGCAATCTTGAGAGCTGAACCTAGGGCTTCACACATTCTCAGCGACTATAGCCCTGTACTGAACACGTCGTCGTGTTTTCTGTGGACAATATGATGAAAAATAAGGGAAGACTGGTTTGTGCGGTCGATATTGCTTCAAGGCATGAAAATGTAAAATCGGGCAGTTGGCAGCTGCTCTCAGTGATGAAAGCAAGAGAAAACTGTGAACAAACAGCTGTCTTCTGCCCTTGAAGGGAAGTGCAGATAAAAATATGTGCACTCCTATTTAGATACACTTTCATTTCTTCCTTGCTGGTTCCTTTCGGTTACCTTAGAGTATTATTCAGTTTTCAAAATTCGCTTGCAAAGAAACAGGCTTCCTTATGCTATTTTCACACATGCTTCATTTTGGTCGAGGGTCCTCTGTTCCTCTTCAGCAGCCCTTTGCCCTGTCCTCATGTTAGCCTTTTGCTCCCAGCATTCCTCCTTCTATTTTAATAGCTCCTGTATTCTGTTGCCTTCCCCACCTTGCTTCTTTAAGGCCTCTTATTTCCCCATCTGATGGGCCTCCTAGTTTCCTGGCCCTTACCTACCTAGTTCTCCCATCTAGATATGCATATTTAACCATTAAAAAAACTGGGGTTCATTATGAGAGAGAGCATATGTCTTTCTGAGCCTGAGTTACCTTGCTTAATAAAGTATTTTCTAGTTGCACCCATTATCCTACAAATTTGACAGATTCATATTTGGGGGATGTTTTGAGACAAAATTTCTCTGTGTAGCCCTGGCTGTCCTGGAGCACACGCTATAGACCAGGCTGGCCTCAAATTCACAGACATCCACCTGCTTCTGCCTCCCAAGTGCTGGGATTAAAGGCGTGTTCCACCACACCTAGCGACAGTTTCATTTTTATGGCTGAAATTCTATTATGTATCATTTATCCATCTATTGATACACATCTCTATTGATTCCATGTTATTAATCAAGGCACTTCGGTTTCATTTGAATCCACATTTTTTATTTTTTCCTTAAGAAGGGCTCTCACATTGTAGTCCAGGCTGGCTTTGAACTCACAGTTGCCCTTACTCAGTTTTACAAGTTCCTATAGTCAGTCATGCCCTGGTAAGCCGTTTACTTTTGTTTTGTTTTGTTTTGTTTTGTTTTTGTTTTTTTGAGACAGGGTCTCTCTGTAGCTTTGGGGCCTGTCCTGGAACTAGCTCTTATAGACCAGGCTGGCCTTGAACTCACAGAGATCCACCCGCCTCTGCCTTCCGAGTGCTGGGATTAAAGGCGTGCGCCACCACCGCCCGGCTGAGCCATTTACTTTTTAATGATTAGTAATTATGTAATGCTTAGAAAATTATCTATAAGCAAAGGTTTGTCTTCTTGTAACTGCATTTAGTAGAAGAGGATTGGATGCTATTGTTACTCTTAGTACCAGATGAATTGGCTATTTTTCAGGGATGGTGTTTAGGAAAACACTCTGCTCTTTGTCCTCAAGGAAAGAAGACCTGAGCAGTTCCTGTGTGCTCCGTGGCTAAAGATGGGGAATACAACCATAGCATTGCTCCTCTAGTGCACGACTTGCCTGATTCAGGTTAATTTGCATTTTAGGTTCTAGCAATTTCCACAGTGACTTGTATTTTCTCCCAGGCTACCGGTTTGGGCTCTTAGATTTGCAGGAGAAGTCATGCGAGGCTCAAAGAACAGACATCTTTTAATCGGCTTCTGTGGGTGAGGAAAAATATTCCTCTTCTCTCTCCCAGGGCTCCGAGGTGGCAAACCTGTCAGCTCATCGCCCCTTCAAACCCCTTTAGTGGCAGATTTATTTCATTGTTGCTAGCAAGGGGATTTCAGTCAGATGTTTATTGATTTTTTTTAAAGATATTCAGATCTAAGAAATCAGAGACAGTTCACAAGACTGATTAAAACTGAAGGAAAGGAAAGCTAAAATCATAGAAATTTTCCAGTAACTTATTCACAGTTTGCGTTACCATTCCCCCTCATGTAGTTCACTCGAGAGCCGTTTTTGTCAACTCTCAAGCATCTTCTAAGTTTATAAATGATAATGCCAAATGCATTCGTTTCCTCTTTGCATAAAGGAAGCCAAGCTGCTTTCATCGTGCTTGTACTAGCCTCCCACCTTTCTGAGCCCCCCCTTCTCTCAGTGGTGTTCTTTAGTTAGACAAACCTGGTGAGAAAATCGCTTCTCCCTTAGTCTACTGTGGTGCCCCAAACACACCGGCCTTTGAAGTTTCACCAAAAGCACCCTCAGTTTCAGCTATTCAAAACAAACCTGTGGGTATGAGCAGTGCTATAAAGTCCCTGTGAGGCCCTGAAGTTGTGACCAGGGTATCACAGTATTATCATTGTGTATGTTGTCCTTCCATACCTTTGCTGTTTTTCCGTTTGCTTCTTAGCCTAAACTCATTAGAAAAGTTCAGAGGTTCTCCTTGTCCAGTGGTATCTCAATTATCTAACCTCCTGATACAGAAGACCGACACTCAGGAATGCTTAAAGCTCACAAAATGGATTTCAACGTGAGAGTCCATCATATGACCATAAGGGTTACTTTAACACAATCAACGCAGTTATTACGTCACTGCAATTCTAGCTCTGCTTTAGGTCATCTTCCCTCTTCCAATCCTAAGTAGGGGTCAGAGGGAAAGAACTTGAGTCACCGCCCCCATGGTGATTCTTAAAGTTCTAGAACTCTTCAAATACTAATCTGTATCTTAGTGATGGTTTGACAAAAATGTAACAGGGCTTTCAGAATGGTTATAATTGTGAGTTTGCTTGATATCTGATTATATTTCCTCCTTTATTTTTTTTTAGCCTCCACGAACATCTCATCCTGTTGTGAGGTTTTCCTGTGTCGATTGTGAACCAATGGTTATAGATAAACTGCCCTTTGACAAATATGAACTTGAACCTTCTCCCTTAACTCAGTACATTCTGGAAAGAAAATCTCCTCATACTTGCTGGCAGGTACCTATCCTTACCTACTATCCAAATGTCTATACTCATTCTGGGATCTGGGAATTGGTTATAAATTGGGGGGGGGGTCTAGAGAGATAACTCAGTAGTTAAGAGTGCATACTGGCCAGGCGTGGTAGCCCACACCTTTAGTCTTAGCTCTTGGAAGTTCAAGGGTAGCCTGGTTTACAGAGGAAATTCCAGGACAGCCAGGACTAATAAGGGTCTGGTGAGATGGCTCAGTGGTTAACAACACTTAATGCTCTTGTGGAGGACCCAGGTTCAGGTCTCAGCACCCATGTGGCACGTGGTAGCTCACAGCTGTCTCTAACTCCAATTCCTGGGATCTGGTGCTCTTCTTGCCTCCATGAGCACCAGGCATACATGCGGTTTACATACATACATACATACACACATACATACATACAGGCAAGAAAAACACACATACACATAAAAACAAACAAAATCTTTAAAAAATAAAAACTAAAACCTTTACAAAAATTATTTTAAAATGTTTTAAATTTGCTAATAATTACAGTGTATTTTTAAAAGGCTATCAAATAAACAACATAGTCAAGAGAATAATTTTAGAAAGGTATGAAATATTAACATACTATATATTGCCATTTATGGAAGTAAAATCTAACAAAACCATGCATTTGAGGAGCTGGGGTTAGGTAGACCCGTTCTTTTCTGTTTCCCAGGTTAGGAATCATTAAGCTATGGGGTGTGATTTGATTAAGGTATGAGCAAGGCTCAGCTCTTATTTTGAACTTGACAAATGAGAAGTCCTGTATATTTGGGGCCAAGAAGCAGAAATCTGAGCTTCCCTTATGTATGAGTATAAGGCAATGAGACAGCAGTGTGGTTAGTAGAAGCCTCACTGATAGGTCAACTGGGATTTTGAGATGAGCAAGTGCAGGGTACCATTCGCTCGCTCTTCTAAGTGCTGTGCTGCAATCAGAAGGATCTGCTCATGGCTTAATAGATTTGCCCGTGGATTTGACTTGTAAAATTCTAGACTTTTGAAAGTTGTGACTTTTTTATTTGGATACAAAAAAAAAAAGCTCCACATTACAAGGATATACATTCTATGACTGAGCTATAGGACCACTTATCAGTCAGTAATTTTTAGGTTCTCTTGACACAGGGAACACTTTCAGACACTCATCTGTTTTGTTCTAAAATGTGAGATCACTGGTGCACTGTATCTATAAACTACTTTAATTCTCTCAAGGTACTAAGGCTAGTTCAAAAGAAAAGGAGCAAGTTTGAGTCAAGGATGTGAAGGGGTAAGAAACAAAATTTCAAAACTACAGGGTGGTGGTGGCATGTGCCTTTAATCCTAGCACTCAAGAGACAGAGGCAGGCAAGTTTCATGACAGCCAGGATTGTTACACAGAGAAAATCTGGTTCAAAAAGAAAAAGAAAGTTAAAAAGTTTCAGAACTACAATATTGAACAGAAATCAAACAAAAAAGATTACCCATTGTATACTTGTACTTTTCTATATTCAGACAGCTGAAATTAACTTCCTCCGTCAGAAGGCGGAATAGTGTTTCCTCCTGAGGGTTGCAGGGTAGTGGCCAGAAAGGGAAGGAAGGAGTTGCCAGTCTTGCTGGGTTTCTTGACGTTGATCGTTTTTCTGGAATATTCACCAAGCCATGTACTTGTTTACCCCTAAAATTCTAGAAATATAGGCAAAAGAAGACTAACTTCTTTTGAATAGTTTGGTTTGAATAGGAGGTTTGAATTTCTACAACAAAATTAAATAAAATTACAAATCACACCTTTTCTCTCAAATAAACTTTCACTCTACACAGCATACTCCTAAATCTTCTTCAAAGAAACCTGAGAAATCTGTCCTGACTATTCCACAACCTCTCAAATGTCATAGTCTTTGTCCTGACCTTATACTAATCTGATCTGATTGATCAGTGGGACTGAATAAGAACAAATCAGGACCGAGGAAATTTCCTAAGACCTTAATAAGAAGGTATTCTAGAGCTGGGGGAAGGCTCGCTCAGGGGCTTGCCCACATCTGCGAGGACCGCAGTTCAATCCCCAGCACTCACTGTTTTTTTAAATGCTCATCAAGAACGTGTAGCTGTCCTTCCAGCCTAGAGAGGTAGAGACAGGGGACCTGGAGTTCTCTGGCCAGCCCGGCCAGCTCAATTGTTGAGCATCAGGTTCACTGAGAGATCATGTCTCAGAACATAAGGTGGGGAGCAATTGAAGACAATGCACAGCATTAACCTTTAGGCCTATACACATGTACATACATGTGCACTTATACATACATATGCTTCTGCGCTTACACACACACACACACACACACACAGACACATTTTTTTTTATTTTGCACGATGCATCATTTCTCCTTAGGAAACAAAATACACTCTATTTTATTATAGTTATCTGTTTAAAGTTTGAATTGCAACAAAAATCTGGGAATCATTTTTAGTACTAACGTTTTATGGAGTCATCAATTACGTAAGAGATTTTTTTCCTTTTTCTTTCTCTTATTTTTGTTTTTTGTTTGTTTGGTTCTTTGGTTTTTGAGACAGGATCTCACTATGTAGCCCGGGTTGTCCTGAAACTCACTCTGTAGACCAGGCTGTCCTCGAACTTGCAGAGATCTGCTTGCCTCTGCCCCCAAGTGCTGGAATTAAAGATATGTGCCACAATACCCGGCACATTTTCATAATAACTAGATTTAAGAGGAATTTCCTGAACGGTAGGTTATATAGCTATTACAGAAAGCTAGCATGGTGAAGTGCTGTCATTAAGGAGTCCTACCAAAGGTCTTTGGGAAGCATAGAACCAGGCCTCTAGAAGCTTATACTGGTGTCCTCATTTGGGTCAGGGTCTAAACAGGGAACACAGAGAAAGCATGGTGACTGGAGGACTCTGGCACAGCAAGTGTATGGAAGCTGGCAAATAGTACATACCAACTCAGGAGTACCAATAAATAAATCAAACAATGGTTATGTGAATATAACCGATGTTCTAGTCTTTTAAGTTGATGTAGCCAAGAAAATGCGTTTGGGATTGAAGTGAAGCATCTCCTTGCTGACTCAGAAAGTTTGCAATAGCTTCTGTCTCGTAATAGGTTATAATTACTTATCGAGTGAAGAATGACTAAATAAGGAAACAGCAAGACTTAACAGCAGTATGCATGAGGACTCTTTATGCAGTCTTTTAAATGGCCTTTCTTTTTGGAATGTGTGCTTTAGGCATGCAACCACAGTCCCTTTTTTCTAGGTCTACTGTAATCATGCCTTGTTCTTTTGGGAAACTGGCATTCTTAATACTATTTCAGCATCATTTTTTCATTATACTACCAAGTGTATTGTTAATGTGTCCTGTGGCCTCTGAGTGGCTATTGTATCACCTGGTTTAATTTGTAATATAATTGAAAAACTATAATTTGAATCTGCCTATTTAGCATGCTATTTTTACATAACCCTATGCAAAAATACCTAGTCTATTTTCTGCCTTGCTGGGCCACAGATGTTGCTGTGGAGTGCTGCAGAAGTTTGGCTTTACAGAAAATAATGACTGCCATAACTGTACATTTCTTCCTGTTCTTAGGTGTTTGTCACCAGCAGTGGAAAATACAATGAGCTTGGATATCCATTTGGTTATTTAAAAGCTAGTACGACTTTAACTTGTGTAAACCTCTTTGTGATGCCTTACAACTACCCAGTTTTACTTCCTCTTTTAGGTGAGTAAAATGTGCTACTTAGTCACCTTTAAAATATGGCAAAAAAATACCCAGTAGATAAGAGATTAATGAGCAGTTCAAACTTCATTGAAGAATAACCAATACTAGCGCAAATAAATGTGTGAAAACTGATTTGGAAAGATAGAACTTGGTTTTCTTTTGCTTTCTTCTTGTTTTGCTTATAAGTGAATTAGATGAGATACCTGACCTTAGCGGTTCTTCACGTTGCAAACTCCATTAGTCACCCTCTCTTCTCCAGTTTTGAGAATCTTGGCTTTTCTGTAGATGAGTTTGAATGCCCTCAGAAAAGTAGATGGTGTGTGCGCGTGTGCGCGTGCACGCACACTTAACGTAAGCATGTGCGTATGTGTGTGTGAAGGTCATAGGTCGATGTCAGATGAGTTTGTGAATCATCTTCCGCTTTGGTTTTTGAAACCCAGTGTCTTGGTCTATGTGGAACTTGCTGAGTGGCTTTTCCGTGGGTGCTGGAACCCTAAACTCAGGTCCTCATGCTTTCACCGCACCTCCCAAATGACCCGGCTCTCTAGCTCCAAAACTAGGGCTTTTATTGGAGAGGAATTTGGTGGCTTTCTTCAGACTTCTGTGAGGCTACTGACTGCATTCCACGCCTTTCTCCATGGAATATTACGTACTTTATAAGCCTATGTTTTAAGCAGAGTGAGGAATTAAGGTACAAGAGTCAATTCAACTAAGCAGGTTTAGAAGTTACGAATTGATTCCATGACAAAATTCTAAATGGCTAAGCTTAAGTAGCCATTACTCAATGCTGTTAAAAATGTGTATGGAGATGTTTACTCTTCATTTGGAGAGCGGTATCTTTTTAGAGTAATATACTTCATTACATCCTTCTAGTTGTAAAGTTTTGAGGGTCTTTTTGGGGGATGTGAGGGTTTCTAAATTTTTGCTTAAAAGATGAAGCCTTTAAAAACATTTGATTGCAGTACTACTATTAATGTACGATGTATTTAAAAGGCAGCATTTAAGTTCCTAGTTAAGAAATTTGAAAGCAGGTCATCATAAATATATCAGCATGGTTGCTTTGTATAGTTCAGTTATTTTGTTTCTTAGTCCAGCCTGAACATATGTTCTTTCTAAGAGTATAGGCTGTATGAGAGAGGACGGTAAAATTACAATAAAGGGGCAGGGGAGATGGCCCAGCCTTTAAGAGCCCTTGCTGCTCTTCCAGAATACACAGGTTCACCAGTTTACAGCTACCTTGACCTCCAGTTCCAAGGAATATGATATCCTCTACTGGCCTCTGAGAGCACTGCAAAGCGTGATGCACAGACATACATGTTGGCAAAACAACCAGATGCCTAAAATAGAAATAAATAAATCCTTCTTAAATTACTAATAAAATGTGTCTCTATTTTATGTATTAATCTATCCTTTTTTTCAAATATGTCCTCAATTCCCACAAATACATAGTAAAGACAATTGAGTAATCTTCATTTAGACTGTTGTTATTTTTCCGTTTTTCAGTGTACTTTTGATCTACTTTATTGCACTAGGGTTGGCATACAAAAGCTACACATATTTAATCTTCAGTATGCATAAGTGTACACCAATGAAACATCACTACAATTTTTGCCCTAAACACATCCTATTCATGTCTTTCCAAAGTTTCCCTTTTATTATTATTTTTTATAATGAAAGTAAGATCTATTCCCCGAGTAAAATATTCATATACAAACCACTCTTACTGACTATTGGCACTGTGCTGAAGAATGTCATGCAAGGAAACAAAGGAGACCCAGGAAGACAAATAAAACATGATAGTGCTTACATGCTTCTTCTCTATCTTATTGTACTGCTATTGCCAGCTGGCTCAAGCTCTCTATGTGGACAAGGATGGAAATAGTAGAGAGACTTTTAAATGCAAACAGATCAGATAAACAGAATAAGTAATACCTTTAGTTTTTATTTTCCTTTTAAGAATTTATTATTTGTGGTGGGAAGAGCGATGCTGGAGAGATGACTCAGAGGTTAAGAGCACTGACTGCTCTTCCAGAGGTCCTGAGTTCAATTCTTAGCAACCACATGATAGTTCACAACCATCTGTAATAAGATAAGATCTGGTGCCTTCTTCTGCTCTGCAGGCATACACGCAGACAGAACAGTGTATAATAAATACATAAATAAATAAATAAATAAGCGAGAATTTATTACTTTATATATAGAGGTGTTTTGCCTGAATGTCTGGTGCCCTCTTCTGTCCTGCAGGCATACATGCAAACAGAACACTGCATGCATAATAAATAAATAAATAAATAAATAAATAAATAAATAAATTAGAAAAAAGAATTTATTATTTTGTGTATAGAGGTGTTTTGCCTGCATGTTTGTGTGTGTACCACATGCATGCCTACATTCTACAGAAGCCAAAAAGAGGACTTCAGATTCCCCTAGAACTGTAGGTATAGAAAGTTGTATGCTGTTCTGAGCTGAGACTCAAACCTGGATTCTCTGGAAGAGGAGAGTTAGTGTTCTTCATCACTGAGCAATGGTAAATGCTTTGCCTCAAAGCTGATTTAGTCTATTTCTTTCTCATTTTTTTCCAGTGCTGGGGTTCAAAAACAAGCCCTTTTGTAGACTAGACAAGCGGTATACCACTGAGCTACAGCCCAGCTCTTGTAGACTTTTCAAACCTCCACATAATTCCCCAAAGACTTCAAGAACCAGCACAGGATAGCAGGGTCTTTCTGTAGCATTTCATTGCTTCCCGACAAGACAAGAGTGGTGTGTAAAAAGCCTGAGGGCTTCGATCAAGGACACCTGATTTCTTTTGCTTTCTTCTGCCAAAAAAATAAAAGAACAAAAGACCTGCTTTTCATGATTCTGTAAATTTATTGAAATTTGTTTCATAGGGAGTAAATAATTTATTAGGGTAATAAAAAGAAGAAAATGTCCAGTTGCTTTTCTTAACCAAAGTACTTTTTAGCGAATAGACCTATTTGGAGAGAACATACGCATCTTTTTCCTCTGTAAGTAAAATGTTTGCCTAATGGAGCTTAGAGGAACAGTAGAGGATGAGCTGATACTCTGCTGTGTTTATAGTACGGATGGCAGGTAGCTGTTGATAGCTGGGGATACCAGTTTGAATTAGTAAGTTACAAGTCTTTTTCTCACACTTGGAAGGAAATAAAGAGGGTGTTTGTAAGTTTTCATGTAATATGTATAATATGTACTTTTAGAGTACTGAAATAATTATATATTAAAAGATGAGGAATGTCTGCATATTTAAGGGAAATATCTTGAGTTATATTAGGGCCCATGATGTTCAAGAGTCATATTAAGCTAGCTGTGGTGGTGCCCCACGATCTTTAAGTTTAAAAAAGTCTTCAATGGAACTATTGTAACTTGAAGACCATCTATGTGGAACTTTGGTAGCTACAACAACGAGGAGCGACAGCCAGATAAATTGCGATGAAATGTTCATCTGGCCTGAATCAGCTCCTATTTCTACATGTTAGTTGCTTGATTTTAGATCTTGTAAGCTGGCTCTGGACTAACATGGTCACTTGGTTTTGTGTTACAGATGACTTGTTTAAAGTTCACAAGCTTAAGCCAAATGTGAAGTGGCGACAGGCTTTTGACGGCTACTTAAAAACCCTGCCTCCATACTACTTAATAGTATGTATTTGTGTGTGAACATATATATTAACTGTCACTGATGATTCTTGTCATAAGAAATAAGGAGTCCAAAGTTTTACCCCTGCAAGAAGATTAACTCTTCTTACTTTACGAATATTTGTGTTGCCACTGTCTTCTCAAGCCATAAGAAAGAGTTTAGAGATGACATGACCGCACAAAAGAGCATTGTCTTTCTGTTTCCTTTAGTTTTAACTGCCATGGTCATTGTTATAAGCATATCTATGTTTCTCTTATTAAAAACTAACCTTATAAAATTGTAGTTCTGGAATATAAGGACAAATTTGTCTCAATTCATGCTACATCAACTTCCCTTTTGAGCTCTAGAAACTCAATGTGGCTTTTCAGTACATAAACAAAACTTGGAAGAAATTAAATTACATACTTGATACAACATGACGGGGAGGCATTGGCATTAGAGAAGAAAGCATGACGTGGCCTCATTCTGGTTTTTATACTTTGAGAAAATGATGCGTAATGATCTGAACGAGTCACGTAATCCTAATCAAGACGATCGAGGCCATTTCGGGGGGGTTTGCTGTCTTAACTTAATGCCAAGTTTCTAGAGGTGAAAAGGCAGAGTCTTCGAGGGGACCATTGGTGTTGCTGGGAGGAGAAAGTGGGCTGTGTTGCTATTTACCATGGCAAGTGTGGGCTCTGCAATCATATGCTATGGGAAGTGAGTCAATGATGGGGATTAAGACCGAAAGCAATGTACTTGTTTGAATTGGCTGCTAGTTGCTCTTCTTACCCACTCTCTTCTGATTTTTGTTCTGCTCCTTACTTCTCTGCTATTTTCATTGCCACTTTTTAATGTTCCATGTTTGGTTTTATGTGCAGCACCTTGACTTCTAAGAAATGAATCATGTCCCCTTGCCCCTTATAACTGAACTTTTGAGTATTTAAGATTTATTCTATTCTTACTGTTGTGTATTTTGTTTCCTTATAGCCATTAAAGAAAGCACTAAGGATGATGGGAGCTCCAAATCTGATATCAGATAATTTAGATTGTGGACTTAGTTACAGTGTTATCTCTTACCTTAAAAAACTCAGCCAACAGGTAGTATTGGTAAAAACGAACAAACCAAAATCCTTTGCCCTCAGAAGTGCATTTCCTTATTCTTTAGTGTAATTGTAACTTTTCAACTTAAATGTGTATATATCTCTACACTTTATGGATTAGTAATAATGTGATTCTCTATGGCTTCTAGCTTCACCATTAAATGCAGTTAAGGGTCTGTCAGTATCATTTGATGCTGTGCCATTTCTCCTGCCTGCCAGTTTGTTCTGCCCATATGCTGGCTGATATTTTGTGGCCAAAGAGGGGCAGAGGCTTCATAGGGTTCTCTTGTGGGTCATATTTTGTCTGTTCTCCAACTAGTTTCTCCTCAATTCACTTGCCTAGAGCCTCCCCCTTTTGTGAGTCAGCACACCAAGGTCTGGTGTGGTTCAATACACCTTGCCTGAAATCACTTTCAGGGAGCATGTTAAGTTCTTATGCTCACATGCTAGCCCTTAGATAAATAGCTGCCTGCTATTCCCTGGAGAAGCGGCAGGGCAGACATAAGGCCAGTATTCTTCAACCTGGAGGGTGATAGACCCCAAGGGGAGCAGGAGAGTGGAGTTCTTCCTCCTCTCTTGCCCTTCATCTATTCCTTTAGAGCCCCACCTCATTCACCATTGTTCACCTTGTCCCTTGCCTGCCCCTCTCTATTAGTAGTACCTCATCTTCCACTCAGCCCTCCTTATCATATTTCCCACTTTTACCTAGACCATTCTTATAGGATGGAGATAATTGGAAACTACCGAGTTAGAGCACCACTGCATACAATTCTGTTCTGTGATAAATTAATGCAGCAGTGTTACGCTCTTATTCACACATACATTTTTTAAGGAGGAAGTAGCATTTGCAGCAACTACAGCATTTCCAGCTGAGTATGTTTGCAAGTTTGGCCTTTAGAAAACTGAATATTAAGCAAAGTATCTCAAATTTTCCTAAGGGACCTATAGGCCTACATAGTTGGATGCTGGCAGGCCTTGCTAGGAATGACCAAAACCTTAAAGTGCATTCTAAAGCTTACCGATGCATACTAGATCCAGCGTGCTCATAAGTGCAAAAGAAAATAAAGACAAGCCCAGATTTTTGACCTAACAAGTCCCCCTAACCTGCATTCCTCTCTGCTAATAGATTTTTGTTGTTGTTGTTGTTGTTGTTGTTGTAAAGACCTTGGTTATTTATCTTTCTATTGATCTATTGATTTTTTTTTTAATTTGATGTTTATGTTTGGCCTTTAAGGCTTTGTCAGGGTATGGCCACAAAGGAAGAAAAGTGAACAGAGTTGAAACTAATCCAAGTGCTGGGACCTTCTTGGACAACTGAATTCTTTTATTGAATGAGCTTTCAAAGTCATTCAAGGAAACAGACCCTGTATCTAATATTGTCTCATATTTCATGACTTAAGAATTTGCTTAAGCATATATATATATGTATATATATACATATATATTCCAAATAATTAGTTAGGAAAATAAATCTTATGGCCAATCCATAAGAAATAAAAAATTATTAAGCTTATTGAACATTGATGGAATTTTGTCTTTTAGAAAAAGAAAAGATTGTTGCTAATTTCTGTTTTTCTTATTGCTAATTTAATATCTATATCACCGGTGTTCCTTGAACCATCTCAGATGTATCTAAAACACAAAATATACCAAATGCTCTGCTTTAACTTATTCAAGGAAAATTAATTGATACAATGCCTATTAAGGGGATTTCCCAATGTTTGTTAATGATAAACTTACTGAGTAGACATTAAAAAGTATTTGCTTGGTAACATTTGTTAAATTAAGCTTTATTTTTCTAAGACTTATTGGATAATATCATTTTTTTAAAAACCATCATTTTTAATGTTTTCAAATATAATGCCAGTCTATGTGATCTGAATTTAAGCAATAAGTTACATATATGAATACAGAGTTTTAAACCTTTGTGTCTGGATCCAAAGCAAATGTGTTGGTTTAGATTAGATTTTGCAGTAACAATATGTGCTTTTTCATGTCTATGAATGAAATTCTTGCCCATGGTTTCTATTTTCTCCATGATTTGTTCATAGTTTTGACACTACCAAAGACAATTTGCATGAAGTCATTTGTCTTTCCAGTCCCCTCTGTGTTTGCCGTGGTAGAACAGAGAAGCATAGGGAAATGTTCACTTAACTGTTGTGCCGTGATTCGCACCTGAAAAGTGTTCAGTGCGGTTCTTAAAGTATTTTTCTTAAATAATAAAATGATGACGATATGGTAGGTATTTGGATAACATGTTCTGTCCTTTCATTTTAGACCAAACTAGAATCAGAGCGAATACTAGCATCCGTGGGGAAGAAACCCCCCCAGGAGATTGGTATCAAAGTGAAAAATCATTCTGGAGGTGGCCTGCTCTTGGCTCACAATAAAAACTTTAGAAAGCTGTTGAAAGAAATCATAGGGGAAAATGCACCGAGACTGACAGAATTGAATACCAAAGAATTTGCTGGCTTCCAAGTAGGGCTCTTCAACAAGGTAAATTGTGCCACTAAAAGGCATGCTTATCTGACTTTACCTAGTACGTTCATTGTTTGTGTTGCTTTAGTTTGAAATAATGGCCTATTTTGGAGTTGTTATCATCATTATTAGTAGTAGTAGTTGTTTTGGTAGTTGTATTTTGGTTTATTGGGACAGGGTTTCTCTGTATAACCCTGTGTGTCCTAGAACTAGCTTTGTAGACCAAGCTGACCTTAAACTCAGAGATCCGCCTGCCTCTGCCTCCGAGTGCTAGGATTAAAGGTGTGCCCCACCATGCACAACTTGGGAGTTAATGATTATTAGTGAAACCATCTTGAGATTATTCTGCCAGCAGATACCAACATGAAATTGAACGTACTAGATATATTGGTTGGTAGGAATGGGAAGTAAGCAGCTCGAAAGGAAACTGGGGTAGGCATGCTGCCATGTAGATCTAGTACCTACGACCGACAGACTAGTAGCAAGTAGTATGGGAATGAAGAGGCTTCGTGCTGCTTAGAGAATGCCTGAGCCAGACCTCAGGAAACCTCTGGCCCCAGGCATTCTCACGGAGGAAGCGAGTGTGATCGGAGCTGGCCCTCCATGCTGTACTTCTTGGGCCCTGGCCATCAGCAGCCTGGCTTATCATGCTCAGGGCTGCAGCAGACTCCAAAGGCACTGCAGCTGGGCCCGCAGCCAATTTCACTTGCTGTGCAGTCTGCAGTTGTCATCCTGTAGTGAGACTCTTGCAGCCTACCTCCCTGCCTGCTGGGGGAATCAATCTAGGTGACAAGCAGCAGTCCTACAAGACAGCTACAGACAGGCATATATAAACCTTGGGATTTGGAGTTTTAAATGATAGGCTTGAAAATTATTTCCCCAGTGACTTTAATGACTTATGGATATGCTAGCATTCAGAACAAGAAATAGAAGGTTTTCTACTTGGAAAAATTACCAATAATCGGCTGTATTAAATATCGTTCTCTTCAATAAGATTTTAAGAGGGTTGGGTATTACATTTTTTTATTTAAAAGCCTTAGGAATAACTGAGATTGTTTCATTTAAAACAGGATTTGAAGCCTCAGACATATAGAAATGCTTATGATATTCCACGTAGAGGACTTTTAGACCAGTTGACCAGAATGAGATCCAATTTACTGAAAACACGGAAGTTTATTGTTGGACAAGATGAAGGTAACCGAACAGTGGAATGCTCTTAGGCTAATAGCAGACATGACTTGCATGACAGGCTTTATTGCAGAATTATTTTGTAATGTGTTAATGCTCACAGTGTTCCCATTCACTCAACCCCTCCATCTCCCTGGTTCTCTTCCCCTCAGGTATGTATTAATCAGCATGCCATACTGCCATCGCCATTGTTCTGTGTGCTCACTCTTGCAAGTCTCAAACTCTCAGCTAGACACTGACTTTATGCCCAGTTGATAGGCACTGACATGAAGAGCGAGCATTTTAGTAGCTTGTTCAGGCAGGGTTAGCCCATTGCAAAGTGGCGGAACCTAGGTCTGTCAGATTTCCAAATCTGTACACTCAGACATTGATCATGCCCAGCTGGCTGTGAAAACGTCAGCAGTGAATACCCACTCTCCATAAAAGTAATGAGCTCTAGATAAACAGGAATATTGTGACGATTTGCAATTTTTCTTTATCTTATTTTGTTAATTTTGAATGGGGTTACTTATCCACAAAAAGATGAGCAACTCCCAGCCAACTCTCTGATACTATACCTTTTGTGTGTGTGAACAAAGGCTTCCTAGGAAGGGAACTTTTGTATTTAATCAAATCCTCAGAGGGTAAGATTCTCTTTGTGACAAGAGAGTACCACGAGGAGCTGGGCATGGTTGCTCAGTACTCAAGAGCCCGAGGCAGGAGGATTCAATGCATTTGAGTCCAGCCTGGGCTAAAGAGTGCAAACCTGCTCCAGAATACAGAGAGAGGGGCTGGAGCAGTGGCCCACTGTTTAAGAGCACTGATTACTCTTACAAGAGACCCTGGTTCAGTTCCCAGCACCTACATGCTGGGTGACTTCCAACTGTCCATGACTTCAGTTCCAGGGGATCTGGTACCTTCTTCTGGACTCTGCAGACACCAGGCCTGTATGCAGTGCACATACGTACCTGCAAGCAAAACAGACACATAAAATGAAAATGAATCTTTTTTTTTTTAAAAAAATAGAGAACAATAGAACACCATGGAGCCTCAGTGCTTCAAAGTGCAGAATGTCCACAGTGTTTTGAACTCAGATGATGGCATGTGGGAGGCCAGCCCATTTTTATGTGGTGTTGGGAAGTAAAGGAGTTTCTAGTCCCTGTGAAGTGAGCCTGAAGGCAATATAGTGATTGTAGACCACTGAGTGATACAAATGAAGATGATGCTAGATCCTAAAGATGGTGGTAGATCCTGGGATACTAGATTTGAGATTTCAGACGATAATGCTAAACTACACTTTGCTGAACCAGCTATGACAATGTCCTTTCAAAAGGACCATATACTTCAGCTGTAAGTATTAGTTTCTCTGCTGCTAATTTTACAGACTCACTTCATAGTGTCCCAGTTGCACAAATGGGCAACTATCAGGAGTATCTAAAGATGCTGGCTTCTCCACTCCGAGAGATTGATCCAGATCAACCAAAAAGACTGCATACTTTCGGCAATCCATTTAAGCAAGATAAGAAGGTAGTGTACCCATTCTGTGTCTGTGATATTTTCACTGTCACTCTATCCTTTTCAGCCAGATGGTATACAAATCAGAATTAAAAAGGACATCAGGACTTATGTGTAGATGGGAAGTGGAGTCTCCTAATGCAAGCTGTGTTAGTTGAATACAATAATAACTGTCATTTGCTGAGTACAGAGTAGGACTCGGTGTTTTAAATGAAATATGTCCATTGATCTTCTTAGGGAATGATGATTGACGAAGCAGATGAGTTTGTGGTAGGGCCACAAAACAAAGTGAAGCGTCCCGGAGAGCCCAGCAGTCCTATGTCGTCGAAGAGAAGGCGGAGTATGTCCCTGCTGCTGAGGAAGCCGCAAACACCACCTCCTGTCACCAACCACGTGGGCGGAAAGGGACCGCTCTCAGCCTCGTGGTTCCCATCTTGTCCAACCCTCCTCAAACCCACCCTTGTACATCCAGGTACAGAGTAGTGGTTATTTTTCCTTCGTCTTTCTTCCTGGGTTCCTGTTTTGTTGTTGATTAAGTAAACCATAGTTAGAGCATCTGTGGTAGGCACAACAGGCCTGCCAGGACACAGAGACCCTGACTCAGTGGTTTTAGCCATATGCGTGGAGGAAGAAGATGAATAATTATAGTAATTAACAAGTAGTATTAATGTCATAATTAGTGATTAATAATACATGCTAGTACAAAAATGTGGAGTTATGAGCATGCCTGCTGTAACCGTTTGGATCAACTTCAAAAGATAGGAAGATAAACTAAGTGTCTAAGTAGGTTCACTATTAAGAGCTCTCTGTGCTGTTGCCCCCTATTCGTGACTGAACTGGTAAGTCTGGGGTCTCCTTGACCCCACTGAAACAATTCTCAAGATCACTCGTGTTTTCCGTACATTGCCTTCCCCTCTCAGTTGTTTTGGGCTCAGTTGCTCATGCCCTCCTCTATTTCTATTTGAACAACTCCTAATATTCACACCTCTAGACTACAGTTCGTTCCTCTGCTCTCAAGCCTGTATTTAACCACAGACAGTGTCTAAGAGACAATAATGTTTTATGTTGTACAAGTAAACGCCTGGTTTGCATCTCTCCAGAAGGGCTCTGCGGGCATCCTTCTGCGTGGTACTTAATGACGTTATCCCTCACTCTACTGGAAAAGCTATGTCACCTTTAAGGATTGGTAGGGTTGAAAAACCTTTTATTAGAATGTAGTGTTAATAATACTGTATTGTCAGTGCTGAGTGACCAACTTAAAGTCACTGAGCCAGAGTCAGGAAGAGCTGAGTATCACGTACTCTCATATGCTGGTGTCTGGACATACGACCATGATTTTTAAAATTCTCTTTCTCCCATTAACAGGGTGAGGTAATTTGACATTCAATTCAATTCCTGCTTCTTACTATTTTTCTCCATTCCTTCACTCCATGCTTCCATGAAGTTTTACCAAGTTTTTCTTCTTAGATGGCCTCTCTGCATCTAATGCTTATTTAGTTCCAACCCATCTTCTCTCCCGATTAGAAGTCCGAGTGAAGATGTCAGCAGATAAATACAAGCATGTGACATCCATACAGAAAATGCATCCTTCATTTTTCTGAACCTTCGGGATACAGCCTGACTCTTCACTCTGGTCCACACAGCTCCACATAGCCTGACACCACAGTCCTCTCTTACCTCAAGTTCCAGAGATATCCTCACGCTTCACTCTGCTGCTCCTGGCTTACTCCTGCCCTCACTACAACTTGGCATCCTTCCAGAAGATCCTGCCACCACCTGGCAGCCCTGGAGGCTCCCTCTCTCGTGCCCTATTTCTGTCTTTCCTCAAGTGAAAGCAGTTTTGAGGGCGCCGTGGCTCATTCTGTAGTTCCTCTCCAATGGCCCCGTGACACTGTAGGTTCTGTAAGGCCAGGCGGGGTCAGATTCTTTGTTTCTTGTTCACTGCTCATTCTCAGCTGCTACCCTGGTGCCTGGCACAGCAGAAGATAAGCAAATGGCATAGAGGTATTGACCTGAGAATGGAAAAATAATTACTCTGGCATCAAAAGGGAAACGGGCAGAATCATCTGCAGATAGGAAGTTGCTTAGCAGATGAGGGCAGAGAATTTGTTCCGTCCTAGTAGGGTATCTCAGTTTTCTCAGAATATTAGGTTTGCTCAGGAAGCATATGGTATGCACAATTTGTAGGGATTCAAACTCAGGAAAGGGTAGCAGTTTATATGTGACTTTGAAGTGTACAGGTTGACGTTAAGCCCTGAGCACCAGGGACCTATGAGTGCTTAATTAGCATCTTGATTTCTGTATGCATTCATAGTGGGAAGAGTCTCATATCGCCGTCTGTTCTGTCCTCTTCATCAGTGGAAGCGGTCATTTCCTTGAAGCTGAGGAACATGGAGGTGTACATGGGATTGATACCATGTGCTCACTTCACAGGTCAACTTCTTAATTTGCTTTCCAGATGCCACTGTCATTCATGATATCCATGAAGAGAAGATGGAAAATGGGCAAAGCGCAGCTGATGGCTTCTTATTAAAATCTGCTCCGGCAGAGTTTATGAATGTGGCAGAAGACAGCCTTTTATCCAACCAATTGGATTCACTGTCTGATGACTTTACTGGTCTCCGGAAAGATGGATTCATTCACAAACCTAGTAATAATTTACTCATAGGAGGAGACAAAAGCTGCAGTCTTTCTGTAGATGACAGAAAAATTGCAATGGCGTCTGCTTTGGAAACTGTGCCAAATTCAATGCAAATCACTCCTGCCATGGCACAAGGCATCAATGCTGACATCAAGCACCAGCTGATGAAGGAAGTTCGAAAGTTCGGACGGAGTAAGTAGTGATGGAGTATCTATAAGAAATGCAATTGGAGAATCCCTCTTGTATCATTCTCAAGAGATTTCTACTGTTGGTTTTGAGACAGTCTCTCATACAGCTCAGGCTGGCCTTGAACTCTCTATGTGGTCCAGACTGCTGATATTGCCTGATCTTCCTGTCTCTAACTCTATAGTGCTCACATTACAGGGATGTGCTGCCACAGTCAATTAATGTGCTACTAAGGATTGGACCCAGAGTCTCATGCTTGTTAGGTACCCTTAGCCCCAGACTAGAGTCTGCTCATACAATTTGTGGTCAGTCTTGGGCTTTCACATGACTTAACGTGATTCTTCTGGCCTTAATTTACAGTGGTTTCATTTTGCTGCTTTAACAAGTTACCAGATTCCCATCGCTTCAGACAGCACAAGCTGATTACTTCACAGCTCTGCAATTCAGACTATTTTTCACTGGACTAAAGTGAAGGCAAGCTGGCAGGCCAGTGCTGCTTCTCAGGGATAAAGGCAGAGTCTGTTTCCTTGCCTTTTCTGGCTTCTGCAGGCTGGCTGCATTTGCTGTGCCCGTGGTCCCTTCCTGCATCAACTCAGCAGTAGAATACTTTTTTTCTTTTGCTTTCCACTTCTGTTCTTAATGTCTTTTCTCTCTGACCTTTAAGATTTCATTTGTTAGTCAGGTGGTGGTGGTAGCATATACCTTTAATCCTAGCACTAGGAAGATAGAGGCAGATAGATCTCTGAGTTCGAGGCATGATGGTGGCATACACCTTTAATCCTAGCACTGGGAAGATAGAGGCAGAGTTCTGAGTTCGAGGCCAGAGAGAGTGCCAGTACAGCCAGGACTACACAAAGAAACCCTATCTAAAAATAAATAAATAAGGAAAGAAAAAATTTTAATTTTAGATTAATCTTTGTGATTGTTTACAATATATTTTGATCATATTCATTCCCAACTTCTCTCTTCTAGATCCACACCACCTCCTACCCCCTCAACTTCCTCTCCTCTTTTTTTTTAGTAACTGGTTGAATCTACCTTGCACTCCTGGGTGCAAGGTCGTCCACTACCATGGGCAATACTCTCAAACAAACTGATTCTCCCTCTTCCAGAAGCAATCAAATGTCTATGCTATTCCATCTTAAAAGGATATTACGGCTACATTGAACCCTTGTGCATAAACCGGGACAAACTCAATATCCATAATCTAATTCCATCAGCATATAAAGCATATATGGTAATAAATTCACAGGCTTCATGGGTTAGGGCAGTTTGGGGCAACCAGTATTCAGTGTACCTCATTTGAGTACTGTTTATAAGAATTTCTTTCATGAATGTATGTAGACATTTTTATTTTAGTGTTTAACATACAAGCTGTGCTTATGACTTTCTACCCATAAAGAATGATTTCTGAGGATGCATGATTGAATTTTATTTCTCATTCATATTTTTATAATTCTAAATTTTGTAATATCACCAGAGTATGAAAGGATTTTCATTTTGCTTGAAGAAGTGCAGGGACCTCTGGAGACAAAGAAACAGTTTGTTGAGTTCACCATCAAGGAAGCTGCAAGGTGGGTATAAAGAAAACTTCTAAAGGTTTCTAATTGTTTGGGGTATTGTTTTTCTTTTCTTTTGTTTACTTTAGTTGTTGGATCCAAGGAAAGACAAAGAGGGGAATAGGCTCTGCCTTAATCTGTGAAAGAGAACACTTGTCCCCACTCAGAGTTAAAGCTGCTTCCTACAGTGTTCAGATGGAAAGACCAGAGTCCTGATTCATGGCTCCTAGCTAGTGCGTGCGTGCGTGCGTGCGTGTGTGCGTTCGTGCGTGCGTGCATGTGTATGTGTGTGTCTTAGATTGGCCCTCGCATTTGCTAAGCCATACCTTTGCATGAGGGTGACTTATACTCCCTTTGGATTGCACGCTACACAGCACTCTGCACACTGTCAAGTCTTCTATGATGATCAATAATATTTCTTTTTATTTTTCAGGTTTAAAAGAAGAGTCTTAATTCAGTACCTTGAGAAGGTACTAGAAAAAATAGATTCCCATCCCCTTCTTAACAATGTGAATCACATCAACAGCAGATCATCATGTTAATACCAAGACAAGTGAGGAATAAGAAACACCTTTTCTATGCTGTAGGCTGGAATGGGACCTTCCTGAAGCCCTCTAGAATGTTTGAGTGAAGGGAATGAATGACCTAACTCGGGCTAAGAAAAGCGCTTGACTAGAGCTTTTAATGATTATCTGGAAGTAAAAGCTGGGCTTCCGCCTTAAGAGTTATAATCGAAAGTATTTTTTCTTATTTCATTGTTTATTTTTCCAGTTAGGAAAAGCGATGTGAAATCACACAGCACTGCTCCTCCCCTACAGCTAATAGAGTTCTCTCATTGGAGTGTTACCATTCCAGACGCTTTCCGAGTGGGCAGGGGCCACCTGCAAGGAGAGCACTGCCTAGCGTCCTCGTTGTGTCCCGTAGAACAAGTAGGCGTGTAGAATCGAAGTGGTCATCATGTGCTCAACAGAATTTCCCACAATTTCTAGCTGTGCCTTTTAAACCATGCAATATTCAGGATAGTTGGAATCAAAGAGTAAAAAGCTGCTATTTAGGTAACTTATTTGTCTCTGGGAAGGGGCAGGGAGAGTAACCAAGCAATCTACCTCCAGTGCTCTTCCATTGTGTCTAGAAACATTGCAGAGTGCGCCTGAGGCTGCACTAACCTCTGACACTTGTTCTTGCATGTGACAACAGAAAGTCTTCAGGTAGACTTGGACATTTTGTGCTTTGGAAGCACTAAAAGGAAAAATAATATGTATATTTTCTTGGATGTTTATATAAAAGTTTATATGGAGCAGTATTGTTGTTTTTATTTGTAAAAATGTAAGTGATCAAAGAGATTTTCACTTTGCATATATGAAATAAAATCCTTTTATTGATTTTCAAAAGTTTATTGGCAATACATTTCTAGCTGTATGTGTCTTGTCATGGCATTCCTTTCAGAAAAACAATTGCACATTATTATAGTTAGAATTTTCTTTGGTACACCAACCAGCTTCCGAATAAAGAGATAGAGACTTATTCGTTATGAATGCTCAGCCTTAGCTTAGGTTTGTCCCACTAGCTCTTTTAACTTAATTTAATCTTTCTATTAATCTACATTTTGTCTCGGGCCTTTTTACCATTCTTTCATTATGTATAACCCACTTTTCTGCTTCCTCCAAGTCTAGCTGGTTGGTTCCTGGCATTTCCCTGGTGTCTCTTTTTCTTTCTCCTTTATGACCTAAATTCCTCCTCCTACTTACTTTCCCTGCCCAGAAGTCCCACTTATACCTCCTCCCTCGCTATTGCCTAGTCAGCTTTTTATTAGACCAATCAGGTGTCTTAGGCAAGTAAGGTAAAAGAGCAACACATTTCTTACATACTTAAACAAATGCAACATGTCTTTGCATACTTAAACAAATATTCCACAACACACTATCAAACAAATTAACATGTTAACAAGAGGGTCCATAAGATGGCTTAGCAGTAAAAGCCCTTGCCACCAACCTTGATCACCCAAATTTGATCCCTGGGACTCACATGGTAAAATGAGAGAGCCAATTCCCAAAAGTTGTCCACTCTCTTTTTTACATGCACATTTTGGTATGAACACGTGTGTATTTACATAAATAAACGAGTATTTGTTTTAAATGTTAAAGGAGTTGATCTTGGAAGCGTAACTCACAGGACTGAATGGTGATATTAGAAGGGTCTGGGGAGGCCAGGCCCTCCCAATTGCAAGTAACTGGGGAGAGAAAACTGCCAAAATCAAATTCATTGGAACTCTGAAATAAAGCCAAAGAGTTTTTCTCCTTTTTCCTTTGAGAATTTCATACAATTTAGTTTGAACATACTCACCCCTGCCAAGTCCTCCCATTCCTACCCTCTCCACCCCACATCTCTTCCCACCCAACTTTGAGATCTCGTTTTTTAATTCTTTACTAATCAAGTCCAATATGTGTGGCCCAGATGGTCAGGGGAGTGCAGCCTGACCTGGTGTGTGAACAACTTACCCAGGAGGCCCATCCTTAAAGAAAACTGATTCTTCCTCTGCCAGCAACGATCAGATGCCCGGTAGCTCCTCAGCTAGTAGTGGAATTTCATGTCTACCTTTCCGCCTCCGTGCTGGGATTTTGTCTGGTTGGAGCTTGCACAGGTCTTCTGCATGCAATTGCTGTTAAGTCATTTGTGTATCTGCCCTTTATGTCTGGAAGACAGTTTCCTTGGTGTTATCCTCTAGCTCTCGTGGTCTTTCTTTCCCCCAAAGATCTCTGAGCATTGTGGGGAGGGAGATATATATCACTTAGGACTGAGTACTCCAGTTTCTTATTTTTTCGCATGTTGAGCAGTGGAGTAGCTCTGTTAAGTGCCATCTGCTGCAATAAGCTTCTCTGATGAGAGGTGAGAGGTGCACTGATCTATGGGTATAGCATGGCATTAGGAGGAATTTTTATACTACGTCCATTGAGGAGAATGATAGTATTAGGTTCTTCCATAGGACCTCTGACCTATCCAGTCACAGATTCTTGGCTACTTGCACAGTACTGGGCATGGGTTACTTCTCATGGAGTGGTCTTAGGTCCAGTCAGAAAGTGACTGACTACCCCCACAGTGTGCCGCTATTGCATCAGTGGGCACGTCTTGTCACACCCTTTGTTGTAGTTTGCAGGGTTCGCATCTAAGTGAGATTTGAGGATTTCTTTCCAGCAACATGCATAGCATCTTCTAGCACCATGGATGCTAGCCAATAGGGATGAAACTCCCAAGTAAGTACCAGCTTGATTTCTCCATGTTCTATGACTTACTTTAAGAATGGAATCTTATTTTCAAGTTCTGGAGGATGGCCAAGTATTAACACTAGTCTATAATGCTTGGAAGTCTATGTCACCCCATTGAGCAACAACAAAAAAGGTAGCTGCTGTTGAATAGGTTCCTTCCAGATTGAAAAAAATTCCATCATTCAGGAAAGCTCCTTAAAAGAAGGTAAACAAAGAAAATAGCTTCAAACGGTCCCTGAAACTGACCAGACTGACTAGGCCCCTCTTCCTCAGAGTAAACAAGAGTCACTTTCTGAAAAGAAGCTGCAAAGAAGACCCTTAGACCAGATCAACTGCCTGGAAGAGACAGACCAACGAAGCTACCTGGAAGAGGTTTAGATAGACTGAAGCACTTGCAATGGACACTTTTCAACCTGTTGAGATGCCTGCAGGCTGTACAGTGTGCTTCAGGTTCCCAGCTTTGTGAGCTCTCACCCATGCTGGGATGGGCTTTGGCAAGTCACTGTCTTTGAGTCATTTTTGCTCTTGTAAGTAACCCCTCATCCATATTTCTGTCAGTAATCCTAATAAAACTCAAAAGTTCACCATGTTGGACTTTGGTGGTATTTGCACTTTGGCCTGGGGTGTGTAGAGATGTGTGTAGACTCTCCCTAGGAAAAGTCTTGTCACGCAGCAGCAACACATTATTTATTTGCTAGCGTGGGGCGTTTAGTTGGAGTATTGTTCCGGATTTGTAGTAACCAAAATGAAAGTGGAATAACGTGGAAAGCTATGAAAACATAGTAGAAGAGCTTGGTGGTGCTTCAGTGTACACTTGTGCAACCCTTTTCAAGATATAGCCATGGTTTTTAAGACGGCATAGTAACTGGATTTAATATAGAGACACTTTAAGTCAGCTATCTTAGATAGCAAAGAGCTAAAGGAAATACGGATAAATAACTGCATAAAAGCAGGAAGATTATGTGTAAATAAAGATAATGAATAGGTGAACAAAAAGAGAGGCAGCAAATAGACCTGAAAAGTATAAAGACTGACATGGAGAGTTCCCTAAGAGAGTTCAACAGCAGATTTTAGAAGACAGAAGAACCTGTTGTTAGAAATCATCCAGTGTGAGGAGCATAAAGAAACTGGGGTTAAGAAAAATGAAAGGAGCATAGGATATAACTGTCCAAAGACCTGGGTTCCTAGACTCACTACTAAAATAAAACAAAATGAAAAGCAGTAAGTAGAGTTTGACAGACTCACTGTAGCCTATGGGCCACAATCAAGCACAACAATGTATGTTTTAGTTACTTTTCTGTTGCTGTGACAAAACCCTATGACCAAGGCAGAGGGTGATCCCATAGCCATCATGGTGGGCCCATGGTACTGGAGCAATGCTTGAGAGCTTACATCCTTATCTGCCCTAAGAGGCACAGAGAGCTAATCTGGAATGGTGTGGTCTTTGGAAACCTCAAAGTCCACCCCTGATGTAGGTGGGTCTTCTATCTATGTGTTGCTTTCATTGGTTAATTAATAAAGAAACTGCATGGCCTGATAGGTCAGAACATAGGTGGGTGGTGTAGACAGAACAGCATGCTGGGAGAAAGAAGCAGAGGCAGAGAGCCGCTTACCATGAAGCTGCCAGATCAGACATGCTGAAACCTTCCCAGTAAGCCACGACCTTGTGGTGACATACAGATTATTAGAAATGGGTTGAGTCAAGATGTGAGAGTTAGTCAATAAGAGGCTAGAACTAATGGGCCAGGCAGTGTTTAAAAGAATACAGTTTCCGTGTAATTATTTCAGGTAAAGCTAACCATGAGCCAGGCGGCAGGAACACAGCCTGCCACTCCTATCACAACACACCCCTAGTAACACAGTCCCAACAAGGTCACACCTCCTAGTCCTTCCCAAACAGTTCCTCCAGCTGGGGACCAAGTGTTTACCTATATGAGCCTATGACGCCATTCTAATTCAAACCACCATAGTGTACGTTAATAGGATTCCTGGAAGAAAAGATGAGAAAGCAGTATGAAGACTATGTAAAGAAAATATTTAAAGATCTAGTAGTCCCAAACTGTAGTAAGACAGTTCAGTCACTTTCTTTTGTGTCCTGCAGAATGTCTCATAGACTCTTTCATGAAACAGGAACCCCAAAGGACCATCTCATCTTTAGGTAAGTTCAGCAGTCCTCTCTCTGGGTACTGCATGTTCAGTTTATGCAACAGTCCAGGCAAGAGCAGTTTTTTGCCCAAATGGCTAACCAACTCCATAAGAAGCCTCTTCAATGCCCATTTTCTTCTTGAAGTAGCTGGTGCTGCCAGGAGCAGACATGTCTCATTGACATGAAAAACCCTAAATTATTAAAACATTTTAAATGCCATTTTCTGTAGTCTTTGAAAGATGTGAAGAATGCCTATCTAACTGAAATATATCTCTATATATCTAGAAAAATCTAACTAACATGACTACAAGCTTGACTATTATAGATGATAACCTATTAACCTATATTTTTAAATTATACATTACATTTTTAAATGAACTACACAATCACAATACCTTAATTATGATCAGAAATATGCATATAACAAAACTGACCTTAAATTAATATTAGTAAACCAAGATTTATATCAATGTAAATTATTCCTATCTATATCATATCCCTCTTTAAATGTAAAAGAACATTTATAAACAATTTAATAATAAATGTTTATCTGTATACCCATCCAACCCAGGGAAGTGCAAAGCAGAAAAATAGAGTCCCTGACATAATCAAACCATTAAGAGACAGAAGATTCTGAAGACCGCCAGAGTATTTTGTTATAGACAAGAGACCCACCCTAATTTAAAGTTTGCTTTCTTATCAGAAGCACAGAAAGACAAAAAGCAATAAAATAACACTGAAAACGCTAAAAAGAAGAAGGAGTTGTGGCTGTAGCTCTGGCAGAGTACTATGTAGTCCACACAACGCCCTGGGTGCTATTCACAACACTGCACAGATATGGGAGGGGGGGATTAGAGCAACGGAAGGGAAGTGCTGTCCATCAGGAATGGAATCTCCAGCCAAACAAACCTTCAACTAATGAGGGAGAATTTAAGAAAGTCTCAGGTAGGCAAAAACTTCCTGCAGTACCACTGTTCTCCAGGCTGAAAGGAATACACGGACACAACACAGCAACTGGCAGAAATAAAGAAATCCTCAGGGAAGGTATCCAATGAAAGTAACTGCTCAGGCTCCCTTCACGTTTTAGGTTAAGGCTTGGGAGGTGAGGATAATATAGAGTTAGTAAAGAGACAGAGTTTCTCTTGGTGACAAACACAATGGGAAAGAGTCCTAATGGTTGCAGAATAGTGTGCATGCAAAGTCAATGAATTGCACACTGAAAATGGGTGAAAATAGCAAATTTATGCTATACATATTTAAGCATGATTTTGAAAATGTCAGATACCAAAAGCCATTGAAGTGTGACTTAAAATGGATGGTTGGCACAGTGAGAGTTATGTGTCAATTCGTGGTTGAATGTTGGGAGAAATGGTTTTTGAAAGAAATTATGTAACCATATGCTGTGTGCAGGGGGAGCATTTGAGATTCAAAGTCACAGGCAGATTGGAAATGAAAAGGTAAAAACAGTTACTTTATTGCAAATGATCAACAATAAGGTTGGTGACAATATGAGACAAAATAGGTATGAAGCTGGAAATGGTTACATGGAACAGATAATGACCTGATATATTAATAAACGGGACAATTCACCAAGATGGGAAAATTACAAACACAGGCAGTAAGTGAGAAAAAGGAAATGAAACACAAATTGAGAGAATGAAGAGATAAAGAACTCCGCAATAATAGTTGGAGACCATTAGGACGAACTATTCAGAAGATGAACAAAGAAACAGGACTTCTTGAACAATGCTAAACCAAACAAAACCACAGTTATATTCGACGTACCTGTAGAATACCACCCATTAAGTTTATCGCATTTTGTGCATCCATCAGGATGACAGCTAATTTTGCTCACCAGCTCCAAAAACACCATTTTGTCCTGCGCGGTAAAAAAAGAATCTGGTTCCTTTAAAGATCTTTGTTGTGGCAATTGCCACTGAAGTCTGTCTACAGAGCACTCCTGGACACAAAAAAGCCCAGCTTCCTGGTTTTCTTGGCTGGTAGCAGCCAGTTTTCCAGGCTTGTATGTAGCAAGTTTTGGTCAGTACCCCACGGCTTCTCCACGGCCCAACCGGGGCAGAGCCCAAGTAGCCCCGCAGCAGTAGCTGGCCAGTTAACTTCCTTTCTGGTCTTCTGGGCCAGTAATAAATCAGAGTCCTTTGACAAGACTAGTGCCGCTCATTTCATTCTGTTCCAGACGCACCAGGGGAGCATTCTCCAGTGGCCAGTGCGTAGAGTACGGGTTTCTACAAAGTTCCAGGTAACTACACTGCACACAACTGCACAACCCCTAGGCCTGCTCCACCATATCAGGATTTCAACGCCGAGATGCATGCACTGTTCCCTGGGTGAGTGCTGTTATTTGGCGTGGAACGCAACTCCAAGATGGGCATTCTCAGTCTATCGTGGAGTCCTGTGCCATAGGATTTTTATGATGGCTCTCTGAGGATACCTCTGAGAGCTAGAGAATGGCTTTCCTGCAAGCTCTCAACTCTTTTGTACGCCTGGGTGGGTTTCCCTCTGGTGGGGTTCTTCTTCATATCTCTGAAGGACTTCTGCCCAATCAGTAACCACTCGGCTCGTGGCATGCTCCATCTCTGCGCATGCACACAGAATCCTGAGGAGGATAGAATCCTGTGATGCCGGAGGAGAGTCGGTGAGGCCTAACGGATCCTGTTCCTTTCAGCCTCTCTTTCGCTACCTTCTCCGTGATTCTTCTGCTACTTTTAAAAGTGGAAAGGTTTTCATCAAGTGTAAGTCTCCACTTGGAAGAAGGGTTCTTAACTATGAGAAGGGCCTAGTCTATTGAGAGGGGGTGGGTTTTTTTTCTGGGTCAGCCATGTTGGGTTGGGTCTCATCAACACAGGGGTGGGAGTTTTCCTTATGTCCTCAAAGTCAGCCAAGCTAGGACCTGGACTCAGCTACAGAGGGGGTGATAGCTTTGCTTGTGTCTTGGAATTGAGCCGTGTTGGGCTCTAGAGGTGTCAGTTTTTTCTTGGGTCCTTAACGCCAGTTATGTTGGACCCAACTCTACTCAGGGGTGGCAGTTTTCCTTGGATCTTTGAACTCAGCCAGGCTTGACCCTGACTTAACTTCCCAGGGGTAGTGATTTTTCTTGGGGTCTTGAATTTGTAATATTGGGGAGGGGTGTCTCAACTACCTGTAGGTGTTGATTTTGTTTGAATTCTTGACCTCAGTCATGCAAGAGACTCAGCTTCAGAACTGTGGCTATGCCCTAGGGGTTTAGATGAACACTTTCATGACCATCGGTTGTGTGTAGAGAGAGAGAGACCATGATGCTCAGCTTAAGCCATGGCGTGGGAGATTTCACCTGGATCCTTTTGGTCCCGAGGGAATTTTTCCCTAAGGGCTCTATATAAGCCTTCAGCTGTTGTCTTGGGCACCCAAATCCAGTAATTTGGGAAACTTCCAACGGTGCCACCTATTTCTCCCAGTGTGTTGATTTTTTTTTTTTCTTTTGTCACTCGGTTTTCCAGTTTTGCCACTCAGGTGGCAGGATGTAGATCACTCGCTGTGTTGGGACTTGCAATTCTCTGATGACGAGGGAGATTGAGAACCATTGTGTTTCTGACTTCCTGCTAATTTTGTTGGGATGTTTGTCTTTGAAAATGTAGTTTGTGGTTCTGCATATATCCTGAAATCTGCTCATTTGCTGCTGCTGCTGCTGCTGCTGTTATTGTTGTAGTTATTTTGATTCAGGCTCTCGTATCCCTCAGGCTGGCCTCAGATTTGCTTTAGAGCTGACCTATCAACTCCACTCCTGGCCCAGCCTCTCCTGGGCTCAAGTTACAGATGTATATTACCACATCTGGACAGTTCCACTTCTTTTTCTAGACATACGTGCATTGATATATATGCACACACTCAAGGAGAGAATTTTAAATTTCTTCTTTGTCTCCTTTCTGCTTTTAAATTTCTGTTTTCAGTTGGGTTCTTGCTGTGTACATCAAACTGGCCTCAAACTGCATTCTCCTGCCATAGGCTCTCCGATGCTAGGATTGCAAGAATGTGCCAACATGCCCCGTAGTAACACTATGGAACTAATGTCTTTTAGTTGAATGGAAATTAAAATTCAATCTTTGTGGCCAGTGGTCTTCTTCTTCAAAAGAAAAGCCTTAGTTAGGATTGCCTGTTGATACAAGACTATACTCCTAGCTACCTGAAAGGTTGAGGCAGGAGGAATATTGCAAGCTGAAGGACTGTCTGGATTACCTAGCAATTTCATGCCAGTCTGGGCAATAAATAAATAAATAGATAAATAAATTATAAATGGACAGACTAAAGATGTGATATTATCTTTCTAGAAGGAATCGATGTTAATAAGTTTTAAAGACTGACTTCTACTCCATGTAAAGATTATTCTATTCTTTTCAATTTACTGAAATATCCACTTTCTCTAAATGATGGTTTATACTTTCTATGTAATGAATTAGCATGTCTGTCAGTGTATTACTAGGTGTTAAAGGTTTGGGGCATGCTTTCATTGATACTTGGATGTGTATTTACTGTTTGTGTTTACTCTACAGAAATATAGGTGGCTTGTGATTCTTGTCCTTAGGTCTAGAAACTTGGCTAAAGTCACTTAGTAACTGCAATGGTTTTGTGTCATTTTTAAAAAGTCTGTCCAATTATAAATGTCACCTGTGGGTAATGATATTTGCATTAATTCTTTCCCGGCCTTTATGTTTTCATATTGCGCTGACTCTGCCACATTATTAGAACATTTAACATATTGTGGGATAGAGAGTATGCATCCTTGTATTGTGTGCAATTTGGGGAAGAAATTGCTTGATATTTTAAAATGGAATTTGATGTTGTCACAGATTAGTTTTTAGTTTGTGTTGTAGACACACTTTATTATTAGTTAATTGTGACAATGGCTTGTGCTACAATATTGGGTGTCATCAAGATTGCATTCCTCACGCATTATTGCACTTTACTCTTGTTCTCCATACAGTTCCTTCCCCTCTCCCTCTTTGCCCCCTGCTACTGCTCTTCTTTCACCCAAATGAGCCTGCTGCTGCTTCCCATTGTGTATACGTACTGCTAAGTGTAGACTGTCATATGAGAGAAAACAGGCTGTTTTGTCTCCTGTCGAAACATTCAGTGTGTTGCAGAAGTTGTTCTGTCTTCTCAGTTGCTTTCAAGTCCTGAAGAGGATTTGAAGGTTAAGGTGAAGGTTAAGGCATCTTTTAAATGACCAGCTATTTCCCTAACCCTTTCCTGCACTTTTAGTTGATTGAGGTTAAAGCAGCCTTGCCCCTCTGCACGGAACTGTACCATGAAATGCTGCGTGCTTTCCACCCACCCTTGGATTTTGCTTGCTAATTGCTTATTTAAGATGCTTGTCTCTATTTTCAGGAGAGATTGTATCCCATAGTTTTGTTTCCTTCTAATATATTTTATGTTGATTATCATTAGCTTTCAATTGTCTTCACAAAATACTTTAGAAATTGACTCATTTTTTTTCTGTTTGTGATAGAATTTGCTTACAATATTATACCCCCTTTGGAATTTTTACCTAAAATATTATACCCCCTTAAGAGGACTTCTTAACAGAAGCCTTGTAGATATGAAAGTTTCCAATTTTGCTTTAAGAAATTTTACCAAATAAAAGACATTTTGATTTTGTGTCCCAGAAGGGACAGATTTTATTAGGTAGTTTTTTTTCCTATACTGTATTGATTTTTATCTCACTTCAAACATCAGAAGTAAAATGTCTGCTATTTCACCCCTGCCTTCTGGTTTTCTGGTTATGTAGTCTTTTCATTCTTTTGTCTGCTCACACTTTGCTTCTGAGCCATGGTCTCATCAGTAGAGGAGACTGACCTTGAATTCGCAGTAGCAATCCTACTGTCTGGGCTCCGTGTGCTGCCCTAAGAAGCTGAACCCTGGGGCCAGCTTGGGTGCTCCCTCTTGGGTAACTGCTTCTTCTGCTTTGCCTTTTAATTTCCCACCACCACTCTCTGATAAAACGTAAGACTTGTATCTATTAAGACTCACTCTATGACATGAAATGTGATCTGTTTGTAGAATGTTCCATAGGCTGTTGAAAATAATAATGTGTTTCCTAGCTATTAGATGGAATATTCTGTACATGTCTGTAAAGCTGGCTTGAGCCATGGTACAGCTAAACACTGAAGTTTCTTCATTGGTTTTCATGTCTGACAGATCTATGGATTGATGAGAATCTGTATTCAAACAATCACTTTTATTGTATCTGGACCTACCTGTAGTAGGTAGTTTTTGAGTCTATGAAATCAGGTGACCAACATTTGCTGAGTGTATTTATAGTCGTTACATGGTTTTTGATGGATTCTCTTTCTTAAAATGCAGTGATCTTCTTTATCTCTTTTGATAGCCTTCATCTTGAGGGCAGTGTTTCAGAAATGAGTATAGCTGCCCTTGCTCCTGCATAGATTCTGTTTGCCTGGGAATGCGGTATCCCATACTTTCACGTTCACTGTTTCTGCTTATCCTTGACAGTGAAGTTCCTTGAGACAGGAAATAGTTGAATCTTATTTTTAATCTCTTCATCCAATCTGCATATTGTAGTTGGAGAGTTAAGATAATTTCTATTTATAAGGTATATATTAATTTCTCCTATATGCATCTCAAAGCTTTGTGGGTTTACTGAGAAAAAATATTTGCCCCTTTCAAAATTCCCACTTAGCTTTCTATTCTTCTGTTTTTCACTCCCCAGGCTTTTATATTGCTGCATATCTTCTATGTATAATATTCTATTAACTCTCTTTCAGTGGTGATATCTTAGTGATGATGAATTGCTTTAGCTCATCTTTATTGTGGAAGGGCTTTATTTCTCTTTTGATTTTAAGGATAGAAAATGAGGTAGTAATAATCTTGGTTGGCAGTCTCTCTCTCTCTCTCTCTCTCTCTCTCTCTCTCTCTCTCTCTCTCTCTCTCTCCCTCTTTCTTTCAAGAAAGGTTTTACAGCTCTTGCTGTCCTGAACCAGGTTGGACTTGAACTCACTGAGATCCTCCTGCCTCTGCCCTCACAATTATTGGGATTAAAGGCAAGCGCTGCCACCACCACCATCCAGCTTTTTGTGTATTTTTTGAGACAGGGTCCCTTTATATAGCTTTGGCTGTCCTGGAACTCACTATGTAGACCAGGCTGGCCTCAGACTCACTCTGCTTTTATCTTCCGCATAGAGGGGTTAAAGGCATGAGCCACGGAGCCCAGCTAGTTACTAACTTCAAGGGCTGAAATATGTCAGAGAGATATGTCAGTAGGCAGAGATGCTTGCTTACAAGCCTGATGACCTGAGTTCGATTCCTGAGACTCATGTGGTGGAAGAAGAGAACCAACAGGGCTTTAAGTTTATCAGTATTTGATCTGGCTCTAGGATTTCTTCACAAAGGTCTTCTGGTTCTGATGGGTTTACCTTTGTACCTAACTTGGAGCTTCTGCCATACAGCTTTCAGTATTTTTTTTTCTTTGTTTGGCTCCATCCTCATTAAAACCATAAACTGACATGGAGAGGTGGTTTTCTGGGCATGTCTAGTCAGGGTTGCACATTCTTCCTGTACTTACATGATCATATCTCTCCCAAGATTTGGAATTTTTTTATGCTGGACTTTCGTGGAATAGAGTTTATGTGTTTAGACTATAACTTGACTCATTTTTAAGGCCAAAGTTCATAGGATTGTTGTCTTTTTAAAATATTTATTTTGTGTGTGAATGTTTTACCTGCATGTATATGTGTGCATCAGGTGTGTACCTGCACAGAGCTCAGAAAAGGCATTGGCTCTTCCCTGGAACTAGAGTTATAGACAGCTGTGGGCTACCATTTGCATGCTGGTTATCAAACCAGAGTCCTCTGAAAGAGCAACAAGTGCTCTTGATAGTTGAACCATCTCTCCAGTCAGGATTAACCTCTTGATCGTGTCCCAGTGTTCCCTGAACTCTGTGGTCATGATGACTCTGCTCTTTTCATTTGATTTTTGCTATTTGAGGGCAATAATTTTTCTCTCTTGTATTTGATCCCTGGAATTCTTTGTTACACTTGGTCTAGATGCTCTCTGTTAAATATCTGTTTGCTTTATTAACTGTTGCATTTCCATGGTATCTGTTTGACCTCCCTACCACACCCCCAGAGGGATCTCTATCTCATTGTCAAAGTTTTCACCTGCTTCGTGAGTTCACTTCTTTCCTTCATTCTTCCATTTCATGTGACCCCTTTTAGCTCAGAGGCCATCTAACAGCCTTGCCTTTTTTTTCACATTTTGGAGCTCCTGTGTTTTCCTGACTCTTCTCACCGTGGAATCAATCACACAAAGGAAACTTCTAAGCTACAGTGTTACCCCAGAACCTTTGCTTTAGTTTATTGTATTTTAGTTTATTTTGTACGTGTGTGAGTATTTTGTTTGTATATATGTTTGTAGTCCATTTGTATGCCTGGTGCTGGCAGAAACCAGATGAGGGCATCAGATCCTCTGGAACGGGAGGTTCAGACAGTTATGAGCCACCATATGAATGAAACTCACGTCCTCTGGAAGGGCAACTGCATAACCATCTCTTCAACCCAGAAGCTTTGCTTTTCTCTTTTCCTTTTCCTTGCTGCGTGCTTGGGTTTTGTCACTGATGGAATAAAGCTGTTGATTATGTTTTCTACACAGAGACGATGGTTGAGAAAGGCGAGGTGCTTGCCATATGCTCTGAAGAAGAAGAGGACCGTGCTGGAGATGCCATCAATCCTCCATTACCCAAAATGCGGTGCCTTGTGACCCTGAAGCCAGTAGAGGATAAAGAGGGAGAACCCCATCGTAAGGCCTCGGTCACTGCAAAGGGAGACGGTAATCGGGGTTCCCTGTGGCTAGACAGATTCCAGTGTGTTTGCAAGTGGAAGGGGACATATGTGAAAAGATGAACACGATGTTGTGCCCTACACAAAACAGATGGTCTAAAGCAGCTTCCTGCCCGTGGATGGGATAAACTCTAACAGAGGGTGAGGTGCTGTGTCTCGTGGCCTGCGTGCAGCACCTAGTCATGTGTCTTCTTTCCTGTCCTTACGTCTCCTTCACACTGTACTTTGGATGGTCTCCTGACTCTGCATCTTTTATAGCAGAGACTGTTGTGCGCAGCATCAAGTGATCTGAGACATTACCATTCATGCAGAGCATGCTTTCATGTAGCTGTTCACATCTTCATTTATGGCCATTTACCAGGGTTTCCATGATCTACTTTGTATTTCTGTTCCTTACTGGTGACTCTTTGCCACTATCTCTCCCCCCCCCTCCGCCGCCACTTTTTTTTTATTTATGTGCTTAAGCGTGCAATGCTTTCTGAACCAGACTGTTTGTATACTGCTTTGTAGTCTACTCTGGCCAGACTGACTACCACAAAGGACCAAAAATGCCTTCTCTGCCCTTTCTCTTTCCCAGTCTTGTCTACTTCTTTTAGTTTTTTTTTTTTTTTAAGTTTCCATGTGTCCTATGTTGTGGCAGTGTGTGTGGAGACAAGAAGAGGAGATTAGATGCCCTGAGACTGGAGTTACAGGCAGCTGGGAACTTCCCAACTGAGCTGAGATCATCTGGGAGAGTGGCAAGCACTCTTCACTTTTGAACCCATCTCTCCAGCCCCAAGGATTAAGTTTGACCGCAGTTCCTCCCTGATGTCCTCATGGCACTCCGAGTTCTGTTAGGGCAAGGGGGGAGCTTGCTTATCTATGTCATTGCTGTCATCACATCCTGCCTGCTGGCTAGCCCAGCAGGAGTTGAGCAAACAACATAGGTGCGTCAAGCTAGGAGGGGAAGATTCACATGGAAGAGAAAAATCATTCACAGATTAGGATTTGCGGTGAAGGGGTAGCAATATCTTTTGTTGTTGTTGTTGTTGCTTGCTTGTTTTTTTAAAATTCTTTTCATTTTCTTTTTTGATTTTTCGAGGAAGAGTATCTCTGTGTAACAATTCAGGCTGTCTTGGAACTCGCTCTGTAGACCAGGGTGGCTTCAAACTCAGAGATTACCCTTCCTCTGCCTCCCAAGTGCTGGGATTAGAGGTGTGTGCTACTGC